>NC_142618.1:3847150-5347150 GCF_059453375.1 Lepisosteus platostomus | reverse complement strand
TGTAATAACACAGCTTATTCTTTCCACTCGGCTAATACAATCGCATGTCAGAGAAGTGCTTTGTAATGTACAATAATAATTTGAAATATGACTTTGTAGCATGAAGAAGCTTTCAAAAACATTTTAAAATACAACTGAACAATACAAAAAAAATCCAAATCCAAATCCAAAAAGAAATAGGTTAATTTGATGATGGATTAAATTGCATTAGCAATATAACAGATACATCCATTTATAAGCACTAGTTGTATTACACAAACTTCTGTTGTGGGAGTCCTAACGAGTATTTGGCTCCAGGCCTAATTCCACTTTTGCTGCTCGAACTAACAGCCAGACAGATTGCTGACCTCATTTCTGGTACAGGATGAATGGTGTGGTGATTTACACAATGAGGATCGAGGATCGAGAGCATTTCATTTTGTTGACGATGGTTGTAGTAGATTTAGCCTATTTGCAGGGCTTTCAAATCATTCCTAGATTTATAAGAAGAAAATATTAATGAAGTCGCAAAATTTTCTTTTAATTCACTCCTTGAATGTCTGAATGATATTTTCTCCAAATTAACTGATCTGTACTCAAATAAAGTATATATATATTTTTTCTACGAAACCTTTTTTTTACAATTTCTAAATATTGTTGGTGTCTGTCAATATTTCTGAATACTTTTCACCACGAGGTGGCAGTGTGTAACATAGAAATTATAAGGAACAACGTGTTTTTGTTAATACTGTGTAGTGTAACGTATACATCATTTTATCTGAACAATATACATTTGTATTATTGAATCACGACTATTATTCAAACTTTTAGTTCTCTTTTGTATTCTCCTGCATATACAAAATGTTTAAAGGCCAAAAGTTCATACAAAGTTCACACAAATAAAATATCCAGAAATCACTCTTGGTTCACACGCTCTAATTTGGTCCATTTAATGAGGGGACCATAATTGTGAAATCTTTCGTCATTTCAGAACAGCACAGTGACCTGGGACCCTGTACTGTAGGGGATGAGCTGATAAACTCAGGGTCTACTTGATCAAAAGTCATCTGTCTGCCAGGTGTTTTTACAGTCTTGAATTTCATCTGAAATCTTTTTGAATTAACTTTTCAATTTCTATGGTGTTTGCTAATCCTCCTGTTCTTGTATCATCTGTAACTGTGACTATTTTACTGAATGTACCAGAATCTAAATAACTGTTTAATTAGGTAGAACAGTGGTCCTTATACAGATACCTGTGGTAATAATTAATTACACAACATCAGTTTCACCCCTTCCCTGTATTCTCGGTTTTCTGTTTACCAGTTCTCAAATACATTCATTGCCTTGAATGTACAGTACCTGCCACCAACAATTAGATAATTAATCTATTATGAGGAGTTACAATTATAAATAGACCATGCTATAAAAACGTGTGAACCAAATTGAAATTTAAATTGTTTCCCTTCTCAATCCCCTATCCTAATGAATTCTTTGGCGTCTGTTTAAAAAAAGACACCTGTTCTTCAAAAATATGCTTTACAAACTGGTGATCAATCCATATGGTATTTACCTTGCTTCATCATGAATTTAACCTGGTTTGCATTTTCATAAATTGTACTCTTAGTCTAAATATATAACCATCCTCTTTATACAGATGATGACAGATATTAAAATGGAAGAAGTGGTTTTAAAAAAGGATAATTATCATTCCACAGTCATAATTCATATTGAGTCTATTAAGCAAGTTACATTCTTTAGCAGTATATTCCAAGATATACAGTTTAGAATCAGTATATCTGGGAATGTACTGACGCTAATCAGTCTTTGAAGACATGTGTTGACTTTATTTGTAATAAAATTCAGCATCGAAAAATAATTTCTTTGCAGGGTACAGGTTTTGGTAATAGTCATCAGATTCTGTTCATGTTTTTTTTTTTCAGTTCTATGATATAATGTGTAATGTGTAATGTGTAAAAAGTCTTTCTTTGCAATCAAAAAGCCAAGATGTCCAGACTCCTGAGGAGTGTGTTTTAAGATAGCAGGGCAGCCACCTGAGGAGAGCTTTCCAACTGCTTACATTAAGAGTGCAGTTTGTTGAGACTGTGCCTTAGTATCTCCTCTAATCCTCCACACATGCTGCATGAAGCATATGAACTCATGCCTTCAAACAGGTGTTTTAGAGTTGCTCAAAGGAGACATATTAAAATGAGCAATTGTTTTATCCCATACTCAATCAAATAAGGGTTTATGAGCAAATGCAATCAGTGGATTATGTGCAAAAGTGAGGGGGTGATGTGGAATTATATGAGTTTAGTGTAATTGGGGTGGAGGTGTAAATTTACAGGGTTCTGTTACAGCTGTGTGGATTCCTGTAGGATTCACGTTAAATGAATGTGCATGTGTTGATTTCTGTTATGCAATTTATCAATAGCAATATTCTGTTTTCTTTTTCTTTCTCTCACCATCTATTCATCACAAGTCAAAATATTTTAGCCTTTTCAAGTGCTCAAGGTTTCAGACTAATTTTACTGCTTTAACAGAATTTTAATAAAAGCTGTCATAACCTACGTTGCAGATATATATAAAAAAACATTATTAGTCAATGTCTTGCTGCTCTTAGTTCAATTCCATATGCAGTGTTCTATTTATTTTGAATGGATTGTTTACTTGTAATGTTTGTTAAATAACGTAATGTAATGTGAGTTTCTTTCTGTATGAAACATAGCTGCTTTGATACAAGACAAAGTTCTGAGAAATCAGACAGTTTATCCAATCATATGATTATCCTATCATATGATGTCCATATGTCCTGGAGGCTATAGGGCATTACTGTAGCTTGAGTTGTTTCAATTGCACTGCATATCCAGTAGGGGGTTCTACGGAAACAGACAAAGTCAGTCTAGATGCCAAGTTTTGTTTAATAAACCTTTTTAATTAATTTCAGGTCACACAGAGAGTTACAAAAATTCCTGCAGCAGTAACTACCATTAAGAGACACATTTAAAGACCGTGCTACAAAACACACTCTAAAGATTTACTGTACATGGATGTAAATATCTTTACCTTTTCTGTGTCAAAGTATTTAAAATATCAGATCTCTTTCTCTTGTCCTGTCAGCTGCAATTAATGAATTAAAGTGTAACAAAGGCTGGCCTAGCCACACTTCTAAGATATCTGAGGGACTAATATCAATTAGTGACAAGTGAATGACATCTTCTCATGTTTTCCCAATTAAGGAAACACATTTTCCAATTATTCTTTCAGTTTCCTGTAGTTCTACACTGACCCATCAGTACTGCAAAGCTAGGTCTGGTAGTTACAATAGTCAATTAAATTTAGTGTGACAGCCTGCTGAAGAAATTGTTCTGATGTAGGACACGAGGGGCCAGGGAACTTTGCTGGCCGACTGGCTAGGCGTAGAGAATTAAGGAAATCATTCCTCTGTCAGCAGGGGCTTGGTCTGGGGGAATTTTGTGCACACAGTCCTGATTTACAATCTGGGGTCTGTAGCTGCTGAAGTTGGCTTTTGTATTGTTTGAACATTCGGCTTGACCATAAAGTAAAAGTGGCTTTCGTAAATACTCCAAACCTTTTTTCATTGAGGTACAATTAGTGGCACATTCTAGTACATTTCTGCTTGTACTATTAAGCCTTTAGCTATACAGTAGCTCCTAGAAATACGTATCCGACACACATAAGTGCTACAGTCTCCAATTTAGGACAATTGAGTGAGCAGAAATGTGTGCAAATCCAAACTCCATGGTCAATTAAAAATAACATCACCTGTAATAAATGTCCCTCAAAGAGAGAGAAAACTCAAATTAACATTGTTTGGTTTGGTATGGGAAGCTCCAATAGTAGCAGACCTGCTTAAAAGCTAGCCTTATATGAAGGTCTCCCTTAGAATGGGATTGATCAGAAACTTTAACATGAACAGGTATAGTTAGCAAGCGGGTAGCCATTAGACTTAGATGCAAGATGAAGATGTAAGTCACTTTTATGAGCAAAACTTAAAATGGTGAAGACATACTGTACACAGGGGAGAAGAGATAAAAATCATCTTAATATTGTTTTGACTTTGTGTCTGTCATAGATTTTGAAGGTTGTTTTACTAAAACTGTAATTTGTTTGATGGTGCACTAACAAAATCACTTTGGCCCTTGTTTCAACAGTTTTAATTACAATATTGCTTCATATTTTGGAAGCATTTTATCGTCCATTTAATATTTAGTTCAAATGATTTCATTTTTACCATTTCAGGAGTATTATCAATATTAAAAAACAGATATTATATTCAATATAACAAAAATAAAGTGCACACAGATGTTGTATGCAGCACTGCCTACCTATCAAGCACGGTACAATAAATCATC
Organism: Lepisosteus platostomus; assembly: GCF_059453375.1. Lineage (NCBI taxonomy): Eukaryota > Metazoa > Chordata > Actinopteri > Semionotiformes > Lepisosteidae > Lepisosteus > Lepisosteus platostomus. The sequence goes on along the minus strand of NC_142618.1, from coordinate 5,342,798 downwards.
TCATTACATGAACTCTTGTGGGTATTAATGGGTGTCTTTCTGGGTCAATTTCTTTTTATTTTCCTATGAATCTTGAAATTACAGATTAAACTGTCATTTTCATCTCCCTTATGTTACTGCTTTAGTTTTTTTGGTACTTCTGCACATCAACTGTCCTTTCGAAAATACATGTTTAAAAGTATCTGAATATAAGCCCCAGTGCTCTTCCAGAAAATGTGACATTGTTCTTGGCTGCAGATGGTCTATTGTTTGGATGTACTGAGGCTTAAATGACTCTGCTCTGTAGTATCTAAAAGGTGCAGCACACTACTGCTATGAAACATAAAACAAATAGTGTTATTTATTAGATGTATTCCTATAATCTCTCTGAGACATGCATTTTACTTTACACTAAATTCCTGGTTCATTTACAACACAGGATGGAAAACAAAGCAGTTTGTAACTGACTATTTATTTCTGGCTACTGTGATGTGACAGTGTCTCTAGTATTACAGTTCACTTACTACAGAACGCTAATTGTCCAATCTGTAAATGAAGTGTCCTTTAATTTCAGCCCCACCTTACAGAAAGAACTACATTTCAGGTCATGAGAATGAGTAAAAAATAATAACAGCATAAGCTGTCATTCCTCAGAGACAGAATAACAGTTTAATTAACTGAAGCGCCATATTGCTCCCCTGAGGGCAGACTCTTACAGTAGAAACAGCGCATTATCTCTGTGGGGGTGTGTGTATGTGGGGGGGGGGAGACAGACCAGACCAAAAGTCCGCTTTTGTGTGGGACTTTGGATAAAGCCTGCACTACATTTCCAATCCAGAGATTAGCCTTTATAAACTGCCTCGGACTCTGGGCTTCATTGCCAAGGAAGAATTTGAGGATTCTGGTCTGCCTTTAGGTTTAATCAATTTGTGCATTTTATTTGAATGGACCACTTGACATTAGGTGTGTATTAATTATAAGGCCTACAATACCATATAAACATTTGGAAACACTGTATCCAGGGAGCTTTCAAAGGAAAAAAAAACTGTTCTTCTGTGTGTTTAACCAAATAAATCAGCTTAGCATATGCATATTAGTTTCTCTGAGTACACAAGATTTTTACTCGTACATAACACTTCAGATACGTACATTATAAAACAATCGATTAGGTACCACTCACCCTGAAGACCTGCACAGCTTTCCTAGGGGGATCAGCTTAGCTTCCATCATGCAAAAGCTTCATCAGACAACATCTCCATCAATATGTGTAATACGTTTAAAAAAGGAGACAGATGGTTGTTCAGGGAACAAAAGTTACAGTAAAGAAGGCCCACCAACATGTCCCTAATCTCTTTCTACATATTGTTTATCCAAAAGAGTGAATAGATTTTAAATGATTATGATGGTTTCACTTGTATTCAGACAAAGCCGTAACATTTGATATGCAAAGCTGTTAAGTCGATTCAGCAGATAAACTCTTTCCTAGTAAAAGAAGAGCACATTGGTATCCACACGCACATATGACCACATTCATGAAACATTGATCATTTTCATATAAAATGACAACAATTTGGGAAGTGACATAAATATCGAGTTAATAGTTACAAAAAAGGCATTTAAATGTTGTTTACTTTTATTTTAGCTTGTACTTTCTAATTAATAAAATATGTGGATACATTCATACAATAAAAAAGCATGATCAAAGTCAGACATCATGAAAGAGGAAAGTGCTTCAGAGTTACCTAGAGATTAGTGAACTGGATTCCAGTGAAGAATAATAAAGAATTTTCTTCTCCACATACTGTACAGTATGTCTGCAAGTGATGTTTTTTAAATTTTCAATGAACTTGCAGTTGTGAACAGTATTGGAACTGGACTGATTTCAATACAGGCTGAAGTTTTGGAAATTAATTAACCTGGTATTATCGACAGCAATGTTCTGTTTTTTTTATTCTCTCTCACCATCGAGTAAGTCATCTAAATTCAAAACATTTCAGCCTTTTCAGGTTTTTCTCAAGTGTCAGACTAACTTTACTGCTTTAACAGAATTTGAATAAACGGTGTCATGTCCTACATTGCAGATATAGAGTCAATGTGTTGTTGCCCTGGGGCCCTGGGTTTCATTCCAGACCTGAGTTGCTGTCTGTGTGGAGTTTGCATGTTCTCCCTCTGCTCATGTGGGTTTCCTCCAGGTGCTCCAGTTTCCGTCCACACTGCAAAGACAAGCTGGTAAGTTAATTGGGTTCTAGGAAAATTGGCCCTGGGCAGTGTGTGCCCTCGTATGGACTGGCGTCCTGTCCGGGACGTACCCCGCCATGCGCCTGCTGCATGCTGGGATAGGCGCCGGCTCCCCTGCAACCCTGAATTGGACGACCTGGGTAGGAAATGGATGGATGGATTATTAGTCAAGATAAACGAAGCATCTGCACACTCGATCAAACAGATGACAGTTGGAGGAGAAAAAAAATGAGAAAAATTTGCTTTGCAAATCTCATTGCTTTACAGGTTTCACTTGACGATTATGAAAGCGGCCAATGGCAATCTGAAACAGAAAAACTCTGTACGTCAAAGGTAAGGTTTAACTTAAAATGAATTCAAAAGCAGTTCCCATGTGGTAGTTTTTAATATAATATGTGCAGCAGCCTATGTAAACTGTTATTGAGTACCTAGAGTCCATTTAACACCATTAAAAAGTAAGGTTCAGGTTTTGGAGGCTGTATTACAGCCATCAGGAAATACTGTATTAACTGAGCAAATGCCTGAGAATGACACATTGATGATTGCGTCTCAGAATTCTGCTGTTTATTAAAACATTAAAATGATTAAAATTTTAGTTTTAAACTCCCTCTCAGGACGAATTACATCTAAGAAGCTTTTTGGCCACACATAACTAACCTTCAGTGTTTTCTCCAAATAGCATTTCAGTGTCCTAAAGATGGTGAAACAGAGATGAATGTGTACAGAGTACTGTATGTTGCCTGACTCGCCCAGCTGAGGGAAAGGCAGCCTATCCAGGACTGGACAGGCTTCCCAGCCCACCTGCTCGGGCTGTTGTGAGGATTGAGCTGGGCAGTTTGCTCGGGGCTGTAGATGGGGAGGCAGGGGGGCAGATGTGAGAGAGATACGTGGAAGACCATCCTGGGTGCAAGACTTATCGGTGCAGGTGGATGGAAGCGTGGCAGATTAGGATCCAACATTCCTCCCAGATTTCTGTTATGAACTCCCAACCCTATAGCAGAGTTGCAGAAGACAGAAGACAGAAGACAGAATGGCCATTTTAGCACAAAGCCAACATTCTAGGCCGGCGCTTATTAGCGTCCTGTCTTTTATACCCTCGCTAACGTAGTGCCAGTTTTGCAGGAAGTTTGAACTTGTAGCCAGCTATGCCCCCACACTATTTCCTCCCCACTGAGAGCTGGTGTGTGGGGAGTGTTCTGGCGCACTATGGCTGCTGTCACATCATCCAGGTGGGGCTGCACACTGGGGGTGAAGGAGGGGAGTCCCCATTACCTGTAAAGCGCTTTGAGTGGAGTGTCCAGAAAAGCGCTATATAAGTGTAAGCAATTATTATTATTATTATTATTATTATTATTATTATTATTATTATTATTTTCCCCCACAACAGGTTCTTTGCAGTTCCCAGAACCACCAGTGCACCACAGACAAGTACAAGACAATTATCCAGTCCAAGAGTCGATATTCACAGTTATATAGTTGGTCTAATTAGTTAATTAAATGCATAATTGTAATACTTCCAACCAGGCTCAGAGGTGATTAGTTAGATAAGATCACTTTATTGGCCCTATACAATTTCTTGCATTAGGAATTTGTCTTTTCACATACCCCAGCTTGCTCTCCATGAGACACAGACAGGGAGAGAAGCTTGGGGTCAGAGCACAGGGTCAGCCATTGTACAGCACCCCTGGAGCAGCTGGGGTTAAGGGCCTTGCTCATGGGCCCAACAGAGTAGGATTCTTCTGCCAGCCATGGGATTTGGCCCCTAAACATTCCAACCATAGGTGCAGATCCTTAGCCACAGAGCCACCCCTCCACCCCTGAGTTATACAGTAGGCAGCTGTAACTATAATGAAGTGATTGTTACTGTAATCAGTTGTAAATGATCTTAAGAAAATCCTACTATTGAAAGTGTAAGATTTGGGAAGGTAAAGTTATTTTTTTTACATTTTCTGTGTACTTTTAAAGTTTGTTTTTTGGATCAGAAGATAAAGATTTTGCGCCTGTTAGAACAAAAATGTGTCTGTGTTCAATCCCTCTCCCCCAATTTCAGGTCAGCATAAGTACTGGAACAAATTAAATAAAGAAAAAACTAGTAAATTAAAATAGTGTAACTAATGTTTTTGGTCATATCCCTTATATGCAGTGACTGCATGAGGTGATGTGTTTACGATCGTTGGCTGATCCCCTCTTTCTCCACACTCCTGCTTTTCCATCCCTGTGATAAAGGTTTATCTTCAGCTTGTCTATCCATAAAACCTTGTTTGGTTTTTAGTGCTGTTCACCTCAAGAGGCAAACCCAAAAGGTGAACTCCAAAGTTTGTTGTCTGGATCCAAGGCTGTACATGGGCAGCTTTTTTTATGTATTCATAATTAATACAACATGGAAGACCTGAGAAATTAAAAACACCTGGCAGCCTAGACTCCTGAAATAGGGAGGATTGAACACAACATATGACATTGTTCTACCGTGGCTTCAAATGTATGCAGAGCAATACCCAGAGACAAAAGCTGAAATTCTACACTTCTGCCTCATACTATTCTTTTTACCTGAAGTACAAGAATTTCTCTTCACTGTCCCCAAACACTGTTTATATCCATCCAGACATTTTCTAATCACTTCTTGCATTGCAGGGCTGTGGGGGATTTTAAGCCTATCCTGGCAAGCAATAGGTTCAAGGCAGGCTCAGGACATTGCAGAGCAGACACACAGACCCACACAAACTCACACCTAGGGCCAATTAACCCAGCAGTATGGTTTTGGACCGTGAAAGGAAACCCACACAAACACTGAGAGAACGTACAAACCTCACACAGACAGCACCCCCACATCCAGGAGCTAAAACCAGGGCCTCAACACTGCATTACAGCAATGCTACCACTGTGCCACTGTTGCTCCCCATTGTACTGTATATGTGCCTTAATTAAAATAATTAATTTAATGGTTCAATTTACTACTTAAATTGGGACACAAACCAGAAGATAATCTAGGAACTGAATTTGAGACCCCAGTCCTGGAGTTGGGGTCTGACTGACACAGACCTGTTAATGATTGCAAGCAAAACGCTCTGGTACAGAAACTTTTTTAGCAAGGCTTAGCCATACAAAACCCTACAAATGAGGAAAACTCCTTCTTCTAACTTGAAAGCATTTAATCTTCTTGAATGCCATGTCATGATTCAATGTTAAGTCGGGTGGGTTTTCTCCAGTCAAACACCCATCAGCTCAGGAGCTAGGACTCAAGTTTTCCACCTTCATCCACCCACAGGTAAACTAATTGACCCCACAGGATCACTCCAGAGGGTCCCAGCAGGGTTGATGAGCCGTGTGGCAGGAGGAGACAAGGGAGAAAGAAAGCACCTGGTATTGTTACAGGAGATGTCAGTTTTATTTCAAAGAAACTGCCGTTGATGTATAGAAAAGGGAGAAAAGACTAAGTCAGGTACAAAGCTTTTACCCAAAACTACGCACTTTTTGCCTGACACGATATCACTCTTTAAGTTTATGAGACACAGCCATTAAACAATAGAATGATGAAGGTATGATTAGTGTTTTAAGCATATAATGACATTCTTAATGTTCTCTTATTGGATTTGATATAATTAATTATATATAGTATCAAGACCACATCCAAAAATATTGTACAAACCACATGAACAGTTTGCATGATAGAATGTATTGTAACGCATACGGCCAACATTACAGGTTGTGTGAGCCGGCTTGCCAGCACGGTGACGTCACCGCCCTTCTCTGTGAATAGCAGGGACCTCAGCTGCCGGGCTGTCGGGAGATTTCCGCTCAGCTGGCTGGTTCCCATTCGAGTGACACCAGAGGCCTGGGTTCAAGCCCCCAGCTGTGGGGGGCCGACCTGAGGAAGCAGCAGTGAGGGTGCATACCCATGTGAACCTGAAAGTGCTACAGTATTCTGAACTTGTGAGGGTGAAGATGGAAACAATGTAATAACTTTCTTTAAGGTGTGCAACAGCCTGCCATGCTGTCACACTGCTACAGGATCTTCAGCTCCAAACACTGAAGACCCCCTGTCAGGTAGCCTTCGTCAGCTCAGGATTGAACTTGCACTTCTGCAACGAATAAAGACTCATGCAACTTTGTTGGTGCATCTGGGACTTTTATTGGGAATGTTTATACACTTTCATAAGCAAAAAACACAGATCAAACTCTATTTGCACTTTAGATAAGAGGTAGTCCTGTTTCTATTGCAGGAAAGGCTAAATCCTGCTCCCTCACCCAAAACATGTTTATTACTGTGCAGGCAAACAATCCCTTTCTGCCTGTCCCATGAAACTATCTGTTTCCCAACCAGTCTTCTTTTTCTTTTATTCTTTTACCCTTCTCTCTTGTATGCATGTAACGCCCAGCCACGCTTGGCTTAAACAACACCTGCTTTCAATTGCTGGCCTCTCAGCAGCCATTTTGGCTCAGCACCAGACTATGGCCAGTTTTGAGCCAACACTGCTGCTTGCTCTGGTAGCCTCCTGAGGACACGACAAGCACTCATTCCAGTGTGGGACACGGGTTTCAGCACACAACCCCAGCCTGCAACCTAGAAAACAGTTTCTATAACTGCTGTAAGAAACATACTATGACCAATATCAATACTCACTTTAGTAAAGTTGTTGGATCAAATTTCTTATACCACTGTGGTACAATAAAGGTTATGAATGTTTTCAAAAAGGTTTGCTGTAACTCTTCAGCCTGCATTTTTATTACTGCAACTAACTTATTTGCAACTCTGTTCAATGCAGACATTTCTTAATGGAGCTTGAAAAGTGCAACATGAGTGCACAAACACAACAAAGTAAAAATGTGGAAGACCAAATGAAAAGCTATGAAAATAACTGTACAAAACCAATACAGACAAACGTCACATCACTGTCAGTCATTGCTGGTTTTCAACACCCACTTATCTTGTAAACAGACAGTAACCACTTATTCTTTTGTGTTTAGGTATTTTGTGAACAGTGATAACAGAAACATGTGTAACAAGGTAACAACAGCCTACATCAGCATATCATAGCTTCTGGCTTTAGATACTAAAGATTTGTGGACTTCTCAGTCACTTGTGCTTCTATGTACAGTTGTATTGCTATACTGTGGCTTTATACTGTATTTTTGCACAGCCGCGTATATGGCAATGTATATAAACATTAAACCACAGTTTATATGTTGCCAAATTAATTTGTCTGCCTCGTTGTCCTTAGCACTGAAGCACCTTAATTAGATGCAATGCTAATTTCCTGCTTTTTCAGAAGTCCATTATAAATAAGAGACTATTTTGTTTTTACTTTTTTCTGACTCTGGTCATGTAAGATACGTTTAAGGAAAATCAGGCTGCTGGTGTTAAGTGGTGTTGACAGACCAGCAGGTGATACTTTTTCAAGAAATGTTAGGATTAAACGCATTACTACAAATTCAAGGAAAGTCAATTTACCAGTTTCAGATACAGAAATAAAACAATTTTAACTACACGTCTATAATTGACTGCATGAGTCAGTATTCTGAAGACAACTAAAAACCATGTACTGTAGGCAGGGGCAGAAGAAAACTTATTCTGAATGTTGTATCTCCGCTGCTTGAAAAAAAAAGATAATTATCTTGGCCCTTAACTGGTTTATGACCCAACTATTTCATCAGGAGTTGTTTTGCTCATTCTGACTACATGAAGTCACGAACTGAAGGGGGAGCTTAGAGGAATTCTAGGAATGAAAAGAATATATTCTGAAATCACAAACACCAAAACAAACAAAAACATTTTAAAAATCTACAAACTGCCACCAAGCTCCCTGCCAAAATTCAGACATTTCATAATCAAGCATTTCATAAACTATAAGCCTATACGTAACATTTAAGAGCAGTAATAGCTATTATTTTTTTTAAACTGTCAACTGCTTTTCCGCCATTAACTTGCTACTGCAATAAAACATGTAATAAAAAGAATGTAGAACATTCCTTCTCTCCTACACAACATAGAAGTGAAGTAAAATTAGGGGGGCTCTAATAAAGTGGGGCTGCACACTGGTGGTGGTGGAGGGGATCCCCATTACCTGTAAAGCGCTTTGAGTGGAGTGTCCAGAAAAGCGCCATATAAGTGTAAGCAACTATTATTATTATTATAATTTCATTTTATGATACCAAAAAAGCAAGAAGAAAAACAGGTAACCAACTTGTGCTGGTTGTTCTTAGATTTCATATTCAGGTCAGGGTGCAATATAATCACTCATTGATAAATGCAATGCATAACTATTTTAAAACTAAAACATAGTACTGATAAAAGTCAACGTCTGGAAAACAGTAGGCTTTGTCCACACAGCCTGATATTTGGCAATACCGACATTTATCAGTAAGTGGAAGATTTGGAATTTTCTCTTGTGTGGGAATAGTTGGTTTTACCTCATTCGTAATATTTCACAACATTGTAATGACCTTGGCATTATTCCTGTCAGCTTTCACGTTGGTGGTGTCGAAAGTGCTCCTACCGCCATTATTATCATTAAAATAATACATCACAAACCGATCCTCCCAAAATGAACAGCACAAATAGTAAAAACGAAACACCTTAAATCGTCCAGAAAAATTAAACCTTTACTTCAAAATGATAATGCAGCCACGAAACAAAACTTTCAGTCTTACAATGGTACGTCTCCGATTCAGCAATCTACTTAGAAAAAAAATAGTATTTAAAAAAATAAGATTCAGATCTTCGATACAAAATACCGCGCTTTCAATACAAGCAAACAGCCTGGAATAGAATGATCTTGCAGCAAAACAAGTGTTCGACCCAGCAAAACACAAAAAGGCAATTAAACAGACTCATTACGCAATTACCAATCAGCGGTTAAGTGTATAAAGTTTATAAATGTACACATATATAATTTCGCACACCTGAAAAATAAGTTGTCAAAAAACTGTTCTTTCTCTTCCCAAACTTCAGTCCTGTGCTTTATTCTCTAGTTGGACTGGTACTAGTAACACAGTAATGTAAACTTCTTTCTTTGCGACCTCTACGCACAACGTAAGGAATCCGACCTGTGGATATAAATTCAGCACTTCCATACAAAAATAATGATTAAAAAAATCTATACAACACGCAGGTGCACCGCAACCTTCAGTAGCTCCACGTGAATGCATTAAAAACATTCGGTTTAGAAAAAATAAATTAAGGCAATTTCTGTACGGCATGTTGCATGCGTTTTAAAGTGCCATCAAACTGTGATTAAGGTGCCCTATTTCAGAAACATACATTTCGGTTTCGGACAGAACGCACAATTGTACGGTACGCCATCTCGGAACCCTAAGAGCAGGTCACGAAGATCCATTCTGCTCGATGTACATTTTGGACAGAGACGCCGCCATAGACTTGGCCAGTTCTTCGTCCCGTTTCCTCTGGACCTGCGCCTGCCTGCTCCAGCTCTCGTACTCCGGGTTGGGTAGGGGCCGGTCAAATAAGGCGTCGTAGTGTCCGTTGCTGAGCCAGCTTAGCCAGATGCTCGGCCTAGAGGGGTCCTCGTCGCCCAGGTAGTGGACCATGGTGGACACGGTGGGGCTCTCCACGCTGCCCCCGGTAGTGAGGTGGATGTTGATGTTCAGCATCTGGCCCATGGCGAGCAGCTCCGGATACCCAGCCCAGGCGCCGTCCTGGGCGGCGTTGATCAAGAACTCGCCCACGTCGCCTTCGATGATGGGGCAGAACTCGTCCAGGTGATCCGCGATGTGGTGCATCGTCTGCTCCCGCAGCTCTTTGTGCGCCGACTGGTTGCCGTACACCGCTTTGCTCACAGCCCTGTACAGGCAGTTCCCGTCGGGTATGACGTGAAACCTGTACTTTTCCCTCTCCTGGAGATACTTGTTCTGCTTCTCCACCTCGGCGAGATAGTGTGCCACCTGCTCGTTCTTCTCACCTCGGCTGCCCCCCACGCCGGGGGCGGAGGGCTGAAGGAGGCTGTCGCCTGGCGCTTCCCCGGCAAGGTCTGTGCCAGCGGGCTCCGTGCTCTCCTGGCAACGCCGGCCAACAAGCCGAGCTTCTGGAGACGCCAAATCCTCGCAGGCGTTTGACACCCTGTCGTTCAAAAGCGTGTCGGGCGCCTCGGCGGCGTGGGGACCCTCGCCCGGAGAGCAGGCGCTCTGGTGCCACTCGTGGTCCAGACCACTCAGGGCGCTGCCCTTCGTGAAACGCTTTCCGTCCGCTTTCCTGTCGAAGCTGATCATGTTGTGCTCCAGGACTTTCTGGTATTCGTCCAGCGCGCCCAGTTCGCCGTTCATCGTGTCGATTAAGCCACCCAGCCACAGGGCGCTGGGCGAGCAGGAGCCCTTCGCGTCCAGAACCGGCGAGCTTGCCGGACTAGCGAAGTATGTTCCCGAGAGGTCTACTGCGCCACGTCGGGAGTCCTTCATAATCTGGACTGGCACGAACCTCTCCACCCCACCGGGCTTGGTAACCAGGATCTGAGCGGTGGCGGTGTAGTAGCTCGGCTTGCTCGCCGAGCTGGGAACTGGTTCATAACAGGAAAAGGCAGGCATCTTCGCGGCAGGCGCAGTCGTAGCCCCCGTCTCCTCCACTCCGTGTGCAGGAATTTGATAATCAGCGTTACTCGCGGCAACTGTGTTTGCAGTCGCAGTCGCTGGCGCGTTACCGTCAATATTTGCAATGGGAATCGAAACTTTGCAGGACGACCCGGGGTAATGTGTCAACGCACTGCTGTAGAGCTGCATTTTTTTCCCAACCGCGCACCCTTTATATATGAAACGCCGAGGTCCCAGGTAGCCACACGCGATGATCCCGCCGCTCAAAAATAGCCAGTGTCATCACTCATCGCAGTCCGGGCCGTGAAGTTATTCCTGCGGCGGTCCTGATCCTAATTCCCGCTGTCACACACAGAAGATCCAACTTTAGCCATCTTGCGTCAGCGCTGAGCTCCGCTAATTATAGCCCGGAACAATGTAACCGGACCCCGGCTCTCTTCATATCCTCTTATAACAGAGTCCCCCCCGGGCGCCTGCCCCGGCTGCTGACTGTGCAGCTGGAATGGGAACTATTTGATGTGTCACGGGACACTTTGGGGACTGCGCTCGGCTGGAGCTCTGTTTACCCCCCTAAAGCCTGTGGCGTCAGTGCGCTGGAATGCAAGACCCTCGCCAGCACTGACGGAAAACCATTACGCGTAAGTTACTAAACACACTGCGCTGACCTCAAGGGAGGTGGTGTTGGGGGGGCAGGAAATCAGGAAGTTCCGCCTCTACCGCGATCTTATTGGCTTTTATTTTTTATTTTTATTTACGCCGGCTTGCGGGCTTCACGGAGGGGAAGCGCGCAGAGACCGACACCAGCCTTTTGGCAAAAGATCCCACGCTGACGGGGGGTGGGCGTTCCCCCCTTGTGAAGTAGTGAGCATGGCCGTAGTAATGCGCGTAGTGTTTCCACAACCTTTTGGCTAAAGCCGCGCGTTAAAAGACACTGCCGTCACCGATGGGCCATCTTCGCTCTGAACGGCATGTGCATCCACACGTCTATAGAAGATGATGGGCGACGGGATGTGACGCATTATTTCTCATGGGTGTCTCAGAGGGAAGACATTCAGCATCTGCTCACGTCATGATCAAACTAAGGACTACAGTGCGGTCCTGTATTGCCTTATAACACAGCCCTTTGCAGTTCTTTATGTTGACAGTTTTCCTTTTTTTTTGTTTCGAATGTACCAAGTGATGTAAAACACTTTCCGAAAACCATAGCCTTGCGCTTGTCGGCTGGATGGTACTGTATGCCTTGCCCATCTGCAGTCAGTATGCTTCATTTTGCATTTCCAAAATAAAGACTGGTGTCACGCTGGATTTTGGGAAGACCTCGTTAAGTCCATCCATCAATTTGCTAACGTTTCCATCCAATTTAGGATCTCAGCAAGCAAAGGGCGCAAGGCGATAAAACACCCTGGGCGTGACGCCAGTGCCTGGGCCAGCCGATTGCAGGGCACACACACACACAAACACAGATACACACACACCCACAGCAGGGTCGATTTTCCCCATGAGTGTGGGAGGAAAACGGAGCGCCCGGCGAAAACCCACACAGGCAGAACATACAGACTCCCCACAAACTGCACCCCAGGCAGCCCTGGGCTGTGAGGTAACAACGCCAGCAACTTCGCCCACTTTGTCAGTCGAATCGTTGTTATCATTTTAATTATGAAAATGCTCTAAATTCACAGGAGTTCGTTAGACAAAGGAAGCAGCGCAGAAGTAGAAAACACTTTAAAACTGTCACCACAGTTCTGCTGAACAATAGAGTATATTATACCATTTGTATTGTGAAGGATGGGTTTTTATTCCCTATTGTAAATGCTTCATTATTACTGAATTATTCAAAGAACCTTCTAGCACTTTTGACTGCCCCATTTCTGAAATCCCTTTTATTCATAGGGATCCCTATCAAGTACAGTATAGTAATGTTACGGTTTTTATTATTTTTTATATAACTTTTTACGCGTTCATTTGTATTCCTTATTCCTTAATGCATTTCAAATAAGCATTTATTCTCAGAGGTTTTTCCGTTTCAGTCCCAAATGGGAGCCCGAATGAGAAAGTGTGTCAAAGAGCACACTGCGCCTTTCCTCCCTTAACACCACCGGCTTTGCACAAACGTAAATGGTCAGCGTACAGCGATCTGATCTGACTACATGACGGTGTGGGTTGTTTTTTTTTTACAAACAGCAGCTTCAAACTTGTGTTTATACCGATGATAATCCTGAAGGAAATAAGGCAAACTGTCCGTGCCCATCGCTTCCTTCAACTCTATCCGGGTGAGCGGGCGAGATCCGTCGCTATGGAAACCGACGCAAGCGGCGCCCCCGTGTAGATCACGCCGGTAACATGGACGTGCTTGTGCAGGGAAACTCCGAGGAGCAGGAGGAGAGACTGTATTCCTCAGAACTTCGGGATATCGAGAGGTATAAATCTTTGGTACTGAATGGGTTTTGATGGGTTTCAGTCTTTTTTTTTTTCTGTTGTCCGCGCTATTTCTGCCGGCAGTCGGGTTAAAATAAAAACAACCCCCCCTACCGCCTCGCAAAGTGATGTTGTGCCTTCGGGTTCAGTTCAGATTATTTTTGATTTGGTTTTTACATTAATAACAGAATATTTTAAATAATATTAAACCTACATGCAATACAAATGATTATTTTTTTGTTCCATGCACTACAAGTATCATAGCTGTGATAGGTTACATATCGCATCAGGTTTATAACGTGTAGGCTTTAACTGTGTAGGATAGTTGTAGATATCACCCTGCAACTTACAACTGGTAACCCACTGAAGCTAAGCAGGTGTGAGCCTGGTCAGTACCTGAATGGTAGACCTCCTGGGAGAAACTAAGGCTGCTGCTGGAAGAGGTGTTAGTGGGGCCAGCAGGGGGTGCTCACCCTGTGGTCCATGTGGGTCCTAATGCCCCAGTGTAGTGATGGGGACACTATACTGTAAACAGGCACCATCGTTCGGATGAGACGTAAAACCGAGGTCCTGACTCTCTGTGGTCTTTAAAAATTCCAGGGCGTTTCTCGAAAAGAGTAGGGGCGTTACCCCGGTGTCCTGGCAAATTTCCCATTGGCCCTTACCAATCATGGCCTCCTAATAATCCCCATCTATGAATTGACTTCATCACTCTGCTCTCCTCCCCACTGAGAGCTGATGTGTGGGGAGCGTTCTGGTGCACTATGGCTGCCGTCGCATCATCCAGGTGGAGCTGCACATTGGTGGTGGTGGAGGGGAGTCCCCATTACCTGTAAAGCGCTTTGAGTGGAGTGTCCAGAAAAGCGCTATATAAGTGTAAGAAATTATTATTATTATTATAATAATTATTATAACTGGATATTCTGCTGGAGAGTCTCAGGTGAAATATCTCGGTCCAACACCAGTGTGTCAAATGGGATGTCAACCTTCCAGTTACGAGCTGGACCACTGACCCTCCCCTGACCACTACTCCAAACACCAAACATTGTAAGATGTGTTAACTGTCACATTAATGTATTTATTTTTTCATTAACAACACGCGTTTAAAGGTACTCATTGGGAAATCAACTGAGATACGGTTACTTTGGAAGAGACGCCTCCACACAGACCGATGTCATTGAACTGCCAGGAGTGAAGGAGCTGTCAGAAGTCACCTGTACTTTACTCGAGGTAAAACTGTGCTCGTCACTGCTGAGACCAAAAGGGTAAAGTAATGATTATTAAGACATTTTCTTGTAGTCTAGCAAGCAAAATGTTTGCAAGGACATGTAAGAATGTGGTTAGGGGAAATGGATGAGGCGTACTTCAAACAGTCTAATTTAGTTCACATCCTAAAACAAAATCTTTCAATGTCATGTATTATTACTACATGACTAGTGCCCCTTAGTCCATTAAACAGGATATTGTTATCAATCTTCAAAGGTTGTGGAAAGACCACACCATGTGCAATTTAAAGTCATGTGCACTTTAAAAAGTTTATTTAAAGGTTCACCAATGTGTCTGGGTTGCTAATGGTGTTTGTTAATAGCGTATTTGTTTCCTTAAAATAATAATTTGAGGTTTTGTTGTTTGTGACGACTGGTGCTGCAGATTTGACACTTGATCAAGGAAGTAGTCTGTTCCACTGCCATTGAAGTCAGCATGGCTGCTTCTGGAACTGGCTGAATTTTCTTCAGAGTACTGACTCATGCAGTCAATTATAGTTGTGTAGTTAAAGTTTTGTTTTATTTATGTGTCTGAAACTGGTAAATTGACTTTCCTTGAATTTGCAATCATGTGTTTAATCCTAAAGTTTCTTGAGACAGTGTCACCTGTTGGTCTGCCAACACCACTTAACACCAGCAGTGTAACTGGCTCACTTGTCTGTACTGGTGATGCAACAAAACAATGACTACTGACACTGCCATTGCCTGCTTCAGTAAAAGAAAGTGCTTCCATAATTATTGAGCAGTGCTTTAAAACGAGTAGCATGACAAAACAAGTAGCAGATACTGTACAAGTAAAGGAGTTCACCATTACAAAAAGATGGAAAATCGAAGACTGGTCATGTAAACCTCCAGATTTAAGTGCCATTGAGCATCATTTCACACACTAAAGAATAGACTGAAGTCAGTAAACTCCAAGAGTAGGCACCAGTTCAAAGCATCTCAATGAGATGGTGTGCTCAGTGGGTATCACAGTTCACGCAGTTATGGTATAAAAGGGGTATGTAACCATCTATTCACGATTACATTCTGAAGTTTACTTAAAGTGACTGCAGCCGAAGACTTACAGTGTGGTTACTTAAAATCACTGGGGTGTAAACAAAATATTGTTTTGTCCTAATATAATCAATTTCCTGTTAATACATTAAATAATTCAAATATAAATGTATATTACATTGCTTTTATCATTGATCTCGTGACTGTGCATGCCAATTGCTTGACTGGACAGCCAAGTTTTACTTTCAGATTGCACTTTGTCTAATCCCGTGGTAAACGGTTAGATGGACCAGCCAGGGCATGGAGCTCTCTTGCACTGCAGGCAGGCACATTACTGGATCCCAAAAAGCCTGGAATTCCTGGCAAGGAAGAAGCTTGCTGTTACATGTGCGGTTGGACCTGTATCAGGGAATGAGCATGTTAACTCTAAAACAATACAGTGCACACAGACAAATATCTGCATATGTTAGCTATTAAGGAACAAGTGATAGGTTTATTCCATGCTGAAAAGAGAAAAAAGAAAACACAAAGTTTCGGCCGTGGAGCCTTCTTCGGGTGTGAGCTCTTAGTCAAGTAAAATTAATTTCCTTCATATTTTTATTATGTTTTTTGAACAATTGAAGAAATTGAAAAACCTATAGCAACTCTTTTTGTTAATACTGGCAACTTGTTCAAGAATTGAACTAAGGTGTACTTGAAAATTGACCTTAAAGAACTCTTAAACATTCTTAAACAACTGATTGACTGTGACTGACTTTTTCATTTTTTTACAAAACAGGTTTTGTGGGTGTTTCTCCAAGGGGTACTCTCGTTTCACACTTGATTGCTATATCGATTTTCTGATCTCTATATTGATTTCTGGACGGGACACCAGTCCATTATAGGCTAGACACGCCAACACAAACACAGACACGCAGTCATCCCAGAAGCCAGTTAATCTAGCAGAGTCTTTGGACTGTGTGAGCAACCCATGGCACCCGGAGGAAACCGAACGAGGGAAGAACACACAAATGTGCACTATTTCCACTTTACCAGTTTCTCGCATGATCCGGAATGCTGTTGGCTCATTGATCGATTCCAAGTTAGTAAACAGTGGCCGTGCCTTTTTGTGACCTGTCTTGGCATGCAAACGGCATAGATCAATCAATCATGAACTTATTAAAAACATCATAGGGTTACTCTGCAAAAATCTGCAGTTTTTTATAACACTTAGAAATCTTGCTCCTTAGCCTAATATAAAGCCAGATATTCTTGTTATACATAAAATTGAATTGATTCCCTTATTTTTTGCCTTTTGTCTGTTACCTGCATGTTATATGAGATAACCAGCTTTGTTTCTGAACATGCAGATGCAATGTAGGCTACAGAAGGGACTTCAGCAAGATGAAAGTATTTGCTGAACCATATTGTCACAACACTTCACAAGGCATGGTCTAAGAAGCACACACACATGATCGTCTCTTTGTGAAACAAGCACTTAGCACAATTACAAGAGAGGCAATTTAAGGAAGTAAAGTTATAGGTCTACTGGTTCTATAGACCAAAAGATTCCCCCCTGTTAATTTATTCATGATGCACTCCTTTCATCGGAAGAGGAAAATTCCAATATACAGTATGACTTCAGTTCTGTATGTCAGACCCATACTTAAACCTTGCTCCCTGTTGAGAGGACATATGGTGGCTTTGTTTTGGTAGCAGCACTGCCCTTCTTCTGAGATGGGCTTTGGAAAAGAAGGAAAACATGTTTAGTGTCCTCGACAGCTCTTCCTGCAGAGAAAGACAAATTGATCAACCGGCGGCAAGCTTGTACAGTTCCTTTGGACGTCTGAAGCATTTCTCACAAGCCCCTTTGACATTTCTTTATGTTATTTCACCAGAAGAAACTGAACTAAATAACATTAATTTATAAATTCACGTAACACATGTAGCCCACATTTTGTGTCTTTGTTTACAGTTTGATGTTTCATTCATGCACTTCTGTAAGAAAATTATAAAACGTAATTTGGATTCCCTTTTCAGCATCATCCTACATAAACAAGAAGCCAAATATTTCAGCACCTATAACTACTTATCGGTTCCCCCCATGCACTGAAAACTGCAATGTTTTGACTGCAGTTGTTGATATTTTTTCCCACATTCTGAATGGCATCTTCACTGTTTGCTTAAAATAAACATACCAAAATACTGTACGACATCAAGCAATGTAAGACTGTGTTGATTCTTCTTCCTGCCAGCAGAATACATCTTTAAATAGTCCAAAGGATTCACGAGTTACCTATTCTTTCTCTTAATTGATGAATAATATTGCCATCCTGGATTTAATACAATAAAATGAAAACTTAAACCCTATGAAACCTAAGTGTTAAACTAGTTTAAGATTAAATCAGTTTACTTAAGGACGTCATGTTTTGACATGTTTTGTATTTCTGAAAGAGATTTCTTCAGAATTATTCTTGCGGGTTGGGTGCTATTTCTGGTTACAAAATCTCTGAGAGCAGAGTGCACCACCAAAGAAAGCCATTTGATTGCTAGTACTACATACTGTAGGTTGGACAAGCTAGAGTGGTCAAATGAGACAGAGGTGAGTTCTACGATTAAAGGGAAATGCAAAAACACACTATGCTTCCACAGCTGAATAATCATGTTTTTTCTTTCACTTCTCAGTGTGGTATTAACCTCTCTTGATGCTTTCAGGTTCATGTGGGTTTATGTGTTTAGACTGCATACCTGACCAGCCACCCCTCAGTCTTATTACAAGTGTTAGGAGTTTTGTATGGATTTGAATTATTTTATTCTGGTGAGTTGCCAAGTGTGCTGAAAATTAATGTAGCCGTGTAAAGTAAATGTGTCAAAAATGTTGAAATCTAGTGAAGAGGGATCATGCATTTATGGCCTGGCTTGCTTCCTTTTGTTTTAATGTCCACAAGAGATGGTGTGATGTTGATTTGTGTGTTTTACAAAATCTAAAGCTTTTCTCTCTTTTTCATTATTTTTATAAGGATATGAAGGCTGTGAAGAGTGACCTTGAGTATAAACATAAGTTTTTGCAGACAGATTATGAAGAAAAACTACAACAACATTCACTGTTTCTGTATATGAGAATAAATGAAAAGGTTTTAGATTTAGAACGTCAACACAAAGAGGTTTGTAATTTCTGTTCTTCAGAGTAAGATCTAAAACTTTTATAAACTGTGTATGAGAATTGTTTTAAAAAATATGTGAACAATTTTCAGTTATTTTATTATCTGAACAATATTCATGAAAACATTGCATATTCTATAGTATTTTGTATAGTAATAAATATAATTATATCTGTTGGTATTTGTGGGTGCGACAGTCATATTAAAGCATTTGAATAAAGAAACATACAGTAAGATATTTTCCTGAGTCCATAAATCAGGAAAATATTATTTTATATTTTGCTTTTTAGAAAGGAAATGACCAAAATACCAACGATTTTTTATTTTTCAAGTCTGTAATTAAGTATCATTTTATTTAGAAAGTTGCAGTTCTCCGAAAAAGTTTTCAGCAGCAACTGTGTGATGGACTCACTGTCCTTAGAGCCAGCTACAAGGTAAGAATTATACAGCTTAAAACTCTTTGAATTGTTTACCAACAGTTTCGTGGGACTGTCTGTCCATTACGTGTTTAATATTTAATATGTGGTCTAGAAATTGGTGTGGATAATGTTTTTTTTTTAAAGTACTTACAAATAACATTTAATAATAAATGCTCACTGATCGAAGGAAGGTTTTTTTCTAGTTTCGAGTTAGGTAATAGTCACTGAGAAATGACAAGAAGTACTGTAAGTGACAAGGATCACTGTTTATGGATTAAGTGGTATTTTGGTTTTACAGAGATAAATTTTAGTATTGGTGCCAAGATGAAGAATATACCTCATATGAACGACAGAGCATGTAACAAATTGGGAGCAGGTTTTATTGCCATAGATAAACTATGAAGGTTTTATACAGGTAATATGCACAATATATACTGAACATGATATTTTAATGAAAATGGTTGTGTGTTTTCCAACATTTCTGTTTAAAATATATAATTTCATGGTTCACAGGATCGTAGTTGTTAATTTTGATTTCAGTATAGGTAAGAGTTGTACCCTTCATCAGAGCCGTGTGTGTATGTGACAAAGTCCTCTTTCTTTGACAGTTTCATTGAAGAGGGATCACAGATTTTAGAGCCTTACAAAGGCGTGTTTATTGCAGCTCGCCTGTGTGGATGTTTCATGTTAGGTGTTTCCATGCAGTGTGAAATCAATTGTTTGAGCCATCTGCTTCAATCATTTTTTAAATTTCTCTCCTAAACTTTTTTTTTAGGTCTGGATTTTAGGAGCTTGTTTTTTTAGTTGATCACATGTATGATTTTATTGAAATTCAGAGGTAACATCTTAAAAAAAAGCACATTTGATGTTTATTAAACCTTTCCATTTGTAAATTGATATTATTGTTGTTTTAGCGTGGTGACAGGTGCCTGGTCCTTGAAGTTTGTCATGTTGCATCTGTTATTTTTAGTCACACAGCACCTTCTGTCTGTACAGCAGTGTCTGGTTGGCATTTGAGAGACTGTTGCCTTTTTTGTTCAATCGAGTCTGTTATAGCCAAGGCTAAACACTGAACTTGGTGCAAAAGTTCAAACTAGACAATGAAATTAATAATGCAAGATATTGTAAGAGACTTTTCTAAGCTTTGATATTTAAAATTAAAAAGCCAGATCTGGGATAATGAAAATTTTCTGGTTGAAGGATTATGTTTTTAGGGTATTATTTTCAGTGGAGATCCCCAATTTAAAAACCCAACATGATATTGCAAACTATTTGACATTGCAGAATTATTATAATACTAGTTTTCAAAATAAAATACTAAAGGTAGCTATTCTGACAAATAATCAATAATAAAGTTAGTAACGCTATTTCCACTATTAGGCTTCTTCAAATATTAGTAACTCAGAAACTGTGGCCTGCTTTATTTTTTATGTATTTTTAAATATATATGCAACGTTTATTTTCTAGTTAACATAATACAATATGTTAAGGTTGATATTCTACATACAACTCAATTGTTTCTGTTTTTCAAGAAAAAATCCATATTTGTGATGATCAGATACTCTGAAATCTTACAGTCATGTCTGCAATCCTTTGATAGTCTCTGGCACAGAATCAAAGGGTGTTTGTTTGTATCACAAATCAAGTTTGAATCCAGGTAATTACTCTGGACTAGAATGCTATCTCAATATATTGTACTGCTCTGTTGATTAACATTTGTGGTGTTTGCAGATTCACAAATGTAACTGAATTGGAGTTTAATTTAAGTGTATGTCAAATAAATTAATTCAGTACCTGAATATAATGCTTGTGTTGTGTGTTTTACAAAATAAAAATATATATTAATGGTATGTGTGAGTTAACATTATGAGTTCAAATTTAAGAGGTGTTTTGTGTTTAATTTTATTTTTCTGAGCCTTAAATAACTGGATATTCATATACAATTTGTTGTAGTTCATTGTTATGAAATGTTGAAGGATGTTTTGATATCAAACACATGCTTTTTGTGTGGTATGGCAATTACAAAAAGTGCTTTTTAATTTCTATTCTTTAAAATTTTTACCAAAACATTTTTCTTTCTCGATTAAGAAATATTATTCAAGGGAGGAGGAAAAAGATCAGTCCTCTGGATCGAAGAAGGCAGGCAGATTGCACGAACTCATCAATGAAGTCCAGGAGAAAAATGCTATGATTGACTATCTAAGTGCACAGCTGAAGGAATATGAAGAACAGGCCTTTGAAGAGGTATTTGCTGTCACATACTGTAGTAATCTTCTGGCTTGCGTTCCAAGTCTCTTGAGTTCCTTATAGCCTGTGATTCATTCTTTTTTAACAATTTTCCACCCAAACGCACTAAGTTATCTGAATAAAATTTTTAAAACAGAGTTTTTTTTTTTATCAGGCTGTCAAAGGCTCATCACAAGTTTTGTTTTGTTTTGTTTTTTAACCTGCGAAAGACAAGGCAGGGCTTTGTGCAACTGGGGCAAATCAAAGTCTCATCTCACCTTCACTTACGTCTTTGTTGTAGCAAAACAAAAATCAGAGAAGATTTTCATTAATTAGATATTAGGAATCAAAAGGTGAGGTGATTTGTTTTAATTGCCATTTTTAATGGGTTTCACCCGCTCCTCTTCCCACTCCCCCTTGCCCTTAGTGTTTTAGTTTCATCAGACTAAGGACTGCTGCTGTGGGCAGATGGTGGAGAGAACACCAGCACAAAACCTGCCACTCAAAGTGTAACAGATGACTGTAGCTACAGAGAATTGTTTCTTTGTTCCTTTTGCTAATGAGGGTACTCATTGCAACAGGAGACTGAATAGTTAATCATCTGCAGTTCTGCTCTGAAACAGATGGTGGAGCCAGAGCTAAGGGAAACCAGTCCAAAACCCAGTTTAAACTGCTCTATTAAGGGAAATCAGAGATCCTCTTCTAACTTAAGTCATGTCAGACAATAGTACATAAAAACACATTGAAGAGGGGCAGTTTAGAAATTTCACACTTCAGTTCACAAAATTAATTGCAACATTTTTTTATGTGTTGCTTATGTAAAAAACGATCTGCATACAATCAGCTGTTGATGCTCAAACTCTGCCAAAGCAGAGAAACTGATGCCCAAGCCTATTAGGATGAAGAGCAGTTGGTACAGTTCCATAGTTCATGCGTGTCTGAAGTACGTTCATGGTTTCACATGCGGTTTCCATCTTGTGTTCCCTCAATTTAAAAAGTCGGGCTAAATGAAACAGAAATGATTTCCCCTTACAACCATGGAATCAGTCAATGTGTAAATTATCCCATCCTTACATAGTCTGACTGATAGGACATTTCATTTAGCTATTTATAGCTGTGAAGTTTGAGGCCAATTATTGTAATACTGATGGTTTTAGCAGAAAATGTCAAATTAAACACTTGTTGTATATATTAGTTATATTTATAGATAATCTTTCCTTCCACTAAATTAGTAGTTGGATGTTTTGTAGCTGTGAAACATCATTGCAGAACAACAATATAGTACAGTGAAATGAATACTTCATTCATGAACAGATGACATTGTTCAACACATAATGGTGATGCTGATATTTTGCTGAGTTTTGAAATTAAAAACTGTCCTTTTCTTCAGACGTACCTAATCAATTGGACAGTGAGGTCTGTGACTTTTACAGTATTCCCATCTAAAACAAAACCATATTCACGGAATCAAAACTTAAGCTTTTGTCTAATTCTATTCTGTGCTCTACTAACAAGGTACCGACCGCTTTTCAAAAGGCAAAAGAAATGTAAAAACAAAACAAAAAAAAAAACACCCTGAAGCATTCAAAGCCTTTGAAACGCCTTGCGCAGTCTTAAGTGTGACAGGCATGCAAAGCCATGTTAATGTTCAGAATATGAATTGCCTCCGGGTGGCTCCAGCACAAAGTGGAAAACCAACTGTGGAGATATCACAGGACCTGATGGACTCCATGTGGCTTCCAGTCTGCAAACTTCACCACTTTGACATGTGATGTGATCCTCCTGACACTGGCAGCACAGTCACTGAGGAATGGTACAAAGGCAACAAGCCCCCCCCCCGAAGCCGTGCACTTTGCAAACCCCCTGGTGTTGCCCCATCTATACTCCCCCTCTCTGCCTAGTTACCAAGAGCACTTGTTAGATGCACAGGGAGAAATGTGGGTGGAAAAGCCCAGCTGCCTCACTGGACTTCCATAATAAATTGACCTGAATGACAGGGGCACACAAACAGTATGATATGTATTATTCCTGTCAATAAAAATGTCCCCATGAATTATGGTCTTTGTATATAATGTACTGGCTTCTTTCTTCCGGCAAAACTATTCTGGGCCCAAGTTTTTTCTTTTTTGTGCTTTTCCTTTTATTATTCAGAATCAATCGTAGGAGGCAGAAAGTTGTACGATCGCTTTGTTGTTGAATACCACTCATATTTGCTACGCAGCTTGAAGTGTGCGCCTTTTGTTTTGCCGGTAAAAAAAAAAGTCAAAAGAGTTCTGTAATTTTTTTAGACCAGCCTGCAGCCATACGAGGATCCTGAGAAAGAGCTGCTCGCACATGAGAATGAAAAGTTAAAAGATGAGATTGACACCCTGCATGTCGATATTGAGAGGCTCAGCCACTGCCTGGACTGCAAAGACAAGCAGCTGGAGCACCTTGGTACTGTAAAGTATGAACGTTCGCCGTGTTTAAAAATCATTGTTGCTGATTAATCAGTAGTGTCACACTGGGTCTTTAGCTTTTGGATTTGCGAAGTTTGTGGGATTGGCCAGCCTCAATCATTTCAGTAGAGGAACCGAAGTGACCGGAACTGGATGTGGATGATCATTGTGCTTTTATTTTTTCTTTTTGTAGGTTATTTTTTTAACTTTGTAGTTTTTTTAATCAAAAAGTAAATTGGGGTGAGGTGAACAAAGACTAATAGCACAGCATCCAGCAGTACAGTAAAGAATATTATTTATTTTTTATGTAAAGTCCTTCTAGTTTAGTTTTATTTGTACACATCACATATATGTTATTTTCAGAGAAATAGGATTTATGGATATTTTGTTTCTCTATGGCTGTTATAGCACCACTGTAGTATGGATATTTTCCTATTTTTATATTAATCAGAAGTCATGCAGCATCATTTTTGATCATTTTAAGCATTACATTTGTTATCTCCATATGCGAGAGGCAAGTAAGAGATAGTAAAAATACAGCAGGTGGATTATCTCCAAGGGTTAAGGCAGGTGCTTGGGTTTTTGTTTGTCTACATATTTAATATGAAATCATTGCTATTGTAGCTTAGGAAAGAGCTCGAACAGGCTTTGTCGGGGATGTGCTTTCAAAATAAATATTAAATGCTGCACAGTATCTTGCTTAGTTTGGTCAGAAAGACAAAACAGGTTCAAAAATCTTTATCTGAAAACAGAGGCTCTCAGACCTCCATTCCCTCAAATGGATTAGACACAGCAATCTAGTAGATATTAAAAAGATGCGATCGACATCAACCATATTCCTTAATGCTGTTTGTTTTCTGATTTAATGGAGCATCCCATCTTTTGATGTATGATCCTTTCAACAAATAAAGAACCACCTGCTAAAGCACTTTGTATTGGCTGTGACAAACTCTAGGGGATGTCCAGGGTTAGCATTGCTAAAGAAAACTGGGCACAGACCCACACTTGGCCCTTGAACTTACCCCATAACATCTCTCTGTCCAGCCGGCTGAGCAGCGGGAGGAAGCCAGTGAACGTCAAGGGCAGAGCTAAGGGTCAGGGTCTTGCCAGGACCTTGAGCTACACTGAGTTCAAGTGGACTTTCTCAGGCTGACCTGTATCACTCCAGAGGAAAACAAAGGGGTGTAGGCATATCATTTCATGGTCTGCTTTATCCCTCTATTGTTTACAGGCCTCAGTCTTCAAACAATGAAAGAAAAGGCAGAAAATGATCAGATCACCATAAATAAGGTACACGTCTTGTTCCCGATGATGATAATTCTGGATAGTTTTTGTTCGGGAAGTGATCGGGAACATCTCAGTGCACTTTATGTCATCAGCCTTCTTAATTATGATTTAATTGCCTCCAGATAATAGATCAATTATATCATTGTCCATTTTTATGTTAAATACCTGTTAAATAGCACTTAAAAGGTGTTAACTGTTATTTCCGTCGTGCGTTTTGTAATGAATTGTTTTTCGAGCTGATTAATTATTTAAACACCAGCAGAACATGTTCCGATGTGTGTTGAGCTGGGTTTTACTCTCCTGCCATTAAAAATATCAAAATATTTTATTCATGAATTTGAGCTTATGAGATGCCGCTAAAAAGAAAAGCATTGTGGTTTGCTTTACTAGCTATAATTGTGTGTTTAGTTTTAAATCTGCACTAGGAAAATTAAAATTCACTTAAAAATTTTAGAGACCACCTTGGATGAATAAAAAGCGTACATTACTCTTCAGTTGTGTACAAATCATCACAAACAAATTGAACTTTAAGTGTGTTATTCTTGTATGTGAAAGTCACATAATCGTAAAAAGCCATCAGGCTGGGCTGTGGATAGTTGTGACTACAGATGTAGTCCCATGAGTAGTTACATTTGGCACCAGAAGTAACAATAATCTAAAAAGAGCAGGAAAGATAACCAGGAATTCAGTTTCAAGTTCTAAAAGATTATTTTTTTGTATGTGGAAGATGTTTTTATGTTTAGGTGTTTAGATGTTTTTATAAAGATGTATCCATTGTGCTACCAACTCATATCGGCAATATACTGTGTTCCCTCAAAGACACGTCTGCTCGTATTTCTCTGTCCATCTCAGAGCCTTGCCTTCTTCGGCAGCTACACCAACCGCTGTGTGTAAGGGTGCACAGTGGTTGTCTTCTCCTGACTGATGAAAACCTGATTGCTGCTTTAAGTGGTGTTGGCGGACCTGCAGGTGTCACTCTTGCTCTTCTAAGACGATTGTCCCAGTGTGGTGACTGGGGACACTGTAGGAGGTGTTCTCCTTCGGGTGACGCGTTAAAAACCAAGGTCCTGACTACTTGGCAATGAACAATCCTATGTCGCTCTTCAAAATTATCGGGGTGTTAAACGGGGTGTCGTGGCTAACGTCCAGCCTTGGCTTGTACAGCCTGGCTTAGCTGAAGCTCTCCCTGTATCAGCTGGTGGAGCAGTGTCTTATTGCACTATGTGATTTGCTGTGTAGCAAAGTTGAACACTGAATGCCATGTGTCAGCCAGGTGAGTGAAGTGGGTTGCCTCCTATATGCACTGTTTTAATGCAAGGAGTTATTATATATAATCTTGAGCCAGTTTTTAAAATGCAATGCACTTAAAATAAACTTCTCGGTTTTGTGATTTCCTCTTTATCTCAATAAATTGAGAACTGGCATCAAGCGTCATTTAATTAGATGGCAATTTATATTTGACTTGAATAATTCTATTTCTCGAGTGTAGTGTTTATAATGTAAAATCTATTCATTTGTAAAATGAATATTTAAATAGACTTGTTAAAAAGCATTGATGGAACATACGTTTATGTCAGTAACTTTAAAAGTTCAGCTCCAAAATATGTTACTGGTATGAGAGTAATTAAAAGCAATATTAAATATGTGTTCTTATGATCCACTAGTAATAAATATGTATTATGCGTATTATTTTTTATTAATCGCATATTTTAATGTATTATTGTTATTTCTTTCCAGTTAGTTGCTGAGAATGAGAATTTGAAAAGAGACCTACATGTAGAAAAAGATGCAGGCAGAAGTAAGGTAGGTAGATTATTTTGTCATCATTTTAAATGTGCAATGACCTGTGGGCGACATGTACATGACACGTTTTGGTACTGTTTAAAAATATAATGCGCAGATACTGAAAGATCAAAGACCCTTACGTAAGCAGTTCTTACCCACTGAGGTTTAGATGTTGCATTGTCTCTTCGAATAGAACTTGTTTACCCTGTCTTACCTTAATAGGAAACTTTAATTGTTATGGACCCTTAATAGGATCTGTGGATTTCTGACAGCAGAGGCTTGGAGCAGTGTTCCCAGTGCTTCCATAGAGAGTCAGGTCAATGGACAGGAGCTGACCATTCTGTTGTAGAGCAGAGGTGGTACAAGCAGAAGTGGTGATGGGAGTATTAGGGTAATTCCTTACAGTTTCCTTTTGTCCTCATTTTATTTTGGAGTATTTAAAAAAAAATGTGATAAAAAGCCAAACTTATTGCCTTATTGGACAGCATCTCACCTTTGTGGCATCGTTCCCTTTGTATCTGCTCCGGGGTGGCATTCAGCAGATCTGGAACCATAGAGAGCCAGTTTAGTACTGTACTCCTGGAGAAAACACATCGTTCAAAAGGAGCAGATTTCATTGACTTTACCATTGTAAACGTACAGAAACAGGCTACCGGGACTCCGTCTTAAAAATGTGTTTGCCCCAACAAAACACTTTTGTTTTCCTTGTTCGTGTCAATGGAAACCATCCGGATAACTTTAACCTTGCGAACAGACTCCATCCACTAACCCAGTCCTAAGCAGGGAATATTTCTGCTGGAGGGAGAGCAGGAGGTCCATTTATTTATTCTAATTTTGAAGAGATCTTTCTTTATGTGTTTTTTTTTCACTTGATGATGAACTATGCTGCCTAACTATTAAGAATCTTTGGATCGGTGTCAGCAAACTGCAGCTCTGTTTTCTGTTTTATATGGTTGAAAACTGAAACAAAATGCAAAAAAAGCCCCAGGGCTTCCTGCAGGCAGTTCCTTTCTTCAGCCTTCTGACTGCTTCTCACCCTGTGGTTCTCACTAGCTCGTTCTTACCCTACAGAAGTGCCCAGAGATGCTTTTGTTTTAATGAAAGTCCTGTATGTTTGATTCAGACAAGAAAATAAAAGAAAAATCTTGCTGCAGATGTAAAATGGGGGGAAGAAAACCTTCCATATCAACAGCCGTAACAAAAATATTAGCACTTTTTTATTGACACTTCTTTTTCGCCTCTCAAACCTTACACCATGTGTGAAGTTAATTAAAGGCTCCTGTGTTTTTAAAGATTTCAGCACAGTTAGTGTTTATCATAGACATGAAGGATGAATAGTGCTAACCAACACATTCAGATTGGGTAGCAACTGGTAAGTGAAGAAAGTGAAGCCTAAATTATTTTATGGTGGGTTATCTGTCTTCAATGAGAACACTCAAGTTAATAGTTAGACAGTGTAAAGTCTATCCTATTACAGATAGGAATGTATAAACATGTCTCATGGATTCAATGAACACCAGTTGGCAAATGGGATTTGTCGGCATTATTTTGATGTGAATTGGAAAAGAATCATTTTGATCTTTTATTATCACCATAAAGATTGATTATCTTTTTGTTGATTAACTGTTCTAGTTTTTATCATGGGAAAGTGCCAGACATATGAAAATTTTAGCACAACTTATAGTAAGAAGCTTGCAACTACCACCATTTTCATTACAATTACTTTTGTAGTGTATTGCATGAGATTTCACGATGCCTAATGCTTTTATTCATTTTTTTGTTGTACTTCATAAAAAGCCTGCAGTGTAATGGAGCTGTTCAGTTTCTGGGATAAAGTTAATTTGCAACACATTTCCCAAATTTCCATTTTTTTGATTCTGTGATAGTTCTAGTTGGACAACGTCCAACAATTGTTTTATAATATAAACAGAAGTACTGAATATTCACATTTTCTTTCTTATTATGAATTCTTAAACTAAGTGTATTTCCACAAACTGAAGTTTCCATATCTTTTTTTTTGTATTCTCTGAATTAACTCTTTCTTGATAATGTTATCAGTGACCCTGAAATACCTGTCTTTCATGTTAAGAGTGTTTATGGGTAGTTAAATATTACCAAAAACACCCCTTTCTGGTTATATGTCATTTTTAAAAAAATGTCCTGTAAGAATTATTAATATACTAGCAGACATTACAAACACATCAAGTTCTATTACGAATTCCATTCAGTTAATTTATTTAGGTGTACTGTGAATTGGGTATAAAGTGGGAATACTGCTCAAAAGGTAAAAGCTAAGCATTGATGTTCATAGTGAAACACATCCCTAGATTTCGGTTTTGGCTATGGCATCATTTTATCGTTTTAAAACACATTTATAACAGGAAAGTGGGGAATGAGGTGTAGGTCATGTGGTGCATCTTAGTCAGGTACTCCTATTCAAGTTATCAAAAGTTTCTGTGTTCATTAAGAGCTCAAACTCAAGCGTGCAAAAGATATGAGATTGACTGGCAGTAACTTCACACATGTCCCACATGGATGTCAACCTAGCAGTGACTGACACCGATGTGCAATACATACATACCCGATATGTCATAGGGGGGTGCCATTGATTCCAGACTGAAGCAGAAAGACTTGAGTGACACTTCATCACTGCATCATCAAATTGAAGAGGTTAGGAGATTTCATTCAGATAGTGTCCGTCCATCTACTAGACCATCACTACAGTTCTTTTAGTACAACCAGCTGATGAGCATCTAGAACAACCCAGACCCAGTTAGCTGTTCCTGGATCTTCAGATTTGGAGACAATGCATACATTTTGGTTACAATCATTTGATAAATCTACAATGGCAACTTCATGCCGCAGAAATTTATGGATTGTACTCCTGAAGTTGGTATTTAAACATGAACGAATGTTGTCAGAGGTTGGTATTTTCTAATGATACCCATTGATATGTGTTATTTGGTAATGTTACAACTCATAATGGAGAAACTATGGCAAGTTAACTGTGCCTATGTAAGGAAACAATATCTTTGTGGGGGTAACATTATTGACAAGTCATTAATACCAGTGGTCAGTCTGTTACAGCCACTGATCGCACTGCCCTGGATGCGCTTTTTAAAATTTGCCAATTGTTTGTTTTGTTTTAGAATTATCAAGTTTAGTTTTGCCAAGGTTCTATGACCTATCTTTGCAGATGCACGTGTACCATTTGAAAGAGAATATGAAATGTAGAAATGCTCCTCTAAAAGTCTTACGTTTTGGGCCACTGATCATTACACACACTGCACGCACGCTCTGTAGTGCCCTGCAGGTGAGTTAGCACTGACTGGAGGATCGGTGCCACTCTCCAAAGAACTTAGGGTATTAGCCACAGCTTGGCTGGGTAGCTTGTTCCATACTCACATAACAATTTGGATAGAAAATGCTCTCGGCTTTAAATGCATTTCTGTCTAGTTTCCATTTACTCTGCTTTATGTTTCCCTGTGAATTGTAAAAGGTTCATTATTATTATGAACATAAAGCTTAGATACTCTAATGACAAATTTGCAGATAAAGCTGTTCTTTCATCTTTCAGTAAAACAATGCATACACCTGCAAACCAAGGACCACACCAAACTTTCACCTTAAACAGAAATTTAAGTCATGTAAGGCCTGCTGCTGTATGACTGGATTTAAGTCTAATGTATGGCACACTTTGACAGACAGGCATGTTAATTTGAATCACTGCCAAAGAAAGCCACACTGATCTGTCATTTTCTTTACAGATTGAATGTAGGAACATTCCAGTGATCTCTGTGAAATGTCTTCACCAACCGATGACACTCAAATTGCATTTATGCTTTTGAGCTATATGACACTCAGCATATTCATCACTGTATGGGGTTTGCAAGCATGAATTCATGTTGCACATGAGTTTCAGGAGTGCTTGTTAGAATCCTGATTGCACAAAGTAAGTAGCCTCACAATCAAAGATAACAGAATACATCTATTTTTGTCCTACCTAATGTCTGTCTTAAATCTAAGTTTACTTATGTCTGTTAGAATCTTCAAATTGAATCTACACTGCAGTTATTGGGAAATGATTACTGGCAAACTTCATAGTGTGATCCAAAAACAAAACTAACAACAAGTTCTTGTTGAGACTGAGAAGCTGGCTGGTTGCAATTGCTTTGAAATGTTGGGAATGAATTTCAAATGTCCATGCCTCGAAGTAGAAGATATTTTCATTCTCAAGGAGCTTAAAATCTATGCTGCATCTGCACAGTTCCCAAATTATTCAGAGGAGTGTTTGCAAGGGATTCACTCCTGGGCTGACTGTGTACCTTATGAAACTAATGAAGAGATAGAAGACATTGTGCATTAGAATATCCCTAATGCTGACTTCATTCTCACATCTTGATGACATCCTGCTGTCATTACTGCTTCCTGCCTTAGTAACTGAATAAGTAACTAAATAAGGCTTTTGACATTTTACTTCATGTTTTAGATCTGTTTTTCAGTTTTCACGATAATGACCTGTTTATAGAGTAATAAAAGTATTCAGAGATCAAGTTCTTTTCAGATGATGCTATTTTACAACATAAATATGTATATTTTTTACAGTTTTCATCCTGTTTGTTATTGCTAATAACTTATTGTAACATTGAAAGTATATATAGACAAAAAATGTATGTTTTTCCTAGCTAAACTATGTTTGCTGTTCTTTTATGTACAATCTTGTTTGACTGCACTATTGTGCTGTATGCAGTACTGAATGTTATAGATTAGAAAGTGTTTTTAATAGGTGCGCTGCTTCTTTGCAAATGCCACATTGAACGTATTCAAGAACCCCAGTGAATTCTCTGACAATGACGTGTGACAGCCCTTGCTGGCTGCTGATATATTTTATGTGCTTAAACAAATACAAAACAAACAACTGGGAATAGAAAGGTTATGGCACGAGAGCAGATGGCGCCCAAGACCTTTAATGTTCAAAAAAAAATGAAAAACTACCAATAAAGACTTCCTTAATGTCATTTCAATCATCAGTGAAAAGGATTATACATTTTTAGTGTAGCAGTTGACGTTTTCTCCTTTTGTTTGCATTGCCACAATATCCTTTGTGTTGTGACTGACAAACTCAATGTTAAGTTCTACATAGTACGTATGCATAAAAATGTAAAAATGGAACTTTTTCCACATTATTTTTGGTGACTTTGATCAATGATGCAGAAAATTTGCCTCCATAGTTGAAAATCTTTGAGGGAGGTTCCTAATGAGAAGCCATAGCATTTCCCAGTGTTTTCTTTAGAAAGCACAGTTGGAAATAAGCTTTTCCTGGTGAAAAGACTTAACAGCCACAGCCTAATCACTTGACTTCTGACCAGTAGACACAAAGTTCAATACTTTAGCTTATTATTTAAAGAGTTCCTGATGAATTCAAATCAGGAAGTAAGATGATATAATTTGAGAAAATTATACTCTCAATAAAGAAAATATAGTTAAAATGATTTATTTAGTAAATCCATTGGCATGCAAAAATCTTATACATCTTAGCCACCATCAGCAGTTACAATATATGATTATCCACTATTTACTCAAAGCTCCCACTACCATTATAACAATTGTGAATTTTATTAAGATCAGGTTTTTGAAGATTCAGATCATTGATATCATGACTTATACTCATTTTATTAGTGTGGATGAGTATATGTCATGATATCAATGATCTGAATCTTCACAAACCTGATCTTAAAATAACCTAAGGTAAATTATTCATGTCAATCATCAGAATGTTTACTTATTTAGTTAATGTTTAGTTAATTCTGAGACAATGTTAAGTAATGTTACCACAGTTTCAGGACTGCGGATCAGATCTAATTCTGAGGGAATCCACTGGGTTAACTTTGTTAGTGCCTTTCAGGCTTTTGAATTCTTGGATCTGTCACCCTCATAGTCTTCTCTGTTCAAGACAAAGGGTTCATTTCTTTTCGCCTGTCAGAGTAGGACGTTGCTTTAAACCACATGTCCAGGACAAGTTGCTGGGAGCCCAGAGGGTCCTGGCTGCCTAAGCACAGCCTTTTCTTTGGCAGCACGCTGGCCATTGTGTCCTGTGGCTCAGGGACTGTGGTCGATGACCCAGGCTTGCAACCCGACCCGGTCTCAGAGCTGTAACGCCTGGATCATAGAGTTCACCCTGTGCTTAGGCAAGGTCTTTTACTGGTTTGAGCTACTCTGGAGCTACCCAAAGGAAAATAACACTCTCTAAATTTCTATATTTATGGTTTATATCTATTTCTATACTCGTATCTCATTTTGCAAAACAATGTCTGTAAGAGAATGCAGCCAAATCTGTTCCAGAGGTATATCTGGTATCTCTCAGCCTAGTACAACAACATGTTTTTGGTACTGGGAGGACCTGCCAGCAAACAACATTATAACTAACAGGAGACTTTTCTGTAATATTTGTTCACACATTTTACGATGCAGTGTCACCTGGAGAAGAAAAAGATCTAGCCAAGTCTGCTTTATTTAGGATCTCATGTACATCCTCCTTAGGAATTTGTTGTTCATTTGGAAATTTTGAAATGATATGTAACGAATAGGACAATGAGGTAAAGGCGAACCTTTTCTAAACCTTTTTCCGATTTCAGGATTCAGGGGCAGAAAGATTGGATTTCAGTGATTTATTTTTTTCGCCAAAGAGACCTACTAAAGTTATCAAATAAGTTCATAACATGAGGGACTGAGCTAGAAATATCTGCGAGAAAAAAAGAAGATGATCACATAAAGTGAAACCTTTTTTTGATCACTGTAAGTCAACGGGGGCTCCACTAACACGTTGTCTAATAGCTAGTAGTTGTAAAAAGAGAAGAAATATTAGCGGTGACAATGGAGAGCCCTGTACTGTACCTCTGCCTTTGCCCTCTGATCTGAGAGGGCATCACTGACCCAATCCAAACACAAATTAATTGACCGTGTACAGATGTTTTAAGTGGTCAATACTGTACCATTCCAGAACAACCGAATGGTAGCTCTGTCCTAACTGACAAAATGCCTTCTCTGCATCTAAGGAAAAGACTCAACAAGAGCTGGGTTGATGAGGGACCTGCAAATGTATGGATCTATCTTAGTGATTCTATATTTCAATTTCAACACAATCTGTAATAATGTTCTGTCACCAGAGCGCTCTGAAGGTTCTTTTGCATCCTCTGCAAGCGTGTATGTATGCAGTGTGGAACTTCATTTTCTCTTACATGAGCCCTGTACAGCCCATATCTCACACACTTGCATTAGATCTGGCCTCAGAGATTCTGTTTGCCTGTCTTTCATGTATTCACTGTTTTCTTTGTTGTCTCACACTGTTAATGTAGATGGCAGTCTTTCTTGGATCTTCTGCTGCTGAAAGTCCCTGTG
Organism: Lepisosteus platostomus; assembly: GCF_059453375.1. Taxonomy (NCBI): domain Eukaryota; kingdom Metazoa; phylum Chordata; class Actinopteri; order Semionotiformes; family Lepisosteidae; genus Lepisosteus; species Lepisosteus platostomus. Next base: position 5,308,674 of record NC_142618.1, on the reverse strand, counting down.
TGGTCTTCTTCGCACAAGAAGTTGTTTCGATTCTCTAAATCTCAGATGTTAGATACACATAGTTAATTACAGCTTTTGTAATACTAGCGAATACAAGGTTGCTACTAATATCTTACTTCCCATAGATTTTAGAACATCAATTTAGATGGTTGCTGCACTTTAGTCCTGGGGGTAAACAGAGGTGACTCATGTGGTACGATGTTGCAAATCTACACATTTCCACTAAGTTGGAAGTTCCCTACTCCGTTGGGCCCCTGAGCAAGGCCCTTAACCCCAACTGTTCCAGGGGTGCTGTACAATGGCAGACCCTGCGCTCTGACCCCAGGCTTCTCTCTCCCTATCTGTGTGTCTGTGTCTCATGGAGAGCAAGCTGGGGTATGCGAAAAGATGAATTCATAATGCAAGAAATTGTATATGGCTAATAAAATGATCTTATCTTATCTTAAGTTGTCTTATAAAATATCTGGTCATACCTATACTTTAGACCATAACCCGTAACTAAAAGTCTTGCAGACATATATGGGTGGAACAGGCAGCTCCATTTATTTATTTTACTGGATCAAAATGTTTTGTAAACCCAGTATTTATGGATAATGATTGTTGGCATTGCCCTGTGACGAACTGGCATCCTGTCCAGGGTGTATCCCGCCTTGCGCCTGGTGCTTGCTCTCTTGTAGTCTAAGGCTCCAGCTCCCCCATGACTCTACTGGATAAAACAGTTTAGAAGATGGATGGATGGATGGATGGATGGATGGATGATTTTGTGCATTATTCTGAATATGAAAATAAAATAATTAATAATTAATAATAAACATCAATAAACAAATACTTTTTGTGTATTCATCTGAGTAAAACATTGAAAGATGACTATAATACATCTTTTGAAGTTTATGGAAGTACAGTATGCACAATTAACTGGAAATGTTATATTTTTGCAGTTAAAGAAACTGAAAGAGGAAATGGAAAAAGAAATACAAAGTATGCAGACCTCAAGCAAGAAAACGGTAGGTAATGAAACTGCTCTTATACAGTGTAAAGGTACATCATTTTCAAAATCTTTTTATTCTAACAGTGTTAGTATTGTTTGAATGATTTTAGAATGACACTTATAATATGATTTTAGAATGAACAAACCCCTAAATACTTTATTGCATTTAAATTTTGGAAGACAGAATCTGTTTTCTGTACATTGAGTTTGTAACCCGAGTATCAGCCATAGTTGTTAAAAAGATGAAATAGGCTGGTGTGGGAGATTTCAGGATCTCTTAGATACAGAATACCAGCATAAAGGGCTGCCTTGTGTTCCTTTAAATATATATATATATGCTTTATGTCCTGATCTGATTCTTTGGGCAAGGGGTCAATGTAAAGAACAAATAGGATGGGAGATAGTCGGTATCCTTGACATGTCTGGCTTTCTAAAACAATGTTGCTTGTGTGGTGGCCATTTACTCACACTCTGACTAGGGAATTTGAGTATGGACTTCTAAAAGGCTTAACTGGCTCTTCTGTGAAACCAAACCTCTCCAATACCTGAAAAAATGTTCCCTATTTACACAGTCAAAAGCTTTTTCTGCATCTAAGCTCACTAGGATTGTGCTGATCTGTTCATTTTCAATATGTTGAAGTGTGTGGAGTCCTGGCCTAAACATTGTCCTGAGTTTGACGAACATGAATAAATCCAGTCTAATCCTCCTCTGTAAATTCTGATTTAAAAGTCTCCAACCTTTTAGATGTAATCGAGGCATATAGCTCTTAGTCCATATTTAAAATTGAAATTGTCCCAAACAAACTGCATGCTGTAGTTCCCTGTCTTTCTTCCTCTTAGGAGTAAATGAGATTATTGCCTCTCAACAAGAGGTGGGACCAACCCCCTATTTAAGGGTCCAACTGAAAGAAGAAGGGAGAAGAGTGGACATTTCTTTTCAAAAAGTCTTATACCACTCTGATGGTAGCTCATCGCTACCTGGTGATTTGTTAGTTTTTTGCTTACTTATTGGCGTGTCTGATTCATCTTGTTTGATTTCTTTTGTCAAGAGGGCATTTTGCTCTGTTCCAATTGATGGCTGATCCAAAGAGTCTAAAAAGGTTTTTATAATCTCATTGCTTTCCTGTGCTGGTTTGGGTATACAGAGTTTTATAATAGGATTCTCAAATGCCTTGTCTATGTCATTGAGGGTGTTGGACATTTTTTTGGTCTTATACATCAGATTGTGTTTGAGGCTTGCTGTTTACACAGCCTTCTTGCCCACTTTTTTGTAGCCTTAGGGCTTGATTCATAGTAGGTTTGCCACAAAAATCTGTACTTCTTCCCAAGTTCTTCCTTGTATAATGCATCTATTTCTTTCCTTGTATTTTTAATCTGTCCCAAGACTAATGAATCATTGTTCTTCTTATGTTGGTCTTCTAAACATTTTAATTTGCCCTCTATTTTTTTTACTACCATAACTTCTTCTGAGATTGGTGATAGTTATCATTCATTCCTATAAGTAGTCTTGGCAGCATCCCAGAGTATGGCAGGGTTCTCTATTTACTTGTTGTCATTATTTACTGAATATAACTAAAGGCCAGTTCTTGTTTGTTCAGCAGCTGATTTATTATTGAGTATACCTGTATTCATTCTCCAAACTGTGCTTCTTGGTCTACTGTTTAAATGTAAAACAAGAAACACAGCTGAGTGATCCGCCAGATCAGTATTTCATGTTGTACATTCTTTCACTTTATGCCTTTCTCTACCAAACATAAAATTAATCTCCCTCGAGGTTAGTCACTTTAGCCTGTGTTGCTCTGTTGCCTCAGTGCATGGATCAGGATGTCCCTCAGATCAACATTTGACTGCTTCGAGCTCCTAAATACATTCAGTATGTCACTAACATTGGTACCTTCTGGTTTATGCTGTATCATTATTGAGATCTTCGAGTTCTTTTAAATTCATCTTTTAACTCCTTGAGTTCCTTCTTCATCTCAGTCTTCAGATCGCATATTTCCTAAGGCTCATGATGATTCCCCATAAGGTTTAACTTGCATTTTCCATGTTTTGCTCTAAGAAGCTCTAAGAATTTGGCATCATCTTCTGTTCTCACAGCAAGATGTTCTTGTGCTTTCTGTTTTGGTAGACTTACCTTGGATTTTTCCCCACTCGTTTTATGGATTGTGAAATTAGCTATGCTTGAAGAATTTTGTGGGGTTTTACTTTACAGCAGAAAGCAGAAACGTTACCAGAATTCCTATGATTGTTGCTTTAAATGTGTGGAGCAGGTTGTTTATATAACAAATGTTAATTGCTACATCAAAGTACAATGACCACAGATCTTGAAACCACAAACTTGTCGAAGGCGCAAGTATTCAAATACTTTTGCAATGCAGGTATTTAAAAATACTTTTAAAATGTCAAAATGAAGTCGTTTTAATTGTTTTCCAAAGATGCATCAATTAATTTGTTGACTAGTATTTATGTGTTCAAACATTAAAGGTCAAATGTTTCCACTGGACTAATTTTTATTAGACTTTAGACTTTGTAATATGAATAGGTAAAGGTAAGCTTTTAAAGGTTTTTCAGAAGCTTTCTTTTTTTCCAACCATACTGAAACTCTTTAGTTACAGTTAGGAAAAGAGTGAAGCATTTTCTTTTAAAAACGTGTACAGCATGAGGAGCAAGTAGGTAAGGACATCTAACTTAATCAATTTTAATGATGGTAGCTCATTCAATACTTCAGAGGTTTCAAAGCCATATCTGGAAGGCCAGTTGTCCAGTCAATGAAAACTTAAGATTCTAAAAACAAAGAAAGGATAACGTACTCTAAACATGCTGTGTCTCCCAGGTATTGATTTTAGCCATGTGGGTTTGATAAAAAGCAATCTGCATCATTGTATCAACAGCAAAAAGCATTGATCAAGATGTCATGACACATTCTTGTATCTAAGTATTAAGATTTTCACATGTAAACCAATAGGATTAAAATAATCACAAATAACAAGTTTGAGAGGTATTTTTATTTAATAATATTTTTAGTTATAAATGACAACAACAGGTTGATTGAAACATGTTATTTATGTTTTAACATCATTACTGTCTGTATGTCCTGCCTATGTATTTGAAAGGAAGAGCTATTCACAATGTTATGTACCTTATAATTTATTCCCTGGCTTCATCAGGTACTGTATACAGTACTACAGAGACAAAATGTGACAAGATCTCCAGATTCCTATAATGTGGACTTCAGAGTTATCACCCCATTTCTCTCCTCGTGATTTTAACACTATTAATCCATGCAGGATGTGTTATCGGGAGAAAGGTGTTTACATCAGAAACACAATTCTGATTCTTTTTAAATTAATCCCCAAATGTTTCAGACTTTCAAAGACTGCATAAAAAGACTTAACTGGAGTTATTGCGAATCAGGAAGAAAACAGAAATAATAATAATAAAACTTTGTATTTTATTGTCAGGCTCTACATTTCATTCTGCTAGTATTGATTGCACTAGTAATTTTTACTTATGTTTTTTTATTACATATTATATATAAAATATTTCCCGAAAAAGAAAAGTAAGTTTACACATTGTAAATTAAGCACTCATATCTAAATAATTATCGTCTACAAATATTGTGTTTTGGCTGATATTTGGGGGCATTCAAATGCATTTGTGTTTGTACACATGAAAATGTCTACATCTCCAATTCTACATTAAATTAAGATGTTTTGTCCTTCATAATTTTTATATGGATTTGAAAAATGTGTTTTATTTCTTTGATGGTACAGATTTCTCTTGTTATTTTACTTGAGCTACTTTCACATTCATGCATACATTGTTTGTTGTTATTTTGTGCTCTAACTAAAGCACAAATTGAACCCGTTCAACAGCCGTGGAATAAATTTGCTCGCGGCTTTCTTCTGGTGACACGGGTTAACTGTAAGAGAACTAAGCCACCCTATTTTGTTTGCCGCATGCATAGTAATACAATGCTTCATCACCTCTACCTATTCATCCATGTCACACGAGAGATTCTGTCAACAAACTGACCACATAGAGACGAGCGTCTCAAAAGCAGAGAAAGTGGAATGTGTCAGCAGCTGACAAAACAAAGTGATGGTCTGGAGAGGAAGGGCCCTGATTCACTGTATTGTACAATGGCAGAGTTGAAAGTCCACTTCATAGAGAAGAGCTAACAATACAGGCTGGGTTGTGCCTCCTGATAGGGATATTTATCGTGTTCTAGAAAGCCTTATCTGTTACATCATGGATTATTCAGGAAGCTATAGTGGAAGCAATGCGTTAATATTAACTGCTTAATTAATCTTTTGAACTAAATCAGGAAAAAGCTGAAGTGCAAATGCTAAATGCCAAGTTCTGCAGTGCATTGCACTGAACGTGAACTCAATTGCTATTCATGTTTTTGAGTGTTTGTCTGCATTACTAGCTGGAGCACTCACTTCTAGTCTTGGGGTCAGTGCTTACATCATGCTGGCATAGACTATCCTGTGATCAATCAGATGTTTCCAGCCAAAAATAAAGATCAGAAATATGCAAAAAAACAGTTTGACTTTTTCAAGTCAGATATTGCTGTCACCATTCCTAAATAAGGTTAAGAGTACAAGATCAACAAAGCCCTCAATCCTGTATTATCTAAAACACAAAGATAGACCTTGGAATACTCCCACTCTGGAGATGCCTTCCGTGTCTCCTTGGAAAGTTAAATGGTTAAGAAAACCAGCAGTTAACATGCTCTTCACACCTCCACAGGCATTCAGACAAAACCAACTAACAAGAAGAACCACAAAGACATTTAAATCTTGAATTGACATGCTTAGAAGGACATGCTGAGTAAACTTTGAGTTGGCAATTATGATGTCACCACAGTGTAAGTTTATAGAATTATACAGGACAAAATCTGTGTCACTTCAAACAGCTAAGAACTGCTTTTTTTATTTTCTAAGAATAAGAGTGTTTATATGCTGTCAGTGTGTGTACTTTTCAGTACATTATTTGGACGTAAAAAGGTAAATTTAATTTTAATCCATAATGACGTTAAAACTGTATTAATTATGATGTGTGTGTGAATTAATTTGTGATTCTGTTTTAATACCAGCAAGAAGAAAATGCTATAAGATTGGCAAAAATAGAACAAGAAAAGCAACTTATGTGGGAACAGGAAGAGATTTTAAGAAAGCCTGCTCAGCCAAAAATGGTAACTATACTGCATCCCGTTGTCTATGATGACTTTTATTTATTATTTGCAACTACAATTCCTAATATTTTCCTTTCTAAACAGGTAAAAAATGGTGAACAGGAGCTACTGGGACAGCTTGAAGGAGTACAGAGGATTGAAAAGCAGCAGAGAAAACAAATTGAAAGGTAACTGATAATATCAGGCATTTTTCACTATTAAAGGAGCACTCTTTCAATGTTTGTACTGCTAAATAGTTTCAGCATGATGGGGGAACATCATAACTGATTCTGTAAGCAGCGAAACGTTGGGTTTGGTTACCCAACAGTAAATCAGGTCTGTACATTTTACTGTACATTGCACAAGGAGTAGTGTTCATTCACAGATTATTTAATAATCTGTGATTCACCACCACAAAAAGTTGACTTAATTGTCAGAATATAAAGCAGGCGGCAGCATGGTGTTGCAGTGATTAGCACTGCTGCCTCACAGCGTTGAAGCCCAGAGCTCAGTTTCTGAGGTGCAATCTTTGTAGAACTCACGCGTTCTCTCCTTGTTCATGTGAGTTTTCACCTACAGTCCAGGTCAATTTGTTTCTAAGAACATCGGCCCTGCTGTGAGTGTGTGTCTGTCTGCCTGCTGTGGACTGGCGTCCCCTCTGAAGTGTAGCCTGCCTTGCATCCCTTGCTTGCTGGGATGGCCCTGGATTTGATCAGATCAGATTGGCCATATACAATTTCTTGCATTAGGAATTTGTCTTTTTGCATACCACAGCTTGCTCTCCACGAGACACACAGACGGGGAGAGAAGCTGGGGGTCAGAGAGCAGGGTCAGTCATTTATACGGCACCCCTGGAGCAGTTGGGGTGAAGGGCCTTGCTCAGGGGCCCAATGGAGTAGGATTCCTCTACCGGCCACGGGATTTGAACCAGCAGCCTTCCAGCCACAGGCACAGATCCTGAGCCACAGAACCACCCATTTTTGAAAATAGATAAAGGGGTTTGAAAATGGAAAGAAAGGTGGATATCTGTGGGCACGACTGAAGCAGGTTTCAGAGGCATCTGCCATTTAAACCTACGTTTAGACCAAAGATGAAGGAAATTCAGTAACCCTGAATGCATGGCTATATGGAGCTATATGGCTATATGGTGTGATATGGAGCTCTAATGGCTAAAAGAAAAAATAACAGACAAGATCTGAGACCTCAGAGAACCAATTGACAGAATAGGTTATTTCCCAATAACCACAATTCTCTTATACCTTCATGATGCAATACAGTGTTAAAATAACAGAAAATAATAACCAGGCCAGTGGTTTCGATTAACATCATGATTTAAACATCTGAAATAAGTCTGACTGATTCATGGGCAGCTTTGGGAGTAGTTGAGCTTACTGAAGTTACTGTCAAGACTTCACTTTTGTAATAGGTGTGATATGCATCATTCTCCAGGTGATGTTTTTTATCCGTTCAGGGATGTGATCATGCTAACCTTTTACTTCAGACTTTGCTTTCAGAGCTTTCAGAATGTATTTCATTATAATAAGTAACAGTTGTTGCTTCCCTCGAGCCAGAGTAGTGAACAATGCCTCGAATACTGGAGAGTTTGAACACAATCACACATGAGCTAGGAGGATTAAAATGTCTTACCTCAATATGTTTCTGATAAGCATTTGTCCAGGAAGATTCCAAACTTTAAACCACTGTTAATGCCTCAAAACTCTTTATTGTTTATTGCTATTGTTATCATTACCATTATTTTCACACTGGAGCTTGTGTCTGAAAGTGAAATTTCTAATAATGGTTCACTCACCACCATGCAGTGGTCAGACGATGGAAGTCTTATACTGTACTTTCTACTGTTTTGGCCATATCTGTCTCTTTGTAGAATTGGAGATGTGAAATTCTTGAAATGCAAGTTTCTCAATATTGATGCTGCCTGCTTAACAATGACAGCACACATTCTAAATCATGGGATTTGGGTGTCTTGAAATGAGCATTTTACTTTAACGTCTTATTATTGAAAGTGGAATTTTGTCTTTTATCGCAGCTTGAGAAAACAACTCGATCGGACAATCCGAATGTGGGAGAAGAAGTTTGACATTCTAAAGCAAAGGTACTGCAAAATTAGGAGCTCAGAATAAAAAAAAGCACCTATGCTTACTGACATTTTATCCTTTATTCTGTCTTTAAATTTTGTGTACATTGCTTAAAGAACAGATAACAGGCTTCCAAAATCAAAGTTGTAATTATTAGGATGTTCCTTAAGGACGCTCCTGGTTAAAACCAACAACTGTGCTGACAGAAACTCCTCAGGTGAAGTACAGTAGATCTCAGAAGCGTTAGTTCAGCAGAATACAGTACCTTTTACCGATACTGGCCGTCCCCAGAAGTAATAATAGTCTTCTTCCGTCTTCACTTCTAGTGGGGCAGCGGCCTGATTATGAGGTCTGTTTCTTTGAAGGATTTGATCACTTTTAATCAGTGTATGTTCCATTGCTTTCCGGTAATGAACTCCACGAACGGAAAGTTTCCATGCCATAAAGGACGAGATGTTCTTGCGCCAGATGCTGCAAAGGCAGGCTGCCACGCTCCACCACGCCTCCGTTAGTTATACGGTAGGTCTTATAAAATCTACACCGCTACAGGATATGACTTTCTTGCAATAGGGAGATAGGCATTGTACCTACATAGTTATGTATGTAAAGTAAATTTTTGGTCCATTAAACTGAGGGAAGGGGGAAAGGCTGTGCCTTATTGCTGAACGTACGTTCAGTGTACATTAAATCCTGACACTTTTTCAGTGCATCAACACTCTGTTATATGAGAATTATAGATCTTATATTTCAACAGTTGCAATCAACACAGCCAAGTGACAGTTGCTCCTGTGCCGTTTATTACCATAAATACCCAAGCTCTCTATTTCTTGTGTCATGTAAATATTTGTAGAAAATTCACTAAGGCACACGAAACACAAACAACCGCCATTGTAAGAAATTGACCTACCTCAGTGGAATTCTGAAACCTCCTGAGTCCCATGTATTTTATTTTTACCTTGTTTTATTATTTGTGCATTTTATTTTACAGAGACATTTTGTAGGCATTTTAAAGTATTTCTAAATACATTGAATTTGCCAAAGCATACAAAACACAAAACAACACGATATGTTGTCTGTTATTGTGGGGAAAGCCCAGTATTTCTGATTTTAGAGACAGAATTCCCCTTCAGCAGATTGTGCCTGTTAAATCTGTAGTCCATTAAAGAGAAGTCCTATAAAACTGAGGGTTTACTGTATTATCTACACCCAACAACGTACTCCATTAATAACAACTGAGTAAATAAAGTGCAGTTGTCCTGACTTTCCACCATACAGCAAAATATATATATTTTTTTTATTTTTGCTGTATATGAATTTTGTTAAAACACAGCCCTGCAGTATTTATTTGTTATTTTAGTCCTCCACAGCTGTTAAAATGTGTCGAGCTTGTGTTTTGTCTTTTATCTTCTTTCTCTTGACTGTTTATGAGAAACACATGTAGAAATAAAAGAAAACAGAAATTAACAGGTGCAGCACCATTAAGCCCTCCATCCCCTTCCATGATTGTTGCTGCCTTATAAATATTCATAAGTTTTGGCTCATGTTGGTGTATTCTCACTTACCATTATTATATCAATGGAGAAGTCTGCCTGACATTTCTTTATTTAACCACTACAAGAGAAAAACAGCCCTGAAACCACCCTTGGAAGCAATAAAAGCAACAGGTTAAAGACTGCTTTGACATAAAGAAAGTATTTTTGTGTATGGTCTGTTCAAAATGTGTAGATACGGTTTGTTTACTATTTTGTTCAGTTCTCTATTCCACGAAGGAGAAAAAGCAGCCCAAATACCTTGTGTTTGTATCTTGCCCAAAGGCTCTATCGTTAAACAAATAGAAGCAGAATCTCAACTATTTGAAGGTACTATTTTTAGAGTACCTTCATAAAACCATAAATCTCTGTGTGTATTCTGACTGTCCAAAAGGAGTTTTTTAATTATTTTCTTAATTCAATGGAACTAAATTGAAGGGCTGGTCATACCTTGTACAGTACAAACTTTGTGTTCATTGACAAATGTTGTTCACTTTTTGTTGTGTTTGTTGGAGAATCTTTGTACCGAACAAAATTGGTTTTGGTTGACTGGGGTTGTATAAAAAAGGTGTTGTTTTTTTTTTTGCTGTAGTATCTGGGCTGTAGAATCCTATCTTGTGCCCCGTACCTCTGCTGTATGAAGGAGCAGTAAGTATTCCCCTGGAAAGGAAAGGCTGGATCACACTAACTAGAATAATTGTGTCTTCCTTACAGTTTGATATGCCTGCAGCGTTCCATGGAAAGGCCCCAGTAGGAGATGGACTTGGAATGCCAAGTTATTCTTCGGAAATGCCTCTGGTTGCTTATTTGCTTCTAACTTTAAATTAAAATGAATTCTTGATTATTATTTTTGGAAGTTTTTACCTTTTTTTTTCCTGTTCACTAGCCTGATATTGGTTCTGGACCTTCCCCCCAAACTAAGGCAGCCATTGATGATGATGCTCTCAATGCAGCAGGATCAGATGTTTTCCCATCCAAAGGTTAGTTTATTACTTTCATTTTTAATACAAATAGAACTTCAAAATTAATTAAATTGCAGATAGGTACAAGTGAATTCATATAATGCCTGATGTTACTTGTGAAAACTATAGATTCCCATGAAATATACAATTCAGGCTTTAACTGCAGCAAGATTTTAGTGTGTTAAAAGTTGTACTGCTGGTACTACAATTATCATGACTAACTTAAAATAATAATAATGTCTTTATATACAGTATAAAGTGCTTTTACAGAGCCGGCAGCCAAAGTACACTAGTACGCTCGCCACACATCAGCTACCAGTGAGGAGAACAGAGTGATGAAGCCAGTTCATAGAGATTATTAGGAGGCCAGGACACAAGGGTAACACCCCTACTCTTTTTAAGAAATGCCCTGGGATTTTTAATGACCACAGAGAGTCAGGACCTCGGTTTTATGTCTCATAAAACGGGCAGAGCGGTGGCTCTGTGGCTCAGGATCTGCGCCTGTGGCTGGAAGGCTGCTGGTTCATATCCCAAGGCTGGCAGAGGAATCCTACTCCATTGGGCCCCTGAGCAAGGCCCTTCACCCAAACAGCTCCAGGGGCGCTGTATAAATGGCTGACCCTGCGCTCTGACCCCCAGCTTCTCTCCCTGTCTGTGTGTCTCATGGAAAGCAAATTGGGGTATGTGAAAAGACAAATTCCTAATACAAGAAATTGTATATGGCCAATAAAGTGATCTTATCCTATCATCCAAAGGATGGTGCCTTTTTACAGTATAGTGTCCCCATCACTATACTGGGGGATTAGGACCCACACAGACCGCAGGGTGAGCAACCTTAGTTTTTCCCAGGAGGTCTCCCATCCGGGTGCCAGCCAGGCTCACACCTGCTGAGCTTCAGTGGGCTTCCAGTTTTTTCAGTTGCAGGGTGATATAGCTGATGGCATTACTGTATAGGATTAATTACATTTAAAACTAAAACAATACAGCCTTGGGAAAACAAATTACAGTATGTTAAAATGATATTTGTATCCCAGAGGGCTGAGTGAAACAAAAAAGATTTGAATAAATGTCAAGGTGTGATATGTGAGTTCTTATATTACAGCTAGATAGCTCCAGACATAAGCTATTACTGCAGTTTGAAAAGGATGCCACACGCATTGTTATAGGTTCATTTCATAATTTCTCAATGTTATTATTTTATTATTTTTCAAGCATGTTTTTGCGTTAAACATTGTATTATGTAATCTAAGATCGTTTTTACTTGAGGAGCACATGCAGAATCTTTCTCACAATGCTGTATTTAACCTCTACCTGTGAGTTATTGATTTTTTGATCATTGGAAACTTCACTAATGATCTTCACAGATATGACTCTCATAGATAGCAGTGTTTGAATGCTGTTTGTCAATATGGAAGTGCTCTAACAAAGGTATCTGATGCACAGGAGCTAACACATTAATCTGATAGATTACATTGTGTTTTTCTGAAGTATCTATACATTCCAATAATCAAAGACAATGAAGCTATGTTATTTTCTGTAGCTTTTTTCTCTCTTTACCATGTGTATAAAACGTTAAGAATGTTTTATATTATAATTTAAAAAATATATATATTTATTTTGTTGACATGCTATTACACATATATTGTAATAGCATGTTTGTTACTATTGTTTTTGCTATGGAATTGTGAAGGTTGGAAGAGACATGGTCCATTTAATATGTTATCACTTTTGTGAGATTCTTTCAAGGTTTATACCAGCATAAAGTTGATTTTTGCATTAACAATTTACGACCAGAAATGATTCAAATTTTATTTTTATATTAATCAGTTATGTGAATTGTAGATGAATTAATTGAAAGTGAAAAATATTTTAAGGAATATATATATATATTATGCATGATAGAAACATACAGTAGCTGTACAAAGGTCCTAAAGCTGTTGCAGCTTTGGGTATAATCGTCTTCTCACAAGTCTTTAACCAGAAAGTGTCAATACATGACTTCGGTATGGAGGCTTTGTATTTGAAGGGCTGGCAGAGCTCTTGATAAGCTATAATAGGGTCTGTCTATATCTGTGACAAGCAGCGTGCTGTAGGGTGACAAATGTTAAAGCCACTGGTCTTCAGCAGGAAGGAAAGGACTATGGCACTGACCTTTCAAGGATTCAGTGAGCCCTGGGCTCAGCCATGGGAATTCAGACCAGAGATCAGCATTGACACTCTTTAATTGAAACATTAGAGATAAGACACCAGCCTGTGCAAGTCTTGTCACTTGGAAAGAATCTACAAACAGTGTTGTCGCACAGCAGAATGTTTATTCTGTGAAGTGGTGATCCAAAGTGGCCTGGATGAATTGATTCTTATAAGAAGCAAGACATTTTTGTGATTTTCCTTGGCTTAAATATAGGCTTTGCCTAAAGGGATTGGTTTAGGCAGTGTGGAAATATTAACAATGTTACAAGTTTTGTTTGCACCAGCAGGTAAACAGATTTGGAATCAGTATGTATGTTCTGCCTGAAAGATCATCTAAAGAAGGTTTTACATGCTTAATCAAACTAATTACTTATATTAACCCAACATATACTCTGTGTTTTTATCAACTCTGAACAAAAATAAACACTTTTTGACACATCAGAGGCAAAATATATACTGGATATTGAATTGAGCATTAATTGAAAGCATAATGGTCAGTGTATTTTGCAATATTGAAAATGAATTCTTTAGTGAGAATATAACATAGTAAAAGCAGAATGTTTTAATACCAATGACACATATAAAGATGCAATGTTGGGATTGTATCTTTAGTACAAATACTTGTCCTTTTATTTTAAAATTACAATTAACGCTAGTATAAAAGCTCTACATACAGTACACTCTGACATCTCTAATCTCTAAAATCTCTACATACAGTACACTGTCTAAAACATTCTATAAGCAACGGTACATATGCCATTGAGTTTTCTCGAGCTTTTAATTCTTCTATAGAACAGTTTTCCTACTTTTGTTCTGAGTAACAGAAAGTACAACTGAGCAGTGCAAACAAAGTAGGGGGGAAAAAAATCAAAAACTGCTGAACCGCACAAGCATAATAAATTGTGTAACTTTTTGCTGCTGAATACGTCTTGCCCATATGCTGCACTACAAAGCCACGTGAATAAGGCATTTACAAAATCAGGCCCACCACATTAAACAGAAAAACAATCTTTATTCATGGTGACTTATCAGTCTCAATTAATCAACTTTAACAATAGAAATTCTGATGTGTTCAAGCAACCTGAAAGCTATAGGTCATCACCAGGGCATCATTGTTGTCTCTTTGTGTCTCCTTTTAAACGTGTTGCTTGTGGAGTTATTTTTATGATCCCGTATATGTTTTGACATCGAAACTTCTTTTACAAAGGTTTACTCTTAGAAAGCACATTCGAAAGCACAAAGCGTGTCAGAGCTCTCTAACATTAAGCACTAAACAGCTTCCCAGTCTTGCAGGACTGTTTCGTCTGTGCTGCTATGTGAATAGCATTGTGCACACCATTCCAATGGTATTGAAAAGGGGTGACCATTGGCTTGATTCGGTTACACGGTTTAGTTAAGTGCCTCCTCCCACTGCCTTGGGGTCTGTAAAAGGTCTGTGACCTGTTTAGAATTGCCCAGGGAAATGTCATGTTGCCCCTCCCAATGGGAGTATCTGCATTCATTTGATCGGAATAAAAAATGATTGGGGATGGTTAGATCACTGCTTTTGAATTGCAATTTATACCACTTTACAAAAATGCACATTGTTGGAAAAGAAAACATGGAAATGTTTCTTTCCAAATTGCATTACCTGTGAAATGCTATTAGTCTTTTTAAGACAATTCTTCTCTTGTTTGTTTTTCTAAATATAATAATATGTTACATTTAGTCTTATTTTTAAGTATTTCGTGCAGAACATGATTTTTTGAATAGTATTTTATTTACTTGTTTACCTTATTATCTGAATGTGTTAATTTTGGGGCAGTGGATTTTTTATTTTTAATTGGTATTTCCAGCATGTGTTTATTAATACATATACAGATGCATTAAAGGCTCTTTATGTTTGCCTAAGAATGCTCTCTAAATGTAGAACTACTCATTTGTTTTGCTTCATACCTGTCTTTTGTGGAGTCTAGTAAGAATGTCTTTTATTTCCAGAATCCCAAATACTGTCTGAAGATGAGGAAGAAGAGGAGATAAGTTCTGCTCTTCCTCTTCCGTGTCCACCATCCAGTTGCAGACAGTCTCCGTCTTCTCCAAATGTTCCGTAGCAGAGTGCACCAGAGTAAAGAGATATTGCAAGAGAAAGTATTAAACGAGCTCAAAGAGTCCCATGATATAGGTGTCTTTCTTTGCCTCCCTTCATGTACCGGCAAACCCAGTACTGTCAAAACTTTGAAATACCATGAGATAGAATGTATTCCAAATGGCTAGAAAGAATCTAGTATTCTGCTGCAAACATGGCTATGACTATCTCTTAATATTTCAGCTGTAATTCACTTATAGAAATACTGTAAGACAAGTACTTCGAATCTTTTCTGATTCATTGTATTATTGTTTTGATTATTATCATTGTATTATATTTCTGAATGCATCTGCCACGCAGTAATTGAGAGAACGTTTAATTAAGTTAGCTACTTGACATTGTTAAGTCATATTTTGAGTTAACAATACCATTGATACTGTTTTTCTTGTATTTTAATCTGTTTTTAGATCAGATATCACATAAACAGAAGGCAGTTTGTTCTTGAGTGTAAAGTTCTTGGAACAAGAGCTGTGGAATACACTGGCTTACTGCAGTGTTTGACATTTGCACTGGAGAATGTATTTAGCTTCCCGAATGCTCTATACAGCACAAAAGGCTGGAATGTAAGGCTTTTGGGATACAATCAATGGAAATGTGGGTACACTCACAATCACTTTTTAGCTCTGATTCATGTGGGCTTTTGTATTTACGTCAGTGAAATACAGAGGTAGCAAAACATGCATGGCAGCTACAAAGGAGCGAAAAATCAGCTCTGGTTTCGGTTCGGGAGCTGTAAGATATTTGCCAGCTCTAAGGAAAAAACTGAATCCACTGAATGATTTTCCTCCTTCAAAGTAAAGGCTTCTCCTCTGAAGCCTTTACTTTGTTTTGTTTTTATGGTTCTGTCTGTTAGGTGGATTTTGACTATGATATACATTGTGCAAATAAGGAAAAAGGCTCTTAACTCTAGTTAACAACTGAATTAACAGTCTGAAACTCCAGTATCTCAATCACGATGTCTATTGAATTAACAAAAAGCTTTGTGTGTCTCAGACCCCGTGACCTTCAACTACAAGCTTATAATCAATTACCAATTCCATCTTTGACATGTCTCATTTCATACTGAACAACATTTTCCCAAGTTTAGAAATGAGCTTAGAATATCCAAGGTCCCCATATTTTCTTTAACCGATGAGGCCTGACCAGGTACATACAGCCTTTTCCATTCAAGCGCAGTTTTGAATAAACTACTTGCATGGAGAATGGTGTAGTTGGAAAGAGACTGTTGTCATAGAAACTTCCTTCAGGTGTCAGATATATATCATTACCTTAACACTCTTTGGAAAGTTTACACTAAAGCAGTTTGCTACTTCTTTCACTTTTTTTCTCCATTGGTTTGTAAAACAACAAAAAGGCGATTTTTAAACTCTGGAAATTAATTGGATTCATTAGTTGTTAGATAAATGGCAATTGCTGGTAAGTTGGATTCCAGCAGAGTTTCACCATAGAGGGTTAATCGGAGTCAGTGCTGGAAACTTTCCCAGAACTGGCTTCCAGCCATTACAACCAATCACCCAAACTTATAGCTAGATTATGCTGATCGGTCTCTATTCAAGATGTCCCTATGGTGTTTGTATTTACTTCAAAAACAACTGCACAACTGTTAACAGTCTCTATGAGACTCCTATAATAATAAAACTGTCAAGTGCCAGTCTTAAATATCACCCTGTAATAACTTTGCATTAAAGGGCAAACACGAATAGGTAAAACAGGATGTGCCATTTCAGCTTTTATTAGTTAATTTTTACATTTTATTCTTTACTAAAACTACTGTTAGGTTAAAGAAACCGTTTCAGGGTATTTTATGGGGTTTTTTTTTCTGTCATGCTAATTGAAATTCTAAGGAAACGATCCTGTTCCTTTTTAATTAATGAACGGAATACTTTTGCGTCGCTTAAATGAATCGTACTTCCCAAATGCAGAAGTCTAGTTCATGCCTTAAAAATGTACTAAATTCATTCTAAACACAGAGGAATCCGATCTGTTAAAACAGAGCTCGGATTTCGCAGGGATAAATACGCGCACAGTTCTTTGACTTTTTTTTACGCGAACGCGAATTCGCTTATCACCTTATTTTGCTCAATGAAAATGCTTTTATAGCTCAACTCCCAGCTGCATTTGTCTTGCAAAAAAGTGCCTGCTGAGAAATGCATATAATAGGGAAACGGGTCAGCTGGACAGCAGTGTAATTAATGCCAGAAAAAGCCAAGAGCCGGTTTCATAGATTGTCTATTGAGGATATTAAAACGAGACCTGGTGAAAAATGACGCATGCTTTTACACTTCAGAAAGCTGGCAACTGGCAAAGCCCTTTTTAACTTCGTCCTGCTGAACAAAAGAGGTCGACACATCGAGCTAAGTTGTAACGAGTTCTGTGTCTCCAGCACATTACGTGCATCATGGAAACATATTGTATCGAAATAGTTTGGAGGAGAATACTGGGGATGAAAGAGAATGGGAGCTTTGATCAGCTCACTGGGGTCCTGGGTGCGCACAGACTGACTGCAAGGCGTTATTCAGTTCCTGCTAGACACACTTACAAGACCGCTGAAAGAAATTTGCATATTAGTAATTTATCACATTTTAGTTCGACTTTTTTTTCTGCAAGGTAAAAAAGTGCCCTGAATAAAACCAGATCAATCATCAAAATAGAGAAAGCTATACAATTCACCCAAGTTTCCCCTCTTCTCGGGAAAAAGGGAAGGCACGTTTATCAAAACGTTCTTGCAAGTTAGAAAACGCACCAAAATTGTGGAACAAATCTAATTCCACCATCCTACTGCGCTTTTGAAGAGGTATACATAAAAGGAAGGTTTGAAATAAATCAGTAGGCTACACCAAGCCCTTCCAATACATTGCCATTTTATTCAGGCAGACATTGTAAGAACAACTGCTTTTAAAATATCAGCTCTGTAAGATTGAGTCGGGCTATTTATTGTTTACATTAAGACGGTTTCGCGATATTTGTATGCTACCAAGCACATTCCCTTAAATATGCCTTTGGATTAGTCTTTGGATTTACTAAATTGTCAAAAGGCTAAGGAACATCAATTATCACAAGTGAGTAAAATGGTTAGGGCATTCAACCATCTAAAAACGTGAAATAATTCATTTTGTTAAAAATCGTTATATTCTGAGTGCACAACTACATCCAAACCACAACCATACCTCTTCAGTGAGTCGTTTCCCAACCTTTTGCGTATATATGAAGTATTAGTAGGGACAGGGACAGTGTGTTCAAATGCATGCTTTAAAGCACCAATATTTATTTATAGTGAACGCAGAGGCTAAGCAGAATCACGAGAGTTAACAGTGGAGTGAGTGTTCCTGTGGAATAAAAAGAACACATCCCAGGCTTAAGAAATGAGGCAGTAAATAAAGAACTGTAATATTTCATAGGGGGCACCGAAAATCTGGATACAATGCTCCTCATATTAAACGCGATCTTCTTTCTCTTTGGTGTCAAACAAAAGTCATAGCAAGACGTCTTTATGGCTAATTCAGTCAAAGGCACATCCCTGATTCCCCTGCAGAAAGGTCAGTGTCGTTGTGTTTGGTCCACCAAGGGGGTGTTTTCACAGCAAAGACTGAGCCAGCTGTCTCTGTCATACTCTCACTATTGGGAGAGAACACACTGGGCATGGCTGTTAGAACCATTCTACACCTGCAAAATATACTGATTTCCAACACTTTTCAACTTTTTTGTTTAAGGAATTCAAGCAAAACAAAGGGACCATTGGCAAAAAAAAAAAAGCACTGAAAACTATGGGGTAGTTGGGTATGTACCAGCCGAGAAACATAGCCCGCCCTTGTGGGGCCCACATCAAAGGATTTTCATGTTCAAAACTTTGGTAAAACGGTCAAATAATTGCAATAAGTGTAATAGTTTTGTCCTAAACTGAAGGGCCTCTTGTTCCGGCCTTAATTTTGAATTATGCGCGCACGGAGAAAACAAATAATAGTACCCCACCACTTCATGTGGCCTATAAGTACCCTCTTACTGTCGTTTTTAAACAGAATAAATCAGTGCTATCAGGAAACTCCATCGCTAGGATTTTCCCTTCTTTAGACGTAGTTTTTTTTAAAAGACCAGTTTAAAATACTTATTTTCTTTCATAAACATGCATTTTACGTTTAAACGCGTCTTTTACTGGTGTAAAATCATGTAAGTGGAATGTTTTCTGATCAACATGCTAATGTGCAGACTGGTGTTTTATATACAGTAAATTGATATTACTAACTGTCTTAGATTATGTCGTTTTTCACTTCTTGTGAAGACATTTAGGTTAAATGTACGCAATTATCTAGAATATATTGAAATACTAAGAAAACAATATCTACCTGCGGAAGTTTTTTTTTTACTGTAAATTCTCTAGGTAGTTAAAATGCGAGATCTCACATCCATGCTAGCCTTCCGATAAGTTAGCTAAAAAACAGTTATTACTTGTAGCTATATTTTCTTTAAAAAAACAAACACTGAAGGCATTTTGAAGAACAAAAATATTAGTCATTAATATTATTTTGCGTAATCAACTCGTCAGCATTTCTGACTTTCTGTCATGCGCTATTTACAGTGGGTTTGTGTGTTTTTGACAAAGGAATTTTATAAAATAATTTGACTCTCTATCCTGAATATATGAAGTTTTATTTTACTAAAGCCTAACAAACAATGTCAGCTCTATGTGTCCATGTTTAAACCATATTTACAATTTTCTAATTTAGTTTAATTCAGTGCTTTACTTGTTCTGTGCTTTGCGCATTTCTGGTTTAAAAACGGCAGTATGAAATCGTTTAAAGTGTACGTAGCAGTTTGTTTTTACTCAGGAGTTATGTTTTGGTGTTACTAATCAAGGCCGAAAAAGGTCTGACTTCACAATAAAAGGTTAATTTTTATTTCGGTACTCTGTGCCAAGACTCTGTGGAAAGGGGCCACTCGTGGGAAACCACCAACTGCATTTTGGCTTTGTAAATATTTGAAACAAGAAAAAAAAAGGACTGGGGAGTACCAAAAAGGCGGTTTCTGAATATCTTGTTTATGGTCATTTTAGGAAAAGATAAGGGCTGGAGAGGTACCAAGTGCACGATATATATTTGTGGGTCTTTTGTGGATTGATGTAGCTCTAGCGCAAGCACACCCCCGGGCTTCCTGAGCGCACAGTGCGCACTAACTCTCCACTTCTATCTGTTCAGTTCATCCACGGGCAGTTCCATGCGCCACAGAGCCTCATTCGCCGATATTCGTTTCACTTGCTTCTAAAAAAAGATCAGTGATTATTTCTGGGCGATTCTAAGTTCCCTTCGGCTACATAGGGGTACGTCCTTGATGCTCATCTTATTTCTTTGCTACTGATACGCTCCGTGGCACAAAGTTCGTTTAAAGACAATCCTGCACGCATGCGCGTCTTTGTGCACTTGTTAGGGGAGGTAAGTTGGTAGAAGTTTGGAAAAGGTACAATAACTCGGTGCCTGAACGCGCTGCTGACTCCAGGGCTTCTCCGATGCAAAAGGCTGGTTCCTTAGCACCATATGCTTAGTGAATAAAGCCCTAAAAGCTTAATAAAGGTAAAACGTTGTCTTTTAAAGGTTGGAAAGGGTCTTTTATTTGATTTAGATGGAGTACTTGCGCACAAACCAAAGCGCGCTTTTGGCATTAACTCGCCCTTTCTTTAGGAAGCGTAGCGGCCACCACGTAGCGTGTTTCATTACAGCATAAGCTTTTCATCACTCGGCTTTGTTCGGAATGAAAGTAATGCTGTGAATTAAAGAAATGACAATATTTTCTATCAGCTTGAAGGTCCAGGAGAAGGGCCCTTGAGCTTGGCAAAAATCAGGCAAATCATTCATCATGCCACCCCGCACCTGTGGTCTTGGCATTCAAAGTATACAAACCTATTCCTATTAACCTTAATTATTCAAAAACGACACAATGGTTGAAATAGAGCAGGTTGAAGTCTGTTTATTGGTCGTAAATGTTTTTCTGAAGATCTCCTGAAGCTCTTTGTTAGCTCGTCGTTGAGTCTGGCCTCTTTCTTTCAGACGAGAGTAGCCTTGGACTTTTCCATTTTCAATCGTAACATCTGCTTAATCGTACGGATCAAAATATGGAGACACAAAACATATGTAATGGTTGATTTGTTAAATCCTGGTAATGAGTTATTAACAAGGGAAAACAATGGGGCAGGATGGTGAGAGCCTTATGGTAACAGAGTCACTTCATGTAACGCCTGACGTTTCCCTCCTTGATAAATGGAACTAAGATCTGAACGCCAGGTGATCGTAAGAAAATCAATGTCTTTAGGGGCCAGCACTAAGACCTTTTTTTCTATGTGAAAAATTAGAGGACATAAATTTAATTGGCTGATCAGCCTGAAGCTGTAGGCTTGAGTCTAATTGCTAGTAGATCTAGCCAGGGAGACAAAACGGGATTTTGGACTGTTTGCTGGCTCGCATTCGAGCTTTCAGCCCAAGTGTATCATTGAAAATGTGTTTTATTATAACAAATGTCATGCTTTACAGTTCCCATATTGTGTAAAGACAATAGTTAATGGTACATTAAAGACAAGAACACCATGCCAACACGTCTTGGAGACATTGTAAGGGCCTCTCTCTTTGCTTGTTTTAAGCAGCTGCAGTCCAGGACCCAGAGACACAAAAAGAACAAGTTTGAAATACCAGGTGCATCCGAGAGAACCACGACGGGGATGGAAATGTTACAGCCTAGGACATGAACCTAGCAATAAAGATATCATTTCAATTGTTAGGAGCTTCCACGCCATGTAAAACGAGAGGCGCCAGAGCTGCCTGCTTTCTGGCAGCGATACTTTCCCTCCCTGGGCTGCCCTGCAAGCCAGAAATCTCCCTCAGCCAAATCCGAACACCTGTTGGCCAGACCTCACATCCAGTCGTGGGAATCGTTTCCTTTGAATGATTCCAGATATGTAAAATTTGTTGTGGAATTATTTTTCCGGCCATTCCCACAAGCTGTAGAATGCGTGGTTGGAAGGGATTTGCTCACGAGGGTGTACGAGGGAGACTCAACTGGTGTTTGTACAGCCTCGCAGCTGGTACTCGATGCCACAGAAAAAAAAAATACATTGATGAAAATGTGATGAGTTCGTGGATTTAAGGGGTTTCACACCCTATATATTTAAGTGCGATAATCCCAATGTTAGCAGATTCCAAGCTTATGGGAATTTTATTAGGAGCGGTTCTCAGTGCCTGACCAGTTTAGCGCGCATTGCTGCTCGCGAAGACAGCGCGTTTGTTTTGCTCTTTCAGCGTTTTTTTTAAATATAAATATTTATCATATTTTGCCCCATTTAGGTTTAGCGACAACATAAATATCAAAACTCTTTTAATCAATGATACTGTATTTCAGATTTGTACTCCGCCATGAATACACGGGATTTAAAGAGGATGGAACTCCTTGGTAGTGATGTTAAATTTGCTTTTTATAAATTTGCTCGCAAACAATGGAAAACACACCTTTGTAAATGTTGGAAACGTAATCTATACTACTGTTGATGTTTCTTCAAAGAGAGAGACTAGTTAACGAACTCCTAAAACATAAACACCAATATCACTATATCTTAACATAACCCAGCAAGATTGACTATGATTTTAAAAGCAAATAAATTAAATTTAATTTATGTGATGTGTTTATTCCCCCCACTCTTCTATTTATAAATATTTTTGGTGAAGTTTCCCCAATCATTTTTAATCATAACATAGAGTCTCCGAAACTGAAAACGTACATTTTACAATTTACAGCAGTTATAGTTTTGGGGGGAAAAAACATTTGATAACCACGTTTATTTAATCGTCTTATTAAAATTAAATATACTGTACAGCATTTACTCGACACAAGAAACGATAAGAATAGTTTGGGAAAGGATGCGCCTGCCCTTAAGTGTAGGGTTTTTACATGTTCCATATTATTTACTTTTTTCTATGAAACCCCAGAAAATAACTTCTCTGAGTGCGTTTTTCTAAGAAAAGGCACGGTGATTAGAGAGTGGCTGAATAGTTGTCTTTCATGGCTGCCCACACGCTGATGCTCACAATACCCTGCAGCACACTTACTGACCAGTACAAACTCGACTTGCATGCCAAAGTCGCTCATTCACTGTGCAACAGGTATTCAGAGAGGTCTAATATTTTGACAAAGTAAGACCTAGCACGGCAAAACCTTTTAAGTCCTATAGTCAAACCAGCTAGCCGAAATGAAGCTTGGTGAGGGACGGCGACAGTATGAATGTTTAATAGCGTAAGCAAACGATAAAACCTGTCAGGCTTTGAAGAGAGCGCTTGAACGAGTTGCCAAGCTAGAGCACGAGAGTGACAAGATAGAGACCCTGGCGTTTCACGTTGGAAGCTCAACCATTCCGCTTGATCGACATCGTACTAAAGGATGTGTTGGAGTATTGTGCTGGCAAAAACACTGCCTCTCAATAGCTATAGGTGCCCATAAACAAAGATTGCAGTGTTGTTTCATTGTGCGGTGCCACTTTACCAAATCAAATTGAAATGTTGCCCCGACAAAACAGAAGAAGCCAGTACAAGACTTTCAATCTCCTTTATTAGGTTAAAGTCTGACTTGCTAACATTTGACTTTATAATGAATGTAATGAGATTACATGGCTGATTGTATCGCGTTTCAGACGCGAACTTCTGTGCTGTTAGTGCTGTTAATGAGGCTCTAATGCATTACGAAATCAAATTATTGAAATTTTGTGAATGCACACCCCTTGCTTTACTATGTGCATCGGGCAGAGCGTGTTTAATAATAATACAAATAATAGATTTTTAGAACGTGTTGTTACAATCACATAATAATTGACACTATTTTAGTTATGTCTGAAAGCTAGCGTTATTTACGTACCTGTTAATTTACTTCACAACAGACATATGTACACTAACCAATAAGGATAAAAGGCTATCGAGTGATACGGAACGCGGTCATTTCTGTTGAACTAATGTTGTATATCTTTTTCATTCATTGTAGGAAGTTAGTAAATGAAATAATTATACCTTCAGCTCGGTGTTCCAGTTCGCATCCGCTCCCGAGATTTTACTTTCCAAAACCTGCATCGTGGGTGACTGGTGTGCAAGTGAATGTCTACGCATGGACATCTGTCCTAGTCTGGGACTACCTCTTAACTCCTAGGGTAGCTGACGTAGGAACAGCCAGCAGGGCCGCAGAACCAGGACTGGTACCACGGGAAAACTCTCTCCTGGCGCACCTGCCGAGTAGGGAGATAGTCATGCTGCTGCGAACTGGGTTTGTCATGCTTCTTTGAGCAATTTAATTAACCTTTCTTATCCAAATCAGAAATGGCTGGTTTCTTAATCAGGTAGATTCCGTGGCACAAATAAATGACCATATTATATCCATTTTTTTAAAGTGATATGCAAAAAAGGTTATGTCAGTCTGCGTCTTTTCCCAGTTAGGATTTTGCATTACTGTGCTTTGAGCAAAGCGTTTTTCCAAAGAGCTCAGACTCCAGCGCATTTGCTCTTATGCCTATATTCTGCAGTGGAACACGTCATTCATTTGAAACAAAAACAGTCTGAGTATGTAGTATAAACTTTATTATAACTTAGAAAACGCTTGAACTAATGGAACCATAGCCTTAGTTGTCTCCCTCCATTATTAAAGCTGTCCATAAGAAACAATGGAATTAGTCGTATAAAAGTACAGCTCTGAATGCAGGAAACTAATTTGATATGCATTTTATTTCCAATGCACTCCAAAGATAAGTGTTAGATACCAGGGGCATTTTGGTGCTATTGATATGCAAATTGACTTTGTAACTCTAAAGTCATACATATAAAGCTGTTATTTAACATAATTGATAAGGAGTGTTTAAAGGGGTGGAAACTATTTCTTCCACATTACGGATTACTAACAATCTAATTTGAAATAAAGGTGTTTATTTCTTAAGGAGAACTCAAAATCAAACCGGATTTTGTGCTGGACAATATGGTCAACTACGTGGGTAATGTTGGCTTAATGTTTTATAATGGATAAAACGTATAATCCTTCCATCTTTTTTTGAAAATGATTCCATTTTTGAAAATGATTTGGATTCACAACAGAAAATACAACGAGTACACGTTATTGATCGTTTTTATTTCGCAAATCACACAAGAAAAATAAATAATTTCAAAATATTCTTAAAAATTCCAAAATATAGATCTATATTTCCCTTACTTACACGTAGCAAAAGTTTATTTTTAAATTAAATTAGATCATATATTATTGATTAATTGAAAACAATTAAATACAAATACATTCAGTCTCTATGATTCTAGATCATGTAATCTCTTCAATAAATACAATAAATACATTGATTGCCATTGGCTTTTTTTCCCCATTTAGATTGAACAGCTTTGAAAACCTCAATATATACACACCTTTACAATCAATCATCTGTACATTCGCTTATTTACATCCACATCATTAAGTTAGTTAACACACAAATAACATCATTCCCAAGAAGGCGCGGGAGCTCCTATGATATGAATTCAAATGGAGGTTCATTCTCAATGTTGTTCAAAGAGGATTTTAAGTTTAATTTCCGTGGGTCCTCTGGAGTCCAGACCTTCGCGGTCCTGATGATATTCTGCTCCTTCAGCTGCTTCTCATCCGTCCAGGACAGAGAATGACCGGCCAGCGGAGGAAGCCCATAGTCGGGATCACTCGGAGACGGAGATCCTGAGAAGAGAGATAAACCGGTCAGTACCGCGCAAACAGCGTCTGTTTAAAACCACGGTGAAGCAGAAGCGTTGTATTCAATAGCGGTATTTCGAAAAACGAATATCTAAAGCAGGCGTTTCAGACTCACTCTCCGAGGGCCTTTCGTCTGCTGCTTGTTGTCCCAAATTGAATACTCAATTAAACAATTAACCGAATTATTTACTACGTCAGGCATATATATAGGAGTTTGCCTAAGGTCTTTTACAGCTGATTACACCACACGTCCACTCCATTAAAGGTACAGTTACCTGTAATGCACCCCCGATCCTGATTAGAAGAATTACCATTACGCAGCTCATTAAATCATTAGACTAGCTATATAACTGAGAACTTGAGAGGACAAGTTCACACAATAACCAGCAGACAGAAGTCTCTCCAGAAACTGTATTTGAGACCCCCTGATTTAAAGTTTACCTGCCTACGTCTAAGCTTTTTGAGAACTCGCGAATTTAGCCAAAGCACACGCTTGGTGCTGATCTCGTTTCCGCGGGACTGCGGCGGCGCAAGCTTGGGGTTTGTCTCGGTAGTGCTCTTGTTGCTCTCGAACGCACTCACTTGTGCCCCGGTGACAGATGATGACTTTCTTGGGCTGGCTGGACGCATCGCTGTGGCTGTTCCGGATAGGCATGTCGGACTGCACCAGCTCTGCGAGGAAGTTAATGTAGCCTATGGCCAGGCGCAAAGTGTCGACTTTGGAGAGTCTCTTCTCGTAAGGCAGCGTGGGGATGTGGGACCGCAGCCCCTCAAAAGCGTCATTAATGGATTGCATCCTCCGGCGCTCCCTGACATTGGCAGCCTGCCTCAACTGTTGCATCTCGGCCTCTGATCTCAAGCGCCGCCGCCTCTTC
The DNA here is from genome assembly GCF_059453375.1 of Lepisosteus platostomus. Taxonomy (NCBI): domain Eukaryota; kingdom Metazoa; phylum Chordata; class Actinopteri; order Semionotiformes; family Lepisosteidae; genus Lepisosteus; species Lepisosteus platostomus. The sequence continues at coordinate 5,281,999 of NC_142618.1, read as the reverse complement.
AGCAGCGACCCCTCTCCTTTCAGCTGGGGGGACATCTCGGAAGTGCTGTCCGCGCAGCTGTAAGAAAACGTGGACGACGAGGAGGAGAACGAGAAGTTGCCGGCGTCGCAGTACTCCCCATCGTGCGCCACCACCCTGCTGTCCTGGTAGTAGTCTTGGATCTGGCTGGTCAGGAAGTCCACGTCTTCGTCCAGGAACTCGTCCGTGTCCAAATGGTCGCGGGAGGACTGATCTGTAAAAAAATCCTCTTCGTCGAAATAAGGGGAGGAGAAGGAGTCCAGCCCCGTGAATTGATCCAACACTGTGTCCATTTTTCCCCCCTCTCTCTCTCTCTCTCGACTCGTCTCCCTGTTGCCCAGTAACAGCGGTTGCCTGCTCTTTGCTCTGTCTTCTGGATGTTCAAGAGTTGCTTCAGCTGAAGGCTGGCACGCGAGGACTCTTATAACTACATCCACAGTCGCGTGCCATTAACCAGAGGCGCCAGCCAATCAGAGCCCAGGCATCCCTGCGCTGGGAGCGAGGGATACACACCTAGAGACAGCCTCTGCGGCCGCCGCCGGCCGGCCAGATAGCGCTGAAGTTCACTCCGCAGTCGGTGTGCGTCCGGCAAAGCGGCACACAAGAGGTTGTTGTGTGGGGGGTAAAGGGTATTTTTTTGTGTCTGCTTAAGACATTGTGTTACATCACCCGAAATATCCAGAGGTTAAAAAAAAAACAACCAAACCAGACTCGCATTCTGTTCTGCCTCGGAAAATACAGTCCTGTTTTCCAATTGCTCATCTGTACTTTTGACTTTTACGTTTGACTTCGTCATGTAAAGCAGCCCCTCACTCAATCCGCTACATCAAACACGAGTCATATCTTAATAAACGCGTCTGTAAAGCTTTGCCGGTGTGCGCCAGTCATATTTATTCCAAAAGTTTGGAAGTCGCGTTAGTTGTGAATTGAATGGAATAGTCTGCCTTACAGTATGGTTAATCATCTTTATCGGGAGCTGCAGGCATTTAATTTTAAAAACCCACATAAGGTTTACGCGCATGAAAGAGTTTTATATCTTCTTCTGGAAAAAATGAGCACAACTCCACCGCGTCAAAGCATCGTATGACAAAGGGAAGTGTTTGGGGTTTCTCCCAATAAACATGTGGCAAAACATGGCATATTCTCTCAAAATGACCTCTAAAGGCCGAGTCTGAGCGCCTGTCTTCCTGGCGAATGGAAACTGCAGGCCGGCAGCGGAGGCCCCAGGTCTTACAGCAGGTGCACCACCGAAGCGTCGTCAAGGTCCGGCGCGTCATTGCCATTAAAATCACCACCTACTTTTAAAAGTTCGGCTTCACGACCTTTGCATTTTGAATTCGACGCGTGAGAAGCTTCGTTCCGCGGTGGTCGGTTTTATTTAAGGATGTTCAACACCGACGCACAATCCTGTCAACGGGAGCTGATTCTCTTAACGCGAGCAGATGCAACTTCCTTCTGCTTACTACCCGTGCGCCTTGGGCATGGGTAGTAGACCATCGCTTTCATTCAGCGATCCTTCTAACGTGCTAACCATTTCTGAACACTTTAAAGGCAGCTTGGTTATCACCTGTTAGCTGGATAAGTCAGGGAAAGAGTTCCTATTATTAACCTTCGACGGCGCCTAAAAACAGTGTCATAATACAGGTAGGTCTCCGTCACACAATACTACTAATCCCTGCAGCGTGCTGGAAGAAGCTGCTGCATCGACTACCTAATTAATTGTCTGGGCATCCGCCTTCACTTTAACTCTTTTCTGGCTTTGCGCACAGACCTATACAATGTAGCACAAACATTTGTAAAAGACTGACCCCATTGAAAGGCATCGTCCTTTAAGGCTAAAACACATAAGGGGAAAGGAGTCCTCATCAATCACGAGTTTTACGGCGGTGGTTTGCGCGATTGTGTCTGTGCAGTGGACACTTGCCTGTTCATGCAGCAATCAACGGAGAATGGGAGACTACTTTACTGACAAAGCAGGGGCGTTCCTTGCTTTTCAAAGGCAACTACTTTCAGTCACCGTGAACGGCTAATTTATGACAATAAGGTGTCTCTATCTTTAAAAACCCTGAAAGGAACACATAATGAAACGACCACAAAACACGAGCGGAGTGGACACTTGCTACATGACCAAAGGTCCACCAGAGCATTTGTTTCTAAAGAGGGTCTCCATCTCTAAAGATTGCTTTTTATGAAGCCAAAAGAGTCTCATTAAACTTGTGTTTAGAAACCGCGAATCGACTATTTGAATGAATAGAAATGACAAAAAGGAAGAACCTAATATTGGAAAGATGTTTTTTTTTTGTACAAATAGAGAAAAAAAAAGGCTCAAGCTTAAAGCGCCGGTAAATGATGGGAGAGGATTATCACTTATCTGGGCTAATGGGATGTTTCTGCAAATTAACAGGCTTTTGGAAACGGCACTCAAATTGATGCTTCTAATCTGCAATCATTGTGATCGCACGTGTTTCGCACAATCAGATGGGTAACAGTTTTGCAGAAAAAGGAGCAGATAAGACTATTAATGCAGTTATCCAAGACAAGATGAAAAAAACCCAACACTTTCACATTTCAGACTTTGGAAATATGAATCCAAATGTCCTTGAGAATCACAGAAACCAAATTGTATTTTTCCGGACATCTGGTGCAATATGGGCGTTTTCTTTAATCAGGGTCCTTGACGTTATAAGAAATAGGTGATATGGCGAAAACGAGAGAAAGGATAAAAACTGCTTAACGCTTTGGATTAAAAAGTTGAACAATGCGGATCATCATTGGTATTGGAACGCCTTATTAGAACAGAATTTCGTATAATAAAACTACGTCTTAAAGCACTGGAAGCCTTTTCCACCGTGGTAATGTGTTAGAGAATAAAGGCAGACCAGTGTACAGTATGTAAGGTTAAAGCTTTTAAATGTAGAGCAATGGTTTAATATTCGACAGAGGACGTCTATTGCTGCAAGGTAATTTACAATTGGTGACTGATTAGACCCAGAATCATTAAAATAACTCTGTATTGCACCTCGTTTTGATATTCGCAAACGCTTTCGATTTTGACCTTATTCGAGGTGCATTTACATTTGTTCGTGTTTTCAATAATTTATTAAACGGGTATGACTCCGGATTATTGGCTAAATGGAGTGTTCCTCGTCGCCAGTGCTTATTTTTAGGTTTGTTTCGTAAAATGCATTTCTCTTCTGACAGGTTCACTGTCAATAGAAGAGTGGTTGGGGTGCGTCATGCGGACGGAACTGTTTTTAACAGCAGAGACAAAACTATGGTTTTCTGAATAATCCCAAATCAATGCAGGTATTATTGACATACAGGTAGTTATTCCAGTCTCCGATAACTCGGTGGCACCTTAATCGTACAATTGACATTTTTGGGTCAAATTTAAGAGTTTTCATCTTTGCGTGACTGACAAACTACGGTAATGTTACTTGGTGTAATATCGTTTTTTTTGGGCTACTTTCGTAAAAACTAAGTGACATAAAAAATAATTTTCTGACAGATACAGTTTGCCGAAGCTGCATGAAATGGTGCCAACATTTATTTAACTTATGGAATCGTTTGAACCTTTTTCCAAAACGTGTCTGAGCATTTCGTTTTCTATTTTGCGAAATGGTGTATAAACACAGCCGCTATCAACTTGTTGAGCCATTGCTACAAAAATAGGATTAAAATCATATTGCGATCTACAGCCCTGATTGTTGCCTCTTTAAAATCTAACAGTCCAGCATACTGATAAACCTGTCAACGGCTGGTGAAAACGTAGAATAGTTTTCATTAGATTATTCTGGGTCAACTTTGGAGTAATAAAAAAACTTTTATCTCAAACTTATACATTTAATGTTTCAAAGCATTTACATTTTAGGTAAGCGACAAAACACTGAATAGATCTATAACGAAACCTTTGAAGTCTTTTTGGGGCCAGAATTGTACGCTCTTATTCTTGGGTCTGTTATTCGTCATTTTATTAATGGTTGCCCTAAATGGAAAGCTTTTTCGTGCGCTTTTAAAACGTCCTTTCTTGATATCACATGCGTATTCCGCTTGCGGCAATTATCCACATCCTTGAAAAACTGGTGGGGGGGAACACCAGTGTAGAAGCAAAAGGTTATTTACTGCACTATGTACGGTTTATTATGAAGGTGCTGGTGTAGCAATAAAAGCTGTGTGCCCTCACAGTAGTAGCCAAAGAGGCCGTCTGTCAGACACCTCAAAACAAATTACGCTGGTACCTGAGCTTCTTACTGGTAGTGATCTATAAACAACTCGTATTCACACTCATTCATGTCAAGACAGTGGGGGTCACTTTGTTAGGAACAGAAAGCGGAGTCTGAAAAGTGCAGAAGCGCGCAGCACCGAGGCAAGCTGCACCGCGAACGCCGGTCCGTGGGAATCCGAACACTTGCTCAGCTCCAGTCACTGAAACACCCAGCCAACTTTATAAATGAGCTGCGCTCGCTTTGCAGCTTGTAAGACAAATAAGTGTTTGGTACAGTGGAGACGCTTGAGGTCCCCCCCCCCCCCCCCCCCCCCCCCGACTTTGTTTTCGGGGAAGGAGTCAGTGAATAGATGGCTTATTTCTCAAGATTAATGCATCAGGTTCTGCTTAGCGCTGAAACATTACAATCGGGTCGGCTGAGAGACGAACAAGTCAGTTTTTATAAGGAAACCTGGAGGCTTTAATTGTCACACTCAAACATTTAGGCTATTGTCCAGTTTTAGAAATTCCGTGTTTCCTGGAGAGAAATAACCTCTAGTTTCTACATCTTGCAACAACTACACAAGACCTTTCAGATTCCCTGGGTCTGCCGCGTTCTGGGTTTTTACCCAGTTTGTGCTCATAGAAACAAGTTTTTATATAAAGGCTGCCCTTTTAATTAACATAAGTTGATAAAACACACGGCACGATATTTATTTTGTTTTTCTACACTTTTTTAAAAAATTAACTCAAGCATTACAGAGCTTCTGTTCCATCTGAAACGTTTTGTTTTGAGAGTGGGTTTCGAGTGCAACACTCTGCAGAAGCGGTCTGGTAAGGGACTTGAAATCGTTTTTATCGTTACGTTTTTTATAGGTCTATCTACTGTTCTCACAAAACATTGTCAAGACGTGTGGCGCCCCGTTCAAGATGCAAGAAGTTATTCTGCCGCACATATTTACTGCACTGTCGTTCAGTTCACTGCATCTTTATCAGCCCTCCTGAAGGCTTCCAGGTTACCAACTTCTCACAAAACTCACTTTGAACTGTGAAAGCCACTACAAAGGGTAATACATTTCAAGATTAGTCAGATTTCAAACTGTATTACAGGTGGACAGGCAACAGCAAGCAAGAAATTCCACAAGCCGATGGTACTGTTTTCACACTGCTCAGAGGTTGTGTGGGTGCACTGTTTACCCCGGGAAGATCGATAGTTGCTGCAATTAAATATATAATCAAGGTGCCAGAGTTTGGGACACAATATTGTAACCAGTTTTTGCAAATTCATGTAGTCATTTATTTGATATGCGATTCTATAATGTGCCAATTGTTTCTGGTCATGTTCACTTATGTGAACTATATCTTAAAATGCTGAAACACACGGATATACTGTGTTATATCGATTAGATGTAGTCTTTCGGCTTGCCCGTGGCACTTAGCTCCACCTTCTGGTACTTAAGTGACTTGCGCATTTTATTTGTTTTTATTGCGCGTTTGCAGACCCGTCACGAATTATAAAATGCATCATCCGTGGAAAATTATACATCGGTCTATACAAAACATGAATACAAAATCAGCGTTGAAAGCAAAACCTAAAACACACATAAAAAATAAAATAATCCACGCCTTCAAAAGTGAAACAAAGTTAGTGGTAATATAATTAAAGCTCGCATTTCGATAATGCTTTCCATTCCGAGGTGTTTCACATACAGGAGAGTTCTTGCGTCATTAATCGGGAAGAGCAGCTCCCGCCTGCGACCATTCTTAACGTGCAATGCGGCACAATACTGGCTTCGTCTTACCAAAAATATGAAACTTTTTTGTCATTGTGTTGCTCCTGTTTGAATTCGAGCGTCTTTTGACTGTCGCTCTCACGTCTCCTTTAATTCCCCCAGACGACACAAATCACAAGGGTGCGACCCAGGGGCCGAGTGACCCTTAAGAGGATTACCGCGCTGAAAAAGATAATAGGATATTGCATCTTCCTATCGACAGAAAACTGCTCGAAATTGTAGCGTTTTTATTCCTAACATTCTGTAAATGTGTTTTCCGGTATGGAAAATTGAGTCATCTTCGGATTGTTCTACTTTAATTTTAAAGTCCATAGCAACGATGTAATATCATTCTTTACAATTATCATGAAGTCCGTTTTTTTGCTAAATAAATTTAAGCTGGTACAGATGGCTTTGCATAAGGGATTTATTTTCTCTTCCACTGTCACTCATAACCTTGATTGGCCTTGTCTAACACATGTTCTTGGGAGGAGAGGAAAACCTATACAGGATATACGACCGCTTTAGGCTCTTATTACTGTAAAAAAGGAGGAAAGAATCTGTTATTTTAATATAATGAATGTATATTTTCATATACATTTAATCTAAATACAGACATTTTTAATAAAAAAGATTATTTATATAACAAAGAGGATCTTTTGTTCAGAGATAAAGGGTGAATTGACCTATTTTGTAACCCAAAGAGTAAAAAAGATTTGCCCTCATCACCCATTGCCAAGAGTACCTGTGTAAGAAAGACTACACAAAGTCACAAGGAGTTTCACATCAGAACACTGTAGAGTATCCAGCCTGCTCAAAGAATATATGCTACTTATTTAATGGAGTTTATTTGCAAGAAAATGCAGTACAATAGGCTAACGATGTGGACGTCCCGTGTCTTCCTCGAGCAGACTTTCACAGGCGTTAAGGAAGTAAGGGAGTCTAAGCCCCTCAAACGGGTTACTGCCACAGAATGTCAAAACACAAAAAGCCATGCTTCGCCACAAAAACCCCTTTCTGTGACTGGAAAACTTGCGTGTGGCACTGCGACCCAAAGGAAACACCTGCACGATTGATTGTCACCCCACAGAGGAACCCTGGACTGGTACCTGAATTCTGCCTGGTCGCTGAGCAGAAGGAGTCCTTTGCCGATTCTGCTCAGACGGGACCGTGACCACCACCTCCCTACAATGGATTTACGAGTGTCACACATCTCACTGCCAGCAGTAGCTGCAGAGCGCACGCTGACCATGGGAATACCAACACTTGCGTTTCCTGAGCAGACAGTACAACAGGGAACATTATAAATGAGATGTTCTCTCATTGAACATAGTCATGGTGGATTAGAATTCAGAGTATAAACCAGTGGAGAAGGTCTCCATGGTTCTGTCGAGGTTCAGGCGATTGGCTGTTTTCAGATACTGTGTTTAAGAATGAGAGCGGACATTGCTGGGGTATAAAGGAAGAAGCCGTTTCGTTCTACAGAGAAACCTTTAACAGATAAGCTTGTAGTGATTTTTTCTTTTTCTCTCAGCAAGAACACAAAATTGGGTTTGTAAATCTCGATGAAAGCAAGTTTTAACAAGCCGAACATTTAACAGTTTAGCTGAATGCAGCAGTCGGAGAAGATTAGGCCTTTGTCGGCTTCAGAAAAAGGAATGGACTGTCATGGGAAACTGTACAATGTTACAGTTAAAGAATTCAATTCAGTGAGAGTTCAGGTACCGTTTTCTGTTTCCTTTTAAATTGACAAGTAGGGCCAGATAGAAGGCAAACCATAGTTTCACAGTTGTGTTTATTTTATTAACTTGAACTCAAGTTTTCTTGTTGCAAATAATGCACCAATTACATGATCTGCATGTATATATCAAATGAAACATGGGATACTTATAGAAATTGTAACATATTTAGAAATGATGATGAAAACAATACAATTTCTGTTAAACAGGGACAAAACCACTCTTTCAGCTTCCTGCCCCAGGGCAACTGGTAAAAAAGTTTGTCTGACTGGGGTGGGTGACAACCTAAAGTGTGACTCCAGTTCAACGCAACTGATTATTAGTTTACAGTTACATATATGTGAATCTTATTCTCTCAAGCCCACTTTTGTTCGGTAAAAGGCAGGTAGATGCTACTCCAGTTCCAGTCAAGAGATTCTTCATTAAGAAATAAATACAGTGTACAGTAGCCTGTCTAAGAGGTTATAATAACCATGCTTTCTGTCTTCAATCTGATGACAGTGATGCCATGGTTGGCCCATAAAGCACTCATTACTTCAAGGTCTTGCAAAGGTAACACAATTGTATTATGGTTAGTAAGAGGGGTATTGAGTGCTGTTTCTACTACTAATTATAATCCTTAAACTTACATAGCGCTCTTCTGGACACTCCACTCAAAGCTCTTTACAGGTAATGGGGTCTCCCCTCCACCACCCCCAGTGTGAAGCCCCACCTGGATGATGCGACGGCAGCCATAGTGCACCAGAACACTCCCCACACACCAGCTCTCAGTGGGGAGGAGAACAGAGTGATGAGGCCAGTTCAAAGATGGAGATTATTAGGAGGCCATGATTGGTAAGGGCCAGAGCAAAATGTGGCCAGGAGCCCAGCCAGATTCACTAGTAGTGACATCATGCACATGGCTTTGTAGCTTTGCGAAGGGTTTGCAGATGACATGCGACAGGAAGGGACTTGCATGAGTGACCAGCTACAAGGTTTTAAATGTCTATGGGATCAGATCACGGAGTGTCTACCATCTACCTCCCGTTTATGGGTACTTGTCACGTTCTTATGGTTTTATAAGAAGAACAGCATTAGAAATGGCAGAAGCTGTGATGTGTTGTTTACGAGGGCTCAATACCGTCACCTCCTTGACACCTCGGCAGTGGGGAGGCGCGCGGGGGCTGCGCGTGCTCGAGGGCAGAGCACAGCTGCGCTTGTCACGCGGGCACCGGGAAGTCGTGCACAGGTCAGCTCTCTGGTTTGTACAGGCCCATTGGTACATATCCTGGGTTAAAGACCTCAACGTTTGTACGTCGTTTCTGAGGTGTTTGTACCGAAGGTTTACATTCTGATAACGGTTTTATTTCCCCCCGCCGAGGAAAAACAAACAGAAAAGGGTTAGAACAATTTGAAACGACAATAATGTTAATAGTCGAAATAAAATAGAATAAATGCTTGTTTGATGAGTAAAACAAATAGGGTATTCAGTTTTTTCTAAGACATTTTTTTTTTACAAAATCAAATTATGGTACAGGTTTCAGCAAAGTGTTTTGGGGGCAACAAAAACGAGTCTAATGAATCATTCCGGAATCATTTTATTCCATAAAAGGGTAAAAAAAAACATTATATCGGCGAAATTCACTGTAGTTAGGTACAGTAAGTATAAACAAACATGTTTTTGTTTTTGTTGTTGTTGTTTGTTATTGTGATTTCTAAAACACTGCGGACACTTTAATACATTCAGCAAAGACGTCTTTTGAAGCTGAACGTCTTATTATTACGATTTTTTTATTTTTAGGCGAAGCACGCGCCTTAGCACACGTTTCGGTACCGAGGTGAGAGCAAGGCTGAATAGCCTATAATAGTTAGGGCTGAACACTGCCTGACCTGCTACCTCCAGTTCTTGCTGGTAACGTGCCGCGGCCGGGCCGTCCCGTCCGCTGTGTCTCAAGCGGTGATTAAGGAGGTCAGGGTGTCGGCTCCGGCTGCCAGCGCAAGCTGCGAAACACGGCGGATGCCTGGGAATCCGAGCACATGTGCCTCAGCCGGAGAAATGGCCTGTTAAGGTTATAAACAGGATGCGCTCGCTTTGCAGATTGCCAGACAAATTAAAATGTATGGTCATGGGGTGTGGAGAGATTCGATCTATTCAGTGAGATGAATGAATGAAAAGGCTCTCATTGTATGCTAAATTTTGACACTGGATTCGCAGTGTTTCCACTACAAAGCTATAAGGAGGTACTAAGTTTACAGTTATTTGTATTCCACATTTTTTTCTTACTTTTGTCTCCTAAATTTCTGTTTAATCCTTTATCACCCCATACATAAAAAAACATAGGAATGATTACATACCAAAGAAAGACGTATCCTGGTTTTCCTCTTCCCAAAAGTTTATTTTTCAAAGTGTAACCTATTTAGAGTCATCTTCAGTGTTTTAGCGTCTCAGTGAGTCAGCAACAATTCGCTGGCAGACTGCTCTAAAAATCTCCAGCCCGCTGTGTAACCATGTCTTCTGTCATCACTTCTGAATAGATTTACATTATTGACACTTATGTTCTTCTGAACAGAGTGTGAAGCAATGCTCTGAGTGGAGTCTCTGCAAATATTTTCAGAAATGTGAAGAACTCTTCTTTTGCAATTTGACTAAAGATATTAAGTTTCATTGTCCACAGAATATGGGATGTATCTTTAACAATCTCCTGAGCAGTATTATTCTTATGATGTCCAAACTGGGATGCTTTAGTAGGAAGATTTTCAGCTGGAATCTTAATGACAAACGTCATTAAATTAAACACTCTATGATATATTATTTTCTTCTGTTGCCATTTTGTGACTGTATTATCTCAAAAAGAGCAAAGTTATTACAAAGTAATTTTCAGAGATTATTACTAGTTCTAGCTAAGTTACTTAAAACACTGATGCACAAAGAAAATGCAACATCTCAAGTTGTGTATCAACAGCCTGTTGAGCATAAACAGATTTATTTACTTGCACTGTTAATAACAATCACATTTCAGGTGAGACCTACCTGAAAAATTCTATTATTATATTCTCATCTTCGTGTAATTAACAGTCTAGTCCAGGGCAAACAAGTAACAGACTCTGTGAAGCACAAACCATATCCTGAAAGAGAGGAAGCCCAGAAATGGATCAGACCAGAACCATCATAGCCTTTTGATCTATCCGTTTAATCTATTTTTCAGACTGCATTGAGCATAGCATGATAAATTCAAGGAAGAAGTAACCAGATGATGAGCAGGATGACTGTAGCTTACTATCTGAATAAGAATGATCTGGATGCATGGGAAAAATTGGGGGTAACCTGCTGACAGATAAGATATGAAATTGATGTTTTGTGGGGTCTAGAGAACATCTGAGGTTGAGGCACAGAGAGTGGTGGGAGAGGTGTGCAGAGATGTCATGGTGGGAGTTATGCTAACTGTTTCCTCATTGAAGCCAAGTTCTAGAGAAAGTGTGATGATGTGTAGAGAATCTCCTCCTCTGACACAAGAATGATTTCAGTGTAGTGATGATAATCTTACTGTTCAGTAATGAAGCAAGAGTTTTTCCAGTCTTGCACGTCAAGCCAGATGTGTAGGATTTCTGATCAGAAAAATGCAAAACCTACCAGTGGTGGAATTCCAAAAGCATGGCTTCAAGAAATTATCTTTGTCTTGGTGGCTACCTTTTTCTGCTGACCTGACTCCAGTAGAACACCTGTGGGACCAACTCGCCAATTCCATCAACAGGAGACAACTGCAATCAGCCAGCATTTGCTACCTGTCTGTAACTGCACAGAAAGAGTCAAATAACAGCTCACAGCAGTCTGGCCAGGGGCTAATTAGGTCTTTGTGTAAATACTTCCAGGACTGTGTTAAAGGTCTAGGAGGTCATACCCAATACTAATTATGAGTGCTTTGTTTCATACTGAGAAAGTTTGAAAAAAAATATTCTTGGTCTTTATTTTTGAGCAGATTTGATTTCATTCACATTTGATATCTAGTTTTAAGTATTTTAATTTAATTCATTAGTCCTGACTGTTGTATTTCTTCTGTACATCAGCATATACCTAAGCCAATTTTAAATGTTCTAACCTTTACCTTTTGGGTTGTGGTATTCTATAACAACAGACAATAACTATTAAATATCAAATATCAGTCGTGGATGGCTGTATATACAGTATATGCAAAGCAGAATTAGAAGACTGTTTAGATGACTGCTTTCTAGTATTGTGAAACAGACAGAGCTAATTAACATTCATGTCCCATAATTTATACTGAGAGGCATTGAAAATACTATTGATTCAAATACTCCTTTGTTGCATTTTATTGCATCTCATTGCATATGCTGAGCATCTAAACTGTATCACTTCTACCTGTAACAGATTAACAATGTTATCTGGAAAAGAAGCAAAATCTTAGTAGCAGGGGCAGGGGCACTGATATATTATTGAACAGACATGGCATAGGTAAATCCATTAACCTGATAAACATTTATCATCAATAGGGATGATCACCAAGGGGTCATACTGAAGATCACAGGCTAGCAGTGTTGGCTGGGAAGCAGTACCAGCTGTGCTTTACACCATGTTGCAGATGCTGTTTTGTGGGACTCTGTCCCCTTCCTCTTGCAGAGTCTGGACAAGCATGTGCCAGCTCATTGGTCTCTGAATCCTAGATGCCACATGCTGTCCCACTTTATCCCACAAATGCTTAGTGGGGCTCAGGTCTGGCAAGCCTGGCATCCTGGTGGTGCTCATCACAAAGGAAAGCTGTGTTCACATGAGCAGCAAGAGGAATGTTGTCATGTGGGCAGCCCGCAGGAACAGGAAGAGAGGTGTTAACTCTTGATCAGTGGAGGGCACAGTAGTTAGATTGTCATCAATCCATCAGTCAGTATAGACGGAGTTCTGTAGCAACGTGATACTCCTGGCCAGACCCCCCCATCGATCTTGAAGAGGTCTCATGGTCTATCAGATCACAGCATTCATTAACTCTTTTAACTTGGTTGTAATGTCTCGCCAGATGAGAAATAGCTGGCAGTGAAAATAAGTGACAGTGCATTTACAAAGTCCACACAGCTGGCACAAAGGCATTTGTCTCTAGATAAGGGGGCAATACTGGTTCCTTTCTATGTTTATCTGACCTGATTTTCACTGGGTTTAACATTCAACAGGTAAATGACTTCAACAGGTGCGCCTGCATCGAGGTTGGCTGTAATTTTCACTTGAATGGTATGTGAGGGGTACATGTGGATTGGTTGTCACTGAGCAATGCCAATCCAATCCAATTTGTTTAAACTTGCCAAATAGAGAACATGGAAATCCTTTTGGGTTATTCGTACATTGCTAGAATTTGGCTGGTGTGTGTCAGAGCCAAAATATCTCCTGCACATGTGACATAAATAAAATGTAAAATGCATAATATTCAGTCGTGTTTCTTAAATATTCGATTAAAATAATGTGCACATCTTGCCCTTGTGCCCATTCATGAGTTCTTTCAGAGTCTGTGAGGGCTCCTCAGACAAATTTTCCCAAGTTAATTCTGAGGATGGCTGATGCTCTGGTTGAATGACAAATGTCTTTCTGGCGCCAGAGTAATAAAGTGCTGGGGTGTTTAAAATTAATTCTTTAAGTGTTTTTTTTTTGTTCCTTTTTTTGCGTTCCCGCTAGACATCTTTTGTGTCCTGCTGCAACACACGATGCAAGAGCACGCTTACTTCACTTTTTGATTGGTATACATTTCAACAACCAACATGTCTCTAAGAAAGAACCTGCAGCCTTATCGTTCAGTGTGTTAACATTTGCCCGATTGTGTTGTTTTGAGCGGATTGCGTTTCAGAATGTGTTGATCAACACATTGCTTTATACAGAACTTCCCTGTAGAACTGTCTTTTTTCTACACGGATCAGAATTTTCTTCTGATTACGGAGCCTTAAATTGGTGGGAAGAGCCCATCGTGCCCTTGGATGAGTGATCTTGTAAGAAGAGTTTTACCACAATTAGTTCACAAGGTGGGAGAGTGAAATACGTCTGTGAAAGATATCACTTCCAGCCGTTCTGTGACATCTCTGTCTGCTTTATGTTAATATAATGGTTACATGTGTAACATAAAAGGGCTATATAATTTAAAATAATAATATTATAATATAATATTAATAATATAATAATGCATAGTATTACATTTTCCTTTCTTTTGAATGCAAGGTTTGCGAAGGACCTGGATTAACCAGAGTTTTAAAATATTATTTCTACTTCTCTGTTTTGCGATCACGGTGTTCTTGGCTTTGACGATAAGAAAAACGGAGTCTCTCTGTATAGGTTTCAAGATTTAATTTATACGAGTGCTCCCTCTACCGACGTTGGTCTGTATTTTTTTTATATACAGTACTTGGAATTAGTTTTCTCTTGCCCGCTCGGTTTTGGGATAACCTATTGTATACATATCTAGGTTCACAGTTACGATGTAAGTGACCTGACAGATGGGAGAATGGCGAGTTATTTATTCATGGTGTGCTCTTAGCATATTAGAATACATTCGGTACTGTAGCTCATTTGGGGTGGATTATTTAAAGTATCTTGGGAAAAAGCTCTTTATAAAGTGAATAATACTGCAGCCGTTCTCCCTTAATTCACTCTCCAGGGGAGCGGCGGTGTAAGAAGAGAGGCAGGAGACTGGAACTGCAGCTCACTCGTTTATATCTCTTTTGCTATTCACTCGGGCAAGGACAGGAAGGTAGCAACGCAAGGAAGGGCTGTTGAGCCAGCTGCCATTATTATTATTATTATTATTATTATTATTATTATTATTATTATTATTATTATTATTATTATTATTATTATAGCCTCGCTGTTCTTGGAGTCCTGGGTTCCTGGGTTCCTGGGCTCAGGTCCAGACCTTGATGGCCGATCCAAAACATGCAACATTCTCTTCCAGAATTTGCTGACTTCATGGCTCCATCAATAACGACAAGGCTCCCAGGTCCTGTGGTGGCAAAGCAGACCCAAACCACGATACTCCTACCATCCACGGTCGGGATGAAGTTCTTGTGGACTGTTCACCTGCTCACTAGCACATTTGACACGGGTAACAGCTCTGCAATCATGTTTCTCTGTTTGCCCGGGTGAGGGGCGGCGGTCGATTTTGCTTTTAATAGCAGTATCTTCAGGGTGATCTATATTCACAACTGTAACACTATTTTTCAAGTTTCACTAGCATGTGTAACAGTCAGGACACAGCTACGAAATATTGAACAAGAACATGCAGTTGCTTGCTAATGTTCGCCGTTTTCACACAAACACCCAGAAGATACTGGTCACACAAACGCTACTTTCAACGGCACAAACAGGCACAAACGTAGCACTAACGAATGAGGTGGGTTTCATCGTTTGTGCTGTCTGTAGGGTGGCCAACTTCACGGAGCTGTGAAATTTTAGTGCATTTGGTTCCCAATTTCTTTTTCGTTTCTAAATTGAATTGACTTTTCTACAATATATCATTTCAGTTAGGCGACAGCATATCTACAGATGACTGTAAGGGTAATGAGTTAAGCTTAAATAATAATCATCATAAAAACAACGAAGAACAGTACTTGGAAATATTTGTGAACAGTTCCATCTAATATATTTTTATAAAGTTAAGTCCCATTTTTTGTTTGCTCACAATTTTCAAGATGTAGTAAAGATCGGTGTTTCAAAACAATGAGGGCTTTCCGAAGACTTGGTACTTTGGTAAAACAAAAAAAACTCCAGTCCTTCAGGAGTAAAGGTTTTCTACTTTTAAGCTACGTATCTGATTCAGTTATTTACTCAGTAGAGCATGTTTAATATTTTAGTGCCGTTAGAAATAGACTTGAATCAGCCCAAATGAAAATAACCAACTAATGGCATATCAGGCTCTATAGACTTGAGGTTTCTACAGATATTCTGGACATATACGGTACTGTATATACGGATACCTTCAGGTTATTTTACAAAATTAGGTCGGCGGTAAATTTGACCATTCAATGTGTAATTATCTGGTATAATTATCTCACGGTCATAAGTTCTACTTTTTCGTGTAAGAATTAAGACTTTATTTGACCAGTCCATGAGACTGAGTTACAAATTACATGTACTGTACCTATGGCAATCAACTCCTCTGGACGTCCCCCTCCTCAAATTGTGGAGCTGGAAGTTTCCTTTCCTACCATTTGTGTAATGCCTTTGCGCCATCTAGTGGTTGACACGCACAAACACATTTTCTAGAAAAGCCCAAAAAAACTTTTCAACACTCCTTCACATGAAACCCCCCTATGTTCTTTAGTTTCTGGGGCTTGCCACAAGCGATCATATCATCAAGTTCCTCTCCACTTGCCTTTGCTTTTTCCCTTTCAAAGTGCGAACGTCTCACTATTTATGGGCATTTGACTTTCACTATGTACATCGTTTCTCAGAAGCGTAGTTCTACGACACCCCAAAGTGAAACAGACAGCAAGTAATATTTATTTCATAGGCACACCACGTCTCCTTGTCTTTTCTTCTGTCTGCTCTCTGTGTCCCTCCATCTCCTTGGACTGCAGGGCGGAACTTAGGTTGTTATCAAAATTCACCATATTGTGAACGCAGAGCAAGATTCCTCAACCAGGTGTTTTCACAAACTAATTTATAATTTGCACCATTCATACTGTATATCAAGCTACTCAATCCAGATGGCTGTTAAACACTGGTATTAATGACTGAAATTTCAGTTCCAGGACTTTAGTATGCCTATCTGGTCTTTGTTTCATCTATACAGTACACTCCTGACGAGAGCTGGGCTTTACTCTATCTCATCCACAAGTTGACTTCCTACCTAAAGGTTTCCAAAAGCAAAATCACCTCTACCATTTAAATACCTCTCTATTCATGGTGAAATCTCTACTCTATTTTCTTCCTCTGAGAATAATAATTAAATAATTTGAGATCAATTTGGATCAATTAAGCAATTAAGTTAATTTAAGAGTTTGAGCTGGAATAAAAGGCTTTGAAGCTCAGGAGAAGATCAGATTCTAATCTGCACTCTAGCGTATAAAAACTCTCCTTCTGAGTTCCCCTCTGTACGTCTTTCTCAACGCCCTGCGTTCATCGCATTTGACTGAACGAATCAACATTCATTTTTTTCTGCCTTTAGAGAATCGCTATTCTACCATGTTTCAGTTATGGTGAGTTTGTGCTTTGGCCTTTAATATCATTCTGCGCTATCCTGATACACAACAGTCTTGAAAATGCAGAAGACTCAAATATTCTGAAAAAATGTAGTGTTTGGCTTGATATGAACACCCTTGTATGGTGTCAAAATACTTTCAAAGCCATGTACAATGTTTAAAATTTGATATATTTTTTCATATCCTATACCTGTTACTTACGGAGTCTTCTAGGTTTCTATCCTGGACCCTCCTATTTCGTATAAGATCACTTTATTAGCCCTATACGATTTCTTGCATTAGGAATTTGTCTTTTCACATACCCCAGCTTGCATTCCATGAGACACACAGACAGGGAGAGAAGCTGGGGGTCAGAGCGCAGGGTCAACCATTTCTACAGTACCTATGGAGCAGCTGGGGTGAAGGGCCTCGCTCAGGGGCCCAACGGAGTAGGATTCCTCTGCTGGCCGCGGGATACGAACCGGCAATCTTCCAGCCACAGGCGCAGATCTTCAGCCACAGAGCTGCTGCTCCACTTTCTTCCATCTATATGAACGATTTTGCTCAGTCAATAGGTCTCATAGCCGCCTATGTGCTAGCCATACCATTGTATGGCCAGTAGTGACTTAACATTTGAGTCTGTGAATGAAATTAATCAGATTTTCTTGGATTGCATCTTCTACTAAACTGTCATATAACTACATTAATGCCTCTAAAAAACATTCAAAATGCTTGCTTAGTAATGATGATGATCTTTTTACTTCGAGTGAAACCAAGCTGGGGCAAGGCCTGTTTAGAAATATGGAATAATGAAAATGCTGTTTAATAAATTAAAGCTAATTTCTTGATTTTTTTATATCAACAAACCCCTTTTACAGACAAATAGATTTAATGTGTTTTGCATATTACTCTATGTATATACTACTTAAATGTCCACACCTTGATCTATATTGGGGTGGTGTACTGTTCATGGTGGCCTACAAAAAGCTGTTCTTGTTGATGTTATATAATTCTCTGAATAGATTTATCACTGTTGTGGTTCATTGTTGTGATCAAGATTCTTTAAATGTTGTCATACCAATGACATGTCCTCATACTTATGACATATACTCATGACATATACTTTCCTCATACCAGATGAATCCTTCACTTGTTTAAAATGATTTCCAGATCTTTAATTGAGAGAACGCTGTTCTGTCTTAATCATTTATTGTAGTTGCCTGTCCCACCTCCCAGTTTAAGGTGCAGTACATTTATCAGACAGGATCTCCCTGTACCACTAATCTCTGGAGTGATCTGCAAAGTGAGCAGGAACTACCCGCCTCTGAATCTGAAGCTATTCAATTGCATCATTCAATCTAACACTACCATGTCCTGGTATGTTATTTATAATTTTTTTTGATTGTACTTTCTCCCTTTTATGGCTTTGTTTTCTCTTGGCAAGTTTCGTCATTGTAAATCAGAATTAATTCTTAGTTTTGACCTGACTTTAAATGACCTGATCTGTTCGATTTAAATAAAGGATTATTTGTTGATGTTGTGTTATAGTACGCGTACACAAAAAATGAAAACACTCCCAGTCAGTGAATAATTGCAAAGAGTAAATTCAGTTTGAAAGATTGCAGACATTTGAAGAAGGTAAAGATGAATTGTCATTATTCTTAATATTTCTCTTTTATTCTTAATTAATTTTTAAAATATTATATTTTTTAAATTAAAATAACAGAATTACATTGTATTTATATGCTTTTCGATTTTGACTTCTTAAACTGATTTTCTAAAATGAGCATAGATGAACTTAACTTTCAATGCTGTATTACTTCATAACCAGCAGGTGGCAGCACTAAACCTGTGCCAGCAGCTGAACAGGTACAGTTTTGAAGGCCAAGGACTGAATGAACATGTTGTACAGCTGCTTTCTGAAGAAATTGTTAGTTCAATAATAATAACGAAACAACAAAAAAAGACTTTACCTTTTGTCTGAATAGAAGCCCAAATTTATTTTTGGATTTTGTAACTATGTATGTTCCTTTGTTCCTTAGCATTTATAATTTATAATTTTATAATGCACAAATAATTTTTGGGGAATGTGAATTTGGTTTTTGACATGATTTACTTGACATGGCTTAAATACTCCCCCCTTGCTTGTCCAAAGATGTGTATAGATAAACACAAATAAGAGACCATTCAGCCTGTCTAGCTCATTGGAATTGTAGTAGCTCATTGATCAGAGAATCCCATCCTCCCAGGTCTTGAAAGAAGCCTGTCACTTGTGGCCACACAGCTGGCTAGCCTGTTCCACACTCTCACTATAATGTTGTGTAAAAAAAAGTCCTTTCATGTCTCAGGCACTGTCCCTTAGTTTTGCGTTGTGTCCTCTGGTTTGTGTTTCTCCCTTGGTTCTGAAGAAGTCCATTGGGTTAACTTTGTAAAAGTCTTGAAGTGGGTTCAGTGGGTTCTCATTTTAGTCTCCTCTATTTGAGATGAACTTTTTTGTGTTTTAAACCTGTCGGAGTAGGACATTCCAACTTTTGTTGCCACTGCTTTTAATCAAAACATGTCTGTAGTGGTACACCACACTTAATACAAATATGAAGAAACAACAGGGAAGGCTAAGCAATATTGCTGCAAATTCAAAGTTCCTTAACGGAGTCGAAGTGTTAGATGAACAGCAACATACAGTACAAAGCCTGGAACATACAATGGCCACTTCGAAAATTTCAAGATATTTATTCTGAACAATCTGTAGATATGCTGATTTTTAAAATTTCTTTGATGCCACTCCACACTTGCAGTAGGTTTGGGTTTGGATCTGGTGTATCCATGTTTCCCATCTTTTCCCAGTGTCCCAGACTTTGGAGCCACACTAAGGCTCTGTCCTCAAACCTCTAGTTCATATGCAGTGGACCGTGCCAATATACCTATCTCCAACAACAGATTTCATCTTCTTGTGAACATTCAGAAACCTCTCGCATTTCTTTATGAAGAATTCTGTCCCGGTTCTTGGTTGTAAAAGATTTATAAGCTCAATGCTTTTTGGCTGTCCAATGAGAGAGATTGCAGTTGTCCACACATTTTTCTTAGATGACAGAAGTGAACCACATTATTTGTATATACAGTAATACTCACATTCCCATAATATATACTGAGACATTAAACAATTCTGTTGGTTCTAATACTCTTTGGTTGTGGTTTGAATTTCTCTCAGTATGCATACTACACATCAAAAGAAGCGTATCGCTTAAACTTTCAACCATTCCTGAATGTTATTATCAGTTAAGAGGAACAAACCTTTTTTGCAGCAGGTGAACTGACGTTTCATTTCACAGACATGATGTAAGTAAATCAATTAAGCTCTTTAACAATTGTCAATAACAGCCTTGAACAACAGGGGATCTCCTGTGAAAGTCACAGCCTAGTAGCATCTGTGGCTAGGAAGCAATACGTGCTGTAAATCTGTGACGCATGCTTAACAACAGGTCGAGATTCTGTCCTCTTCCTCCTGTAGATGTTTATTGGTCTCTGAGCTCTGAAGCCACATGTCATCCCATAAAAGTTCAATGAGTCTCAAGTCTGGTGAGTAAGGCAACTCCAGCATCAGAGTCATATTCTCAGCACACAAGAGGGCTATTGTTACGTGAGCAGCACAAGAGGGCGCATTGCTCTGCTGCTTGATCAACGCAGGGCCATGTAGTGTGGTGGCGATCACACACTGCATGTGTGTTTCTGTAGCAGCTAGACACTCCTGCTGAGACCTTCACACATGCACTCACGGTCTCCCAGATCAGAGCCTATCACTGACGGGCTGTGTTTGGTTGTGCTGATTTGTCATGTTGTCAGAAATTGGCTCACCCACATTGCAATCATTTGTGCATTTTAGTTCAGCTTGTAACACACTGATGGCGTTCTCTAGATCCTGTATGTGAGCAATATTGGTCCCTTCCTTTGTTTTCCTTTTTTAATTTTCTCCAAACTTGACATTTGTCAGGTTAAATCACTTGTACCCATCGACTCACTAAAGATGTGATTTAATGATTAATCATCAGTCAAAGTCACTTGAGGGTATGACAGCAAGTCATGAATAATCAATTAATCATGATGAGTCTAAATCAATATCCAGAACAATAATTTATTGTAGGATTTTTGTCTGCCCAAGCCCTTGGTGGTTTATAGCTTAAACGTTTGAGATGTACTTCTGAAATCAGTTCATGACGTCTCGCCCCTTCATCAACGAATACATCTTTGTGATCTGTTATTGACTGTGACTTCCTCTTTGCAAACTCAGCCATTGAGAGAATCCACAACACCTCAATGGGCTTCGAGTCTGAGGACTGAAAAGGCAAATGCACATCCCGGATTTTCTTTTTTGAAGAAATTCCATTGAAGACTTCACAAAATGCTGTGGATAAGTATGATGCTAGAATACAAATTTCTGCCAGCCTTTTGCAATTGATTAACACAGAAAAATGTAGAACGTAGATGGTTTTTGATCCGTGATTGAGATCATTACATCACATGAGCTCCAACATGTTTAATCTCAGACAACTTTACGTTCTCCTCTTCTGTAACTTTCTTAGTTAAAAAAAAAACGTTTTGTATTTCTCACCCCAGACAATTTGGCATCTTTGAAAAATGAATGGAAAAGACCAATCACTTCCTTTTGCATACTGCTTTAAACAGGCTGGCACCTTGGTTTTATGAAAATTTATCTTGCAAAGATATCGTTCAGTTGTTTGCTCAGGATCTTCTGAGCCATTCTGTCACGTCTTTTGTCAGATCTTTTACAGTCATCTCATGATTTTCTCGGGTTAATCTATATGCTTTTTTCCCCACATTTTCCAGTCCGTCAACAATACTTGGCACTCCTTTCAGCAAAGTCTCCTCTCCTGTACTGAGTTCCCACATACAGTACATTTGTAAAGGCTGTCTTTTCATTATTTTTCATTTTATGCATGTAAGGTCACTTATTATTTTTTCTTACAAAATCTCTATTATCTTCCAACAGAGATACTGTATCTCTACAGACATATCTGCAGTGCATTCATAAATGACATGGATTTGAATATCATAACTAAAGAGCTAGTGGGCAACAGTGAACCCCTGTGAATCTGGTCAAGGATTTACAAGACACACAACACACATATAAACATTCTAGTTGTGCCTAGTTCAAGACCTCTGGGCAATAACATCATACTGTGAAGTTCATATATTCCAGGCCTGGTGGGGTCGGACTGGAAAAGTAATTAATATGTAGTCATTCAGAGTGTCAGAAACATATTAAAACCATTTCTGCAATGTGGAGAAGACTATGAACAAAATGTCTGGAGTTGATAATTCGGAGGGTTTTTAAATCATGATCCAGAAACTTTAAGAAGAGACTAAATATGTGCTTAAAATTCAGGCTGTTAACAGTCGGCTACAGGGGCATATGGATTTCAAGGATGAAAATCTTTAAGGTGAGGAAGAGCAGTTGTCAATGTCCCTTTCCTCATAGCTTATGAAGTGAAGGAAGCTCGATTAGTACAGAAAATGTCAAATTCATCGAGCAAGCCTTGGGCTGCAGGAGAATTTTTTAAAACATGCTAACTCCTGGAAAGGGAGCACGCCTCTTTGTTTGCATTTGTGGTGCAGTTTAGGGGTCACAACACTTACACAGATTGTACACAGATGTGTTCCCATAATTCTGGTGTTGTGCCTGCATGACGACATTTGGTCTCCACGCCCTAAATCTGGGCAAATTTTGTTTCTGGTATGCCAAATATCACTAATGTGATACGTTTTCTGAATATGAAATTTATTTAATGTGACCTCTAACTAACATCCAGTAAGAGTCCAGGGCTCAGCTGTGTTCTATTACACAAATTTATTTCTCCGTGTATTTGCATTTATTTTGGTGCGAATGGTATGACTGCTTTCATTCCCAATTTCTCAATTTTCTCCTGAGCATATTTATATGCGGATTCTCGGAAACCTTCATCGCCTTGATGCCTTGATGCAGACATATGGACACATACATACAAGTATATATTCCACTGATATTGGGATGGGCACACTTGCTGCATGGCAAATCCTAACCTACAGAGAGAGACAGGGTGTAAAGAGCTTATATAACTGCCATCTTGTCGATATCACTTTAAAAACTGGTCTTCTCTAAGCTACTTGTACCAATGTATCATCCTCAGGGTTGGGGTCATTCTCTTGGCAAAGCTGTTGTGCAGAGTCCTAATGTGGTGGATGCCGCCATGTCCTTCCTGGGGCAGGATTAGGGTCGCATGCGAGCTCAGAGCCTACACTGCACAACTATTCAGACATTGGCGAACTCCCCTACACCACAAGACCGTTCAAGACAATCAGGTCGGCTCCCGGGCCCCGTTGCATTAGCACACAGTCATATGACCCCTCTCTGGTGCTGCCGAGCACTGCTAAGAAAAGAGTTATTATATGGAAACCACAAATAAAATCATCAAGCTGGGTGAAAAAGACAGCATCTATGAAAACAGTTTAAAAATCATCCTTCCACTTGTGATCTGCTTTATCCAATACAGGACAAAG
Organism: Lepisosteus platostomus; assembly: GCF_059453375.1. Classification (NCBI taxonomy): domain Eukaryota; kingdom Metazoa; phylum Chordata; class Actinopteri; order Semionotiformes; family Lepisosteidae; genus Lepisosteus; species Lepisosteus platostomus. The sequence continues at coordinate 5,258,570 of NC_142618.1, read as the reverse complement.
AAATCGAGGGGCAGCTGGAGTCTATCCTGGCAAGAGATGGGCACAAGGCAGGATACACCCTGGACAGGATGCCAGTCCATCACAGGCCACACAGGCACACACACTCACAGCAGTGCCAGTTTTCCAAGAATCCAATGTTATAACCGTCCAGTTTGTCTTTGGACTGTGGGAAGAAACGAAGGCACTCGGAGGAAACCCACACGAACGTGGGGAGAACATACAAGCTCCACACAGACAGCAGTCCAGGTCTGGGATTTGAACCCAGAACCCCAGCACTGCGAGGCAGCAATGCTAATCACTGGGTCACTGTGCAACCTAAGTGTTGAAATGTTAATGCTTAAGCTTACTGGTCAAAATATTGTAAACTATCTGTAGACTTGGTTTAATTTTTGCACCCCCAAAACCAAGAGATGTTTCTGTTCTAAAGCAATCAGAAAGGTTTCTATTTTAAAGCAATCATGCATGACTTTATTAGAGGAAACTCTGAATAAGCAATCAAGTAAATAAAAGTGCTGTACCCATCACCACACACATTCAGAAATGCTGACACCTATAAACATAGAGGTGCTATGTTCTGCCTCTAAAGTTTCAAATGTTTCTTCTATCATCATGAATAACATGACAGAAGTTGTTTTGTTCTTCCAGAGCCCTGCTGTGGAAGCTTAACATTTTTCAGTGTCTAACACATCAAATCTTTTCAGAGGGCATAAATATCAAACTAGTGGTTTGCTTTCACTGCATCTTAGCTTAGTTTTCCTTTCACTGTTAGCAAATCTCAGCTAGACTCCCAACAAAAAAAAAACAAAGCAAGATATAATACATTTGTGCATTCCCTCACTGCTTTCAAGATATACAAATGTGGCATGTCTGCTCACAATCCTCTGAGTTTTGGGGGCTATACCTGAAATTGTAGCAGTGAATAGTCACTCTGTCACTTATCAGAATACTGGATTTTCAACAGTGCCTTGCATTGTGCACAGAAGAAGCTCATCTTTCATGTCATACCTTTCTCAGGTTGATGGAATTAATAGAAACAATAATGGGGCTTCCATCTGGGTTCAAGCACTTCATTTCCCCCCCTGAAACTGAAATATCCACAGGCAACTTGCATCAGGAGATAGCTTTCCCACCTTCATTTGCATTTGCTGCACTATAATGTAAACGGTTTCGTGCAATGACTCACTCTTAAGATGGGATTCAAGCTGTCTCTCCTTCAGAGGCTAGGATGCAGTTTGGGACCAATAGACCGATAGGGGCAAATACACTGGTCTTTAGAAGTCTTTTCAAAGTTATAACCTTGAGGACAAAATTGTGTCCCTTCCCAGACTTTTTCTTGCCATCCATCACATTCTTTATACAAATCCAACACTTTGTGAAGAGTGCTCTTATTTGAACAACCAGAGTGTCTCTGTATCTCTGATGGTAGAGGGCACAGCTCAGAAAGCCTTTCCTTACCATGTAGAGCACAGAATACTGTTTGATGTCTAAACAATAAATCTTCAGTCTGGTTTCAGTTCTTTCTTGCAGGTGTTGTAGGCTACTTATGACAAAGACTCCGGTATTTATGTAGACACTTTGTTTTCATCTTTTAGACATTGTGGGGAAACAATAAAAAGGAATACACTGTTGAGTTAAATTTGTAAAATTCAAATCCGCTAATGTTATGTTGAAAATGTAGAGTGCCTTAGTAAGACCTCTTTGAAAATACTGTGTGTAAATTTGGTCACCAAGATACAAAAACAGATATTTCTTCTCTTGAGTCAGTCAACAGAAGAGCAATGAGAAACATTCCTGTGGTTAAAAGGAATCTTCTACACTGACAGTTTAAAAGCATTGAACCTTTTTCATCTTGAACAGAGGGGAAGCAGGGAAGGCAATTTAAGTATTCACATCTTCAAGGGCAGTGATAAAGTCAACCCACTGGGTGTCTTCAGAGTCAACATAAAGCAGAAGACAAAAGTGTAAGCTACAGAGAAGTGCATTTACACCTGATAACTTTACACAAAGGGAGGTGGGAGTAAGGACCAGGCTGCCCAACTATGCTATTGAAGCCAATACCCTGGCTTCTTTCAACAAATGGCTGGATGACATCCTTGGATCATTTATCTACTGAAAAACCACATGAGCTTGCTGCGCCAAATGGCCCCATCTTGTTAGTCACCACTCTCAGGTTCTTTAAATATTCGCTGGTCAGACTAGTGCAATCAAATGAGAGTTACACCTATTCTTTCAGGGGTCTGTCAGCTTCAATGGCCCTGTCTTGAAAGGTGTTTGAATATCAAAGCAGTGGTGTACACAGTCCAACCACAGCAGCAGATGACTGGAATGTGAACCTTGCAATTAACATGTTAATGCACGGGTCTGCCACACCTGAGCTGCACACAGCCCACACAAGCACACAAGCTGAAGTAACAGAAATGGGCAACTTTAACATGAGTATCAGATGTCTGTGTCTAACTTCCTCAGAGGGGAGGAAAAATGGAAATTCATAAATTCAATGATCTCTCCTTACTTTTTAGAGACGAGCCTAATACTTTCTAGGATTTTTAAAATATCAGGTCATTTCGTAGTGTCCTCTGTTTGAGACTCAAGATGTTCATTTTCCTTAACCTATCACTACCTTTCACTAAGGCGATGACGTTTGCTGCTACCCTGCCTTGATCTGATTCCAGAGCAGCAAAGTTCTTTTTATTACCTGGCAACAAAATCCATACACAGCACCTTAAGGATATTGAAAATTCAGGTACTTCCTGCATCACTGCGTAATTACCTTTCTGCAGAAATTCATGTTTAACTGAGAAATAGTTAATGTTATCTAAAAACTAAATAAACCTTACTCTCTCTTTCACATGATGCACAATTTATAGACCTCTACAGATGTACTAGACGAAGCAGATATGTTAATCAATGACGCTGGTCTTTGCTTAGCCCTAGAAAGTTACCAGTAACTGGATACTTTTGTATATTTCTTATTATATAGGGTTATATGACAGATGAATGATGCATACAGAAAAGATTAGGTTTTGTGTCAAAGAAATAAGATGAAATGTATTTTAGAAATACATACCTAGCATTAGTCTGAGGTTCAAACATTTATTGAAAAGAAAAAAATAAAATGGGCCTATTACAGCTACAACTACACTTAAAAATGTGGAAATACTACAGAGTCTTAAGATTAAATACCACAGGCACTACTACTGTCTTTACAACAAATAATACCGCTTCACTGAGTCAATTTCTTGTCATTAATCATGTGTTTAACCTTTTAAAAAGACCGATTAAACATTACCTCGGCTTCTGTAAAATATTATTTAATTTCTCTTTCAGCAAGCAGCCACCTTCTTCGTAATATACTCCTTTTCAATTAGAGTAGCTGATTGTCCTTAACGTACAAGCCGAGTTGGAGAAAATAAGTTTTCATTTCACTGGGTTTAGCATGCTGATGTCAGATTTTTTTTTCTTTCGCGCTGGTGGGTGGACCTTACAGCGTTGAGTCACGCAGCTGTCAAAGATAGCTGTCACCCTGTTTAATGATCAAACACACATTGAGCAAGAAGCGAAGCCGAGGGTAACTGGAGATTTCAGGTACTTCGACAATGTGTTTTGTTTGCAACAAATGAGCACGCCGGAGAGACATTTAAGACCTCAAGAAACCAGCGCAAAAACGATTTCGCTCTCTGGATTTTCGGTGTGGTTTAACTGGAAAAGACGGACTGCGACTTTGGAATATAAAACTCTCGTATCTGCATTTCTGTTGTAACGTGAAAGGAAATTGTGGACCAGGATGAAAGCAAAAAAAGGTACGTGTCACGCTCGCAAACTGTTGGTTTTTCAAAACCCAATTTAGTAATATTGTTATACGTAGATGTTGTGTAACCCAGACCTGCACTTTACATTTTGAAAAAGGCTTTGTATGATGTTCGAGGCGTGTGTGCCATTTTTTTCCGCTCCAGACAAAACATGTTTTTTCCATGTGCTGGCGGGCTGTCAAAATTGTTTGGTTTCCTTGTTCGCCTTGTTTTTTACGCTAACGTAAATTGAAGTAATACAACGGACTAAACGTGTTCAAATTTATTTAAATTCACTTAGCACGTAGGATAAAAACCCCCAAGATTTTTGTAAAACAAATAGGACTTCGTGAGGCATGCTGTTTTCGTTTACAACTTAGTTTGAGACGGGTCGACTTTTATCTGTTAAATTAAAAAAAAGAATGAATTTCGACGGCTTCAAAAGTACGCGTTTAATAAGAGAAACGCAGTTAAAGTTGGTAGTTTCCGTGTGCTCAAAACGCTAGCTTTATTACGCAGTCTTTTTTTTAACTTTTCACTTATTCACACTCGACTGCACTTATACGTACACGGTCAGTGCAGTGGTTACATCTTTTAACTTTCTTTCGGGTTTTTTTTTTAATATTAGATTTGGAAACGTGCAGACTCGTGTAACTTGTGTCTAGCTCAGCGTCTGGTAACAAAACGTTATAACCTGACCTCCTTTATCAAGTTACTGTTTGTCTTCCTTCCTGCCTCAGGCTGGGCTTAGACATTCTTCAACCTCGTGTTACTGAGCACACAATAGAACTAGTTTCGGATCAGCCTTTTTCCTTTTGTTTTTCACCCGTGTTGCAAACGACTTAAAAAATAAAATCAGGACTCGATGTATTTCCCCCGTAGCATTTTTTCCCCGGTAAAACCTGGGTATTTTATTTTTCAAAATGTGCGGTTGGAAAGTGTGAAATAGCACAGATTGAATTGCACAGGACGCGGACGGAGACTGAGATTCTTTTGTTAAGTCCTGCAACAGGTCTTCAAGAAGCGTGAAGTTTTCTTTTAAGAAAAGAAAAACAGATTTGACGCTAGAAACATAAATCCTGAAACGTGTGTTAACCAGGGAATAATCTTTACAAAACAAAAACATCCACTGATTTAGTGATTTTCGTCTATATTAATTAAAAACGTTTTACGTCATGGCTGCATACTTTGCGGTGCTTGTCTCGTTTTCTACCCCAATTTTAAAGATAACGTCATCGAACCATTGACAGCGACACAGCTATAAAATTACTCATTAATCCGGAGTAGTCAGACGGTTTTTAGGTTGGCCTCTTAGCGATGTGTCCTTTCATGAATTACAATTTGACAAACCTCGACATGACTTCATTGAAAACATGCCACGTGTGTCTCAGACATTTTCTGTTTAAAGATGTGAGTGAACATCTATCTATGTTCCTTAATGGAGTAAAAGTTTAAAGCAGCTTCCTCTCCTTTTAATGTTTTGTAATGTATTTTTGGTGGATTTATTTGTTTACCAAAGGCTAACGTCGCCTGCTTCGACATTATGGGAGGCGTTTGGGAAATTGGGTTGCAAAGAGTTAATTACACAGTTGTAACAGCTGTCAGAGAAAGTTGCCTGACAGGATAAAGGATTCAGAGCACATTTATATAGCTGCTCTTTGGAATTTGATTAGAACTTTGCATGTCGTCTTGGCATCTCTGTATTTGTTGGGACTTTCAGAAATTACTGTATGTTCTATTAGCTGTAAGAGGAAGTTCTGAGGGGAGGGTGAGATTTAAGGTTTCGGACAACTGTCTGTTCTGCGGTTTTGAACCTTCTAGGCCTATAAGCTTTGTGAAGAGGCCTTGGCAACCTGGTTAATTTGTCAATCTTGTCCCTCTCTTGTGTTTCGAAAATGAGTTAAAGCACATTCAACACACACCAAGTGAATTTCTGAAGAAGCTTTAGCAACCCCCACCCCCCCCAAAAAAAAACCCAAACAATTCCCATGTAATTGATCAATTCAAGTCTCTTTACAACAATAACTGCTTGCATTTGTATTTGTATTGACTTAGCACATAGTAAAAATAATAATAATAATAATTGCTTATGCTTATGTAGCACTTTTCTGGACACTCCGCTCAAAGCGCTTTACAGGTAATGGGGTCTCTGCTCCACCTCCACCTGTGTGCAGCCCCACCTGGTTCACCAGTGAAGTGCACTCACATTGCTGTCCCACTACACACGGCCACTTGGTATTTTCCTGCACAAATTAGGACGATTTTTTTCCATCGAAGGACCTGTCCCAGTGGTTTTGGCCCTGAAGCCCTGAGTCAGGCTTCCTGAAGTGTTGTGCGTCTGCCAGAAATGGAGGCGTGTTCTGCGTCTGTTTGGGCAGGTTTTCACTTGACACCTCGTCGCACTGGAGCGTGTGATTCCCTCTCACCTTGTCTCTCAACGTAGCTTGAGGACAGTGACTGTGGATTTTGAGCAGGTTTTTGTTTTTTGGGGGGGGGGGGGGATCGGCCGTCGGCCTGTCTCGGGCCCGCAGAGCGAACTGAGCTCCGTGCCTTATTTTCACAGCCATGCCATCGCTGTCCGGCAGCGAGACGGAGGACGAGGACAGCATGGACGCTCCGCTGGACTTGTCCTCCAGCACGGGGAGCGGGAAGAGGAAGAGACGGGGGAATCTTCCCAAAGAGTCGGTGCAGATCCTGAGGGAGTGGCTGTATGAGCACCGCTACAATGCCTATCCGTCAGAACAAGAGAAAGCACTTCTCTCCAAGCAGACACGCCTCTCAACACTACAAGTAAGACTCGCTTACAGAGTGATATTCAGTTTGTCCAAAATGTTGGAGTAACTCGATGGCACTGTATTGTCGCTTTAATTTCTGTCGTGCCTTTTTAAAAGCTGTGTGAATAAGCGTGCATGTGACTCAGGCATGCTCTTGAAAGGTACCTAAAATGTGCCTGTTTGCTCACTCGCTTTCAGGAACACACAGTTGACTTGTGTTGACAGAGCTGTCATTCTGTGTTTTTGTGATAAAGCCATGTCTAGAAGTTCACAAACCTTCCACTTTTCAAAAAAGAAACAAAACTGTATGTTACCCAGTCCTTTGGCTGCAGAGCAGAAAAGTGGCTTGATATGTAAACAGTGTGATAAAGTCAAATTCAGATGACGTAATGCCTGGCACTGAAGATTACACAGTCAGTTGAGCAAGGAAAATTACTCACTTTCTGTGGGAGGTGCTACAGTATTCACACAGGAATTTCCCCTGCTTTTCATTACCCTGCTGCTTGTGAACAATAGTGTGACAGAGACATTTGCATGTTAAGTGTTGCGCATTTCTGAGCCATCTATTCTAAACCAAGACAGTTGCTCTTCACATTGTTTTCCCTAAGTACTGTAGGGCCTTTGAGTACTTAACCTTATCACATTTATAATTACAGATGATAGTTCAAGTAGCATTATAACTCAATGGTTAAATTTCACACAGTGCAGCTTTTTTGGCTTTTTTTTACTTATTTAGTCTTATTGTTTTATGTCAGTGCATGTGTCCTGCCGACTACAGCCTCCCCCTCACGTTGTCTTTTGCCTGCACAAAAAAGGAAAAGCGCTGTTTTACTCTTCCTGGTACTTTTTTTCTGCAATTTCCCTCACGGGATTAATAAATTACTGGTGTTTCTAGGGCTGACATCTCTCTCTCACAGAACATTATTTCTGTGGTTTGGTTGCCCGTTTATGCTGATAGTACAAGGTAGACCACTAGTTGATAGTAGTTTCATTATTTAAATCTTTTTTTAAAAATAGTTTCATTATTTAAATCTTATTCAAATACAGTAGTGACATTTAGCAGAAGGGTGATTGTCAGTAGCTTGAAGTATTTAAATATCCCATGGTCAGTATGTCCAAAATTAGGTTTTGATTACACTTACTGATTTAGACGTGCCTCATATCATAAAACTGGGATGACTGGGAAGATTTTCCTTCAATGCTGTAACTGCTGTACAGTATGTGAAGTATTGGTGGTTCAGTGTCTCTGTCAAAATGCACTGGCTTATCCCCTTAGATTTACATCTGGAAAAGATCATCTAGTTATGTGTGAGTTTTAAACAGTCCGTGCTGTATAAAAGCTGTGTATTTCGGGTGTCTAATTTTCCGAAGCAATAGTAGTTTTAAAAAGCTGTATCCGTGAAAAAAAATAAAAGCTTTGAAGACCTTTGTAAAAACCAGGCCTCCTGACGTTGTGCTCTCTAGGTCTGTAACTGGTTCATCAATGCCCGCCGGAGACTGCTCCCAGAAATGCTGAGGAAAGACGGGAAGGACCCGAACCAGTTCACCATTTCGCGGAAGGGGAGTAAGGTTTGTGAGGCCGGTGCGACGGAGAGCTCTCTGTCCCCCAAGTCTCTCGTTTCAGAAGGCGTGGACAAGAGGTCCTTCCACCCTTCGAGCATGGATCCTGTCCTGGCCAAGAAAAGCCCGTCCCCGAAGGGCCCCTCTCCGGGGCCCGCACTCCCCCGGCCGTCAGTAATATGCCACACTACGATCACCGCGGTGCAGGGCGGCCCTGTGCATTACTACCAGGCCATCAGCACGGACAGACCCACAGACCTGCATTCCTCGGCGGCTCCCCGCCTGCACAAGTGCCACGGCGCGGGAGCGCTGGAGGGGAACTCCAGCCCTCAGGGCGGGCTTTTCAACACTCCTCCCCCCACCCCCCCGGACCTGACGCAGGACTTCAGTGGCTTTCAGCTGCTGGTGGATGTTGCACTGAAACGGGCAGCGGAGATGGAACTGCAGGCCAAACAGCTCGTGTCTTAAGCGTCAACTGGATGGTCCGAACTGAACTACGCCGCTGACGGGCCACCTTGGAGACCACGCCTGCTCGTTTCCATTTCGGTGGACTCATCCAGTCACATGGAGGACCTGGTGGACAGTGTTGTGACGCCTTGTTTACTTTTGTTATTTTCTTACGTAAACAGAGGACCAAAAAACAAGGCAGACTGCAGCTTTCTTACAATCCCTTATTCTGAGACGGGAGTCTCCTGAACATAAATGGTTTGTTATTATAAAATCAAGTCTCAGTGGGACTCTTCGTTTCCAGTTGTGTTTTTTTTTTTTGCAAACAAGTTTGCAATACTTCTGCCTTGTTCATTTGCACATTAGGGCCAAAAAGGTCATTTCCCTGTCTTAATTTGTACCTTTTTTTGATATAAAAGATGAGCTTAGTCACTACTGTAGTTTAAGAGGTTCTTTGTTTCGTGTTATAAATAAGTATAGTTTTTTTACTTTTGAAAGAGAGGTCATTTTTTGTTCAGTTATTTGTTAGCTTTTCTCACTGATAGGGGGCATTTAAACTTTACTTTTGTAGCAGTTCCACATTTATCTGAGCCATGATACTGAGTAGAAATGGCCAGTAACTTTGCTAAGGGAACATATGCGCTAGAAGGTGCCTTGTGTCACGTTAGTGGGACCTGTATCATATGCGTGAACTGGAAATACAACACTACGCTAGTTAGAATTCAAGACTTTTTTATATCACCGCTAAAAACTGTTAGATGAAAATTAAATAACGCTGTGCATCAATAATGTGAGAAGACACCCTATTATGTGATTTCTTACTTTCATACTGTGCAATGTTTGTGGCAAATTTTGGTCACTTTGTTTCAATAAAGATTGTTTTGTACAAATACTTTGGTACTCAGATGAATAACGCACAGTCTTTTTGCAATACGTCATTATCCTAATATAAACATTATTTTGTTTTTAGAGGAGTATGGAGGATGAGGTCTGTAACAGATAGCTGTTGCTGAGGAAACAAAAGTGTATTGCACAACTTAATTCAGCTTGACCGAAACCTAGACCTAGAATATTTTTACTTGGATCTTTAGAATTGAAACATTTAGTACACCCCAAGACAGACAAAAGTCCTATGATTTGCATTTTTTTATTCCAAAGGTCTCACAATTTTAATTGGTATCTTAAAGCTTAAACCTGAAATATTTCCAAGATTTAAAAATCAACATAATGCTAAAATTTTATATAGTTCAATATTTTGTGAAATATATATATATAGGTTAGCATGTAGGCAACAACACTATTTTTTTTTCATTCAGACACAGGTGAATCGCTAAACTTTTTAAATGACCTCTAGTTAATGGTATTCTTAAGGAACGCAGATGAAATTAAATAATTGTCTTCACCAGCAGTGAGAGTAGGTATCCCGGATTGTGCTGCTTACATCAGTTTGTAAATGTTTTGGCCTTGCAATTAAAAACAAAATGCCTTGAGAGCAAAAAAGATGTGATGTAAAGAGTGATGCTGGTGGCGTTAAAGGAATAAGTATGCCCAGATTCCTAACTTATTGGTCTTTTAAGATACTTATATGATTTAATAGCACTTAAGAGATTTTACTACTGTGATGAGGACTACTCCCCAGGAAAGAGGTGCTTGAAATGGTACCAGACTTGCTGGTTTTGTTTAGGATTCCTTTAGAAATTGCCCTGTCTGTAAGTTAATCTAAGCAGGAACAAAACTCTGAAGGGTCTGTATGGTACGAGTATCGAAAACCAAGGTAGATGGAAAAGTCATATTTTTGCTTTAAGCTGACAACATAAAAGCATACTTAAAATGTTTTTTTTTAATGCCATTGGCCTCAAACGATTCACTTCAAATACTAGTGTTCTTGGCAGGGATCCTGAGAAAATATAGAGCTTTCCTTTAACTGGTGCAAAATGCAAACTCTGTTATTGTTATTCTTGACACTCATTATCGGGGGCAGATGTGGCACGGTGGTTAGGGGGTTTGTATGCCCCCTCTGCGTTTGTGGGATCCCTTTCTGCACCCCCTTGTTGCAGAGTGGCGTCCCGTCGGGGGGGCCAGTGGTTTGTCCTGTGCTGGTGGTTCCCAGTCCTGGTCCTGCTGGTTTTAATTCCAGCCCAGTACATTCAGTACATAAGTGAAGCCTTACTTGATCTAAGAAGTCACTTCACTGAAATATTTACCTTTTGTTTCCCGGCACAAGATTTGAGATTTTATTTCACTGGCAAAATACAACCGCTGAAGCTCTGTTGGCTTTGATTGTGTAACTGGGGGCTCGGCTGGTACAGAAACCGGCAGGCATGTGGGTCACCAGGACCAGGACTGGGAACAGATTGCCCTGGATTGCTCTGGAGTCTGCATGCGTTTCCTCCTGCAGAATGTGAATGTGTGCTGTGTTGGGGTTCATGGTATCATGGGGGCACGGGATTCATTTGTGCACTCTGACCTTGATGAGTGCCTGTCTGACAGCGGGGTGTTGCTAACTACTGAAAAGATTCAGGCCTCCTCCCCTTTCCCCCAGCCACCAGCACCTCCAGACAAAGACTGGCTGCTCAGACTGTCAGGATAAAGCATCCTGAACGGATGTCTCCTTTTAACCATTTGTGAGATAGCAAGCGCAGCACAGCAACGTGCATGAAACAAATAATTGCTTAAGTAAAGTTAATTAGGCTGGCTTCAGTAAAACAACCCCTTGCACATAAAGTATATTACTATTCATACTGTACGTGAAGATGGAGGCTGACTAATTCAAAGCTGTTACAGGGGGTCACCATTATCTGTTGCCTTGAAATTTGTCATTTTGCACATATTTGTCAGCAATTAATTAAGGAAAGTAAATTAATTATATGTCACACACATCCTCACTTATGTTGCTTCCAGATTGCCACAAGTCAGTGATGTAAGCCGGGCAGCCTGGATGCGTTTCTGTAGGCGCTGTAGTGTTGACAGCAGAAGTCACACCACACTCCTCTGCGTCGTCCTGCTCACTGGCTGTAAATTTTGAAGAGCACTTGCGTCATCTTATCAATGTAATTGTGTAAACCTTCAGCCATGACTGGGAAATCATGTGTTTGTATAACGTGATGTGCTATTTGTGAGCGGCGATGCGTTAGTGAGATTCTCGCTGTGAAAAGACACCTCCTCCACCATCAAGCAGCTGCTGACAGGGATAGCCCTTCCTGGATTACTTTTCAGCAGATCCATTTACAAACTAGGAAGAATAACACACTTGTCTGCTGTTTTTCTATTTCTCATGGATGATAGCTATAATTATATGTACATGCATTGGCAACGTACATATATGAAGCTTATTACTGTACATTATTTGTTATGCATATTATTTCCCCTTTATACAGTAAATCGTTTTGCTATACGTTGCAGTACTTAAGAACATAACTTGGACTTGTAAAGGGTACTGTACCTGCCACATCTGCTACCATAGCTTTTCTTCACTATTTCAGGAAATTATATTTGTAAGCACCCTCTTGATTTAGGATGTCTCAGTGTGCATCTTGTTTGTTGGATCTTCGCAAAGCAACAAAGGCGTTTTCTTGCATTTTTTTAAATGGAAAGCAAAGCAAGGAGCTGCAGTGTGTTTTTGTCCTGTTGTGCGTCTCACCCAGGTGTGTCATTCTCTGAATGGCCTGTCAGAGCTGCAGTTGTTGCCAGTGAAGGCCCTACTTGTATCATTTCTTCTTACCGGCGAAAACAAGAGGGTTCAGGTTTCAGTCTAAGCTTTTCATTGCATGCTCACCGTCATTAACATGTTGCAAAGTAATTTTCAGCATCGCATTTCCACAGTTTCATCATGCTTAGCAAGTGTGCTTAAGTAGCCCATGAACAAACGTTTTTCGGAGAGTGGGCCACAGGATGCCAGGATGTTTTCTGCTTATGCCCGAGATCATCTAATTTCTAAAGTAATTTCTGAAGTACATGAAGTAAAGTTTTAAAAGGGATAAAAAAAAATGTTCCCTGAAATTTCAGGGGCTTATCTAGGTTTAATGGGAATAAAATCATTTTGTGCTGAAATTACTGGTTGTGCTGACATCCTCAGCCTGATTTAAACCACATGCAGATTCCAACACAAAATCCTCCTTTTTTGCTTCCTCTTTTGTTGGCGTCATTGCTAGTGCACCGGGATTGGGCTCTGTCGCTTCAACGCCTTTGCATTTGGCCACCTTTCTCAAAATCTCTGTTTTTTATTTCATTGACATCTATTGCTTCAGCCAAATCAATTTTTTTCTTTTTGGGGTGAGTTGACGAAGTAGTTAATGGAATGTTAAACAAAAGTAAACTGTTGACATTTTGCACCGGCTAATATCTGGAAGATTTATCAGTGCGTTCGGAGAAATTACCTGACAAGACCAGTGACTATTGGGAAGCTGTGCCAGTTCCCTTTCCTTTACTTGTGTAAGTGTGTATACACAATAGTGAATCTCGACTCTACAATGCACATGTATTTGAACTGTCAGATGTGTGGAGGAATAGTTCAGGAGGCAGAGAATTCATGTCATGGAGAGCATCATGACATGATCATCATCATGCTCCTGTCTCTGTGGGGCCACCCAGACAACATACTGGACTTACATATGGGTGGCTTTTTCCGCTCTCTAAAGAATCAAGGGCTCTCTCTAATGCTAATGAATATCGGTTGTACTTGATGAGCTCTGTCTCAAGGCAAGTGCATGGAAAAAAATTGCCATGTTTTTAAAACTGTTTACTGCCCTTTTTTTTAAACTGTATGAGTTGAAACTATGTCAGTGCATTTCAATCTGTGTGCAGGAGGCACTTCTTTACCCGAAGGGAGGTGGGAGTATGGAACAAGCTCGCCAGCCATGTTGTCAAAGCCGATATCCTGGCTTCTTTCAAAGATCCCTGCATCAGTTAACTCCTAACTACCAACAAAGCTTGATGGGCCAAAAACTCTCTCTCATTTCTGGCCTTTTTGTAGTGCTCTGATGATTCCCATCACTTGTGCTGCTGGCCAATGAGACTTCATGTCAGTGGCCACAGGTCCAGGTTTCTAGGAAGTGGAACTACAGCGGGGGTGGAATAGTGTTGTCTGTTGTGAGTCCTGGTGATTGCTTAAAGTTTGCTGTGCATGGGATCAGCTGCCTTCTTGTTTCTGGAAAATGTTCCTCGGCTCATCTGGCAGTGGCTGCATTTCGCATCTTTTTGTTGCTGCTCTTTTGCCTCCATCTAGATCATGGGTTTCCAGGTCATGGTTAGACGTTCTAGAGTGTGGCAGTTGTTACAGTTCGGAAGAGCATTGTTTATGCTGACCGCTGGGCATTCTGGGAAATGCCGAAGGGCAGTGGCTGTATGGTATTCGGTATTAGAGTTGTTCTGTCATTAACAAGTGAATATGCGCGGTTCGTCACATCTCTTTGAAGTCTGTGTTTGCTTTTTACTTTCTTAGGATTTGACCTGTCATTGTTATTCAGAATGCTTAATGGAGGGGTCTTTTCTGCCTCTGGGTCTGATCTTATGTGTCTACACAACCGTTCTATATCCCAGATGCCAGATTCCAGGCTGTCATTGTCATCCTCATCTCTTTGTTTAGCTTTGCTTAATACGAAATACGTTGTCTATAAGAAAGCTTTGCGACAATCCCAAAACACTGTACACAAGCACAGCAATCATCTCTGAAAAAAAGAGTCAGATGAATTATTGGAAATCACACTGATGAAACGTAGGGCTTTAAGCAAGTTTGAAAAATGTCTTCTACTACTGCTTCTAGACTTGGGCAGTGAGTTCCACAGATGAGGTGCTATTCATGAGAAGGCTCAGTCACTCATCAGATCTCAGATTAAGAACTGATTTGTAATCTCTTCTTATATAATACGTCTTTAAGATAACCTGTCACTCAACAGAAGGAAATCATTTGGTCCATCTAGCCTACTAAGTACGGTATAATTATAAAGATGTTGTAACATTGGGTGCCTTATATAGGAGAGCTTTAAAGTCCAATGTAAATTTTACTGGTCACTGGAGTTATCTGATGCAGAGTACATTTAAATTGCTCACAAACCACAGAATTCTGGGCAAGTCGGGTATTGCAGTTTTTACTGTCCCAAGGTAGAAAGAGCCGCCTGAATAGCAATAAATTATCATATGATGTCATATTTTAGTCCAGCATAAAAAACAAGATTATCATCATTTATTATATATTGATATTGCACATTTGTTGTCACAGTGATTAGATTTGACTTGCAGCACTGGAGCCCTGCGTTCAATTCTGGATCTGGGTGATGTCTGCATAGTTTGTGTGTTCTCCCTGTGTTTATGTGGGTTTCCTCCCACAGTCCAAAGACATACCTGTAGGCTAACTGGCTTCAGGGAAAGTTGACCCTGATGGGAATGTGTTTGTGTCTGTGTGTGCCCTGTGATTGGCTGGCATATTGACCTGGGTGTACTGTTGCTTGCTGGGATAGGCTCTTGTGAATTGGAAGCAGTGGTTGGAAATGGATGGTCATGTATATTATTATGGTTATATTTGTTTATTTCCAGAATGGTACATTAAAAGCAAAATGCTTTAAAAAAAAACAACAACCTGAGATTGGATTTGAATTAGACATGTTTTTTTTTTCCTGAACAAAAAGATGTTAGCCACTATGAAAAAAAAAAACACTAGGCAAAATGTAAAGAAAATGTACCGATTATCTCTGAATAAAATGAAACTCGGTTACCACATAAGTGAAGGCATTAAAGAATCTCTTTAATGCAGACCTTTTCATCCACATGCAATCACATTAACAGTAATAGTAATAATAATGATACAAAATGTATAATTGTTTAGTAGTTTATTTTTTACATCTGGGAAACATTCATATATTTACAGATATTCCTTCATTATGGTTTGGTCAATCCATACACAAACTATTTCCAGTCTCTTCTGAAAATCACGTAGCATATCAAAGCAAAATCCTTGTTTTAGCAACTCACTGTTTCTTACATTCTTCAGAACTGTCACCCCCTTCAGGACAAACTGAAATTAATCAGGGAATACTGATTTGCTAACTTACATTCAAACTGTATATATAAAATAAAATACATAATTAAACCATACAATACTGAACAAATGAAATTGTATCCTACTTCGCTGAAGAAAAATAAAGGTGAATCGTTCTTAATTTCCTTTTCTTTACAAAAAGCATAAAAACAAAACAAATGAGATTGTAATTGAAGTAAACAAGTGTAATGTTAGTGCATTATCTCAGTTTATTTCACTTGCCTCTCGCAAAACTAATTTGCCCAAGTTATGAAAAAGAAATACTTTAATCCACTAACACAACACAGTGTTAAAATGGACTTCTGTAAATTGGCAGGCATTGAATTTTTAATTATAATTTTAATTATTAAAGAAAATACAAAATTAGGCAGATATTCAATTATACAGCTGGTATCCCCACTATAACTAAAACTTAGTTTAATATTCAGTTAAGTATCATAGGTAGCTTTAGTACCCAAAAGTTGAAAAGACGTGTTCAGTAAGTCAGTTACTGGAAAGTATAGGAACATGCTACCAAAATGTGTTATTCACTGTAGTACTTGTCAAAAAGTATTTTTTGTAAAACTCTTTCACTTGCCTTAGAACACTATCTTATAGCTCGTCAACAAATCTTTGTCCAGTAAGACTTACTGCAAGACAGCAAAATGACTGCTTTATATCCTGACTGGTAAGGCAAAAGATGGGTCTCAGTAAGGTCTCCACATAAGCTTAATATTTTGCTGATGGGCAGAACATTTCAAAATGAGTTGTGACATTTTTTTTTAAATAAAAACTAATAATGTAAAGAAAAAAACCTTTATACATTTAAAGAGGGACGAGGTTCTCCTCCCTCTCACCCTGAGTCTTGGTTGTGCTCAACTGCTACATTATAAATTAAGGCAAATAGATATGATGACAACCTTTTTATATACCGGAGAGAAATGTCTCTGTCTCTACATTGTGAAAGTTTTTTTTGCATTGTGTTTTTTTTTCTTCGGGCAACTTGAAGCTATAGTTAATTCTGATGTTGTCATGTGTTCCCTTTGTTGAGCATGAACTGCCTATGTTTCTAAGCGTATAATCAGATGGTTGCACCTATATGCTAGAGGTCAAGTCCGAAACAGCATTCGGAGTTCCTGTTCATGAACTTGTTTAAACAAATCATCAAACAATTCAAAGATATAAAATGTGGAAAAAAGTTGCTGTAAGAAATTAGATACAGAAATATGTTTGTGCGTAGAATGGAATAAACCATTATTAATCTTACTGCGACCCATCTTATGTGCATTCACTGAAAGATGATAATGCCTGAATCCTGGAAGCTTGAATACCCGTGAAGTTCATTTTATCACATCTTTCGATTGTAATGCATTGCTTTCTTGTTCTTCTCTTGGCACACAGACAAGTTTTTATTGTTTTTAGTAGCATGGTACTTATCGGGATCGGCTTCTGAGCCAGCTGTGAGTTCAAGTAATGGCGAAGTCAGCTTTTTTAACTGTACATTTATCATTATCAATCCTTTACAAACCTGCTAGCAGCTCATATACTGTAGTATTGCAACAAATACTGACTCTTATTTCCTGTACAAAATACCTGACAATCAGGTTAATTCTGCACACAAAGGAAAGTCCTTCAAGGAATCAGGAGTTACAATAAAACATGGATTTAAGGGCAGACAAAATAAATGCAGTTTTTTCAGGAGAGACTGAGAATCAATTGGAAGGTTCTTCAGTTTTAAAACCGGGGAACAATAAAAAAGAAACACAATTGAATTGAGCATATTTATTTTGTCTGTCTAAACAAAAACAAAACATAAAACCAAAAATAATTTCCAGGTAAATGCAGAGCAACAGTGCACATAAAATTGAACTGGTACAAAAAACATAAATAAAAATAGATCAGATCTCCTAAAATAATGATGAAAATTCGTTTCTACATGCTCTGGGGGTATACCTTTTTCTATTTGATTTTCCTACATACATTAATTTAAAATAAATACACGTGGGTCTGGATTTTCTATAATACAGTATGTCTTTGAGGCTACTTCATTACATCCAAAAAATAGGTCAATATCAACCTTGAAAATTAGGAAGCACTTGAAAGACACACACTCACACACACACTCACACACACACATAAATACACGCGTACTTAACACCACGCCTGTCTTCTGGGAGATCCGGATTTAGCTCCACTGGCTTTGCCCCAACTCTTCCTGAGAGTTAATACTAACACAGCCCACCATGCACAAGGCAGGAGAGGATGAGTAACACTGTCTTCTTGATGCACCAGGCTAGCCCTGGCCCATGCATCACAAAGGCCTTCTGCCGAAGAAGGTTCAATAAGAGAGTTCGCTAATATTTTGAGCTGCTGTACTACCTACTGGAAAGACTTTGTTCAAAAAGTGAAATAAACCGTTTGCGTTAAATGTTTGGTAACTCTTCAGAGTCCCGTATAGATGATCAATAAACATACATATCAGTTAGGAGCCTCTTCCCAAGTCCTCAGCTGAACAAAAAGTAGCAAAAGGTTTGAGGAATGAAGAATTAGAACTTGTAGAGGGCTTGCCACTATCTTTGTACCTGCCGATTATAAACACTCACAACAACAAGTCTGCTCATGATAAACAAAACATAGCTACAGACCAGTGAAATGATCGTGTTAATGCAAATCATTGATAATGTACATGGCACCCTTAATCTAAGGTGTTATCTTGTACAGTTTCTTGTCTCCTTGCTTTATAATGCAGGTTTCAAAAGGTACAGTAACACACCTTCCTCTCTTTCTACTCTTGAGAATGATGATAACCTTAAAGAAAGAGCTTCAGTTGAACGTGTCAGGAAAGCAAGGGAGTCTGATGTCTTCACGTTTTCATGAATTAACGCACAGCGGCTTGCTGTTCCCTTTCCACCGTTGTCCAAGAATGCCCATTCAGTTTTTTTTTGCGTTTCAGACACTGCTTATTCAGGTACAAAGATATGACTAAACAAAAGAAAATGAATTTCCAGCTGCTCTTAAATTTCCTAGTTTCTACAAAATTGCTAAATGAAATGACCAGTGCAGAACCCAGTACCACCCCTCCGGCCGCCCGAAAAAAGGATCTTTTTGCTTTTGCCTTCTTACTGTTGCTCACAAAGACATCATACAGCGTACTCAAGTTAACAGGAGTACTGCAGGGTAATTATTATAGCATTATAGAGACACTGCATCTGTTGAATACTGCATCTGCTGCACTTAGCTTTGTTTTGTAACACTTTCTTTTCTACGGTTGTTCTCAAGAGCAAGGTCAAGAAATAAAAAAAAATGTGCACAGCAGCTATGGTACATTAGATATGTGGCTAAGCTATATTGGTTAGGAAGTTAGGAAACTAAGAAGTAGGTTCACAAAACAGTTTTGTGGGAGTCGGGAGAACAGCTACATCACATAGGTGGAAACAAACCTGATCATAACTCTTAATGATCAGAGAGAGAAAATGAAAAAGAAATACGATTGGCTTTATTGTGTTTCCGCCCCCTCGCCCCCCCCCCCGGAAGGGGGGATAGAGGAGTGATTGGATTACGAGCACCCTGTCCTTGACCTGCATGTGTGTGTGTCTGTGTGTCGGTGTCTGTGTGGGGAGGGGGGTTGCAGGGCGGTTCATAGCCGGGTCTGAGCCTCGGGGATGTAGATTTCGATGCTGTCCGCGCTCTCGGTGGCGGAGTTCTGCCGCACGGACGCGGCGCGCTTTGCGGCCATCAGCCTCTTCCGGGCCTCCTGCCGCTGCTTCTCCGTGCTCTCCAGGGACCGGTCTCTCGCCAGGGGAGGGTGACCTTTCGGGGGTTTCTTTGGCACAGGAGGGGGCATCTTTCTCTCCTGGACAGGGACGAGAATCATTCCGTTAGCCACTCGGAGGCCAGAGCGCTCTCAGGTGCCACCCGCGCCGGTAAGGTGAAGTCTATAGACCACCCGCGCCGGTAAGGTGAAGTCTATAGACCACCCGCACCGGTAAGGTGAATTCTAAAGACCACCCGCGCCGGTAAGGTGAAGTCTAAAGACCACCCGCGCCGGTAAGGTGAAGTCTATAGACCACCCGCGCCGGTAAGGTGAAGTCTATAGACCACCCGCACCGGTAAGGTGAAGTCTAAAGACCACCCGCACCGGTAAGGTGAAGTCTAAAGACCACCCGCGCCGGTAAGGTGAAGTCTATAGACCACCCGCGCCGGTAAGGTGAAGTCTAAAGACCACCCACACTGGTAAGGTGAAGTCTATAGACCACCCGCACCGGTAAGGTGAAGTCTAAGACCACCCGCACCAGTAAGGTGAAGTCTAAGACCACCCGCACTGGTAAGTGCCCAACTGCATTTGACAGGACTGGCCCCAGGAGGCCATTTGACAGGACTGGCCAGGCCGATGGCGAGTGTCACGTGGGACGCCCTCTTAAAACCGGCTCACCGTCAACAAAACAAAACAAAACAAAATAAAAAGATTTCAGGAAATGAAATGCAAAACAGACAGAATTTACCTTATCTGGTTGTTTCGAAGTCATGAAAGTAGTGCGTCTGACAAACGTTTAGAGAAAATAAGAAAAACAATGGTTCAAAATTAACACAAAGCGAAATAATAATAAAATAATGAAGAAAAGAAGAAGGGTGGACAGCAGAATTTTTATAGAGAAGACAACAACCTGTTCCACGGACAGTACTTCATGGGAAACATTAAAGCACGTATGATCGCTCTTTGAGATACAGTATTACCACCCATGTGGCATTCGATATTGGCACAGTTTTATAGTGTTGAGTGATTTAGGATTCATTTTTTTCCTAGATGTTCAAAATGAAGCAGGCATCTTTTAGGGACGACAAGTAGTGAGAGCAATTCAGAAACGGATAAATGACAGCTTATCAAGGAGCCATGCAGTGTAGTCCATCCTGGATTTTTACATGGAAGACTGAAGACTGTAATCTAGGAGCATTTTCTGTGTGGTTTGCCTGATCAGTAACTACTTGTCAGAGGTGTTGCATAAATACTTTATAGAGATCCCAGACTATTTTCCTGCAGTGTGCTGCCGACAGGGAGCAGACAGTGGGGGGGTCAGGACGGGCCGCTGCTCAGGGTTCAGCTGCGTCACCTTTCTTTCGGGGGGATCCAGGGGTTTCCAGTTGTTTGCCTTGAGCTGGTGCAGTTCGTCAAACTTCAAGCTGATGTTCTCGATGGAGAGCTGCAGCATGTCCCAGAATCCCGCGAGGTCCTGCGATATGGGTCGTGGGTGGGCGTGGGGGTTCTGTAAACAGCAGCATGGAAACACATAGAATACATGTTACAATATTGCAGTACAATCAGAAAAATCACTCTGATACCTACTGTTTACCTTGCCTATAGTCATCTAAAAAGTGGTACCTTGGTATAGAGGAACGCTTTCACATGTAACCAAAGTAAAACGGATAAAGGCACAATAAAAGGTACTATTTTGAAAGTCTATTCCCCCACCTTAAACTACTGTAATCTTTAAATTCTGTTTATTGCGGAGAAATGAACAAATTGTTATAATACTTTATTCGAATGTTGCTGCATGATGGCTTAATAATCCCTTCATAACTTTTTTTTCACAAAATGCATACTGTACATAATGCTTTATAGGGACATGCACAAATGACAAAATGTGCATTACAGGTCATTACATTTGTTTTTGCATGATGTCATCTTGTGTCGCTGTAATTATGAAGCCATCATGCAGCAACATACAAATAAAGTTTAACCATGATAAAGTTAATCTCAACAATTTTTACCAAGTTTTCTTCACAGAGCTCCCTGAACTGCTGGAATTTCTGAGACATCAACAGCTGGGCACTCCCCACAGCACTCCGGATTTTCCCCAGGACTGAATCAAACAGACAGGGGTTAATAGTGCACGTTCACAGAATAAATGTCGTGAATTGTCATTTCATAGAAAAAGAGGGAGAAAAAGTATGCAGTACATGAAGTAAATTGCATTAAGACCAAACTCCTTTTCTTTTGTATCGTTGAGTGATTTCCTCCACATTATCAGTGACAAATTCTAGGGTGAAAACTAACAAAATACACTTCATCATTCTGTGTGCTGGGGTAATGACATTTCTGTCTGGGGAAGCAGACATCCTGCTTACAAAGAGTAATAAATTTTAGCCTTTCTACTACCAACTAAAAGACACACTTTTTGAACAATAAAGAGATGGTTAAGTTTTCCAAGCTGCTTTTCCACAGTCTTATTATTGGAAAATAATTTACAATAAGAATATACAATGAGACTCTCAACTGCACAAAAGTAATGTAATATTGGGAGCCAGCTCATTTTGTAATGCCACATTTTACACATAAGGACACGCCGGTCAATATCCTGTTTCTTTTTTTCCCCCCAAAAGAAGCTGACCGAAAGGAAAAAAAAATATTGTTGCAGACTATAGAAATCACAGCAGCAGGATGTGACATCGGCACACATCTCAGGCCGCAAAACGTAAACAGGACTTTTGTCAGTTGGACAGCGTGCAGCTCCTGAATGAGGAAGGACTGGATCGGTCAGACTGAGTGCCAGAATGGATGTCACAGTAGCTTTCCAGCAAGAATAAGGCCAACAAAACCCGTGTGCCAGCTACCTCGCCTGTGGCATTACAACCTTTCACAAACATAAAACAAGGCTGTTTGGGCTTGTTGCTGGCAAGGCGAAACTCCTGCTCCCCGCTCACGGCAGCAGCTTGATGTGTGTATAGAGCTGGTAAAAACAGTGATAGCTTACAGATCTGTTTCGAAATAGACTTCCTATAAATAGCCCCAGAACAGGAACAACAACAGTGATTAAACGTAGCCTGACTGTGGAGTTTGCTCATGTAGAAAACACATGTGGAGACTGAAGATGCTTTGAAGGTGAGAGGATGCCATCCGCACATCGAGAAGACGGGGGACAAGCGGGGTGGAACGATAAGAAATCACTGGCTCAATAAACTGGGTTTCATTATCAGGGGAGAGAAGAACATCCAGTAACGAGCCAAATTCCACTGTGTGGTGAACTAGATGACCCCCCGGAGCATAAGACGGGTTATGTCAGTACTAGACGGCTGGGACTTTCTTTTATTTTTAGAGAACAGACTGTTTAACTCATGCATTTTAAATAAAAGCTGCATTTGTGTTTTGGCAAATGCAAACACTGAAAGGAGCTGTTTCATTCATCATGTGTGCATATTAGAATTACGTTAATAGAGGATCAAGCCGAAGGAAAGCAAAATGTTTTCTACTGTTCAGCCTGGAACTAAGCTCTACGTTTCTCTTTGGAGCCCAGACAATGACACAGCTCCCCGCTCACACCTGTAAAAGTTTCTCACTCTTCTTCTGCTAGTTTGAGATCGTGACTTGCCTTCAGAGACAAAAACGTGTCAAGATCCAAATTTACAATAAACAGTACTTGGTAACAGAGGTTCGATTAGTGTTTTGTTACTGTGACCTTGCACCTCCTGGTTTCTTTATTCTGGATTTCTGGATTGGCGCAAGGAAATAAATGACATTTTGAAGAACTGTGGCATGTTAAAGTACTGATACTTGGTATTACACACAAGGTCATTTCTGAAGCAGGTTTACAATAAATCAGCTGCCAGCTCAGTCTGGTGCATTAGTTTAATATTTTGCTGTAAAAATGAAAGAGAATTAAACTCTAAGAATTAAACCATTTGTTCTCACAGACTAGAATAAGGTGGTTATGCTGTTGTCTAATTCTATATCTATCAAAATGCACTGATAACCTGTTAAAACATTAAGAATCAGCTTGCAATTCCTTTAACTTTCTTAAATACTGTACACATACATACAACTGCCAGCAGCAAATTCAAAAGGCTCATTAAGAGGAGCTGAGTGATGAAGACCAGTATTCAGTGTGCTCAGGGTACTATTATGTATCATGAAGACAGATGTTCATTCAACTAACACCCTGATAATAAAAATTCTTGGTATGCCTACTGAACTGCTGAATGAGGATAATAGAACAACAAAGCTTTGTGACTTTTCACCCAAAAATATATTTGCACGTTTGCCTGCATTACTGTGCAACACAGGGAGAGGCGGAGCTCACACTAGCAATCTGTAATTTCATTTGTGTGAAAAAGTTTGCTTGAATGGATATGTATTATTTTTCTGCATCTTTTTCACAGCTTACCCGCTCGCCATTAATAGTAAACAGCTCTTCAATACCTAAGGGCTCAAAGTAGCTTTAACGCCGCCTTTACATCTCCCAACACTCCCATCATGTATTTCTCTGTACGTCTGTATTTCGATTTCTTCCGGCTTAATGGCTGTGTCCTTAGACTTTAAAGATGAGCGGCCTACATTATGATCAGCTTCTTCACGATGACGGAGCAGAGATGAGTAACCGGGAAGACAAGGACCCTCTCTGCATCTCGGCATCAGCTGTCTCCCGACCGTCAACGGCACGGACCAGTACAACACCGCCCGGTTCACGTACTGTCGTCAGGCAGCTCGTTCTCCTGCTCGTCCTGCTCCATCTGCTGACACCAGCCTTCCATTCGGTCGGTCTCGGCCTGCAGCAGCTTCAGAAACCAGCGCCCATCCCTGTGGCACACGGACCTCTGCACCACCTCCATGGGGTCTTCGGTCACGCTGTCGATCCAGGGGTCCGGGGGCGGGAGGATGGAGGGGTCGAAGCCCACATCGAAGTCGTCATCCGCGGCGCAGGCGTGATAGTGGTTCCCCGAGCCCTGGATGCTGACCGTGGAAGTGCTGGCGTCGCGGGAGAACTGCCTGGACACCGAGCCGGAGGACGGCGCGTCGGTCTCTGGCGGTTCTGCCGAGCCGTACAAGACCTCGTGGGTATCCAGATCGGCCTGCACAGCCGTCGTCACGCTATTGGACCTCGTGAACCTTCGGAAGCTGCAAAACGCGGGCAAGCAGATATTACAGACAACCAATTACAAAAAGAAAATCAGTTTTAAGTCGGGATTCTGTTGTCCTAAAGCTGCGCAGCTTCAGGTGTTCCTTTGCAAACAGGATACTGAAGAGTTTCCCTTTAAACGAGGTAGCAGTAGTGTCTGCACGAAAAGTAAGTTTCTTGGGAACACAAAGCTTCACAGTTCTCCTTCATGAGTTATAAGGCCGTCTTTAAAAATACTAAATAATGAAGCCGATTTGAGGAACCTTCGTCCCTTTAACTATTGTTTTCTTGAATTAAGAAACTCAGTACTACAAACATCAGGGTAAAGAGGAAGTTTAAGATGTGTTTTTTTAGTTAAATACATTTTCAGTACCCTTTAAAAACCTACTAATAGCTTTAAAGTGCAGCAACTGACAGCTCAGCACTAACAAGAAAAGCTCAGGCACCATGTCCATTCTTACCACTCCTGCATTGATACAAATAACAATGCTTAACAAATCTCAACCATATAACATCGGATCACTCCACTCTGAGGGCACCTCGAAACCTGAGAGACTATTACCAAACCCATAGTTTGGAAAGTTAATTCTTCATCCAGCTGAAAAATATCTTTGTTCTTCTAAAAAGAAGGTGATTATTTAAATAACAAGATCTAAATTTAAATACAATATTTAGACATGAATCTCACAAACTGTAAAATGATGAGCAAAGAAGGTTCCGATTCTCCTTTGCACTCGTTTGAAGTGCTGTGAGTATATAAAGTTGAAGGTAATTAGAAAATAAAACAATGAACAAAATGAATGAGTGCATCCAGAAAACCCATTTCAAACCCAGGTTTTTGAGGATGCCTTTCAAGAGGGTGTGTTCAAATTTAGAAACATCTAATAATTCTCCACAGAAGACAGCACTCCGCCATCGGTACAACTGATGTGTGTTGTGTTAAAAAAGACAGTATTGACAGCAGCATTGAATCACTGAAATCTCTGAACTGCCTGGACTGGTCTCTGCCGATGATAGATCTCAATGGCAGAAGTGAGACGAGAAACTTAAGCAGAGCAAGATAATGTCAACAGAATGAAATCTTATCACTTTGCCAAAGGAGCTCTTGGCATTGTGGTATCTGCATCCTCCTGGGACAAATGGTTTATAATCCTTTAGCAAGTGAAGTGCTGCACATCCTCCTGCCTGCTCACCGCAGAATGATTTCATTCACCCAGATTTCACTGCCTCTTAGGAAACATGGACATGTATAAAAATACATTTGTAGATTTCACTTATTATGCTGTTTGTTTCCAATTTGTTTTCATTTACATTAAGAATCTGTAAAACGGCATATTTCTGACTTATGAAACAACACACAAGAGAATTTCAATAACTAGTTCAAGTAGGCAGCTGTGTCAGCATGTGGAGACTGTCTCACACCTGAAGAAGGCTCCACAGCCGAAACGTTGTGTTTCTTTTCTTCTCTTTTCAGCATGGAATAAACCTATTACTTGTTCCTTTTCAATAACTGGCACAATTTCCAGCTTCTGCTTGATGCTTTTTATCAGAAATATAAAACCTTAAATTTAGAAATACAATGCAACTAATAAGGAAGAAATGAGATGTCTCTGTTTACACTGTTTTTCGGTCAGACATTTTACATGACATTCCTAAGTGTAACTGAGCAGTACTGCTTTTAGAAACAAGCATGCATTAAATAGTGCTATAAATGTCCTATTAAAGTATGAATATATAATGACAGAAAAAATGATCATTTGTTTTTTCCCCTCTTTACTGTCAGTTATAATTCTATAATTGTGTTTTGCCGTGAAGCAATTTGTATTTATGATCAGGAGACTAATACGAATGACAAGTACAGTACAATGTCCTTTTTATTTTTGACTAATTTAATCCACATATTTGTTCTCATCAGAATAAAAACATACTCTTGTAAACATATGGGGACACATTCATTTTAAGTACATTTCAGAGTGTAAAAGTAATTAGTTGTATACTAATTGATAGGCTTTGCTGAGTTCTTGTCTGTTGTTGGGATGTTCTGGGTGAGATCTAAAACATTCAAAACCACGGTCTTCATCATGTAAAATGCACGCTTAAAGGATTGGACTGAACTTGGTAGGACTGGGTATATGATTTGGTTTATTGCCTTGCTGAGACGCCAGCCAATAAATATGGAAGCATTTTCCATAAATGAATACTTCTAAAATAAAAAGAATGAAACCGCATAAGTTTCATTACATGTATGTTAGGCACTTACAAACATACCAATATATGTGGTCATTATTACATATTACATATTAATATATTAAATATGATATAGTATATTGTATGGAATGTGTAATATAAAATATTCTGAAAGGTACTTTAGAAAATGTTAGAGAGAACATTCCAAAATAATAGAGCTCACATTCCCCTTTTGCACTTTTTCATATGAAATGCCAATACGCACATTCATACATATGACAAAAAAATGCCGCCTCTGAGTTTGGATGGACAAAAGCAATGGTTCCACAGCCAAAGGGGCTGTAATGACGGGAAATTTCCCCATCGGCCTTTATCAATCATGGCCTCCTAATAATCCCTGTCTATGAACTGGCTTCATTACTCTGCTCTCCTCCCCACTGAGAGCTGGTGTGTGGTGAGCGTTCTGGCGCACTATGGCTGCCGTCGCATCATCCAGGTGGGGCTGCACATTGGTGGTGGTGGAGGGGATCCCCATTACCTGTAAAGCGCTTTGAGTGGAGTGTCCAGAAAAAGCGCTATATAAGTGTAAGCAATTATTATTATTATTATTATTATATGACAAAAAAATGCTGCCTCTGAGTTTGGATGGACAAAAGCAATGGTTCCACAGCCAAAGGGGCTGTAATGATGGGAGTAAATCAAAGAGCTCGGAGAACAGGACTGTCGACACATGAAAGCCCTGGGACCTTCTGATCGACATGCAGGGACTGCCTGACCACCATCACCGACTGCCAACGAGCAGGAAGCAACCCTGATCACCCCAGGTCCTGTCCACCACATGAACACCCAACAACCCACAGTTGCCAACACTGATTACATTCACCAGCCGAGGCCGAGTGGGCACCCCAGAAATGGTTAAATACTGACTCCAGACCACTGGGCATCACAAGGCTGGGTGGTGGCAGTGTATGCATCGGCATGAAAGACAAACTCATGGATACTTGCAAAGGGCAGAGTCTACACCATCGGTCAGCTCCTTGCTCTGCTTGAACAAGAACTTCCCTGAACAGTTCGAATGAGAGACATTTTGAAGCCTGTCCTCTACTGCAGATTGCAACAGCATCAATGTCATCCCATGTAATTCCAAGAAGGTGGTGCTACTTCCGACATGGTAATGATGTCTCAATACTTTCTTCTTCAGTCTAGAAAATTACTGGATCTTGACTCCATCAAGCACCAGCTGAGGAGGCATGTATGTAAAAGCTAACCACCAAAACATCATTCATCTTTCTCCAGCACTGCAGACTGGATGAATGGCTATCCCTGTAGCCCATGTCCACTGCCTTTGCCTGTCTGTGAAAGATCATACTGTCTACATGTTTGTGTTCGAGCTAATGGTCGACAACATGAGTTGATCTCTTACGGATGTCTGTCAGACGTGTGACCATTCCACATGTTTTAGCTTCCTTTTAGAAACACATTTATAAATGATTCAATAAATACCGGCACTATGTATCCTCTTTTTTCTTATTTACGCTTCCATTTGATTTTATTTCTATGTGCAACATAATCGAAACGCTAAGTAAAACTGCTGACGCTATTTCATTCTGTGTACTAGCGAATGCAAAGGGAGGAGTCTGAGTTCAGTTTATGTAGCTGGTTTGGCGATGATGGTGATCAGGTGCAGCTGTGTGAGATTGAAATGCCGTTGTTATCCCTCCCCAACTTCAGTTAATAACTTCCATGTACTGTTTGTTTTATACCGAATTACAGTGTAAAGGCACTATTCTTGCCCTTTAGAACATCATAGATATAATAACATAAGACAGGTTCAAACAAAAGGAGGCCACTTGGCCACTTGGTACTTCATAGCTAATTGATCCAAGGATCACATCCAGCCATGTCCTGAAGGAAGCCAGGGGTATTAAGTGTAAGGATTTATGAAAACAAACAGCAAGAAGGCTGCTCGAACTGAACACACCCGAACATGACGTCCTGTAGTTTTTGGTGAACGTTTCCTGAAGTATTATCGCTTGAGATACAAACGTGTGTGCGGAAATATTGCATAAAACACACAAAGACGTATGTTATTAAACCAACACACACTTGAACGTTTACCTGCCTGAAAGGTGGCCCTGCCCTTTTGCAGGACGCTAGCACGTGCCTCCATGAATGACACATGAAAGGATGCCAATGACTGTGAAAAAAACTGTAGGCCACAGAGTTATGACTGAAGATGTCACATGGTCTCTGAACTGTTGTCATTACAATCACATCGGCTTCTTCAGAGATTTAACATTACCGGGCTCAGAAACCACAAAGACAGGATAAACGAGTATGAAGTACAATGCAGAGTCTGTTCTGCAGCGCCCTTCATGGTTGACACCGACTCTTCAATTTTTAACACTTGTTTCCTTTAAAACACTGGGCAAGTTCTCCTCCCGCATGATCAAACAGTCTGCTTTCACAAGTTAAAGAATAACTCGGCAGAACAGGTGGTGAGTAGGGGTGCCGCACTTTAATAATTTCAGGCTGCATTTTATCAGCCTCCTAACGACTTCCTGGATGGGATGTGTGTGCCAAGGTCACTATGTTGCTGAAGAAAACAAGCTTCAGAGAGATTTAACATTATCTGTGTTCACTGGTGTAAAGCTCATGTTACAGTCAGGTGGAGTCAATCAAACAGGATCATAAATCACACAGCTGAATGCCCAAGTTAGTTGAGACTGGAGAGAAAGTGGTGCACATTAGTCGAACCAAAAGAACTGCCACCCAGCCTTGAAAAAGATTTTTAGTATTTATTACTGGTGGTCTTGGCCAGCTTGGTTCTCAGTGGAAAATGTCTTTCGTTTCATAAGAAATTACATACAGTTAATCAGATTTCTGATGGAAACCAATGAAGTTGACCTAATTTGTTTTTGTAACTGAAACAAACAAATATTAAGCAACTGGTTCTGACACACCATGGTGACATGGAGAGATATCTTTATAGGGGAAATAAGAGACTGCTGCAGCACTCTGGTAACACTGACAGGATCCAGATGTGAGTACCTGACCTATGAACTTGCAAGCTAAAACAACTGGACTGCGAGTGAACAGACTATGAAAGCCCACACTCTTTGGTGTTATTGCATTTTAATTAACTGGGCTAGAAACGCATCTTCTGTCACGTGTGTTTGACAAACTAGTGTACCTTTGCAGGGCAGCACCAGAGACAAATATATCTGCATATTTATAAATCATTCATCATTGAATTCAAGACCAAAAAAATAATGCAAAAGTAACATGAGACATCAAAACAAATAGGTAGGCTGATAAGTGAATCATAATATTTAATATATAAATATTATATATTATATATAATTAATTATATATAATATATATTATATACCAACTAATTAGTGTTAATTAGTTGGTATTAAAGACCATAAGACTTTTATGTCCTTTATCTTAATGCAATAAGCACTGTTCAATTTAACATTAGGAGAAATACAAGTGCCAGAGATTCAAGAGAAAGCAAAACTGATTTTTTATATGCCTTGTAAACATAAGACAGAACTGTATGTACTAGAATCTTCCTTGTTCAAAAATATTTACTAAAAATGAACATATCTATGCTTAAATGATATATTTGATTTCTAGTACGACAGTTAAACTTTGAAGAATGTAGTTTTCTAAGTAGAGTATATATCAATTTGCCGCTAACTCATCCAATCATAATTATCCAAGACCATGGTGCAGATCTATTTAAACCAAAAACCTTTCTAAACACACCCAACAAACACGTAAAAAATCACATGAAACTTTTGATGGCCTTTTCCAGGTTTCAACACCAGCAATTAACAGAGGTAGTGTATCTACTACTCCTTATCCCTTTTTCTGATGTACATGTGTTTGTAATAATCGTAATAATTAGTGCCGTAGGCAACAAAAAGCCTATCACTCCAAATCTGTTTCTTCTTGCAAAAGAAAAGGATTTTATTAGGGGCTAATTTTAACGTATACAATTATTATTAATAACAGCATGCTAAGAACAGTTGTTCATTTAAGGAAATGGTACGCTGGAAAGTTCATGGCAGGTTGCCAATATTTTTTTTCCCCAGCAGCAAGAGGAAGCACTTTCAAAACCGTTTTTTAAGAGGACCTGAGCAAAACAGTCACACCTTAAAGATAACAGATGCTCAAGTAATTGCTTACGCTAACGTTTCACACCCTGCATGTTATCCAAGAAGAAACACTTTGCCTAAAATACTGCCTTCAAAAAGAAGTGGTTTGGTGAGGCTACTATACGCTTTCTGCTCTCCTGAAACCAAAAGGCTGCGGCCCTTTTCAATCATTGAAGTGATCTGCCCTACCCCACACCCCTACCTCCAAGACTGTTCAGCAAGTTAAATGATTACTTGGTGTCTGGTGTTGAGTTACAGTCAGATTTACTGTCAGGAGCACAAGAGGATTTCGAGATTCTCACTGTCTGGGAATCTCCTGCCAGGGTCCACACAGCCTCTGGTAAAAATGTTAAGACCTCCCAGGAACTGGTCTACTATTGCGAGACAATACAACTTTAAAGTCCCAGATAAACAGCAAGGACTCAGGCAGGGGTCAAACAGCACACACACAGTTAATGCCTAACTTGTTTATATTGGGCTGTCTTCTTCTAAGAGTGACCTGGCACAGATTTCCATGGCAGTGGCCTGGATCTTTGGCACTGAGAGTAATTACAGCTGCAACCTTGCAAGTCTTAACAACAATGAGAAACGGACCCCTTCACACTGTGGTGTAGGATATGCAGTTTTGCATGACGATTTTTGCTAACTGAAAGGTAAAGCCAGTTACAGGCACCTAAACCTAATTTTGAGGAGTCTTCAGAGTGTATTTAGCTGAAACTATCATCCACGCCACTTAACACTGTAACATTAAAGACAAAACCATTATGGAACAGTCGCTATCCTTCCCCATTGAATTTCTAGACTGATTTCTCTTGCATGGCGGCTTCCTAATTAGTTCACTAATCAGTGGCCGTGGAGTCTGGTGTGGGATTGTGAAAGAAAGGCGCGATTCAGTCGTCAAAGAATTACACCTTCCCGTCCGCAGCTTTTTATTGTTTACGTGATTATTCTCATAGACAATTCATTAGTTAAATCATTTATTACTCAGAATAATTGAGTTGGAATTCTCTGCTGTCTAGGCTTCAAGGGGATGAGGTCGCTCTTCCAGCACTCTCAGTGCCGCTCAGCCCCGATGAACGCTCTCTCCCCCTGCAGAAACGCCAGCGGTGATACGCATCGGCCTGCGAGGTCGAGGTGGCGGCAGCAGCATGAGACGCTTTCATCATGGGGGCACAAGCTTAAAGCCCTGGGATTCATAACCACAGAGACTCAGGACCTCGGTTTTACATCTCATCCGAAGGACGGCGCCTGTTTACAGTCTAGTGTCCCCGTCACTATACTGGGGCATTAGGACCCACATGGACCACAGGGTGAGCGCCCCCTGCCGGCCCCACTAACACCTCTTCTAGCAGCAGGCTTAGCTTTCCCCAGGAGTCTCCCATCCAGGTACTGACCGGGCTCACACCTGCTGAGGTTCAGTGGGCTGCCAGTGGTGAGCTGCACGGTGATAGGGCTGCTGGCCATAAATTGTACAAAGTACTGCAACGGGAGAATGCCCGAGCTTCCAACCGGCAGCACAGGCCAACTATCCTACACGCACTGAATATGACAGATGGCAGGGCAAGGAAGTTGGCTGAAAGCTTCCCGGACCAATGGCTGCAGCCCCAGATTCTCCTTTCTCCACTGGAAGCAGCTGCACTGCCGGTACACACTGGGTCACATCACACTCGGGCAGTGCCAGGGACTCTGACAGCACCTGCAACCACCTGCGTGTTGGCAGACAGCTAGCCCAGGCTGAAGGGAAACAGCTACATCTCTCTCAAATTTCATCAGTCCTAAGTGTCTGCCGACACATCTAAGCGACATTTAAGCCATAGCGTGAGTAACTAGAAGCTGGAAATATAAATGAAACTCATACCGTATTTAAAAATAACATTTGATATAAAGTCAGCATTTATATTTGCTGGCAAAAAATGGAAAATAAAAAAGCCTTTCAGTACTTTCGAATGCTACAGTGGTTATGTTATGGTTAAGCCTGTTCTGTGCCTGTTCTCTTAACTAACAGGTGGAGGTCAAATTCTAATCTCGCACTCCCGCAGTTGATGTGTTTTTCGTTTTTCCATGCTGCACACACATTCAGCTCTGCTCCAGCGAGAGGACGGCTGAGCCAGCGCGCTCTGAGCTCAGGGTTTGAAATCTGTGTTGGTGGTTTGGGGATTCTTTCGGGGGGAAGTAACAGGCCCGATCTCTGACAAGCACTGTCATTTCCTCAGCCAGGAGAGTTAAAGCCAAAGTATTCAGCACACTATCTCTTTAATTTCATTACAAACAAACAGTAACAAAACCCTCGGCGAACAGTCACAATGTTTGTTTTGAAATGGAATATTGAAACGATCGGTTCAGTCAGGTGTTGAGATCACTTAAGTGTTTTCTCCAAGAAGGAGTAATACCAAGTCTTTAATTTTCATTTACAGATTAAAAAAATATATGAAGTCAAATGCACCTTTAACAAACAAAACAATCTCCTACTTGATAAAAGGTCTTACTCACCATCTCTCCTCCTCAACTTGAATCCCCACGGACTGGAACTTATGTGAAACAGAATTTTCTTCCATATCAGGTGACTCATCAGGTCCATCAACCTGAGACAAAAAAAAGAAGGAAGCATTATTTTCCACAAACCGCTGTAAAATATTACCTGATCTTTTTACCCAATCTATTAGCTATTATTAAGATGAGCATAGAGATCACATGTACTAATGAAAAGCTCAAGACAGCTGGATTCCCATAATGTACAAAAGTCTGCTGTCCATAAGTTTGCTGAATTTAGAAAAAGTAGGTCTTGTTTTACTAAATTGTTCAATCAGGTTCAATCAATTATTCACAATTCTTGAAGGTATTCAGAAAATCCACCCCGTGAACTTCTTCAGTATCAACAGTGAAACAAACACAAACCCAAGGGTGGAAACTCAGCAAGTGCAAGTGCTGCTATTGTTGTTTTTGCATTAAAATTGAAAGAGAAGGAGAATTTGCATCAGCACCCAATGACCTGCTAGGGCATAGGTCAGGGGTCAGGGGTCATGTAGTAATGTGTACAATGCTTCTACCCTACTGCACTGCACATCCTTAACAGCTAACTGCACTGCCTCAGAACTCAATGCATCTCTGCACAAAACACTTTTTGCATGGCCTACCATGTTTTTTGCTGTCACCACCACATATGTATTATCTACAACGCATTTCTTGTTCCAGTTGTTACTATTTATTATGTACTGTTTTGTGATGCACTGTCTACATTGTGTGGTGTTGTCTGTTGTACTGTGTTGCCTGCACACTACCACCAGTGTGCTGCCCCACCTGGATGATACGACAGCAGCTGAAGTGCACCAGAACGCTCACCACACACCTGCTACCACTGCGGAGGACAACAGAGTGATGAAGCTAGTTTAGAGATGGGGATTATTAGGAGGCCATGATTGGTAAAGGCCAATGGCAAATTTGGCCAGGACGCCGGGGTTACAGCCCTACTCTTTTCGAGAAACACCCTGGGATTTTTAATGACCACAGAGAGTCAGGACCTCGGTTTTACGTCTCAACCAAAGGACAGTATAGTGTCCCCGTCACTATACTGGGGCATTAGGACCCACACAGACCGCAGGGTGAGCGCCCCCTGCTGGCCCCACGAACACCTCTTCCAGCAGCAGCCTTAGTTTTTCCCAGGAGGTCTCCCATCCAGGTACTGACCAGGCTCACACCTGCTGAGCTCCAGTGGGCTGCCGGGCGACGAGCTGCAGGGCGATCCGGCAAATAAACTCCTCTCCTCACCTACGCTACTCCTCCGCTGCACAGCCGCTGAGAGGGAGCCACAGTCGGGTACCGGCGTACCTTCCTCCGAGGAGCGCCGTACCTGTATCCCAATGGATAAGCACTTGCTCTTGCGCAGCAGGTCTTTCTTGCTGTCCCCGGGGGCCGGCACCAGCGCGGAGGCGGAGGCGAGGGCGATGGTGCTGCTGCTGACGTGCTGGCTGGCCGGGCCATGGATCTGGGCGTTGGCGGCCTCAATGGCGGCCGTCAGGGCCTTCATGCTGTCGATGCTCTCCGTGGAGTTGCTGAGGCCCGACTGGCTGGTGATGTCCCCCCGCTGGCCCTGGCCGTCCATGTAGGCGTCCTGGGCCGACTCGGTGCTGCTCTGCGCCGTGATGGAGATGAAGGGCTTGGTGGCGGTCCTGGGGGGGACGGGCGGGGGCGTCTTCTTGTAGGTGGTGATGCATGACGACACTGGAGAGAGGACAGACGTGGCAGGGGAGTCACAGCCAGCCCCGTGCCACCGAGACCATGCAGAAGAAAGCAAGTACCCTCTTCTCCAGGACAGGCAACGGTTGGCAGCAGGGATTTTTTTCCCCATCTCGAAGAACGCTTTACTACGACACCGCCATCGAACCTGGAGGGGCTGTCAGTTTAGGGAATAAACAAGCTGATACTTGTCTGCTCTGTAACCATACGAATCATCCTCTGTTGTTTCTATGGCGTGAAAACAAGTCAGCAGTTTACAGCAGGTAGCATCAATAGAGATCATGATATCTGAAAGCTATATGAAAAAGCTCAAAGGCAATACTGTACCAGAGGAACTGTACATTGCAATAAATCCACGTTTCAAAGTGCTGACATCAAGGAAGATTTCACCATTTTGATTTCTAATCGTATGCAGCAAGTAAAGGCGTGACACATAGTTTCAATAAAAGAGTAAACAGCTGATTTGGTTATTGAACTACATACGCAATAATACAGTACAGAGGACAGGATGCTTAACTTAACTTTAGAGCATCTTACATTTCATAGCAAGCAGCTGTGAAGTCTTTGTCACAGTTTCAGAGTGATGGAGATATTTTAAAACCTCTCCGTTATAACCCCTCAGAATAGCATTTGGAAATATGCTTATTCAATTTTGCACACACTTTGTGGCTCTGAAATCTTTGCAGTGTACAATTGCTAGAATTGTAACTTGTAGTTCTTAATATTGGAATTAAACAATTTAATTTTAAAAATATTTCCACTCTTTAAAAAATCTAGATAAAAAACACTTTTTTGACGTTAATCTTTTTTTCTTCAAATACTTTGTTCATGGTGAGGAAAACATGAAAAGAGCTCAAGACATGATTTTCACAGTCTACACTATCAAGACATTAAAACACTAAGACTGCTTTCACATTTAGAGTGTCTCTAGTCTCCCATCAAGATGCTCTACACCTCACATTAGCTCTCATTGTGGAGGAGAATAGAGTGATGAAGCCAGTTCAGAGATGGGGATTATAAGGAGGCCATGATAGGCAAAGGCCAATAGGAAATTTGGTCAGAACAATGGAGTAACACCCCTACTCTTCTCAAAAAAGCCCTGGGATTTTTAATGACCACAGAGAGTCAGGACTTCGGTTTTACATCTCACCTTTAGGACGGCACCTTTTTTACAGTACAGTGTCCCCATCACTATACTGGGGCATTAGGACCCACACAGACTGCAGCGTGAGCACCCCCTACTGGTCCCACTAACACTTCTTCCAGCAGCAGCCTTAGTTTTTTCCCAGGAGGTCTCCCATCCAGGTACTGACCAGGCTCACACCTGCTGAGCTCCAATGGAGCTGCCAGATGTGAGTTGCAGGATGATATAGTTCCTGGCTACGTATACCAAATGTATACCAAAATCATTTCAATATGACACAGAAGCCTTCTAAGAATAATATTTAGTTGTTTATGCTAAGACTTTTTTTAACTTTAGGGTTTTCCAACCCTCGGCCTAAATGTAGCAATGTTAGATCTTCACATTTGGGGAGGAAAACTGCAATGTCTTCTCTTTCTAGCACAGACCACAGATAAATTACACTGACCCAAGGGAGGGAAATTAGCTACAGGATGCCTGTGAACTCACTGACTTACTGGGGATCTGGAGCAAAGAATTTCAAGTATGAGTCAGACCAAATATTGTCCATATTATCACTCAGTGAAAATTTGAGGTTACCTTTTAGGGTACAAATTGCTCTGTAATTGCTACAGAAATATTTTGAACTGAAAAATTAGTCTACTAACAAAGTTAACATGAGCTACACAATGCTAAGAATGATAAAATATAGAAAGTTTTTAAATCATTCTTAAAAAACATCAAGGAGGCTACAAGAATATGCAGTTTAATCTCTGAAAGTTTCATATAAAATACTAAAAACTTATAAACATGAACAAAAATTGTAGTTGTTGACCAGCATAACTTTAATATATTTTTAGAAATTTTCAATGGAAAATAAGCTAGAATAATACTGACTATTGCAAAAAATAATGTTATTGTCACTTCAATGTTAATGGTATACAGTATATATACGAGTGACAGTAATAAAAAGGCAGTATGTTCCTTAAAATTAGGATAGTGTCCCCGTCACTATACTCTTTGGAAGAGGCTTTTTTTTTCATCTAGAACTCTCTCTTTTTTTTTGTTAAATGGAAAACTTCAAAGGCTGGCAATGTTTTATAAAGTTAATGGACAGTTTAGAGTTGGTGTTCCAGGCCTATAGGGCCTTTCTGTCTCAGGGCTGTGAGAGGTCCACGAAAGAATCTAGTTAATAAGAAACCAGCTGCCTGAAGCAGACAAAACAAAACCCAAGAGCTGCAGAGCTGTGTGGGCTTCTCCTTCATTTCCTGGTCCAAGAGTGCAGACACACAGCTGCACCGGCAGGTTATCACAGGTCCTGGCACTTGTTAGGGCTGGGGAGGAGGGGTGGCTCAATTCTGATCTCCTGATGGCTGAGCACACATCACAAAGCTCTCTGAGTCTGGTCATGCAAACCGAGCCTTGCCGGCTTTCTTCAGGGCTGGAAACAATTCAAGCTGCCACTCCTGTCTCAGATTACAACAGCAGAACATGGGTTAGTGAAGAGGAAGCCTTTTCACTGATCTTCTGCAGTGCCAGAAAGAAGCAAGTAATCGCTGCTTTTGTTTGAATTACTTACAGTACGTACATCCATAGAAATCTAGAATCACTGACTGTCCCCTTTCTACCCCCCCTCTTTGGAAATCTCAAGTGTTCACAACTTTGTCATAACCCTGTACCTGTACAGATGGGATAGAGACCACGCAGACTATTATCCAATACATAGACTGGCAGCGTCTCCCACGTCTTTATTCACACTGTGAGCTTCACACGATCCAGAGTTAGCAGCAATTAGAGATGAGATATTTCTCTCACTGACAGCAATGCAAACTGGAGATGACAGTGAGAGAAGAGGTTTTTAGTCCAGTTGGGCTTTGACGTATGTAGAATCTGGTTGACAACCAATAAAAGACGTAGCCTTTACTTAAACTAGCATTTTTCTGGTCAGGGGG
Source organism: Lepisosteus platostomus (assembly GCF_059453375.1). Classification (NCBI taxonomy): domain Eukaryota; kingdom Metazoa; phylum Chordata; class Actinopteri; order Semionotiformes; family Lepisosteidae; genus Lepisosteus; species Lepisosteus platostomus. The sequence continues at coordinate 5,220,443 of NC_142618.1, read as the reverse complement.
CTGACTTGGAATCTTGATCAATACTTTTTACTGGCTGAGCAATTCTGCATGGCTTGGCACCTCAGGACCAGTCTGAACTATTATCTTCCTACTCTCCACCTTGCACCCTTCATTCGCCCGACTCTGGTCTTCCCTCTCCCCCAAGATCTTCTACATTCTGGGGGTGACAGGGTCTTCTCCTGCTGCGCTCCAGAGCTGTCAGAGAGTCCCCTTTCCTGAGCCAAAAAACTTATTCTTCAAAAGGGCTTTTATTTAACTGGTGTCTGTGTCTGCACCTTTGCATCTTCCACCACACTCAAAAACCTTGTATTTTATTGTACTCTTTTATATTTTTTTAATCATTTTTGTTTTTGTTTCTAACTGTAAAGTGCTTTGAGAAACTACTTTTAAAGGTGCTATACACAATCACACATGCTATACATGTTTATTTTTTATCACCACCACCATCATCATCATATTATTATAATTTTATCAAATCATTTTTTATTAAAAAGAGACTCTGTAAATTAATCATAATTCCACAAATGAAAGCAACCAGAATGTAAAGACTTTCAATTATTTAAATAGGAAGATAATTCAAATTATGCATCTTAAAACATCCTTTGGGATGAAAAGTGTTGTATAACTGAAATTAATTATTACTGAGAACTACTAGTACTCAAGTAGTGGAATTTCATACATACGATTTAAAATGAATGAATGTTCTAGGGTTGAACAGTAATTCTAAGGGAATTACAAACTTACTTTTCATGGTTTCTTTTCTTTAACATAGACCTGTTCTAGGTAATGGAAAAATCTTACACTGTACACATGCAAGAAGTTCCTTTTTATTTAATTTTGTAAAAAAAATTATACAAAACATACCTAGAAGGTACCTTTGACTATACTCAACTCCCAACCAGAACAAACAAAGATAACAAGTGACACTGATGCCTCTTCTAAGTGAATGTCAGCAGTAATAAAAACCACAAGGAAACCCTTAAACAAAAAACTTTCTGATCTTCTCATTTATACAGAAGGCTTATATTAATTTTTCAGTAGGGGGTCTTGATTTTAATAATAATAATAATAATAATTGCTTACACTTATATAGCGCTTTTCTGGACACTCCACTCAAAGCGCTTTACAGGTAATGGGGACTCCCCTCCACCACCACCAATGTGCAGCATCCACCTGGATGATGCGACGGCAGCCATAGTGCGCCAGAACGCTCACCACACATCAGCTATCAGTGGGGAGGAGAGCAGAGTAATGTAGCCAATTCATAGAGGGGGATTATTAGGAGGCCATGATTAGTAAGGGCCAATTGGAAATTTTGGCCAGGACACCGGGGTACACCCCTACTCTTTTCGAGAAGCGCCCTGGGATTTTTAATGACCACAGAGAGTCAGGACCTCGGTTTTACGTCTCATCCGAAGGACGGCGCCTGTTTACAGTATAGTGTCCCCATCACTATACTGGGGCATTAGGACCCACATGGACCACAGGGTGAGCGCCCCCTGCTGGCCCCACTAACACCTCTTCCAGCAGCAACCTTAGTCTTTCCCAGGAGGTCTCCCATCCAGGTACTGACCAGGCTCACACCTGCTTAGCTTCAGTGGGTTATTTGAATCTGGCTTGGCTTTTGAAAATGTATTGGATTTGTAAATGTATTCCCCAAGACTGAGCTGTGAGGCACCCACTGTGTTGCTCATGTTTGTCAGACAAACAGACCTTGGATTAATTTACTATTTAACTTCTCAAATCTGTCATCTCTCTGCAGCCGGGGTGTTTCAGAAACATCGATAGTGTTTTGTCAACGTGATAAAGATTTACTATAAACAATAAAAACCCAAAATGAAAACTTCACTGTGCGTTTTTTTAAAATAAAAACTGGAATCAGAAAGAGGGGAAATCGTGCAATAGTTTGTCAACAGAGTAAAACATTCTGCATCTTGAACATCCAGCACATCCTCCCCTCCCATGGAAATCATAAGTCAATATTTGTAAATGCAGAAAAGAAAAAAAAACACAACAAATGTTACACCAGCCACAACTGACAACTTTGCTTCTAAGGTGCACACAATTAGAATAGCCTGGCTCCTGTTCCAGCCTGAGTGACTCAAGGACATATTGTTTTCACGTTACAGGAAGCGATCAGAGAAGTAGGAACGTGACACTGGAACTCCAAGTGTCATTAAGCAGATGCAAACCAATCAGTGTCCAACTGAGATAATTCCAGTGAACATTTTGCTCCCATTTTACCTCTTTCCTTTTATCTTGAGGGTGTTTGAGCTACACATTGTCTTAGAATCCCTTACTCGCATGCCTTCTGTCTACTCATCCATCACAACCTTCGTTTTCTCCCAGAAACCTATTTTAAAAGCACATATTGTTCAATTTGTTTGGATTGAGTTTCTATTTCGTTCTATTTGGCAGTTTTTCATATTACAGTTCCAACGCAGTTTATAAAAAATGCTCCAGCCTTGAGAGCAGAAGCATGTTTTATGCCTTGTTTGTGCTTTGGCCCAGAAGAGGCAATGAGGGACAGCTCCTCTGACTGGTGCTCAGGACTTGCTTTCTTTGATGAATGGTTCAAAAACCCCAACAAGGGTGTGTGAAAAGCACTGCTCTTCAGGATGATCCCATCCCCCAGGCCTTGCAGAGTGTCAAAGACACCCCTTCCCCCAGAAATTCATTCAACATGCCACTTATTCAGTCCAAATGGGGGAATGATGCCTACTGCTTCCTCTATTTCCATTTAGCGGAAACATTTGTTGAAAGCAACCCTTAAGCAGATCCAGTCTTAGGTCACAGTTCTACTAAAAACAGCAGCGAAGTTAAAGGCTCTCACCACTTTAAAAAGTTTCAAAAACTACAAAGAGACCACAGCTCACCCACATAGAGCTCTGTGAATCTGATTTCATTTCGCACATGGGGTCTCCTAACACATGTGTAGAAAGGCAAGAAACCTCGAAGGTGGATGAAAAACAGCTTTTGTACTTTCTCCCTCGTTTACAATTCAGCTTAAACGGACTGACAGAGTGACAGCCGAATCTGGCCGCACTTTAGTGAAGCACTAAACGGCGAGGAAGGAGAATTACAGTTTGTGTGGTTTCTGGCTCTGTGCTCCCCCTGCCTGTCTGTTTGCTGTTTGCGCCTGTTGTTACCATCCAGTCAGCTAAAATGCTTTGTACTGCTGTCTCCACAGCAACGCCTGCACCATTAAAAATCTACCCTCTACAGTGAAGTTAATTTAATTATGGCGCGGACCGTTCTTAGAGTAAATGAAAAAAGTAAACAGACTGCTATCTCTCGCATGCACCGGTAGAATTTATTCAAACAAAGCAGGGATGAAGTGAGACCGGTGTAATGAGGCTTGGGGGCATGAGTAATTAGAGCTTGTGTTAGACGTGAGCGTGTGCACTTACTGTTTGTCTTCTGCAAGCAAAAATCTGAACGCTCTCCCTTCTGAATCACAGCCTGCTGACTACCTCTGAAGATCCGATGCAACAGTCTCCCCCAGAGCTCAACATACGAGACACACTGAACTGCTATCCCCTTGCAAACAATCTGTACATGTAAACGTGAATAGAACTGCCAAAAAAACACAATAACAATCGTTATTGTTATATAAAGGTGATCTTTAAAAAAGAGGAAATTTTTTGAGGCTAGGTTAAAAAATAATGTCATCTACTTCTCATGAAATATTTGAACAAAAAAATTCTAGCATGGACTGGGAAAAGCTGTTCTCTCAGTGACAATTTTTTGCTTTGCTACAGGGCATAACCTGATAGAAACGAGAACGTTGCACTTTCATCAATTGTGTCTCAGTTTTTCACAATAAAACTACTTGGTGGTACGCTTGTGACTCATGTAGTTCTCAGTTTTCTTAGCAATCAATTCAAACTTTGGTGAAATCTATGGTAAATGAAAGAAAAAAACGACCCTACTATTCGGTCCGCAGGTATAAAAAAGCAAGACTCAAAGAAGGTCTAATGCTTACTCAGACAGCCATGAGCTGGCAATGCCATGCTATTACATGTTTTATTGGATTTTTTTCCCCCATCACCAGTAAACGGGTTAAAATATGCAAGTAAAGAACAATGTAGAATGTCTGGTGCTTCACAGCTGAAGAAAAGTTCAGTTTAAAGCCTCCCCACTAAACACCAAACACAGCCACACTGACACTTGGAGAGACTGTCATATTTCTCTCAGGTCAGCTGTGGTGCTTGTGCTCTCTTCTCTGCCTCACCCCCCACGCTCTTTAAACTGTACTTCTCTCCCCCCCAGGGTGTTGACCTCCACTGGAATCTGAAACCACTGGTCCATTCCCTCCAACAGTTGCTTTTCATTAGCAACAGTAAATCCTTTGTGTAAATGCGATTGTTCCTGTGAAAAAAGGGGCATCTGCACTAAAGACTTCCAAGGACCTCTGACCTATTATTTGTTTGTGGTGAAGAATAATGAGGAGAGCTTTGCATTTTATTCAGGTGAGTCACATCATTGTCTACGGAGCGGAATTTCTAGCTGGGCAGAATTTGATTGAAAGTGTAGCGGGACCACATTTTAATTAAAGCACCCGACTCCAAGTCATCCAAAGGACAAAAATGGAAGATCCCTGGACAGGGAAGTTAGGGGTTTGGCACAGCTGGAGTGCGGAGCTGCTTCAACGTCTGCTCCTGCAAGCCCTCCAGCTCTTGGTTTGAGTCTGTAGAGGAGGTGGCATGCAGAGTCCTGCGTTCACACTGCTGAAGGTTGGCTTGCAGTAGCTGTTTGAGACCCACATCATACGCTGATATCACCGTCATGAGTCAGTGTAAGGCACAAATGGTCGTCAGTGAACGGCTTATTTTATAGTTAGACGTCTTATGGAAATCACCCTGCTGTTCTACATTTCTTAAAGTGAAATACACGCTCTTCTCTGCTTTCTGAGGAGAAAGTCACTTTCAACCTGGAGTCTTTAGGAGCCCAAGTGTATGAAATTCTAACGAGCCATATTCCTCTGATCCGAGGAAACTGGGACTGAGTGACAGTGATTTAATGAACAGCAAAATGAACCTACAGATCATCTGCTTCTGTTTTACAGAATCTGAGATCTGAATCTGAGGGGCATGTGAAGCCAAAGCAGCGCCTTATAATCGTCACCAGAGTCGCCTACATTTTCCTGTGCCAGGTTCAGATGTACAGAGTTGTTTACTTGGTCTGTCTCCAGAAGAGGGTGGTTTCAAGCAACTACAGTAAATTACATACTAGCCTGGTTCCAAGATGATAAGACCAACCTGCTTCAAAGGGAGTCAAGACTTGACCAAAGTACTCTGACATAATTCAGTATCTAAGGTGATATTAATGTAAATAATCCAAAATAAATGTAGTGATGTGATTATGTCAGAATACAGCAGTCTACTTATTTTTTCATTAACCATGTGTATGGTGGTTTAAAGCCGCTACACAACAAATAGTAATTTGAAAAAAAAAATCCCTCATTACTGTTTCTCAGTAGTTATAAATGTGTTATTTTTTTTCTGGGTTTATCAAAGAGAAGAGAAACTCACAGAAACAAGGCAGCCCATGGCATCCCCTCCCCCTTGCCCAGCCTGAGCTCTCTGCCATGAGAACCTGAAATCTGACCATTCCTTTCAGCTATGTGCAGTCAGCCAGACTTGGAAACCAGAAACGAGAGGAGATGACTCTGATATGAGCTGTGCGCACAGCTGGGCCTGAGGGTACCGGGGATGGGAACAGCTCAAAGATCTCTCTGACTCACTGATAATAAGCTTGCCTGGTAACCAGTAGGAATAAGGCACTTCTTGTCAGCTATCTCACTGGCCTGTCAAACAAAGCAAACTGACTGCCACTGGCTGGAGGGAGGAGGAGCTGCAGTCTCTCAGCTGACAGGTAAACAGAGGTGTCCTGGTGACACACAGAGATAACTTTTAATGACAGGAAGTATCATTCCTGTGTTACATATTTCGCTAGAGCAAGATACTAGAAGGGTCATAAAACCAAGTAAAGATCTTTTCACCACTGCAAAACAACATTACATAAAAAGAAAAGACATATTATTTTCCCTCCACAGGCAAAGCTGCGATGTGCCTGAATCCACTAGCACCAAGAAAACTTACAATTCATCAACTCTGCTGTTCTAGAAAACTAAACCGTCTCCTTAATAGTGATAGTGAGGAAAGTGTGCTTACACTACAAATAACATTCATATGAATCATACAGAAACGCAATGTTTTTCTAGAGTTTGTGATGCAGATTGTGCCTTGACTGTTATTGCTGGTAACAGCTGAGCCTTACACAGGGTTAACCTTCCCACTACTTTAATGTCTGTTTATCCTGTACAAAGTCAAAATGAAACCAGGAGGTTCCTGTACCTATTTTAACCTCGAAGAGGTTCTCATTACATCAATAATAGTGCCCTGGGGGCACAGACAATACCTATTACACAAATTCAAAATTATCTACTGTCAACTGCAACTTGGCGATCTAACCAAATGAAGAAATCTATCACCCTGTTGTTTCAGGCAAACAAGATTTGACAGCCTCAGGGAGAGCAGGAGCCACTGAACCCTGGTGCCTAAACAGCACCTTCAGACACAGAGAGCATCTGATTAGGGAGCACTGATCTCCTGCTCCTCTTTATTGTTCTTGACAGAAGGCGAATGCACCCCAAATACTGCATTCCCACTACAGCTGATCATTTTGCTGTGTTTTTCACTGTGAAGCTACAATCTGTCTCTCAGAAGCATGCTGCTTCATGTTCAAACTCTACTTTGAGGAAACGCGCCTTGGCAATTTTGTGAATGACTCCTCTTAGGAATAGACTCTTCCTGTGGTCATGCCACTCAAATATCTCCTTTCTTTCGCAGAGATACTTTCTGTGTACTCAGTCGTTAGTGTTTTCAATTTTGACTAAATTCATCGTTTCTGCATGAAAAAGTGGGAGTATCTATTCTCAACGTTTAAAATTTCAATTTCGATGATGACTTGAAGAGCATTCCAGTGTTTTCTGATTGTTATATGTGGAAATATACTCTTACCTGTCAGGTTAATTCATAAAGACTGTACTGAAAAATTAAGTAATTTGAATATTATTGCTTACAATTCTGTGTGTCATTTAAAGGGTTGTATTGCACAGTTTGTACCTGAGACATCATACAAGTTACTAGACTTGTGTAGCTCTGCAGCACACAAATGACATGTTTATTAAAGTCTGGTGAGCCCGTGGAATGGAGGGGTGTCATGTAGTTATCTCCAGGAGATTAGGTTCCAGTTGGCGGGTGCAGATGTAAAAAGATTAGGAAGTTCAGTGAAAGAAACGGGGTTTGAACACATTTATTTAAAAGTAGCCTAGATGCAAATCAAGAATGTGCTAATAGTTAAGTAGTATTCATGATTTCCTTTGAAGGAGTGTTCATAACACATTCCTCACCAGTTTTCTTGTGTGACACCTAAAAGTCTGCCTTTGGACTGGCTTTCACAAGCAGATAATTTAGTCCGCTTAGCGTCTGTGTGGTGACTAAAAATGTACCAGTCAGGACCGAGAACCTGCCAGCAGCCATGATTTAATCAACTACAGACGAGCAAAGGAAATAAGCCCAGAGAGGCTTCCGTTCAGAACACAACCGGATAACCAGTTTGCAGCACCTCCAGCTAGATATTCCTAGAGCAGGGATGAAGAGCAGATATACAGGGAGAACAATCAAGCTTCATGATTGAGGCGTGTCAGCCCGTGAGCAACACAGGAACAGGAAGAGGCTACTGTATGGCCATGTCCATGGTACTCTAGCAAAAACACATGACACATCATTAACTCTAACAATCATCACATTCTATAGAATGAAAACATATGGAGAGGATTTTGTCCAAAAGGACACTCTTGACTTTGGCAGTGAATTATTATTATTATTATTATTATTATTATTATTATTATTATTATTATTATTAATATAGGGCTTTAGATCCCTTTATCCACCTTTTAATTGCAACACCCACGTGAGAAATGTGCGGCCCCAATTTACAGCACATCAGGTGGTGAGACACAGCATCACCAGTCAAATGAATCGGAAATAAAAAATATTTATTTAATGCAGTTTGTTGTAAAGAATACTTGAATGACCATGTTTGCTTTTAAAGGAGTGATACAAGTATTGCTGTTTTTTTAGAGCTGAAATTTAAAATACCTTTGAGCACGTGGTATGAATTTGTCCAAGACCCTCAGCAGTATTTTAATATGGCTGTTCACAAATGTGTAAAAGGTAGACCCAGCTCTAAAGCTCCTTCACATTTTCTAAGACAATGTGTATGCAGCTATTAATGGATTCTTTGAGCCACACTGTGATTCTTTGTAATACTGTCTTTGTGCATGCTTAACAAAGGTTAAGGCTAGTTTGCTTATACCTGATATATACCTGATATTTGCTTATACCTGGGGGCGGAGCGGTGGCTCTGTGGCTGAGGATCTGCACCTGTGGCTGGAAGGTTGCTGGTTCAAATCCTGCAGCTGGCAGAGGAATCCTACTCCATTGGGCCCCTGAGCAAGGCCCTTCACCCCAACTGCTCCAGGGGCGCTGTACAATGGCTGACCCTGCGCTCTGACCCCCAGCTTCTCTCCCTGCCTGTGTGTCTCATGGAATGCAAGCTGGGGTATATGAAAAGACAAATTCCTAATGCAAGAAATTGTAAAGGGTTAATAAAGTGATGCTGTTATTATTATATAGAAATGTATTTAGGCTATTCACAATAAATGCATCACCTTCTTTTTAATTTCTTATAACACCTTGATCATGTTTCTTGACTGACCTGGTGTCTACAAGAAATGCAGTATTACCAAAGTAAGAAGCTGAAAGATCTAAATAAGAAGCAAGAGATTTCACAATTTGCTTATTCTTTTACACTCCATAAAAAAATGTATTGATTTATGTTGCAGTAAAGACTGAATAACTGTCCTGTGGCTTTCTATTGAATGCTGCTTCTAACATTATTTTAAATTCAATAATACTAATGAAATATTTAAAAGTTTCTGAAAATGCATCTGATGGATATATTATACAGTAATATATGGCTTTTCATGTGTTAACAGAGGCTCTGGATATCTCCTGTACTTGCTATGACGAACTCTGAAGGAATCTGAAAAACGACAAATTTAACTTACAGTTTCAAAAATCAGAACTGTAACATCATGAAGGGGTGGATAACAGCGTGGCCTCAAAAGATAAACCATAACTTATCATCACAGAACCTTGGATAATATATTAAAGAATGAAAGCCACACAGTTCATTGGGTAAATTCAATTGCGAGTTTACTTATCAGTTCACTTAAACTCTCAACATTGTGTGCAACGCGTTTTTTTCTAACGAAGTTAAGCTTTCCATTATCTATCTATAAAGTGGAGAGCGTTGTAGCAGCAAAAATTAGCTTCAGAACATAAAGCTCCACCAAACGGCTACAGCAACATATACTTGCACTTCCTGTGAGCTTGTTCTCAGCCTTGAGAAAGGTAGGCAGGAAATGTAATAAACTACACTGTGCAGATGATTCAAGCTACTGTCACTTCAGTGACTAAGTTATATCAAAAGTTCCTCGCTGGAAGAGTCAGATAGAAAACTCTACATACATGTGACATGTTTTAAATTTTCACTGTTAACCTCTGACATAGCATTCTGCAAACAGGAAAGGTCCTGGGTACTAGTGAAGACCTCTGACTTCTTAAGAGCTCATGTTTACATCCCCTGCAGAATCTCTGACACACCGTCGTTTCACACATTCCTCTGCTCCTGCTGAGACGTCTCGTTTGTTTCCCACATTCTTTGGCCATTGAGCTTTTCTTTCGCCTCTTGCCCACAATAAATGGCCGTCCCATTGTATAGGGTCTTAAAATGAGGAGGAATAAGTCCCCCCAAGCAGAAAATCCCTCAGACCAATAGAGCTGCAAATCAGGAAGGAATCCTCATTTCACTCTGAATGTGAACTCATCATACTCCATTCCTAAGCAGCAAAGGGTTAAGAACAAATCCTTACTGGAGGCAGTTTCATGCAGACTTTGGGGAAAGAGGAGCCAAGGCAAGAGACACATGCATATGTTTTCAAGCAAAGCGATACTCCATATGTTTACCGGTTTAGCAGTCTTTACTGAAGAACATAACAAAGATTACGAACGGGAGGAGGGCATTTGGCCCACATAGCTCATTTGTTTGCTAGTTACATTTGAAAAAAGAAAACTATCCCCCCTACCACTTCCACAAAGTAGACAGACTAATTCCCATCCCAGCACATATTTGTCCAGCTGGGTAATAAAACAGGAAGTGCCCCACCCGATACTGTGATTACAGAGGAGGAGGGCAGGGCACATGCACACTGTGACAACATGCTGCGTTTCTGTTCAATCACTAAGTTCCCTCGGGCAGGGGAAGCAGCTTAAGCAATCAAGGAATTGTCTGTGAAGAAAATACTTACAGTTATTCGGAGCCCTTTAATACAAGAATACAAGAAACTAAAGTTTCGTAAGTGGTGCCAGAACAAAAAAAAAAAATTAACCCGGCATTGTTTTTTTGTTGAAGAAATGAAATATGTTTTTGACCGTAAATAGCTGTCACATTACTTTGAGAAAGCTATCCGAGTTGTAGACATATAACTGATTTTAAAATGACAAAATGCTTTTTTGTAATTGAACACACCACAGTTCTAGTCTGTGGCTGAGCTCCACTGGCCTTCCAAATTCCAAATGCCTTCACATTGCTTTTACTTTCCTTATGGATGCTTTATTTTCGCTGTGAAGTGAAGTTACTTTTCACATCCTGTCACTACAATGCGAGATGACCATTTCAAGTGCCCTTGAGTCTACTGCCTACTTCCTCCCCTCACAGAAGAATCAAAGCATTCCGCAGAAGACAAAGGTGCAATTAAGTTGTAAGCAGTGCAAAATCCAAGTTTTCTTCCAGCCGCTTAATTCTGATAGGAGACACAAGGCTTCTGACAATACCGAATATATCCTTCGCTGCTAAGAGCTCCTCTGATCTAAATGAACACATGCTGTCGTGGAATTAAAAACTGCTTTAACAGATTTGACACTAGCTAGTCTAAACGTGCAATATATATGATGACTCTAATAATGAACAGTCACCTATGCATCACGCTGGTGTAGCAGGCACTTCTCCATTATATTCATTTGGGTCAACGCTTATCAAACATTTCTGAACTGTTAATTTATTTTGAAATGTATTTATCTCTAAAAATTGTTCTCAGGCGATAGGATTTTAAAAATATCAAGAAAATATCACTTTATACTTTGGATGTTAAGTGTTTTAAACCAGACTTAAAAGAGGTATACAGACTGTGTAAAACATATGTGACATCTTCAGACGCTTTAAAACATTTCTCATTCAAACTTTGAAAAGAGACTAATAGTACAAGTTTCCACAAGATAACATTCTCAGACAGCGAATGACACAGTACAGTAGGTGTAATTACTAAGTATCTGACAGCAGGGCATGTGTAATCTTAAAAGCGAAGAGAAGTAACCCAATGGTTGTTTACTGAGATATGTTTACAGTATGTTCATTATATGATAGCATGGGCAGACAGCCATCTTTAAACAAAAACACTCAGAAAAAGCTCACAAGACAATTGCACAGTCATCTTTGCATTATTATTCTGGTATAATTCCAAAAACATTATTCCAGCACTCAAACGTTGCTGCCGGAGCGGAAGAATGTATCAATCGATGCTGTTTCTGTATTTAGGATGGTCACAGCCCTCTGTGTGCTCCTAGGCAAACCACATCAGAGATCTCCAGACTATTTATGTGTTCAAAGAAGCAGTTCCTGCCAACAGCAGTGTGTTACAACACGTCTGTCTCAGTGCTCAGACCAGATGCAGCTGTGAACAGGCAAATCTTTCAACAAGCATCTGCCCCCACCACCAGGAAGGGAACGTTCTGACAGGAATGCCCTCACACACCAAGAGCTGCAGCGAATGTTTTTAGCAACCATACAGTGCCTTTACTCCAAAAAATCCCACCATCTCTCTCCTCACTCCCTCTGCCCTTTCTATGCACACTCTGTCTCTTTCACTGTTTACAGAGATATGTATATATATAAAGAAATATAGAAGTGAACTGCCTTGTAATTAGAAACAGATAATGACAGGGTGCTTTGTACTTTTCTTTTTAAAATATCTTTCCTTTGTGGGCCTTTTTGATCTCTGGAACATTTGCAAAGCATTGAGGTAATGGATTGGAGTCAGGAATGGCTGGCAGGTTTGTGTGCTGCCGTGAACTGCATTCCAGTGCTGACTGAGTAACCCCATTATAGTCTGAAACTTGATCTGTCGCAGCCACAAATGTTCTGAAAAACTGGACAAACATCGGCAAAGCCTGCACACAGCATACCACAGGGGCAGGATCTGTGTGAGTTTGTGTGCATTCATATGTGTTGAAGAGGCGTTTTTACATTTCAAGATACGCGTCTTGTTATATAGATATATATGCTAAATATAAATGAAAAAAATGCAAAGGGCAAATATATGGAGAAAGACCTCCGCACATCTGGCGGATTTTAACAACTCTTACATTTAAATCTTAAAATGGACAGTGTATTTGAAGTCATAGAACAACACATTAGCTCCCTGAGGTAAGTTTGTGGGGATCTTTATGAAGCCAGTACCATCATTATGTCTTATCTTAATGACCCTGAACAAAAGCAGCCGTGCTCCAATACACAGTCCTGCTCTAATAGTTGCTCTGGTGAGATTGCCCAGGTGCCCTGTGCATTTCCTAAAACAGTGATATCTTGGCCCCATCAATAATGCAGGTGTAAATATTAAAATGATGGAGTCAAGGACCTTCAGATAAATTAGCTAGAAAAGCTAGCCCAGAATATCTATTTTGGAGGAACACACATCAATTGTCTGTACTGATGCATCCTGGAACGGTTCTTCCTGATGTTAAAACACACAGGCTGACAAGCACACTACTTGAACTCATCACAACTAGAAATTGCACACACACGGTTCAGATTTCTTCTAGTGAAACAGAATTAAATCCTACATTGCTGGCTTAGCCACCTCCAGTATTCCTTTCAGTATCTTTTGTTTTGCTGCCTGCCAAGGGCCCTGTAAGTTAGTTCAAAGCTGAATAAGTGTTTGAATACAGGATTCAATTAATCATACCGCCTCCAGTTCGTCAGCCCAAGCTCAACTTTAATGTTTTCGTAAAACAGACACCAGGTTTTAAAAAAGGAAAGTTGTCAGATTTGTCTTTATAGCCGCTTCAGAAGACAGTTTTTCAAACAAATCTTTTAACAGTTTAACAGAAAGAAAGGAATCTTGCTATGAGATGACCATGATCTCCAACTAGCGGAGTTTTAGCGGTTCAAAACCCTTTTTTATAAACTGATGCTGGTTTTCAAGCTTTCAGAAACAACCCCTCACAAGCTGTGCTGTGGTTGTACGGCCTTTCAGATATCTAAAAATAAAATGTCCTTCTTAGATGAAACTGTTTGAAAGCGAATAATTAACATTACACTGAGGTACATTACAGTGTACAGGTGTAACAGAGTTCCTCTTGCTTTTTAATTCTTTAGTGTAAAACATAAGGTTATGTTTAGTACAATAATACAATGCTAAACCTTATATGCATTTATAAGATATGAAATGAAGAAGAAACTGTACCGTACTGTGTCAAGAGACGGTTTCGGGTGGGAAATTAGTTCTGCCTTTGAACAGATTGCAAGTAGCATTGTTTGTGGGTTCCTGCTTGCTGCAAATGATCTGTTTGGACAGAGAATAAAGGTTTCTGAGTTTTTCTTTATAAGAGCAAAATAAATGGATACTGAAAAGGATCCTGGAATTTGGCTCATCTTGCAAACCCACAATTAACAAAAATACTGTAAATAATACTGTAAATAATATCTTTACAGTAGTATATAACACTTAGTGAAAGGTATAAAAAAATGAATTCACAATGAAAACAATAACGTTGCAATAAACGTTGTGACAGTAGGAGAACAGCCCAAATTAAGAATGGAAAAGAGAAATTATATCCCCCTCTAGTGTTCACGAAGTAGTATTGCCTCGAAATACTCATGAAACAGGATCGTAGGAGTTAATGAATCACTATTCACAAATGCCTGTTTTCACATTCAAAGCAAATACATTTGGCATTTAGATTTTTCATATACATTTGCCTGGACATGTATTCTTTTAAATCTAAAAGTTGTAGAGTTTCAGCTCATAAAATATTAGAGTAATGTTGACATTTCACATTCGGCACTGGCAATGAATTAAACCATGATTGTATACCTTGTGCGAGTGGCTTTTGAGGTGTTCAGGATTAAAAATAACTCACTTATTTTCTAGTCACAATGTCAAATTATCAATGCCTTCGAATTATACAATGTCTAATGAAGGGCTGTCCAGTCCTGGTCCAAGAGTGCCAAAATTTGCATTATACCTCAGCTGTTAATGAGCTAGTGAGCTACTTACAGGTTTCATAGGACCAGCTCCACAGGTGTTACTGTGGACACAACTGCCCTCTAGGATCAGGACAGGACTGTCCTGCTGTAATGTGAATAGTCTGAGTGTGTCTCTCAGGAGAACCAAGAGGTTTTCCAGCATTTTTCCAGAGCAAGTGAATCCATTCCAGAATGCATCCTTCTAAGACAAGAGTCTCCATCCCTGTGCTTGAAGAGACCCTATCTTGCAACAGCAAAACAGCCACTCAGTTAGCAATTGAATGACCTTGATTGAATTAGACCTGGGGGAATTTAACCAGGGTCAGTGAAGTAGATGATTTTTAAAGTAATTTAGTGATTATTTAAAGCAAAAAAGCTGAAGACCCTCATACCCTGAAGGATACAAAGTTGCCATAATTAAATAAATGATTGCTTAATAGACAAATCATTTAGAAGTGTTCCTAATCTTAAAAAACAGGTGATTTGAGGTGACTTATAAGACACGTTGGGCTCAAGACCATGGTTGGAGACCTCTGTCCCATACCCTCCTAAACTGTATCCACAGAAAAACTTCTATAACAGAGCTTTAATCGATATATTTTGTAATATAGCTATATTTTAACCCGACTTTTGAGCAGTAATAACCATAAAGTAAAGCCTCATTAAAACAGCAGGAACATTTCCAGGAAGACATCCTTGATTGTTGGTGTCACTGAATGACAAAAAGCATCATATTGTATACCAACATTACATTTATCATATCAACTTAAGCAAGATCAAAGCAATCTAATAAATACAATAATTAATTAAACTCCAAAATATTATATCAGGTCCTTTTTCAATTTTACAACAGTGTGATGCATTAGGTCAACCATTTTAATATAAAAAAAAACATGAGAAAGATAATAATGAGTTCAAAGTGTAAATCTCTTCACATATCCTCTTTTGTTCTCAAGTGTCTTGCACAGTACATTTGAGTTTATAATTATTTTAACGCTTGCAGAGTACAAAAAGGACCTTGCTATGTGTTTAAATAAGGAGATGATTCTAGACCAACTCTATTATTTTGTAATGTAGCTATTTTTCTATTTTAAAATACAAAAATAACACATACAGGCTGTCATTCTTATACTACTACATTATTAAATGAGAAAAATCACAAGAATGATTCCTGTAAGACCACACGTGACTTTCTACTTTTAATAGATCTTTAATATCTAAAAGATGTTTCACAATGTCAGTAAAAATGTCAATAGTTCACAAATGAGTGCTTTAGACTTCAGCAATTGCTAAATGTAGCTGCAAAGTATTAGTATCAGCTAAAACTGAAGAAATTTGCCATCCGGCAAGGACTGGGTAATTAATGTTACAAAAAGCTTCTTTCTCTAGTCTTTGTGACACAACCGTTCAGGCTGATGTTGATAAGATAAGATCACTTTATTGGCCATATACAGTTTCTTGCATTAGGAACTTGTCTTTTCACATACCCCAGCTTGCTCTCCATGAGACACACAGACAGGGAGAGAAGCTTGGGGTCAGAGCACAGGGTCAGCCATTCATACAGCGCCCCTGGAGCAGCTGGGGTGAAGGGCCTTGCTCAGGGGCCAAACGGAGTAGGATTCCTCTGGAGGCCTCAGGATTTAAACCGGCAACCTCCCAGCCACAGGCCCCGATCCTTAGCCACAGTGCCACAGCTCCACCCAAAGCTGTGGGCAAACAGCAAGTGTGACCACTTCTTATTCATCTTCTTGGTTGGGCCTACATTACTGATGCACAAGCGGAAAAACACTCTGCTTCAGTAGCTGTACAGTGCTTTAGGAGCAGTACTGCACGTCTCACTAGTAGTTGATGCTGAGAAAATGTGTAAACTGACAATAAAAAGAAGGCAGAAACTCTTACAGCTATCACATTCCTTGCACTCTAGGTAAAATGAATCATTGTAAAACATATTGAATTGGTAACTTGGAAATAATCATATTCAAGATTTTTTTTAAAACGAGCTATGAGATGGAGCAACTAAGAGTTTCTAAATCTGTAGCACAAGAAGTACATACTCAGCAGCAGCCTTGAAGAAATGTGCTTTCAGAATGGAGATAAGAGGACAAAGCCAGATATTGTGAAGGTGGTAAATTAAATTACACTGAGAGACAGGTACAAATGAGTCAGTTCCAGTAAGACAATCGATCTTCATTCATATGCCAATCTTTTCAGGGCCCTACATTTTTTCTTGCTGGAATATTATGAACACAAACGTATCTCTATGGACAAAACAGAGATGGGCAAATCACTGACATTAGTCATGATATCTTGTTCAGGACACCCGTGTACAGACCACCATAACAGACTATTAGACACATATATCTTGTAGGTCTGTTTCATAACTTCATCCTTCAAACTGTTCTCTTCAGCAGGACGTCAGTGACATCTAATCAATCAAAAGAGGGGGACTTAAAAGTCAAGGAAAAATGGACTCACTTGTTCGTGGTCACTGCCACAACTGTATGGTTAACAGTAATGATGGATTTCAAATGTATTTAGAGAGGTGAATTCTTTTAGCATGAAAGGAAAACTCATGCAGCACTCAAAGGGATATTTTTGAATGAAAATCACAAATGTCTTTGGAAATCTGGAAAGCTATTCTCCTCCATCGGTGCTCCTTTTATTCATTTAATCAGCAGAGACCTTTGTATTCTAAGCAGCAATATATCACAGAATGCATATAACAGTGCTTGATCAGTACAGCTTCAACATTAACGACTGTAATTCATAATTATTGGCTATTGGCTGTTGTTCTTTCATTAGGTAAAGGCGCCAGCAGAGGCAGAGGACCACCATGGATTTAAAAATAACGTTATTAGGGGATCAGCACCCAACCATTACAAGCAAGGGATCAAGCCCCCCCCAAAAAACCTTCTCTCAGATAGTCTTCTCGGCAGTGTCTGTGCTGTGGGCGCTCAGGACTGACTGACTGACTGACCTTGTGGGGAGAACACAGGAATGTGTCTGCATTCTCATGCTGGCCATTCAGCCAGTCACTCCAGCACAGCTGCCTGCCTGATATCAATCAGGGCGTGGCAGGACCCAGCCTGCCACAGCCACCCACTCTCTGGAAAGGGAAGAAGAGCTTCATTTACTGGTGTTTGAAGATACTTTCCCTGTGTATCTGGAGGTAGATTGTTTGTCTGCGTGTGTTCAATAGTAAACGTTTGCAATAAACATTGTGAAATAGAAACGTGTAAGTCCTTTGGTAGCTCCATCTGAGCTTTTGTTGCTGAAGAATCCATTAATAATTGGATTTATGATACTCAGGTACTATATTCTGTCGTCGTCTTTGATAAATCATACAGCTGCATATATTAACATTTCACCAACTTCCTGCATGTACTGGTTTGATAAGTTTGGCCACTGAGGATAACTATAGCAAGATTGATTGAGGATGACTCGTCCTAAATCTTTTTTTCTAAAAGAAAAAAAAACATTTACCTAATCAGTTTGAAGCAGCTTTAGAATGTGGTCCATCATGCTGTTAAATGTATATAATTCACATGAAGAATAAAAACTCCACAACATTCACTAGTTTGCCATGTTTTATATCCTAAATCCACACACTGCTAACTAAGACAATGGTTTTAACTGATGTATTTTTTTCTTTGTTTTAACAGCTACATTAACTAAGAACAAGTCCTCACTTATAGTGATGACCTGGAGAATCATGTACTGCAGCGGTCTGAGTGAATTAATAGGTTCAAGAATACAACAATAGCATCCCATCCAGTACTTAGCCCAGCTGTCCAGTCCATTATCTCTACCAGTACTACCGGCTGCTGCTAAATTCCTAATTCAGCTCTCCACCAAACAGCAGCATCACTCTGTTCAATGTCAGATAAGGCCAGCTGTGTTTCATTTTAATCTTGTGTTGTGCATTCTCTTTATTGCGTATATTGTTTGGCATCTAGTTCACTACACAACTGGGAGGAGATTAATCTTTCTGACCAGGGAGCAGGAGGAAAGGCTTCTGATTCCAAAGACGTGGTCTTGAACCTCCTGTACGTTTGCTCCACCCCCTCCACAGGAGAATATATGATTGTCTTTAACCTTTCCGCGCGCCTGGTGTAGTGGACTGAGTGTTTATTTACATTGGCCATTCAAAAGACTTGTCTCCTTGAAAGGAAGTCACAGACGGAAACTGTTCCACGACATTTTCGACTCCACAGCAGAAGCATGCAATGAGAGAATACTGCATACACTGAACAACTTTCATAAGGCGTCACATGTTTTTGACTGTTCAGAGTCTGTGCCAACATTCTAATGTAATTGCTTGAAACCATAAAACGGCAGCACATCCTTCATTTGTTATTGCTGGATATCATCTCAAAGTGCAGGGGACAGTTTTCAGAAATTGGTGCAGTGTGTTGAAGGAAAACCAGACCACGCGGCACTGTCTCTGTGATAGGGGAAATAACAGATGTCTTACCACAGCAAAGAGATCACCGATTCTGTCTGTCTGCTGTTAATTCTCCTAGACTTTCAGAGCTTTGTTTATCATTCCTCTATTCTCAAGTCGGGGATCATGTGATTACCCTGATAGAAAGGCACAACATTGTATCAACTGTCAAAAAACAGTGGATAGTTGTACTAGTGTAGAAGCATCGCTTGTTTCATAAGCAAAAATACAACTCAATACAGAAAAAAAGTATCATTTTTTAGGTAAAAAACTAAGACATTTGAGCTTCATGGACAATGTCAACTGGTGTTAGGCATGTGGATAACATGAACATAAAGGCAGTTTTTAATTAATTTGGCAAGAGAACTAGGCAATTCTAGAGAAAAATCCCAACATTAAGACATTAATCCTAATGAATGGGGTTTGTACTGTAGCTTTCAGGGCACATTAGTCGGGAGACAGCCAGTCTGACATACATGGAAAAGGCATACTGTCTGTCTCGAATGGCAGCTGTTCCTATCATTTTACCCTCTCTCGCCAAGACACGGTAAAAAAAACCCCTCCAGCACGGACCTTTCGTTTTTAAAGGGAAGGATTGAAAAGTCACATTTTAAACACATTAAAATAACGTAACTCTAAGGGGCTATTTCAGTGCTGCGCTGTGGGATGTGCACCTGCTTCAACTAATCAAAAACAAGCTACTGAAATAGTTGCAGTGGACAGAAGTTAAAGATGTTAGCTTCGCCAGTGACCACAGAACAAAAACCAGCCAAACATAGACGACTGTCTCTTTGGAAGAATAACAGAAACTTATTTTGGAACAAATGTAGATGTCAGCCTAAAACTATCAAATAGAGCTCACGTGAAAAAGGAACAATCATTAAAAGACAGCAAGTAGTAAATGACAGAAACTACAAAGTTGAACGAATATTTACTTCTGCACTTTATGAAGTCATTTTTATAGATCAAAACCATAAAAACGCAAGAAGATTTTCCCATTACAACCTGTGAACAGTGTACTGTGCAGAGAGTGCGGGGCTCATTTCTGAAACTACATTTTAGGATGCCAGCAGTCTCATTTTGACAAATAAATGTAGATGTTTTGACAGAGGATGAAGGTAAAGTTTGTGGAATTTCTTTCGAATTCGGTAACGCAGATGAGAAATACACGGATGAACGACCGGGTAAATAATACGGGAATGAATCAGTGTTCTTCTGTTTCATTCAATACACCACCGATTACACCACTGGTGGAGACAGGGATGAGTAAGCAGAGTGGCGTCAGCGGGCTGGAGGCCACTTCCCTGGTCAGATCAATAAAATCACAAGAACAACAAACCGTACGGACAAAGACACTCATTTTGCAGAATGAAAGAGGCAAGGAGGATGAACGTTACTTACAAAAGCGTATCCAGTTGTCACACATACCCTACAATTGAACAGAAACGCAAGAAAAGGAATAAGAACCGGCTTTCCCCTCCTAGTGCTGCTGCGGCTGCTTCTTGCTAGTGGTCACCCCTGCACAACCTCGCAAAGCACATCCCAGTGCCTGCTCAGTTATGAGTCGTGCACTCAGTCTTATTACGGGATTTCAAACTGCCGCTGCTCTCTCTAATCCATTCCTATTCCACCCTCCAGTGACTCATGGACAGCGCTGCCAAGTGGGACAGCTCCCATCACACCTCAGCGCCGGCACAGACGGATCTGGGACAGCAGCCCATGACCCTGAGAGAGCAATTGCCTGCAAGTCATTTAACTCCTCTCTTCCAGTGCGAAAGGAGGAGAGAGCCAGTGAAGCCAACAATACCTAAACCGATTTAAAAAAAGGAAAAGAGCTATTTTCATCTGGTTTCTTTTCTGTTTCAGAACTATCATGGCTAACACAAACACGTGTCTTTCCTGACAGTGCCTTATGAAAAGAAAAATCAGTTGCCAGCCCGGCATACGACTATTCATAATTGAAAAAACTGTTCAAAAATACAAGTATTTTTAATGACAATGATGAAAATGTATTAATGTAGTAAAGTCACATTTTTCAGTTTACTGCTTCAGAACAGATGTTTGGAGGTTCGTGTGTTTCTGTTGCAGTCTGCCCTAGCCATGAGAAATGTTATCTCTCGGGCTATCTCTGACTCAGGATACAGAAAATTGTCATGGTTGGATTTCCAAAACAACATGGAAAATAATGTCATAAGAAGAGGCAAAGCATAGTCTCCACAACTACACCTCTCTCTGCGTTTTCTGTCCAACCGGTTTGAACAGCTCGGCAAGATTTGTGCTGAAAAAGACAGTAATTTGCATCTTCGAAGAACCGCAATAGACAAACTCCATCTGTGGCACTGATGAATGAGGGCACTCAAAGGGCTTCAAGAGATTGATGACCTGACAGAACCAACATTCAGGGAAGGTGAGCACCCTGGATTGTCAGACACCCATCATGGGGAAATCGCATGAGAGTAGCAGGTTGCAGGTGCTGAAAGGAAATAGATTTCGCCAATCCATCCAGACAATATCACCCAGCATCACATTGCCAAAAAGACCTGGCTAACTGCAGAAGCCAACATAAAACGTGGGAGCCAGAGGCCGAAATCCCTCCATCACTAAGAATCCAAGTGCGAAGAAAATGGAATATTTAGGTTTTCAGAAGGCTTTTGACAAAAGTTTGCGCTAAAAGATTAATTCTCAAATTGTAGAGAAAAGGGAGTGCTTGAATTGAGAGTTGGTTTCTAAATGGAAAACAGAGGTACAGATAAGGGGTGAATACTCGGACTGGGGTGATGAAATTAGTGGAGATCAGTGGTGTACCACAAGGACCTGTATTGGGACCCCTTCTTTTTTTAATTTATATCAATGATCTAGACTCTTGAATAGTTAGCACCTGGCAAATGATGTTTAGTGCAGACAAGTATGGGGTATTGCATGCAAGTAGGAAGAACATACACTATAAACTCAATTTGGAAAACATGGACCTGGAAGAGGCTACTTGTAAAAAGACTTAGGTGTTTATGGTGACACATTAACATTGCGCCACATGTGCAAATAATGGTACGCAAGATTTTTAATGACACATGCAATGAAAGTGGCACATGCAATAGAAGTCTAACAAGCCATGAAGTTTTAAAACTAAAACTATGCCTGACTGTTTTGTAATTATCTATACATGCTGCCCAATGAAAGCTTTTATGTGTAGAGAAAAATGATTCACTTGTTTTATTTACTGCATTCTTTTTAGCGGGGCTAGCCTATTGTTTTCACAAGAAGACTCTAACATTTAAAAATGGTTACAAACAAGAGATGGCCAGTCACCCTGTCTAGCCTGTTTGGTTGTTAGTAGGTAGGTAATCGATCCAACAGCAAGGAAAGCTTGCAACCCATGCTTTCCACACTTAAAGTCAAACACTGTATGGCGTGGGAAAGTTTCTATCAAGCTTTGGGAACTGTCTTGATGCACTCTAGGTGCACTTTTTTTGAGAAAGGTCAAAACTTCCACCAACTGCCCAATGCAAAATGGGTTGCACAATTAATATTTCTAACCAACATCATATGACCGCCTATGAACAAATTCCACCTCTGTCTGCAGGGCGCAGATCAAACGGTTATGAGTCTTTTCGAAATGTGGAAGTCATTTCTTGGGGCAGTGATACCTCAACTTTCTGCTATTTCGAACACATTACAGAATTTTCAAAACATTGCTGAGTTTGGTGTTGTTGCTGAGTTTGGGGTGTACACGCACAACTGGAATCAGAAATGCTGGGATATATAGTTATGTAGTTACTGACCTGGAATCTGTCCAGAGAAGAGCCACCTGTTGTGGCTGCAGCTGGTCTCAACAAACCCCTCATTATCCAATTTCCCTTACACACCCCTTCCTTCACTATTTAAACTCTCAGTTCACCTGGTAACATCGCTCGGTATTAGGATCTCTTCCGTCTCCTGAGCTCACCTCGCCCTTTCCTCCTCAGTACCTTTTTCTACCTCATCTGCACATCCTCAACTTCGACTCTTTGGTTTTGGATTTCTTGCTCTTGCCTCACCCCAGTCGGATTTGTTTGCCTCTCCTCTTGACTACCACTCGACCTCATCGCCTGCCTTGGATACCTCAGCTACCGGACCTCACCGGGAGACCCGCACAGGGTTCGTCAATTACATCTTTCTTAGACCACCAGGTACATTCAGGTGCTGAAGGGAGTGTCCTACACTGACAGGATGAAGGAAGAGCACCTGAGTTGAGCTGAGTCTTGAACAGAGAAGAGCACGATGGGACCTGACACGAGTATTCACCATCCTCAAAGGCAATGGCAAAGTTAACCCAGCGGATTTCTCCAGACTGAAGGAGCCTGAGCCGGTGGGCACAGACGTGGAAGTGTGTTTAAACCTCAGAACAGGAGGCACTTCTTTATTCAAAGGGTTGTGGGAGTCTGGAACAAGCTAGCCAGCCAATAGTCTGGTTTCTTTCAAGAAACAGCAGGGTGACATCCTTGGATCAATCAACCAATCAGGGATTTGGCTACAAATGGTACGTTTACATCTGGTCTGCAAATTTAAATTTACATTAAATTTAAAAGGTAGTGTTTTTTGTGAGTGTTTTATCTTCTATCTCGTTTTAAATGTTTTACATTTATTTAATTGTAGTGTAAAGTTCCTTTTATTTTTTATTAAGCACATAAGAATAATTGGTTTTAAGGGTGCTATATAAAATAAAGCTGATAATTTTTATTTAACTTTTTGTATATTGTATAAATAAAATTTGCATGACCAAGAATGTTTGCCATATCCTTCATCACATTTTAAACAATTTATTATTTGTTGAGAGGTTCAAAAAAGGTGTTGCAAAAGAAGCTCATACCTTGTTAGCACTCAACTTCAGGAGTGTTGCACTGCAGAAGTTTTACACCGCCCTCTAGTGGCGTCTAATGCCTCTCCCTTCCTTTTTTCATAAAACACGAGAAAACACCTTCAAAAACATTAAGATTCATTGATATATGAAGACACAGACATTCTGCTAATTATCATTTAATTGAATTATTCTTGAATTCTGGACAGGGCATAGATCAATGACGCAAACTGCATAATCTGCATAACCACAAATCTGCTGCACTTTATCACGTTTGTCAGTGCTTGATCACTTCCTGGCATCAGCTTAATCACATGGCTCACAAGATTGCGTTTGCGAGCTTTAATCAATCTCTTTGGTGTTTCCTGGCTACTGGTGATTGCAATGTATGTAGCCAGAACAAAAACAGAGTCAGAAATCACAAATGTCTTGATTTGCTTAACCCTTTATCTGTCTGATTAACCACATAGCAGAAACGCGTTTTGCCTTTTCATAACATCCTAAATTCTATATAAAATGTCAGCAGCAGCAGCGAGTATTCTGTAAGGGATAACAGAAAGTTAACACGTTTGACTTGCATTCAGATCATGGATAGTGGCATACCAGGGATTATTCAAAAAGAAAATTAAAAAACTCTGCCATTTAAGAGAAATTGACAGCTATACTGTATTATCTGGTTCATTTATTCTTGTTACAAGACAGTAGTTATGAAACTGGAGTTCAGACTACTTGTACAAATAAAGTGCATTTTTTTGAAGGCTTTAAGATTAATATTTGAGTGTCAAATCTGATGAATACTGTACATTAAGAGGTGATTATTGCCATCTATGCCTATCAAGTGACCAAAAAACAAGATTTCTTCTAGTTTAAAACGTAATATTTTATCCATGTTATTTGAATATAAATTGGAATGCATCTTTTTTTAAAGGGTAAAAGCCCAGAATTAAGATACGTGTTTGACCTTAAAAATGCATGCATAAAATATCAGCTTCTCAACCGCTTCATATGTAAAATATAACGGTTGGTTTCTGAAAGAAAAGCCAGAATTAAGGCTTTAAGGGTCTGGAACTGGTACCTTTTATTCAAAGAAACAGATGCCACCTCCTGCAAGGAACCAACAGCAATGCAATCACAGAGGAAGAAGGACTCATCAATGTCATCCTCGACTGGATCCTGCACTTATTTACTGATAATTTGTCTTTTCACTCAGGTGCATCTAGTGTGTCAACACAGACATCGGGATTGGTGACATTAGGTTGTCTTACATTAGCATATCTGTAAATGTTTTAGAGAATACTGCTGTCAACCACAGCAAAAAACAAAATGACAAACAATGGCTATAGTGAGTGATACTAAAAATAACTCAAGCTAAAAAGAAACAGAAGCTTAATTAAAACGTTTTATTCTATGACAATGTATACTAAGGGGGTACAAGACAGATTGCATCTACTTTAAAACATGGGAATAATGCCAGCACACATAAGATATTTTAATTACTCACCTGAATGATTGTCAACGATGCAACAAGGTTTGTACACCAGACTAGTTACAGATGAAATTAAAAACTGAAAGGTCAATGTATTGATGCATTCAATCAATACAGTAACTCCAGGAGCAACTCCAAAGACTTAGACTTAATGAAGATTCTTACAGTAGGTTTCTGCATCTCCTAATAATGGTTTTTATCAGTGTATGTGAAATGGAATGTTTATAATTTCCATTATATAAAAAAATAAAAACCTCTACAACTCAATTTAATCCATTGCAAGATGATTTAAACTAAAGTTACAGTTTTGGGGTATAAATCAAATAATCCTTTATTTAGCAAAATATCTTTGAGCCAAAGGAATAAATACATAATCCCAAATCCAATCTAATCTGTTTTAAAACTATTCTTAAACTAAAGCTGGTGAGAAAAAGAACAGAACATAATTAATTGTTGGCTTGAGTATTTGGGAGGATTATAGATAACAGGAAACAGCAAGAAGTAAATGTGATTTTGATGGCTTTAGATCTCAATGTGATTTTAATTGAAGGTCACCTTCTGAAAAGGAGAGGAAAAATGATCTTCACTGCCTAATTACTATCAAGGCTTAATCTCCAAAATGAATGCAGAGTTGTTTTCCCAGCAGTGTAAGGAAAGTCAGGTAACGAGCATCAGTAAATCTACAGTGTCTGGCATATTAAACTGTACAAGCAGCCAAACATTTGAGAGTCTGTAACGACAGCCATAAGATCTGACACATAATACCAGTTAATCAATCAATGAATGCTACAGCATATATATATAGGGAGAGAAGATAAATTATACAGGGTACACTTTAGGTCCTATGGGACGTTATAGAACAGTAAAATGTTTGCAAAGAAAACAAATGATGGGTATTCAACTAATTATTTTCCATAGCTTTTCTATTTTTGTTTTGTGTAAAATAATGCCTGAAGCCTTCTGTCACTGGGTGAAATGCGCTGGAAATGCTGGCTCACAGGCAACTTGTATTTTAACATATGTACTAAATATGTGCCCTGAACACTGACTGTAAGTGGACTGAAAGCTCTGTTTAGCCAGTTTGTGTGATCACAATTTCCACAGCACATCCCCTGTGACAGGAAGACTGGTGTGGTCTCAAGTTCCAAAGCAGGCGACACAGTACAGGTTGTTTATGTCATGCTGTCTAATGAATCTTCTCAACCATGATATTGGAGGCCCAGCAAGGTGAAAAACACTCACAGCAGCGCCTGAAAGTAAAAGGTTCAGTTCTTTCATATTTATTCTATTACTATAAATTGAAGCTCATATTTATGCCTTGGTGATATTTCCTAGCAATTAAGCAAAACACCAGGGCTGATGAACGCCTTTGTAGGTTTCACTTATCAATAATAACAGCAGCTGTTTCATTAAAATACAGATGTCCTTAAGGAATATAATATCCCAACGGGATCCGAGGAAGTAAAAAAAAATATTTCAAGGACAATTCCAAAATTTCTCCAGGGTCAATTCAAATAAGTGGTATATCATCATATTAGTGTTTTTATTTAGGCTATCTTTTACTTTACACAACTCCAAATCAGAAATAGGGGGAATCTGATTGAGATTTTTACGTGTTATCTTTTACAAACAGATGAAATACCAATTGCAGGAGTTCAGCTAATCTCTAAGTAAGGCAGAGAAGGGGTGTGATTTAAACTTGCTTTTTTATTGACTAGATCGCCTGGCTGGGCCATTGACTTTTCGGTGAATACAGGAATGATGGAACCCCCACCCTAAGGCAGCGAGGGGACTGAGGAGGCAGGAATGCGGGATCTGGTTTCCTTTGAGCAGGTGGAAGCAGAAGGAAGTCATAGAGAGCAGCACAGGAGGGTCTGTCTCTTGCATGAACGAGCCACTGAGGGGTAACGTGAGATGAAACGCGCAGGCAGGTAGTCTAGAATTGTGATATTTACCTGCAGGGAGGTGGAAGAGGGTGAGATCAAGGCTTGACCTCTTCCCAGCTTGTTGTCCACAACTCCACAGTAATATTCTAACAATATTTGTATTAACAAAATGAATATTAACACTATTTATTAATAAATAAAACTCCGTCAACATTTTAAGTTAACGATTCTAACTACGTCAGGACTTTTACAATGGGAGGTCTGCTTTAGAATCTGGATGCACATTTTGTTTTAATATATCTGGGCAAGACAAAAAAAAGTGTTCATTCTTTATCTGCACTGGAGGTCCGATTGAGTTCTCTTCCTACATGGTCACAATAATTCTAAAAGTGCTAAGATTTTTTCAATACAAGGGCCATCATAAAATATTAAGAATAATAGGACACAATTCCACAAGATTCTCCCTAGCACTCTTAGGATCCACACCATATGTCTTCTTTCATTAGCTCCAGGCAGTGAGGAAGATGGGAAATAAAAGCACCTGCTTCAGAATGTACATCACATCTTAATTCAGCTATGCATGTTTCAACGCAGACCTTAGAGAGACTGAATGCTGTTCCCTTCAGAGAAATCTACTTCCACACAGCAAGGACTAAATATATTATGTAATTTGGGAGTTGCACAGTTCAGGGAAATACTGTAAGCTTCCAATTCTCTGACTCATGCTGAATGCATTTAATTTTAATTGCTTACCTAAGTATAATGGATTTAAGTGACACCTAACAAACAATAATTCACAAACAAACAATAATTCGGAAGAGAAGGATCAGTCTTCTTTGATGGCACAAGCTGTACATTGCTTTCCAAATATGGTGTCATGGTCCTTCTTGTTAATATTATTTCACTTTCTGTTGTTAAACAGCACCGTAAATGAACAATCATAATCATACTTCCAAAGCTTTTTTTTTTACAAAGGTGTAATAAAAATAGATCCTGGTTCAATAAATATGACCGTGAATGAGATGGAAAGTAAACCACGAAGCTGCTGGTGTAGACAACAGGCTGGGAACAGTTTTGGAACTGCACTGGGAAACTGATTCCTAATTGCAAAGAGTTTCTTGCATGAAAACCAGTGTACTGCAGGACGCTGCGTTGGTCCTCTACATTGCAGAGATCATTCAAATCTCAGAGAGAATGGGCTTTCAATTATTTTTTTTGTCAAGTCTGTCCTCAAATTCACAGGTTCTTCTGGTGCATTGTATCTTGTGCTCTAAATAATGAACTAAAAACATTCTAGGGGCTGGGGGGAAAAACAATATTTGTTTGGTTTATTTGAACAGTTCCTTCAACTAGACTAGTCAAGAAACAAACTCGGATGGAACCAAACCGAAAAAGATTTTGTGACGCTCCAGAGAGTAATATTGACATTTATACATAAGTGCATATACAATGCACAAACAGGTCCTATTACAAGCAACACCTTTTCATTACAGAGAACATGTTTCTGGACTGTGGCACTTTTAGTCATCTGACTCCAAATTCTTAAGCTCTTCATGAGCTTAAGAATTTGGTGCTAATTACATGTAAATGTCAGCAACTACTAAAATCTGTTCTTTGAGCCCAGCTGACCAGCAGTGGAGAAGGAAGGGGACAGTGGGAGGCTTATTTTTTAAAGGAGTGTATTTCTCCATAGGGAAATAGAAGCAATCAAAAACAAGAATAAATTAATTGGAACTAAAAAACGGCATTACTGCCAAAAGCAAGGCAGTATTCTACAATCATCCCCACTGGGCTGGGTTTTATTGCTTAAATAATGTTCTGTTAGACTCCACACGCTCTCCTCTGACATCCATCGAGGTTATATCACCTGCATGTCACTTCACCCTGGGAGAAATGAACAGAAACCTGGCTTGGCAGCCAATGACAATAAAATACCTGCTTTCCAATGAAACAAAACAGCAACTGGCTTGGATAAAGGGGGGGCATTATATCTTGCACTTTTGCCTGCTGGATGGAATTGGAATTCTAATACATAGCCTTAAATCTGCACAAAAAGGAACTTGTTATCTGAAGATAATATAATACTATAATATTGCAAATGCACAGCAGTTTTTCCTTCAAACTACGTTTAATCAGCATCTAAGCTCAGCACATTGATTTAAGATCTTACGAGTTTAAACTTAAGAGTTTTGTGGACAACAGAACTCTTAACATCACCCACAAAACAAAACAAAATGAAGAATTTCTCTTGAATGTATTGGGATGCCGTCATAGACGCATCAGATCTTTAGCTCCAACCCTGCTTTCTCCCACCAGCTCATAAGGCTACTCACGGGTTATAATCCAAATTACATGGTACTAAGCAGGTTAATTTCTGAACGGAAAAAAAAATGCTGAGGTGTGTTATTAAGTACATTACATAAACAGTGTAATTTGCATACATTTACAAGGGAGAAGAGTCTTGCAAACAGCAACACAATGTATCTTGTGCTGTCTCCCTGGTCACAGAGAGACTTTCATGTAAAAGCAGTGTTTGGCTCTCTGGGTGCTCAGTGGCTCATACTACAGCTGGAAAAATATCAGCCCATATGGCCACTTTTCTTTTATGCGATAGAGGTGAAAGTGTAGGGTTTGGTGTTTCTACCACCAAAAATACATGTAGCTGGTGGTACAGTAAGTGAAACATTTACTGGAGTGAACTGGGCCATTAGGGGGCAGCAATTGTTTTTTTAAGATAAAGTATTGGGTGTTTTTTTTTTCCAATATATGGAATAAAACAGACCAGCTCGCTGTACAAGTCGAGGGAGTGACGAATTCATGAACAGGCAGTGGAAGAATCTGTAATTAGAATGTGCTGTGGAAGAGCAGAGAGCGAGACAGAATTTCTTAGAAATGATGGATGTGTCTCTGACATGCTGCGGAGATGGAGGGAACAAAGGACAAAGTACCAGACAGATCTTTCCAGGAGGTCTTCAAACACAGTAAATGGATGGAATATGAGAGTGTGAAAGATTGCACGGTTAGGGTAAAAACGAATGACATGAGCGAAGAACAGCTTTTCGTCATGGAACGAAGATTTAAGAAACGGTCTCAAGCTATGAAACATCATTCTTATCGCACGACTGCTGCTCAGAGCATATTTACAACCAAATGAGGAGAGGACACACGTAACACACAGCGTGCCAGCATTTTCTTTGCTGAACACGAAAAACGCCACTGCAGCTTTTAACCACAGCAGTATTTTACGCGAAAGAACTTTGAGACGCACAGATTACAACGTCACAAAGGCATGTTCCTGGACTCAGCTTGGAAGAAAAGAATCTCATTCTCCAGCACACACTGCACTATGGCTTCCATATGTTCTAAAACTTGAAAAATTCAAAGCCTGTGGAATGTACTACCTGCACAAAGGAAAACATTTAAAAGTGTTTCTATTCCTGTTAAATAGAACAACACAGCAAGCTTTTGTGCTGTTGAAAAATGGCTTGAACATCAGGTTTACTATACTGTGTATGTTTCTTTCTACACTGCTGAATTAGGCCATCTTCTTTCATCCTAACTAACTTGTAATATGCTGAATGATGTTTTTAACAATTTAATTTTTTAATCATATATATTTTTACCATTTTTACTTTTTTCTTTTATTTGGTACACTGCCTGCACTGTCTTGTCTGAAACAATACATTACTATGTACGTTGAACCTCAGGGAAGGTAATTCAGCCCGGTAACAGTATTATGATTGATTTATTACTTTTTTATCGAGTTATTGATTTTATTTTTCTATACATTAGTTGCAAGGAAACATCTCCCTTGTATCCATTTGAATTTTCTCTCTTCTGGCTGGCAAATTTTTGAATTACATTGCCACCCCTTTATAGTTAATGTGTGAAACTAAAAGTGTGAAATCTATTATACACGGGCTTCTTTGAACTATATTTTGTATTCCACAGAAATCTCAATACAAAGTGGTATGGTTACAGGCTATACCTTCCTAAAACCTACTTGGTCATTGAAGGAAAGGAGGGCCAAATTACTTCTCAAAGAAATGTGAACAGGCCACCTTTATAATCAGAAACACAAATTACCTTTAGATTAAAATGTAAAACATCTATGAATGTAGAACATTAAATAATTGGCCATGAAGCTAATTCTCTTAAGGAGTCAACTGGATAGAAAAAGCGTTAAGTGAATATCTTCTATTTATTTTGAATTCACATCATAAAGAACTGCTTAGAACTGAAATGACTGCACTTAAATTATTCATGGGTTCTGCAAATATTACTAATATATGTACCTTTTATCCATATATAAATGAACCATGGCAGGAATGGGATCTGAGCGCTGCATTTCTGTCAAAATCATGAACACTTATTTAATAAATACACGTAAGTGGAACAGACTGGCAACTGCGTTTTTTTTCCCCCAATTGAACACTCCGACTACTCATAGTATGATTTGAAAAAATGACCTCATAGTCATTGTTTTAAATCTAATGTGCTGGTGTACAGAGCCAAACCAAAAATTGTCACTGTCCAAATACGTATGGACTGTTACTACTGTTACTACTACCATGCTATTGCTAAAAATCATTTGTGCTGAAATGCTGTTTCTAGTTTTCCTCATGGAATTAACCTTTCCCCGTTCCTTGACTCTGGCTTGTCTGTTTTATCCCGATGCTTTTAGCCGCTCTTCGCCGTCCTCCCCGCCTCAGCCCAGAGGCAGGTGCGCACCGCCGCTGCGCGCCGCGGGTAACTCACCGGTGCTGCTCTGAATGGTCCGGACGGTGGTGGTGGTGCGCGGGGGCGACGCGGAGCGCAGGGAGACGCACTCGTCGTCCTGAGAGCAGCCCTTCTCGATGGCCCTCACGTAGCTGTGGCTCCGCATCCGGAAGCAGCCGGGCATGGGCAGGTCCAGGGCGTCCACTGCCTGGGACTCCATCTCGCTGAACACGGACTCGCACACCGACTCGAACTGGCCGTTCACCTCCACCTCGCTCACCTGGGGACACAGAGGCACAGCTGGCACATGGAGGACAGCTGGTAGCGTGACTGCTCGGCTCTGCATCGGAACGTACTGCTGCCTGCAGTAGGTCCGGCGCCTGGCACGGATCGACTTTGTCATTTCTTCTGTTGCTACGAGTTAGGTCTCCTGAGACCCCACACAGTTATTTAATCAACTAACACCAGGGCTGTAAATGACCTGAAAGCCCTTTCCTTGTAAGGCTCTCTCCAGTCACTGAAAAAAAAAAACTGCAGACATCAGGCAGATTTATAAAAACCAGATGAATAAATGCAACTGAGCCGGGAATGTGTTGTACAGGTACATTGCGACAATATTTATCTTATTTCTTACACCGCCAAACTAAGTCTCCACTCATCCTTCCATTTTGACTGCTTACTCCAATACAGGAGTTGAGCCTAATCCAGCTCAATGGATCCAAGGAAGAATAAACTCTGAACAGGACGCCTGTCCATTAAAAGTGCATACACAAAAACACATACAGGAGACGAACGTGGACAGTTATGCCAGTTAACTTAGACACCTTGTCTTTGAACTATTTGAGAAACCCGTAGTTTCTCAAAGAAAACACCAGGGCCAATTGTCCCAGGAGCCAATTAACCTTTTCGTGTGTGTTTGGACTGCGGGAGGAAATTGGAGCACCGAGAGGATCCCCACTTGAACACAGAGAGAACACACAAACTCCACACATATAGTACCCCAGGAACTGAACCCAGGGCACCAGCGCTGTGAAGCTGCAGTGCTACACACAGTGCACCACAGTGCCCCTCTTTTATTCAATCCACATTTCTACATGTAAGAGATGAAATTCTACACTCCCTTCACTAACCTCACTTTCCTTGTGCTTTATGTTGATTAAAGGTATTGGGATATTTAAAGAAAGGCTTCTCACACAAAACAGTAGGTTAGTTAACTGCAACAAAAACATGAAAAAGAAGTCCTTTCCTGTAAGTTGTCTTTGTTTCCTTATTTTGACCAAGGACTTGTTTCTACTTATTTCACGGTGTAAATCACTCTGACAACTGCATTGTGACATCACAATCCTGAGAACAGAGCTAACCCCTTTGTTCGGAGGAGTGACCTTAAATATGAAATAAAATACAGCAGCAAATGGTTCACAAAGTGACAGACTTGTATTCATGTTTAATTTCTATCATTATTTAGAACACCATGACAAATAATCTCTAGTAGTTACATTTTTGCACGAAGAGAGACTGTTTTGCATAATAATATGGGAAGCATACTGCAGTAAGAATTATTTTCTGACATCATATTTGCTCAGTAATGAAAAGGCCTGTACATAAACAGGTTTTATTATATTAACAAACATTACCATGCAACTAAAAATAATTAACATTTTTCTTCAAATTCCAGAATTTTAGAAAGGTTTAGGGATATGAGAACTAAATAATCTTTTTTGTCTCTTAGTTCAATACAAGCAGAACATGAAAGGAATGTACTACACTGACAGGCTTAAGCACCAGAACCGTTAAATGTTGAACAAAGAAAACACCACAAAGGGACTTGATACGAGTGTTCAGAATTTTCAGATGAACCGACAAAGTAAAGCCAGTGGACTTCTTCAGAATGAACAGTGAATCACAAACTACAGGACACAAGTGAAATCTTTCTAGAAGTATATTTAAAACCAAAAACAGAACACAGTTCTCTACTTAAAGGTTTGTAGGGGGATCGATCAAGCTACCCTGGCTTCATCTGGGAAACGGCTGGAATGAGCTATGTACCAAGAGGGTTGTACGGGCTCAAGGGCTACTCACATTTGTAACTGCTCTAGTGTTCTTGTTTCAGTTGAATTTCTTTCAAAGGTATCACATTTATAAAACTGGCCCATAAAAGTATCTTCTCAATTATTTTTTTTGAAGCACTATTTCGTGCTGCCTGTTTGGATGAACTTATATTGCCTGACTGGGATATTTCTCCAGAGCACGCTGATCCGCTCCACAGACAGCAGTGCAGTGGGAGTGGAGCTAGCCTTTTCTTTCCTGCTAATTAGTGCTGTGAACTTCACTCCTCTCGCTGAGCCCGAGAAGAATAGCTGGAAACAGTCGACTTAATTAGCGCTTGATTTTATTTTTTTCCTGCAAACAAGCCTCGAAGGTATAACAGGTGCTTAGAGAAGATCTCCTCAAGCCTAATGCACCAACCTGACTGATGGTGCTCATGGCTCTCATGTAGCTCTCATTTCGTGATCGGAATTTAGGAGAAGCCAGCAGGCCTGCAGGGTCCAGGCTGTCCAGGCTCCTGTTGATCGAGACTTCACTCACCGCCCTCAGGTAGCTGTGACTTCGGATCTGAAGTTTGGGCGAATGCTCAGTCGAAAT
The DNA here is from genome assembly GCF_059453375.1 of Lepisosteus platostomus. NCBI lineage: Eukaryota > Metazoa > Chordata > Actinopteri > Semionotiformes > Lepisosteidae > Lepisosteus > Lepisosteus platostomus. The sequence continues at coordinate 5,185,995 of NC_142618.1, read as the reverse complement.
CCTAGAGAGAGATGGAGAGACTTTATTGTTCAGACAGGCCTTTCAGAGACGAACAGCGCACCCGCCAGTGGGCTCCTGCCAGGCCGAAGAAAAAAGGACAAAATAATCAGTTAAAAAGCGAGGCCACCTGCAGTTCTATGTGTATTTTCCAGCATTTAAAAATGGAACAATGGAACAGGAGAATTTCTTGTCTCGAAGAGGCACGTTTCAAAATAAATTCAAATACCAAGAGAACCTATTTCAATACGGAAATAAACAACACATTGAGTATATTTTACTGTTATTTAAATATACCACAGATGGCTGGGTTTACATGCAGTTTGGAAACTTCACATTCTCTCACTGTGGTCATGACCATAACTCAAGGCTTTATCACGCGTACGCTCATATCCCACACTTCTCATGCTCGGAGGAATGGCATCACTGCAAGGCAGCGAGTGCAGCTCAGCCCGCATCACCAGCACGTGGTCATTGCTGTGCCCTTCTGGCTTGACTGGCACACTGTGCCCTGACTGAGGCAAATTCTGCAAAATGAGAATCCAGCCAGGTCATTTCAACACAGGTTCCAAGGAGGTAATGTCACCTTCAGTAACACGCTCAACGCCAATGAGTCCTGTTTCATGTTCACGCCAAGGTCAGTCCTTGGCGTGAACCATCCCATTCACAAGTCTACAGCAATTAACATCTTCTTGCACTTCCTTCCAACAATAAAGACCATGCCAGGAAAACACGTGTTTAACAATCATGCTGCCCAGCTGCACAGGTTTAAAGGGAAAAACAAATCAACCCTTCATTAAGTGTATTTTTGTGATTTTGAAAAATGGCAAAGATTTGGGATCAAGCACATTTTGTTTTTCACAAGCACAGATTTATCACAGCAACAGAAGTCAATTCTGTTTTTGTGCAGTGCTGTATTGATGCATTACCCTGACATTGCCCCATAATCGCCTGTCATATCGCCTGCCATGTGAAATATACTGATCTAAGAAGAACAGGCCCTATTGATTGTTTTTACTTTTATTAAGGTATGTATCAATACTGATGAATGAAGCATGTATTAAACTCAGATCAACAACAGTTAGACAGGAACAGAACTCAAAAAGACTGATGTCAAAGTATAAAACACAAATTATTCATCACCTTAGAAATAAACCTTAAAGGACGAAATACTATCAAATGACAAGAATAAACTGTTCCTGTTCCGGATACCATTCCTGTTTTTAACCTTGATTGTCTCATCTTGGATGGATCCCCCGGTTCCTGGACCCTGGATTCGCCCCTTGGACTGTTTGGACATGTTTGCCTACGCCACGCCCCCCGAGCACCGGATCACCGTAGTCACGCCCCCACGTCTGTCCACCCGTCCTGATCCTCTACGTCTTTTCCCTTCTCCACTTACTCTCGGATTATACGGTCTGCATAGGGTCCTGAACAACGCTTACAGTTTGCCTACTTGGCCACGTAGAGCAGCGTTATAAGTTTGAATCAGTTACCCCCTCCTGAATTCTGCAGTCAGTTTCTGTGCTTCTGTCTTTCTATAAATTTCTCTGTGAATCCAGAATTAGGCAACGCTGAACATTTCCCTCTGGAGATTATTCAAGCATAATTAAATAACTTAAATAACAAAACAAGCAGTTTTATTAAAATTCTGAATAATACAATATCTCACTCACCGGCAGCATGTTAACCTTCATTTCCGGTATCAGAATTATTCCATTATTCAAAAGTGAAGATAAGATATGATATAAGCAGCAATATGATTGGACCTTTAACTCTCATAAAGGGGTCTTGTTGTAGGATTCCAGTCTGTCATGTGGAGTTTGAGCCCCCTTAAGTTAATTCAAAGTAATTCAAAACCTATTAAAATACATGCTACGTACATGCTTATTTTGTATTTGACGGTATTTAATTTGCATTTCTACTCGCACTTATTTCACTTATTCTCTGAAATGCAGGCATATCACATGTTTTCTGGCTACATGTGGAGGGGTTTCCCCTCAGTGGCAATAGCTATGGCTTTATAGATAGTAAAGATGGATATCCAGGTCTCACCCAGGGAGCTATGTCAGGTGTTGAAGTGTTACTTTCTAGTGAAATAAAGCTTGGACAATCTGCTCAGATCACTGATAGAGATGTACAACACTAGAAATGCCACTTTACTTTAAGCTGTATATTTCTTCTCTCGGGAAACAGTTTGTGTCTTCACATTATCAGAATTGAGTTCTAAATAATTACACGGCACTACTTCAAAATATTTACTGTTTTATTTGTACTACGATGGTGATGTACTGGGCCTGTTCATCCTGCAAACTTCATCATAATTCTGGGTAAGAATGGCTCTGTCTTTTTGTTTTTTGTAACTCTTTCCTAATAATAACATATACTAGTAATACTACCATTGTATCAATAGAGCGCAAGCTCATTTTTTGGATATGATCAAAATCAAAATCTGATTTCGTAAGTAAACATGTTGAAATCCTCAAATTGATAACACATTCATATTATAATGTAACACGCTGCTGCTTGCAGATGCATATTAAACTACTGGAATAAATTCTCACACATTATCATTATTGTAGACAACGTGACACAGCAATGACAGCTTTAGGAGAAAAAGCATTGTCACAGGGAATTTGATGATCAAGACAACTCTATAATGCATTGAAAATAAGCTGTGGCAAAACAAATTAATAAAAAAAGTGTGATCCTTGTCAGGAAGATCATTAAAATCTGCAATGTCGTTATTGTTCTTAATAATTTATTTGTAAACTGACAACTTCACCCAACTTGTGGTGGTTTACAAGAGTATGGAAAAAAGCAGTGCAGTTGCACTGATTCTGGTGTAGCTATATTATGAAATTCTCCAATGTCTAATTAAATGTTCAGTAAAACATAAATAAATACAATAAAACTAATTGTACACTTTTATTTAGTAAAATAACAGAACATTTAGAGGTAGGTCCTTTGTACATAAAGAGAGCCTAGATAATAATGTATATTTACAGCAATAATCTATCTGTAAAATTAGATACAAAAATAAATTGTGTAATATTCCTTAAGGTTGCTATTTAAAACAGGAATTATTTTTCATTCATAATGAGTACTGCAGAAAAATCAAGATATTCTCACCACGTTTCAGCTACACATATTAAATTACTTATGTTTCATTTCAACTCTTATTTACTAATATGCCATTTTGGATATTTAGCCAATGATAGTAATTAAAAACAGACAATTGCTAAATTGACAAAATTCTAGACTCATGGCAAAACCGGGGAACTTCTTACATAGGATACTTTCCAAACAGCACGGTACATCACAAATCATCTGCATGTGTAAAGAACCGGAAGGAATTACTACTGTGTATTCATAATTCAGATATGTTGTTGCTTCCTCTGATTAAGGAGAATATAGGAAATGTCAAACTTCAGTTTGTAAAATCAGTTTAGTGGCTGTAATGTGATGGATAGCATTCTGGTACACATTAACTCAGCCATGACCCTCTCAAATGACACAGAAGCACAGAAAGACAATGTTGCTCACACCTCCAAGCAAGTGGGGCTCAGTTCTAACTCAGTCAATCATCATAAATGCAATAAAAGTAATTAGCACAATGTATTAATAATGAAATATGCATCATGAACTAATTATTCACAAAATTGGCGCTAAACCATTTGTAGCTATTGATGACCATTTGATGATCTGCAATGTATTTGATATCTCAGACCATAAATGCCAGAATAAATCTTTAATCATGTGTATTTTAAAACTCTGCTGGTATGCTCTTATTCTAAATGTATTGATCTCTACAAAGGGTAGAGGCTCAGCATATATTTATATAACTACAGTTCTGAGCATACGATAAAGAATGCAATGATTGCTTGAATATACAGTATATAGCAGAACACTCTCTTGATGAACTTGTTAACAACTGTGACACACAAAGTAACATTTTTTCCAAGGAAAAATTAGGGATTTAAGATTCAATCTACAGGTTTTATAGGCTATAATGAATTAACATAATTATCTGGTACTTCAACACAATAAGCACACGTTTATATTGTTTCCTTATAACATTTATTAAGCTACTGCTACTGTTTTATTCATTTGCGCTTCGGTATACAGTAAATGACCATTTAACTTGTGTGATTTGTAATTCAAATTTCTCTCATGGTGCACTTAACTTTAACTAGGCCATGCTGTTTAGCAGCATGAGCTACAGTATAATATAGTGAGGAAGCAATATATTCATACTTAAATAAAATTGAGTTTTGTAATGTAAAAACTCTAGCAAAAAAAGGAGCATTTGAAAAAGCTGAAATCAATTATTTTACTACAGTATATTAACTAGTGATAATGTACTGTATAATATTTACTGTATAAGTAAAGAGGTGTAGCTGTTTAGAGGGCTCTGTACACTAGAGGCAGTACAAAGTGTGAATATGTGTAACAATAAAACAAAATCAATAGACCTTGTCTAAGGATAGCAGCTTATACACTGTAGGCAAAATGCTTGTAAGGATGGAAAAAACAAGAGCTTAAACCTATTATCATAAATCATCTGTTTTCAAAACCAAAGAAAGTATAAACAATTAATGTTGTTAAGGTCTCTTGATTAATTTTATGGGGATATTTTGCAGGACAGCCAGAGACCTGAGCTTTACTGAGTTGCATTAAGAGGAAATTAAAATAAAATCATACACAAAGGCTGCATTTTATCAAAAAGGTCAACACAACTACAAAGACGCAGAACAAATACATATTCTGTGACTCTGGATATGTTTAGTACTTTTAATTTGTAAAGTTATAGTGAAATACACTATTATTGGTACAGAAATTGTATTTTACTATGGATATGCAAAATAAGTATTCATATATAGTAAAAGGATATTTGATGTTAGTTTCTTATACCTCCTGCAGTCTCTCATCTATCAGACATTTTGAATTAGTCAATCCTTTGGTTTTCTTAGCGCCACAATTTAAATTTATCTGTGTTACTTTAGATGTGTTCATTTAAATTACAGCTAAATTATCATGTTGCAGTGCGGTGCCTAACACCATGTTTTACAGTGTTGTCTACATTTTAAAATTTCTTTGAAAGATATCAGACCCATCACTTTTTGGCTTAAAGCCACAGAAGACAAAACAAATATAAGAACAAAAAAATGCAAGTTTACTTCATTGTATTATTATTGTTATCAAGCAGGATTGCTATGCCAATGGCTTAAAATTGTCAGGTAAGCATCATTCAATAGTATCTTTAACTGTCCACGTGTTTACCTTGTGATAAAACCTACAGTATGTGATATAAAAAACAACATTTTTACTGGGTAATTGAATAGTCCGTCAAGGAAGATAGCTTGCGAATGATGTTTATACACATTTGAGGGTGACTGTTAATAAATGTGCTGCATCAGAGGAGCTAAATTTGATACAGAGTATATGTGTGTATATGTGGCTGGAAGGTTGCTGGTTCAAATCCCATGGACGGCACATGAATCCTAGTCCGTGCTCCCACCCCTGAGTAAGGTCCTTAACCCCAGGTGCTCCAGGGGCGCCGTATAAATGGCTGACCCTGCGCTCTGACCCCAAGCTTCTCTCTCCCCATCTGTGTGCCTGTGTGTCTCATGGAGAGCAAGTTGGGGTATGCGAAAAGACAAATTCCTAATGCAAGAAATTGTATATGGCTAATAAAGGGATCTGATCTTATCTTATTTTATTATAATCTCACACTTCTACTTCCCTACAGGTATAAGATGTCCAGGCGCTGCATGGGTCTTTCCTAGCTGTCCTCCCTCCACCCCCAGTTTCACTGCTAAAGCACTTTCTCTCTAGCTCACCCTGCATATGTGAGGGGGGTGCAACAGCTCTGATCTCTGACCAGCACAACTTTTTTAGAATTTTATAGCATTCGTTTTAATCACAGATGAATGTATTTTGCACTCAGCAGTGCTGGTACCGTACCTTCATCTTGTTAGTCTAGGAACAGAATCACTTTCTTACCTCTTAAGCCTCAGCCTTCCACTGAAAACCTTCCTCAGCACATTTTTCACAATCTCAGACCAACTGTGGCAGTTTCATCTTCTCTTTTCTTTCCTTTTTCTCTCTTCCTAATCCTGCTTGTTTGACTCTCCCTCCTTTCCCTTTTTTTGCTCCGTTTATGTTGTCCAACCCACTGCACCTACAGCCACAGCCTATATATGTTGTTTTGTCCTTCTTTTCACTGTCCCCATAAGAAACCCTAGTTGCTGACTCCTACTTTGCCCCTCAGATAAGGGCCTCCTTTTTCATACTCAACTTTGTCCCTAGCTCCCCTAGAATCCCAAAAGTGCTACAGTGTTCCCCACTTAACCCTCCTTAAGTTGGTGTCCAACTGGGGCGGTATTGGCCCTCGACTCTTCCCCCTCTTCTGCTGCCCACCACAGGGTTTCAATCTCAAGATAGCAGGTCCTACAAGTGCTGCCATCTGTTCCCTGACTTGTGTTCTATCACCCACACTATACTTGCTTTTCATTCACTTCACTCAACAGTTGTGTTTCTCCAAAGCACTATCCAAATGTATTAGATCAAACAAGCTCAAGCCTGCCTTACAGTATTTTCATTTACTCTATGTTACAGCTGTGTTCTGCTTGGTTCTTGCAAAAACAGCAGCCGAACCAACTCGCTCCGATCTCAGTGGTCAATATCTCCAACAGTGTGTTTTGGAGATTCTTTTGGGGAGATTTGACAGCTCTGATCTCTGAGCAGCACTGTCATTTCATCCGCCAGGCAACTTTAAGCCAATGTATTACGTACATCCCTTCATATTCATCATCTCATTTAGTCATTAGAGTATGACGGAACTACTGAAGGGAAAATTATGGCTCCCATATTGGTGTCTAAAATGGAGAATTCCCAACTTCATCTACTGTATATAGTGCAGTCTGGTTCAGGTAAAAGCATTTGAAACAGAGCATTTAAGAAAACCACTGAGTCATTGTATCTGTCCGCAGAGGGAGATACTCCGTATGAAATGCTGAATTTATTCCTTATTGTGCAAATAACCGTTGCCAAGGAATGCCATTTGCCTTAATGATTTTTTTTTGTGATATTTCTCAAACTGAAAAAGTGCTTGAGATGTAGATTTAGGTATATGAACATTATTAACACTGAAATATTATGGTTGCATTGGGAACAAAATAAAAGTTGCTACATGTACTGTAGTCAGTTATTTAAATAATCCTAGTTGGGTTTTTATATTGCCTAAGACAGTAAAAAGAGGTATGTTTTAAATGATGAGATTAATGTCACTACGAATTTACAAGTGTTAGAAGGAGGACATTATTACTGAGATGAGTCCTAATGCTTTTGGGATTAACGCCACAAAAACACTAACATCTGGTTTGAAGGTGACACCTAATGGAGCCTCATCCCTAATGGAATGAGAACTAACACCATCAAAAGCACTTAAATGTTATATAAAAAGATAGTGTTAGAACAGTATTTTATTTGTCCTACTAATGACAACTAACTGCTGTTATGAGAATCCTTAAATTCTAATCTAGTGTTTTCTATTTTTTATACCATATTGAAAAACAGATCTAAAAAGGGAACAGGGTTCATTCTAATGATTTCCAGTCATTAGTCATTTTATTTGCAGTCAATTTTAAATATGCACAGTATGAATTTCTGAATTAAGTAGATACTCAAAGTTCAAGATGTTAAACAAACTTGATAGCGCACTTGAGTACAAAATGAATTCAGCAACCATATTCCGGAAATAGAGTTAAATGCACTTGGGTTTCTAACATTAAGTTAAAACTAATGTGTCTGAAAAGTTAGACACCTAGAAAAAATCAGTTCTAAACCAATAGAGACAACTTATATAGATGGGATTTAAAACATGAAAGGTCTATGGAAAGATAAATTCTTTACCTGAAATCAGAACAATTACAGTTTAAACTATTGTAAAACTGTTTCTGCTGTAAGCCTTTTGGGAACCTTTTCCAAGAACAAAGGAAAGTTAAAATTGAGTGCTGTATATTCTACATTTGGATCATGAGGAATTTAGCTATGCATTAAACTTGATGTGGGGTAGACCACAGCTTTTGGTGCACCGGAAAAGTAATGAGTCTTTCAATCAGTATGAGTTAATTTAACACCAGACTACCACAGACAGTAACTTGCACCACTTGTAACCTCAACTCATCACATTTCAGATGTAGAGGAAGTTCGGGTCTGGTCAGCACTTGAATGGGATTGAGAGATCTCTACGGAAGATCTCACAGGTAGCTGCTGTGAGTATAAGTGTAAGTGGACGACTGGGGGTGCTCCCCAGGACCAGAGTTTCTAAAATGAATACCCCAGTATGACAAGGAAGACACAGGACACTGTGCTACACCCTCAGGAGTGTTCACCGGTGTATAACCAAATTCTATTTTCCACATATTCAGTTTGGCCTTTCCAAAATTCCCCCTTAATTCAATTGGTAAAGTAATTTTTTACTCATCCATCTGATCTTCTGTATACTGGGGCTGCTGTACATCACCACGGTGGGTCATTCACTTCAGGGTGGACTTCGGAATCTTTGAAACGGAAAGAGCTACATTGAAGCAAGAAGTTATTACTGTATCATTTCCTCACTACAACAGACGCATAGGTTTCCTCTTACAGGCAAAAAGAAGTGAAAATAAAACAACAAACTGTAGCAAACTGATATAACACACCCATTGTCCAAAACATATTCATATTACAACACTCTCAATCTCAAAAAGTAGTCTTGTTAGTTGTAATAGAAATTACAACTTAAATGCTGTAGTAAAAAAACAACTTGTGGCAGGATTGCTTGGGACATTATGGTGTCACAAAAATAAACAAAGGCAGCTGATGTTGTCTTGAAGTCTGCATCAAAAACCCACTGTGCTTCCCGAATGTGTACCTTGTTGAAATAGATCTCCATAAAGAGTCACAGTGACATCCTCAACCAGCTCACTACACCTACTAGACCTTATTAATACGATGAGGTAAGATCTGTCATTGGTGCAGAATTTCACACCTCCCACACTCACCACACATCACGCCTATCACTTCCTCATTAACAAAGAAGGAAAAGAGCCAAGAAACTACTTGATGCCAAAGATCTAGAAAAAGTGCAGATATATTAATTATCTGTGGCTCATCTTTGTAAAACACAGATTTTTTATTCATGTACTCTGCAAACAAAAAATAGGGTTACCAAAGCCGTGGAGAGTGATTTTCTACACTACTGCTATGAGCAACACAGCTTTATTTAATGTCACTACAGCTTTATTTAGAATTAACAGCCTTATTTGCCATTGAAGCTTTTCTGAACATGACCCACAATTAGTTTTAAGACCCAAAGACTGTAGTTGCTTTGATATACAGTATTCAGGATAAATCCCAAACGGAGTAGGGGTTAAAGGACTGGTCATTTACTAAAACAATAACTTTCAAGACGGAAAAAGAAAATGTCTCTAAAAATAGACTTGAGTGAGGTTTACATGATCTCTGCAAGCATCTTCTTTATTGACTGACTGGGCATGCCAACGGAGTTCATAAAATTCCACAGAAAGACTTATGATGTCAGGGTAGGTCGAGCTTAATAGACTGGATAAGCTTCAGGAGGTGTCGAAGATGAAACCCGCAGCAGGATTTGTATTGTCATTTCATCATGGCCCCTTCAAAGCCAGGGACATGAAATAAAAATAACTGTGAGATATGCTTAATAGTCCTCTGCAGCACGGACAGCAAGCTTTCTCTTAGACAGTAGTGCACGTTGCTAACCGGTGATACGGAAAAAAAATCTTTTAATTTTATTTTTCTTATGCAAAGCAAGGTTTTTAATATGCACCATGCTGCTAAATAGCTTGAGTTAATAACATTTCATTACAGGGAAACATTTCAATTGTCGCATCTTTCCCACTTTCTCATATTTTAAGCAGAAATGTATTCTTTTCCTCAGGTGTTTACATTCTTGAAACTTGCTGTCGGACTGAGGAATACTAAAGACTGTCATCGTTATTCAATGAAATATATTGTTATTGGTATATCTATTTAATTATTTACAATATGAATGAAAATGTAATTGTGTGAATTACATTGTCAATGTTCGTTTTGGTCAGTAAATACAACAAAAGTCAGATAAGACTTAGGGAATTGGAAGAGTTCATGCTTATGTTTTTCCTAGATATGAATTAATCTCCGGACATCATCCTAAACAGCCCCTGCAGTTAAGATGAAATAATGAGACTCCTCTGTGTACAGTCTGTAACGCTGCAAATCAGACTGATTGGAAAATTCCCTTTTCTTCATTTCATACCTCAGATTTGTGCTCTTTTAAATGAACTTCACTTAGCAAAACTCTAAACATCAAATTAACCAACAATTACTTATCACAAATAAAAAAGCCTTTTCACAAATAAAAAAAGCCAAAAGCTGAACAATAATGAATTAATTTAAAGCCTGTAAATAACTTAAAACAGAGGAAAGCTGTTTTCCTAACAATGTTTTTGCATAAAGTATTTATTCAGTATATAAACGTATTTACATGAATTATGATTTTTATATCTGAATATCTAAACAATATTCAGTACAAATGCTACATACAACATCAGGTAAATTAGGAACAAGTAATAGGTTTATTTCATGCTGAATAATTTGTTCTTCTTTTTTTCAGCATGGAATAAACCTATTACTTGTTCCTTTGCAGCGTACGCATGCTGACACAGCTACCCACCTGAACTACTATCAGGTAAATTATCTGATTATGGAATAAATCAGTAAATCCATGATTCATTACTCACAGAGATATGTATGTTTACATTTCAATATTGTAATAACAACTGTTAACAATGAGCTTATTTGTTCAGAATTTATAATTGTTCACTTAATACCTCCCAGGATTGATTTGTCTGTCCAATATATATTGGATAAATGATCAAACAGAATAAACTTGACTTTCATAGAATTTTCTTACCTTTAGCTATACAATTGAATATTTAATCACCTTCAGCGACTTTATTAGTTAAACTCCAATTATGACTTCTTCCGGGTATAATGTGTGCTGTACTCCACGTCAACATAGAAAGATTCAAGTGTAGTTTTATCTTCTCCTCTCTGTGTAAGCTTTAACTTTTGCTCCATTGAGCATTTTTGTAGTTCTTCTTTAAATTGACTGCAGTCTAAAACGCAACTGTATTAGCATCACAAGGGTAAAAAAATCACTAATTTTAGAAAAGCAGTTACTAGAGAGGATTTCAATAAGCATTTCAACAAACATCATCATCTGAGTTATCACATGGCCCTGGAAGAATGCTTCCTTTTGGGACAATAATCCAACAAGGGGATTCACAACATGGAGTGTAGGGGACCCCCAGTCTTGGCGAAGAATCAGGTGTGGATCCAGTGCCGTATCTTCAGTAAAGCAGTGTTTCATCCCAAAGTGCTTTACTTTGAGAGGCCCCATTAGAGGAGACTCAATTCATCCAGTACCAAACCGCTGAACCCACCAGAGTGATGCACGGCACCCATTCTACGCCACACCCCTTCACCCCCCACTACTGATGAGAGATTAGATACTTTACTCCACCAATTTAAGAAGGGCTTGTGGAATACAGACGCATGAAGATGTCATAGCAAATAAACTTAACATCCATGCACTTGTGTAGTTCTATGGAATGTGTCTCTCAGTGTCGAAAGAGTTCCTTAGGTGAAGAAACCTCCGCGGTATGTTGCTTCTTCACCTTCTCGCCCGCTGGAACGAAGGGGACAGAACATTCTCCTGGCTAGCCCAGGTCAGACAGACCACCTGTCGAGGTGACAGCTGGGACTGTGAATGTTCAGACAAGGTGGCAGCCACTAACGAGTGCAGGGCGTGAGGACTCGTCACGCGTCACGTTGCCACAAGGTGGCATTCTTGGCGGCACCAATGTGATGTGGGCTGACTCACATAGCCACTCCTGTGGAAGGACTGATGAGAGACAAGTTCGGCTCTGACCACATCATCAGCTACAGGTTTCCAAATTCACCCAACCTCAGGTATGGAGACTTCTGGTTATGGATACAGAAGAGGATCGGTTCTATCACTAATGACGTCTCTGCCATTTTTTAATCTGCCACTGTTGCCATTCCCAAGGATCTGCTTAGGTCCATATCTTGAGTGATACAGTTCACAGTCCCAGGCATGGTGGGGTTCAGTCTGAGCAGGGATGGTAACACAGCACACCCTGCTGGTGGTTCTTCTCCCTGCCATTCTACACCGGTGATCCCAGAAATTATTTGGATGGTTATTCTTGTCAGCGGTAATTGTTTTGTTTGAATGTTTTCCTCATTTTTTCCCAATAAATCAATACTTTTATCAATTCAATAAATCAACTGACCCTCCTCCTCCCACCCTCAACTAACAAAACAAAATAATATTTACAAAATAAAAATTAGCAAAAAAAATATACTGTACAAAATATGGGCTCCCCAAGGATCCCACACTGCAAACCCAGAACCTAATAAACAATATACAGTATCCAACTCTTCCATTCCAATAATTTTATTTGTATTTTCCTCTTCTCCTAGCCTACATTTCTTCTTTTTGTTTGTCAGTCTATACATTTTAAAAAACTCTGGCATTTTCTAAATGATTTTAGCAGCCAAGTTTAAAAATAATTACACTTCCAACTGCAGGGCTTTAATGGCTAGAAATCAATTAAATCAATTTCTCCACGAAACAGAACTCGAGGAAGTAGAAATTGTACAAGGTTAATCAAGGTAAAACCATACTTCATTAGTTGACACCCAGTTGTAGATTAGCATTCTGAAAAAGGGAAATACTGCAAAGGACACAACATGGCTCAATTTAATCTTATAGGAATTTGGAAATTGCAGTGACTGTGTGTAACCTAAATAATACATTTTGAATGATTTCCAGTGATTTTCAGATTCAAAAATGCTTGGTTCCTAATCAATTAAAATTGTGCAATTGCTTTTTAAGTAGCCTCTTAAGTCATCCATTCCCCTTAAAAAGCTAACAATTTATAGTGAAATGTGATGTAAATTATTTACACTGTAAGATTTGTTAAGTCTCATACTCAAATAAAACTAAAATGCATTTCCTTATGTCAGAACAGAAGCCTTAAACCATCCCCAGGCCAATAAAAATAATTAATCACACCTTCAAATGCTGTGCTGTTAGTTAACCAAAGGCATTCTTGGCTCTTCTAGTGATAATGATGGCCATTTCTGCAGAGATTTTAATTGATATTTGTTCTATGGAACATTGCCTTCAAATCTTTTCACTCAAAGACAAGGAACTATTCAATTATTTCTTGCTTGTAAGAGAAAGTATCAGCATTGCACTTCATTACTGCCTTTATTTGAAAAGGAATAACTTTATAACTCCACAAACATTGAAATCTCTCCAAATTTACATATGGCCTAGACCAAATCAATGTTTTACACACTGAACATTTGATTCACTGTGCAATACAGAAAAAAACAAAGACAGCTCTTTTAAAAAACACTATTGGTTGCAATGAAACATCTCTCATCTTCACTATCACTGTGAGTGGTTTCTCAATTACTCTCTACTAGTATGACAGTGGACCTTTGTGCTGGTCTTGGTTTAAAACCCGCACAGCACAAATGCATTAGGAAATATTACACATGGAAAGAATATATCATATTGTGGTATAATCCAGGGGCGTGTTTGGTGTGGAGGCGGAGCCCTGGATTAAGGGTGACGCATTGCCTTAGCAACCACCTCTGTCCTGGCTAATTAAGGACAACCCACAGCTGTGGGGGCCCTTTAAGACACACTCAGCACCTCCCTGGAGGGACGAGCAAGCAGGGCTCCAGTCGGGTCAGCCCCGCAAGGGGAGAATATTCCAGCGACAGTCCCGGAGGGGGTTGTGATGCGAGCATAAGGCCGCCAGTTTGCTTCTTTTTAATATTTTCTTTTTTTCCCTCCCCTGTCCTGCCATGTATAAGATAAGATCACTTTATTGGCCATATATAATTTCTTGCGTTAGGAATTTGTCTTTTCGCATACCCCAGCTTGCTCTCCATGAGACACACAGACAGGGAGAGAAGCTGGTGGTCAGCCATTTATACGGCGCCCCTGGAGCAGTTGGGGTTAGGGGCCTTGCTCAGGGGCCCAGTGGAGTAGGATTCCTCTGCCAGCCGCGGGATACGAAGCAGCAACCTTCCAGCCACAGGCGCAGATCACTAGCCACAGAGCCACAGCTCTGCCACAGGACAATATCTGCACCGGGACTGATTGAGTTCTCTTTTTGTTTTGGCTCCTTTTCATCCAGACAGGTCCCCATTAGACTGGGAAAGTCCTGCCTGGACGCCGCTGTTCCAAGCGATGCACTTTTCGTTTTCCTTTTTTTGTTTTTCCGGTTTCCGCTAACCTCACACCGGTAAACCTCTGCCCCCTCAGAAGTTACAAAAGGAATTTGGAAGGATGCCAGGCATGCAATGCGCAATACAAAGGGGTATACGGGGGTAACCCAACAACTGTATGAAAGACATACTGAGGTGACTTTGTACTTTTTTGTAATGAATGAACCCTACTTGATGGTGAAGGGTTATCATCCTTTTCCATTTTTCGTAAATGCAGTAGCTCAAGAATAGTATATGACAAACAGCACAATTTAGGTGTTCAGACTGTACTTCCTATAAAAGGTACAACTGACTAAGTAGGCACAACCTAATTTTCACAATAGTGGATATAGTGGAGTCAGGACAGGGCTCACTGGTTTTTAGTGCAAACCTGTCACTCCAGCAATCTGGAAGAACACCCCACCAAAATCTGCCTCTTTCAGATGCCCAAGCTTAATCTAGGGTTATCTATTATGTCAGTGCATTTATTACAAGAATCATATAATAAATAAGACGCAAACATTCAAAAGACATGGTCATAAAAAACCAACAAACAGAAACAATAATACATATGCTTCGTTTGAATTGTGCTGTGGGAAGAGCTAGCCTCTTAATAAGCTTAAAATATTTTAAACAAACATATTTCATATAAATAAATATATGTATTGGATTAAAATGTCACAAGGGATCACTTTTGAATTTGCTAGATTGAGAAACGCAGCAGATTTCACACCTGCTAAATGTTCAATTTGCTCAAGTAATTTTGTCGTGTAAAGATGCAGTTGCCTGGCTTCCTTTAACAGAATCATTAGCATTTAATCCAAATAAAGAAAAAAAAAGTAAAAATCTAAGGTTAAAACATAATTCTATATCACAGTACCAAGCAATCAGCAGTGGTATTTTCTGTTGTGCACTAAACCTTAGACCAAAATATTAGGAACTGGGATGGTATAATGTTGGGCCTCGTATTCCACATGGTCCAGTTCCCATCAGAACTGAGGTCTGAGGAGCAGTATGCTAAGGAATGCAAGGGACGTTGCTTCTTGTAAGTGTGGGTTCTTGTACATTTTCAAACCAAAATAAACCTTACAAAATATCCAGCGTCTGGAAATCCCCCCAAGTACTGAAACCCTTCAGCACGGCTGCCCAATGTGCAGTCCAAACAGCTCAGGATAAAATGAATAACTCTGCTGCTCCCCTGTTAGCCTTTAAATGGTTTGTCTCCTGTCTGCGAACTCCCTACACACCTCCGCACCTCCTGCCTTCCTTCAGTTGCGAATATGAGGCTGTGAACCCTGGGTGGCTCTGCTTCTCTTTCTGTTGTCACAGGGCGAAAGAATGATCTCCCAGCCTATATTGGATCTTGCTTGTCAATGAACACTTTCAAATCCTGTCTTACAAAGCCCTTTTATACTCGGCATACTTTTATACCGCTGAAGTTGTGTTCGTTATGCTTTCAATGCAAACGTACAGTAACTTACACATGAAAGATTATATGTATTTAGATATAATTTCTTTAAGTGTAATGTTGTGTGCAAATTGCTATAAAAATTCCTTTCAACACATACCTTTTTGTACACAATTGCAGATACAGTAAAAGAGCACTGCAGTGGGGAGAGCTTTACAGATAAAATTCAGAAACATTTGCAGCATTTGGCTTAAACCAGAGACTTGAAAGTATTATCAACGATTTACAAACCATCAGCCTTCCTTGTCCCTGCACGCTTCTGACCGGAAACACCCAGCTGAGAAAGCAAAATCTTAAAACAGCCAGAGCACAGATCAAGACTGAACACTTTTGCTTTTGGTACTTCTCACTGTGCTTTATTTTGGGCTCCTCCCAAATCTATATTAAATGATCAATAATGTAAGGCAAACCCAAAACACAGGTATGACTATAGTGCCATCCCTCTTGTGGGCACTTGAACCGGGAGGTCTCCAAAGCCACATACAGAGCGGCTGGAAACTGTATAACATCTGAAATGGCTTACTTGAGAGTGGTCAGCTCGGTCAGAGACGGCTGGGTGGCCTTGAGATAGCTCGCTCTCCGCGCCTGGATCTTCGGAGAGGGCTTCGGGCTGGTGTCCGAGTCCCCACTGTCATCGTCTCCCATGGCTTTTATGTAGCTGCCGCTGCGCATCCGGCGGCAGGGGATCTCGTCGTCCTTACCTGAGGGTGCAAAGCCACTCCATTCATCCTGGGGGACCTGCGGGGATGCGGAGAGCAGGTCTTCAGACATTTCTGGCACTTTGCGCGCTGGGATTCCCTGCGCTCAGGCAGCTTTGCGCTCCTTCTTTATTTCCTGCATTCTCTGTCTGAGCAAAGTAATTAGATGTTCTTGTGGTTCTGCCTGACTGAGCTAAAACGCCTCCTTAGCAACCTGGGCATCTGTTTCAGCCGAGGCACCTGCAAGCGTGGCTTCATCAGCAAGGCCAGCCATGAGAGGCATATTAGAAAAAAGCCATGAGAGTCTTCAGAAATGCACAGGCTCAGCTAATAAATATGTCAACATCCTGGTCAATGAAGTAATCGGAGACGTGCTTTTTAATTGAAGGTAGTGACGCTTGCGGTGCCTGAAGGGGGAAATTCATTTTCAGGTCACCAAGAATAGGCTGACTTACCAGAGAGCAACTCACTCGTAATATCACTGAAAGATCTCGTCGCTTTGGATTAAAAGCTTTACACTCGTGTTTTTTTTTTGGTAGGATTAATGTTTTCGACTTATAATCCTTCAAGTACAAACGAGAAATAAATTATGATATGATAACCATTTTGAAAGAAGTATTTGCTGTTCCCAGTTGGATCCAACCAAATACTGTTGTGGCCTTTCAATGTGATAAAAACAAAGTAATAAAAACATTTTTATAACTTAGGAAGCTACACAAAATCATAAATAAATGTCAAACTCTTTGGAGGGTTTTCACTGGTTTATAATGATACTGGTGTTGTAGTCGGCTGCAATTGTAGAAGTGATAAATAACTAGACTGCTACAGTATATAACCAACGTGTAACTTCCTATATTCTTAATTCTTGTCACTGACATTCTTAAAATCCATTATCTTTCTAACTGCAGAAAGCTGTGAAGTTTAATCGCGAGTTCACAGATTTCTATATTCCTTTATTTCTATACAATAAAGCAGTGGCTCTCAAACTGTGGTACGCATACCAGGAGTAACAAAACTATGGTAATATGTTTAATGAACCTTCGGAATGTCACACAGTTCTTCATCATTTTATTTTTTAAATTCTACCAAATAAAAATATTTAACATACACCCTTGGCTCAACAAAATAAGCTTTTATGTACATTCAGTCACTCTAACAATGTTAATTGCAAGACAAACGATGAACTGCAAAGCACCTTTGATGTGTGACAGCTAAGAAAAGTGATTGCCGGTCAAGCATTTACAGTTCCATACTTCAGAGGCTCATTCTGCCCCCTCTGGCATCACAATGCTATTTTTCTTACTCCACAAAAAAAACCCTTTGACCAGACACTAAAATAAAACGTAAATGGATTTCTCTGAAAAATGTAGTTCCTAAAAAATGCATGATCTAAAAGCTCTTAATCAGCTTCTATTTCATGCTTTTTTAAGGTACCTTATATTTAATATCCCATAAAAGCTTGGTTGTCTCGATATGGAGCCTTTCTCTTCTCCCCTCAGGAGAACAGGAGAAGAAGAGTTAATGTGCAAAAGCTCGACCTTACAGTTTCCACCCCTTTTCAACTGTACTACAGTATGTCTGGTGGCAAAACACCTTTTCCAAAGTGTTTCAGGACTGATAAACCACCATATGTGTTAGACATCTTAGAATGTATTTCCCTTGCCTTATGTTCAGAGCTAGAGGCATCAGAGTGGTGATTATGCACTAGTTCTTTCTTCTTCATAGTAAAATCTCTCGAAGGAAACTCTTTTAAATGGGTCAAAGTTTTATTTTAATGAGGGAAATCGTGAGACGCTGTCAGACTGAGCACTCTCTCAAGCTTCACCAACAATTTCAACCATAAACCAGAGGTGTACTACAAAAGCAGCGCCTTTTTAAACAAAAATAAAGCGGGACTTAATTATTGCTGGTTTGCAAAGATATTTCTATTTTCTATTCACAACGACCAAAACTGTTACCTGCTTTAGTTTACAATATGTTTTTACAAACAAAACTTACAAGTTCTTATTATGTTTTCAGAAACATTGTGTGGCTGGTATCTGTAAAGTACTCAAGGGAAGGAGGAATATTTAGTAGTTCAGGTCATAACGTTGGGATCTTTCCCTACACTGTCTCTCAGTACTAATCTAGTTTAAGCGTGAAATGCCACATTCATACAATACACTATAATGCCATACGTTGGTCAGTATGAATAATACATTTATTACATCATGTCACTTCACACTGTCTCCAAAAGTTCTAATATAGCCAAATATTAATCATTTTATTTCTCAGAATTCATTTCTCTTGGTTTATTATAGTACAAAGTGTATCACGTGCCACACATAATGGTCAGAGACCAAAAATATGAAGTATACTCCCAACACTGAAATAAGCAACACAATCATTGAGTAGCCAACTGCTTCCTCCATGTCTCTAAATAAGTCAAAACTCAGTGCAAAAATGACTTAATAAATGGCATTCATTGATCACATGATCATGTGATCTCATAATCCCAACATATATCTCGACTGGAACTGGTTGAAATGCAGTTATTTCTTGACAATGATATTCTGGCCAACTTTGAAAACCTGAAAAATGGAAACGGATCCCTATCACAACAGGTTCAATTAATTGATTCACTCAAATTGATAAATTCTTCAGGTCCTTGTACATACACATATACAGTGGATATAAAAAGCCTACACACCCTTGTTGAAATTGCAGGTTTTTGTTGTGTAAAGTCAGAAATCAAGATAAATCATGTCAGACATTTTTCCATCTTTAATGTGACCTTGCAAACAACAAAATTCAAGAGAAAAACAAATAGATGATTATTAGGAAAAATAATTTAAATTAAAAAACCTACAACACCCTGGTTGCATAAATGTGCACACCCTTTTATAATGGGGGCTGTAGCTGTGTTCAGAGTTAACCATTCACATTCAAAATCATGTCCAAACGTAAGTAGCATACACCTGCCATCAATGAAAGTGATTCTGATTAACCCCAAATAAAAATCAACGATTCCTGTAGGATTTCCTTTAAACTTTTGTGGTTGCATCCTACTGGGATGGCCATGGTCCGCAAAGAGCTGACAAAACATCTACGGGATCTTATTGTGAAAGGTACCGATCAGGAGAGGGCTATAAAAGAATATCAAAGGCATTGGATGTACCATGGAGCACTGTGAAGACTATCATCAATAAGTGGAGAAAATGTGGCACCACAGGGACATTGACAAGATCAGAACAACCCTCCAAAGCTGATGACAGGACAAGGAGAAAACCTATCAGGTTTTTTTTTGCAAGGAAGAGTGGGATAAAATTGCAAAGTCCAGGTGTGAAAAGTTTATAGAGACTTATTCACAAAGACTTACTGCTGTAATAAATGCAAAAGGTGCTTCCACAAAGTATTAGTTTGGGGGGGGTGCACACTTATGCAACCATGGAGTTGTAGGTTTTTTAATTGAAATTATTTTTCTTAATAATTATCTATTTGTCTTTCTCTTGAATTTTTGAATTTTGTTGTTTGCAAGGTCACATTAAAGATGGAAAAATGTCTGACATGATTTATCTTGTTTTCTGGCTTTACATAAACCTGCAATTTCAATAAGGGTGTGTAGACTTTTTATATCCACTGTAGCATAATCAGTACACAGTATAAACACACTTGCTTGTTATTCAGTTTGAAAACAAATGCTGTGTATTTCTTTTCTAATACATCTGACCCATAATTTTAATTTCTTCTAATCAACCAAGAATATAACAAGGCCAGACAATCTTTACTTTATAATTGAACTAATGTTGGCTTCTGCAGCGGGATGAGACAGAAAATGCTGGAGTTTCCATCACACATCAGTGAAATCCATGGTGGATGTTAAAAGAGAAAACACCGTTAAAAAAAGGAAAGTCACTGAACGTTTATATGAATCAGACAAGAGTGTTGGTAACTAAGGAAACCTACGGTTAACGTCAGAGCAAAAATCACCAGATTGAGCACAAAAGCTGTTAGAGGAAGCAGATGACATTATAAGCAAGGAGCCCACACAGTACATAATGTCACAGATGTACAATTGTAAACTGGAGGGAAAGTATATTAAAGATAAATATACAGTGCGGAGACTTTAGTTTAGGGCTTGTAACTTTAAAATTTCACCTTAACTTAAAGTATAAAAGATACAGTTCTACAAACTAAAACAAAAACATGTTTTTATTCAATTCTCAGTTCTCTTCCACGATAACGTGTCTGAAAGAGGTGCTGGTCATCTAAAATGTAAGCAAGTATTCTCTCCAACTACAACAAAAAAAACTGCACACATGACGTAGAAGTATTCTAACATTTTCATTTTCCAGCATTAAACGACATAGTACTGTAAAACTGCGGTGTATCAGTCATTGGCTAGCCAGCTCGTTCACCTGGTCACCAAGTCACCCTGGGCTCCAGTGAACTCTTGCCCTGATGGGATGAGCCAGGTGTGGCCACACCTTGCAGCAACAACCACAATCCATTTATAGTACATCCCACTGACACTATCACAACCACAGCTCAGATCTGAGCTTACTTTGCCATCCACACTCCCAAAACACACTCTGTCACAGGAAAATTAAACAATTTGCAAACAAGAGGCCATTCTGACCACCTAGCTTCTAGCTAACTGATTTGATCTCGCTGAGGATCCTCACCCAGCTTTTCTGAGAATATGCAAGTATATCAGCTCTGACAACACGGGCGGGTATCTCTTTTCAAACTCACACCAATCCCCTGTGTGAAGAAACACATTGTGTTCTCCGGCCTAGACGCACATCCCCTTGTCAATCTCTGCTACACTCAGGTGATGCTTTTGAAGACCCCAAGTCTCCCGGAGTGGGAATTTAAAGTAAGTCTTGGTCCATTAAGGAACAGCCCATTAGCACAATGTATGCGATCCACATGAGGTGTTCACATTAGGCATGGTTAGTGAACAGGTCAATGGGCGAAGATTCTTTCTCCTTCAAGCCAATGCCCTAGACTAGTACTGGCAATAATCCCCCATGTCCGGTGAGTGTTGAGTGCTTTGATAACTTTAAAGGAGGCTGCAAAGAAACGTCTTGTCTTATTAATCTAAGCTTGGCTGTCATTTCTGTCTGCCCAAGTTTAATTAAGTCATGTTTAGTTTCAGTCTCATGGTTGTTCAGCGCACACTGACCGTGCAATGAATGTGAAATTGAAGAGCCTGCCTGTAACAGTACAATCCAGTACAGAGCAGAGACATGGAGGAGACATCCCTTCTGTGACATAGCACACAACATGTTCCTGTTACACAAGGAACCAACTAAGCACTATACTTAGAATAGTTCCATGTTCGTATCAACTAAAAACATTCTCCAGTAATTCTTAAGTTTTCTATCTTTACTACTCTGATAACAATTTTATTAAAACACATATAAATGTCTACCTACAGTATATGGTTTCTTTTGTTGATGAGTATAAAAATTAACAACATTTTGTGAGTTACAGATCTGGTGTCAAGCAATTTTCCTGAATCAACACAGTGGTTTAGCACTCTAAGTTCAGTAAAGTTTGATGCTGGATGTTTAAGTCTTGATATTCTGATAATGCATCAGCAGAAGGATTTTCTCCTTGAGTAGGCTTCTGGCAGAAGGAAGATGTAAAAAATAATGCCCAGGAAATAAACTACTGTATGTATATTTGCCAGACCATGCACAAATCACCAAATCACAATCCTGGTGGATTCTAACTTTGTCACAGAGTCAAAAATAATAAAGATAGAAACTGAAAGCATCTTGCTCAGATTCGCTATTAGGGGCCTTTGAAAAATATGAGAAGGTCTCTGCCAAGAAAGTTCTCACTAAATCTAATCAAGCAAAAACTCATGATAAAACTAAAACTGAAAATAAAAAGGTAATGATTACAGGAGCTGTAGATAGAGCATACTAATGTTAAACAGAAGAACCAAAAATGATTCAGTATCCCATTTTAGAAGGGCCACAGACTGCCTTCATTAAAATTCATTAAAAGTAAGAGCTTTTTCTGAGTGAGGCTCTCTGCTTTCTAAATGGAGGCTGAAAGTTCATCTCTGTTAAAGGGCTCTGAAAAAGTTTCCTTTTCTTTGAAAGGTTTTCTATTTTCCTTTACTGTTTGCAATGCATTTAGTTTGATGGAAAGCAAAACATCTTCAAAGCTATTTAAAAACTTGAACCATCTCCCTCTCTCGCACTACAAAGACCATCTGCGATCCATGAAGGCAGCCTCTCGCAAACTTGAGCATAGGTGGCGTCTTTCTGGCCTAAATGTACATTATCAGGCCTGGAGAGATTACTTATCTGATTATAAGGTTACTATAATCTAGGTCTGCTAGATCCACCTACTTCTCTTACATCATTGAAAATCACCAAAACAACCCCAGACATCTTTTCTCCACCATCAACAGACTGCTCAAGCCAAACTGCCCTACCACATTACCTGCCTCATCACAACTTTGCAACACATTCTTAGATTTCTTTAGTTCTAAGATTGACAGCATCCGGCATCACATTCTCTCCACTATGGATATCATTTCCATACCTCCTCCCTCCTCATCTAACTTCTCTGGTTCCCATCTCTCCAGCTTCTCGGTCTCCTCTATTGTTATTGTTGTATTGTTGTAATTGTAATTGTGTCTTATCTTGTGAATTCTTCTTATTTATTGTTGTAGTCTTCTTATTTATTGTTATTGTCATCCTGTAAAGCACTTTGAGAAGCCACCTTTAAAGGCGCTATAAAATAAAGTTGTTTATTATTATTATTATTATTATTATTATTTATCAGGATGATAATGACACAATGGTGAAATCCAGTAAAGCAGATTAATTTCTTCATAGTTTCAAGTCTTTCTTCACCAGGCTACCTCATCAAAAATTATGTAAACTTTGTAAAGATTAGTATATCTGATCATAGGCATTTCGGTACATACTATTTTTGCTTTGAATGTGATGATTTGAAGACAAGTCACGTTAAGAACAGAATGTTAAGCACCTTCTGACAGACCTTGATTGCTGAATAATTTAATTAAAAATGCCTTTCAATTTATAGCAACTACAGCAGATGAAATAGATTAGAATACTAAGCCCTCCAGATTTATTCATACCCTCAATGAAATAGGAACAATAATACATCATATAGCGGAATTTTTATAGGATAAGATACTGTATTTTTCTTAAAAATTCGAAATTTGTTACACTACAACCATAACAACATTTAACAGGACAAAGTTATATTATTCACAAAGAATTAATTGAACTCCAGAACGCCTGAGGGCCACATTTACTTAGACCTCCAAGTATTCCTTTAAATAAAATACAATGCAAACATATCTACAAAAAGATTCTGTTTGCTGGAAGTGTAAGGAAAGCAGCTGGAAACACATACAGTAGAAATACGTACTGTAGAAATACATACAGTAGATGCCTCCAAAGTTTTCCTTTCAGTGCTTTACCACTTCAGTAGCAGCACGCGCAATCATACTTAACGTTAGAGAGCACTCGGTAGGTCACTGGCCTCTGCTACTTGGGCAGTTTAGCAATGCTAAAAAATCTACAAAAAGCTGAAACTGGCACTTTGCACTCTAGTGTACATTATTAGTAAGATACAGTATGTGAGTCTACTGGCATTAATGGCAGCCCCACAAAGTAGAGGATGCAAGTGTATCTTGTCACCACGGTATGCGAGACAAGTGATTCAGGAGGCGAATGTAAATCCAAAGGTAACAGTTAGAGATCTTTAGCACCAAAAGGCATCTACAGGATACAAAGTGTGAAGAACCACCATTTCCATATTGCCTCATGAATGTAGCCATTGTGGTGGGTTCACAGAGGAGTTCTATCTAAGAGGAGAACCACCACAGGAAGAGGCAACTTAGATTCACCAGACTACATGTGAATGACAAATAAAACCACTTCTTATGGTCAGAGTAAATGAAAATTGAGTTTTTTGACCAGACTCATCAGTATTACGTCTGGCATGGAAAAGGTGAAGCTCATTTTGAGAAGACACTCATGTTCACTGAATGACAGGCAGCCTATTATGACTTAGAACTGTTCCATTTCTCTGTATCCTAGAAGCACTGTAAAGATTGGGGGAATTTACCAGGATCTTTTGGCCTAACGCCAAGCTCAAATTTGACCAAATAATGGACATACCAGCATGACAATGATCGTAATCATACTTCGAAATCAACAAAATAATGTTTAAGTGCACAAAAAATATGTTCTCAACTTCTAGACCTAATTGCTGTTGTACAAGCCTTCCCTTCCCTGAAACCTGAATGAATTTGTGCCATACCACATATAGTACATTTTCAACAAATTTAAAGTTACTATAGTGCATTAATGTCAACATTACAAACTATGATACAATACTGTCTTTAGATACAAAATGTCCTTCACAGAATCTTAATTCAAACCCAATTTCTCTAAGGCTACATTTATGAAGTTTCAACTAAAAGGTCGAGATGAGGTCAAACCATAATCTCTTCCTCCTACGTATAAATTGTAGATTTCTAGCTTACTGCACATTTCATTGCAGGTTACCCCTCAGCTGCTTGTTCATGCGAAAGACAGACCTTCCTGTGCCGTTCTCCCTTGCTCCCTTGTGTTTTTCACCTGCTGGAAGGACAACATATCCCAGCACTCTTGCCAACTGGGAAAGACACAGAATTCCAGCCTGATTCGGAAGCCGATTTTCTCCCAGAAAAACAACACTCTCTAGAACTCCCAATTCCTATCTGCAATTGCTCCTACTCAACTGCTTTCCAGTGTCCCAGTTGTCAGTCCCGTATTGACCTCTGGTTGTTCCCTTCTAGCCACAGCAGTACACCTGCAACTCTCGCCGCAGCCAAATCCGTTTTCGTCTTCCATGACTTTTTCTGGGCTCGTCTCTTCTGTTCTCCCAGCCACCCTACCGCCCTTGCAGCTCCAACCTTGCCCTAGGTCAAGCACAGCAAACCTGCCTGCCGGGGTCCCCACGCTGTCCACTCTACTTTTTCAGCTCATCCCAGTGTCACTGGCCCTCCACAGAGCACTGGGCGGAGCGGTGGCACTTTGGCTCAGGATCTGCGCCTGTGGCCGGAAGGTTGCCAGTTCAAATCCTGCGGCTGGCAGAGGAATCCTACTCCGTTGGGCCCCTGAGGAAGGCCCTTAACCCCAACTTATCCAGGGGCTGACCCTGCGCTCTGACCCCAAGCTTCGCTCTTCCCACCTGTGTGTCTCATGGAGAGCAAGCTGGGATACGTGAAAGGACAAGTTCCTAATACAAGAAATTGTATATGGCCAATAAAGTGATCTTATGTTATCACTGACTCTTGATTTTCCTTTCTCCTCCCTTCGTCCTTCCTCCCACATCTTTGGCCCCAGCAATATCGTCCAGGTTTGTCTCTTTCTCTTGTCTCTCCCACAGGAGCTGACACTTGCAAAGTGGGGCCAGGCTTAGCCAATACAGCTTACTAATTCACAGCACACCTCAGCTCCACCTTTAAATGAGGGTTTAGTCAAACTAGCCAAAAACCAAATTGTCCGATTTAGGGCTTCTATTTCAGAGAACTGGTGCTTGATGACTATAACGATATAACAATCATTTTTAATCAAACCCTTTAGATCTGAGGCACAAGTGTGGGGAGATATCAAATAAAACAAACAGGCATGCACACAATGAAATTTGTTTGTCATCAAGACAGCCTTAAGAACAACAGGAAGGAAACTGGAGGCCACTGCTATAGGAGGTCTTAGTAAACACATGCTGCTGAATTGTGAACCACAATTTTAAAAATTAATATCTAGGCACAGCGGCAAGGAATTACAATAATACCTGTATATACAGGGCATAACAGAAATCAAACAAAGTTTCTACTAACCTGATGTTGAGAATGTTACTAATTTTAGTTAAGAGCGGCCTTGAAAACAAATTCAGTATCCTTTGAAAAAGTTTTCAGATTTTCTTGCTTTAAAGCTTTCAGTCATGACACTTTGAAGTAGCAATTCATATCTGTTATACACACAAGGTACTGCACATATTCAAAGTAAAAGCAAAAAGAAAAAAGAATATAATTAATATCAAAGAAAAATTGAATGTCATGATTGCACAAGTATTTAAACCCATTGCAGCGCACAAAATAACCTTAACAAGCTACACAATAACTTGAGTGTCCTTTATAAGCAATAATGTGATTCATATGATTTTAGAATAAATACACTTACAGTACCTCTGTAATTTCCTTGACCTGTCAATACTCCAGCAATCAGCCAGCCCAATTTATAGACCCTTTATTTCCCCCCAAAAGCTCCATTTGTGCTAATTTGTACCAAACATGAACCATACAAGTCCCCCCATTAAAAGCCTCATGTGTCCAGTCCAGGTTACATGGTCGCTTCAATGTTAAACTCTAACTGACTGTAGGTAGGACTGAGAGAGACGTGAGGTGTTGTGTACAAATAGTTTTGATATAATTAGGAATAAGCAGGAAAAAAATGCACAAACTGTGGGACATGTGAGACTGGAACACAGATAAAAAAGGCCAAACATCTTGGTCAACTGGGCATGAAAAACAATGAAATGTGGTGAGCACAAAACTCATCTGATTTACATGCTGTCATCAAGAAGATCAACAACAACGATGAAGATGTGTCTCCAAGTGTTTCCACTGCTCACAGAGGACTATGGGAGTGCCACCACCAATCTTAAGAGGAGGCCCTGCACTTTGAATCGATCAACATGATGACACACCATGTCACAAAAGCGGGAGTGTGATACAGCAATTCATGAAGCCAAGCGTTCAGAACATGAAACAGTCCCGAGCTCTTTCCCATGGAAAACCTCCGGGCTGAGCTTGTATTGGTAAATCAGAAAGAGGCTCTGTAAGAGGAATGGCTTGGTATTTCATCCCCCATCTATCAAAGGGTGGGAGATGGCAAAGAGTGTGCATACAGTCTATTCAACACACACACACACCCAAAGAAGGCTCCACAGCCTTCTCTTTTAAGCAGGGAATAAACCTTTACCTGTTCCTTTGCAGCCTACACATGCTGACGCAGCTCCCTACTTGAACTACTTCAGTCTATTAAACACGTTGTCAACAACTATCCTTGTCTTTGTTCTTTGTACTTTAGTTTGTTGACATAATACTGTATCGAAGAAGTTCAAGCAGGGAGCTGCGTCAGCATGCGCAGGCTGCAAAGGAACAGGTAAAGGTTTATTCCATGCTGAATGGAAAAGAAAAGAGACACAACGTTTTAGCTGTGGAGCCTTCTTCAGGTGTGAGCCTGAAACCTTCACCCTTTCCTTTCCACAATACTGTATCTAACCACTGATATTCTGCACAGTCCGCTTCAGAAAGAGGTTACATACAGTACAGTATATTAAATAACTAAATAATAATTGAATAACTGCTTTCATTAAAGCAGTTAGAGTAGCTGTCTCACAGCTACTGTGTGATGTTTCAGTTCCAGAGTGGAGCCCCATCCATGTGATGGTCTTCCTCTGCCTACGCAAGCTTTCTCACTGAGCTCCAAAAGACACACTGGCCAGGTCTGATTAGCTTTTCTAAACTGTGCCTTTCTCTGTGGCCCTGTGATGATGTGGTGTCCCATCTAGGACAAGAGCAGTAGTGTGCTGCCAGTCTCACCCTGTGCCCTATGCTTCTAGGACAGGTTTCAGCTTGCTTGCTCCAACACTCAGAGAGAGAAGCCTGATAACGTTTACAGTAAATACAAAGGAAGGGACAGAATGCTCTACGTACAAATGAGAATATGTGAAGATCATTAGGGTTGTAACAGCTTTCCAAGGTCCCAGGTGACAAAATTAAAGTTTGGCTGTGACAGCTTCCATCTGTCCTCTCTTTTATTCCACTGTTTGTGGGGTTATTCTATAGTATCCAACGTTTATTTGAGATAGACATTAGGGAACAGATGGATTTCAATTTGGAAGCAACTCTAATGAATGATTCTCAAAACAATGGTGCTCAGCCACTGAGCATTTTCCAATGAAGATGATATGAAAGACTGAAACATTTAAAGGTGTACCTCCTGTAATATTAAAAACAATTGAGAACAGGAATCCAAGCGAAGATATGAAGTTCAATCTTCATGCATTATCAAAAACTGTAACATGCAAGAAGGTGCTCTGTTTTTCTTCAAACACTAAAGTGACAAAATGTAATCTGTAGGGAAGAGTGTAAAACGTTTCTTTAGTAATTGTTGTCTAACCAAATATTTAATGTAAACTCCCTTGACTTTCATTTAGCTCATCTAACATGCAGTTTAGTCAAGACTTTTCTAAGATTCTTTACTGTGATTATTATTTTATTATTTGCCAACAGCCACATCACCCTGCAGCTCACTGCTGGCAGCCCACTGACACTCAGCAGGTGTGAGCCTGGCCAGTACCTGGATGGGAGACCTCCTGGGAAACACTAAGGTTGCGGCTGGAAGAGGTGTTAGTGGGGCCAGCAGGGGGCGCTCACCCTGCGGTCTGTGTGGGTCCTAATGCCCCAGTATAGTGACGGGGACACTTAACTGTAAAAAGGTGACGTCCTTTGGATAAGACGTAAAACTGAGGTCTTGACTCTCTGTGGTCATTAAAAATCCCCGGGTGTTTCTCAAACACTCGTAGGGGTGTAACCCTGGCATCCTAGCTAAATTGGACTGTGGAAGGAAACCAGAGCATCTGGAGAAAACCCACATGAACATGGGGAAAACACAAACTTAAAATCATCACATTCTGATTCAAAGCAAAACTGTGTACTGAAATGCCTGTGATCATATATAGTAAACTTTCCAAAGTTTACGTCATTTTTGATGAGGTAGCCTGATGAAGATTTGAAACTATGGAGAAATAAATCAACTTTAATGGATTTCACCATTGTGTCATTAGCATCCTGATAAATGTCTTTGAAGATGTTTCAATGACATTCTTTTTTCAGTAAAGTCCAATGAAATTGTGTGTATATACTGTTCTTTTTTATGAAGTGGCATGAAAATGTATTATAAATGTGTATTCAGTACATTTTGCTCACAAAATGATATGTTAATTTACTAATGTAGCAAGTTGTAAATTTTTGCAAACTTACTTGACATTAAAATTATTTTAAAACAAACTTGAGTTGCCATTGATGCACATTCTAATTCTCTATTCTAACAATTAAAAAGCAGAAAAAAGTTTGGAATTTTTAGAAGACTAAATTCTAGGGAAAATGTAATTTGTTCCCTGAAGCAATGCAATTTATAATAATGAGTAATCACTCCATGTCTTGTACTGTATCTGAGAGGGCATAGGGAAGATTTGCCTACAGTCTCTCTTTTCAAAATACAGTAATTAAAACAAGATGGTAGGACAGGTTATAAATAAGTAGAGACAACAATGTTTATGTTCTAGCTGTAATGAATGGACCACTTTACATTAGTTTTAGATACAGCCAGAATTGTAAAGAAAATTTTAAAATACAAATTTTAATATTTTCTTTGGCTTCAAAGGTTTCTCCAATTTTCATTTCCTATTAACAGGCAGAAGAGGCCATTCCCAATCTGTTTTCTCGGCTGCAAAAATTTGTCTTTGCTACTTTGATGTCACTGATTGTTACTATAGAAACCAGAGTCAGAGTGTACAACTGAAAACAGATGCCAATTATCCCTAATATTAGCACTATGAAACAGAGTGTAAAGAACTATAGACTATATGAGACATCAACTCTGGACATTTTGCTCTTAATATTAGCATGTGCCTTATTAAATGGATCCAAAAAAATATTTATGAACATACACTCTGCCACTGTAGTTCAAATCCTGAACTTTGAGCCTTTGCTGAATTAGTATGTTATTCTCCAAGTCAGGACAGTTAATCACGAGGTTCATCTTTCAACGTTGTAAGCGCACGTCAAAAAGAACGCAGTGTCAACGTAAACGTGCATTTCCTCTCGCATGACGCCATCCAGTCGCTTGCTCTCAGCAGAGACAGACCTTCCCATGCAGTTCTCCGTAGCTCCCTTCTTCTCCCAGCTGACAGAAATAAGCCAGACCCCGGTACTCCCTCCAACTCGGCAAGCACATGGAACTCCAGCCCGGCTGAGAAGCCAAATCTCTCCCAGAACTCCAGTTCCAATCTGCTTCCCTCCAAGTCCTCTGCCCACTGGCTTCTCACTGCCTGGCTGTCTTGCAGGTCTCCTTCTCTGCAACTCCTCGCTGCTCCTCCAGCAGGTGTCAGTCTTGCTTCTGTTCTCCAGCCTTCACCCCTACAACTTCTACAGCCCCTGAACACCCCCCCCGACTCACACAGACGCTAGACTGGAATGGACTAACAACACTGAGGCCATCTTCACGAAGGGCCAGAGCCGACTTTACTTCTTGAGGAGGCTCGGGTCCTTCAACGTGAGTAGTAAGATGCCTCACAACCGACAATCAGTCGGTTGTGGGCGAGTGCCATTTTCTGCGCGGTGGTGTGCTGGGGCTCTGGGATTAGAGCAGGGGATGCTAACAGGTTGAACAAACTAATCAAAAAAACCAAGTTCTGTCATTGGGTCTGATTTAGACCCTCAGGAGGTAGTGGCTGAGAGGAGAATGGTGTCCAAACTAATGACTATCATGGACAACGTCACCCACCCTCTCTATGACATTCTTGTCGGAATGAAGAGCACGTTCAGCAATAGGCTGATCCAACAGGGACAGTGACAGGGAGCGCTACAGAAGGTCATTCTTTCTTACTGCCATAAGACTTTACAACTCATCCACTGCGTGTCTGGGCAGGGGCAGCACTGACCTGTTTTGGGATTAAACATGAATTCTCTGTTTACAATTGGTGTTTTGTTTACAACTGGTGTGCAATATGTGGAAGTAGATTGGGCAATTTATCTATAATTGTGTAATATATATTTACGCCTGTGTAATATGCTTCGGGATTGTGCAATATATCTATACTGTGCAATACATTCTTTGTGCACTGTACATTCTGGTTTATTTGGTATATTTTGCGTTGTGTGCAATCCTATCTATCTATCTTAACCCAACGACATCACTCCGCCTCAGGGCTCCGGTGCAATGGCACCCAGAGGGCTGCCCTCCATCCCACCCTCTGGACCTGGCCCTTCTCTCTCTTCTTCACTGGCATTCAATTTCAATTCGTTTTATTAGCATGAGCGAAGGGTTGACAGTGTTGTCAAAGCAAAAAAAAACATTAACAAGACATTTACAACACAAACATTATAATTATTCCCTGGCTCATTTTCTGCTCCTCGGTCTCTGACAGCCCATCACATCCTGGGCTGTCAGCTCTATTGAGTTTCCTCCCTCTTCCCCCAGTAGGACTGGAAGCAATTCTGACTGTAGCAGTTGCGGGAATTCTATGATTAGATGAGTTATTCTAGGAAAGGCCGTGTCCTAATCCCAGCGTACATCAGGAAGTGCGTGACCCTGCAGGCAGCAGGAGCACAGCCTGCCCTCTCTGGACAGTCCGCTCTCTCTGTGTCGCCCAGCTTCTATGGCCAGGCTGTGGACACTGAGCTTGCTCTTCTTCAGGGCCTGTTTCTCCTTACTGTTGTTACTGGCACGTGACCAGTGCGTGTTGTCTTTTTAGGGCCCAGTCACATTCCAGTTTGTGTTGTGTTTATGTGTAGCTGAGGTCTTGTCTGGTCTGTGCTGTTGACCCTGATGTTTCAGCAGTGCTGCCCGGGAGCTGGCTAGTGTCAGTGTTTCTCCAGGTAGTGAGGGTCAGGACCAGCTGCCTGAGTAGGCTCCTCTGTGAGCTCAGTAGGACCTTCTGGTGGTCGCTACTTTTCTGCAGTCCCTGCATGGCTAACTCTTTTCCCCTTCCAATATCTTCTCTTCCCCCCTTTTGTGTCTTCAGGCACCCTATCCACTGAGCTATGGCGCCTGCAATGTCCTTCAGGCCTTGTCTCCTGCTCTTCCCTGTCCCACGTGTTTCACACTATCCCCCGGAAGCCAGCTCGACCTCTGATTCTCACGGTCTCTCCCACCTCCGTCCTGAACATGCAGCTCTGGGCTCCTTGTCATTTATTGCAAGAGACTGCGGCAGCTCTTTCCCCACCATCACTCAATATGATGCTCTTGCGACTCTCGCAACCAGAATTCTCCAGTTCCACCTGCTGGCTCAGAAACGTTACCCAGGCTTCATTTCCCTTTTAGTCATTCCACTGGTAACCGCATCTTCACTCGTATTCCATTCTTAGTCTAACTTCACAATTTTCTCTCTCACTCCTTTCGAGGGTTTTGTCAGCCTCATCTTCACTGGCAGGTTATGGGCCTGCTCAGCCAGAGGAGTTACCACAGTAAAACATATTACTTCACATCCCACCTCTATTTCACCTTTAAATTAAGGTTCGGCTGAAATGAAACTTTCTGCAAGGAGGGCACACACTAATTTTGCCCACTTCTGCCTCTCATAAAGACAGGGAAATTCTGATAGCCTCATCCTCACTGACCAGGTGGCCTCAGCCAAAGGAGTCTCTCCTCACGCCTCTAGTGCGACTTAAATTGGAGTTTGGCTGAACTACAGAACAAACTTGAAACATGTTTATAACATACACATAGTAATAAAAAACATTCTAAAAGCACAATGTTAGGAGGATGCTACAGCCTAACAAATGCACACATTAATTATAATTCGTCACTGCATAATGCAGTTAAGAATGTCAAGTAAGTCATGGTTTTTATGGGAGACTTCAACTTTCCCCTCATAGATTGGGAAAGACTTTCAGGAATGTGAGCAGCAGAATGGTAGATACAGTAGATATAGTTAACGAATGCTTTCTTACCCCGTTTGCTGGATCACCTACAAGAGGAGAAGTTTGTATTGATCTTGTTGGTTTTTTAAAATTTAAGTCAAAGTGAGGCAAACAGAAGTGAGAGAACCATTTGGGGACTGTGATTATTATGCACTTTGAAGTATACTTGGAAATTGTCTAAATTAAGCAAAAGTGAAAACGCAGACTTTCAAGGAAAGGGACAGAGCTAGAGAGAAGTAGAATGGAACATGATGGATACTGAATCAGCACAGAATACACCTATCTGAAGACTGACTATAGCATTGATTATACAGTAGCAACAAAAGACAATTTCTCAAATGTTTCAACAAATGCATTAGGAAAACAATCAAGGAAAATAAAGCATTTCATAACATTATTAGAAACATCAGGATACAGTTCAAGTTAAAGAGCATGATGAATTGCAAGCACGGGTAAGGAACGTGGATATGGATTAAGAATGAGATGAATGAGATGAGGGAGACGAGGAAAAGGAATAATGTGATGGAAGCTAAAATAAACGAAACATCTTTTTAGGGTGGCAAAAGCAGCAACATGCTATGAATGATGAAGTAAAACGTAACCAGGGCAATAACTTCTGGACAATGAATGGGAACTGTCTGATGTATGAAATGAGCATTTCACACAGATGTTCAGTAGGGAGAATATCAACAACATGACTGAGACAGCGCAACACAGTTCTGTATTAAATAGTATTAACATAGAAGTATAAAATATACTAGGAATGTCTAAGATTAATAAATCTTTAGGGTTTGATGGTATGCTGCCAATTGGACAAGAAATACTATTCAAAAGCTACCGATGCAACACTCCAACAGTCGCACCCAGGGACTGGAGAATTGCTAATGGACACTATCGCCCATCCTTAAAAAGGATGACAAAACTGAAATTGAGCTTAAAGAGTTTTTTTTTGAACAAGCAACAACAGTAATATAGACAGAAACAGAACATATGAATTGCTGACTATGTTATGATAACAACAAAGAGGCTTTTTTATAGGATTTAGTTCAAAGTACAGATTGGAAATAGAGGGAAGTTGTTTTAAAAACATACAATGCACTGGAATTATATGATGCTGATCTTGACAATCCAGAGCCAGGCAACCAGATATATTCTGGTGCTTAAATAATGTACTAATCTGATGGGCTTAAAGAACTGAACATGAACCAGGGATCACTGGTGGAAAATATTTAGAACTGCTTTTAAATCGGAACAGAAGGCGCTTCTTTAAACAAAGGCTTGTTGCAGTATGGAACAAGCTATCCAGCCATGTTGCTGAAGATGAAACCCTAACTTCTTTGAGGAATTAGCTATCAAACAGGCTAATCGCTAACTGGGTTGAATTGCATTGTCTTTGTAAACTTTATTATATTCTTATGTGATATACAGTACATATGATAAACTGTATATCCTGTAAGGGCTATAAGAAATGCAGAATTATTTGACATTTGCGCAATAAATTGTGTGGCATTATGTTTTCAACGTACCCTTACTTTAATTTTTTTTTTCATTGATCATTTTTTACAAAACATAACTATCATGATGTGATAGTCCAGTCACTGGTAAGGTTAGCGAATTATTTCATAGCATCTGAGAACTAAGTAGTTTTTTTAAAGATGCTCCAGTGCTGATACTCTAATATAAAACAACTTTGTGCACTTTTCAAAATTCTCAAAGCTGCGCAATTAAAAAATATGTTATTACTTTGTACAACTGCTTCAATTATCTTTTCTTCCGCAGTATGTCAGTTGCTTTATTAAAAAAATACTATAAGTACTCAATATAAAACCGAATATCTACGAACTGCAAATTAGATACAAAGTATATGCACACGAGAGATATATTTTAGGCAACTACTTAACAAATAAAAATAACTGAATTGAACTACGTTACTAAATTCACTGCAAAGCTTACACCCCAGCAGCTAACATGACAATTTGTATGTCTTTCTTCCTCCACAGAAGATTTGGGTGTCGGGATCATGAATGAGAAAAGATAGGAAAGCCTTTGAAATAGGTTTCCTTGTCTCAATAGCATACATTCCCGATGCATGTCGAAAATCATACATGCATATTGGTTAATGCTCATTTTGTAATGGGACATTTTAAGTCCCAGTAATGGATCTAATGCAAATTAAACTGTGTGTGATGCGTGCCTGGAAAGAAAGTAAGGCTGTTGGATTTTGCACTTACTTTGCTCTGAGGTTCATATGAAACTGGATGGCCTCTAGGTATGAAAGCTTTAAAAATTTTAAAAAAACGGTGCATACCTGCAAATACTGACATGCCCGCTCCCGCTGACAAGTCTCAGATTTCATTACAGTTTTATCTACATTTACAGAGGCCTTCTGGTAGACTTCACGTGCTCTGCTCACCGTAAGAGTTGACGACCATGAACTTTTCTTCATGAGCTGTGCGTCCAAGTTTATGGGGATACTCGCACAGGTCGTACATTTTACATCGTTATTGCTCCGGGACGTTTTAAGGGTGTGTTCACTGATTGTGTTGTAGGCTTCCAGGAAGTACTGAGAGGCGGACCGGTCGGGACACCGGCCCATGGTCATGACGCCCGAGGGGGCGTGGTAAAGGCATACGTCGCTGTCCAGGTTGTCGTCCGAGCTCCACCAGCCGGATATGTTCGACCGGGGCTTGATCTCCGGCTTACACCTGTCTTTGCTCTTGCTGCGCTTGCCGTGTTTCGGCGCGTGGGGCTCGTCGGGGCTGGCCTTGCTGCCGTTGAGGCTGCCCTTCGAGGGCCCCTCCAGGGAGTGGGACTTGGTGAACAGCTTCTGAACGGAGTGCACCAGGTGGCGGATCCTCCCGGGGCTGTCGCTCCGGTGCTCCACCGCCGTCCTCTTGTACTGGAGGGTGTGGTAGCCGTCGCGGGTGATGGGCAGCTGCCGCTCGAACTGGTCGATCAGGGTGGTGGGGATGCGGTTGCCCTTGCCGGCCGCGCCCTGCGGCACCACGGCGCACTCCTCCTTCAGCTCGTGGTGGGAGCTGTAGTGTCTCCTGGGGAACGTGCTGCTCGCAAGCTGGTCGTTGAACGGCACCGCGCACTCGGACTGGAAGGAGTTCCTCTGGGTGTAGTAGGGGTGGTCCGCCGGGTGCGAGTCCATGGGGTTCAACATGTACGGCTTCCGGTCCGGATGGTGCGTCAGGGGGTCATAGGACGGGTCACAGGTGACCATGTGGTGATGGCTTCGGCTGCTCGATAACCCTTTCATTGCTGCCACCGACGGTGAGCCAGAGTCATTTAACAGCTGCTGAGGATATCCTGAAAGGTGCTATCCAAGCTCTGTGGAATGAAAAGCAAAGAGAAACACATTACCTGCGGAAATAAAAACAGTGAGCCACTTAAAAAAAAATTAAAAGCCTGTCATAATGCCTTCAGCAGTGCTCTACGTGAGACAGACCCCTGTAGCAGTCACTGAAATGCTCTGCTTAGTATTCACTATGACTCTTGTAAACAAAATAGGTCATCGACATATGAACAGCCAGTTAATTCCACATGCCGCTCCTGAGTTCAGCGTTACCTTTCAAGCTCTTTTAACATTTATGTTTGCTTTAGTGAATGACTGCATGTGTGTGCGTCTCTGTGTGAGTATGTACGAGTGGGTGGCTTCTCTAGTGCACTGCATCTGTCTCTGTAAGTTATTTCTGTCCTAAGATAGGAAATGGGAATCATGCACTAAGCTCTGAATAAAAATGAACACTTA
Source organism: Lepisosteus platostomus (assembly GCF_059453375.1). Lineage (NCBI taxonomy): Eukaryota > Metazoa > Chordata > Actinopteri > Semionotiformes > Lepisosteidae > Lepisosteus > Lepisosteus platostomus. Next base: position 5,148,958 of record NC_142618.1, on the reverse strand, counting down.
ATAACACAGCTGGAAGTCTGTTGCACTTTAGTACAGAACCAAGGATGACTGTACCATAAAACAGAATAGATCTGTATTTCTCAGATGCTTACAGAACTTGTTCTTATCTAAAATCAGTACATTGGTTAAAAAGTAGTCATTTCACATCATAGTGTGGTGCCATGAATTTTGTTCAGCTGCATTTACAAAACTAAACATTAACTGTACAACACTGAAATTCAATCAGGTGCAGTGATGGACAAATGTCTAGAATCTCATTTTGTATATGGTTTATGCACATAAGTTAAATTTAGATGGATATGCTACACACTGAAAGCTGACTAGAAATGCCACCATACTTGCTGAAACATGAGTATATACAGTACTGTACACCACATTCAGAAATGTATTCCAGGTTACCAATATCACAACATACTGTAGAAAACCTCCTACGTCAGATGCAGGAGTGGTTTTCAACAGAACAGATGAACCAAGAGTTTATGCTCTAGCACAATTAATTGAATACATTTTAAATAGAGTGGTCAGCTTTTCTCTGTTTTTACCAACACGAAGCATTTCCACAAATCTGTTCTTTCAATAACTAAACTCCCCATTCATAAGCTCGTCTGTAGGACAACGCGGAGAAAAACACATTGTTTCATTAACAGTTTTCATACTGTACTACCCTCGGTAACTAATAAAAAAATATTTTGCAGACAAAGCTCACATAAGCAACCTAATGAAGCAATCATTTCTTGATGGCAGCTTTCTATATTTCGCCTGGCTTCTTAACTTTGATTTATCTTTCTGACTGTTCACACAGCCTGGAGTCACAACAAAATTACACAAACACCCTGACAACCTCTGGGGAAAAGCAAAGAAAAACAAAACATAATCCACTTTTTACACCATTCAGTCTTCTGAGATATTTTTGCTCATGCAGATCCCAGGACAAGAACATGATACAGCTTTGCTCTTTTTTAATAACGCTGTTTGAATTAGAAGCAATTAACAGCAGAAATAGTTCTGACTGGTATTGTTAATAACTTATTTGCTGAAGCAGTATCACATGCACTTAAAAACAGGAACACGAGTTAAATATTTAGAGGTAAAAAATGCAAATTAATTTAGAGAACTTGTTTGCCAGTAACTATCTGGAAGATTTGCAGTTCATTTTTCTGTGTCAATGTCTCAGCTCAGAAGGCTTTGTTATTTCAAATCTTGCAAGTCTCAACTCTGATTTTGACAGGTACTTTGAAGTATCTGTCATTTCTCCTTTACTATGCAAATATTACACGCTTAAAGATGGTAGGCTGATTTAATCTGTGGTTCTTTTTAAAGCAGATGATAATTCCTTAAACACCACATGCAGAAGAGTAGTGAGGGGATGGGTGGAAGAGGGATACATCAGAAATTATTTCTGTCTCACCCTGTGAGTATCAGTCTGTACCATTTTCTGTACCACATCGAAAAGAAAAGAAGTAGAACATCCATTCTTTGGCAACACTGGAATGATACATTTCTAATTGTTTTCTTTTGACATATCTACAGGGCTGTCTCTAGTTTATTATCATCTCCCAGCACAACCTTTTAATTTTACTCATTAGAACGATTCAACAAATGACTTCACTTGAAAACTTTTATTAACTAGCTTTGAAGAACACATAATAAATAAGCTACACACAAGAATAAGAAGCACAAATTTGTAATATGTAAGTAAGAAATACGTTCACCCAATAACAATAACAAGGGAGGTGGGATCAGAGAGGCTGAGCAGATGGGATTTTTTAATAAAAAAAAACATTCTATCAATCAGTTCGACTAGATTTTCTGGAGGCAAGTGCATCTTCATACGATAGTACTCGACACGCTGCCTGATTGATGGTCATGATGGCCAGTCCACAGAGACGGACTTGTGTCAGGGCTAACCTCAGGTATGTTTGAATCATCTTGAGCTCTGAAAACCTACCTCTCTGCTCCGCCGCTGTGAGTGGGAGACTGACTGCAACCCGAAGAGCGACAGTTTGGGTTCACAACAGACCCATTTAATGATATACAGGTGAAACCACGAGAAAGTTTTTGTTTGGCCGGGCAGCCGTTAGGAAAACGTGAATTTGTTATCTTCCAAGTAAAACATCTATAGTTGTCTACGTGTCTAGCTTAAAAGTGTGGCTTGTCTACCGTTCCCTAGTTACATGGATTCAAAACCAAATAAAATACACAGTATTACATTATTACTATGACTTGATCGTACCCCTATTCTGATATCGCTTGACCGCTCTTCTTTCCTGCGCTTCAGAAACATATGATGTACTCGATTATGATTGGTCTTTTTTTTCCCCTCGGATACATTATTGATAATTCACAGCAGCAACAGAAAGAACCGCTATAGGGAATTTTTCGCTCACATTTGAACTTGCCGATTAAAAATAGGTTGTGTCGCACGTTGAGGGCGCCCCCTGCCGGCCTCGGAGCCCGAGGCAGTCGCCTGGTACGCCTGTGCTCGGGAGCGGTCCTGCCACTGTTTGAAAGTCCAGACCTTTAACACTTATTTTGCATGAAACTGGACTATAAATCACAATACTGTTGTGACTGGGGAGGAAGCTGAGTTTAGCAACACTTGCACTTCCCTGATTGATGGCTCTACCCAGGTGGGTTGAAATACTGGACAGTGTTTTGCTCTATTGTATGTATTCATCTTTGGGCTAGGAGGCAAGTAAACATGGAGGAAGATACTGATGCTCAAAACGAGTCCTAATAATACTGTAACTTACTAAGGTTAATAAATTTCGCTATAAACCTTTAAGACCACCGTATGAAATAATAAGCATTCAACAGTGACCTGGCTATTAAAAAGAAAGAAGAAAGGAAGAGAACACATATACTATGAACATTCAGTATCGCCTGACCTTAGAGGGAGAGATAATTAATCATCATTATTTGCTTCCTTAGCAAGTTTATGTGAGAGTCTGACTCTTAACACCCCCTTACTGAAACATTACTTTGGCCTATATATAGGACAGTATACTCGATATCTTGTGGTTCCTGTTACTCAGCAATTATCTGCCTATTTAATACATTTATACAGCATGCCTCAGGTGCATAAATATTTACATCATACTTTTGAATGCTTTAGTGAGGAAACAGGGGAACCTTGTCTTATGAAATGACATACAGTATATACACTGTATATGTATATGTATATACTATATACATATAGTATAAAAACATATGCCTCATATACTGTAAATTACATATAGAAAAAATATATTAGAAAAGATGTTATGTATAATACAGAATAATATAGTACTTTGCCAAATGACTAAGGCTGTTTAAACAGGTCAATACAAATTAACCATGAAATGTTCAGAAGAATGTGTCTCCTTGTACGCTGTGCCTATCAGGTCAGGCTCTGATTCACTGAGATGCTGTAAGAATGAAGCAGTTGCTGAAAATAACTAGAAGGATATTATGAATATCACACAATTTATGGTTTTCTTAATTAACCCGGTTACTATACACATTCCTCATAAACTAGTTCAAGTTATACTGTATGATACAACTCCCTTCTTTTCAAAATATTTTAAACCATTTCACACAGCAATTGCAGTTTTACTTACTGTATATCCAACTTGTGAATAACAAAGTTCTTGTTATATCCCATTCCCCATTCCCTTACAAAGACTTAAGCTGAAAAAGAGCTTGTCTGTGCAAGAAACTGTGCACACTTTAAAAGAAAGGTATAACCATTCAGGCATTTAATATGGGCTTTGTCCAAAAATAACAATATTTATGTTGACACAGCTATCCAGGCACCATTCAAACCAAAAGCAGAATCTCCACTTAGATGAAAAAAGCTTCATAAGAAAAAGTCAAATTCAGAAAGATGCTGAGCCTGACGGTTGTAGCAGAATCCCCAGTGTACAGGCACAGGAAAAGGCAGATTTAGGAGTGAAAAATGCAGACAGTACCTATGCATGTGAAATACAAGTAAAAGAAACAGGAAAATGTAGAAAACGAAAATCTACTGTACCTAACAGAAACTGGAAAGAGAAGTCCAACAGAGAGCACAAAGGGAAGATGTTTGAACTGAGACTTCAAATTTGAAGATCATAACAGGGGGGTTAGCAAGCAGAAAAAAATAAATATTTAAGTAAAATTCAATACTGGGCAAAAAATAACTTTATTTAATATATACAAGTGTGGGGTATTTCATGCAGGTAGCATTAAAAATTTAAACTAATTCACTACTAAATACTAAAATGGAACGTTACGTTTGAAGATGTTACTTATGGCAAGGAAATACAGTACAGTCACCTCTAGAATTTTAGAAATTCACCTCAATTTAAATAAGCACAAAAAGCTGTATAATGAACATCACAGGGAATTAGCTATATTGTAATGTCCCAACCTGTGGAATATATTTTACTTTCTTAATGATTCAATAGAATGAACCAAAATTACACAATCCTCAACATATGAATTTATTTGCAAACAATAAACGCCACAGTTACTGGCAGCCCTGTTTTTAGTGCTTCGTGTACCCCACCATTGCAAGGATAACAGCACTGAGCCTTGGTCTATACTGTTTTGGGAGACTGAAGGACACATTGGAAAGGATTGTTCCGAAGTGTGTTTCATGACCCGCTGCAGACAGCACAATCCGGAAGGGAGTGAAGAGACACGGGGAGGAGACGAGGAACTGGGCTGGTAGACGAACAGGGGGACGTGACGAGTGTGCACTGGTGCTCGGGGTGGGGGCGTGGTGCAGGTCCCGGACTCGGCTGGTACAGGACGCCGAAAGGAGGCCTGTGCCCTCGAGCCGCGGATGTAGGGCGACTTGGTGGTAGGCAGGTGCATAAAATCAAATAAAATGTGAAAGAGCCGGAGCGCCCTTAAGGGGGAGAGATTACAATCGTGACAGGATAATTTTATATTCCTCCATATAATCACTCATTCATCACCAATCTTGCTAGATCCTTGATATCCTGTGGTCTGTGCTTATGAACTACCCTCTTCAATTCAAACGACAGGTTTTTCAATGGGGTTCAAATCTGGACAGTGTGTGGGCCATTGAAAATATTGATTCAGTGGTCAATTAACCATTTTTTTATGGATTTTAATATTTGGGGTCAATGCCTTGTGGCAGAAGCAACCAGAGTTTTGTCTAAAATGTCCTGGTACTTCACAGAGGTCATAATACTGATGTAACAAGGGCCCCAGGACTAGTGGAAGCAAAATGGCCCTATAACATCAAAGATCCACCACCATATTCTACAACAAGCATGAGGCTCTTTTCTGCACACACATTCTCCTGTCAGTGCCAAGCCCACTGCTGCTGCGCTACTATGACCAAAAGCTCTATTTTCTTCTCATCTGACCACAGCACCCGGGTCCAATCCCAGCTCCAATGACGTGGAGCAAACTTCACCCGCTTACTGTGCATTGGCTGGTTGGTTTCAATTAAACTTTGTTTCTATCAGCCCTTCCAAATAATGGTGGATCTGGAGACTTGGTGACCCCAAGATGCAACCAAGTTCTGTAGATTCTCCATCTGTGAATTTGTAACGTTGGGTTTTTCTTTGCTGACAGAACCATCCTCCTCCTTGTGTGGGTGCAAGATAGACTTGCTTCCTCTAGCAGGCAAGTTTACCACGATTGCAGAGATTTTGAACTTTTTAAAAAACGTTTTAAAATAAAAAAATGTATTTATTTGCTAATATTGGTAAGTGTTATATTGATTTTTTATTTATTGTGCCCATTGCCTGATTTTTGAATGTCAACAGCCATTTGTCTCTTTTCATTTGTGAGTTCTCTGCCTTTCCCCACAGTGATGGATGACAAAGGGATGTTACATACTGTACGTGTTACCTTATGTTTGTACCCTAGGGAAACAGGAAGCCATGGAAAGACATAATATAGTTCCTTAAGACTACGATGAACATAATAAAATAGAATTTTAATGTGGATATAATTTTGTTTGGTTTTTTTTATAAAATATTTTTTACAAATATCTTATTTGAAGAAATAAAACTTCTGCACTGTACATGTTAATGACAGTCTGAGCAATTGCAGTAGAATATTGTTCTCCCATATTTTTTAGCATGAAATACAGTTCATTATCCGGGCTGTTTCACACTGCCTCTATCAAGGGTGCCAGTACTTTTAGAGGTGTCTGAGGATGCTGTTGATGATTCTTTATCTGCATCTTCTAGACAGTGTGGGGATGCAATTAAAAGGCAAACAAAATAGGATTTAACTTGAGGGACGTTATGTTAAATTTGCACAATTTTGGTGAGCAAAAAATAAAAGAAAATATTGCTGCTCTGGAATCAGCATGGAAAGACAAACTAATACAGTCCAGAGTTAATGGAACCTCCTGCACTGACAGGCTGAAGGACCCCAAGATGTGTTGTCTTTAACAGAAGAAACCACAGAGGGACCTGACACAAGTATCCAAAAAGGATGGTGGGAGTATGGAACCTGCCTCTCGTAAATGTTGCTGAAGCAAATTACCTGGCGTTTTTGCCACCAAAACACAACTTGTTAACTCTGCATGCGGATCACGTTGGAGTAGGTGAGCAGGAAAGGCTACATCACGTAATTCGCACAAAAAGTTTGTAAACTTTTTCTATACCGTCAATGAATTTATCTTGTTACCGTGATTTAATAACCAGTATGAGGAACTTTGTACTGCTGTTCCATCTTAACATAATCCTCTTTAAACATATAAAACTAGGTGTGCTTGGACAAAAAAAAATGAAATCAAAATTATTTATGTAGAATTTCACTTTGATTTAAGGATGAACTATCCTCCTTAGTTTTATAAAGATAATATGATATTAATCTTTATATTGAATCATAAATTATTGAATGGCATTTCCAAAGCATTTCCAATCCATCTGGGAGGGCTTATTATTAGAGTACAGCTTAGCTGTAATATGAATAAGTAAGACACAGCACAACTACTGTCAAAAGCTTAATTCCCAAAGGTTGAAGGGTTGAGAATCCAATAGACACATAATTTAAGATTGAGTTGTGTTTTATCTCACGTCATTTGTCTTCATTTTCTATTTTTTAAATTTCAAACATACCCACTGTGGTAGGCTGGTCTTTAGAAGGACTCTAATGACCCAGTGCATGTAGAGATAGCCTAATAAGATATTATTATTCATTACACTTACATAGCACTTTTCTGGACACTCCACTCAAAGCTCTTTACAGGTAATGGGGTCTACATTCTCGCATGGGTATTAATTAATGATGTCTTGGGTATCTTATGTATGTCACAACGTTAGACGAGGCTGGACTTGGGAAGCACTTAAGCTACGTTACTTTTCAAGCTTAGAACGTATTGATGAAGACCTGCTGTAACTGCAATAAAACTGTTTGGCCTAGATCACAAATACAGAGTACAGGAATACAGGTGACATTTATCGATACAAGCAATATTCAGTGTGATGTAGGTTTTGACTGAAACCACAGTGACAATGGTATAATCTTGTTGACTGAAATGTACCATCCTTGGACTTGTTAAAGCCATTTAAATGATGTCCCATTTTTTATTTCAAATGCATTAAATTTAGATTTATTTCTCCTTTTCCCATGCAAATATGACATAAAATAATGACAGTATATTGACAACAAAACAGTATAAGAGAACTTCATCGTTTAAGAAATCACAGCTGCTTCGATTAAAAGTGAAAAGCTCATAGGAGAAGCTAGTCTGGGCTGGGGATCAAACCTGGACCGCAAGCACCATAAGCAAGCTTGTTACCTCTTTGCCAACAGGCCCGAGCTGCCGTGCAAGGTGGTAATAGGCTACTAAGTGTAAGTGTATTCTTGGAACTATACCAGAAAAAAAGGATGTTACTGTAATTTCTTGCTATAATGACATTTTGACAATTGTGTTGAGGTACAGTAACGTTATTCCAGCATTTCTGACATGAGGGATCTGCAGATGCATAGTACTTGCTAAAATACATGGGAATAAGCTTTATCTTGGTTGAAATGCATTTCCTTCCTTAAACCGATGTATGTAAGTAACATCTTCCCTACATTAACCTTGTGCTACTTTATCTAACTAATGATAGCATGTTTATTCTAAGGTCTTCTGCTCTTATAAACAGCTACATTATGGACCAAAAAACAGAGTACAAGTGTTATTAAAGCGCTTTATAGAAAAAGTCACACTTCACAGATTTTGAAAAGAATGAGAAAACAAGTAGCATTCATTCATTGGTGTGCCTGCTTGGCGGCCAAACCGTGTCTGAATAATTGCTAATGGTACAGAATTTCTCATTCAGGCTGTCTCTCACTTTGCTTCCTTACTCGGTAAAGTACACTCTGCGCAGGAACAGAGAAACAATAGATGGCAGTTGTGCAAGCTAAAGCACCATTATTATAGAGCTTTTCTTGTAGTCTCTGTGCGTTTCTGTCATTGCAAGTCACATCAGTTGAGTGCCAGACTACCGTGCTATTACAGGAACAGTGGAGTTCAATTAAAGCATCCCAGATAGCATAAAGAGGGTGAGACTTCCTGTTTCTATAATCACTGTGAAACACTAAGGCATTATATATCAGGGTTTCAGACTGTTACTCTCACAAGAATTGTAGTGCAGTCTTCATTTCTCAGCAAGAGAAGGAATGTAAAATATATTCAAAATGCAAAATACACATACAATAACTGGTTTCAGGTTTCTACAAACTACTTAAACAGTGGCCTAAATATGAATATTCATGCAACTTTCATCAATCAGTTACTGGATTTAGTTCATTTTCCGTTCTTTTGACAACATTTTGAAGAAATCAGAAAGGCGGTTTTCAAAGATCATCTTTTCAAGAATTCAAGAATTACAGGTACAGGACAAGCTGTTGAATTATAACACTGCACAAATGAATTCCCCACATAAATTAGTCAGGATTTATTTGTGAGTATGATACAGCTGTTGTTACAGTGGCTTTTTTACTATCAAAATATGGTTATGAAGAAAACATGCTATATTCTTCATTATATTGAAATAATATGTAGCATTTCATGAGGAATAAAGCCTTCCAAAAATCAGATGCTTTGCGAATGTTAAAGTATTAAAATATACTACGTATCGGCTGAACCCGCTTGGTTAAGGTGTGGTGTCCTGGCCACATGGACCCCATTCAGAGAGAATTGGCCAGGGGGCAGCTACAAGGTGGAGATAGAGTGGAGGTGGGATAAATCCCCCCAAAATATGAGAAGAGGTGTGTGCAAGAGTTATATATACTGTATATATAGCAAAAGTCGGTAATGACTGCAATGTGAAACAGCTGGATGAGACTGGCTTGTCTGTTGTTCTCTCTCCTGAACTTCAGTTAAGAACTTCCATTTAGCAAGTTTCCTCAGTATCCTCAAGGATATAAAAGTTTCTCAGAGAAATGTAATGTTTATTATCATTCCATGAACCGTCTCCTTACATCATGTTTTAGACAGGTTTATTTCTGTACAATTCATCCTTTTGAATCCACTGGCAAAACATTTTGTGAAGGCCGATTTGTATGGGAATATTCTAAAATCCTACACATCTTTCTTCTTATAAAGCCTTCAATATCAGGCACAACGTTGATAGGCATAGTGGTATTAGACTTTGGGATGCCAAACTGATTAAATATTCTTTAGCTGCAACTCAGCTGGATTTGTGTAATGCTCTACTTGTTGGGTTTTATTTGAAATTTGTGGGCTGACTTTAAATTGGTTCAAGCTGCTACAGCTAGACTCTTGACATGTTAGGACCTCACTGAATATAAGCTTGTTTTGTGAAATTTTCATAGTTCATTTATCTCAAAGAATAGAGTGGGAAATAATTTTGCTCACCTGCAGGACTCAGTACGCCCTAGAACCAGGCAATTTGCGTACAGCATTATGTTCCAAATTGAGGAAATGCAGATAAGGATGAAACTGAAAGTATGTACCTTAATTTTATCCTATCCTTTCTCTTGAGTTTGTAGCTTTCAATATTTAGAACTCTTTCTATAGATATCAGGAGTAAAGGAGCTAAATTTCCTCGGCTTAAACTAATAATCAGGTAGTTTTGCAATGGCTACTGGGTGGCATGGTGGAGTGGTGTTTAGCCTTGCAGCACTGAGTTCAATTCCGGTGCCTGGAGTCTGTATGTTCTCTCCGTGTGTGTGTGTGTGTGTGTGTGTGTGTGTGTGTGTGTGTGTGTGTGTGTTTGGGTTTCCTCTGGGTGCTCCGGTTTCCACCCGCAGTCCAAAGACATACTACACTTGGTCTACACGTGAGACTGCTAGGTTAACTGAGTACATGCATGCTTGTGTCTCTGTGTGTGCCCTGCAATGGACTGGCATCCCAGCCAGGGTGTATCTAACCTGTTGTGTGTTGGGACAGGCTCCGGCCACCCTGAACTTGATCAAGTGGTTAGAAAATGGATGGGAAATGATGGATGGATGGATGAAATGATGACATCTTTGTTCAGGTAGTGCAAAAACCATCCAAACAGTTTATAATACATGAACAGTTAATGTATGTGCATAATTGGTTCTGTTTTTGATGCATTGTTCGGCTGATGAACCAAGCCTGATGCGATAGGCTTAGCAAGGAGGGGAGCACTGGTAATGCATCATGGTGATGAGAAAACGAAAGCACAAATAAGACCCTCTTAGGGGGATTTGACCTGTTTATAATGGTAATCGTGTGTATTTCAGTAGTAATGGAGGCCTAGGTGTAATGTTCAGTCCATTGTTCTGTTATATTACTATAGCAACAGTATAAGAATTCATTTGCACATTAGTGGCAAAGACGTGTTTGCAGGCCACTTTCATTGAAGCAGCACAGAGACGTTCTGGAAGACTGGATGTAGGATATAGTTATGTGTATACAGAGACTGAGCTGACCTGTTCTGAGACTGAAGTCTGGCAGGCAGGAGAAAAAAGTGAGGGTGAATGTTTAAAGACATTGAGTCATTGAGTCAGCATAATAATAATAATAATAATAATAATAATAATAATAATAATAATAATAATAATATACACTTATATTGTGCTTTTCTGGACACTCCACTCAAAGCTTTTTATAGGTAATGGGGATCCCCTCCACCACCAGCAGCGTGCAGCCCCACCTGGATGATGTGATGGCAGCCATAGTGCACCAGAACGCTCCCCACACACCAGCTCTCAGTGGGGAGGAGAGCAGAGTCATGAAGCCAGTTCATAGAGGGGGATAATTAGATACCCATGAGTGGTAAGGGCCAATGGGAAATTTAGCCAGGACGCTGGGGTAACACCCCTACTCTTTCTGAGAAACCATTTTTAATGACCACAGAGAGACAGGACCTCTACTGGCCCTACTAACACCACTTCCAGCAGCAACCTTAGTTTTTTCCAGGAGGTCTCCCATCCAGGTACTGACCAGACTCACACCTGCTGAGCTTCAGTGGGTTACCGGTTGTGAGCTGCGGGGTGATATGGCTGCCCAGTTATGCATGAAGAAGAAAGCAAGGTGGTCTGATGTTGCAAAAAGTATGTTCTGAATCAAGTCACAGTTCCATTCCCTTCATTCCATGACCGTTGTGTCAAAAATCATAAGACCTTACCATACAGGTTGTTATAACAAAATGAAATAAACGGAAGAACATTCAGTTAGATTAAGTGGTAGACTCATTCTTAATTCTTTTCATTTCTCCTGTAACAAGACCATGTGGCAAAGAACTGACATTATGTGTTGCAAAGCAGTTTCATTACTACATGTATTAGAGAGAATCAGCAGTAATTGCTTTGCTTTCGGGAATTTCAAACAGGTTGTAAAAGTAAAAGAAACAGAGATATACTGTAAAAACGCAAAATGCAATTTCCAGAAAGTCCTAATTTACTTCGCTTCTGCTAATTTAACACTGGCTGAATTCAAGTGACACAACACTTTTTTGAAGGCAGACTATCTTCTCATATTGCTGTATAACACCAGCATCTGCTGTACTGAATCCCATGGGAATCTTAAAACCATACATTTAGAAACTACGTAGAAAAGGACACCCTCATGGTTAAAAGGCTATAGCCTCTCAAAGCTTTTCCAATCACTCTATGGATTTATATTCTTAGAGAAATAAATTATACAGATCTTAGAAACTGATTAAATGTTTTCCGTATCACTTTGATTAATCGGCCAATTTTTAACTGACCATGATGAACTCAAGTAAATTTGACTGCCGCACAAGCACTTAAGCAGGAGTTTATGTAGGTGCAGATGATGATATGATTTGAACTGTTAAAGTTCTAGTGTGGTGAAAATTAGGGAAGAACAACTCAAAAATGAACTTTGCTAATGAACAGAATGCATTCGTCACATAGGTATGTTGGAAGTCAGCATTCTTGCTCTTGCAATCTGGTGTTTACATTGAAGTTGACTGGCAAGATGTTACAGCCGAACATCTGAGAGGCCACAGTCTGGGATACCATGCGTGACAAGATCTTGCCATCTACCTGTTTACCTACTACATACACACACACGTGTGGAAATTTTACTTATATTCATATGTTAGTTATATAATATTGATTTATAATGAGATGTATTTGTATTTAATCAGTGGTATTTTACTGCCTTGCTTCAAAATGTCCATACACTGTCACGAAGTGTCTTTCTGAACCCTATGCAGACAGCACAATCCGGAGAGGAGTGAGAAAACACGGGGAAAAAAGACTAGGATAGGGGCTGGAAGAAGAACAGGGGGCGTGTCCAAGGTGCGCTGGTGTTCGGGGGGGGGTGTCCAGAGCAAACAAGTCCAAAGGGAGTCCGTGAGAATAACCAGAGTGAGCCAATGTCCAAAGCCGGGTGATCCATCCTGACACAGACGAACGAAGTTAAAAGCTGGAGCGGGATCTGGCGAAGGGTCGGGGGAAATAAAAGGGGGTTACGGGGCCAGGCGCTCCCAGTCCCGGACCCGAATGGTCAGGACGCCGTTGTGAAGCCGATGCCGTCGAGTTGCTCCTGGACTCGCGGGTAGGCGGGCTTCCGGGTGTCCATCTTCCAGCTGAGCCCAGATTGGCAGGAATGTCTGACTCTTATAGGACGGGGGCAGGAAGCGGAGGCAGGTGCAGGAGATAAAGAATAAACAAGGAAGGGCTGGAGCGTCCTTAAGAGGAGGGGTTTACGATCATGACATTCATCTGAGCAACCACAACTTCCTATTCTTCATCACCGATCTATCAGGTTTTCCATTAGGGTTCAGGGATGTAAGAAATTCAGGTTTGGCTCTCTGTGTCTGATATTATCATGTTGAAAAAGAAACCCAATCCCCCACAGGTCCCTTTATCACATGACCTTATTATATTTCATTATATTATCTGATGTTTATGAATGGAATGATATTGTTCGATTTGAAATATGCCGTTCGTTTTGATAAAAAATATAGCAAAAAAAAACACACATACTGTACCCGCTTTGTACTATCTTTTGAGAAAGCATATATATTTTCATTTCCATCAATCTGTTATGCTATTCAGCATCCTTAAAATAGAATTTCAGTTAAAAAAATTAGGTGCCCCATAATCTGACCATTAGAGTGTATATTTTTGTCTAGAGAGGAGATATAAACTATCATAATCTGCATCATTTCATTACAAAATAAATTAATATCTGAACAACCTCAAAACAGTTTTTAGTTTTAGATTTTAGATCTCACATTATGATTAGAAGACAGCACAGTTTTACAAAAATGTGTGATAGAAAATGTATTTTATACCTAAATCATATAAAATATAATAACATATTTGATGCATAAGTATAAAATATTTTGAAATGTTTAATAATGACTGTTTTGTGAAATTCAGTCCCTCATGTGAGAAAAATATAATACAATGATTTCATGATTCAAACATTCCAGTTCTCATCGTAATAGCTGAACAATCTATATTCCTCAATTAAAACAATAACAACAGCGTCAGTAAAAGTCACATCCTGTTAGGCTGGATGATGACCACAACACGATGACAACAGCAAGTCCCTTCAGATACTGTATGTACGAGCAGGGGTGGCTTATGGATTTCATTCTGTAGCTTTTATATTTATTTAATTTGAATTTGTTTTGATTCGCTTTGTGGTATGGATAAAAACAATTCAAATGCATGACAGAAAGTATGATTAAAGTAAGTGCACTGCATGACTTACTGAAGCTTTGACCCTTGCTTTTCTCGATTATCCCATGAAGCATAAAAGGTTCCTAATACATGCTATTTTAAGATATACATTTTGATTAATTGATCAAATATCTCCTCTGGTGAGACAATACGTGTTTTTGCTAAACCTCCTTATGAAAGTGTTAGTGAGAGATGTCCGACATTCAACTGCATTATATGGAAATAATGAACTGAAGATCGGGAGAGATACAGTAACTACGACAAGTCAATCTCACACAGCTGGACCTAATCGCTTTCATTATGGGAATTAGCTATATATACCAAACTCAAAGACCTCCCTTCACATTCGTCTCAAGCATCCCTCCTATAGCCCATCTCCACCTTGCAGGCCTAGACAGGGTCTTGAATTAAAGAGAACCCCTTGGACATCTTGTCTAAACCTTCAGATTTTTCCTTCAGTATACACTAGTCAGTATCATTGACTATTTGTCAATACTACCAGCCATAGGCTTATAATAATGTTTACAGTTTAAAAAAAAAACATTTCTAAAACTTTTTTTTTACACTTTTCTGTTATTTACAGTACAGTAAGTGCTTATACAGTACTCATAATAAACATGTTTGGAGAAATAAATAAAAAAACTGTGCATGCTTTAGGAAGAAGGGTTTCAGTCTTAGAATGGCCAGATCAGATTCGCCTTTTCTGTAACAGGTCGACTTCAACATGTAGGGGAGCTTCGGCATCTTGATCTCTTGCAGCAGGTATTGTTTTATAAACTTGCTGTCATTTTACTACTAAAATGTAAGGTAAGGTAAAATGTTCTTGATGTATTATAGCAAATATTTGAATACATGAGATGAATATACTTATGAAAAAAGGTTAATTTGCTTTATGCTGATGTATCCTCAGGTTGTCTTATGTTTTAAATAGTATGTGGTGCTGTGTTTTGATTTTGCTGGCAGAAATGTATATATTATTCAATTGTTGTGCACCTTCTGTCTAAAGACCTACTGTCAGCATTATATTATTAATTTGTTACTACAAAATATTTCACTGCAGTGAAAACAATGTTAATGGTTGTGTTTAGAGGATTTAGAAGAAAGAGGAAATTATATCTGCGATAGTTAGAGAAATTAATTAAAAATGACAAAATTAAAAAATCTTTTTGATAATGAAAATTGTGGTGTAGAAAGCAAATAGACGTTTAGGCGGATGCCAGTGGCGAATAAACAAGAGGTGTGTCTCAGTTGAACACATGCTGTCTTCTGATATTAATAAAATATGTCCAATGAAATGCACCACGCAGCTCCACAAAATAGACTATTCCTTACTCTAAATAGCGAAAGGAACAATTTACAAAATATTAAAGGAAAACAAAAAGACAGAAAGATTTGCATATGCTGTAAACTATTTAAAAAACAGTTGCTTCATGAAATAAAAATCAAGTGCCTTTTCAAAAGATACACAAGCTTTTCTTAAGAAAATTACTGAGAGAAAATTGCAGTTACCTCCCTGCTATGAGTGTAAATCAGATTTCTGTATAATTACTTTTAAATGGCTTGTGTTCTTAGTGAAGAGCTGCATCTGTTTCTAGATTTTACTAATTACACATTCTATGTGCTAAAAGAGCAAATTATGCTGTGATTTGTATTTCCACACATAATCATCAGGAAAAAAACTCGATCTCCATTACCTGTGCTGAAGGTTATATATGATATTATTACTATAGTAAAACATTTTATGATCTGAACAATTCCTTTTTCAAAAACTAAGCAAACAGCAAAAAAAACATATACTGTATTCTTTTGTATTAGCTTTTGAGAAGACTAAAACATTTTCATTTGAGGCAAAAGACTGCTGTTTTTCATTCCTAAATATCATTTCAGTATAAAAACTGGCCGGGTGCCCAGGTGATCAGTAGGGTGTATATACAGTATACTGTATAAATTTTAAGATTTTTTATTACATGGCAATGCTAAATGCTCAAATAATGACTCAGCGTCCTCCCATATTTTTCAGCCAGTAATGGTGTTCTCCTGGGAGCAGGATGAACTCTATTATCTACACATCCGGGGTACAAGCCTAGCATATATCACTAGTTGACTGCGACCGCAGTTCGCCAAGTGATGGTGCAAAATGGATCTATTAGTGCGAATGTAAAAGGCAAATATTATTTATAATAATAAAATGAACCTATGATTGTATGCATTTATTCATCACTCACAGCAGCAATATGATTTCTTCAGAGGTCAGCCCAGCCCTGTTTAGCTGCTGAGATTTGGTAAGACCAGGCTGCATTTGAACACCCAACCTTAGGGTTATAAGTCGGTCACTTAAGCCATCACGCCACTGATGCAGTCACATGACAAGCAGTGAAACAGCCATACACATATCAAGAGAAAGCCTTATACTACTGTTTGTGCTACAGTACATGAACATAATTATATCGTTATTAATTTCTTTAGATAAGCGATTCCATATTATATTCCCTATTAATCAAATTCTAAAAGTATGCTTTTGTTTACTCCGATTTCGAGCGTATTTGCAGAAAAGCTTAAAACTATCACTTTTATCACAAAGTACTGTATATAAACGTACAGTAGCATGGTCAGAAGGAGCACGTAAAAACGTTTCCGAAATAACCACATGTAAGACTTTGATGCTTAAAATATTTAGGGAGAAATGGAATACTGGTGTGTATTTTTTTCTTTAAACTACCAAGACCAGCAATATACAGTTTACATACTATGTTTATGTTCCTAAATTAATATCGTGAAAGGCATGGTGAATCAGAGATTCTCAAAACTAGGTGATCAGATCAACGAAATGCTGTGGTGTTACTTTTTGTCAATGAAAAAAAAAAGTATTTTCATTTACAAAGACGGTTACAAAAAACGTGGTCCAGGGTAATACTTTGAGTTTACAGCTTGTCCAAGGTCATTCATTATTAATACTATTAGTAATATCTTAGGTAAAGACTTTGATGCTTAAAATATTTGTGCATAATTAAAATATTTATGATAAAGGTGGTAGGTTGTGTACTTTCGTCCAACTGAGCAATCTTGTTTTCACAAAATACACCAACTTTTTAATGTATAATGATTAACATGCTGTAATACACAGTTAAAATTTAAAAGTCTTAAGAGTATACAACTTAAATTCTTAGTTGAATAAAGATTGTCCCTCAGCAGTGACCGGGATTCAAAACCAGGTGTTTTCTGGTGACAGCTCAAATGCTGTACAGAAGAGGTTAAGCTTTATTAGCTCCACCTGGCAGTTTTACAAGGTGATTCCGGATACTATTAACATGATCTAATTTGCATTTGGTATATTGCGGTATATTGCAACGTGCCCACCGCGTTGTACCGCAGTGTACCCTGCTCGTTTTGAATGGCTACAGTACATCTGTACATTTACATCAGCAGTATAATTTAAGAGATATCTATCAGTTATATTCTGAGAAACATTATGCAACAGATTCGTATTAATGTCATTAGAATTTATTATGTTTTTAACGCTTCACAGTGTACACTAGGCATATACAAATATTTACAAACAATGAGATGAGGTCATTTGGTTCATCTACTGTAGCTCGTGTGATTTTTAATTGCTAATTGATCCAAGGATCTCATCAAGCTGTTCCTTGAAATAATACATTGTATCAGCTTTAACATGGCTGTGCATTCTGTTCCAGACTTCCGGAACCCTTTATATAAAACTGTGCCAAATTTTTTATACACAGTAAAGTGTTAAATATAGTTCGCTGTATTTTCCACTTGTAATGTCTGGTTTGTGTTTCACTATTGATTCTAAGGAAGAATTTGTCAATGCTGTTGGATTTTGAATACTTGAAAAATATACATGAGGATCTGTACGTTGTTCTAATCCAGATCCCTCCACTAAATACACCACTCCAATCTCTGCATTCACTCCTTATTTATTCCCTTTGTTTCCTGTCCATTAGCCACCTCTAAATCCAAGTGTATGCATTACCTTGAATGTCTAAATCCTGTAATTGAGTATAGATCTGTAAGGAACTTTATCAAAAGTCTTCTGAAAATCCACCATAAATATGCCATATCATGTACTCTGTTTGTATTAATCACTGCTGTTGATTGTTATAAACAGTGTAGTGAGTTATTTAAGAAATGTCTGAATTTCTATATATATTCTGTAGGCTACTATCCCTTCAAATCTAATCTTCTGTTGCCATACAGCAAAACATTACATAGTTAAAGCTGAACAAACTGTGGTTCAGTATTTCAAAGAAAGCGTCATGAAGTCAAGAAGACATCAAGACTGAACAGCTCCCTATCTACACTGCCAGCATACAGTGCTCCAGAGTAATTCAGTTCCACATCATTTTAAAGGTGAAGGATGGTATGATTATAAAACTTTTAGCTATGTCACAGTATATCTCCAAGGTCAAGCCCACATCTTTTTATCATATTTGTGTCTTTATCAAAATTTCATCTGCTTCTGTCTACTTCATACCCTCCAGTATGTGAAACTGCAGCTTTTCACTAATTGGTCTCTAGGGGAAAATAGAAATAAAGACTGAGCAGATAGATTAGAAGAAAAAGAAGAGGCAGGATAAAACTACAGAGCTGGACATTTAAAAAAATAAAATGTTGCCTCAAATCTTTTGAAACAGAACAAAATATGATCAGAACTGTATAACGCAATATTACAACACCAGCCCATTGCAGACAGACACTGGTTAAGGAGGAAATGAATCTCCAGTACATTGTTTTAGCATTGTAAAGATCAGAACAATAAGGAAGATGGTACTTTTTTCTTAAAATGTCTTTACTTTTGTTTTTTTCTTTTTAAAAACGAAATCTATCTCTAACAACATTCAATTTTATCCCTTCTCTACCAGCAGCTTTAGGAAATGTCACAGAATATGACATACATATTGAATATGGTATATACACATGTGCACTCAAATCATAATTTTGGGATATGTAGAATTTTTTTCAAACTAAATGTGGTATTGGCAGACTTGATTTTCAATGCATACTTTTTCTCAAAAGAAAAAAAGGATTTTGTGCAATGTTTAAAAACATATACCCTCATGAGCAATTACAGATGTCTGTTCACTACAAGTATTTTTATGCACACTCTACCAATAGTTTTTGGTCCACATACTGTATATTTTGCATGCGCTCCAAATAAAAAGTTCTAAATGTGAAAATAAGGCAGAAACAAGATCACAGTCGCACAAGATGTTCTTCTTAGTTGGGCATCCAAAATCATTTCCATTCATGTAAATGAACCTCATCCATTCTATGGAGCAGCTCAGTCAGCATGAAAGGGGATAAATCCCTTTTGCTTTCTTAGTAATAGGCTTCAATACGGTAATCCTGTTTAAACCTGAGGGATAAAAAAGACGAAGAACAGGACGGAAACTACGTAAATGTCAAGGATTATGGTAAAAAAAGGGTAGAAAGAAGGTCATCTGGTCCACATACTGTAGCTCATTTGGTAGGGCTGTAAGAGTCATTAAAATGTCATATTTACAATGTAGATTTGTGGATTCTTTTTTAATGTATTATTTCTCCTTCTTTAGCTTTTTACTAAGAAATACAGAGTAGACAGGAAAATAAACGACTGCGGCAGAACAGAGAAAATGTAATGATTTCTTTCACATGCAAAAGCACACTTAAGAACATAAGGAAAGGTCCCAAACAGGAGGAGGGCTTTCAGCCCATGTACAGTAGCAGCTATTTGGTCGTTAGTAGCTAAGTGATCCAGGCGTCTCATTCATGCGGAGAAGTCAGGGAATAGGCTTCAGTGACAAGGCCAGGTGTTCCACACTCCCACATACTAGGTGCCTCATTCTCGTGTTATTTATGCATGGTCTCATTTTATTGGAAAAAATCTCCAACAAAACAGACAGGCGATGCTAGAGTCGGTGTGGTTTCCTGGTGATTATATGTAGAAATACTGTGTATTTGAAGAGCCAATGCGCACGTTGACATAACCAGACGTGACACGAGGAAGACATAATATGCTCATTTAGCACATTTCTTATGCGTGTATAAGAAAGCTCAGTATGCAAAACACGACATAAGCTCAGTATGCAAAACTGTATCCTTGCCCTAAGCTGCAAAACTCATAGGGCGATGGACAGATATTCATTACAGAAAAAAGAACGACGTTAACAATGAGATTCAACAGCACATGAAAAATAAAAAAAACAGATCTAAATGAAGTCTAGTCAGCTCTAAATGTTGGTAATAGTTTACATCTTCATTTTGCAATTCATGATGTATCAATACTGCCATATTCTGTTTTGATACAAGCAATGTACTGGTACTGCTACTACAGAGGCATTGCATTGGCTACAATCCCTCAGTTCAGTCGCTTGGCCAAATCGTAATTAATATGATGTATTGACAAAGTGTATCGAGGTTAATTTGGCATAACTTGCCCGGCTGAGGGAACGGCAGCCTGTCCCTGTGGACAAGGCTGAGCACATCCAAGCAGATCCGCCCTCACCCACCCTTAACATCATACGAATCATGTGAATTTCATATGAATAGGTGACTGAGAAGTGCCTCATAGATTTTAGATCAAAGTTTGTGACACTTGGCAAAGTAAACACTCCTAACTTCAAAGCAGAGAGGATGTTGTCTGAGGTCTGGGGGGCCCTTTGAGCAGAAACAATTGTAAAGGTTACCTTAGTATACCTACTGTAGGTACAGTAAGTTGTGGGTTGATGATTATCAGTGAGAATTACAGAAACACACCACAATATAAGATCACATTAAGAGCACAGAGAGAAAGAAGAAGCAGGCACCAAGGAGAAGAGAGAGGAGTCCAGAGGAGTTGGGACTTGAAGCTTGTGCCAGATGAAAGCCCCTACTTCATGATCATCAAAATCAAAAGCAAAGTATCTGAACCTTGAGTTTCCTGGGTAAATGATGCCTTGGTTAGAAACATCTTTCGTGCTTAGGGTGCATTTTTATGGATAGGAATATAGGCTCCCATTTATTTTATGGCATCCGGGCTGCAGAGAGAGAAATTTAACTGCAGGTTGCATCTGAGGGTCCAGGGTTCATGTCCCTGTTTGGGCGTTTGTGTTTAGCCAGCAGCCATATCACCCTGCAACTCACAACTGGGAACCCACTGAAGCTCAGCAGGTGTGAGCCTGGTCAGTACCTGAATGGTAGACCTCCTGGGAGAAACTAAGGCTGCTGCTGGAAGAGGTGTTAGTGGGGCCAGCAGGGGGCGCTCACCCTGTGGTCCACGTGGGTCCTAATGCCCCAGTATAGTGACAGGGACACTATACTGTAAACAGGCGCCGACCTTCGGATGAGACGTAAAACCGAGGTCCTGACTCTCTGTGGTCATTAAAAATCTCAGGGCGATTCTCGAAAAGAGTAGGGGTGTAACCCCGGCGTCCTGGCCAAATTTCCCATTGGCCCTTACCAATCATGGCCTCCTAGTAATCCCCATCTATGAATTGGCTTCATTACTCTGCTCTCCTCCCCACTGATAGCTGATGTGTGGTGAGCGTTCTGGCGCACTATGGCTGCCGTCGCATCATCCAGGTGGATGCTGCACATTGGCGGTGGTGGAGGGGATCCCCATTACCTGTAAAGCGCTTTGAGTGGGGTGTCCAGAAAAGTGCTATAAAAGTGTAAGCAATTATTATTATTATTATTATTATTATTGTATTAAGTTAGAAGGCAGCTCATCTCTTGTGTGGCCTCTGTAGGCATTTTAATGCTTAGCAGCAGTCTGGGGTTTTCTGGGTGAACAGAATGTTAGGCCTCTGAAACACCTTGTTTGTAAACACGGTACATAGAGCAAGTTGTGTGTTGTATGTTTTGCTGTGTGTAGTGTAGTTTGTATCTTGTCATTGTAATAAAGAATTGTTTAACAAAGCGTGCCAAGATTATTACTCTTCTCACCATACCTGTGCCAGAGAATAAAGAATTCACGTGCCTCCAATTATACCAGCCGCTCTGGTATATTCTGGTGAAATCACTTTCAAGTTGGGGGCTATGAATAATTACGTCACTTATTATTGTAACAATACGTTTACGTACTTTGTCGAAACTTTGGTAACTGAAGTGATCTCTGAAACAACAGTGTAGATGCTGGCTTAGGAGAATCCATTAGGATCTTCTTGGTTCAATGAGTTACAACATGACAGGCAAAAAAGGGCCAGAAGGTTTTGTCTTTAAATTATGTATTGTGGTTCTGTGCTGTATCTATTAGTCCCGTATAATGACTAATATATATTCTGGATGTGAATGGGGAGGTCATGCTCATATGGTTTCTATCTTCTAAGCAGTAAAATGTGAAACAGAAAAGCAGATGGCTGATATTTGATTATCCATCCATCCACCCACCCATTTTCCATTTCAGAGTCACGGGGGGAGCCGGAGCCTATCCCAGCAAGCTATTTGATTATACTTTATACCAATTCTTTCTTGCTTAAGACGACAGACAGACTGAGTTTTCTGTGGAACATTCATGTTGTCTTAGTCCCTCCTTGAACGTCATGGCTCTGGGATAGGTCAAGGGATGCTGTAACCTTCCCTCTGCGACCAGTAGCTTTCTGCTCTTGGATGCTGTTTTCTGGGGGAATTTTAATGATCGTTGGCATCCACAGAACTTGTTATACCATGACAACAAGTTGGAAGTCCGCTGCATTCCATACACTAGATTTGAGTGTCAGAGGGGCGATAAGTGTGGAAGGAATGAAAAAATAATTGATGTCCACCAATGGTCAGACAGACATCAGCAGTTGATTCCACACAGCACCACTCCCCAGACAGTGGATAATTAACACTCCAACAGGCAGCAGCTCCTGCTGTCGGAGCATTCAACACTATCCAGGTTCCATGGTACTGATATTGCTGTCTGTACAGGCAAAGGCTCAGTGCCAAATAAATCCTGTTGCACATGCAAACCTCTGCCCTGCACCTAGAATGTGGATCTTCTGAAGGACATATGGGACCTTAACACTGTTAGTACCTTTATACTGAAAACACACTTGGAAATTGTGAAGTAAAAAGTGACCTATTGTATTTTATTAGATTCAATTGGAAAAGTGCATATTAGAATACGAATATGACTAATTACAACTTATTTTGGTATTTTGTTCTTGAAGTAAGTTTACTGTATATGCAGTGCCTTGCAAGCTCGCAATGTTTTCACATATTGCTGTTTTGAAGCTTGCCGTTTAGACACTTTCAAGTAGCAATTAATATTTGTTACTATATATTAGTATATATCGCACACATTAAAAGCAAAAAAAAGAAAGAAGTTAGTCGATAACATGAAAGAAAAATGCCATGTCATGATTGCATAGGTATCCAAACCCTTAATTTAGGTCTTTGCATTTTCAGTAACTAATTGAATATTGCTGCATAATGGCTTCATAATCCCTTCATAACTGCTACGCCAGACATTATAATCACATGCACAATGCTTTACACTGACATGCACAAATGACACAATGTGTTCATAAGAGGCCAAGTGCTAGAAATGATGCTCTAGGTGCCTGTGGGATTTCAGTACTGTAAGAGCTGGAGCTTCCTTTGAACCACTGCTGGTTCTCCCATGGACTCTAGGAGATGCACAGTATAAAACTGCCATTGCACATTCTGGAGGAATTCAGTCATGTTCTTCATAGCAGTATGGTGATATTATTAACAAATGCTATCTCCAAATATTAGCATTTACATGTTCCCACTTGGTCAGCTTTTAAGATCACATGGCCTCAGCTTTCATTTTTACGCTGACGATACTCAAATATACATCCATACCAAACCCAACACTGATGTGGCTGTCTCTATTCTATCTAATTGCATCTCTGACATAAAAATTTGGATGACTCAAAACTTCCTTCATCTTAACTGTGACAAGACTGAAGTCATGCTTATTGGTACCCCCCATCAACTTCGCAAAGCCAGTCCTGTAACCCTGTCTGTAGATGGCTCTGTACTTGAGCTCCAATCAAAATTGAAAAACCTTGGGGTTATATTCGATTCTGGCTTAACATTCGACCCACATGTACAGCATACTGTCAAAACATCTTTTTTTCACCTTAGAAATATCGCAAGACTACGCCCTATGCTATCATTAACTGTGGCTGAAAAGCTGATCAACATATTTGTATTCTCTCGAATTGACTACTGCAATGCTCTGCTCCCTGGGGTATCTAAATCTACTCTGAACAAGCTGCAGTATGTCCAAAATTCAGCAGCCAGAATCCTGACCAGATCTAGTGCAAGTGTTCACATTACTCCTATCCTGGAGTCCTTGCACTGGCTTCCGGTCAAATTCCGCGTAGACTTTAAAATCCTCATGCTCACCTACAAGGCTTTACATGGCTTGGCACCTCAATACCTGTCTGAACTTTTATCGCCCTACTCCCCACCTCGCAACCTCCGCTCTTCAAATTCTGCCCTCCTTACTGTCCCCCAAGCCCGTCTACATTGTATGGGCGACAGGGCCTTCTCCTGCTATGCCCCCAAGCTCTGGAACTCCTTGCCCAAGGATATTAGAGAGTCACCTTCTCTAAACTCCTTCAAATCCAGACTCAAAACCCTCCTTTTCAGAAAAGCCTTTACTTAACTGGTTCCATTCTTCACCCCTCTGCTCTTCTTAATACCATCTTCCACGGTCTCCTCTATTGTTATTGTTGTATTGCTGTAATTATAATTGTGTCCTGTCTTGTGAAATTTTTCTTATTTATTGTTGTAGTCTTCTTATTTATTGTTATTGTCATCCTGTAAAGCGCTTTGAGAAGCCACCTTTAAAGGCGCTATATAAAATAAAGTTTATTATTATTATTATTATTATTAGGAGTATCAGATAGAAAATAAGCAACCAAAGCGAACTTGATGATTACCATGTTATTATTTTGGGTAACACATGAACAAAAATGGAAAACATTTTTACAGTCAAAGCAGATGTGACTAATACCATAAAGCGAAAGCGGCATTGTCCTAAATGGACTTAAAAAACAATGCGGAAAATTCACATACTGTAGCATTTTCTGTCTAGCTGCAGAGCATTTCCATTTCTGTTCTTACACCCGGGAATCCTGTTTTTCTGGAGATGAGAAGATTACATCCTTCCCTTCTGCAGATCACATCGCATGGCTGCAGACAATACGTGTAATCCCCTTGAGAAGGGTATAATGGGAACCATCAAGCTGAGCATAAAGATGGTTAAAATGTGTCAAATGGTTTAATTGTACTCTACACTGAGCAGCTTCAATGTCCATCCTTTCATTTTAACTACACATACTGCAAACACGCCTAATGCAGAGTGCAACCTCATTGAACACAAATCTGGCGTTTCTTTGTCCATGTTCATTCATTTAGCAGAATACCCGAAAACCAGGATAACCTTTGAGCTTGCAAAAGAATACAGTATTCAAGAACATACTTAACCTTTCCCTTCACCAGGGCAAATATTTATGCAAATTGACAAAATTCTATATTTATGGACACTTTGATTTTAAATTGTATTAGTCTCACTTGCGTTTTGTCAAATATTTCATTGTCTATGAATACTTGAGATTATTGCATATTTATCTGTGTCTATGCTGGCATCCGATTTTAAGGACTACCCAATACTTACAATTATTTGTCAAGTTTGATGAATACATTCTTCTCTTTAAAAATCTAAATCATAAATAAATATACTGCAAAGCAACAAGTAATAGGTTTATTCCATGTTGAAAAGAGAAGAGAGAAAACTTATCGGCTGTGAAGCCTTCTTCAGGTACTGTATATTGATCCTGAACCTTAAAGCACGATTGCATTATTTTAGATCTGTATGTTTACATTTTTATACTGGTAATGTTAGGGAACACATGAACACATTTAATCTGAAATGGGGTTCAAGGAATTTCACTTCACCTTTTTCTCATATACAGTACATACCATGTAAAATCCTTTTAGACCCGTATGAGTACTGAATCTGAATAGAACTGTAACAATAGTGCAAGGTTTCCTTTTCTCAAACACAAATTCTGGAGCCTTGTGCTTGTGTCATATCAGGGTAAGTAGGATATGTAACAGGTAAAGGTTCATTCCATCCTGAAAGGTGAAGAAAAGAAACACTACGTTTCGGCTGTGGAAACTTCTACCCGAAATAGGCTCCAATGCAGAAATGTAGTGTTTCCTTTCTTTAACTTTCCTTGTTCCTTTACAGCCTAGACCCTGCAGTCTATCCTGGCAAGCAACAGGCACAAGGCAGGGTACACCCTAGATGGGCCGCCATTCCATCACAGGGCAGGCATTCACAAACACAGACACGCACACGTTCACACCATCCCTTCACCAATGATGTAATCAAAAACCAATGTCTACCTCGTGTGCCTATTTACAGATGCCAGAGGCTTTTTGGTGGCCTCTAGTGACAACTTGGCTGCTACTGCAGAACATTCATAGAACTGTCTGTGAACACTCCCTGCAATAAATACCTTTTGAGATGGATATCTTTAAAAATAAAAGTACTATGGTATTTATTGATATTTATTGATTTTTCAAAGTAAAATTGGTGTCCATGAATGGGTTAACCCATAGCAGTGTGGGCTCAGTGTAGCGGTCCAGATGTTGCCAGTCTGATTACGAACTATGCCATTAGTTGACTGACACAAGGATTTCCAATGAAGCAGTGGCTAAGAGCCACCAGGAATTGGGTGGGCTTTCATCAGCCCGAGTTCCCTGAGCTTTCGATGCAACAGCATCTCCTGGGCAGGATGCCTGTGAGCATGCTGTGAGCTCAGTAAGAGATGCACTGGTCCTCCAATCAGCACTAGCACTTCAATTCCAGTTACTTTTGTTGAATCAAACTCAACTACACTATGCACATGAATGAAATCAAATGCTTTTTTTGAATGCAGCTGAAAGACTCACAGTGTTGGACGTGGGCATGTGAGGTAAAACACATTCATAATCACTAACCATCTGCTTAAGCAAGCTAAGCCTTACAGAACTGCCAGCATACTCACTCTATGATTACTCTGCATAAAGAACAATGTGATATGATTAGATACCAGAAGTACAGCTGCTTTAATGCTCCAGAATCAATCGTAATCAGATCACATGAAGAGAAATCTGTGTACATAATTCACATACATAAGTAAAGCTGTAGATGCTTTGTGCAAATCACCTGATATTTGAGGAAAATTACACCTAAAAAACATCCTGTTCCTGTTATTTCCTGACAGAAGCTTAGCCTCACAGAGCCCCTGGGAATCTACTGTACGGATTTCCTGACACCAAAGTGCCTGAGTCCATTTAATTGGCCATATTTGATTTGCTTAAGTGGCTGAAGGGCACACATATGAAAGTGTAACATGAGACAATCAGAGACACTCAAATTATACATGTACCAAATCCAAGATGTTAATCACGTACAGTAATTCCCAGCACTGATGCAGAGAACTTCTTCCATTTAAGTGCATTATAAAAGATCCCCAAAACCGTTTCTTCTTCAAACGCGTATGCTGATATACAGCATAGTAAACATATTACAGCCGAGCAATTTGAAAGCAAAAAATATTGATCACAGTGATTTTACTGTAGGTGGGCATTGCACTGCTGTTTTATCTCTATGAATACCCAAGTTTAACTCTGTAAACACTTCTTAGTTTTTCAAGTACTGTACATTGCAAAAGTCCTTGAGTAATATACCTTGTCCAATAGGCTACTTCATCTAAAAAGTTTTCAACTGAGGAGAGTGTTTAATAAAATATTAACTGACAATGTTTTTTTGCATAAGATATTCTGGCTTCTCTACATATTGGTTCAAATTCTGTAAATGATATAAATTTCAAATCACCTGGCTCATCACTTTCATTACACATTAGCTGAATTAAACACAAATGCAGAATAATCATGTTTCCCAACAGTACTGTATGTGCTGAATAGGTCCCATCCGGGGTGTATTTATCGTAATTGACTTATTGACTCATTGCCTCATTGACTTGTGGGGAAGGCTGACTAACAACAACCCCGTATTGGTTATTGAAAACAGAGTGCTGGATAAATATTATTATTATTCCTTACACCTATTTTGTGGTTTTCTGGACACCCCCCTCAAGCACTTCATATGTAATGGAGTCTCCCCTCTACCACCAATGCGTAGCCCCGACGTGGATGATATGACGGCAGCCAAACTACACCAGTCCGCTCCTCACACACCAGCTCTCAGTGGGGAGCAGAGTGATGAAGCCAGTTCAGAGATGGGGATTATTAGGAAGCTATGATTGGTAAAGGCCAGGGGGAAATTTTGGCCAGGATACTAGGGTCAACACCCCTACTCTTTTCGAGAAATGCCCTGGGATTTTCAATGACCACAGAGAGTCAGGACCCAGCCAAAGGACGGGGCCTTTTTAAAGGATAGTGACTTTACTGGGGCATCAGGACTCTCACAGCCTGCAGGGTGAGTGCCCCCTTCTGTCTTCACTAACACCGTTTCCAGCAGCAGCCTTAGCTTTCCCAGGAAGGAGGTCTCCCATCCATGTACTGGTCAGGCTCCTGCTGAGCTCCAGTGGGCTGCCAGTTGGGAGTTGCAGAGTGATGTAGTTGTTGGCTAAATGTGTTGAATGGTAAACACTGACTTCTATTTATTTCACTATAGTTCATAATCATATCATTTTCCAAATGGTAAATTCCAAAGGCCACAAAATAACAAAATCAGTGTATGAATGTTAAAATAAATGCTAATAATCCACTCGTGCCATTTGATGACACTTTAAATCCTCCCACACGTGTGTCATTATCAGGCAATTGGAATTGCATAGTTTCAAATCGCAAAATAGCACATTAATGCCCTACTGATGAGACTTAATGTTACTGATGAGAGACTAATGTTATGAACACCGATGACAACAACAATAAAAAAAGGAAGGAAAAGAACCATTTCAAAATCAAGTAAGTAAATGTTTCATAAAGACTAGCTGGTGACATCAGTGCACTGGTTTTCTCAGACTGAGCAGGAAATGTAAAATAATAGCCTGTGCGTAGTGAGATATAATTAATGGCTGAGGCATGGTAGCACCTTTTCTTGGCAGTGTCTACTGCTGTGATTTGTCTGCTAATCAAAATCAATACAAAGCTATGACCTACTGAATACCTGCTATCTATTGAGTTTCAGAAACACAATGTACTTGCAGTATATTTTTCGTACATTATTTAGTCACTGCATGACTCATGCTCACAAACAGGAAAATAAAATCATCTGGACTAAAATAATGTTATCACTCTAAACGTGGGTGGGAACTCTGAGCAGTCGGCACTGCTGAAATTCAGGGAGGCTGAAGCTGTTCTGAAATGAGCTCTGTTAAGGCTCTGCCCAAGCACATCATCAACAATGTTTTTTTAAATCTAATTTGTTCCAATAACTCAAATGTGGGGCCTTCAGTTTTCATTTAACCTTTAAGGATAAGGCTATAAGACCCCTTTGGTTTTTTCTAGACTTTTCTGTCTTCTTCGTTTCCCTTTTTGTTTTTGCCTTTTACTGTGTTTATGAGAAAACAGACTGAAACAGGGATACAAAAAATATGTTTTTCTTTTAAATGCAGAAATGTACTTCAGAGAAATTACAAAAGAAAAGAGATTATTTAGCCCATCTAGCTTGATTGTAGCTGTTTGATCTGATGATCTCACACAGCTGTTTTCAGGAAGCCAGGGTAGCAGTATCAACAACAGGATTAGGCAGCAATTTTCACATTCCCACAAACCTTCACATCAAGATGTTTTAAGTGACTTTCAGCTCCTGGGTTCTGGTTTGTGCTTCACTGTGGACCAGTTCTTACTTCAAAGACATGCCTTTCTTTGAATGCCTACTGCCTGCAATTTAAGAATGGATATTTTATGAGGAACTTTATCAACGGCTTTCTGTAAATTGAAATATACCATATCACGTACGGTACTATTTCTGCTTGTTCAAAGAACCCTAACAAGTTATTTAAGCGAGACCTATCATTTCTAAATCCTTGAAATCCCTAGAATCCTATTGCCATACTGATTAATATATCACCATCCTTTATCTTAGTGTTTAAATTCTAATTATCCTCTCTGTATTCTACATGCAAATCATGGTAAGACTTGTTGATGATTGTCACTGTCTGCATGGGTGCACCAGTATATTCTACCCCACATCATTCCTCCTCATTTAAAAATTCAAATTTGCTTTGGATGCTAGGGCTAAGATAAGTTAACACGTAAGTCAATGACCTAAAAATAAATAAGGAAACAAAAATATTACAGCACATAAGCAACACGATATAAAAAAAGTAAGAATGGAAAACATTTTCAGCTCCTTCAGTGTTTTAAAATTTTAGATTGCTCTCCTAAATCATTTTGGCTTTAGTCAGCAAATGAATATGCCTGCGCTGATGAAGGATACTGTAACACTCTGGGGCTCACATGGGTATGCACCCTCACTGCTGCCGCCTCAGGTCGGCCCCCCACCATCGGGGGCACGAACCCAGGCCTCTGGCATCACTCAACAGGCACCCAGCCTCTTGAGCCAAAGGGAGATCTCCCGTCAGCCCGACGGCTGAGGTCCCTGCTATTCACAGGGAAGGGCGGTGACGTCACTGCACTGGTAAGCCAGCTCGAGCAACCTGCAGTGGTGGCCGTATGCGTTACAATACATTGGATCTTGTTATCACCTGTGGCCTGACTGTTAGTGAAACTTTATGAAGAAGGGATACTGGGAAAACTGTCACGTTCCACATCCCTCCTCTAGAGGGCGCTCCTACCCCTTTCGGTTTTGATTAGTTTCTATTATTTCCTGGTGTGTCTCGTTTGGTTTTTGGTTAAAAGCCTAGCGTCTCTGCAGTTCCTGGCTTTGTATTGGAAGATGGATGTCACAAGGCTTGCCTGTTTTCCGGGTAACCCGAAGGCAGGTCTTTTTCCCCGGCGTCCTGACCACCAGGGTCCGGGATTCAGAGCGCTTTGTCCCGTTACGTTTTAGTTCCTGTTCCTGTGCCGGTTCCGACCCGGTTCCCGTTTTTAACTGTCTTGGATGGATCTCCCGGCCCTTGGATTACAGACTGCGCCCCGACTTCCCTTTTGGATTTCCTTGGACTTGGTTGCTCGGTTGTTTCCCCCGAGCACCTGCTCGCTACAGTCACCGCCCTCTGTCTGTCCACCCAGCCTCACCCCGTTGTACCTTCCTCCGTTGTCTTTTACGGATTCTACCGTCCGCATAGGGGTCTTTAATAACGCACTCCACGGGAGTCCGAGCTGGCTCAACATTCCTGTTGTTTTCAGAAGTGTAGGGATATTGAACATTGATTCAACAGCTCTGCAAAGGCCTGGCGTCCTGTCTTGGGACTACCTCATCTTGAGGTATCGCTGAGGCTCGCTGGGATAGGCTCCAGACCCCCCCCCCCCCCCCCCGGACCCTGAATTGGATAAAGTGGCAAGAAAATAGCTGGATGGATGTATCAGCTAATATACAATAATGACATTGTATGATAAATCTGATTCACATTCTACTATACATGACATTTGGTAATTTACAGATTTTAAATGACAGATTTATTCAAATGCAAATGCCTGTTTAACTGGAAATTCTCATTACGGCTGGGACAGTCCTGGTCAGACTGTAAGAATCCGACCAGTTGGTAGTGTTGTGACATGTTATCTCTCACTGTTTGACATGGCAGGACTGTATTCGACTGTAGGATCTTGCCAGGTTGGAAGCCACTTGATGTGTTTCATGTGTTTTGGAAATATGTGGAGTCTGTGCTAGGCTCTACATTAGGTACTATTCCATCGCAACCCAACCCAACAAGATCTGTTACTACTAATGTATCTCAGTTAACACTATTGATGATCAACAAGTCAAGTTTTCTTAGGAAGGATAACTGCAGTGAAGAGTTGGGTTTAAATAAACAGAAATAAAAGAACTGTTAAAAATAACATAGCTGATATGAAAAGCCCATCAGACAGAGAACAGTAGTGTGCTGACATAGTCCAGAGCATAGCAGGGCACAGAGCGTCCATTTAAAGTTTTATTTCATGATTTGCACTATCCTTGACATTAAGCACCTCCTGTGCTTGATCAGCTCTCTTGCTGATTGATTTAGTACTGAAGCAACAGTCAAGGTGAGTCAAGTGCATCGCAATATGCCATCAACAATCAACTGAAGTGACACCAAAAATGTTTAATCAATATTCAACATCTTTCTTCTTATTCTTCTAAACACGTACATTCATACACAGAGTTCTAGATAAGTACAGTATAAAGTTTCATATGGAATAAACATACTGTGAGAAGTTAAATGCGCTCCAATCCAGAATGTTTTCATGGGCTATTCATATGACTTTCCTTTACTTAGTTATGTTGAAGACACTACAGAACCCTGTGTATCATACTCCTTTTGTATCAAACTGAAGACTGCGGCACTTCTGTCTAAAAAGTATTGTGTCCCATTGACCTTTCAGAGTGCTGAGGAAAGAGATATGGGCATGGGGGTATTTTTAGTCTCCTGCATTGCCTCTGGTGAACAAAAATAACCGAATCAAAAAGAGGAGACAGGGTTATGATGCACCTGGCATCACACCCAGTAGATTAATCCAAAGACTTCAGTCTGTATTGTTTTTATTTTAAGAATATATCTGCACATCTCGAATGGCAGAATGCTACTACAGTACTAAATGAGTACTGTAAATGTGTGTCTGAAACAAACACGTTCTATGTCTGCAAACTTCACTTTTAGATATGTCCATATCGCCCATGCATCTGCAAGGAAAATTCATCAAAATATTTCTGAATGATGATTTTGACTTGATGCAGCTTAAATGCTCATAATTTAACAGTTATGTCCATGAATTACAAAGGCTGGGTTATGACGAAAAATGGCAGGCTGAGACCTGCAACCAGTGTGAAGCCCAGCCAAACGAAGTCCAGTGGGGGTCTACAGGGCAGGTGGCCAGGCAGGTGTCTGTAGTGATATAAGCAGCACATTCTAGAGGATAAGCATAGCAGGCTCCCATTGAGCATCTGGTTCAAAAGTCCGTAAAAGAAAGTGCGGTCTCATATAAGGAAAAATATTGCAGTTGGTTAAGTTGTGAATTTTATTTTATTTATTATAGCTGGCAAAATGGCAATGTCGGCCAATTTTTCTCAGCTTCTGACCATTTTAGTAAAATCCCCAAATCACCCTTGGCTTTGAAAGCAGTTTGAAAAGGACAATACAGATATAAAATCATGCAGAAAAAATTGAGAGAATTAACTAGTAACGCCGCCATAAACTTACTAATTAGCTACTGTACGTTTTACCGTAGTTTTAGCATAATAGTGCTTTTACCTAATTTAATTAACTCAATTAATTTAATTACCTTGGTTTTAATGTGCTCAGATAATCTCTTCCCATAGTTTTTACAGTTATTCATACTCTGCTGAGGAGTGACTACGGCTGGCTAATTTTGTCAGTGGTGTCGGGTTAACACATTGACACTGAGGTCACCAGATGGGATGTTACAGAGGGAATTCACTCATCTGTGTGACCCAGGCAACCACACTCTCCACCTTAAACAGACAGCAATGATGCTGAGCTTGTGGGTCGTCCAGCAAAAAAGTCACATGGATAACAATAGTAAAATAATGGTTCCCAGATAGAAAAATATACTGTAGTCATAAGCATCCAGATAACATCAAACAGCGATACACTATGAAACCTAGAAAACATTTGGTGATCTTACAGTTACTAAGGATAACTAATAGAAAAAGTTGATTTTTTTGGAATACGGCTTCAATGAATTCTATGAAAACACACATGCAGTGATTGTACTGTGTACAATGTAGTGTTGATTGGTTAAAATGTCCCCTGTAATAAGGAAAATGCATTCATACCAAAGTCATTTCCAAGTTTGAAAGATCATATCTGAATTTTTCTGATATGTAATAATAAGCAGCCTTTCTGGGCTAACAAGGAGGTGTTGGGAGAAACAGGCAAGCTGACAAATGCAGACAAGTGTCATATGAGCACTGCTCTTTGTAGGCAGAATGCTGTACACTCCTAAATTGCTTTGACTTTACTCAGCATATGAATATGCCTACTCCTGACAAAGGACACATATTGGACCTTGTTATCACTTGTGATCTTGTAAGTGACCTTTTAAAATTAATAATAGTGATATTATTTAACCATCTTTAAATAATGTTCTATTTTGGAGGTTAATTTGTAGGCTCCAGTGTCTGCATAGAAATGTAACCCTACTAGCCAGTTTTGCATCAACAGGCCTATTAATTCAGTTTTGTTTTCCTAATCCATCTTAAATTCTCTTGCCAAGCTCTTGTGATCCTTATCCCTCTAGCATTGAGGACTGCATTATGTTTTGCAGTTCCAACCTTGGTGCCATTTTAAATAGTCTAACTCCAGAAAGCAATAGCAAAGTCTCACATACCTCCTTTTGGTACAACAATCAATTTCACTCAAGGGCATAAACTCAAAAGTAGATGGAGAGACACTGGTCTATCTTTTAACTAGCCATCAAGCAACACTAGTAATCCTGTTGCAATGTGCTGAGTACAACTCGGTCTGTGAATTTTGGGAATCCTTTTTCCACAAATCATCATCTCGTAAATCAAGTTGGCCACGACATTCTCAAATAATCTATCCATAAATGCAACTTTCAAGTTACGTTTGTCTGATTTTACCAAATTCCATGAAGCTTCTTCACAGCTGATATCTGAAATGATCACTAAAATGAAACTTACTCCATATTCTGCTTTGAACCCAATTCCTGCTGCTTTGCTCTATTTAAATATTGCATTTCTCAGGCATATTATAGATATGGGATCGTCTGTAAACCTGCAGGTACAGTATTATCACTCTTGTAAAAGCAGAATTTAGATTCCTGGATGTTCAGTAATTATCCATTAACTTACCACCTTTGCCAGATTCTCTAGAAAAGGGCAGTGCTGCTCAGTTACAAGATCCTCTGTCTGCAAATATATTTTAATTTTAAATGTAACTTTAAATCTGAATTTGGGTTCAAATTGATCCACTAAATTTTCAGCATCTACCGAAACAGCTATTGTTCTCATGAGTAAAGTTTTGTTTGATTAATGACTGCTGGAGTTTTTTTTTTATCCACTCCATCCTGCTGGACATCCATGTCACCTTTGATACAGCTGATTGTACCATACAGCAGAAGAGATTACAGAGGGTGTTGGGTATTACGCAAACTGCTTTCTCAAGGTTTAAACAATATCTGAAAACCGGTTGTTCAAATTTCCTATTCCTCTTTAACAAGGCTGGTGACAGCTGGTGACCAACAGGGCTTTGATCTTGGTCCCATTCTTTGTAGATTCAATATGTTGCCACTGGGTCAGTTACTTTTATTCTTTGATGATACCACAAATGATCAGATAGAACCAAGTATTATTTCTTCTTAGGCCTCTGACAGAAACAGCAGAGATAAAGTCTCTTGACGACACCATGGAAGACTGCACTTTCTGTTTCTTACTAATTAAAGACGAAATTCCCTTGCATGTCTTCGCTCCCATGTCTGTGATTCCAACAACGTCTTTCTAGATTAGTCGAACTTGATATCTTAATTCTTGAAAACAGCACATTCAAATGATTAGTCTTTAATTTAAGTTAGAATGCATGATGATTATGATCCTACCCATTTCCACAGTTGTAATCTATGTTCCACAGCCTTCATTCAGCTCTTCAGAGGAATAAAGGCAGTTTCATGCACAACACTTTATGGGCTCTCTTATTGATTTGGGGTATCATCACAGAGATTTTTTTTATGTCCTCTGTCACACAACAATAAATAATCAATGTATTCATACTTGTAATTAAGCTAGTTTATTTATAGCTCTTAACCTGACATGTTTCTGAAATTCTTGGATTTTTTTATATGATCAAAACGTTTGTACTATGTTATTCTCTGAAAATTGACAAACAAACAGTTTCCAAGACTTATATTTGTTCTTTATAAGTACAATATCTGGATGAGCAACAATGTGCTGCCCAAGAATGTATCTACTGTATATGAAAGCTTAGTTGACAGCTCAATCAGAACTAAACTTTTCTGACTGTCATTCACAAAATAACAAGCAAGCAAACGCGAGAAATTATCAGGATCGACCAACTGAATTTCAAACAGAAATTATACAAAATTATCTGTATAGGAAAGATCAAGACTAACAAATTAATAAACTTCAAAAACTACTGCACTTTCTGTCTACCTTTTCAGTTGCATTGATATGAGCCAATCATAATATTGTTGTTATAAATATCACCACCAATTAATATTATTTTTAGTCATGTTAAAAGTATTGCGATTACACTATAAATGGTGCATTATAAAAGAGCTAATTCTGTGGTGTGTAGAAATGAGATATTTCTGGATGTTACTGTTTTTGTGTCAATATTAATTATAAAAAATATTTTTTTATGAATGCTGTTAGCTTAATGTTTTGAAACACAAGTACAATAATGACTTTATTATCCTTATTGTTATTTTTCAGTATATTTTTTATGTCAAGAAAAAGGAAAGGATATTTACTGGGTTCTGTCATTTGAGTTCTAGAACCTCCGAAATGACAATTTCTTCTGGTTACATTGTGAAATGCCTGTTTACAATCAAAGAAATCACTTTCAATTTTATTTTTTATATCCCAGTTACTGGAAGTTTAAATATTCACAGTCCCATTCATCCTGGAAAACAGCATTAATTGCATGTCCCAATTTCTTGTGCTCTTGACGGTTAACTGCAGGTTACTTTCTGTTATGCAACATCTGTGCAGTCTTTTTAATCTCTTTTTTTCAGCTCAGTATGATGCAGCCTTCTAAACCTAGAACATTCTGTACAACATTTTACTTTCAAATATCAAGAAATACAACTATCTAAACATACAGTATAATAAGCCTTTATGCCCCAGTATAGTGACGGGGACACCATACTGTAAAAAGGCACCGTCCTTCAGATGAGACGTAAAACCGAGGTTCTGACTCTCTTTAGTCTTTAAAAATCCTAAGGTTGTTCTGGGACTTCATCGCTCTGCTCTCCTCCCCAATGAAAGCTGGTATGTGGGGAGCGTTCTGGCGCACTATGGCTGCTGTCTCATCATCCAGGTGGGGCTGCACACTGGTGGTGGTGGAGGGGATCCCCATTACTGTAAAGCGCTTTGACTGGAGTGTCCAGAAAAGCGCTATATAAGTGTGAGCAATTATTATTGTCAATATTATTATTTATTACACTTATGGTATAACTGTATAAAGGGTAAGCGTTTGAGAGTAAATGGCAGGCTGTGGATTTGAAGCACTACTGCAAATACAGATGTCCTACCCCTGAGTTGGTTCGGTCCATTCAGTGGACCGGAAGTCACATGTTCTTTCATCCACTTAACGCTAAAGAAAGCAGGACAAGCTGTGGCTCTAGTGAAGATTCTATCTTTATCAGTAAAAATCAGGTTAAGCTGTTGCCACGTATAAACAGGAATCCCTACACTTGGAAGTTCCAGTAGGGACCTGCTTCACCATGCGTAGGCAAAGGAACAGTTAAAAGTTTCATCCATGTAGAAAATCTTCAGGTCACATCTGAAGAAGGCCACACAGCTAAAACGTTGTGTCTCTTTTCTTTTCCTTTCCTTTCAGCGTGAAATAAACCTTTACCTGTTCCTTTGCATCTCAGTTAAACGTCTCGTGTGAAGGTGTTACAGCGCGGGAGTGGGAGGAGAGGCGGCAAATATCGGTAAAAGTCGACGCCCCATCTCGGGGGGGAAAAAAAAGAAAAATGCACCGCTTGGAACAGCGGGGTCCAGGCTGGAAGAAATGGAGGACATGAGGCCAAAACAAAAGAAAATTCAATCTTTTGAATCCTCACAGTGGGACAGGAGAAAAAGAGAAAATAAAGAAACGCAAAAAAGCGGCCTCAACGATCTCTCCACAATCCCCTCCAGGACAGTCCCAGGAACGTTCTCCCCTTGTGGGGTTCCCCTTGCGGGGTTCGTCCCTCCAGGAGGTGTGTGTCTCTCAGTGACCCCACAGCTGCGGCTCGTCCGTAATCAGCCAGGGCAGCTGTGGTTGCTCAGGCAACGTGCAACAAAGGATAGCACTTTTTACAGCACAATTTTCACACTCACCAGCTGAGGCGGTACTTTGGTAATTCTAGTTAAGAGGGAAGAGCACAACTCACTGACACAGCCATCCAAGTACCGATCAAGCCTTTGAGATTGTTGTTTATTGGTTATTTAAACAAGCCCTTGTTTATTTTTCGAGATCTGACGACATCAGGCTACTAAGTGGATATGCTGATGCATTGTAAAATCTTTAAAACTATTTTTTGAATTAATTTAAGGTATGTTTTAATTATGTAAGTAACAATGTAAATTAATATGGCATTGGTACAGTATTTTTGGTAAATTTCAAGTGTCATTCTGTTCTAGTTAGATTTTATATTTCAAGCAGTGGTTAGATAGTCATCATACTTTTCTTTCATTATTTGGAATTAGAAAGTTAATTACAATTAATTTATAATTAGCCAGATAATGATATGTTGACTCATGCTTTCCTGGAACCAGCTTATTAAGATGGCTTGATCAGTGTCTCTGGGATTTGAGCTGGAAGGCAGCTTGTCCTTCTAAGTGACCCATGTATTTCCCATGAACTAACTGTGAATGAGATAAAAAACCCTTGTGTGATCAGACAAAGTCGGGTTCCTGTCAACTTCTTTCATACACCATGTTCTCTCACTACATTATATCACCAATGCGTATTTATAAGTCTCACTATAGGTGCAGTATTTTAATGAGGTGATACTACTGTACATCCTGCTTACAAAACTATTTAGACATTAATTCTTCTTTTCGATCACACATTATGAATTCTTCGCTTAAAAAAAAACATGAATGGTATAGCACTGCTGTATTATGTTCTATAAACTCAGACATATATATATAGTTCGAGGATAATTGGTTTCCAGTCTGCATGAATTCCTTAAGAAAGTACTCATCTACTGTATGTGAAAATATGCATTTTTGTTAGTGACAAAAATAAACAGCAACTGCGCATTTATCCAATGTAATGTTAATGATCTATGACTGCTTAAGCTGTGTGAGCCCAGGACTCGTCTGAAATGGTTCTGAAACCATTGTATCAGTTTAATCTAGAGGCAAATCTGTAATGAAATAATCCTGACTGTCACCTCTTGCCCTGTAAAAAAACACTGCAGAACATGAGGCCAAGAAACTCAGACAGTAAACAGCAATCATTCTGCCATTACTCAACTAACACATAATATTTTCTACTGCTTCTACACACTTCATATGAAACATGAGTGTATATTTTTTCCAACTTAGAATTCGGTACCCACAGGTGTATTGCAGCAGTCCCGATTTTCACACTTCTCATTGTGTATGGGTCTGGTGCTGTTCAGCAAAATCATAATTCTGAGCCATTCCCAAGCAAAGGCAGAATAAGGATTTATCCGTCATGGGACAGGATGTGATATAAGCCATATTTAATAGTTTTCTAAGGAAAAGGAAATGGAGGTTCTACAGTACATGCTGTAACAAGACTGTCTAGGACAATTATTACCAGATGACATCTGTATTCAACACCCGAGACAGATGTATTTTAATGGACAATGATGTATCCTGTGAAGCTGACCAAGCTATATAAGAAGACCGAAGAAACACAAGATCTAACATCTGTGGCCTGCAGCATCAGCGGACCTAAACTCTGTTTAAGACACAGTGGTTATCCTTGAAACTTTTCTTTGAAACGGCCCCCAGCAAACCTGCTTTCCAAGCAATGCTATTGATCTTTCTAAGTGTTAAACATGGTTCAAGAATAAACAAGAATGAGTTTTAAAAATGACATGTGTCAAGTCTCTGATCCATCAATTGAACCCTTTCTTCTTGTGCAATATGAAATGAAACAGTGTGCCACATCAAACAAAATTAAATATTATTTAATGTTAACGTATATACTATACTTAACCACATGAATGTGCACTACATAGATTGCAATACCCTGAAAACTGCATCTGTACATAAATGGTACATGATTTCTAAGAACAATCTAGAGATATACTTCATTAGAAACTAAACTGTGCTTTCATGTACTGCAAACCAAAATATTCTTCTGCAGGCAGATGGGTTTGCAGTCCAATTGGGTTGAATCTTGACTGGCACCCTCAGAAATGAGACATAATAAGCACTGAAATTATTGACAAAATTATAAAAGAAATGTTTGTTTACAAACCCTAAAAACTTTAAAGAGGTCTTTCTCTGCAAATAACCTCTTCTTAAACACCTTCATATTTTTCTGTATGAACTACATATTAAAACAAATAAAAAGCAGTTGGATTTAAACTGATACCTAGCCTGCATTCATTTTTAATACAGAAAAAAACCCAAAACTAAACTGTTGCAGATCATATTGTCTCACATCTGTTCATGAAGGTAACATGAATTTTGCTCTTACCTCACAGGCTGTATCAAGCCATCCAGAAAAATAAAATATCTGTGGCAACATCACTCGTGATTTCATCAATACCAGCAACATTTCCTGATCCAAGTGATTAAGTGTATATAAAAAAGAGTTGAACCATTTCTCTCCAGCACTTTAACTTGTCTTCTAATATTAGGGCACTGGGCAAAAAAGCGATCTTTTAGTCACCCATTCCCCCTTTTCGGTAATCGGTATATCCCAAATCATTTAAAGCGATAATTTTAATGGTGCAGCGAGGCTTGCATCAGTATATGAAAAAAAAGATGATAGCTCTTCTCTGGTGAATTCTGTTAAAAGAATGCAGTACTTTTTTTGCCAGATGTCCAGTCCCTGTGTTTAATTGCTTCTGCTGGCACAACTCGGTAGGACCAGGAGAGCAATTCAACAGGAAATCTATGCATGTGAGCTCTTCCCACCCTCATGTTGACACAGATAGGATAGGCCTTCTGATCTCACAATTAATGCTTCATAACTGCAGTCAAAGCTGATGTGAGCTTTTAACGTAATAGTATTAAATTAACCATTGATGCAAGTCTTGTCTGCCTAATACTGGGATGAAAATAACCTAGAGTGCTATGTATTTTCTTCTTTTTTTTTTGGATTAGTGCACAGGCTGGAATAAAACACGGGACTCTTCTTTTCATTATTATCGTTTCTTTAAAATATAAAATAGCCTATATATAACTCCTCAGGAAAATTCTAACAGGAAGGACCATGTCACTATGGAAACAGATGGCTTTTTAAAATAGAAACGTTCTACAGCACTGTTAATATAAAGTCACGGACAGAACTTCACACACCTTGCTATCTCTTCAGTGTGAAATGATTTAACGCACACTGATATCATTACCACAAAGGCATGTTGAATATGTACTACAAACAGTATACAAAGTTAATATGACTGTACTGTACAGTATGTGTTATATATCGCATTAGAATATATTAAAAATACATGTATGTGGTACTGTTAAAAATGGACTTTATTTCGAATTGAACAAATAGAACTCTGAAAACATAAAGGCAACCAGTTTTTCTAATGTTTTAGTAATGACTGAAATTAACATCAGTATTTCTTTTCATTCATTTACAATTTAAATGTGTATTTCACACAATAATCCTTAGTGCTAGTTGGAACAGTAGGTGTTTAGAAGAATTTTCACATATCCATGTTTCCTAAGTAACATCTGCATGATTTAAATTATTTTGCATTATAAAGAGCAACATTTATTCTACCACAGTTCTTTTATTTCAATAGTGGAGTGACTCAAAACTACTGAGTACCAAGTGCAGGGACAAGCTCTTATCCCAGTCTTAAGGTTGAATATACTGCTTTAAAGACATATTTAAATGAACAAGGTTATTATGCTCAAATTATTTTTTACCTCTTTAGTGAGAATAAATCCCATTTCCATCTGTCACTCCTTCAGCCAATCTGTAGGGCCTAATCACATTTTTCCACATAGTAATGTATTTAAATCCATTCTTTTCATTAGGTCTGTACAATATCAATGCATAGATTTTACAGGTACAGTATACATATTAAAAATTTTCTTTTTTCTCCCACCCAGTTCTGACCGCAATGTCACTGTGGTTGTGAATGGTTAGATGAGAATGAAAGCACCGAATAAAACTGAAAGAGCGAAAAAGAGAATGTTACACTCTCTGACAGTACAACTGTTTGTCTGTGGTCATCAGAATGTTGCATGTGTAAATCGCTTTAGTTATATAAAAGAATAACAAGCAAAAAAACAATAAAGCTTCCTAGCTCGATCTGAAATGGAAAAAAAAAGTAATGGCCACACAGACCCAAGCTTCAAGATTTATCTACAAACCCATACAGCCATTTTGAATCTGCTTATCACAGTGGGAGTCCCATCCTCTTTATACATATAAAATAAAATATGATACAGAAAAAAATATTTAAAAAATGGGATCAACATAAAATATCACCATGTTTGCAAGATATATTCCATCATCTATGTTAGAAGTCAGCCCTTTTCAAGCAAAGTGTTTAAGCACATTAGTTTTCTACTCTTAAACTGTACACGTTTATTTATTAATTTTTACTGATGGTGCCTTTTCTAAAGTAACAGCCATGTTTTCTTACCAGCTCCTGCCTGTTTCATGTGATAGCAACAGGGATAGTGCTGAGTCAATTAAGTCTCATGGGCTTCTTAAAGGTACAACAGTACAGTACGTTTATTTTTGGTTTTCATGGTCTTTCAATATACACTTTATCTTTGGCCTCAGTACAGCACCGGAAGTCAACAGGAAGATGGTAAGCTTCTTCATAGAGGAAACATCTGTGATTTTTTAAAAATAATCTTGCACTTTAAGAATATAATGTAAGTGGAAAACGTATAGGCTGTGAAGAAAGAAATGGTAATATATTACATTTTAAATTGTGATTTAACTAAGGTTGTTTGCTGCTCACTGATTTGTCTGAGAACATTATGTCAAGCTGACTAGCAGAGCACCCTTAAACCCTGAAGCCAGAAACTGTATTTACAATCTTTATTTATACAGTACATATCCTATATGTGATCACAAATCTCATTAAAATTTATTTTTACAGACACTGATGATACACTCTTTATTCAGATGCCCTTATTATTGTATTATTCAGGTTTGAATTAATTCAACATTCAATTTATTCATTTATTTAAACAAAAATAATTTGTAGTATGCACAAAGCCTTCTGATTTTCAACCATTGACGAAAAACCTTGCAAGCAGGAACAATACATTTAATTTCTCTAACATTTTAGAGCTATTGTACAATCTGTTTTGTTTGTTTCTTACTAATATTTTATCTACATTTATGTAGAAATTCAATAGAAGCAGTACAATATTTAATCTAAAAAAACAATAGTCTTTAATTTCAAAATGGAATGACATACATTATATAGTTTGGAGTACAGTATAACAGAAATGTAAGAATCCTCACATGATATATAAATGAACTGAAATTTTGCCTCAGAAATACAAAGACAATATGTTGAAATAATAATAATTCCTTACAGTTATGTATTGCTTTTTAGGACACTCCACTCAAAGTGCTTTACAGGTAATGGGGACTCCCCTCCACCAACACCAATGTGCAGCCCCACCTGGATGATGCGACAGCAGTGAAACTGCATACTGTATATAGTGTCCCCGTCACTATACTGGGGCATTAGGACCCACACAGACTGCACGGTGAACATCCCCTACTGGCCCCACTAGTACCTCTTCCAGCTGCAACCTTAGTTTTTCCCAGGAGGTCTCCCATCCACGTACTGACAAGACTCACACCTGCTGAGCTCCAGTGGGCTGCCAGTTGTGAGTTGTAGGGTGATATGTCTGCTGGCCATACTGTATATAGACGTCAATAATGTTGCCCAGGA
The DNA here is from genome assembly GCF_059453375.1 of Lepisosteus platostomus. NCBI lineage: Eukaryota > Metazoa > Chordata > Actinopteri > Semionotiformes > Lepisosteidae > Lepisosteus > Lepisosteus platostomus. Next base: position 5,104,993 of record NC_142618.1, on the reverse strand, counting down.
GCCCTCTGTAGTCATGGGCCTAAAATTCATAGCATCTGAAGAGCTGAGGAAACCTGCTTCAAGTTTTTTTTCAAAAGAAAATAGATTCCTCTCCCCATCTCTGTTTTAACATCTATGGCTGGTGTCATGCTTTCGATATTATTTACTAGTTCAGCAACAAACTGCTGAAGGCAAGCTAGTGGTTGAGATATTAAGTCTGTACAGAGTGGGGTCAAATAATGCAATCCAATAGCTCCACGCTGTGAAATGATACATTGCTGTGCATGGCTGTAGAGACCTTTAATGCTGGCATCTATAAATTATTCCTTTCTATAAACACTTTGATATATTTGATTACTATTTGCATTCAGATCTGTGAGATGAAACTGAGACTGAACTATTGTCTCTACATGTGAGGGGCAGGGACCTCTGCTGGAGCAGTATTGTCACCCTGGCTTTCTCTGAGTTTTCTGATTTGCATGTCCTCCCCCTGCAATCTCCACAACTAAGCAAATAACAAGGTTTGAGCGACAGAGATGCTGCACAGACCTGAGAGTTTATCCATTAACACAGTATAAACATCTCACTTAGCTTGTTCGCAATGGCTTGTTGCTAAAACAAGGGGTTTGACACATTGCAAGCATTTAATTGTTTTTGTACAGAAAAAAAACAAACATTGCAGTTACCCGTGGCTAATATTTTGGTTGGGCGCTGATGCGATTCATCGCGGCATATGTCAAACTGTATTACTTTTAAGTAGAAACAAAATAATATTGCATTTGAAAATACCACAAAATAACCTGAATTTCACTTCAGAGTTGTTTAGTGTGAGATAACCTAAATGGCTCTACAGCTGTCAACAATGAAAGCCTTATATGTTTTGTAATCATTATTGTAAATTATACTGGATTACTGAGAGTAGCTGTACTTGAAAAAGAAACTTATTCTTCCATTAGAATGAAGAATTTGAAGGGAGAAAGGTGAAAATAACTCACTAGATGCACTTAACTACCACCCTGTAGATAGTCTATTGGTATTCATGCCTGCCCTGAGATAGGAACTGGTAAGTGTTAATTAAAAGGGTTAAGCATCAGTTCACCTGTTCCCTGGTGGCCTATACAAATAATTGCAGTTTCTAAATTATGTTCATAGGCTTGAATCAAACTGCTTTTATCAATACCACCAGGGCTTTAAATGGATTCTTCTTGCTATTGCTTTTGTGAAAATGTCTTGTTTCTTGTTTTGTCTGGAGACAAGTGCATTGACTGGGCCCACATTGCAGGCTTCAGCATTCCCAATGCCAACATTTAACAGTGAACAGATCATTTTTAGTGAGGTCATTAAGCCACACTTCATACGGATGTTACAGAGAAAAACTGGGCCTCGAGGCAGAATAAAATACAGTGAATGGGGGGAAAACTGTTAAGGGGAACAGGGAATACAAAGATTAGCTTCAGCACCGTAAGAGAGCTCCACCTTTGCACACCTGACAATTAGACCACACTCTTGAGATCTGGAGCATTTAAAGAGACCAATTTTCTGTTTTTATGTAAGGGCCTGTTGCCTTATTTTTGTGAAAATATTTACGGACACATATTCTTTCTCTTTCCTTTACTACATTACTTGAACCTCAGTTACAGGGTAAGTTAGATTTTTTGTTGAAAGAAGTGATCTGGAACTCACAGTTTAGTAAATATCTGTACAAAATGGTCCTAGACCTTGTGTGTTGGTGTTTTTGATTTGTTATCAATAAATTACTGTTTTTCTTGTTTTTGTTTGTCTTAAAACATTCTAAAGTATTTAAGCCGTTTGTAGCTCGGTTATTATTTTGTTGCCTCACTGTGATTGAGGACAAAGAAAAAAACATGCTTAGATCTGTTTGGTCTTACTTGACTATAAGGGGTGTGTAATTTTTAAATTCACAGTCTGCTTGCAAAGCAAGTGGTATAGGGACCTGATTTTCTTTTTGTGAACACCCTTATTCAATTATTCACACCCCATATTTTAGTATAATATTGAAAACAAAACAATAAAATAAAATACATGTAGTGTACATTTTCTCGCACAAAAAGGAGGCAAATCTAGCATGGTGTCACAGCTTTTGCACTAGAAAATCCAGCTGTACTTTCCTTTCAGGTGGTGTGGCGGCTCTGTGGCTAAGGATCTGCGCCTGTGGCTGGGAAGGTGGCAGTTTGTATCCTGCGCCGGCAGAGGAATCCTACTCCGCTGGGCCCCTGAGCAAGGCCCTTCACCCCAACTGCTCCAGGGGCGCCGTATAAATGGCTGACCCTGCGCTCTGACCCCAGGCTTCTCTCTCCCCGTCTGTGTGTCTCATGGAGACCAGGTTGGGGTATGCGAAAAGACAAATTCCTAATAGAAGAAATTGTATATGGCCAATAAAGTGATATTATCTTATCTATAAGGACAGTTGATTCCGTTGACACCTTCACACATGGATGCAGCCAAGTGCAGCTTAAACATATTTCAGTCTCCATCCATCTTTGCAAGCTGGGTTTTTGGCTGTTGTTAGTTAGACCCAAGAACAAAAGACATCTTTGTGCCTGAAGATGGACAGAAACCTGAGAAATGTCAACGTGAAAGAGCAGTTGGAGGTTCAGCAGTAAAGCCACACTGCTCACATTTGAAAACACATTGACCAAATGAAAGAGGGCACATTACAGGACATTCCAAAGATGCACAATAATAAACACCTCCTTGCTTTTATACACTGTACTGCTTTTTATATCTCAAAACTTGTTACACATAGAAGGGGACAAAGGCAGGAATTCCTTGACTAATTTCATGAAGGGGAAGCTTTAGGTTGACCAGACTGCACGAGCCCAAGTGGAATTTGACCAGTAAACCAAGATGAACAACTCTAAACTCACAAATAGTGCCATGGGTTCTTTAATAATCAAATAGTCAGGACTTCAATTTAATGTCTCATCCAAAGGATGGCACCTTGTACAGAAGAGTGTCCCTGGTTACCAAATCTGGCATGGGTTTGGGAATGGGGGTCATGAGACAAGACTGCCCCCTACAGGACCACTAACATTTACAGAGGTATTTTTGACCCTGACCAATGCAAAATTGATCTTGCCATTAACGCTCACACAGGTGGTGTTTTAGAAAACACAGCCGAAAACCCTTACCGCTCCCCTGAATGTACAAACCCTTGACTATTAAGAACCGACGTTTCCAAACCAGTTTAAAGAGAGAGTTGTAAGGGCACCGAATTTCACGTCGAGTTTCAAAAAGTCAAGTGAAACAAAACGTGCTGAATGTAACCTTGAAATAATAAAAGCTGAAGTGTCAACTGTTTGTTCGTGAGAATGGTGGCATTTTTAAACAAGCCTACAGTAAGTACGTTGAGCTGATGGCTTGATGGTGTTTGAGATCCTAAGATCCATGAGCCACCAGCAACCAAAATTGACAGATGGTCCAAATGGCCGCTTCTCATTTGTACCTTTCCTTAATTTGAAAGATCTTAGCTAAACACTAAACACCAACCTGCCCCTTCCGTGCCCAGGTCGTTTTATCTGGATTTCTGTTGGCATTTTAATAAAACCCGTGTACTGTAATGCGACGTTCGGCTACAAATAAAACCTCGACCTCCAGTTCTTTGTGTGTCATTCATCAGATACAGTATTTCCAGTGTCAGTGTGTCAGCTGCCCTCTGGGCTGGTCAATCGTGGTTTCAGTAAGTGTTTGCCATTTTTGTTTCCATTTCCAGCAGATCCTCAAAGGCATAGTGCTGTAATTGACAGCCCTCTGGCTGCTGTCTGCTTACAACAACCTGAGTATGAAACCAAGGGTCAAACACTACGTCAAAGCAAATTATCGATTGGAGATATCTTAAAATAAATACTAGGAAAATGTTTGAAGGATGTCAAGTATTTTTATTTTAAGGATCTTTTGACATATATTTTGTTTGTTCTGTCTCAAATTCATTCAAAATAACTTAGCATTCATTGTCATCTCAAAATAGCTAAATATTACAAGATGTCTTTGAAACACAGAAATCACTGATTCTTTCTAGGATATCAGAGAATAGAGTCTTATTGTTTCTATAGCATCTTAGGTAAAACCACATATTTCTTAAAAGTTGAATGAAATAAGAAAAATGAGATCACAAAATGTTACACGGATATCTTAAAGTTATTTTCAAATATCTCTAAAAAAATTTGGGGATGTCTATATATCCGTGAAAGGCAAGTTGAGATTTCTCTTGAAAATTTCCAAATTTGTCTGCAAATTTCTCTTATCCGATTGCTATCTGTACTCTATGATTACTTTCTACGCCATGAAATTACTCAAATGCATAATGTATATAAATAGGAAGTGAAGTAAAACCTCAAAAAAAAAGGCCTAAGGCTTGCATTCTAAACTCTGCTTGGGATATGTCAGGATTTATGTCTTTAAAAGACTCTCTGTGTTACTGCCCACAGACGTGTGTGATTCAACTGAGCCTGCACAGAGCGTGGGCTCCGGATTCTTTTTCAGATCTTCTTTCTAAGGAACTTGTGCTTCCAGTTCTTTTCCCAGACCTCCTGTATAAATTATCTCATTTTCTCCATAAGCCTTAAACTATTAAAATATGCACTGTGGTGACAAGTGAAAAGAGCACAAAATCAATATGCAATCATTTGGACAAAATAAGTAGCGAAATAACTTGTGAATTCCTCGGGAATGCAGACTTCACATGTTAATGGCAAGTTCATTAGATTACTTTGTATTTTTTCCTGCTATATCTATAGGCATATGCTATCAGCATAACATATGATAACAGATTAATTTCTATATGAATGTTTCCTGAAACAGGGATACATCATGACTGTATAAAAGAAAGTATATGCATAACTAACCATGCATAAATATAATTTTCAGTCAAGCAATATTCTGCGGCCAGACAGATCCATGAAGAGAGTGAAACAGCTCTTTCAGTGAGTGAGAAGCCTTGTGCCAGTTAAATACAAAACAGCAACAGAAATGGCGGATATGCCCAGAAAGAAGTCCTTTTGTTTTAAACACACACATACGGCATTTCAAAATGGACAGGCTATTGCTGCTGAAAGAAAAAGATTCAAAACCAATGGCTAGGAATAGAGAAGACAACCAGCAAAGGTGTATAAAATATTTCAAAACGACACAATGTAAAACTGAATCACTGAATGTGCCTTTATTTTTTAACTTAATAACATTTTCACTGTACAAAAGTCAATAATGTATATATATATATTATAGAGTTCTTTGAACCAGCTACAACAGTAATGAACTATTTTGGCTTGCTGTCAAACATGCTCCGAGTTCTTCTATATCGGCGTATTGCATCTTCCACTCAGATGCACCCTCAAGACATAGTTCTATCATTAATGTGCTTCACTAATTTACACAGAACAAAGAGCAAACAAAATCAAATGGCAGCAGCCTTAACATTTCTCAATGCAAATGTCCTGCTTTGTTTCAACCATGTATTTGCTTCACTTCCTCAGTATAGTGTGCTTAAAATAGAGCTCAGTCTGACTCATCTTTAGAAATTTTAATTGCTGTGCTTAAGACTTAGACTGCAACATTAAATGCTATTTTCTATTTGCAAAAGACAGAAGGGATATGTCCACTGCTGCGCAGAAGTCTTAGATATTTGAATTGCTCAACTGCAATTGAGCAATTCAATCTTTTTTATGCAGAAAATATTTCCTAAAGTTTTAGCTATTGCATTTTATGCGGACACCTAATAAAGATAGATCTGTATTAAGTAGTGTGAAATGTATCCTTTTGGCTTTTTGGATTGTGTAGAAAGGAACAAATGATGTTAATAATGAAGAACACCTGATAATGAGTCAGATAGATTTGATTGGCAGATCTATAATGATAGGTGGTAGCACCGGTAGCGCTGTGATTAGTATTGCTGACTTGCAGCACTGGGACCCTGGGTTCTTTATGGGGCCCTGCAGTGCCGTCTGTGTAGAGTTTGTATGGTGTCCCTGAGTTTGCATGGGTTTCCTCTGGGTGCTCTGTTTTTCTCCCACAGTCCAAAAACATAGTGGTAGGTTAATTGGCTACTGGGAAAACTGGCCCTGGTGTGAGCGTGTGCATATACAGTATATGGTCATGTCTGTCTGTCCTTCTTACAAGTCTGAATTGTAAGCAGCAGTTAGAAAATGGATGGATGTACAATAATGTACAAATTACTACAACACTTCCTATTGGCTTTTAAGTGACTTCCTTGAGGTTATTTATCTTGTTACATGTACATATTGTAAAAATGTTATTGAAAGAGCCCTTACCCGAGCCAAAAAATAGCCCTCAGATCATCGGCACAAATAGCCCAAATTCTGGGACTTGCAATTGCATTTTATTGCTGCTTCACTACCAATCTAATACAATCAAAGAAATCTTCCCTATCTTATAAGATCAACTTGAATCTTCAACTTGAATTCCCTTTCCTGACATCATCTCACAACGTTGACCACCTTATCTGCACAACCTTCTTGTTCACAGCTCCCTTGACCACCCACAGCAACCATCCACACCAGGCACTTTCCCCTGCAACAGAAACATTTCTCCAGCAGAAACATTGTGTCTTTTTTCTTCTCTTTTCAGTAATAAAAGAATAAGAAAGAAAAACCTTAACCCGTTCCGTAAGCTGCCCTGGACAATTCCGGGCCACTCCGATGACATCACGCATTTCCAGCAAACTCATTTACTGCTCCACATTCATAAAATGCCCAGCTATTTATTGGTGAGACGGGAAGACGACTGACCGTCCACTGCAGGGAACATGTCAGGAGCTGTGGAGATAAAAGATCTCTCCAAACCGGTAGTTCCCTCTTTTCACCTCTAATGGCCATGATATTTCTGATCTCTCCATCTGTGTCCTCACAGAGGGGTTTCGGAACTCCTATTGCGGAAAGACAACTTAAGCCAAAATTATCCTGAAACTTGGATCACACCTTCCCCCTTCTTTCAACAACAAACTCATCTTCTAAACCCTTTTTATTGCAGATTTCAGCTTTCTACACCTCTCCTCCTTGTTCCTTGCCTCTTCTTAACTACTCTTGACTTTTGCTCTCCTATGTCTTTTTGATCTGCTACTTTCCCTCTCTCTCTTTCAACACGTGAATACTTCATAAATAGCCATTATTGGAATTGTTGGAATTCCTGATTGTCCAACAGTTTACTGCCAAAAGTAAGTCCCTTTTTTGTGTTGTTTTTCATCACTGAGCTGGTCCACATGTTTTGCCAGACACTCAGACAGGTCCACATGCCTGAGTGTAGGTATGATGAGTCACTGTAGGCTGCTAAGTTACAGGAACCATGAGTGTTTGAAAGTAATTATGCTATTTTTAAAACTTATGGATTTACTGTGCAAATCGAATGTCTAATGATGAGGAACAAATACCAATATGTTAATCAGAGATGACAGGTAAATACTGTATAATAGATTAACTACTACAACACTTCATATTGACTTCCATGTATACTATAGTTTACCTTGAGTTTTGCTCAAGATTTTGAAGATTGTTTTGAATGTGAAAAATTGCTATAGTACATGGCAAGCTTGGTCTCTTCTAACCCAAACCAAGTTCTCTTAACAACAAATCAAAAGTGGGTAAAAAAAATTTATGGAATATTGGAGTGGATTTTTGATGCTCAACATAAATTACATTTATTGTTATTCCTGATTGTCCAACAGCATACGGTATATAAAAAAGATGTCAGCAAGGGAACCCAAAATGAGGGTACTGTTCTAAAACAGTGAACAAAGTGAACATAAGACTTAAGAGAGGAGCCCGTTCTCCCCATTTTGCTTGATTCAGTTTCTTAAGAGCTGCCTCATAATGTCTCCAATAGCTATAAGTAATAGCTATCTTAGCTATAACTAGCTCTCGAACAGCTCAATCAGTAACCTGTTATCACACAAATGGGGCTTCACAGTACAAACATTGAGTTTGAATGCATCATTAACCAGTGACGGTCAGCAGTACTAAAGCAGTAGTACACAACTGGAAAGTACTAACGGTGTTATACGGGGCAGGCCGGGCTGCACAGCTGCCAACCTCAGGTATTGTATGTTCTTGTGAGCTTGCATGTCAGTGAGAGCTGCTTCGGCCCTCCATTCAGTGCCAGCTTTGCTGTACGTGCTGTGGGATTGCTGTTCTAACCCTGTTATAGCAGCTGAGGCTTTGCCACAAGCCGTCTGTGTTGTCTTCATCCCTGCCATTCTGATAGAGGTCGTGGATGCAGGCCAGATCGATTACTACTGATCAGCAATTCCAAATGGAAAAACAGAATGAAATACAACTCCTGCCCTTTAACAAATCAGTCAACAGCTAGTGTATGTTGGGCGCACTCAAAGGATTCACATCACGGCCAAGTAGCATTTTCTAACATGGTTAAGATCGTTTAACGCGTCTTCCAGATTCTGTTCACACCTTCTTTTATATCAGCATCGTGCAGCTCCCAGGTCTTTGGAAGATAGGGAAGAATGGGAAAACAGGAATGCCAAGCTCGCTTCAAGAATGAAAAGTCCTTATACTCAAACTGAAATTCATCTGTTGGAAATATTTCAGGGGACTGCGTGATAACTGAAATTAATCTATATTGTTTACCTTGAATTGCTGTATTTGAGAAACAGGTGATCAGTCTGTCTACATGTAAACACCACAGACCAAAGAGCTTATAATAAAAAAGTAGAATTCTAATAAATTCTAGGATATAATGTCTGTATTTAAATTGCCCTACGCTACGCTTTTAATTTAGAATTATGCACAATCCTAAATAAAATGTGATACTGCCACAAAATCGAATGTGTTTAATTTCGCGTCAAGGAATTCAACATCAATGCGCTTTGGGCAGTGTGAGAGTATAAACTAATCTCAATTATGTCACACTGCAGTTACAAAACTGCAAATATGCTGAAGATCACACTGTATTTTGATCCAAAGAAAAGAGATGCTTATGTGATTTAAACATTCATTCTGATGTACTGTCAGAAAATAAACAGTATATAAGAGTTATGAAGAGATAGGTATGTTAATAGAAGAAAATAAGCAGTGACCAATTCCTCAAGAAACTTGGTAGAAAGAGAAGAAAAATTAGTTTTCAGCCAATTGTGGGAGAACGATGAACTAAAAATGAGCAAAACCTTCTAGATTTTGTGCATATCATTTAGAAGTATTACTGTATCATGATTTTATGGACAATAAAGCAGAAAACCAGGAGAGCATTCTAACATTGGCTGTTTACATTGGCTGTTTTCATGCAGTTAAAAAAATTCTGATATACAGTACCTGCCATAATATGGCATAGGAATAGGTAAAGGTTTACTCCACGCTGAAAGGAAAAGAAAAGAGACAAAATCACTCAAAAAGAGTTCTCAGTGAAAAGCATTAAAATTGATTATTTTATTACACTACAAAGATATACAGCATGTGGGGTTAATATAAGCTTTGATGGTGCTCTACAGTACAAACTGCAGCCTTTAATAATCAGGGAAAATTCTGTTTTCACAACAGAACGCAAAACAAAGGGGAAAATATTGCCAACTATATGTAACTTTGAAGCACACCATCCTTAGAGGAGGTCCAGCTGGATAAGTCCTTGAGTAGCCTTAACTCTGGAGCCGTGAAGAAGGAGCTGCTGTCAGTACAAGATCTGACTTTCCATAAAGCTTGTGGAATGGCGCTGGCTATGGAGCTATCAGCTACAAATTCAAAGGAACAGGCACACAAAGGCATTCTGCAGCCACAAGTGGTGCAGAAAGCATACAATCTCAGAAGCAGCAGGCATTACGTTCACACCGCACTGCTGTACTGGCGCAGAAAAAAGTCCCATTTTCTCAGGACAAAAGCCAAACATGGCAAGTGACTGCTACTGCTGCGAGGGAGAACACAGCGCCCAGACATGCGAATTTCAACATGAAAAGTCCCATATACTGCAGATCGGAAAACTGAACACATACCGTAGCTTGGGCACGTGAGAATGAAAACAAAATTGAAGCACAGTCGAGGCAACAGGAGTGTGTACTGTGTTCACGACATGTGAAAATGAAAAAGGAGTTACAGTGAAACTGATGGGATCCTGGTTGAAATGCAAGTAGGCACAGAAGCCACTGTTTCCCTTGTGCCTGAGACACTGTACCGAAAAAATGTCAGGACAACAACTGGAAAAAACCATGCAAAAATCCTAATCACATGGACAAAAGAGTTTTACAACCTCTTTTTCTGTGAAGACAGGAACTCTAAATGGAGCAAGGATGTGTGCTCTTGGAATGGTGAGTAATAATACCGTCAGTATAACATCAATGGTTACTGGAGGATCTACTGTATATAAGATGCATCCCGGAACGTGCAACACGAAAGCCCTCAACAAAATTGACCTCTGGTGGCCAGCTCTAGACAGGGAAATTGAAATGAAGGTGAAATACTGCAGTGTGATATCTGTTTGGCTGTACAGAACTAACCCCAAGCAGCACCTTTACATGGAAATTCCCTACTCACGTGTGGCACATACAGACTTTTCAGAAAAAGACAGACGGTACTTTCTTGTATTGACTGATAGCCATTCAAAGTGGACTGAAGTTGCGCCACTCACTTAAATCACAACAACACACTTGATTGAAAGCGTGAGAACTCTGTTGGCAGCATAGAAACTCCCAGAGGAGTTAGAACCTAATAATGGCCCACAGTTTGTATCTGCAGGAGTTTGAGTGGTTTGTTAAAAGCCATGTTATGAAACTCGCTCTCATTCCACTATATCGTACAGCAACAAAAGGTCCAGCAGACCGCACAGGGCAAACTTTGAAACAGTGAGAAGAAACATTATGGAGATGAGCAAGACAAGGGATCAAGCTGTCACTACAATATAGTTTGGCAAAGTTTCTGATAAGGTGCAGGAATACACCTCATTCAGGTCCAGGACATATGGCACAGAAATAGTTTCTTAGGAGGTAAGTAAATTTGGACGCAACTGACAAATTTGAAACCAAATCTCGAACACAAGATGGAAGCTAAACGACATCCGTGATAAATAGCATACAGTAGGATAAGTCAAGATGGGCTGTCTTAGTGAGGGTGAAAAACTGCAAGAAAGAGAAGAACAAATGGATTAAATGAAGGATTTGGAAGAATGGAAGGATAAGAACATCTGTCCCGTCTGTGGAAAAAGGTTGAAGTTGTGGATATCTGAGAAATAACAGAGTTCTCAAGCCCACTTTGTGGTCCTCATCGTCTAGGTGCCATAGCAACTACACTTCCTTGACCTTCTGTTCAGAGCTGAAGAGGTTTTATCAGAACCTGAAACAGATCCCACTAAGAGTCCAGTAAATGAAGAGAAGTCACCAGTACCCCTGACAGAAAAAGACAGGCCATCTGCTGTTACTTGTACATAGTATATAAAGTAACAAGTAATAGGTTTATTCCATGCTGAAAAAAAGAAGAGAACACAATGTTTCGGCCGTGGAGCCTTCTTCAGGTCTCACCTGAAGAAGGCTCCACGGCCGGAACGTTGTGTTCTCTTTCTTCTTTTTTTCAGCATGGAAAAAACCTATTACTTGTTCCTTTGCAGCCTACGCATGCTGATGCAGCTACCCACCTGTATACGAAGTAGTTCAAGTAGGCAGCTGCGTCAGCACGCATAGGCTGCAAAGGAACATGTAAAGGTTTATTTGATGCTGAAAAGAGAAGAAAATTACAACGTTTCGGCTCTGGAGCCTTCTTCAGGTGATACCCAATACTTGTTCCATAGTATACAAATCCCAGTTCCTAACATAGAAGCAGAATAATCCCTGGACTAAGATTTGACGTTGGTGTAGTCTGCCTCCTTCCTCTAGTTAGAATAAAGGTTCAGAAAATTAACAGTCCATTTCTTATGGCGGTATTTCTGAGTTGTAGGTCTTAATATTACAGGAAGATGTACACTAACACTCTTGATATCTGCTTGAAAGGTTTTCTTGAAATACAGTACATTCGGACTAAAGCCAGGTTGGATATTGGGATGGGTGTACGGATGTATATTTTATTATAATAAATAATCATAAACTTTATTTTATATAGTGCCTTTACAGGTGGTGTCTCAAAGAGCTTTACAGAATTACAACAACAATAAAAAATACACAAGATAAGCACGATGAGAATACACAGTGAGAGGAGACAGTCGAATGGGGGGTTACTGAATATAGTAGGAGCAGAGGGGTAAAGAACAGAACCAGTTCAGTAAAGGCTCTGCTAAAGAAGAAGGTTTGGAGTCTGGATTTGAAGGAGTTTAGAGAAGGTGACTCTCTGATATCCTTGGGCAGAGAGTTCCAGAGCTTGGGGGCATAACAGATAGAGTGTAGACGGCCTTGGGGGACAGTTAGGAGACCAGAATGAGAAAAATTTAATCAAAACGTATTGATAGGACTTACTGTACATGAGTGGTCATGCAAAGGTCTCTGTATAATAAAAAATAAAAATATCTGACAGGAAGAGCAATCTTTAATGTTACAAACTTTTCCATGTGTCATCGCTATGTTACGTTATGTCATACTATATTACCCGTAAAGAATAAAGATAAGATCACTTTATTAGCCATATACAATGTCTTGCATTAGGAATTTGTCTTTTCACATACCCCAGCTTGCTCTCCAGGAGACACACAGACAGGAAGAGAAGCTTGGGGTCAGAGCGCAGGGTCAGCCATTTATATGGTGCCCCTGGAGCTGTTGGGGTTAAGGGCCTTGCCTAGGGGCCCAACAGAGTAGGATTCCTCTACTGGCTGGGGTATTTGAACCGGCAACCTTCCAGCCACAGGTGCAGATCCTTAGCCACAGAGCCACTGCCCCGCCCCCCAAAAAGTGCAGCTTTCAAAAGAAGTTTGAGGTGGCAGCCACATGGATTACAACAGAGATGTTTTTCTGGGTGCAACCGACCTAGGTTAGCTCTCCACGTGTTGGCAACACACCACACAGAGCTCCTGAGGAGATAGGGGAGAACACATAACAGCACAGGGCAATGAAGAGGAACTGATCCACACCAGGGCATGGGCAGTTGGCAAGACGTTACACTGAAAATATAACAGATGGAGAAGCCAAGCAGTATACTTGCAAAGGGCTCTATAAAGGGATTGTAGAAGGGTAGGCAGAACAAAAGGCTCAGCTGAATTTCAATTGAGTGAGGAGGCGACTGTACTTTATTATGGTGCTGGTAGCGTGATATCTGGGCAGAGGGAGGACACCAACATAAAGTTAATATAAACCACATACATTCTTAATTAAATAATATAAATTATTCATACTACATTAACGTATTCTTACAGAAATAAATTAAATTATATTTATAAAATCTAAAATTCAACCATACACATACAGTACAGTATACATTCAATATGAAAAAGTATATACTGTACCTTCAATATAAAAATATGATAATCAACATTACATCAAACATTACTGGATAACTTATTGATTTGGCCAATTAAAAATCACTTTTAAAACATCACACCCCCCTGCCCAGCCATACAGTATGTTGCAAAAATGGTAATTGCATGATGTAAGGAAAAAACACAATGCAATTAATTTGTACATCACATTTACTCAGTAAAGCTGACATAAAGCTGTAATGAATGTTATTCACTGTTCTTTGACTTTGCCACTACCTGGTAAACGTTATCTTGTTATTCAATGTTTAAACAATATGATGTTAACCCACATTGACCGGCAGTCTATATTGTCCATAAACTGTCACAAAATGAATTCAGAGTGAGCAAAGATTGAAAAAAATTAAAAACATTTACATTGAAAATGTCATCTAAACAGCGTGGAAAAAAGAAGGCAAAGTGAAGATGACAAGTGTTCTTTTTATTGGACATGTATTATATAAACACTGGAGTTGTAGTTTCTTCAGTGGTGCAACTCTGTCTCTAAGAATGTTTGCAAAACTTTTAACAGAAAACACTTTCATAACCTACAACGCAGAAGTTAGAACCTAGCTATCACAAATTAGCAATCACATTTAGAAGCAAGGATCAGACATTAACAAAAACAAAAAATGATTTCCAGCAATTAATCACTTCTATTAAATAATAATTTGGTTTAATGATTCTATGATGCTGATGGACCCAAATAAGGTTGAATCAACTGTCTGAGACTTCTAAAGGTGGCTTTATATACACAAAAGGCAGAATTATAAGTCTCTAAATGGTTCCATTTACACGTTCTGTAGTTTACCTTCATTTATTATACATAAAGGCTGGTGAATGCAACCTTATCATAGTGCTTATAGCAGGAACTATTCTGAGAAAAATGCACTGAAACAACTACACCTGACATGTAGACAACGGATTCACACTTGGGAATAAGCAGAAGGTCACTTTTGAATTTGTATTTGTTTCTCCTTTCTCCTCAAAGATAACAAAGACTTTACATTCTAAAAGCTAATAAAGATTTAATTATGCTTAGTCATTTAAACCCTTGGGCTGTCTCTTATTATCCGTATATTTAGAAATCTTACAAATCCTAGAAGTTATTTATTCTATTTACAGTATCAAATTAGGAATGTTTTTGCCTCTGCGGAATGCTAATATTTCAAGCAAATCTCTAGTTTACATGCAGCCAGCCTCTGATAAAAATACACAGAAGTGGTGCAATAATCAGTGATATGTTTCTATTAAAGCTCAGTATATGACAGCATTTATATAAAAATTAAACAGTGGATTGCAGAGAGCCATTTCAAATTTATAAAAGCCCAGATCATAATCTTGCAACATTATAAAAAGAAAATAATAAAATAATAAAGATATTGCTTTCCAAGTACAGTATTTAGGCAGCAGTCTGTTTTGTTACTCACACTTGAGCGCTTCTTTCGGCCAGCAACAGTGTGTTGGCATGGGCCAGCCTCCAACATACCGATGTCATGAAGCCGATGTTCTCTTGATAAGCAGGGCATATCGTACCCTTATGGTTTCTTTCTTGATATACACCCGGCTTGAGGTTCAACAAGTTAAATTGCTTCTTCCCCTGTGCCCAATCAACTCACTCAATATTGAGATGATTCAGTGCTTAAACAACAAAGTCATTTGAGTGAATCACACTCATGACTGATCACAATGATGCAAATGATGCCAAGGAACCAAAATCTGTATACTATATTTTACTTGTCTAAAGCGTTTGCATTAAGTGTGGTAGGTTTCTAATCCCTAGGGTATTTTTAACCCCCAATTTAAAATAGTCTGCAAACTATTGCTAACAATATTCCATTGTTCGTTTTCTTTGCCTCTGATAAGGGAGCACAGAGCATAAGAAATCATTCTCAAGGTGTACTTACCTATAATTTGTGAACCATCTGCTGTCTTTTTCAAGTCAGCAACCCAAGAAACGGGAAACATGACGTGCATCATATTTCAACAAGAATACATATTGTTGCCATCTTATCAACACCAGTTTCTTTGGAAATGTTGGGGATTTAAGAAGGACAATAAGTTCCTTTTGTAACTGTTAAAAGTAAGATTCTGGTTTAAGAAAACATAATGGAAGAAATGCATTAAGTATAACATTTGTACCGTGGATGTACAGTAATTGTAGATTTACCTAAGCTGCCTCCCTATTTACAATGTACTTGAAGTAAGATACTGTATCAGTGACATCTTGGGTTTTACAACCCACTGAGGCAAAATTCAGTGCTACAACTATAGTATTGACTAATCATTTGACCAGGACTACAATGCAAAGAATGTCGATTGCAGCCGTTCATAAATACATGCAAAGTTATTTTTCCACAGAAGGCCTACATTGAAGAAACAAGTAACAGGTTTATTCCATGCTGGAAAGAGAAGAAAGAAAACACAACATTTCGGCTGTGGAGCCTTCTCCAGCATTATCATAAATCCTGCAAGTTGAGTCTTCACCTGCTCGGGTACACTGCAAGTCAAAACTAACACCAAACTGATGGGCTACAGCAGGGGTGTGAGACTCGTTTGCTGTGGTGGGCCAGATTTGATTTAAATGTACTTCAAGCAAATTAAACATACAATCAAAATACAAGGCAAAACCATTTTAGACTAATATGTATTTGTAGTAATTTACATATACTACAGATTCACAATTTATGTATTTATACAATGAGATATAGGTAGTGGTAAAAAAAAAAACAGGAACACCTAAGTAAATGTAGGAGACAGTATAGTATATAGGAAGGAAGGGGTCAGTGCTGGAGAGGATTAGGTGTTAATTAGGCAAATAACATCCCAGCACGCTGAGGATCACGTGGAAAAATGCTGGACGGGCCTTGCTGCTATTATAATAATGACTAGCATGGATGCAAGAGGAGACCTCAGTGGCTTTGAAAGGGGGGAATGCTGGAGCGAGTTTGGATAATTGAGCAATAGTGACCAAGACAGCTCAACGTGCTGAGGCTTCAGCAGCTGTGTCTAAGGTGCTGTCAGCATGGAACTCCGAGGGAAAGGCACCATCAGCACAGGGCAACAGTGGGAGGAAGGGCATACTCCAGGATCACGATATCTGTGCACGGATTCGAAGAGCAAGGTAACACAAGCGAGCACGTGAAGATCAACTGACTTCGGATTTCAACCTGGATTGTGAGCAGTTATCGTGTTGCAATGCACAAGCCACACGTCGAACTGGCACTGCAAGTGCATGAGTGCAGTGGTGTAAAGAGCACAAGCAGTGGAGAAATGTGATCTAGTCATATAAATCATTCTTCATCACATTCTTGACAAGCAGACAGGTGCACATGTGGCACCAACCTAAAGAACTTTACAGCACTGAGAGCAGGGGCATTGTTGCATTTTTTCTGTTACCACTTTTGTGGTTTATATCCCATTATAATCCTTTTATGACTTAAATCTGCAATACTGTAAGCCATCTTGGATAAATCGATCTGCCTAATAACATAGGAAACCATACATTTAGATATGTTCAACTGCAGTATATATCATTAGCTAAATTATTTTCTAATTTGTCCATTTGGGGAATAAATAACACATAATACATGTTACATTTTGCATCATTCAGCATGATTTTGCTACTTTTGACTGCACACGTACAGTATACAGTATATATTTCACGTATGTACTGTATATCCCAAATCAGCGGGCAGAATATTACCAAGAGATATGTGAAAGGGTAATCAAGAGACGGTATTTTAAGAGAGGGGAAAATAAGTGAGAACTATGAACACACATTTTCACACGTGTGTGTTAATCAATGCAGTTGATTACTGCTTGTGAAGATAGCGCATAACAACGGTTACAGCTGTCGCTTATTAACAATTACAAATAAACGTTTTCGGTTCTACGAAGATACAGTATTAAATGCAGACTACAGTATATGCAGAGAAGCCACTGGTAGGCTTGTAGAGAAGGAAATCAAGGGCTAGCTGTACCTAGAGTTCTGACTGATTAGGAGCTCCCTTTCTTCCTCCCATTTAAAGAGACAGTAGCTCTCTATAGGAAGCCATCCTAACGCAATCGATCAAGAATTATATGAAGACTGAGACAGCGGAATAAAACAGTAGCGGACTCAGTTGTGTAAAGCCTGATGGTAAGGTAGTGGTTATGGTAGAGCAGACCTGGCCAAACGGGATTAACTGAAGGAGAGTTTGCAGCTGCTGTTACTACTTTGTCTCTCTCTGAACCCCGAAAAAAGGAAACGGCTAACCGCAGCCAGAAACAAATCCCAGAAGGGATTTGAGGAACTCTATCATTTGGAAGGGTTAACGCCAATGGTTATAAATTCCAAGGGGAATTTTATTACCCTGAAGGGGGTAAAGTAACTCTGCTTGATTAACAGGTTGAAATCAGTCAGTTATAAATCCCAGAGGGGATTTGGGGTTCCCCCACGGGTTAACAGGAGATTGGGGTTCTCCAGTAGGGGAACAGGAAGAAAAAGAGATGACTGACTGTAAGCACCTTAAAGCCCCAAGTCCACGAGCAAAGGGTTAGGGATACTGCACTAGGTAGTGCAAGATGGTTGCATTGGAACACTCCTGGTTTTTGTTACTGAAGATACTACAGCCCTGGATCTCCACAGGTGGCTCAGAGATGTTTGAAGGTGGCACAGGAACAACTAACTAACCTCAGTGAGATAAGATAAGATCACTTCATTGGCCAAATACAATTTCTTGTATAAGGAATTTGCCTTTTCGCAGACCCCAGCTTGCTCTCCATGAGACACACAGACAGAGAGAGAAGCTTGTGGTCAGAGCACAGGGTCACCATTTATACAGCACCCCTGGAGCAGTTGGGGTTTAGGGCCTTGCTCAGGGGCCCAACGGAATAGGATTCCTCTGTCGGCCGCAGGATTTGAGCCGGCAACCTTCCAGCCACAGGCGCAGATCCTTAGCCACAGAGCCACCACACCGCCCCTAAAGGTTAAAATAGTTAGTCTTGAGGAACAGAAGGATTGCACGAAAATAAATTGGTTTGGTATGCTGCAGGGTCACTAGAAGTCTAGTTCTTTGAGCCAAGAGCAAAGGGTTCAGGGAGTCAACTCTCTATGCACTAAAGAATCTTCCTGGTTATACAGTGACTCAGTATCCTGACCTCAGCAGCAGATGACCATTTCTGTAAGAAGGGAAACAATAGCAACAAAATAATCTCAGATGAGATTAGTTCCTTAACAGGCAGGCAGGTTCTCGTATAAAGGTATATAACCAAGGTTAGGGGAAGCTGGATAGCCATACCTGGAGCACACACCCACCGGAAAAATGTAGAGACCTTATGTTAGTCTCACCAGAGCCACCTAACAACAGCACTGTCAAATTTGCAACCCAGTCACAGGTCATTCCAGTGAAAATGCCACCTTCCTCAAATTTAGTACCAAAGAGCTGCTGGCCTCGGGGAAGACAGCATGACAAACTGAGCCGCTCCTGTTACAGTGGGCAAATTCTGGCTGCTAATGGAGTTTCAGAAGTTTGGGAGGAATGTTAGACCCTAAACTAAAACACGTCCTCCTTCGTGTAACTCTGTCCCTTTCCCCCACCTTCTCATCCACACCCTTGTTGACTCACCATTCCCTCAGCTACAGGTGAGTCACACCAAATAATCTGTACATACTGCATTCCGTCCCTCACTGAGATCTAATTGAACTACTGAAGTCTAATGAACCTGAAAGAAATGACTCTTCCCTCATTTATCATCACCTAGCTCTGCAATAAAATTGTGCCATGAATCATTATGTAAACTGGGGCTAGACCATTCCTTCCAGCGCTCTTCCCAGCTTCAAATGATTACTTTGCTCTTGGAAACGGAAAAGGTTGGAAAATTGCATAATTGGTATCGCTAGATGATTTGCATTTCACTTAAACTTTTAACATCAAAGTGCAGAGTCCAGTCTTATCTTTCATTCACTCAAGAGCAAACTGGCAATAATTATAATGCAATGAGACAAGAAGCATACAGTATGTAGGCAATGATTCACAAACTGAAATTCAGTTTGCTAAATTAACTTTGACACAGAATAATCTACGGTTCTGCAATGAACAGCTACTGTAATGGTCAGGGTGACCAATCTCTATATCTGGGACCACATAAAATTTCTCTGAGTTGTAATTCATCAGCAGCATCAGGTGAATAAAGTCCAGGTGAAATTTTCAAAACATTCACTTATGGGTAAATGCCGGACGACATAAATTAATAATTAACTTCTGATTACTTTTATCCCTATCAGTCCATGAATAATTCTTGTGCAATACTCACATAGCTAATGCAATGTTAGAAAAGACATACAACATTTCGGATTTGGAGACTTTTTGAGGTGTGAAGACTCAACAGTCAAAACATCGTGTCTCTTTTCTTTCCAGCATGGAATAAACCCTTACTAACCCTTATTTACTAATGCAATAGTGTTTTGTTAATGTGTTTGTACATTCTATGGGAATCACTGTTAAAAATGTACACATAACAAATTTCTAAAGAATTAGAAAAAAACACCAACGCACCTCACTTTATATGAACAGATCTTCCATTCCGACAGGTGATTTATCCACACTCTTTGTGATCTATTGGTCAGTACTGTTCATCCCATGAAATGCTTGCAAACCAGAGATTTCTCCTCTTGTAAAAATAATGTACTGGAGAGCTTCTCTGTTCAATGACCAATCCATCTAATCTTAAAAACACTGCTTTTTCCTGTAAAACAATTTTCTTCAGAAATTTAATCCATTTTCTAAATGAAAAGCTTTATCATATATATACAGTATATAATCAGGAATCTACCCACAATATAAAACTAAAGCATTTACTATTAATAAAAAAAAAACTGTGGGCAAGTCATGCAAATTCTAATTACAGCCCCATCTGCCCATTATGATCCTAATTGATCCTTGAGCAACATAGTTTATTGCAAATTTCACACATACAGAACTCTCCTCCTGTTTATCAGAAATCCAGAGTTTTTGACTACAACGCCTTTGGTGTATTGCCATACGGTTTAGTAAGTGAATCAATTCCACTTCATTTTTAAAGACTAATACTGTAATTGCCTGTCCTGATCAACCTGACCTGACCACTAGGACAATGCTTCAAAGTATTTCAGGACTGTGTTCTGCAGTTAAGGATAATCACAAGCCGCTTGATCTGCACAGTACATTTTAAATTTAATTTAATGAGACATCCCCCCATTTAAAAGTCCTTTCAGTTTTAAAGATAGATACAGTACCTTTCTTTCCCTCTACCCGTATTTTTCCAGAACAGGAAAAGCCATTGGAAATTTACAAGTATTTCTTAAAATGGATGTTTTAGGGAATAAACTAGTACACTCACATCTCTTCTAATATCTCAGGAGCTTTGAATATCAAACAGATGGTGACCACATTTTAAAAAAGCAATGATGAAAATCATCAACATTTAATCAAGTGCTAAGATTTCAATATTTCAGGATTACATAAACAGTATGAAAGAGTGTAACATTGGCCTAAAATTTCAACAATTTGGCTATACATCTGTCCATTACGTATGTAGCAGTATGATTTGTTCATAAAACATTTTTTCAGATTGCTAACCAACAGCTCTTTGCTTTGATTTCTAAAGTATTTTAAAGAAGCGTTGGAGAGACTCAAAAATCAATTTTCAGCATTTAGTATTGGGGTCAGGAGCGAATGATTCAGCAGAAAGGCAAATCTTTTTCTAAAATATACTGCTGACTGAAGAAGAAACCTTTTCTCATCTCTAGAAATACAGCATAAGAAGGAGCAAAATTTGATTCTATGGTATATAACTGCATGATCCAGGCTGTTAGAAATAAGTCTAATTTAAATTACCTACAGTATATACAGTTGGGTTAAATCCATCCATCTGTTTTCTAACCACTTTATCCAGTACAGGGATGTAAGGGAGGCAGAGCCTAATGTGGCAACAAGAGCTAGGCAGGGTGCATCCCAGACAGGACACCAGTCCATCGGGGGGCAGACGCAGACATGCACACATTTGTACCAGGGTCAATTTTTCCAAGAAGTCACATAACCTGCCAGTAGGTCTTTGGACTGTGAAGGAAACTGGAACAGCCCAGGAAATGAACCCAGGGACCCAGCACTGAGAAGAAGCAATGCTAATCACTGCACCATCATTCATCCCTGCAGGGTTAAACTTTTCCATAAATTTATTCCAACGATAAATCAGTAAAAAAGAGCAACTAATCCAATTGTTGCTGAAATTTGATTTCAGCAATTACTTTGGTCTAATGAACAGAAATGCTACAAGCCCAATGAACCTCTATTTATTCCCTACTCCCTTGTGTTACATGATATGCTTACAAGCTTAATGATAGTTTCATGTTCAGAAGCTACCACAAGCATGTTTGAAACAATGTCTACAATTTAGAAACGTGGAAAAGATCCTAAAAACATTTAGCGTAAATTATTTAGAATTCATAACCGAGCCAAATTCTCAGGTCCTGATGCATTTTTAATTCAACTGAAGACCAAAGTTTACAGTATATCCCATTTTGCTATTTAAAATTTCATGCCCCAATCACTAACATAACCCTTTCAATCTTGGTTCGTGTAATGTAAACTTTGGCTTCTATGATACAGTGAGTACTGTTGATCCGAGGCATAACTTTCTAAAAGCAAATGTTCCTTAAAACCATTTTCAAAAGATACAGAGCATTGATTAACAATTATTACACAGTAACAAAACACGTTTTTTGCACTAGCAAAGCAGCCTGCCTTCTCACCTCCATCTTTTATACCATTCTTGTCCTTCGGACACTCTCTCCTGCTTTTCCCTCTTGAGG
Source organism: Lepisosteus platostomus (assembly GCF_059453375.1). NCBI lineage: Eukaryota > Metazoa > Chordata > Actinopteri > Semionotiformes > Lepisosteidae > Lepisosteus > Lepisosteus platostomus. Next base: position 5,082,786 of record NC_142618.1, on the reverse strand, counting down.
GACTGAGGACTCTGGTGTAGGAAAGCAAGCAGCAGATGAGCATGTATTGATTTAAAAAACTCAGGCTACATTAACATATTCGATTCTGAGGCATTGCCAAAGACAAGGTATTTTGCCAAACTGAGTAGTGCTAAATATTTGACCAACACAGATCTGACTAAGGGCTACTGCCCAATTATCACAAGGTTGGAAAGAGTGATGAAGGGTTGCACTGTTAGTAGATGCTCCACATGCAAAGCTGCTTATTGCACAGAAAAAAAACCCCATCAGTTTGTAGGCTTAAGTCTAAGCAGAAGAAAGTTATGAACTATGAGTAGAACATGCTTTTGCTTTTAGTAAAAAAAAAGGATATTATTAAAATATTTTTCCTTAATTCTAATTTCAATTTTACCATTCTACAAAAGAACTATAAGGAAAAATGAACTGGAACAGACTGTCTTTGTCTTGTGAGAGTATTATTTACACAGATATATTGTTAATTCTAATAACCTCTCACACTTGACCTTTTTAAATAAACACAAAAAAACATCAAAATATATCTTCTATTGCATGATTCATATATGCTAGAAAATTAAATATACCAGCATACATCTCAGGCAACATTCAGCATTTGGCTGTTCTCAGTCTCATTTTATTAACAGAATTTTACAAAACATTAAGTCATTTAATGTTAATTTAGAAAACTGATATACATGATCCTTAATGTACTGTATGTCATTTTCTACTTCCTAATAGTGATGGAAAGCTTGTCTTTTCCTACAATACTATCTCTACTTTTGCCTCCCTTAACAGATATTCAGCTCAATCTCTGGTGCTTACCTGCATGTTCTGTTTGATATTTTTTGAACTGTGGATCACAATTCCCTAAGTTTGCTTCATGTTTTCTAAATCCCAAACCTATCCTTTCACTCCACAGAATGAAATGTAATGTAAGCTCTCATCTTAAATCCCACTGGTTCCCTCTTTTTTCTTTAGATCTTAGCACTGTGATAGCAGGAGCCACCTTCAATCCCAGCATCAGTATAAACTTTGTTTTTTCTGTCCACAGATCTGTGGAGCTCCAATCTACCATACACTGATAACATGATCTGTAGCACCTGCACAATAACAGGGGAAGAAAAACCTTCACAATATAATCAGCAGTGCTCTAACCCTGTGGTGATATTGCTGTGCGTGACCTTCAAGTTGAAAAAAAGACTTGCTGACCAAAGTCTTCTCTTCAAGTGCAGTCACTGGGATTACAACTGTTTCTCTTTGTACACCTGTACAACTATAACCCAAACATCCTGCTTCAGATTGATAAACTCACGGAAGTATTATCTCTTTTATTTTTAAGTTAATTGGAGATTTTGGGAATACACTGACAACTTTATGTTAAAGGTATATAATTCAAATGAATTCCATGTCTCTCCACTATTCACGTTCACAAGGCTAAATGTATGCAAATGTAAATGTCTACAATATGGTCAACCACCAGACAGGAAACACATCAGGTGAAAATGGGAACACATATACAGTACAGACAATTGCTATGTAGGTATTTTTGTAACATAATAGAAGTGGTGAACAGGGGCATTTTCATGCTGCAGTGATTTTGCACATAGGCCCGTTATTTTTACTCCAAATGAATCACAAAGTGTGCTTTCCTGGATGGAGCAGAGAAACCCAACCATCAGAAGTGTCAGGACACCATATGGCAGAGTCTATGGAAAGTCAACAGTGGAACATCTGGATTGCTTTGTGATGGTATAGGCTTAACACAATCACTCCCATGCTGGTACTCATTTGAGAAATAGCCCCAGAATGTCCATGGTGTTCATGGTCCAAAACCTTTCACACAGAAATATTATCATGTGCAGGACTGAGCCAAAGGCAGCCTGTTATACAGGCACTGTGAAATTAAAACCACGTTTAGTGGACAGAACATATCAGATAGACTCAGATGACAGAAAGCTAGTCCTATTATTGATGTAATTTGCGCTTCTTGGGGGGAATTATACTAAAGATATAAAAGACCCCTTATGTTCTACATAAACCGCTCATTTGCAGTTGTGAGATACAGAAATGAAATACCTGGAAAGATATTGAGACAGGTTTGGCAGGTGTTACAGCTCATTTGATCTTAATTCAATAATGACAATAATGCTCTACTAAATCATGTGAATATATTGAACAGGAACCTAGAAGGGAGGACTATCTACATACTGGAATGTCAAAAAAGATCTCCAGACACGTCATCTCTTTATATTGACCAGGCATTGATCTGAGTTCCAGATTGCTCTAGAAGAGAAGTGGAGAAGTCATCCTAAGTATCACTCCAACATTAAATAAGTAGCATGTGAAGAAGAAAATGAGAATGATAGTGAAATAATAAACATATATATTATTGTGACAGGAATAAGTAATAGGTTTATTCCATGCCGAAAACAGAAGAAAGAAAACACAACGTTTCAGCTGTGGAGCCGAAGAATCTAGATCTTTCCAAGATCCAAGACCAGGCTTTCTAACCACCTCCTATTCCTTTACCAATGTCGTCGTTATAATATCATACCTAAGGGATTTCACCCCTGAAATTTAACACTTTTTCTTTTGACTCTGACACCACCCAGAGTAACACTCAGATACTTCTACTACAGTGTTCTAGGAAACTAATGCTTTCCACCATTTTCTCAGACTACCCTTTCCGACAACAACAGCTTACACCTGAGGAAGCCTCCACAGCCGAAACGTTGTGTTTTCTTTCTTCTCTTTTCAGCGTGGAATAAACCTTTACTTGTTCCTTTGCAGCCTACGCATGCTGACGCAGCTCCCCACCTGAACTATTATTATGACAGGCAATCAGCATAAACATCACCTGAGAGGAGCCACTGCAATCACGATACCTGAGAGCTGGGCTCCCCCCTGTTTGAACTCCATAGTAGCAGCCATGGGAGATACTGTACTGTAGCAGGGAGAGGCCAGAGGGCTCTGTGGGAGAGCCAAGACTACAAGAGAGCCCAGGCTACAGCTTAAGTGTTGTTTAAAATAATCTGAAATGTGTTATCATAATCAATTCCTTGATTATGATAACAAATTAATTAGTCAATTTTTCTGCTACAGACATAGACAATAAAGAAGACCAACAGACTATTTCACTTAATGAAATATCAGTGTGGTGGCTCTGTGGCTTAGGATCTGCACCTGTGGCTGGAAGGTGGCTGTTTCATATCCCGCAGCCGGCAGAGGAATCCTACTCAATCCTACAATTTCAGCTTCTTATAATAAATACTTAACACTGGAATATTTGCATGGAGAGTATTTATACAGTATCTGTATTTGTACAGTCCTTGTGATTTAACAGCACAGGTTCAGTCAATAGCAGTTAAAAACACTTAAATCTAAATTCTCATTTAGACAAATATTAAAATGGGTGAATAACATTATCCAATTAACATAATACTAACATTAAAAAGGTAGGTTTAAGTATCTCTTTAATAACCTTTTTTATGTTCTTAAAACAGAAACAGAGGCAATACCTGAAGTGCTGTGGATGATATTGTGGATCTACATCTTTAACCACAAACCAAAAACAGTACTTCATCGATTATCCATTATCCTAGGGGAGAAGGGGTCACCAGACTTTCACAAACACTGGATAATTGCATCAAAGCTTTTACAGTATTTGAATTTTGCACATTCTATTATAACATTCTGTTTTAGGGGTTGCGTACTTGTTTTGAATGTGTTCTGAATTTGTTTACTGTATGAATAATGCAGTAAAAGCATGGAGTGCTTAAAATAACAAATACAGTAGATTACATACTGTACGTTTTAAGTATTGCAAAAACACAGTGCTATCCAGTGCACATAATTTCCATCTTGTTAAATGCGATGTACAATATATCTCATTTAGTACAATAAATGTATATGTACTATATGATATATTTTCTCCAGAACGGTCCATCATTGATTAAGGGTAATGAAATGCATAATTGATGATCTGTACTTACTTCTGTACTACATTATACTGAGCATCAAAAAATGAATCACTTACAACTGCAACAAAATCTCAAAGCTACTAAACTAAATTCATAAGAAATTTACATAGTATTATCTAACCACTTCTTCCAATTCAGGGTCACGGGGGAGGTGGAGTCTGTCCTGGCAAGCAACAGGTGCAAGGCAGGCTACACCCGGGATGGGATGCCAGCCCAAAGCAGGGCAGACAAACAGACAGCCATGTGCACATTCACACCAGAGAGATTTAGCAGGTTGTATTCTATTTAGTTTAAAGGGCATTTTATCTCTTCTTTTGACATCTGTAGGCATAATTTAATACGTGGTAGGAGTCTGGAGTTTTTCCTGGTAGTCTAGACATACTGTAGGTCTCCGAGTTGCCTTATCCGTACATTCGTATTGTAGGGTAATTTCTGTGTTGTACAGTATGTTTATGTTGTGTGTGGTTCAGTGTGTGTCACTGCTAATAAATATTTGTTTAACCAGTGAGCCTGAATTATTATTTATTACTTTTCACCAAAACTATACTAGAGAACTGTGCTAGAGAACAAAGAATTTACATGCTTCTAACTGTACCAAATGCTCTGGTATATTCTTGACAAAATTCATTTACAAGTTGGGGGTTATGATAATTTATGTTATGTATTGAGATTTATCCTCTTGGTCAAGTCCTGATGTTTCTCTATTTCATAACCATCCACTTGTAATGACATAATCGAAAGCAGAAACCAACCACACTGTGTGGACACAGCTGTACATCCATCCCATTTCTAATCATCTTCTCCAGTACAGGGTCACAGGACAGATGGAGCCAACTGTATCCCAGCAAGATATGGGCGCAAGGCACGATACATCCTGGACATGCCAGTCCATCGTGGGGCACAAACACAGATACAAACACACACACACTCATACCAGGGCCAATTTCCCCAGATGCCAATTAAACAACCACTATATCTTTGGATTGTGGGATGAAACCGGAAGACTTGAAGGAAACCCATGTGAACATACAAATTTCATGCCGATAGCACCCCAGGAATTGAAACCAGAAGCCCAGCGCTGTGAGGCTGCAATGATAACCACTGTGTCATCAATCTGCCCTACACAATTATACACATTTTATCAAATTAACTGAACGCTTGCTTTCATTTTTGCACAATTGGTTGATATTGGCACCCAATAACTGATCTTTCTGACAGATGGAGAACAGCTCTAATTAAAATGACAACTGAATACACATTTTCTTCTATTAATTTTAAAAATAAGATTGTGTTTTGTTACAGTGACACAGACACATTTTTAGGAAAAGGGAAGGGGCTGATGTTTGATCGATTTTAGGTTTTCACAGCTGTGATATTAGTTTTCAAAGAAAGACCACATTAAATTGCTAAGTGCTCATGCTTGGGATAAACAGGCAAATTAATAATTGATAACAAGACAATGAACATACACCTTTAGATTAAAAGCCTGGTGGTTTACTATAATATTCTGTGTGCTGTAGTAATATAAATGCCCAAAGGGAGAAGGTCTATTTACAGCCAAATTCACATCTTGGAATGTAACAATAATGTTAATTATTACTATCATAAATCCATGAGCATATCCCAGTAAGGGTTGCAGATGTTATTTCATTATTGGTGGTTGAGTGCCGTCAAGTCAGTATCGACTCATGGTGACCCTATGGACAGTTCCACAGTCACTATCCAACTTCTGTATCTTGCCAAGCCTTTCTAAGACAAGGCTACATCTTAAATGGAATGCCAGTCCATCATGGGCAGCACACACACAGAAACAGTTTTGTGCTACAAATGAACCTAGACATCAAGGTGGGGAAAAAACAGAGTGTCCAAAAAAACCCACATGGACATGCAATCACAAAACATAAGTTATTTTTGTCTGGAAGTCCATCTGGGATCCAAAGGCTAAGAGGCAGCATGGTAACCTTCCATGTCACCAAGGTATAATTAGTTTTTTTTATTTGTAATTTGCATCTCTTAAATGTTATGAACCATGATCTTTTGCATGTTAATGTTTTTTGTTACTTGCGAAATGTAGTTGTCACACTGAGCTTAATTACTTACAATTAGAAACAGTATAAACCTGAGAGTAATTCCAGATCTAAAGGTCTAGAACAGCTTTTGAGGATAAAATATTAGAGACCTTTTTGTCTCTAATATTTGAGAAAAGCTTGCAATTTGATCATCACATATCACACGAATGTCCACTAATAAACTAGAGCGAAGGAAATTGTGAAATGCCTTCCGACAGTGCTAAATGTTTCCAGTTCTCAATGACGTTATTCAGACGCTGAGAGGAGCTTTTGATCCCTCTTTGCATTAATCTAGGATTGCCATGAGTTATCTGCATTCACAGTACGTTTGCAACAATCAAAAAACTCATCTTAGATCTCTTCTGGCTGCATGACAGGAAAACATTCAGATTGGTTTTCCAGAGAGAAATGTATGATGACTTAATAGCTGGAATATTTGACTTGAAAGCATGAAAATGACCAGTGTGTAACAGTTCTGAATCTCCCGTTTTTCAGATATCAAGATGAGCATGAGTCACAGCCCAAGAAGAACCGACTATCCCTGATACCTGACAGCTGAGCCCCTCCTTATTGAATTGCATCTTGGCAGGCGTGTGAGGTAGCCGCTGAGAGGGTGGGTACTCACACCAGGGAGGGCTGAGGGAGCCCTCCAGAGAGCTCACCTGCACAGCTGGAGGTCCTAGCCGCTGAATCAGTGCGCCGCGGGGATACCTGCAGAGGGCCGCCTACACGAGCTGAACAGACAACCGGCCACAAAAGGATGCGAAGAGACAGACTGGGAAGTTTCCGAGCAGCTTAAGAATTTACTCCTTTCCTTCTGTTTTTAAAAGAAGTTCACAATGTGAACGTTCTTCCTACACGTGTCTGGGCTGTGGTGCCGAAAGGGCCGTACAACGTCGTGACTACGGCTATGTGCAGCTCTCGTCCATCACTGACCATCCTGTAACACAAGACTGCCTTTGTTCAGCAATGGTTAGGAATTGCACGTTAGAACAACAAGAAAGATTACAAACAAGAGGAGGCTACCCAGCCTAGCTAGACAACTCTGTTGCTAATAGTTAATTGAACAAAGGATGTAATCCAGATGTTTCTTGAAAGAAACCAGGGTATCAGTTTCAATACCAGGGCTAGTTTGTTCCATACTTGTTATTACTTGTTATTTAGTGTCCTCTGTTCAAGACTAAAATGGTGTAGTTCCTTCTGCCTGTATATTATAGGACATTCCTTTAAGGCCTAGGACATATCTTCTTTGGACTGATTCCAGAGTAGCAATGCCTTTTATATAATGTAGTATCCACAACTGATATTCTATATGAGGCCTTACTATAAATTGTAATATAACATTCCTGTCCTTATATTCTACACTTTTGATTATATATCCTAATATTTTGTTTGCCTTTTTATCGCTTTCCCATATTGTCTAGAAGAGGCACATTGTGTAAACAAGTTCAGTTCTTCTCCTTTCTATCTATACAGTAGCTTATGTTTGCCAAATGTTTTGAAGTCTTGAAGTCTAAGTTTCTGATTTTTTTTTTGGAGTTGACGTATTTTCCACTTAACATAAAGTACATGAAACCCAAATACTTTAAAAAGCATGAATACATTTAAAACGGACACAAATCTCAGTCATAGAGAGGCAATAACTTACAGTATATGATTATGTTGCAACTTGACAAAGTACAAGTACTGTAAGTGTCTCCTACACTACTGTTATTAAAATTACACCAAATACATTTATTGCTGCCATGTTCCAGTGACCTGGTTTTTGTCCCAGAGTCCTACATCTGGGATATAAAAAAGCTGTCCACATGGACAGGATCCACAGGAAGGACAATGCACGTGATGCTTGGATTCTTCAGAGTTGTTCCTGCGATAAAAGCTTTTTGCTGGCTAATGGTTCTCTTTAGAAACAGCGACACATGGGAATCGCACCTTGTGTAACGTGAGATAAGGATTGATTTCCTGTCTTCTGGAGTTTGATGTGTTGCATCTGTGATAGTCACATATTCATTTGCAAGTCCCTAGCTGATTCCAGATCAGAAGTGGCTGGAAGGATCTGGAACTGAACAAAATGTAAAGAATTGTAAAGGAAATGTTACAGCGTTTTCTCTACAAGTGATTGTCTGTTTTTTTAAAACTCTAGCATTTACAAGGGTGGACCAACTTGAATTGTCACAACCAGCCAATGATTCAAACACACTTTTAATTTCAGGAATCGGAACATCTGTCGAACATCAGCAGCCAGTGGTCTCTTTTCAGGTCACACATTTTCTTCTGAAAAGCCTTTGAATTTTCCATTTCTGCTCCCTTGATGCTGTAACATTTGCTCAAAGTCCATTGATAATATCAGTTAATGCTGGCTAGCCTATCACGAATATTTACTGTATTTGTCAATGACCAAACCATGTTACTTAAATATTGTATAGAAAACCATAGCTTGAAATACTAAGAAAAATGTTCACATACGATGAGTAAAATTAAAAAGTATAAGCCTGCAGCACAATATAAATGGCACATCACTAGATAATGAGGGTATAAAATATTTTTCAGTGTTGTGTAATTTCTAAATTAGAACAATCTTGAAATAGTTCATTCATATTAATAACACAGTGCTACTAACACAAGATAGATACACTTTACACAAAATCAGGGTCATATCCAAGGGAAGATGCAATATTCTGTATCCTATGTGTCTGCTCAATCTGCATTTTTTACCACAAAGCCACATACAAATCCTAGGCACCAAGTCATACATTTCTGTCCCTAGTTTTTACCCCATTTCTAGCACAATAATTTTTTTATCTTATCTAAGACCTTATCTAAAGGTCTTATCTATTCACAAGTGAGACAAAAGATACATCTGCATGTTTCCAGCATGACTGCAGATTAATATGTTAATGTTTAGACTTAGAATGGATTTAGGTTCCAAATCAATCCGTAACTCATTATGCAAAGGTGGAGGGACTTACAGCCAGGTTTTAGTCAAGTATTGACTGTAATTTTTTTTGCAGAATTCTATATCAATGGTCATCTTTGTAAATAATACTTTATGTCAAGGAAATGTCTCATGAAGCTTCTCTATTTGTAAAATTAAAAATGAAATTCAATGCACAGAATTTGTAAATTAAACATCATTAAAATCGTCTAATAAAACAAACAAAAACTGTCAAAGGTAACATTCAATAAATGAAACAAATCTACAATTATCAACCAGCTAAAATATTTATAATGTTACTTCTAAGACTGTAAATAAATAACATTGAAGGACCAAAGAAAGTTGAGTGGTCAAGATGGAACTGCATTTTTCAAGCAGTTCTCCACCCACCACTGACAAACTCCCCCCTTCTTATTTACATGAAACTGGTAAACTTTTACAAACATTAATTTAGTTTCAAATTAATTTTGGTACTATATAAACACTAACTAACTGACTAAAAGTGTCATCGTTTATATTTGGGAGTTTATCCCTTTGGTTGGGAGTGGGACTGCAATACATCCACCTCCATTTACATGCATGTAATGGGGAATTTGTTTTTAATTTAAGTCTTTCTGGAATCACACAGCATATTTTAGACATGCACGTAATGTGTACATCAAGCACAACCTGGAATCTGTATTACCTTCTATGTAAAGTTTTATAAAAAATGTGTTTTTGTTTTTCTCTTTTATGTTTATCTCTCCTCATCAGCATCTTCATGTGCCTGGTAAACAAATTGTGTGATCCACTGGGTCAGTTTTACAGAGGACACGTTATCTGGTATTTTAAACATGTTTTAGGATTATGTTTCCCCTTTACTTTTACACAGGACCTAGGGATGTCACCTAGGGATAGTGACTGTTCTCCTCCACGGGATACCACGAACCCTGTCCTCCATCCTGAATGACGTGAAAAATAAAAACTGGCCCAAAACAGAAGGAAAACGCCAAAGGAAGTGAAGGGATCTAAACCTGAACAGCTCCCCCTCTCCTCCCAGACACAAAGTTAAAAGACTGAGCCCCCTCGTCACTTACAACAGTCAAAAACACCAGAGCAAAAACGTACCCCTAGCAAGAGAAACAAAAAACCAACTTACTGATAAATCAAATTAGAGCACCTCACTTCTAGACATAAAATATAATTGAGAACATCCCATGTTAAAAAAATACATACTCAAACTCTATATGAGTTCATAAAGGACATTAGGGTGTCAGATTGAATGAAATAATACACATAGAAAACAATTCATTCAAGACATTGAGATTTATAACTCAATGACCACGGTAATTAAAATGCTTGTGTTCACTGCTTTTAGAGTGTGTAAGCATTATGGTCAGAATCTCAGCAAATGGAATTATACTGTAGCACATGTAATTTTGTCTTCACACGACAAAGAAATTGGGTCTACTCAAATCTGTTTCAGAACAGAATTTGAATTGGTTTCATTGCTGGTTGACATTTCTATTCGTTCAAAGTCATTTTAAACTCCTCAAAGAAAGCAGGTACATTTCCGGGAGCAGTTTAAAAATGCATTACAAACCACATTACGGCACTTACTGGTAAACTTGACTATTTCATCCACAGCAGTGGGACATCATACTGACAGCACAAATTGGCCGATCATCTCACTTTAAAACCATCTATGGCAATCATAGACACAACACAAGCATGATATTCTTTTGATAGGTTTAAACTAGCATCACAATGCCTCCAAAGATGACAACAAATGAACAAAATGTCCGTGACAGTAGAAGAGGATATTTTTGTCAATGTCAGCCAGCAGTCACTTTTCACACTGCCTGGCTTAAAAAGCACAGGTTATCTGGCTGAACCGGATTGAAGTCTTGGAAAACAGCACTAAAGGGAAATACAGATTTAAATGTGCACTTCTTTGCGCTCATTTTTAGATATACAAATATTTTTAATGAAGTAATGGATACGTAGGAAAAGAAAAAACAAACAGCAAAATAATATTTTTAGCACTCTTTGCAAGCTTAATGTATTGTACAGTATAAAATGCAACTTGGCCATGAAATAATATAATTTGACAGCAGATTTCAAAATGGCTTCTTCATCTCAATACAGCCACTTCTTCACACAGAGAGAGTGTTGCATGGATAAAGTAATGCTGTTATACAATTTAAATTGAAAGGGCTCTCCTAAGAAACTGATTTTTCCTTCCACAGGAGCTATGAGAAAGCATATTAAGGTAAATAGGCTGTGTAAAGCTTAAAAAGTTTGGGACTTTTCTCTGTAGAAAAACACTTTATTCTCCTAACTCCACAAATCAAGAGCACAACATCTGTTACACACCAAATATCATTAAATGTTCTGAACCATATAAAATTGTTGCTACTGGCAGAGAGGAAAATTGAAAACAGGAGCTGCACAGATAGACAAGGCTGACTCAGCTGCTCTCATGGGCGCAGAACTTCATTTGTCAACTTTATGAATGTACAACACTTCTAGCAACCACTGATAATCACAACCAAACTGAGCTTCACCAAACCTTTTGCTTGTGCTACGCTGCTCTGATTTTTAGACCGGACCTGACACTGCAGTTCAAAATGTTTGCTAACTGATTTGTTTTTCCAAAGACTTGAAACAATGAAAACGTTACTGTGTTTTGTATCATCTAATCCTGAAAGCCTTAGGCTATAGAAAAATTACAGGAGGTTAAAAATGCCTTCAGTACTTAACAGAAATGCTTCATTTTCCATGCACTGTATGACTTGTTTAGTGAAGCTGGAATGATTGGTGATTTTCCACACATACACTAAAATAAACAGAATCATTAGTGAGTCTTATGAACAAATGTACAGTAGTACCACTGTGCAGAGATTCATTCTGCAGTACCAAAACCAGCATTTATTAAGGTGACTACAGCCAGATTCACCAAACCTAAAAACTCCCTTTTCTCCACCTGAATAAAAGGTATTTTTGCACTAAGTGTAAATGATATAATATATATGAATTGTAACAATCCTGCAACATTAAACATTTGAGAACAAAAACATCAATGGTCTTCTATACCTTTACTAGTTTTTGCTCTGACATAATGGTGTTTAAACTCTAATTTCAACATGAATTGTATATTTATTTTCACTTACCCACTTTAGTTTCCCATCTTATACATTGTAGTTCTGGAGCATCTGAATCCCAGTCAGTAGTGCTTTTTTCCAAAAATGTATCTTACTGAAATAAAAAACAAGGACAAATTCTGAGTAAGCACAGAAACGTACTGTATTTATGAAATGTGTTGGGCATTTTAATTAGACTCAAACTGAATACATCTTGTTACAACAAAATCATACCCACAAAGTAGTTGTATAATTATGTATAATTATAAGATGCAGATCAAAATGCTGTGATCCAAGTTTTGGGAACTTTTACAACACAAAAGAAGAAAATTAAATACATTTTAATGATTTTAAATGCTTTAAAAATAATTGAAATTGTGCTCTTTAAGCTGAACAGCAAAGTTCATGTTGAAGAAATGGCAATGTACTTAACATGTTCCATACTTTCAAGTTGGCTCCTGACAGGTTTAGCAAGCTGTCAATATCCAAGAGCTTGATATTATTACCAGGAGAGTAACCATTAACACCAGAGAGCAGTGTTCAAAGCCAAACCACCAACAAAACATTTTTCTCATCTGTTATAAACTGGGGAAGTTTCAGAAAGGCATACAAAAAAGGCTGAATGACCTGATCAAGATATTTAATCGTTTCTACATGCTGAAGGAGACATAGGAATCATTTTTGCAGTAGTGCTCTTAGTGGAGAAAGTTATCATGGACTCTGCAGCATAAGATCTTGCTTAATGAATTCGATTTTTTTCAAAGAAGCAACAAAAGAAATATTCTGTATAAAATTTATGATGTTCATGATATTGTGGATATAGAAATTCAGGAAGTCTTTGACAAGGTTCACCATGAGTAACTAACTCTTAAAATTAAAGTTCTGGGAATCAATGGTGTACTACTGTATGTCAATGGACTGAAAATCAGCTTCATAGAGGTCACAGACCATAACAGTAAGAAGGAAAGTGTCTGGGTTTGGGCAATGTGTGAAGTGTGAAGAATCCCATAGTCTTTGATGCTGCAACAACTGCTCTTTCTGTTATTTAAAGATTATATTGCTTAAATTGGCAGGAACAAATTTGTCACATTTGATTATTATAAAAGGCTTAATGGACTATCCAACAATCAAGATAAAGTTAGGTCCACATAGGAAGATTTAGACAGGATTCACAGTGGGAAAAGGACTTAGGATCTGTAGAAGATTCATTTATCTCAGTAATGCAAACGTATATTTCTCTGCGATGCACAGAAGCAAAAATAAAAGCAAACATAAAGCTTGGCTACACAGCAAAGAGCATAGAATATAAATCAAGACAAGTTATGCTGAAGCTATTGTTTCAGAGTAGAGGCAATAAATAAATCATTTTGGATTACAGAGAGTACGCACCTGGCTGATTCTACTATGCTGAAGCTATGCACTAGTTTAGCTCATACTGTATATGACGGGGACATCAAGGGATGAGAAACAAAGGAAATGTCAGGGCTTTGAGGGGTTTAGGATTTTAGGTCATTTTAGGTAATGTACGCTTAAAAAAGACTATTGTTTTCATGCCATAGATGACCAGATCACAATACAATGAAAACAAATACCAGAAAACTTTAACTAGGCTTGATGCTATGATATATTAACTCTATATCACAATCATAGTGAAGGCATGGATCCTTGTGTTGATTTGAATATGGTTGAAATTCCGTGGCAAACCTTGAAAATAGCTATCCATCATCAATCCCATACCCACTTAACAGAGCTTGAGCAAGGTGGCAGGGAAGATTGTGCACCATCCTGGTGTGCAAAGCTGGTAGACACTTTTCCTAAAGGACTGTGGTAATTGTGTTTACTGACTATGTAGTCCTTACTCAGTGGGGTGAACACTTATACAATCCAAGTTTTTTCCATTTTTCTTTCCAGTGTTCGCTGAGACTTAACTTCTTTTACCGATGGAATTGTTCAGCTCAAGCATTTAAGTTTTGAGTAAAAATATTCACAGTTAATTTAAAAATGTGTTTATATCACATGTAATTTAACAAAACGGGAAATCATTGGAAGAGTATGAATATTTTGCAAGGCACTGTAAATGGTCTCTGTGCCTAAACAGGCATTTCTCACTTACAATGATCAAAGCGCTAACCACATGAGTCTGGGAAAAAGAGTTACAGAGTTATAAAAAGATTCGTGTACTACACAAAACAACTGTAATCCTGTGCAGATAAAACTACAGAAAACAGAAAATGTTGTAATGCATTCATCTATATTGCTATAAACAAAAGGACAGGGATTATCTACAGAAAGGCCATTAATTGGTTAATTTAATTTTACGCCCCGTTACTTAATTCACAGTTTTCTAATTAGTTTCCACATTTTGGCGCTCAAACGTATATTGTAAACCTTTTTCTGGATTTTCCATTTTAAGAATTAGGAATTAACGGCAATTGTTTTTTTACGTCTCGTATCACAGCAACAAGAAAAGTCTGACATGCTCCTCTGATCTGCTCAGCTATCAAGCTTTCACTTTTTGGTAACCTGAAAGCTCCGCAGTGCCTTGCAGAACTAGTACTGTGTGATGTGACACTCGCATCACTATAAGCCCACAGGAGCCCTAGCAACTTCCACAATGCCGAAAAGCAAGACAGCCTATCCCTACCCTGACAACGGCAGGCTAAAGTAAAACTTTTCAGAAACCTAGTCGTAATCAGGTTAGTTTATAGTCAAGAGTTGTAGTTATAGTTAAAGTCATAGTTATAGTCAAAGTCAAGGTTATAATTAGAGACACGTCAAACCTCTCATTATGCTTCTTAGTTCTTAAAGATTTACTGTATATATATATAGTATGCACATTTCTCTATCTGGAGAGAAAATGTTGAAACTTGCTCAGCAAAGGCGTGCATTAACTTTCCTCTCAAGATGAAAATTTGCATATAAATCATTCAAGGCAGAACAAAAAAAAGGCACGAAATATGAAAATGACGGTGATTTTTATTCCTAGTTTGGGCCTTCTAGAATAAAAAATAAATCTTCACTTCATTTACAATTCTATGTTCTATTTTTTCACATCTGAAGCTTAGCTGTAAATGATCTGGAATGTTGTCACACATGTTGACATCAGTTCCATCTGTCTGTGGCAGCCCTTTACTCATTTCAGCTGATTGTCCCTGAAATACAGCTTGAGTACTGAGGAGAGTTATCATCCAGCTCTTAAGAGTACAACTAAGTTTGAAAAAAGAACATGAAAACAAAATGTGTGGTATTAGTTACAGTGCAACAAAAGATTGCGGTTTCTTATTTTCTGTATTAAGAATATATATTTTCTTGCAGTCACAACATCAGATGTGAGGGAACAGAGATTTGTGGAGAGCAGCACACATTAAAATAAGTGTGATTTCTTTCTTTCACTTGTTTTCACTCTCCCACTAAACAAAATCACATAGCATACGGTCAGATATACGGACAACCAACGAATTGCAGAATGCATCCAAAACAATTATTACTTTCTGTAGAGTAGCAATAGTAAGAGAAAAGAAATGGGAGTTTCCTTATGACAGCTAAGGACAGCTAATATCCTCTTATCACAACATTACCGAATCATCCAAAATTAAGCTCCATACTGACAAAGCGCACAACAGTACAAAACAGATGGGGTAGTCAATACGATAGTGATTATTTCTCAGATTTCTTAGGGGAATGGTTATATGAACTTTAATGGCATTTATAATTCTCAATGTCATTGGCCTTACTGTACTCTTTGAAGTAAAGCTATATTACTGCACGGTCAATCTTATTTGTGAATGCTTGCCTTACACTTCCAGCAATTTGCTTATATTTTCTCACAACTCAATACAGCATTTTTGAGAAAGGTCCAGTGAACTGAATACAAACTGTACGGGTATAAAAAGATTAAATTAAGTAATTTTCAGTTCTACACAACTAAAGTTAGTTAATCATTTTTAATTTATTGCTTTTGTAGAACACCTTTCAAGATTTTTGTCAGTGCAATAGACGCACGTAACACAATGCAGTCAATGTTATCATCATGAAGTTCTGGTACAGGTTTAGTCTAATTTACTAACTTCTGAACAATGTACAGCATGAAGGAAGTGAATGGTGCCTTTAGCAATTGACAATGAGGCCACAGCTGCAATTTTTAATCTTTCAGCAGTAGAGCCACACAGCTTTAGAACTCAGCAGTGATTCATAGATTGCACAGACACTTATATAAACTGATGATGAATAACAAAGCATGAATATATCTAGTACAGACCAAAATGAATTGATTGTAAAATCTTTCACCTCCTCTTAACTCACTATGAATGTATTAGTGAAACAGTATTTTTTCAAGGATATGGCTCAGAACAGAATTACAAACTAGAATATCCAAGACTCTGTTCGCAGTGGCGTCCTGGCACTCTTTGAAACAGAACATTAAGTTAGCTGTCTAAGCAAAGTGACATTTTCAGGTTTTAAACCCATGTGATTGTGCCAGCAGCCATATCACCCTGCAAACTCAGCAGGTGTGAGTCTGGTCAGTACCTGGATGGATATCTCCCGGGAAAGCTCAGGTTGTTGAAGGAAGAGGTGTTAGTGGGGCCAGTAGGGGGAGCTCACCCTGCGGTCTGTGTGGGTCCTAATGCCCCAGTATTGTGACGGGGACACTAGACTGTAAACAGTCGCTGTCCTTCGGATGAGACATAAAACCGAGGTCTTGACTCTCTGTGGTCATTAAAAATACCAGGGCGTTTCTCGAAAAGAGTAGGGGTGTAACCCCGGCGTCCTGGCCAAATTTCCCATCGGCTTTTACCCATCATGGCCTTCTAATAATCCCCATCTATGAATTGACACAAGACTTTGTGATGATGGTAGGGGGTTATGGTACAAAACAAGTGTTTTTTTTTGTATTACTTGTATAAGAGCCTCAGTGCAAAACCTTCAGATTCCCAGGCCTTGATGACAGACCTGGTTGCATCAATTTCATGTACAGTAGATGCATCTCCACATAAACCCTTTCCAGTGATCCTTGATGCAGATATTATAATTCTGGAGTACAGATTTTATAGGTTGGTGAAAATAGCCTTTAAAACTTTGCCATTTTACTTGTTTTCTGCATTGGGGCAAACACCTTGAAGAGCAGGAGACTTTATCCAGCTTTCAGTTTGTATCAGCATTTCTCAACTTATATTTCAAAGATCAGCTTTACCCATACTGACAATACAGTATAAACAGTACGTTTTGTATATTTGCTCTTTTAATTTTGATACACATACCCAACTAGACACAATTTAAAAATAAGCTAACAACTAAAAAAAAGCTCATCAAGTAATATTGAGTTAAGCACTTATCTAGAACTTAAACAGCAAGTGGATTAACTACAGCAGATAGAAAATAAGGAGGTTATATGCAATAGTTGATAACAATAATGCTCAGCCAGAAGCCACTTTTAAATTAATGCTGTAAGTAAATCATTGAAGTTAAAATTAGCATACTAACAGGTAACACTGGAGGCCGGTGACTTCTTCTTCTTCTTCTTCTTCTTCACAGCCTCAGTCCCAGACTGTCCTGGGGTCAGCTGCTTTGGTTGCTCTTCTCCACTTGTCTCATGTTGAGCACATCTTCCTCACTCACTTCACATCCCTCCATATCTTTTCTCACACAATCTATCCATCCCTTTCTAGGCCTGCCTCTTCCCCTGTTACCTTCCACCTCAAATTCCATTACCCTCTTTGTTACTTCCTCAACGTCCCTCCTCATGATATGTCCATACCACCGTAACCTCGCCTCTCGCATCTTCTCAACCACATCCACCACCCTACATCGTCTACGGATTTCTTCATTTCTGATCTTATCCTTCATTGAAATCTGCACTGTTGGCCGGTGACAGAAGAGCAAAATACTTAAAAACACATGTAGAATACGTTTTAGAACTTTTTTTCATTTTCTCGCTGAAGTGATTGTGCATGACAATTCTATCTTTACGGATGTTGCTTTAAATCTTTTCATCCCTCACCCAAATGTAAGAACAGCAAAAAAACAGAATAAAAAGAGTAAAATATTCCTCAGCTGAGTAAAAGAATTATTTGACAGTGCACACAGAACTAATATTTGCAATTTTAATGTAATGCTTTAATTTTAGCTGGCATTTGACAGCCCCATGCCTAGCTTGCTAGACCCTCAAGGACGAATTTAATTAAAACTAAGTCCATTTCGCTGCCACTAATTTATTTTTTACCTGCTGGGAAGAGGTCGCTCATTTATCAAAACAGGTTAAGGAAAGTGTCTCACACTATGAACTTGGCTCACTTCATAGAACAGACTGGTGTGCCCAAAGGCAGTTTGCTGGTGCTTTAGACTAGTCTAAACACAACAATTAACATATTAATAAAGAACTGATAGGGAATGGATATGCCAGCACTACAGAACAGTTACAAAACAGTCTCAAGACTTAGTAGACTTCTTGGGAGCCTATGCTTTCAGAAGAGTAAAATATTTCCTTAAAGTTCGGAGATGTTATACATTAATTTGTTTTAAGAAGGGTGATGCCCCTTCATCCAAACATCTTATTATTATTTCCAAGGTCAAAAGTTTAGGCACCTGCAGCAAAATGAATAGGCCTATTGCTTTGATTTAACAAATTCTCATAGCCTAAGGATACTGAGTGAAGCGATCTGTTCCCATACCAAAATCATTCACATAGACAGGCATCACTGGCTTTGATCATTAGATGTATTCTTAGATGAGTCTCAACAACACAAATATCTCTGCACACTATTACTGCTGATGAAAGGGGACATAATGACTCCAGGAAGAAAGAAGAAGTGCAATAAGGCAAATGCATACTCTAAAGTACTATAAGGGTGATTTGCCAAATGATTAGAAACATCTTATTGTTTCTGCTGGATTTTTTTGTCATTTAACATCTCATTCCCTCAGTGGAAGCAGGCATACCCAGAGAAGGCTTATTTAGGCTAGTTATTAAGGAACGTGAAATGTGAGGTTGAAACATCACTACCTTCAGACACGACCTGGAAAACTCAGGTATTTAGATAATAGACAATGAAAAATCAAGGACTGAAGCTGATGGTACACTGACCCAAACCCACAATAACTATCTTTAATTCAATGAAAACAGAGTTCAGCTAATTCTCACAGCTGAGCATAAATCCTGGTTACTATATATGCACTGTCACCATCTATCCTCATATGATCCTAAAACTGGATTGTTTTACTGGAAGACGGAAATCCATCATTTCTAAACACTATCCGACCAGGATGTACAGTACAGTACTGTAAACTGATGTTACAGATTAGCAGATATCTAAAACCAAGAGCACTGCTTCCATTTATTTACTCTATGACTTTGAAATGACATGGCTTGATTTAAAAAAATGGAAATTCAGACCACACTTACAACCTCTTACATAATTAAATTTACTTTTAAGGAACCTACTTTATCGACACTACCATTTTTGGAAACTTTGACACATGGTATTTTTTTGTTAAGTTATTAATTCGTAGGATGCAATAACAAAATATGACCTGGCCCTTGTGCTTCTAAAAATATTCCCATTTTTAGTTGGCTTGAGGTATTTATTGACAGCTTTCACATTCACCCTTTACTAAAAGGACGATACAATTTATTGCTAATTCCATTTCAGTGGGGAGGGGTCACAAAAGCATTTAAGTGTTTTGTGCTGTCAGGGGAGACTATATTTATCAGGCTGCAAGGGAGGATAACAGTTTAAAATGTAAAAAGAACCTCAGTAGAAAAAAACAGTTAATCGGGAAAACATTAGACGTGTGTCTTTAAGAAAAATTGAAGAAGTCGGTGAAGGATGAGAACAAACTACTAAATAGTTCAAACACCACAGCTTGTCTTGCCTGAAGCCTACCTGAGTACAAACTCCAATTGTCTGTAAAAAATAAACCTAAAATTATTTTTAATGTCTTCATTCAACGGCATCTTTAGAGAGTTTATTACAACACACTAAGCACAAAAACCTGCCTCAGAGTTTGAAAGAACTGTTACAAGCAACACATCTCTTATGGGATAATAGGATTTTACCTAATGGAAAATGGAACAAATTTTGTTAACCCTGTATTTGAGATAGCAATTGCAATTATGCTGCTTCACAGGAAACAAAAAAATGTTGCATATGCAAATATGCTTCGCAGAGAAATAAGACAGCAGACCTATATTTTATTTAGTTAAAGCTTTTAGATCAGACTGATATACTGCACTTTTTTTTAACCATATCTAGGGGTCTTAAGGTTTCTCTCAAGTTCACAGCAGGATGAGACAAAATGTGAAAACTTCACAGTAGTGTTAGCATTGTGCATCGAACTCTGAAAAATAACTGCAGGGCAGTCCTCAAGTAATTTGTCTTCTAACTTTCACAGCGATGGCCTGCAGCACATTCAATTGAATCATTTTGGTTGGTACACAAACCAAAATCCGTATGCTTAATGTCATTTAGCGGTACAGAGGTACAATATTATTGGCAGGATGACAACAAAAGCCATGAAAATATTCTGATACAAGATTTAAATTTACAGGAGGGCAGCTTTGATGCAAGGAGTAAATGACTTTGTGACTGTAAAATAAATGCAGTTGCTTGAGGGACAGCACACACAGTCCTCCTTCACAGGGAATGCTTGCCTGAACTATCTGTAGATTACAAAACAACGCGTGGGTATACCTGCAGAAATGCACCATGCACATCACCCATATAACAAAAGTACATGACAATATATGTACATATTAAAATAAATTAAATGTACAATATTTTTTTATCATTGGAAACACACTGAAACTACAGCATATAGAGGTCTCTGAAGGTTTCCTGTTTCCCTAGAGCATAATAGGAGGTGCTGTAGCACATGGGAGACATTTAGCAGTAGCATGCATTATCATGGTTAAGGTCAGAGAGCTGCAGGCGATTGGTCATTGACCTCCACTTGTTAAAGGATAATTACGAAAGAATTTACACAATTCTGAATTTTACTACTTTCTACCTTTGTGTCCATTGTTAAGAAAATAAAGGCTATTCTAGGGAAACTGGTATAGAGGCTGTCATGCAAGGAGGAGAACACAAGTGTATCTTGCCATTGCATGGAGCGACACAAGAGGTTCAGATACAGCCAGAAATCAGAAAGGCAACAGCTGGAGGTCTCAACACACACACTGGCTTCTATAGGACAGCAAGTGTTGAAAACTACCATTCAATATTGCCTGTTACCGATACTGATTACAGAGACAGTTTCTTCCCACAAGCTGTCAGATAACTGAACCCTACCCCCACCACTGGCTCATGCTGATGTTTTTTTTAAGAGGTACGTTAAACTTGTTGTTCCCACTGTTCTAGGTTTGTTTTTGGTGTTAATTTCTTTATAAAAAATACAAAGCAAATGATATCATGTATATTAAAAGCCAACAATTTAAATGGAGGAGTGGTACAGTATGTTAAAACTGTAAAACACACACTGTAACGGAAGCGTTCTTTCAGGACCCTATGCAGACGACATGATCCGGGGTAGAGTGAGGAAAACATGGGGAAAAAGCATGCGGGAGTCAGGAATGAAGACAGGGGGCGTGTCTATGGTGCCCTGGTGTTTGGGGGAGGTGTGGCCGAGGCAAACAGTCCAGAAAGAAGTCCAAGGGAGAATCCAAAAGGAGGCAAAAGTCCAAAGCCGGGTGGTCCATCAAAGACAAACGGGGTTAAAAACAGGAACCGGGTCGGGACCGGCACGGGAACAGGAACTAAAAACTTGACGGGACCAGGCACTTCCAGGTCCCGGACTAACCTGGTACGGAAACCAATGCAGAGCCCAGCTATTAAGTGGAACTGAAAAGGGGGCTGGAACAGGGAGCAGGTGCGGGGGATGAATAACAAACAAGGAAGGGCTGGAGCGCCCTTAAGAGGAGGGGTTTACGATCATGACACACACCTCATTCAGAATGCTTCTTGCAATTTTATTTCAATTAATGAAAAAATACTGCTACTCCGGAATCAGTCCAGAAACATTCAGTCCAACAGCACTCCAAGAGGGCAAGAGAACTGAACCCTTTTAGTCTTGAACAAAGGAGACCAGAGTAGATAAGATCAGACCTGATAAAAGTATTCAACATCCTCAGAGACTCTGGCAGAGTCAACCCAGTAAATAGTGAAACACATAACCAGACGACACAGGTGGAAATTAGTTATTATTATTTATTAATTATTAATTATTTAAAACCAATTCTTCTTTCAGGCTTGTGAGAGTATGGAACAAGCTAGCCAGGCTTACTATTGAACCACCAGCCTGGCTCCATTTAAGAGAAGGCTGCATGAGATTCTAGGACCTACTCAATGGGATAGATGGGCTAAATGGCCTCTCTCTTTTCTTAACTGCACTGGGCAATCTCTTAAGTTTGCATTTTTTATTTTTTTTAGCGGGGCACAATTTACAGTCCTTTCTGTTAAATGATGGTTTGTGTTCCTCTCTCACTGGTTGGAAGAATAAATACTGTATAGAGGGTACTCTACCTGTCTAAATCTGTCTAAATAAAGTACAGTACATGTAATGTACAGTATATATAAAGAGATAATTGAGATCCAGTTGAAATAACTGCTGTCCAGTCAATTCTGCCTTAGTAAGCGTCTACCGTTTAAAATGACAGAAAAGCTGACTCATTACTGCTTTAAACGTACAAGAGCACTTAACAGGTACACATCCCCATAAAGAAGTTATAAGCAATCTGTTCTGAAAATGCACATTTCTACTAATGTTATTATTTTTGCAAACTGAATCTGTGTATTTACCATTCATGATGAAAATGGGGATTATACAACAATGATTATCAGTTTTTATTATTGTCTTATCATAATGAAAGACTTCATTCTTAGTAATCTTGTAAAATATTATTTTATGTTAAATGTCATTACTTCTCTTGGTTTAATAATCTCATTCCTTTCCTGGCAAAATGCCTGTATTGACTGATCCAGACACTATTATGAAGCCCTATTAAATATATAAAAAGAAAAACTCAACACTTCGATTCTTAAGAAATTGTGGAGTTTTAAGTGCTATTGGTTTGAATTTAGCTTCCTCTGCAAGACTAATGCCTTTGAAAGACTTTGATTCAGTAACATGAATGACGCCTCTGTGGTCAATTAATCTGTGTCTTCTGGTTCAGGGAACTAATCACACCAAGACATAAATATAGGATATCAAAAGAAATCCACACTGAATGAATGTCTGTGAAAACATCTAAATTGAAACATATAAAATATAATTTTTAATATAAGTATAAAAACAGAATCTTTCTTTTACATTACACAAAATTTGTTTCATTACAATGCTTTTGCAAATGGTTCTAATACATACGTAAAATATAAACAAAACCCTCTTTTGCCCACACAGTAGTTCTGCAAAAGATTTTAGTTTAAGCTCTTAAGATAAGCTATTTCAATACAGCTAGACATAGAGTTAGTAATACATTTAAAGAATAATGTCTTATTCTCCATTTGCATCTTCATGTGTACCATTCTAACACTACCATCCATTTCCCAGCTCCTTTGACAGTTGTCGGTGTCTTTGGTGACATCTGTTCTGGACACAGAACTTTGTCACGGACAGTAAGAAGGAACAGGGCGTGTAGAGAACGCTGTGAGGATTTCTGACAGCAGGTCAGCAGAGCCCAGGGGCAGACAGAGCAGGAACCAGAGCAGGGTACAGGCGAGGGGAGCCGAATCACTCTGCAATGTAACTTTTAAATATCTCACAGACACAGTTAATACACTAGGATCAGGCTGTGGGAGAGCCCATAGAGGAATCGGCAAGATTGTCCCTTCAAAACCCATCTGATCAGTTGAACATGAAGTGTCTTAAAAATGTGGGCAAATAAAACAAGCAATATCTCTCCTCTTTTATTCTTCTCAAGGCTTTAACGCAGTTCCAGTGTCATCTCAGCAAACGTTAAGTAAGAGGGTAAGAAACAGATCTGGAAACACTCGAGGTATTCATACTTAGGATGAAGTAGAGCTTCATTTTGCACCATTGGCACTGGGAAATAAATGCCTTGTGGGGCACAGCACAACTATCATTTAAACGCAAACATAAGTGTTAGCAGCTGCTCAGGATAATTTTCCTGAGTAGTCAGATGTGGATAATTGAACACAGTTTATACCGCAGATCTCAAAGGTTAACAGAACACTTTGGATTATCTTAATTAAAATGATTTTTTACAATATTGTTTTAATGTGTGAAGCTGACAGGCACAAATTAGTAATACTAGTTAAATGTAATGTAATTTGCAATGTTCTTAACCTAGAGAACAAAATGTAGATAATCAAATTCATTTAACAGCTAAGATCTAGTTTTGAGTAAATGATTAGCTCAGTTTGGAGGTATTATATTGTATGCACTGTATATCTGCTTCGTTCCCCAAATTCTTGTAAGATTATTTAAATAATTACCCCATAAAATAAAATTCTATATTACAGTATATCCTAGAATACAATATCCAACAAACTATTAGAAATCATCACGGAGCAAATAACTACATTTTATTACTAATTTGTATAGCTAAAGAGCTCTGCATGGGACAGTAACAACATACTGTTGTACTTTGTTACATGGAATTACATAAATAACATGACAAGAAGAATATAATAAACCTAAATAAAGTGGCATTCACAACATTTGGTACTTTAGTAACTAAAATCTAAAAGATCCTTAAAAGAGCTCACAGTCCAGAGAGACGTCCACAATGATACAGGGTCACAACTGGCACAAAACTATACAGTAACAGCCTTAGGTTGTAGGAAGGGATTTGCCATCTTAAATGAATTCAAATATTCAAACCGTTGGAGGAATGATCACAATGCTATGTTGATTAAGAATGTACATTGCACTGTTCTTTAATGTGGCATGGTGGTAAATTAACTGTTTTTTTAAAATTAGTTAATTGCTTTCTATATAGTGGTTATCATTGCAAAGAATCCCCAAGGATACACAGGAAGACACCAACGTATTTAAGTGAAGCATTTACCTGCAGAATCCACTGTATGCTCTATGCCTACAGGTCTACTGGACAGCAGTCAACCAGACAGCAGGTCAGATAGAGGAGTGACAAACTGCTTCACCAGTTAAATGAAGGGGGACTTTTAGGCAGGCCAGATTGTACAACTCCAGACTGGCAATGAGTTAGGACACTGGGTGTCTCACTCACTTACAGAGAGTGAGACATTTCCATATGTACAGTCACCTCCAAAATTATTAGCATCCTTGACAAACCTGAGCAAAAGAGGCTCAAGAAGATGCACTGTCCATCCAATCACACCTCAGACTAATCAGAATAAATTATTTCCAAATTGAACAGATCTTTGGTTGAATTTAGAAGGTACTGGGGCTCCTGCTGTCTGCTGACAGACTCCTCTGACCTGCGCAGCTTCGAGCTCCCTGTCTTTCCACATGTTAGACAGAGGCATTGCAGCCCTGCCCAGAAGGCTGTGTGTGAAAGCAAGGAGAGGCATGTCTCTCACCGACAGTGCTACGTGCTCGACCATGGGAAGTGTGGTGTACAAGGTCACTGTGTCACAGAGAGCAACTCATTTATTTATTATTGATGATAATAATAATAATTAACTTTAATTTATAAAGCACCTTTGCAAACCCAAGACACTGTACATGCTGATAAGAAAAAATACTTAAAAGTACAATAAAGGTTAAAACAAAACAAGAATATACAGAATATAATGTAGGGCAATCTAAAATACGCCCAGTAATACGATCAGTTTTGAATTTAGATTCTCAAATTTAGATTTTGGCTCTTGAACAGTTGTAGGAAGCCAATTCTATGACACAGGAGCAGCAACAGAAAAGGACTAAATCTGGGATCAAAAGTCTGGGTACATAGTGAGCAAAGGACCAGGCTCAACTGAACGGATACTGGTTGAGCCACTCAAAGGATTAAATTATTTTCAGCTGCATTTACGTGTTTCTGGGTGACATTAGTCATTACAGCGACTAGCGAGCAGGAAGGACCAGTTTTTCATCACAATTCTCACAAACTCTCGCTCTTATCTGTAGGGTAACCAACAGTTTTGCGACAACATGGAGACCACTTTCACAAAGTTCACGAATTTTGTGCTTACCCCAGAATTTGTAAAACTTTTGCGCTACAGTTGGTTAATTTATGTTGTTTCCGGGATTTAACAACCGGCCTGAGAAACTGGGACTGCGGTTCCCCTTTAAGGGGGAGGTCCATATGGGATGGTCTTGGCAGGATTATGTACTCACTGCACAGCCACACTTGTAATGATTGAAGGAGACTTGACTACACAGAGCTAGACTGACACAACCATGGGACCTCACTTGCTACCCTTCTTGCAGGCTCATCCTGTCATGACAATATTCCAGCAGAGCAAAGCACATACGAACACTGCCAGTGTTGAAAGACTTTCTTACAAGATGACAATGTGGATACCCCACTCGCCACACCTCAACATGTGTGGGATGAACCTGGTTAACGTGTGTTATCCACGGCTCAGAGACCATTGAACAGACACATGCCTGTCAAGATGAAAGGATTGAGACAGCATCCACAACTTGGAAAACAGATATACAATTTCTACTGTTTCAAACAGTGTTTGCACTATAGGCCTGTGACTTTCACCATAGATCTCCTGTTGATCCACCCTGTTGACAATAAACATTGATCAGTCTACTGAATTTATCATCTCTGTTCAATAAAATGCCAGTGTACTAGCTAAAGAAGAGATAATTTTCCCAATATCTGTGAAGTTGTTGCCCCTGTAAGTGATGAGTTTCTTTTGGTGTTCCATATATTTTCCAAATCAATACAATAAATGACTTTAGTAATATATTTCCATTAATTTTAATTAGATGTGCTATAGAATTACACTTTATAAGCTTCTTTTGCAGAGTCACTATTTTGTTGTTGCCACTCTCTTCCGGCCATCTGCCTCAAGTTTATTCTAAGTGCTAACTTGAGGGGTCAGCAATGAAGCACAGCAAAAATGGAGATTGATGTGGTGACCTTCTATTCATTCTCTGTCTCCTTAGAAGGTGTTAAGTCGCCCACCTGTTCAGTAGTAGTATACTTCATACTTAATACTTCAGGGATAATACCTTTACTCAGTCGTTTGTCTGAATCAACATCTGCCCAATCTCTTCGACTGCCAGCTCCTTGTGCACTGACTCATACATTGCAGTATTTTGCACAAAAACCATACAGGGATTTTTGTTATGTACTAAAAATTGTCCACTTGTGACCTGTAAATGAATAATGACCTACATATTATGCAGGTCTCTACATACATTATGTGTGTGATATTTGTTGTTTAAAGTGCTGTTAACATTTTAATGCAGCATATAATGACACAACATACCCACTGTGTGCCAAACAAGCTACAGGTCTATTGAAACAAAATATCGCACAACTGCAATTTATGAGAAACAATTTATAGAAGGCAATAAAGAACGAGGTGTGCACTGATAGCAGGACATTTGATGTCTCCATCCATCTCCTAACTTGTCAGTGTTGAGAATAATGTGTCTTAACAAACTACAACAACTGCCATATTCCATTAAGGCGAATCGTCACGGATCAACCCTGAGAACATATGACTCCTATGCCAGTCTGTAGATGCATTCCGCCATGTTTCCTAATTCTCTTAGTTGAAAACATCTCTAAAGCAGTGTGCACTTGCTAAAGCACTTCCAGATGTTTATAATATACAGTACACAACAGAGGGTCATACAGATTTCCTGAATAAATTTCCTGAATTAAAAAAATATATAGGGATCCATTTTATGATGTATTTATGTTTTTCTCCCCATCATTTATCAGTAATGAAATACAATGTCCTAGTTCTTAACAAAAATCAGTATCCCACAGTGTGTTTTGGTTTTCATTAACTCTTCAATTCAATTGATATGATGCACAGTATACATTATTAGTGTGTTACAGAATGTGTACTCTGTATATCACAACAGGAGAGTGGCATTCAAAGTGTTAAAATATAATGGCTTACACTTACAGTATATAGTGCTTTTCAGGACACTGGACTCAAAGCTTTTTACAGGTAATGGGGACTCCCCTCCACCACCATTAGTGTGCAGCCCCACCTGGATGATGCAACAGCAGCCAGAGTGCCCCTGTACACTCCCCACACACCAGCTCTCAGTGGGGAGGAGAGCACAGTAATGTAGCCAATTCATAGAGGGGGATTATTAGGAGGCCATGATTGGTAAGGGCCAATGGCAAATTTGGCCAGGACTCCAGGGTAACACCCCTACTCTTTTCAAGAAACACCCTGGGATTTTTAATGACAATAAAGAGTCGGGACTTCGGTTTTATCTCTCATCCAAAGGATGGCGCCTTTTTACCTGTCACTATACTGGGGCATTAGAACCCACATAGACTGCAGGGTGAGCGCCCCCTGCTGGCTCCACTAACACCTCTTCCAGCAGCAGCCTTAGTTTTTCCCAGGAGTCTCCCCTCCAGGTACTGGCCAGGCTCACACCTGCTGAGCTTCAGTGGGCTGCCAATTGTGAGTTGCAGGGTGATATGGCTGTTGGCAATATACTAGCAGTTTAGTACACTGAAAAAATAAAGCATACAGTATATTGATCTGCCTTACATTTTCATTACATATAAAAAGATTATTGCTTTTTGATTGTTGTATAACAAAACAAACAAGACCAAGAAATTTAAATTCAGAGAATGCCAGTGTCAACATCAAAGTTCACTGTCTTCAATTAAATGTTGACAAATGTAAAATCCAATACTGTATATGTACTGTATACAGTACATGAATACATACAGTAGCAAAAGCTTTTACCTCTTTGTAGAAAGACCCATATAATTTATCTCAGTCTCAAACAGACACTGAAAAACGGAAGCCCACGTGATGAGAAGGGGAGACCAGGCCTCACGAGCAGATTGCTGAGTCTAGCCTACTGCAGTTGGCTGAAGAGATGACTACTCATATTCCCTTTCAACAAAAAACAGTGCTGGAGGCCCTGAGGACAGACGTGCTTGACAGAGAAATGGAAGCACTGACCTCAGTAGAGTACAGACCAGGTCTTCTGAATCCTAAAAGGCTAAATTCACTATCTGCAGTTGCTGGACATACTGTACTGTAGAAGAGGCTCATAGACCAGAAAGGAAAGAGAAGACAACACCTTACCCTCACACGGCAATTGAATTTGCGTCACTTTCAGAATGGGACAGCAATCCTAAAAGGTTTGAGATTGGTGAAGGAGATTTGTTTTTAAGGCTGTCTTGTTATCTGTTGTTGTCCGCTGTACTGTACATGTCCTGAGATAACGGCTCAAGTTAGAATCCTATCAACATGTATATACTGTATGGCAAATAAAGTCATCTATACCTATCTAGAATACATGAAATGCTGCTCAACTCAACTTGTGAGTTGAACAGAACTTCCCCTCAATAGATCTGTTTCCCTTTAACAGACAAAATTCTGACAAAGAACTGGAATTCATATCTTGGACAAGATCATTTTGTTCCAAACCGGATACAACTGTTGGATGCTCAATCAGTTATGTGCAATTAAGTATAAATCTTAACTAATGACTAATGTCCTTAACAAATATAAGGATAACAACGGCATTTCAGAAATATGTTTGAAATGCCACATCCAAATGAATTTTTGAATATACCCCCTCAGGGACTGCTGGAAAACATGAAGACTGTGGACTGAGGTGGAGATTTTGTTGTTCTACGCACTACATACTGTATATCCATGGTATAAACTTCCCTATCTTCTTCTGCCTACTTCATGACACAAATTATAACCAGTCTGAGCTTCACATATGGTGTGATATTTTAAAGAAAGTAAAGCTGCAAAAAGGGAGGTTAAGCTAACTTCCAAAATCCTGACAATGGGAAGTTTCTACGTTTTTTTAAAACACGAAAATAAATATTTTTATTTCTGATACGTGGGTACAGTATGTGAGTCACCAACCAACGTCTTCTGTTCATTCCTGACTATAATTGCATACAGTACGTGATGTTTGTTAAAATGAAAGGCACAGCAAACGATCTGTTGAAAAAAAGTTCAAAAATCACAATTCAGTGTCTCATCTCACTAATCTGTCTGAAATGTCCTACTGCAAGCATCGTTTCTACATTTTATCTTAAGAAGCAATCTTTATACTTGTCATCAGATGGTTTAGAGCCGCAACAGAACAATCACTGGAATTCTGCTTGCAGTTCGAGGAATAAATGAGAAAACTGTGGACCTGTCTGAGCAAAGGTTGTAAAGCTGATATTTTGTGGAACCAGAAAAAATATACAATATATGTCTCCATATATTGTATTGCTGCTGTTTGAACTTGCAATCATGACGCCTTCCTACAGGACTTTACACTGGAATTTACATTATTCCAAACTGATAAAGGTAAAAATGCTGATAATGTGATGAAAGTATTTTCTATGGTCAATTGCATGAATTCCCAACTCTTTTGCTTCAGTAACCCTAGATCACTTCAGGTCCAAATGGATGGATTGAAAGGCCTCAACATCATCACCTTAATGGCCTCTGTCTGCTTGGCTTGTCTGTTTAACTGGTGGTTGAACTTGATTTCAGCTTAAATGGATCTGTCGCTGTTAGTCAGTATGGAGTATCTTCTGAAAAAAACCAGGGATAGACTGATCAGCGGTAGAGAAGCATAGATTAGGAGAAGTCTTTCATTGAGAAGAGGAATATTCACCACCCTGCTTGACTGAAGGATTGATGCTGTGTTGGGTTTTCACCAGAGAAAACATTTTGTAATTTGACTAAAAACATTTTTTTTGTCCCGCCTGACTATAAAACCTTCTGCTGGGTGTCTGCAATAAATCACATCCATTATGAGATCCTGCATCATTGCAGTAATGGCTTCTTCCTTGCCACTCACTTACAGTCTACAGGACAGCTTTGTGTAAGAACAGGAATATTGTATGAAAAGTGACTCCCCAATTCAGACAGAAGACTTAAAATTACTGTTGAAGAGTTTGAAAGGGTATGGAAACAGCTGAAATAAACATATATAGACTTTGTGTAATTCATCAAAATGTCATCATGTTGTTGGCAGGGGTGAATACTTTTGCAAGCTGCTGTACAGTATACAGTATATAAAGATACATACAATTTATATAGTTTTAATTATTTATGTTTATGAAATGTTTATAAAGATTTTCAAAAACATCTCCAGAAATAAAAGCCTGTGCAATACTGCAGGACAGATGAACTCAAAGGCACTGATAAAGTCCAGTGTACTGCTATAACAACTAAAGCTTCTACTTTGTCTCATAACCCAGAAGTTGAAGATGATTATAATGATAAAAGCCCTGCTCCCCAACCCTATATAATATATACCCTATATAACATATCATGTTTCTAACACATTATAGTCGTATTTTTTGTTTCCTTTTCCCCAATTATTTAATTTCTAAGGATAGGCTTCATAGGTGAGTTACTAAAAAGAACTGCAGCCAGACAGAACTGAACAGCCAAATACTGTATATGGAATCACTGTAATCTAATGTATATACTGATAAAGTTGCAAGACAGACTGCTTAGGATAGGTGCCATGCTGACATACTCTAATCAGCATCAAATCCAGAGATATTTTAACAAGAAAACCTTTCAATCCAGATGTTAGAAGATGTTAGAAGAAAGCTCCATGTGTCACAAAGCAAATGTGGATGTAAATGAATAGCGTACAGATGTATTAAATTAATTGTATTTTAGTCTCATTTATTAAACCTGTATTTATTTTTTTAATTTTAAATGTACTCATCTTTGTAAATAATTTTATTTGCTGCTTTTAGTACAAATGATCCTGTCTATAATTGTTATAGATATACAGTATATGCCATATTATACCAAATTCTCTGCTGTTGCTCATTAAAATAAAACACCACTTAAGGTAAGAGTAAGTGATTTTTCTTATGGTGTGATAATAACAGCATTAGTTTGTAGATCCCAAAAACATTACAATTTTAAAATAATTGCAAATGATTCTTTTCACTTTTAAAATAGTATGCGTGTGATAATGAGTGAAAAATCATACATACAGTAGAACATAATAAGGAGAAAAACTGAAATGGGTTTAATTACTGTACATCAGCTCTGTTCTTTTCAAACCCAATTTCTATTAGAGACTTTTGACCAAAAAGTGACATTGGGCACGGGAAAAGACACTTTAGGGTGACTTTGAACAAAATGAGCCTAAAGGTGCACCAAAGCTGGAAACTCATTTTAAGCACTAAGTGGTTATAATTAAAGTTGAGGAGAAAGGGCTAATTGGACGTCATACCCAGATAAGCATACTGTAAATATGAGTAACAATTTCCCAGCATCCCTCCCTCCAGCCCATTCACTCAGTACCAGGGTTAGATCAAAGCTCTCAAGCCAATATGTAGAGCGTTCTCTTCACAGCATTAATTTCAGCCTTGTTCATAATCAGTTATGAAGACGAGGAGAGCTATTTGTGAATGGACCTAGAGCATGGTTTATCTTCATTTCCGTACAGTGATGCCAAATTATCTGGATTAACAGTTCATTACAGTGTAGTTCAGAATGCTACATACAGTAAGTAAGTTTCCAACACAATTTTTTCTTCCAAGGACATTGAGATACTCAGTTAATTAAACGAATTAAGGCAGCACTTTCCTCTAGAAGTAAAGCATAAGGAGACGTTTTATAGACCTTGATTATGTTATTACTGCAATAAATCAAGTAGGACAATTAAATGCAAACATTTGTTATCCATAAAAGACCAGACGTTTCAGGGCAGTCTTACACCATAAATAAAGAAAAATGTTTCTCCTGCAGCTTGGAGCTAAATGAAACTATGCCTCAGCTGTGGCTTGCTGCAGAGTCTTATTACTGTGGTCTTGTAAAGTCTAAGTACAGTACAGTTTCCTTCTGCAAAGCTGCTTCTTTATTTAGGCACAGAAAATGAAGAGTGAAGACAGCACACCTGCTGCAGGGTCTGAAGCAGATCGCATCTCATCCTCCTTGTTTTCTGTAACATAATGTAGCTTGCATCCTCTCCCCTCCCCCTCCACCAACAGCCAGGAAGAAAACATTCAATCTGCTGGACAGGTCCAAAAACACAGTTCTGCCTGTACATCATATAGGGCTATTTTCACACCACACACACATTTGACAAATGGATAGTTTTAATTTCTGCATCGTACTTAAAGAACATTAATATTCCTGAGGTGTAAACCACGAATAGATCTTTATAAACATGTAACGGGTTTTCATGGTACAAAATCATGCAATTTTCTTCATGCTGATTTGGAATTTTAATTAAGCCTATTGTGACACAGAAATGTATTGCTTATTTTAAGAAGCTTCTTTTGCTTCTTTTATTTTGCGAGATGATACTCACTATCAGAATTCTCTGGCGTCTGTTTAATTTCAATGCATAGTTTCTGTAGGTTTCATGCGATGTGTCCTTATTACCTTCAGTCAGCATGGACAATGGTGTAATGTCTAAAGAGGGTAGTAAAGTCTTTACACAACACTTGAGTGCTCATTCAACTGCCTGAAAACAATTGGTCATTTTCACAGGCGTCGTAGGACACTGGCATTTATTTCTTGAGATACAATTTAACAAGGGATTTAACTCCGTCTATCAGGTGGAGACTGTGCTCATTGTTGTTGGAATTGTTGACAAATCAAAAGTTCATCTGAACTGCAAGCTATTCCATACATGCACCAGACACAAATGATACAGTCTGATGTCTCTTGGTAGCCATTGCAACTGAACTGGTCAATCACATGGGCAGAACAGTCTCCTCCCATATGGGGACGAGTTATCGCCCAACCTTATAAGAATCTGCTTATTAAGCCGTGGTGGTGCAGTGGAATTACTGTAGTTCTGCACAAAGCAAGCTTGTTTTTTCCCGTTACGCTTCTCGTGTCTTCCCAGGATGCACTGTGCAGTTCCCAGGGCAGACCCTGCAGTCTAGAGTGTGCTGCAACATAATGAGGACTGCCAATAAGACACATGAACCAAAAACAGTTTCTCTCTCAGTCATAAGTATAACTGAAACGTTATGCTGTGAAATGCAGTATATTGGGTGTAAAACAAGACTGTTTGAACTTTCGGATATGTGAAGTGACAGAAAGCACACAACACCCCTCCCCACACCAGTGATTCTGGATGCCCCCTAGAGCACAGCTTTCTCTTGTCATTTTGCTCTAGATTTGACCATCCTGCTTCATTTGAATTCACAGCCCATGAAATAACCTCTGGTGGAAGGAAGCAATTTAAATGAAAACTCAAGAGTGCAAAACCTCAAATTTCTCATCTTTTAAAATAGGTTTTTCATCACTAATTCAAAAAGACCCCTATTAAAGTACCTATCAAGCTGACAACTGCAGGACTAAATACTGTACAGTATATATAGACCTACTGTAGGCTGTCCCATCTGCACCTGCAGGGTGGGTGTGACTCAATGGTTTCTAGGAAGGTTTAGCAACAAAGGAAGAGCTGGAAAAGCAAAACAATTATAGCCAAATCAAGTCGATGACAAGCTGGTTTTGGTTACTGAAAACCAAGCTGGAATGAAATCCTGAAGAAACACCGTCTTCGTGACTGGTATTGGACACTCGTAATATTGTTTATACGTAACAATTAAATGATAAAAAATAAATATTTGTCTACACATAATGCACACATGTAGAAACATAACATGTACTGTAGGTACTGTCTAGTTCTCTAACCTGGCTGATTTCTACATTCTTTGCCTCCTAATCCATAGCAAAGGCAGTTACTGTAGGTTATCTGTGGGGAACTGCAAGACTGCAAGACTTACTTACGGAAATAAGGCTCTGGTTAAGCCTGGGCTTTTAACTGTGCTTTTTAAATATTTTATATCTCTAAATTAAAGGTAATAGACTGCTTTTTATACACAATCTCCCCCACCCCCTCTGGCCACTTGGAATCCCAGTTAACCATTATGACTCTGTACTGTGAACTACTTTGATGTTCATTTCAGCACAGGAGGTAGTAGGAAGTGCATGCTTTCACTTGACTGTGCACTGTCACAGCTGTCTGTGATTCTCACACCCAATCTAGGAAGAGTGACTGTGGCAATCAAGTAACTCTCATAAGATCATAAGCATTTTTACCACCAACATCTGGGTATCTACAGTAATGCTTTTTTCTGGACCGATCCCAGAGCAACAATACTGTATATATATATTTGCAGTATCTTGGTGACCACAGCTGTATACAGTATAGTATGAAAGAACTTTTACTATCTCATCAGTACCCCCATCAAACTTGATTACTAGGCAATTTTAAATTAGTAATTTCTGTGAACTGCAGGCAATCCTCTTTACTGAAGTGGGGAGCTGCGTCAGCATGCGTAGGCTACAAAGGAACAAGTAGCGGTTCATTCCATGCTGTAAAGGGAAAAAAAGAAAGACAACGTTTTGGCTGTGGAGCCTTCTTCGGGTGTGAAGAAGGCTCTTTACTGGTCTACATTAAATACAGTACCATCTGCCGGGTCTGGATTTGGACTTTTTTTGTAGCTTCTACACTGTTTGCTAATCTTTACTGCTTGAGCCGTTCATGAGCCTCATTCATTAACATTAGAAATGGCGGCAGTCAACCTTTCTTGAGATTTTGTCATTCATCACTACCATTTACAGGAGGTCTGACCCCTACCCTCGTGAGCCCAACAGTGCCCTCTTTGACAGATCTGTTTAACAATCACAATTGTAAATCATTTTATGGCAAAGATTCCAATGTGAGTAATAGGTTCAGTATAAGAACATGTTCTATTGTTTTATATTACACAAAACGTCATAATGTGACCATCATTTAGGATAGTAGGGATTATAGATTTTTTTGTTTTTATTAGTTCATAAGCAAAATGTAAAGAAAACTCATTATGTAAAATGATACAGATGTGAAAATATAAGCTTTGCTGCTTCCTGTAAAAACTCAATAAGCTTGCTTTTTTATCCGTTACTCCTCAGGAAGAATTGGTGTTCAGTTTACCAAGTACTTTTGTCTACAGCAGCATGAATGTTTTTTCAAGACATTTAAAAACACGTTTAAAAGTAGTGCTTGAAATAGTCTAAATTTGCAGGTACAAAAACCTAACACATCTCACATAAACATTGTAGCCTGGTCAGTACCTGGATGGGAGGCCTCCTGGGAAAGCTAAGGCTGCTGCTGGAAGAGGCATTAGTGGGGTCAGTAGGGGGCGCTCACCCTGCAGTCTGTGTGGGTCCTAATGCCCCAGTGTAGGCCCAACCAACACCTCTTCCAGCAGCAACCTTTCCCAGGAGATCTCCCATTCAGTGGTCAGTGGTCAGTTACTGCCAGTAGTGAGCTGCAGGGTGATATAGCGGATTCACAGACTTAGCACTGTCCTTGGCCAATTAGAGTGGAGAAGATGACCGTTTGTGAGGTTTGAATAGATGTGACTTTCTGGAACTCATTCATCTTTTTACACAGAATGATACTGTCATTAATTTGCAATAGAACGTTCAAACCTAACACAAAATGAAGCAACAGATGTGTGACACAGACCAAGTGTCTGTCATTTGTGGTCTACTATTATCATAGCATGGTAAGTGAAGAGGTCCATGCAAGTGCGGGATGTTCAGTCAACAACTGAGAGAGATCTGGAAGACACGGTGAAGTCACAGCTTGAAAAAAAATCAACTTCAACGGTAACATCAGAGAACAAAGCAACGACAGGGTTTCCATCATGAGTGGACTTTACAAAAGTTTGGAAGTTTGCAGTCTAGGACTCTTCAGCAGAATGAAAATGCCCTTCATAGCCTGCTATGCAAACTACTTTGTTGCTTGCAAAATGAAACTCTCTTTTTGCCCCTTTTTACACTTTAATTTCCATATAAGAAGCACAATGGGTTTCAAGCGTATTTCACACTTCAGTCTGTTGGTGGTGATGTACGGGGAGGTCTCAGCACAAGCATTGCTGGCTATGGGACTAAAAGAAAAAGAACCCAATGAGCTCAATAGACTAAAAGACCAACGGTCATACTGTATGTGGCGTTTCCTAAATTCTTAGAAATAATCAATCTGATGAATGTTATTATGGAAACTGCTGTTGCATCAGATTCCCTTCAGCTCCAAAGTCTTGATCTTCTGCATATTAAGACATTATGATTGGCACAATGACACAAATTCAACAGCCCAGAGCAGATGAGGTATTTCGCAATCTGCATCTGAGACTACTGTGTAGGGGCAGAAGAAGCAGAACTTAAATCTCCAAAAAAGTCCCTAGTCAAGGAAGAAAATAGCTTAATACCAAAAAAGGCATTGTCATCTGCCAGCTTTATGGATATGAAGAACAGCAGAAAAGACTTTTAACAGAGCTGAAAGTGTTTTGTAAAACTTAAACCAATCCTAAAAATAATGTGTAATGTGTAAAAAGGCTATTGTGGATGAGGAAAAACGATCTTTGCAACACACTCCCCAAGCACTGTGAAATTCTCGCAATGTACTATGCATTTCTTCCAATATCAGCAGCATTGCTATTCAGTTTGAAAGCCAATTTCGACAAATCTGTAAAGCCTTTACAGTTAAGAAAGACCTCTTAGACATCCCTCATCTTTCCACGGAGAGGGATGTTTCGGTGAGTCAATGTCCTCAAGCACAGGAGCTACAGCAGACGACTACTATAAAACTGCAGACTTAACTGAACAATCACTTGCACTGATTGATTTAGTTTGGCCATCAAAGGGCCACTGGGAAGCCGTACTCATACTCTGCCTGAGGAGCTTTATATGCAGAGAATGTAAAAGAGTTAGAATACTATTAGAAAAGAACATCAGGAGATGTGATCGATGACACCTATTAGCATAAGCATATACTGATTCCCTTTGGGGATGCTTAATTATTTAAAAGTCAATTTTTTAACTTCTACGCGAATAGCTGTTTCTAGTTATTTATTTAAAAAAATACAGAAACATGAATCTTCTTAGACAATGTTTTTCTTTACACCATGAAACCACCAGTTTGCCAGGGCTGCTGTGTAATTGTTTTTCTTTCTCAGGCTATAGTGATTTTAGAAGATTCATTAAACGTGGTGAAATATCAAGAACTTTCCACCTTGTTGTGATCTAGTGCCACAGTGCATGTTAGATGGAAGTGTGTGTTTCACCAAAATAATGCCCCGAAAACCATCGTTCAAGATGGCAAAAGACTTTCTGCAAAACATCTGGCCATCTCAGTCCCCAGATTTCAACCCCATCAAGATGCTGTGGATTGCAGAACACAACCCTGTATGTGTTTTTTAATTCCTCTCTCTTCAAAAAATGCAACAAATATTTTCAATACACTCAAAAGCCACAACCAATTCAGGATGAAAGGGCAGGCAAACAAAACAATAAAATAATGGAACCAAGAGGCACTTGTCAAAGTTTAAAACCTGTTTGTGCATGTCATTTTCATTTTCTGCAAATATATTGTTCTCTTATGAAGCAGAATCTCTAATTCATACCTTTCAATAGCACTACTCATTTAATTATACTTTTCAATAGACTTAATATTGCAGTTTATAGCCATGCAGTATATAGCATGTATATACAGTCTAGCTATAGTATAAGAAATGCACAGCGTAAATGTATAAACATGGTGTACATTATTTTATACTGTATATTACATTTAGATGTTGATAAATATCTGTTAAACTTACTTCCATGCTTCATTGTTTTTTTAAAGCTTGTTGATCTTTTTGGACTTCTTTTGTGATTTGTTTTTGTTTTGTTGTTTTTGTTGTTTAGGTAACATAAACAGATATATTCTATATAATAATATTTACATATATAATATTTATAATAATATTTTTTCCCACCAACATAAGAGATACTTGTTACGAATCTGTTAATTGGAAGAGGTGATAACCTGCATTAAATTATTTCATTTTTATGTGCACTGTTTTCATTATCAGTGGGAATCAGATGTTTTCATTTGATTTTATAGAGTACAGTAACATCTTTACAGATTAATTATAAGACAAAATTGATGATTAAATTAGCAAACTATATATATTTAGTATACAGTATTTGAGCAATTAGGTAAATAATGAAACAGCTGTAATTGGACTTCTACACATAAATGCAAGATAAAATTCAAATCAGCCTTAAACAATTATTAGTATATCCTTTCAATTTCCCATGCAATTGAACTGATTAAAATTTAAATTCCAAATCTCCACTACTGTAATCAATCCCTGCAAATCGAGTGCAGTTGTAGATTACCAGCTGCCCAAGTCACTACCCACCTTCACCACAGAGTGGTAGGAAAATAATAACAAGAACTGAAAATTAAGGACCTGAACATCGGGAATCTCTTCTTGCAATTAATGATTTTGTTTTGTCCTGTGTCTTGCATGTTAAGTGGTTCCTGGTGGTTTAAATGGTGATTAAGGGCTGAATTTAGAGTATCACCCGTCCGACATCATGAGCCCCCATAGAGTATTAATAATTAACCTTTCATGTCATATTCACATTTCTGTTGATGGGCTTTTACCTCATTATGCTGCCTTCTTCCATTTCCGTCACTGCTAGCACCCTGGCAAAGCCGAATTTCTCACAGCACTTGCACAGTGCAGACAGGACACTCCGCACAGTCTCTTCTGACTTTCACTCTGGGAAACACGCGGCTCCAGGGACTTCTGCTGCACTTCTTCACACAAAATGTCTAGCAACCTCCTATGATGCTTAGCACTCCAGCAGAGATGCCACAGCGACAGAGATACAAATCACTGCTACAGTATATTCTGCTCAATCAGTAACCCCTTTTCACAGTATTATATGCTATGGATACACTATGACTAGTATGAAATGAGAAAAGATGGTGTGATTCTTAAGCCAAGTAACATTTTACTTCAGAGGCACACAGCAGATTGACAGTATGGATTCCTTTTCTCACTTTCAGAGAAAAGCTCAGTATCATTCATTATTTTATTTTCAAGCTGCATGAGACTGAAGGGCAGACACTATGCATCAAAGACGGGACAAATAAGTTTATTGTATGTGAAAATTACTCCACTTGTCACTTTGGCCAGCTACTGAATGCCTTAATCAGGGGACTGAAACCCATAATTTTACACGGATCCAACTCGTCCATGATTGAAGACAAAGCTGCTCTTTTGTAAATGTGCTCTTGTGTTGTTTATTGTACCATCTGGAGCTGAAATGAAACAACAAGTACTGCTACTGTAGATCTGCTGGCATGTTCCCAAAATAATTTGGGGGTGGAAATAATTTTGAGATATTAACCTATTAAAAGTCATTCTTAAATCACGCGTATTAATGTGTGTATCCTTTCTCTAACTTTAAAATTCAAGGCAGCAGTACGGGGTTCTGGACATGTATCTGAGAAGCTGTGGGCTCAGATCCCTGGGGGGTTACTGCTATTGTACCCTTGAGAAAGGTAATTTCAGTTAGATTGCATCAGTAAAATGTCAGCAGTATAAATGTAAGTGACTTTCGATAAAAGCATCAGCCTCATAAATTGAGAACAGAACACTAACGCCTGTACCCTGGATTCTCAATGCAAAAAGACGTGACTGGTTTCAAATTGCACCTTAACTCAGATCATGTTTGGTTTTCCAAGTCCTTCTGTTAGCCAGCAGCTATATAACCTTGCAGCTCACAGTAGGCAGCCCACTGAAGCTCAGCAGCTGTGAGCCTGGTCAGTACCTGGATGGGAGACCTCCTGGGAAAGCAACGGTTGCTGCTGGAAGAGGTGTTAGTAGGGCCAGTAGGGGGTGGTCTTCCTGTGGTCTGTGTGGGTCCTAATGCCACAGTATAGAGACGGGGACACTATACTGTAAAAAGGTGCTGTCTTTCGGATGCAATGTAAACTGAGGTCCTGACTCTCTGTGGTCATTAAAGATCCCAGAGCATCTAAAAGAGTAGGGGTGTAACCTCTGTGTCCTGGCCAAAATTTCCCCCTGGCCTTTACCCATCATGGCCTCTTAATAATCCCCATCTCTGAACTGGCTCCATCACTCTGCTCTCTTCCCCACTGATAGCTGGTGTGTGGGGAGCGGACTGGTGCACTATGGCTGCTGTTGCATCATCCAGGTGGGGCTGCACAGTGGTGGTGGGGGTTGTGGGATCCCCATGACCTGCACAGCGCTTGGTGTGGAGTGTCCAGAAAAGAGCTATGTGAGTGTAAGCGATTATTATTATTCTGTCAGTGCTGGAGTGGGAAGTCAGAATCCAATATGGAGCATTAAATGAGAAATACGGTAGCTGTTTTGTATTAAATGAAGAGAGGAAAATAAAGACTTATTTTTTTCCTGTTGTGCAGTGACATTCTCTGCACAATAATTTGAATAATATCATATTGTCATCAGATAAGTACTGTAAAGTAAATCTTTTAAGACATATTTTTCGATGTAATAATGAAAAAAACAATTACTGTCTAAAAAATAATGCTTGTTAATTGATTTAAAGTGATTAAAAATAAATGTATAGCTGACATTAGAAGTTATGTGCATTGCCTTCCATTACTTAGGATATGCTATTTATTTGAAAGATTACTGTCATTATGTTTGCATGTTTCAAATTACATGTAAAGGTACCAGGAAATAAAATCTTTAGCAGGAAGGAAGTAATAAGCTGTATCTTGGCTGGCAAAGTGAAAGCAAAAAACAAGAGTCTTCACTGTATTAACCAGCATAATATCTGAATATTTGAATATGATCAGATTCATGAAAATGATTTGACCTTCAAACCCATTGCTACATCACAGAAAGACCCTCTTCACAAATTCCTTAGCAAAGGTTCCTGAGGAGAAAATGGAATCTCCTACTACAAATATTTCAGCATTATCGCCTTTTTAATTCAGTTTTTAAAGTCGAATTGTGATGTCGTCACAGTTACTACGTCTCTGTACTGTACCTATAATTCTAACTGAAAATTCACCTTTATCTTTCATTTGTGTAAAACCCCAAAATAATATAAATACTTTTCATAAAAAACACATGCTTTAATCCTGAAAAATATTTAAATAAGAAAGTACCAAAAGCCATCAGTAAAACATGCTGCCAAATGTTTTACTATATATACCTATTAAACAGTAGATTTCTGCAGTTACTGTAAGTGTAAAACATGGTTTGGTTTATCCTACCTTGACTGGATCCAGCAGTGTCTGGGACCAGGGGAGACTGAAAGCTTATATTGACCTTTAAGAAATAGATTAATAAAGGTCACAAAGCCTTTGAGCTCAAGCTGGGTTCATTCCCCATGCACTTCACAAAGGCTGAACAGTAGTATTCATGGCAGACGGGTAAGACGTGCATATACATGTAACATGTTTGTGTTTCCTAATTTTAAAAAATGGGATTCATGAAAAACAAATGAATGATG
The DNA here is from genome assembly GCF_059453375.1 of Lepisosteus platostomus. Taxonomy (NCBI): domain Eukaryota; kingdom Metazoa; phylum Chordata; class Actinopteri; order Semionotiformes; family Lepisosteidae; genus Lepisosteus; species Lepisosteus platostomus. The sequence goes on along the minus strand of NC_142618.1, from coordinate 5,040,294 downwards.
ACAAACTCAGCACATTTTAACAACATAACATAAAATGTGCCTTTTAACACAAAAAAAGAGAACTGGCTCATACCGTATACTACATTTCAGTTAATAGGTTCCCCATACAGTTATTGAGAATAATAACAATTTAATTGGCTGCAAATATTAAAGTTCATGTGAGGCTCATAATCAAATAACAGTGCATTTCTGTGAACTGGGACCAGCCTGCTTGTTGTTAATCATCTATTTCAAATGGGGGCAGGGCCACTACAAATAGGAAGACAACACAGCTAGATTGTAACGTGAAAGTATGGAGAAGCACACACATCAATCCACCCCGAGACCAAAGACATCATGCATAGAGCATGAGCACTAAATGCTGTAATGTCGTTTTAATCGAATGGCTGAGGATTTTTCACAGCTCCAATGTCATGTGTGACAATACCGGTCATGCTTGATTGTACAGAAAGCACATACTGTGTAAACCTGTATCCCCACAAAGCACATTATTTATTATAACCGTGCAAGCGTTACAGTGCATTCAAATGCATGGAACATCGAAATAAATGTGTCCAGCACATCTAGTGTGCTGACAATGCAGTAATGCAGGTTTTAAGATCTCTGCCACAGGCAAAGGAATTGCTCTGTGATTACACAGTTAAGAACTCTCCCTTCTGTGCCACTCAGCTGAAACCTTCACGACCCCACATGGTCTAATTCTAAGTTTTTCTCTACCATATCAAGTTGCTTAATCTGCTCTAAGGTCGACTGATCTGATTAATAGCATTGTAATGTGCACCTTCTCAGCTGGATGAAACATTGGTTGCTCAGAACTAATCCTGTTTTCGAGGACGCAGAAAACGTCAGTATCAGCTAAATAAATCGTGCCTGTTTAGTATTGCCACTCAAAACTGCTGCTAATGTGTTGTTATTCTGATCCCCAGCTTTTTCATCCTCACTCAACCATCTATTCTTAGAGTGACTGCCGTCCCCAAAGGCACAGCTGTGTCTGCCCTGTTGTTGTTTCCAGTGCCCCAAATACAGTGGGATGATTTAACTGGCATCACAAAGATGCATTTCTGTAGCCTTTTTATATAGACTGATATTTTTTATCTTTGTGTGCTGAGTCCATCATTTGGCCAAAGTACGTTTGCAGTGTACCCTCTGGTACTGTAACTGTAATCTACCGGAAAGGAAAGGACATAAACTATACAGAATCCTAAAACGTAAGATACACACTTACACAAAACCCTCCCACAAGAAAACTACAGCACATTAAACAACATGAGATAAAAACAAAGAGTCAAGAACATCCAAAATAAACTATAAACTGAGCTAATAATAAGTGCTCAGAACTGCAGTTGTAACATTCATTTATTAAATTAATGTGAAAGATAAGCTACATTTTACAGTAAATTGCAAGACAGCTTCAGAAAATGAATCTCATTATGTTTGTCCCACAATTGTAATCTGCTCCTTCTACCTCAACATCAGTCGTGGTTACAATAGAGATGTTTCTATTGCTAAAACATCTAAAACATATAAAACATCTAGAGATGTTTCTAAAAGTCTATATAAACTTTTCCCTTTGCGTATTGCAGGCTAAAGTAGCTCCCAACTCAAATGTCTTGTTGAGAGGGTCTCTGTGAACTGTTGCATTCGTCTTCTGCTGATGCTGCAGTATTTTATAAGATGGACATGCCTGTACAGAACTGGTCTGAGCTGAACTGGAAGAATGCTGGACACAAGGGCTGCTATGTAAGTCTATACTGTGTTATATAGGAATGAGTGCTGTGAAACTAAGTAACCAGCTGTATTAAAATAAGTTATTTTTTGGCAAATAGGGAAAAGGAAGATGTGTTTGTGATTTTGGAATGCTGCCAATCTGGTCAGCACGGGCAAGCATGAGAGATAACAGAAACATATTTAAGGACTGCTCTAATTTACTCACATTGAGAAAAAAACACTAATCATCTCCGTGTGTTTTCGCTCCCATGTGTATGAAATAAAAGCCTCTTTTAACTTCTGAGATGGACTCCTGACTGTCTTTTAAGGGGAAGCAGAAAAATGTATCCAACAGTCTCAATATTTGCAATACAATGTATGAAAAAGCAGACAATTATATATCTCTAAGACAAATGCACACATGGGACTCTAAGGCCAATTAAAATGTTTTGTCACTACATTCTAAAATTTTAAAATATTCTTGACATACTATAACATTTTATGTCATGTCTTCTTTGGGAACCGCATTGCTGTTATCAAAAACTACTGGGTTTAGAAGAGGCTTTTTTCACTAAAGTGCAACTGTCTCAATTCTTTAAACACCTGCCTCATTCCGTATTAATGATTATTTAATACAAGAAAAAACTACTAAATGGTAAACTGGTAAATGGTAAACAAAACACCACAATCAGTTTAAAAAATCGTCTTCCATTCAGGACCTTTTTTTTCTTGAATGTGATGATGTAATGTTTCGTTTTTTGTGCGCATTTGTCATTTTATTGATTCAGCTTTTTATTGTAACTCCTTAATGACAAAGAACACAAAAGCTTTGACAGATGAAGGTTGACAATTACACGGTTAAGGGCTTTCATTCCCGACAACATTAACATAACAGAATCAAAGTGCCTAAAAGAAACCCGGGAAGAAGTGTCAGGAAACCTACAGTACTACAGTACAATACTACAGTAAATGATGTAACTCTGCCCTGATGTAGGATTGGTTTTGAGGATGTTTTCATAACTGTATTGATACAACATATCAGGATTCACAAACCAGGACCCCTTTCTCTCCCTCTGTATGTTATCTATGGTATATACAGTGACTTCTCTAAATAACCTTTAGGGTGGTCTCTAAACTACATTGTTTATTAAATGCAAAACCTGGCAGAATCAAATAAATGCTTGGCTAATAAAAAGAGAAAGACTATATGTGATTTACATTCCTGTGTGACTGCATTAAATTAAACTGAAATGTGCTTTGATTTACTCTCTGGGGTTTGTATTAACATTGACTTAATATTGTACTGTACTGATTTTCATGATAAAATACAAACAATATTCTGTCCTCTCCAGCGCTAGAAAAATAAATTAATCCCTTTTTTTTAAATTGTGTTGTCAGTCCTGACTGATAGAAACAAAAAGAAAACAAAACAACAAATCAAATTAAAGTCTGAATTAAAATCATTCTTTGATGTTTCCCCTAAGTCATAGGAGCTCAGCTCCAGGTTTTGTGGGCTGGAATTCAACAGGTTTTCTAGGTCTTTCAAGTCATTAACAGCTGAAGACCTTTGAAAGGTGCTAAATCGGTCCAGGTAAGGTAATGATGAACTGAATTGGGCTGTTAAAGGGGAAATGCAACACTATTTTTATATTTCAAGGTAAGAAAGAATCAGCTTTGATGAGTGCAGTTCAAACCACAATAAAAGTAAAATATGCACAGTGACTTGTACGACATCACAAAATAGATGAAATTTCCAGGTATGCGATTCACCAAGTTCTGCGACTGAGAACGAGATAATAAACCTGGTGACGTCATGCAGCCTTATTGCCTCGAAATGAGCTTGTGAATACATCTCCTTGAATCCCATAGAAATACTGCTCTCACCTTCAAGATGGATTTGGCGACAAATGCTACTACATTAGTCATTACAGTGACTAGTGAGCAGGAAGGGCTGTATCACTTTGCAATTCATAGGACCTAAAATACAAGTTTGTGACAACATGGCGACTTACAGTCCTTTCACAAAGTTCACGATTTTCTATAACGTCAATGAATTTATTTTGTTACTGAGCTTTGATGACCAATCTGAGAAGTTGGGACTGCAGTCCCCCTTTAAATGCAGTGGTTCAAGGAAAACCTGTGTACACCAAACCCTTCCAGGACTGTCGTCCTAGAGCACCACTGCTCTAGGCGCTGCTCTACTCTTGTCACCAGAAAGCAGAGTATTAATATTCCTGCTCTGACACAGCTGTCACAACACCATCGTCTCTCATCCAGCAGACCTAGCAGACAGTTTGCCAAAGTTGTAAAACTGAAGAAAAGTTCACCCTGCTCGATATTTCTCTGCCTGGCCTCCCTGTGCTTGTGGTCAGTAGGGAGACTGAACCAAACAACCCTGTTTTCTCATTTTCTCATTTGCGCTCTCTAGGCTGCAGCAGCTGATCTGTTAGGCGATGATGCACTGTATGGGGACAGGGAAGTGAAGTGGCACAGAGTGGTTTGTGTGGTAAGTCAGGAAAATGAATTCCCTGCCCTAGAATGCACTATTGTGAGCCTCTGCTTCTCTGAAGTGCACGAGTTATCAATACCTTGGCTGTTCACCTACAAGCGCTTACAAACAGTACAGCACGCAAGTGCCACGCAGACTGCACTCCCCCCTGTCTTCACATAAAGTCACTACTGCCAAAGCAGCAAAGGCCTGACCATGGCCATCTGCCCGGCTTGTCCCACAACACGCTGGGTGAGGCAGATTAAAACAAAGCGTCCTATTATTTCTCGCTTTATTTATTTATTTGTGATAGTACTATACTATATATACGCACTGTATATGTAAGTATATATATATACACGTTACAAAGGAACAAGGAAAGGTTTATTCCATGCTGAAACATGGTGACACCCGAAGAAGGCTCCACAGCCGAAATGTTGCGTTCTTTTCTTCTCTTTTCAATATGGAATAAACATCTAGATCTCTTCGTGGTTCCTTCTCTTCCTCCCTGGTCTTCCTGCCCTCTTCTCTCTCTAAACCAGCTTTCCGTCTCTTCACAGCGATCTGTTCCAAGACCAGGCTTTCTAACCACCTCCTATTCCTTTACAGATGTCGTCGTTATAATATCATTCCTAAAGGTACACCCGAAGAAGTCTCGAAACGTTATGTTTCTTTTCTTCTCTTTTTAGCGTGGAATAAACCTTTACCTTTGCAGCCTACGCATGCAGACACAGCTGCCTACTTGAACTACTATACAGTATATATCCTATATAAGTATATATAGTAAGCATGCAAGCAGGTGAGGGAGCCCCCTCACTCATTCAATATGACTGAATATTATATTTTCTTGACAAATTCACAACTTCTCACTTTGTATTCTAGGCAATACTTTCCACTGACAGAACGTCCAACATCCTCCTGGTACATAATAGAAAACTGACAAGGAACTGACTGCTGTTTTCTCTGTTCAGTTGCTTTTCTCTATTTCTCCAACTCCTTTCCCTCAAGCCCTCTTGTCAGTTCTTTAACAGTTTCCAATGGTGCTCCTAATTACCCCCTTTCATGTTCCAAACAGGCATGGCTTCAGCAAACCCTCAATCAAATTGCAGCAAAATAAAAATAGGTCCCGAGCTGGATTTACACTATTTTAGACATCCTTCACAGTGGCTGTATCACTCTATTCATATTCTAATTAGTATTTTAAATGATGCTTCTTCTCAATAACTGCAGTAATACATTTATATTCTAATACTGTGTATCGCTAAAACTTCAAAATAAAAAATTGCATTTCTTATATTGGCACTTGCTCCGTCGTCAATGGAAAAGCTTTTCGTTCTTAGCAGAAAGGGAGGCCTGATGTTCTGTTTATACCCTAAAAACCCAGAAACAACCTTCTTAATGGCACAGGATTCCCTCAAATGCCCCCAAAGTGCATATTTCTTATGGTGCAGAGCCAGCTGGAAAGCTGTCAAGAGAGACAGAGCTGGCCTGTTACACAAACAGGGCTTCAAAATATATGATCTCAAAAGATGGTGATCAACACTGAGCCTAATCTGAAAGGGCAAATTTAAATTCTGAGTGCTCGCTCTTGAAACAGCTTTGTCTTGTTGGAAGTATGTTTCTCAGTTAGGCATCAGCTCGTGGTGTAACACAGTCTCCAGTACTTATACATAAGACATATGAATAAGAAATATGCTAGAAAGGGTAGTATGTTAGAAAGGTACGGACTGTAATAAGGGTAAAAGACAATTTCAAAAAGAGGGTTCCATTTGCATCTATGAAATGGATTTAAGAATTAGGAATACCACTCCTTGATTAGTGCGATTCCAAACACACCCTCGACTGTGTATTGAGCATTACCAAGCTTTGCTTCTGGCAAACACTTTCCTGCTCAAACTAAAACATTGTCTTTAATTGGCATCTTATTTTTAATCCAGCACAAAGCAGTCTACTCGTCTGTTTTTTGTCAGAAGGTTGATATATGTCAAATGTATGTGTTAAACACGTCGGACTTATGCATACAGACAATATACATGAATCTCTGCTGTTTATATACAGTCAAGTCAAAAGAGCAATTCTATCTAGCCCGAGACAGATTTTAGAGAGGCTGTAGGCAGTGCTTCACTATCCATGGTCCTGCATTTGTTCTTTTCCATCTTGTTTGGGTGTATCGGGAACACTGACACAAACTGAACTCTTACAACTTGTCCAAAACCTTTATTCTGCACAAGGGGAAGTTGACATGTTTGTTAAGTGTTTTTGTTGTTTGAACGCTCCTGCTCGGTGGTGCTGTGTTTGTCTTGTTAACTTGTAGGTCCAGTTACAGAGGGTGTACACTGAAGGTATTATCAGGCTAGTAAAGGGTAGAGTTTAGGGTTTAACGTCTTATGGCCTGTCAGGGCTTGAAAATTATTTCTGCCAGTAAAAAAAAATGGAAGCTCAAAGTGGAGGAGGAGACATGATATGAGACTGCAGAATCAATGTGGGCACTATTTGTTGTATATTCATTGTGATTTCATTAGGATGATATACTGTATGCCAAAATGCAACAAACAAAACCAGTATGGAAGATTTTGTGACTTCCATAGCAAGGGTAAAATTCCTGTTGCAACCTTTCACAGTAAATATGTACATTGGTACATTTGTTATTAAGGGATTTAATTTCTTTTAATGGAATAAGGAGTTCTTAAAGTCAGTTTAAGAGCACAGATGATTGACTGCACATTATAGTAAATCTAATTCTACTGCACCTGGCAGAAACAAAGATGAAAATATCAGCTATCATCTGGAAAATCATTACAATAATAGGGCTATGATTTATATTAAAATCTATAGCTCAAGCTAGGACAGTTTCACACTAGTAAAGAAAATGTAGTGACCTTTCAACTTCAAATACAGGACTTCCATGTAAATGGTTTATTCCATGCTGAAAAAAACAAGAAAGAGAACAAAACGTTTCGGCCGTGGAGCCTTCTTCTGGTGTCAGAGCCGAAGAAGGCTCCACGGCCGAAACGTTTTGTTCTCTTTCTTCTTTTTTTCAGCATGGAATAAACCTATTACTTGTTCCTTTGCAGCCTACGCATGCTGACGCAGCTACCCACCTGAACTACTTCCATGTAAATACCGTTTACATAGAAAAAAAAATAGATATTCCATCCTATTTTATATCTGTTTGTCTAATGGACAACATGGTCATAACACCTGTTAAATCTCTGCTAGAATAACAGCAGAATACTGTTCTGTGAGGTGATGGCTGACTGGGGCATGATGGCAGCTTGGGACTGAGCTACTGTACATTTTGCAGAAGGCTATGGGGAGTGTCTCATCAATCTCAGTCACCTGATCAGTAACTAAAAGACAAGAGCTTTTAAGAAGGAGGAGAGACAAAGAGAGAGTAAAGGAAGAGAACTCAGCTTTGGAAGAGTGAGCTATTGAGACACAGGTTATGTAACATGAGTTTTTGAGTTTTGAACCCTGATCAATGAACTGCTGTCAGCCAAACAAAATAGATGGGCTGAGTGGACTCTTTTGATTTGTAGCTTTTAGATGCTTTAAAACAAATATTTTCCCCTTGTTGTGAAACAGGATAATGACGTCCTTTATCCTTTCATTGTGTCTACAGTTTATGCCTTCACATTTAATAATTCTCACTTGTAGTGTGTGCCATGAAAACAGAATGGAAATTTTGAATTTCAGTGTGAAATAAAGTATTCACTAAACAAGATAATGCTTCATTATTTAATACAATTCAGCTATTGATAATCATTGATTTATCTTAATTTAATACTAATCTGGTCTCCAGACTGTTTGCGCTGTTCCAAGCACCCTCTGTCTGCCCCATCCCTCCCTGATCCCCTCTCGCGCTATCGAGCCCTTTGCTTGCGGTTTCCCGAGCTCGACGAGCTTCATACCACCGCGGGCCGTCTGCCTGGTTCTTTTTGGGAAGGTGACAGGGGGTCCCTCACATTGCCAAAGCCCTTCACTCACGGACTTCAGTCTCGATAAGCTTCGCCCTCTGGTGACACTCTTGCTAAGCATCTCTCTGCTTCTAGCCGCCACAGTTGAAGCCCCCTGCTTCCCGACAACACACACGGAGCTTCCCGCTTCTCCACACTACGATGTCTGCTGGCCCTGTTGCGCCCAGTCTAGCCTCGGCTCTCCCAGTCTGCCTCCTGCCTCTAACGCCCTCCCCCTGACGCCACCACGCTGGGTCTCACACTCTCCCGGTCTCCAGTGCCTCCCTCCTCACCGACAGCCCGAGTCTCTTTCTGGCTCCTCACTCCTTGCCGAGACTCAACACGCTTGCGGTCATTACAATACTCACACGACCTCTCTGGCCTCTCCCTCTCACGCCCTTGGCTGTGCTCCTCACAGCTGCCACCACTGTTTTTATACACTCGTGCTAGCACACCAGACTCGCATAAAACAATACCTCTCCCACGCCCACAGCCGCCTCACCGACAGTCCTGTCCTCACCGCTGTCTCTTTAACTCTCAGATCTCGTTAGGCTCCTCTCACTACACAACTTCTCTTAGAAAGCTCTCCTCACCAATCGCTTCTGGGACCGCCGCTTGCATTCTCACCCCTTGTCGGGGATATCTCTCACGGTTTTTCACCCCAGTCCCCTCGGGGAGTGTTGCTCCCATTCACCTCCTTCACTGGGTATAGCTGCAGCCGCTAGTCTGCCTTCTCTCTTTAAACGTAGACTTCTATCAGCGCCTGCTGCTGTTCCTGCTTCTGCTGGGCTCTCTCACTGCCAAGCCTCCTCATACCAGAGCCTGATCTCTCTGATCTCCCACACCTGCTGTCTCTTGCCGCTAACACAGGACTCTCCTGCCTGCTGGATCTCTCCCTAGGCCGTAGCCTGCCTATTCACAAACTCCTCCCGCAGCTAAGCCTCATTAGTTCTGATTCCTCCCAGCTGTGTTTGCCGAGGCGACAAGAGCACCACCCGTTAAAGACGCCGCACTCTGGACGGCACTACACAACATATCCTAATATTTTGTTGGCCTCTTCATAGATTCCCCAAACTGATGTAAAAATGTCCTCATGAATAACACATAGGTACAGAACGTGTAAATGATCTCCCATTTACATAAGAACATAAAGTTAGCAAAGGAGTTAAGATCATTTGTCCTGTCTGCCTCATCTGGCTTTTCAAAGGCTAAATTGATCAGAGGAGCTTTTGGCTGTTTCTTGAAAGAAGCAATGTTATCAGCTCCAGCAGCGCGGCAGAATAAAATGTTCTATTCTTGTACAACCTTTCATCTGTGTCTTGTGGTTCATGTTTCACTGTTGAATCTGAAGAGGTCTTTGGGGCCGACTCTACAAATGCCTTTGAGGATTCTGTCACATCGAACGAGATCCGCTCATGGTCTTGGCTGTCCAAGAGGGAACAGTTGTGACTTGTAGATTGTCAACATGAAATGTCATCTGCCAGATGTCTGCCCAGTCTTGAATTCTGGCTAAATAATTTTGAATTTCCTTTGCTCCTTCCCCAGTGTTTGCAAATCCCTCTGTTTTGCTACATTTGACTAGTTTACTAAATCTATAACACACCCTCATTCCTTCATATTTGTACTAGTGCACAATTTCCCATAAGTTATATTTTCCCCTCTCCTCTCCTCCAGATGTTTCTCATCAAGTCCTGAGAAAGTACCTGCTTGACTGCTGGACCACAAAGCCATGGCAGCCCACAGAGTGTCTGAAGCACATCAGCCTAAACAAGCGCTATCACCCTAAACATCTCCCTAAACAGGAATATTAATTGCAGTTTGTGAGGTTAACCTTTTGCCACTTGTGTGTAACTGAGAATTCACAACTGTCTCTGGGGATTTTCATGGTTGTGGTCCCTTTCCACACAGGGCAGCCATTTGATCATAAAATGTGCCGCCCTCACAAAAACTGTAAGTGCCATTTTATGATAGTGCTACAGCTTTTAATGTGGTCCCATTGGGATTAAAAGTGATGCGTGTGTCAATAATGCTGAATCATCAGTAAAGGTATCAAATTCAGGCTGGGCTGTTTAAGGTGATTCAAGGTTTCACAGTGACTGCTGTATTCAGCTCTCAGAATGCCTTGTTAATAGCTGAGAAGGCTGAATGCTTTAATGCTAGATAGCTATAACCACCCTCCCTACTTTTACTGAATCACTAAAATCACAGGGCAAACAGGGTAATCATCAGTTCAGGTGGTTCGGAAAGATGGCATCTAGCAATGCACAGATGTATGGCTTTAAAAGGAAATACTTTAAATGCAGCATTTTTAAAGATTTATATCCAGTAAATCCTTTGAAATTTAAATTACAGTTCTGGTTCATGTCCCTATTGCAAGGTCACCTTGGCCTTTGGCTTTGAAAAGCTTTTAAAGTCTTCAAAGCATCTTCCATGCATTCCTTAGTGGCCTACTGGACTGGGAACAGCTCACCAGATTGTTTTCAACAGTTCTTTTTCAAATGGTTTCCATTGTCTTAATTCTAACTGTACAACGGTGACACAGGAAACCAAACAGAAATAGGTTTCCTTTGTCACTGGAAATGTGTTCCTTTTCTCTCAATATTTCAATGTGAAATTAAAAATAAAAGACACACCAGGCATTTAGATGAGCCATAATATTTGGGCATGTTTCATATGAATGCAGTTTATGTTTCATTTTCAGGATATAAACTATACAGTATGTTATATTTATATCCATTATGTATGCTATAACAAATATGTTACCATTATAAAATACAGCAGAGGTACATATTATTAATTGCATGTTTGAAAAACATTTGACTATTTCACTATTAAAATGTTAAGGGCACTATTGTTTCTGGTAAACCACTTGTTCTCACCAATACCTAAGAAGCCACATGGTGAGTTTCTCTGAATTAAAATACCAATAACTCATATGCATAAAATTAACCTGTTATGTAGCATACATAGTGAAAATGCAAGTAGTCACTGATCCAAACAATTCTAGTTATAAATTCTAATAGTAATTTATTTTAATGTCTCAGCTGAGTGTTTATAAATTACCTGCAGTCCTCAGAGACACTAGGATGTTAGTTGTTTGATTGGTGATATATTTTAATATCAATTTAGGCGCATCCATGTAGATTAATTTTAATTTTAATTTTTAAAGCCTACACAAGGAATTAAATGTTATTTTTGAAGATATAATTTTTTTTGTCTCCAAATGATATCTAAAATTATCTAAACCACTGCAATGAAAACACACAGAATTTGGGAGCTTACATGAAAAAAAGTACACTATATACGTTTCCAAATCCTGCTCTGACAAAATAAAATCATATTTCAGAAGTTAACTGAACAATCTGGGGTTTGGTGATCACCATTTATACTGTATGTACCCGTATGAAATAAAATTACTGTGATAGAAAATAATTCCCAGATTTTTTTGTTGAAAAGTAGCTTGGAGCCTTACATTATCCTCACATATACTGCATAACTTAACACAGCACAAAGATATTTCCAACCTTTGGGTGAAACATTAAACCGAGGCTCGGGCTACCTGCTCCTTCAATGCCACACGGCCCTTCCTGTCCTCGGTAAATTCTGTCCTGGGCTTGAACACGTTTGCTCTTAAATCAGCTGGAGATGGGGCATCTTGCTTCTCCACCTGGTCTGCTGTCTACTGGGGCTGCTGGTGTGAAATGGTTTTCTTGTGTTAGCAGGTGGGTGCCACAATTCAGTAGTGGATGAAGTGGGTGCCCTTCTATATGTGAAGTAATTTGAGCCTTCAGGTTAAAAGGCACTATATGAATGCAACAAATTATTCTTATTCAGTTTCCAAATAGCTTTAAGTATGAACTCATTTTTAGTTTAGTCACTTTTTATTAAAATTGTAATGCTTGCTGCGATCCATATTTTAAGGCAGACTAAAACATAAAATGTATGATAAAATACATACTGTATGACAGAAGATGCTGCATAAGAAACTGCATAAATAGTCAGGCCTACAGTCCCAAGTCCAACCTTCAGCACTGCCATCTGTTTAGCAAGCGCTCTTCCAACACTGTCCTTGGATCACTTTATGGATTGAAATTATAATGCTATCAGTTTATTTTGTTGTGTAACATACTGTACTATATCCGAATTGCCTGAGAAATTGTCACTTAATTTGCAAATGCATGAAGATCAAAGCCATCACATTAACAGGTTATGTGAGTCATAGCTCTCAGAATATTTGCAGTGGCACAGATGAAAATGCCTCATAATGGCAAAGGACTCACCCTTACTGGCCCCAAAACAGAAGAAAACGCTGCACATTTTATCAGAGGAAAAACCCAAGAGAGGGACGAAGGAATTGTGCAGCTCAGCTGCCCAGAAAGTACAACACAGCGCATCGTGTTCGGTTTCCAAAACAGCAGTCTACAATAACGGCTTAGATTTTCACTAAGAGAAATACACAAATGACACACGGGAGAGCAGCAGTACCAACACAATATATGGTGAAGGACCATAAATATTCATAACAAAAATGTTTCTTGAAATGTGTAAAACAGTACTGTACTGTAGTTACAGTACTGTATATACTTAGCTTACTTTCTGATAGCACAATGCGGGAAATATTGTAGATCCCCTGGATCAGACTACCATGAGTCTCTATCACATGCTATTAGAAGTCAATAATTAAAACGTATGTACTGTATATACTGTAGTAAACTGCATACAGTACTCCAATTACTCCGAAAGCCACTTACAATCTTCCTAGGAAAGTTAGCTGCAACCTCTGAGCCTATCCCAGCAGTGTGGGGAACAATCCTTTAGGCCGTGGGCACTGTGGGAGACACGCACACACACACGCACAGATACACAGGCACTATCTAGTGTCACAATGCATGAACATGAAGATTAAAAAAATGATTTATTTTCCGTGCCCCCTAGGTTTGCTTGATAAACAACACTCACTTGTCTGCTAATGGTGTGCAGCGGCTGGTCTGCAGGGAGACATATCAGGATCTCAAACACCGTTAAGAAACAGGGCTCTTGTGGCTTCTCACTTGCTTTACAAACAGTTTGTATTCGGACTTTCTCATTAATTCAAAATGCGTATCCTTGCGTTTAGTATGCATTCCTCTACGTTTGCTCCAGCAAAAGCTGAACTATGCACAAGAGCAAAGTGACTTAATCTCAAACCTTTACACAGCATGAATGCAAATATCAAAGAAGACAATGATCTGTTCTGAGTTGCCAAAACCCATAGTGAACTATGTATTCTTGTGTACTGTATATCTTAGTATCAATGGAAATTGAATCTCAAACATTGATGCATGCATAGTATGAATTTAAACATCTAAGAAAATAACAATCAGTTTGGACTTGCCTAAACCCATACTGTCTTCTTGAATATGTCTTACTGGCTCTGCAAAGTGGATTCTAAAAAATATGGTACATTGTCAGGCTTTAACAACTCTATAAATTAGAAAAATATCTTGACATGACTTAAAGTTGAAGGGATTTAAGATATCATATAAAAAATGTTGGTGCTGCTTCTAATTTTGTTCTAGTGACTGGCTCCCACCAGGAACACCTTGTTCAGCAGAAGAACAAAGGAAAGCAGGCTGAAGTGGAACGCACCTTTTCAAGGAAGCATAAAAGGAGGTCAGACAGTTACTGGTGGATCAAAACGGTGAGAGCAGCAGGCCTGGCCAGAATGCACAATTAGGCTTTGTTTCAATTCTCACATGCCTTACAGAATTGTCGGAAAATTACATACAAAAACAAAACAATACTATAAAAGGTGAAAATCTGCAAAAATGTTTTAACAACACCACTCCAGACAATAGGATGTATGATCGCTTCACCTTAAAAATACAGACTTGGCTAATGCAGTTTGCCCAGTGTTGCAAATGAAGTGCTACAGTATATCCCATGTGCTGTAGGAGGCTTAGCTAAAGCCAACATGAGCATACTGTACCAGTAATGTACTTAATCAAATAGATTGTAGCCATGTAAGTAATTAGATTCATTTCTGTTTGTAGGCCAATGGCATCCTTCCAAGAATGTATCAATAAATCCAGAAAGCTGCTATTAGTACAAAAATGTTGCCCATTGATTGTGGCTACCTCATCAATTAACAGCTTCTTCTGTACTGTAAATTTGAAGGATGGGGTTTTTATTGTGAGGCGAAATGAAATAAACATGACGCCCTGCTCGGTTCCGCTATTTGAAGCAAGAGCTAGTGAAGTACAATACGTTTTCTTTTAAGGCAGCTTATCTTGACCTACCTACCTGTACCTTTACGTTCCTGGGGTATCTTCCTTTCGTGAGCCAAACTGTATGCGTCTTTCTTTAATCAGCACATATTTCATTTGATGGTCTTTTGTACTGTAAAAATGACTGGGTTGTTAAGTTTACAGTGTCTTTTACAGTAGACTATAATCCATCCATTATCAGGAAGCAGCCCGGAGTCAATGCTGCACGCCCAGGGTGCATGCTGGGCTGCCACTCCAGCTGTGGTGCCTGTATCACAGTGCACTGTGCACCCACAGTCACTCACAGGCACCTGTTCCCCTCGCCAGCGAATCGCCAGGTGAATCAAGAACGGGGAGTCAGCAGTAACAAAAACACAGTCGTGAAATATAAGGAAATCGTACCTTCATTTGAAATCGACTCGCTTTCTTAAACTTACAGACTCACAACTTCAACTGCCCACTCTTCCCTCTTGATCTGTTTTGCCCCAGTTTGCACTACTGTGGTACTGCTTGAAGAATACAAAATTCTTTAAGCAGTTTTAAGGAAGCAAGGACAGACCCATCATCTATTTTTTTCTTCATTTTTCTAAGCATACATTAAAAAAAATACTTCTTTAAAGTCTTGTAAGTAACATTACAATAGACTTTTTAGCATTTTTTGCCCTTTTTTCATTTTTTAAAAATGACATTACAATTAATATTTTATTTACAAATTATTTTCTCATTTTCTCATTGTCATTTTTTTTGCTTGGTTTGTTTATTGTAGATATTTAATCTTAATCTACAGACTAAACATATTTTATGGATGTATTTATACAGCTGCCCGTGTGTGACCTAAGTGACTGAATATTTTAGACTAAATGCAAGACACTACTGGGTATGCACAGTGAATATCGTCACTCCAACATCTTGCTCCTTGCTGGCCCATGCAAATTCAAGTGAGAGCAAATAAAGAAGATGTATACAGTCCTCGTTGGAGTTAAACGAAAGATGCATGCAGCACATTAAGAACTACCTGTACAAAAACGTGGGAACATATTGACAGTAAAATGGAGATTTCTAACAGATCCTTTAATGCCAAGTTGTATAGTTGCCTCTTAAATGGTAAACATGAGTTGTATTCAGTTTCTTTCAATTCATTTTTATCATTTACAAGCCTTTGAGACATCTGCATACAATTTTCTGACTTCTGTGAGACCTACAGTACAGTACGTTTTTTTTTTCTGGCTTCAGAGTTCAGTGCCTGTCATCACTTTATGTATCTCTCCAAGAACAGAGACTCTTCTTGGTTTTGATTACTAATGTAAAAGAGCAAATTTGTCTTGAATTCAGTATAAATGTTGAGAAAGGGTATTTTCAGATTTTTAGAAAAACTTCTTAAGCCTGATTTACATGACTAAACCGGCATTCATATTTGCAAAACAATGGTGTAGAAATTACAGGCTTAACTGCTTAAAATGAACTGGGCTTCTTATTGGTACAGCAATTGTATAAAGGAATATGCATTTTACGTGTTCTTAATCAAATAAAAAATTAATAGCCACATAAGTCTTCATTATGAAATATTAAATATTTAGTCCTCACTAATTACTGTATTATTAATACTGAGGTATATTAAAACATATGCATATAGAAACCCATAAGATAAACATTTGATGGAATGAAGCTAGATTTATTCCTAAAATACTTCTGTTGGGTATAAGAGTCTTTCATTAGTACTACATAAAATCCCTCAGGTGTTCCTGTCTTGCTTGTTACATGGGGTTGACAGGGTCTTAGTTGGCCACAGATGTTCCTGCCTGTTGACAATACTTTGGGAGTCTGGTGAAATTTGATCCATGTACCTGCCAGTGACTCTTCCAGAAAACTCTCACTGTAAGAAAGCTGTGGTTTATCATTGCAGTATCATAAAAGTGTGTGGAATTCTGGGCCTTTTGTGTTTGCAGACATCCCCCTTGGACATGCCAACTCACAAGTAAACATTTCTCTGGCATACTGTACATGTACTGTTACACTTTCTGTCATTTCATGCTCAGGAGGGAGCAAGAGAAAGAATAGGGAACATGAGCACCAACAGCGTGAAAATACCACACTCAAACAGGTTGAACGATTTAATTTGTGTTGTTGCATAATTAATAGTCATGACATGAACGAACATGTTGTATTTCTAAAGGTATCCAGTGTACAGTAGCATCACAATAAACCAAAAAAATTTAAAAATCAAGTATAAGTTGAAACATGACAAATAAAAAGGTTTTTACTCTTTTTGATATTAGGTCTTCAATTTAATGTCATACATTCTACAGTTATTGAGGACAAGACGCTTAACTACAGTATGTATAAATATTTGTTATCATACAGGATAATTCTGCAACAACTAATAATAATGAAGTGTAAAACCAAGAATTACTGTTGTAAAAAAAGTCACTACATGTTCTTTAAATAGTAACAAATACATTTTTAATTCTTAATTTTAAAGTCAGTTTACCTGTTATAACATATAGTCCAAATACACTAGAATAATGTGAAAATTGTTTAATAAAATATTTTGCATAGAATTTAGACAAATACTGCGAAATAAAGTAACAGACAAGCGTCTCCAAGTGACATGTATAGATTGAATATCATTAACTCCATGCACTTAGGAAAATAATTAACTCCAATTAAAAATGCCCTTTGAGATTCGAGCAATGTAATTTGCCAGCAACTTTGCCAGCTAAAATATTTCTTGCTCACTGCATTCTTCACAATGTTAAGGCATCAAGGCAGTCTGGCTGGTTTCAAATTGCTGTAAATTCTTTCCTGTGTGCATTTCTTTCAGATAATATAATAATTTAACGTGCTTTGCTGCTCTGTCATTTGATGCCAGAAAAACACAGTATCCAAAGTACATTTATGCTGTTTCCGCTGTGCATATGACTTGACGCAACCTTGTAGAAATACAAAAGAACTGTCAGCCAGAAAAAAAGACGCTGGAGATCGGGCAGACTGCATGGCATCCTTGCCAGTTTGGCATTTCACAGTCACAGAAAGCGTCTAAATTTTCTCTGGGATGAATAAAAGTACAAAATACAAAAGGCATTTTTAAGTGGAAAGAATACAATAGCCAATCTGCTCACTGAAGGAGAAGTTGTAAAACTCAGTTATTATCTTAAGTGCATAATCACAACAGGTTTTAAGATGTTTGAAAGGAGACAATTCAAAATCACTACTTTGTCAAAACCTTAGGAAGTGTTTTGGGACACCAGAATTGTAACAGTGACCATAAAATAAATAGGGAGTGTGTCACCTTCTCAATTTCATTTACTTCCGTTTCCAAAATTTCAGAGCCTTCAGTAAGTAGCGAGTTTCAGTTTTAATATTTCCTTTTTTGCCTCAGGGAAGACACATGCTTCAGCTCTACTCATTGGTCTGAGTGATAAATGTTTTAGAGAGTGTTTCATTTTTCTACAACTCTTTCTATTCAAATGTCCTGTGCATCCCTGAATGCAAATAAAAGTATAAATCCTGTCATCAAGGTTTTGGACTGGATTTCTTCAAAATCTACTGTGTCCACACTCTAATAAAATTATAAGTGACAGATATTTTTGTCATACCCAACCGATTTGGAATCATCAGCTTTGGGTTTTTCAAGTCTCACCTTGTAACTACTGTACAAACCCTCCACACTCCATTCAGCAGGCTGGACTAGGCATGATCAACCTTTTTTTGTGATGAGGACATACAGTCTAACATAGGGCTTTCCATACATGTTCCAGAGTAACCTGTGACCCACAGGCAAAGTCGGTTTTTGCTAGAGCGCATATCAGACAACCAGAGCATATACTGTACTAGTCTCACTTCATACACAATACAAAAGCCTATCTAAAAATTGCTACATGGAACCTATTTTTTAAATGCAAGGGTAGATCATGTGATCAGTATACCAGGATAATTACCTGACCCTGAAACTGCTGTTGCCTTTTTTACTTTTGCTAACCCACTCTTTCATTTTTTACTTGTCAAACCAGATGGGTGGGATACAGAAAACATTCCACGCTTCCCCTACTCAACTAGGAAGAAACCAAAAGAGTTTGACTCTGTTGAACTGGCTAAGATGGGCCACTTCACTGGAATGCTTGACGGAGCCCAACTGTCACAGCTCCTGAAAGCTGAGATGGTGACAGTGAACCCCTGGACTTTTACACTCGGAAAAGTGGGTCTACTGTGCTAGAATTATTTATGTTTTATTAGAGGGATTTTTTAATCTAATATTTCACACCTTTGTAGCATGGAGGGCTGTACTGTATCTGTTTTGGCTATGTGTCATTACGGCATAAGAATCACAGATCAACCAGGCAAGGGGATTGAAGACATACGCGCTCTCCTTTTGCGGTGGGCCTATCTGGTTTTGTTCGTGCTGTTATTTAGGATGGTGTATGAGGGATGGCATTTTGTACCCTTTAAGAGAGTAAAGTAAATGACTTAATTTCTGTTGCTGATATTTTGTTTCCATGCTTCACTTCTGATGTGTGTTATCAATTCAAAGCATCATTCATGCCTCTTTGACACTGGATTTGGTCCTTGATATACATGAGCAACATTTCTCCTTTGTCCTAAGAAGACGTTCTCCTACCAAACATGCTAGCAATCTAGATTTATTAAGGAAAAATACTAATTATTCTTTATCCTTAAGAGGCAGCTGTTAGGGTACCTTTATCCCTATCTGAGCTAAAATACACAATTTATAACATGACAAAGGGTGAATTTTGTCTAATTTAATGTAACTCTGCTGATTTTTTCCTGTTTTTTCATTAAGGTCCCTTACCGCTTGAAATTAGACAGACAGTATTGACATTAAGAACAGCTCATTTCTGAAGGATGTTAAGGCTGCCATTATATGGAGATTTTAAAACAAAGTTTAGGAGGAGGTCAAAATCCAATTTCACCCACTTGTATGGGTGCTCCCTTATATACAAATATCTCACCTCCTGACACCTAGCCTCCTTTTTCTCCACCTCTGTTGCTCTTGGCAGCTCTCGGTTCAATTGTCACCCGTTAATCTCCTCCCACTTGCTGTTTTTTCCAACAGGGCCAGACCCAGCAATCAGACTACCATCCACCACTCTCGAGTTTCCACGTCTACCTCTCAATCTATCACTCTCGCCATGACGTCCTCCTCGTCTCTCCCACCCACACCCCAGAGCTTTCGCACCACTGAGCCCCCAGTACAATGAATGTCCTTTCATTCTTTTTCTAAAACACCCAGGGCCTAGCCCAGAAAGCAACAGAAAGCAAGGCAGGATACAATCTGGATGGGACGTCAGTCCATTGCAAAGCACACAGAGACACACAAACACACACAAACTCACACTAGGTCCAATATTCCCAGAAGCCAATCCATGCAGATAGCATTTTCAAAAATTGAAAATCATGCAAACATCAAACTGTGAGCTAACTTTATAACGGTTTATCAAGGAGAACAACAGTTGTCAGAAGGAACAGTAAAATAAACTCTCAGTTTTGCTTCCTGTGTCTTGTGTTTATAATAATAATAATAATTGCTTACACTTATATAGCACTTTTCTGGACACTCCACTCAAAGTACTTTACAGGTAATGGAGACTCCCCTCCACCACCACCAACGTGCAGCCCCACCTGGATGATGCGACGGCAGCCATAGTGTGCCAGAACGCTCCCCACACACCAGCTCTCATTGGGGAGGAGAGCAGAGTAATGTAGCCAATTCATAGATGGGGATTATTAGGAGGCCATGATTGGTAAGGGCCAATGGGAAATTTAGCCAGGACACCAGGGTTACACCCCTACTCTTTTCGAGGGTAATGACCACAGAGAGTCAGGACCTCGGTTTTACGTCTCACCCGAAGGACGGCGCCTTTTTAGAGTATAGTGTCCCCGTCACTATACTGGGGCATTAGGACCCACACAGACCGCAGGGTGAGCGCCCCCTGCTGGTCCCGCTATCACCTCTTCCAGCAGTGACCTTAGTTTTCCCAGGAGTTCTCTCATCCAGGTACTGACCAGGCTCACACCTGCTGAGCCTCAGTGGGCTGCCAGTGGTGAGTTGCGGGGTGAGATGGCTGCTGGCTGTGTGAAACAACAATAATCTTACCAAAGGTGTGATTAACGAGAGTTTCATTTGCAGGTTAATCAGTTCCTGTTAGATTCCCTTATTCTCTCTGTTGGTCTTAAGGTCCAGTGAGAGGTAAAACAAGTTTTCCTGACTCCCCCCCTGGCAGGATTCGTGTGTGGGCTAGCTCTACTACACTTCTTGCTTTTTATCACCAGATAAATGGCTAAAATGTGATGGTAGTCTAATTGATGACATTTTAAATACTGCCACTGCCTTCTGTCAGAGACTGATTAATGACATCAGGAAGATTAATTGTCTACAGAGAAAATTATTTTCTACTCTTTTTTTGTGTCATTTATGACGTGAAATATCACAGGGTATGTGATGATTATCATCATTCAAATCTGAGCTTTTTTATAGTGGAATATTATCTACTTTATAGTAGATAAGCTTTCACAAGTTTCTTAAGTCAGAGCCTTAGAGATTTGTTGTTGGTTTAAACAGCAAGCTATTAATTTCACAGCATGAGCATGAGGAGAGCTGCAGAGCTATTTTATTTTGTATTACTAACTCACTACATTGCTTATTTCAATTTTTCTCAGTCAGCCGAGCTGTATCAGACACATCCACTTACTGTAGGTTAAATGTGTTTAGAAATTTCACTATTAAATTGCATTGTTCATTTTGCATCTTTTGGATCCCCAGTGACTTGCTGTTTTTTGGCAGTTTACTTTTTTCTTCATAGTAGTGGATATAATTATAGTTTTTAATAATCATTTGGCTTCTCCGAACACGTAGAAGTGCTTTCTCATGCAGCACCTTTCAGTGTAACTTTTCTGATGTAACATGGGAGTGTCTTAAACCTTGTCTCTTTTCAGCAGGGGAAACCATGTGTGTGCTACAACCCTTTTATTACCCTTGATGTGTTTATGCTCTAAAGCTTGCTATACAGCTTTGGAGTGTTTGCAACCGTGTTTATTAATGAACATTTAATAATGTACTGATTTGTTTAACAACCGCACGCAGCTGCCGTTCTTTAAGGATTCACCAAGACATTTTACAGAGTAGTGCAGTCCTACTGTACATCAGGTTATTCCAAAAAATAAAACTTGCGATGCCGCACTGAAGTCTGCGGGATATCTACTGACACCTCGTGCTTCTTAATGGCTGCATCTGTACAGTACCACAGTAGAAAACTGTAAGGAACATTTTAAATAATGACAGAACAGCAGTACAGGCCATCAGATTCTAGAATGAGCATTAGATGATGACATGAGTGGCACATAATTCATTCTAATTATCAGATGCCATAAATTAAAGCAATTAGTACGCTGAATAATTTGTCATAGTGTTAGTCAGGAAATGTCTTCATATATTCCAGTCCTGATTTAAATTACCCTCTCCAAAAACTATTGATTGATCACTGTTGTATATTTTATATGTCTGAGTTTGCTTTCTGCTGTTGTTAGAGGATGGTGTAAGAGCTGAGACCAACAACCTGGGTGTTGCATGATGTTAGACGTGCTCTTTATGCAGGTATTTCATAGATAATTCCGTGACAAGACTCTTAGAATGTGTTCAACACATTCACTAAACACTGACATTATAACTAGTGAAAATTGTTGACCATTGTGATATTCTTTACGTGTAACTTCCTTTAAAATTGGAATATATTGTACATTCAGTTTTGAAAATTAACTTACAATTTGTTTTTTATTGAATTGCTAAATTGTTATTTATTTGCTTCAGAGATGTCCAGCTTTGGGCCTTGGTTCTTGAGTTTACTCGAATGCATTTAAAGATGAGTATCTACGACAGATATTTAATTACATGTCACAACTGATTCTTTTAAAGGGGTCTCTTGTAACAAGCAAACTTTAATTTCATGCCATGTTAAAACTCTATGGCCCAGAGGCATGAAAAATCAAAGACCACCACAGGTCAATGAATCCAGCACACTGGACACTCAGATTGTATTTGAAAGGCACTGCAATTCACTGAATTTAATCAACATAAAATAAAATTGATTGAAACCTCACTTTGAGAATAAATCTCTTTCCTAGTAAATACAAATATCATGCAGTAATGGACCACCAGAATTAAAACATCAGTTTTATGAATCAGATCCATAAGGATGTGATCTAAAGACTCCAGCGGATTAAGGATCTGCTGGGTCAATATGCTATTACTCAACAGTTAACAGCCCAAAGTAAAAATGTTAGCATACTATATAAATTCAAATCTAGCCGTTACCTAAGAGCCTTACTCTCATAATATTAAGTATGCAAGGACCAAACAGTCTATAATTTTAGTCACCACATTAAAGAAAATATATTGATGCTTTAGAATCAGTCCAAACAAGAGAAACGAGATACATTCCGTGGCTTAGGGGGTAAGGAACTGAGACTATGAGTGGATCTAATACAAGTATTCAAAATCCTCAAGGTCATTGAGTAAAATGAGTCAGCGGATTTCTTCACCATTATGACAATCATATGACTGAAAACTTGAGTCAGGCATTTACCCACAAGGTTGTGGGAGTGAGGAACAACCTACCCGGCCAGGGTGTCTTTGAAAGATGAGATCTTCAGATCAAATGACCACTGACTATCACACGGGGTTAATGGGCCAGATAGCCACTTTTTCTCATATTCCGATGTTCACAGTGAACTACGTAATGAATGATACTTATAATTTGATGCTGGTTTTAATCCTTCCGTTGCTGTGAATTGTTCACCAGTTAAACATTGAGAGCCTGCTATCTCAGATGTGAGGATGTTACGCATGTAGTGGCTTACATTCAAAAGTGTCTCCAAAACGCCTGAAGTGACATCACAGTAAAGGTTATCACTAGGTGCTGCAAACATATTTGTTTTGTTCTGTATCTATCAGCACTAGTTACGCTTGCACTTGCTTTTCACAATACGGCAAAAGACAATAATGCTAACATTTCAGTGATATCATGTGGGCTGCACACACCTTTGCAGTCAACAGGCTAGTAAAGACACAGTACATGGAACCATGCACCCGGCCGATATTAGACACATACAGTAAGTAGTGCAATCAGCCAAACTGATCACTTTTTCCAGAGCTTACTAACACTGAGTGGAAGCAGTCCACAGGTATCTTTATCAAAGGTGTAGGCTTTGTAACAGTTAATGAGAGAAAAAGCACAGTGATGGCATTAACTAATACAGAATGGCCCATGCACTATACAACAAGGATTTTTTTAGTCTTTCTCCAGTCCTCTTGGGTTTCATGCCTGCAGCTTTTTTGCAGCCACTTTTGCGACTTTTGTTGCTGCTACTCCAGCATTTCCCTGGCACTTGCCTAGCTCCTCTCTTCCAGATGTAACCATTGCTACAGGCTTGTTGCGGCTAGCAGTAGGGGCTGTGTAAATGTCACTTGTACCTCCATCTCACTGGCTGCGCTCTGCAGAGCACGAAATTAAATCTGGCAGAATTTTAAGGCCCTGTGTCATGTAAAGCCGGGCAATCTATAAATTCAAGAGCATATGTTATGACTACATCACGACACACACGCTTTTTATTCCCTTGTTTATGGGTGCACACAGAAGTAATCGATTTCAGACAAAAACCCGAAAAGCCACATGCAAATAAATTTGGTGGCGCTGTAAAAGCAAAGTTTCAGATGATATTGTAACAAGGTTTGTGCCCTCAATCTTGCGCTATTCATTTGTTTTCTAACAGAATCACTTTACACAAAATGATTGAGTATTTACAGTTTATACTTCATATCTGTTTGCATCTGATGGCTACAGTATAAAAATGTATCAGAATTACTTTGTCATATTTTGATTTTCAAGTTCCTGAATCTGCTATGTGTACTGTACATTGCCATTGGCTTAAAGATCACGCTAAGGCTCCTGATTTAGATAAGGAAACATCAGTCAACACAGCTTGATTAATGAAACTATTTTTATTGTCAGTTTTATTCCCCTGATGCCCTAATCTGCATGGCTGTTATATTAACTGATGGCTTCCCTTTTCAACTACCCCACACAGAAGAATCGTGGCACAGGTCTTGATGTTAGCAAGTCGGTGTCAGGGTAAAACTGTGAATTTGTTTACACACTGTACTTTTACACATAAATCATTTAGCATCAGTACGCTAGCATTGAAATTAAGCAGAATGTTACAAAACCTCTAATCCTTACTCTTCAGTTTTATAAGTTCAAATGGCTCTAGGCATCCTGCGAAAAACTGAAGAGTAGGATTTGTTCGGACTACAGGAGAAAATTAAAAAACCTAATACACGTTATTCCCAATGCTGGCAGTTGTGAATATGTTGTATTTTGTATAGAACGTGAATAAAAGCATACTTTTATAAACGACAACGTCAAGGAGAATAATTACACCCAGAAGACCATTTGAAGAATGTTGCCTTGTTTCGCAAGACTGCAAACAAGGCCAGGCCTGGTCAATAGTGGGACAGGAGCCAATGAAAACCAGGTGGCTACTGTACGTGGTTTTGGTGGACCACTAGTTGGAATGGTTCCAATGTCCAAAACAAGAACCTAGTATTGTGACGGGACACTGTGCTATAGGAATAGGGGTCACATTTAAATCACATTTAGATTACATTTGGACAGCTCCTGCAGCATGTAGTGTATAATGGATCCTGATTGTGGAATCTGGAGAGGAAAGCCCTCGGTTTAATAAGATTATTATTTCTTAAACCAAAAACGGTAACAGATACACAGATGTTTTAATTTGTGAGCAAGTCACACTGCTAACACCACAATTATCTTGCAATTACAGTAACCGTGATGAGCTCCCCTTTCAGCTGATGAACAGGCAGAAGAGTGTGGCTCCCTTTCCGCTTTGCTTACTTCATGCACGACTCTGCGGCGATGAAAGAAACACCGATGTGCTGAAATGCTGGAAAAAATCGTAAAAATTCCACCGATCCTCCCGGTAAGCCTATGCAATTCTAATTTCTTTTTTAATTAATCAGTCAAGTGAAAAACTACTTGTGCCTTAAAGCAGGCAAAAATAACAGAGAATTGGGGAAATGCATTTAAAGTGAAAACCAATGTTATAGTCTGTTATAGGAACTAGTCTCAGACTTTTGTCATCTTGCATCTCCCAGCATTACAGTATATATTCTCTCTTCTTACATCAGGGTACCAAGAGCCAACCCAATTTTACTGTACCCAAATCATTTCAAAGCAGCCCCTCTCTTTCTTCTAGTTTTTCCTGGAATGAATCTGTGCTGGTTCCAGAGAGACAGCACTCAGATCACTCTTATCCATATTTTTTACACAATTGCCCATTAAACAGATGTCAAAAACGATATGGATAGCCATTGTCTTTTACACTTCTCTCCTGCAATCTCTGGAGATTAAGCATTTTACCGTAAGCCAAATAAAGATCACAATCCAGTGATGCAGGATCCATGTTGTCTAGCCTGGATAATAAGAAAAGCTGCATCACAATAACAGATGACCCTCCTAGCTAAATAAGCACTTCCTGTTGCTATAGAAATGTGAGCCTCAGACATCAAAGACTACCTCAAAATGCATCCCCAATGCTTCTATGCCCAGCAAATTAGAAAGAATTTCAGAGTAGCCTATCATTTATTAATCAACCATGTTCATACTTTCACTTGGCAGAAAATATAAAATGCGCTGCTAGCTAGAGAATAGAGAACGGACCACCAAGGTGTCATGCTATTTAGCCATTTTGCCAGCGCACCATCAGTGACATTAACACACTGCTTCAATCGTTACTCTCAAATATATTCCTTCTCCGCTTGAATTCAGAAAGTGCCCTTACTGACATGCTAAGTGCTGCGCGGTTTAAAATCAAGGTTGGATGGTATGGATTTATGATTATAAGAAATTGCTTTTGGTGGCTCTGCACTGCTTGTGGCCTGACTACAAACTGTGTGATGTAGTAAGATACCATGAGCAGAAAAAGTCTCCTTATCTTTGTGCTCTGCAGCCTCCTGAGCTGAATCTCAGCCTTAGGCAGGTTCTATCACACCAGTCACTTTGGCACGTATAATGAAAATGCTCATGATAGGTGAGCCACACAAAATCAATCCACTAAGAAGACACAGCTACAGTACAGAAATGCACTGCAAAAATGTGTTGCTCTAACGCGAAAGACGTGTGAATAACTCTCCCTTCCCATTCAACTTTTGAAATGGAACAGACCGTTTTATATTAGGAAACATTGTTTTTACAGCACTCAGATATTTAAAAAATGGTGTACAAGCAGATACATTTAGATAGAGGAAATCTGGTATAAGCCTCGACCTAAAATTCAATCCATCTTAAATCAGCTTCTGTTACTGTGTCCCCCATCTACTGTACAAGTCCAGAAAACACAAGGTTATTTACAATCTTGTAGTTAGTGTTTTGTAATTTGTCCTCACGCAGAGATTACACTGACTGGACCCCTCCTGTAGTAGGCTTAGAGGTTCTGGCAGTTCAGATGGGGAAATTATGAACAGTGAATGGCTCTAGCCCTGAAGACCCTTTGGTTTCCATCAATGAACCACAGTCTATGTAACAGTGATTTCATTTGTTTGTTTGTACACACAATGATTTGAAGTAGGGAAACAATACTTTTTAAGTTTCCAGGACTCATTTTCATTAAAATTACGTAATACCAATAATTACGAACCCTGTTTCTGAAATAAATATAGGAAAAAAATATTCCTATGGAAATGCTTGTTTCACAAACCGCAGAACCTTATTTTCCCCATTAGGTACTAAGTCCGAATTCACCATTCAAGCACACTTCAGGCAATACAGAGGCTTTACTGTTCTTTGACAGGGGCATGCACATTTGTTTTCATGCTATGATATCCCTTTCATACATGAGGAGTAAATGATATTTAAGGGAATTTTGGCCATAATGTACAGAAGCTATGAGCCTCGCTAGGACAAGCACACTGAAAGCAGACAGATGGATGACTCATTGTAACCGAGAATTAAAAGAACAGATATTTTAGTAAGTCACCTTGCCCAGAAAAACAACAATTGGAGTACATACTGATTATAAATGATCTTTACTTCTGAAGCCTTTTAGTTACAGTACAGAGGGACATATGATTGTTTGTTCTTTGCTCAATGGATACAATTATAAATTCTAATAAAACATCACCATGAAAAGTAATTTTAAAAAGAGCTCACAGTTTTGTTTTGCACAATACTAATGATAATAATATAAAACTATAAAGGACCATTACATGGTGTAAAATGATTAATCCTGAGTTGACTGAAACCATTGATCACAAAAAACCAAAGCCAATGTCTAATTCCTTAGCAACATTTTCTATTTCCAAATAAATACATTAGAAAATGAGAAAGGTTACAAATGAGAGGTTTCAGCTACCCTGGCTCATTTTCTTCTTAGACGCTAATTCATCCAAGGATCTCATGCTTTTATTATTAAATCCAAAGACCAAATTAAAACATTCAAATTCACAGAGAAGAGATTTACAGTGAAGATTGAGATAACTAAATTGTGTCCCTTTTGTAAGTGCTGAAAGATCTGGAGATGTAAGGTTCACTAACAATGGAGCAGACTGTGGACTGTACACAGACACTATTGCAACCAAAGATACCCACAAATCCCAAGGCACCCTGAAGCTGAAAAAGACACAATGAACTGAGCCAGGAAAGGATCCTCTTTTCAGAATAAAAAGACTGGAAAAAAATGCAGAAAACTCAAGTTAAGTAAGGATGCCAAGTGCAGTGTGAATGAATGAATCTTTGTGAAAGATAAACATTGTATAGTTTAAAAAACAATCCGTGAGATTGGTATTTTCATTTCAAAAAGAGAAACACATTTATTGCAAAACTCTACCAGGTATTCTGAATTTGACTGAAAGGTGAAGACATAGTGTTTATCGTCAACATCTTGAGAACTTAAAGAGTTTGCTTTTATTATTAAATTATTATACTTTAACATTAATGATACGTACAGTATATGGATTTTTGTATAGCTACTGACTATTCTGGTCACCACAACTTTACTTATGTTCAGTACAGGTCAGCTATAGGCAAGCCTAGATCAAAGACCTGGAGGAAATGGTACAGGTGGCTGCATACTGTATACTGAAGAGCCCTTTAAGTACAAGATATAAACAGACAGACAGACAGACAGAGACAGAGACTTGTGTGAAAGATGCCATATGGTAATGAAATTATCAGCTACATTGTCAGTGGGCGATTACGAGACTTCAAGACAGCTTATCACAAAGCTTTCAGCCACTTCTGCAATCTCATTGTTCATCAGCTGTTGAAGGAACATCACCATGAATATGAGGCCAGTTATCTCCAGCACTGCAGTGTCAGGACCCGATTTCTCATTCACATTTTAAACTAATTTAATCTAGCCCTCCCATTATAACAATTGGTGTCAGAGCTAGACAACCTTAGACATGCCCCCAAATATTACAAAATTAATACACACATAGTTGTATAACTATGTTCATGTTTCTGCTGTTTGTTTTCATTTCTCTAGGCCAGGTTTTGCGATGGTTCTCTTTTCATGTGGGGCAGAATTTTGCTTTGGCCCAGCCACTACCTTCTGACCCTCCCTCTGCAGAATGTTAAAGGTGAACAACAGCAGCAACAACTAAAAAGCTTGGATGGATGCTCATGGCATCCAAAAGCATCACAACAGTTACATTACATGAATCATATACATGATCCTTGAAGGACAGCCACAATGACCATTGCCCTGGAGTAGCAGCAGCAAACAACAGCTTCTCTCAAGGGTTACACAGAAACACTTCTGAATGGCACAGCTACAGTATGCAAAGTACGGTCTTGCCACATCAACACAGCCATCTTTAACCCACTGCACGAAACGCCTATGGCCTTTTTCACTTCTTCTCAAATAGCAATCTGAAAAACAGCCCAAATAGATCATTCTAGAAAAATGAATGGGTGACAATAACAAAAATGAGGACATGTTTCAAGAACAATTTAAGGTGTATCAGTGGGGGTGTTCTATAAGTAGCCTCAAAGACTACTCCGAATATTACTTGAAATGGGTTACCTATAGCAAAAGAAAGTTTTTGTGAAAAAAAAAACATGCACATCAATTAATCTATACAATCTAACTATATGTTTTGCAGAACACATCAATTACTCCACCATTATTAAAGATTCGTAGAGATGGAGGATCTCTGATCTTTGGTGTTTCCAGGAATCCCAAACCATCCCAGCAGGGCCTCTGGTGCTCTGGTCGATATCCATCTGAAAACAGGCCAAACCCCTGAAGAAGAGGAGCGACGATGCTCTTTAAAAGTGAAGAATGGGAATAAGTGGATCTTTCCATATGTTGAAGAAAATTAACGTTCCACCATTCAGACCATAAAAGCTTTAAATTAACTGCATTTCTGGTTGTTTCATGCAGTACAAGAAGTACCTTTTCTCCTCTGTTACTGAGATACCTGCAGTTTGTGTCTCAAATGATAAAGAGATGAGAATTAAGTGCAGGCTGGTAATCTATCAAAAGCTTTATGACGTGTAAATCTGGGAGAAATGCAAATTAATGATTTTAAAGATGACAGAATATCTATAAGGTTACAATGAAAAGACTTAATTTGTGAGTTTCTAAACCACATGTGTGCTTAATACCACAGCTTTTGAGTTTCCTTTGATATCGCTACTGACACTTTTATCTCCCTGATAGTCATCTCTCAACATAGGGAAGACCTAGGGGACTTGTTTCAATGCCTTTCAATATGGCATGTTTCCAGAGGAGTCAGGTCTGCTGTTTTTCTAGCAAAATCCCTATACAATTCATCAGAGAACTTCAACAACTGTCTAAAATTACACCGAATTGTTAATTACTAGTTACTTGAATGCTCCTCAGAAGATTTACCTGTTTCTCAATTACACCCATGAATTGAAATGAGCAAGTCAGGATTCTAAGCATTCTAGAACTGTATTCATCTTTACATTGGTCCTTGAGAAATTAATTATTCTAGTGCACCACAGGATAAAGTTAGAATGCATTTTCCCCCAAAACTGCAGAACAGTAAATCATCATTGAATATAAAGTTCCATTACAAATGTTTTGTTTTTGCACCCCATTGATTCTCAAGATGTAAGTAGAGATCAGCAACAGAACATGGGGGTGGTGGGGGGTTAAATACTTCATAACTTTAGTTTCAGTACTGACGCATATGCTGAGACCCAAAAATCATGATCACAAAAAAGTGAACCATAAAGGTGCCCCCAATAAAAAGCAGAAAGACAAAACCATCACAGTTTCCATATGGAATAAAACTGGAGACTGTGTTATCTAGAACAAAAGGTGACAAACGAAAGAACGATATTTGGCCCATCAGGCCTGTTTGGTAGTGAGTAGGTATTTGTATCCAAGCATCTCATCCAGCTGTCTCTTGACTTGGCTTCGACACCACGGCTGGGGAGCTTGTTCCATACTCCCACAACCCTCTGGGAACTGCAGTGCCTCTTGCTCTCGGTTTCAACCGCACTTCCAAATTCCAAGCGAGTCCTCTGGTCTGCATTTCACAGCACGTTCTGATCTGTTCTTTTTACTACCATTAACAATAGAAACAGGAAATAAAACCAGAAGATTGCAAATGAAACACATTTTTTGCTGTTCGACTCTTTGCTTTTTAATTGGTTTGAATGCGGAGACAAGGTGCGTGGGCATGCAGCTGACGTGCATTACACTGCAGCCGACGGGAGTTACAGTAGGTCACAAATAGTGCCAAAAATACAAACACCTTGTCCCATAGTATTAACTTACTGTATAACACTGCCCTTGGATTTGTGCAGACACAAGGTATGCAGTCTTTGTACTTGTGCAATGACCATCCATATAAAAGAATAGTGCACAAAAATGGGTGGACACTAAAAGGCATGAGACTGTAGGACCACAGACCACAGCGTTCTAGTCCACAAGCCGTGCTGGCAGATGTCACAGTCTGATCAGTGTGGATCAATAAGAAGCCCACAGTCCAAAACTGTACCTCTTTATATGGATGTGTATGTTAGAAGCTCATAACTGGTCCACTATGATCATATTTCAATGCAAGCAAACAACTAGGGTAGACATTCCAAAAACTCTAATCTGTAGAAAGTCACATTACTTATCAGCTCACTGCGTGCATGCATTGTATCGCATTAGAAACAGATGCTTACTGTATATTTTTCTATCTTCAGCAGCCAGCTGGGAAAACAAGTTTCATTTTGCTGTTCTTGAGGACATGGTGACAGTGGTCACAGCGAGAACACAGATGATCTGTTATAAAACTGAGGGTCACAAGGAAATTATCCAAAAAATAAAACATAAATATAATACATTATACCATCTCTATTAAAATGGTAAAAAAGAAAAACATGTATATGCAAATAAGAAGTGGACTGTCCTTCTCTCTTAAACAGATATGTTTGTGTTATTTTCAACATCAATTATTAAAAGAAAATGATTGAACCAGCATCAGCTTTCTTTTGCAAGGTCACTCAGCTTTACTTTCTCCAGTATTTGGTCTCCTAGGAAATGAGCCCTAACACAAAAAAAATAAGGCCCAGGTGCATATTATAGTACATCTTAGAAACAACTGTCTTCTATCTGACTAGAAAAGAAAAGCACATACTGTATAACACCTCCTTATGGTGTTAACTCAGCATCTTCTTGTACCTTATCTAAATATTATCTAACACCTTCATGCAATATGTCTAATTTGGCTATTTATAATTTTAACTTAAAATAGCAGGCTACTTTCATATGGTGTGTGATGCATTAAATGGTCTCACTCTAAACCCAATTATCTTAGAAATCTGTCGACCTGTTCCACATAGCAAAACTCTCGGTGGATTTAATAAATAGCTGAGACTAACGCCGGTGCTCTTGCTTGGGAAGATGGCAGCTCTCGAAAAGCTCAGAGGAGATTCCCTACTGGTGCTGGCAGAAGAGCCCCAGCAGGGTCAGCGGGAACTGTGCAGGGACTCACATTGCTGCTGCTGTACGGCCCGAGGTTGAGCTGACTGCACTGCTCATGAATCTGGAGAGGGAGAACTCAGTGATGATCTGTTCTTCTGCACCTGATCCACTATTCCAGCAAACCTGCACTGAAACCGAGATCATTTTACAAGCCCTACAACACGCTTGCTTCCCAATTTTGCTAATAATTAACAAAAAAACTGATCTACTTTTGGACAGCGGTAATGTTTCTTTCTTGCTGTTTTGGTGGTTTGTAGACGTGTCAGGTGAGAGTTCCACTTTTTTTCTTAACTCTTAAAAGACATCTAGTTACAAATTCTTTCTGAAAACATACTATGCTTCCAGCACATAACACTGCAAATGTTAACTGTCTGTTTTACACTTCCATACAAGTAATGCAACATTTTCCTTTTTTATTGTCCTTATAACTTTTTTTTTATCTTTAACTCACATGCCTAACATCTAAAAATACCCATTCCCTGAAGCAGTAAATCTGTATACTATGTAATTAGTTCTCTACTTTACGTCTTCAGTAGGCCTAAACCGATATTCTCGGCATTATTCTGTGATTCATCATCCACCTACAGAATTAACAAGTAGGACTCATTGCTCACAAACTGTAACATTCGAATTGTTGACTTGAGATGGGTAGAGACAGGGCAAGGCAATCTCTACTCCCATGGGTCTGATGGTTTGAACGTGTACTGTATACTAAATTTCTAATTCATTTTTTCTAATCAATTTCTTAAAAATTAAATAATTTTGTTTTAAAAAAGATGCACTTTAGATTAAGTGGTACATAGAAAGGGTTGAATGGAACACCCTGCAACACATTGGTGAAAACTCCAGTGTTAAGTACTACACTCTCTTTTAAGTTCTAGTCTCCCTTCCACAAATATTGTTAAATCTCAGTTTGCTTTGCTTTTTCACATTGCTTGCACAATTTTTCATACTGTAAACTCTCTGTTTAACAGACAAAAGCTGCTAAGGGGAATTTTGTCTATAAAATCATAAATACCAGACTTTGGCCCACAATAACCGGGAAATGAACAATTAATGAAACAAGGTATAAATAACTACTACATAGTTGTAAAATTCAGGAATATCTATGTTGTGCTGAATAGGGGTAGGTCAATTGCCTACAATGGGTGCTGTCTCTGATAGGCTTTGTTGAATTTTAAACAGTATATTTAAAACACATTAAAAAAACTACCTGTCATGCACATCTACTTCAGTAGATGATAGCAAGGTTGCTAATATTAAATATTATTTAAAGTTATTTTTAGGCTCGCTTTAGAGGAAAACTCTGAAATTGGCACAATGGATGCAAACTTTAACACTGGCTTCCCTAATAACACCGCACCAAAGTGTCTCATTATAGCTTCGACTTCAGGCCAGTATCCAATATACTGTATAATGGCTATTCCATGCCTGCAGATAAAGCCTTTGTCACACTACAGGACTCGACACGACTTCTGGTCGGAGAGCATGTCAAATTTAAAGACTACAGTTGCTGAATCTCGCCGCCTTTTCTGTCCCAGAGGGTGTAAAATTATACTACTAGGAAATCGCATAGGGTGACTAATTACAAGATTCACTCACGGCTTTTCATCACGGTTCCAAACCTCGTATTGCGCCGCGAAAGTACCGCGAGGTCGCCTCATTCTGGCAGCCAATCAACGTGGAGAACACCGGAAAAAGAGGAGGAGCGCCGCACGACAGTAAACAAACAACAAACACGAAACACCGAACAGACGTCTGTGCTGGCCCCTAAGTTCGACGAGCCTCTCCTCCATTTGCACAGTCCAAAACACTCGCTTTTCTTCTTTCTTTCCGGCCGCATTGTACTTCAAGCTGAGCGCTCATTGGCTGTTGACTGTCGCAGACACAAGAGCCCACCCCAACGACTTGCGACTGGCTGGATTTTGTCGTGACGAGTCGCGATGAGTCGTAGGGGCTGTTAAGAGCGCTATGACTGAGTCGCTGGGGGTGTCACACTACACAACTGACGGTAACGCGCTGCGACTCTTTATAATTCGCTGTGATTTTCTTACGACTAAAAGGCTACGACTGAAAATCCTAGGAAAAGTCGTGTAGTGTGACACCGGCTTAAATGACACATACAGACACAGAGAAAAAATAAGAAAAGACGATGTGAATTGTGATCAGATTTTAAATTAAACTGAGAGTCTGCGCTTGTTTTTTATTGATTCAGTATGTGTGTTTCAATGGAAGAAGCAGAGGTTAATCCCCCACTGAAAAGCTGAAGAAAGAAGGCCCAGCAGCTGAAAGATTGTGATTTTTCTTTCGAATTTCACCTGATTTAGGCTCAACAACCCCAAGTTTGCATTTTCTTCCTTCTACTTTTCAGCATAGAACCAACGTCTAATTTTTTTATATCGATCTAGTCTTCTACGAAACTCATATTGAGAAGGATAAGTGAAATCCAGAGACAGGCTATGTGTAACTACAGACATTTCTTTCTTTCTTTCTTCAATATGCCAACGCATACTGTTCAGAAACAGATGTTGCAGTGGTTGACCTCTGAAACAATTGTATCAGGACAGTCAATTAATATGAAAAATTAGCCCTGAGTAAACATTTACTTTGGACTTATTAATTCCTGCATCTCTCTGAGCTATCCCATTAATATCCTGAGCAGCAAGAAAAAAGGGGAGCTGTCAATGGACGTTAGATGAAGCACAAGAAAGTGGCCTAGTGTTTATTTATAGATAATGGTCCTTCTCTTTTTGAAAGGGATAATCTGTGGATAATGTAGTACATTATGAAGAATGACCCAGCTACAGATATGTCAAGTGTTGATTTCTGCTGATAAACCAGTGTCAAAAGGCCTGGTCTTGAAATTGACTGGTGTAATGGCATTTTGCAACGTTAACATCTCTCTTCTTCACTGCTTTCAAATATTACCAGACCATTTAACCACAAGATTGCATGTTACTTGTTTTCTTTTTGAAATATGTGCTTTTATCCGCCCATCCATTTTCTAACCCCTTTCCCAGTACTTCTAGCCACTTTCTGTCCTCGGACCAAGGAGGGATAAACTCTGGACAGGATGCCAGTCCATCACAGGGCACTCACAGACACAGACACACACACTCCCACCAGGGCCGATTTTCCCAGAAGCCTACAGTACTAACCTACCAGTATGTCTTTGGACTGTGGGAGGAAACCAGAGCACCCAGAAGAAACCCAAGACAACACAGCAAGAATGTAGAAACTCCAGACAGACAGCACCCCAGGTTTGGAATTGACCCTACTGCCCCAGCACTGCCAGGCAGCCATGCTAACACAGCAGTCTGAGTTTTTATCCCCCTTCAATTAAAATATGTCAAAAGAATGGCCGACTGACCGATATTTTCAACTTAAGTTTACAATGTTGTTTCACGTTCTCCAGGGTATCTCTAATAAACTACAACTGATAAATGACAATCTATAATCTATATAAGATGTTTACAATCAATATAAAACTAAACAGGGTTGTCTTCAGAATACCTCTTGCTTAAATTAGCCCAGCTCTATTTCCCTTTATATGAATTATGTCGATAAATATAAATGTGTTTTATTTCATTTTGTGTGTTTCATGTAAAGGCAAAATAACAACAACAGGTTTCAGTGATTAGAGAGACAAACTCCACTGTTACACATGCTAAATTGGTTTTATTTTGAGAAAGCCACCATTTCTGTTTTTTAGCATTTTTCCAAACTAAAAAGTAAATACTCGTAAACAGGTATTTGAAACAGAAACAGACAGAACATATTTTCTTTCTTGCTATAAAAACCCAGTAAATTATATATAGACTGTTAGGTCAAGGAGAGGAACAATCGCTGAATCATTTATCCTATACATACATTCAATAGCACTGCTGAGAAGCCACACATGTGAGCAAATGAGATCTGATTAGCAGTATATTGCAGGGAAGATAAAAGGAAGTCACTTGTAATAAAATGCTTTTTTGATAATGTTCTCTCCAACTGCTTCAGGCTAGTGATCCATAACTTATTATCCAAAAAAGTGAAGAATAAAAGTGCTATTGAACTTTTCTTACTGTCTTCATTAATTTTCAACAGAACACTATTTGCTACAGCCATTCTGTGATGAATTTGCAGTGAGCCTTTTTCTGAAAAATCTGCTGTGTGTGCCTATAAAATGTTTTATGCATCTGATGAAAATGATAGAGTTCCTTTTGCCATTTGGAAAACACACTGAACGCTGCAAACAGAACACGCTAACAAGTTAATCAGATTGTAATCAAAGGGTCACTCAGTGTACAAGACTAAAAATCCTTATTAGGTCAGGGGGCGAACTGTGGAACGGGAGATTTTATCACTCACCCACAGACAGTGGAATGGCCATATGGGTGCAGGTTCTGTGACAAAGATTCAGACTCAAATATGAACCTCCACCTGAAAATTATTATGTTCCTTTATGATGTCTGCCTCCTTTCTTAATCTATTTCAGTCCAAATGCTTCTTAGATGCAGATTTTACTTTTCTCACAAACGTTGAAAGATTAATCATAAACCTAATGAACGACAAACCTGGACACACTGGAAACCACTGACCTTTCATTTGAATCCATACATACAAAACCCAAAATAAAAGCACAATGAAGCTGATACATACAGTAGCATGTGCTGTACTGTATGTGATATTCACACTGAAATGGCATTGTCGTATTATACCCATGAAAATGCATTATTCTGTGTAAATATTTCAAAGAATGGAAAATACATTGCAGCGGTTTATTATGTTGGTTTGTGCGGTAAATGAGCCAGAGGCATTAAAGAGAAGTAAAGAAATGAAGAAAAAAATAATTGGTGCCACCTTTGTACTGCAAAGCCTTTCCTTTATGAATCCTGATAATCACAAGCACAGTATCCTTCCCCAGCCATCTCAGCCCAGTTCCTTGGGAACGAAGCAGGATTCTCTATTTCCTTCACAATGTAACATTCCATTTCCTATGCATGGAAACCGACATATACTGTGCATTAATTAATACTTAAGATGTTTGCAAGTGTAATTGCGTTGTAAAACATATCTGGATTAAAACATAAAATAATACTATTAGATAATACTTCAGCTTCAGTACTTCAGTAATGATTACAGTCTAAAATTAAAACATTTCACCCCTTAGACTGCCAAGCAAGCAGTGTATATTTTACAGATACTATATTCAAGACCTGCTTTCACCTGCAAAAAAAAAAAAAACAGTGACACTGTTTGAACTCCACTTGAAACACTGGATTTCCACAGCACTAATGAATTTGATTAAACACACTCTTCAGTTCTGTCACTCTCCTTGTCAACATAAATCAAATCTGTAACAAAAGCATGCTGACATCATTAACACTCTCTGGGCAGAGAAAGGAAATGTGACTCTGCGGGCATTTTTTTCCCTATCCATTCTAGTTTTCCGAATTAAGCAGGACAAGGTGTATATTTCTTACTACACAACCTCAAAACAATTAAAACAGGGGCTTGAATTATTAGATATGTTTTTCTTTTTAATAGGGTGGGATAAATCTCACCGTTAAATTGCAGCGAGACGTTTTGTATAAAGTGGTGAAATCCCTTTGCACAAATCTGCAGTCGTGTAATGTAATCTTTCATTTGGAGCTCTTGAATAGACAGTCTCTTGAGGTCCTTTTCTTTCAGTTATTAATGGTACCCTAAGTCATTCCATCTGGGATACAGCAGCATGACGTGAGCGAATTCACTGCTTTAACCAGGTTCGAAATACAAAGGCACAAAACACATAAATGACTTCCCCTGAGTGTAAAAACACGTCTTGAAAATAAATCCGCAGCTGAACTAAGAAATTAAACCAAGACTCAAAGTGTCCCTGACCTCCAGTTTTACTGACAAATATAGGAAAGAAAGAAAAATGAGATAGAAGAGGCAACTACTGTACGTAGGGGAGTATCTCTTCCCACCCTATTAGCATACTTGACAACTTGGAACGCCACATGGATGAAAGCAGAAGTAGACTCTGTTTTCACAGAACCAGGATTCAATTGCCTCAAAATGCTATTGAGACAGCAGAATGTGTGTGCGATAGCCTTCCTACTTTTAGTTCAAGGTAGAGAGGGATCTTGCACTGGGTGAAATGTTAGCCTTTTCTTATTTGGAACCTTTTTTCATACTGCTGCACCAAAACAAAAATTGAACTTGTGCGTGAGCCAATGGTCCAGCTCCTAAATATTTAAAGGTGTTTCTTTTCTTAAGGTGCCCTAAGGGTTTGAGAATAAAACACTTTGTTTATCAGTAGAAGTTTAACAAGACAAACT
Organism: Lepisosteus platostomus; assembly: GCF_059453375.1. Taxonomy (NCBI): domain Eukaryota; kingdom Metazoa; phylum Chordata; class Actinopteri; order Semionotiformes; family Lepisosteidae; genus Lepisosteus; species Lepisosteus platostomus. Next base: position 5,001,551 of record NC_142618.1, on the reverse strand, counting down.
GGTTACCTTCACTATTTGTCTTTTTTAATTAAGTTCAGTCACGTTGTGTTTTAACTTGGGAGAGAAAAAAAAACATTGCCAGTCTTTAACAAAATGTTTTTTTAGACCTTTCTGACATTAAATACACTCTTGTGTGCTTAAAGTATATTATTTCTACAACCCACCCATTATCAGGAAGCCAGATGTGTGTTATACATATGTTTTGATATATTGTATATATTGTATTTTGATACCCATTTTGATTTGGAGCATTGAAGGCATTCACACTTCATGAAATATAGCTGACAATGTGATGAAGAGATTCGAGTACAGCTTAAGAGTTGTAAATTACTCCACAGTACTCCATAAACTCAGTTAAAAAATATTTTGATCTGCAGTGTTGCGATACGTATTTTACAATTCACTGAATACTTCTTCATACCTTGCAAGAGGTCAATGGAACCCCTGTTTCGATCCATACCATCTTATAATAAATACTTAATCATAAAGAAAAGAGTCGCTTCTTCAAGACGCCTGCAACAAGGTTCGTTAGCTACTGTGATATTTTCTCCTAAACATTTCTCTGCAGACACTAGCAATTGTTTTAGTTACTATAAAGGATTGACCAAGACATCTGAGGTGTGCAGTTCAAACTGGCATGTCCGGACTGGTCTGTGTATAGTAACAGCTCATGATTATTCCATCATCTATTCTCTGACCACTTTTTCCGATTCAGGATCGCGGAGGAGCCAGAGTCTGTCATGAAAGGCACAAGGCAGGGTACACCCTGGATGGGACACCAGTCCATCACAGGGAACACACAGACACGTACAGTACCTGTAGACACCCACACACACACACACACACACACACACACACACACACACACACACACACACACACACACCAGAGCCAACATCTTTGGCCTGTGGGAAGAAACTAGAGGAATCAGAGGAAACCCAAGGGAACATAAAGAGAACACACAAGCTGCATGCTCCATCCATGATTATTCAAAGCAATCCAAATCCACCGGACTTCAGGCTTTGGGGGGAAATTGCTAAGGAAAGACTGTGAGCTGACCTGTATTCCACAGAAATTCTTAAAGCAGTACTTATGGTAAGTCAGTGTTCCTTTTCAATATTGTCTTTTTTGGCACTGATGGAATTGGATGTGTATTTGGGACAACAGCCTCCAAGTTTTGCAGAGGTCCGCCGTTACGGAAGAAAACATGGGTGTTAAAATGAAACAGGATCTCAAAGTGAAATTTGCAGCTCTTCCCTACAGTGGGAACAATTCGCCTTCTGCAGATTCAATTAACCGCAGCTTGGCCCAAAAATGAATTCACCGATCACCGTCAAAGGTGAACATTTTCAAGACAAGAGCTTGCGCTCAAGCCTTTGCAAACCCCCGAGTTGAAAAGGAGCACCCATTTAATATTCTGCTCCTTCAAGAGTAGGGGGAAGTAAACCGACTCTGGCATCATAATGGTTGCGCTATCTCACATTAAATACCCGTGGCTACAACGCAAGAGGAAGTTGATGAAAACTAGTTCTCTTAAAGTCGAGAGACCGTATTTTCTATTTTCCTTTTTTTTCTAGTCATTCCTTTTGATCCTCATTCTACAACCTGCCGCCCTATCCCTGAACCGATGTTGTCCTTTAATTGGATTTCTTTTCATTCCCCATTAAGCAAAGATTATTGCATTCCAGATATCAAATCCTCCCTCACTTGACAGTCAGACAGATCGCAACCCTTGATTGGGTAAAGACGGCTTATGACTTTTGGAACAGATAATGCGACTCACGTGTCCTAATGCCCAGGGCTTTTTAATGCACAGGTGACAGCGTCGTTCAGAGGGCTGTGTTACTGGTAACTATTTTTAGTTTGAAGAGGAAACAAAGCACATTTTAGCAAAAAAATAAAAGGGCATTTGCAACAAAATCTGACAGCGTTTTTTTTTAACAACACATTAGTCCTGTACTTAAGTGCAAGCTATTTTAAGATTATACGTTTTAAATATATGAAAGGAGTTTTTTTTTTTTGCTTGAGCGTTAAGTGCCAAACGTATCTCACCCATAGAGGCAACGTTTAGTAAGCCAGCAGCATAAAAAAAAAACAATGTTTAAAACAAACTTAATAAAATATAGTTTTATACCTCATCGAAAGCATCAACAAATGAATAGTTCTTTTTCTTATTGTACATTAATCCATTGTTTTGTAGAAACGTATGTCATGGACAGCAACAATTCGAAATAGTATAATTCGGGGTAGTTTTTTTATATTAAATCATCTAAATATAATAGAAGACAATATTTTAGGCAAGGAAAAATTGCACGGTGGTATTAATTCCCTGTTCGCTGTAGGCACGATCTCTTACGTGGCTTATAAAACGGGGGAAAAGGCCAAATTATATAAAGCTGGCGAGGCTGACGCGTGGCGCACAAACCGCGAGTGGCGGTTCCGCGCAGGGGCTGAGCGTGAAGCCGGCACGTGCATCTTTGATTGCTTAACAAATACGGGCTTTAATTCTTGAGATCTGCACATTCTGCTCAGTCATTCGAGCATATGAAGGGAGCGCCTTATAATGATACTGTGTGCACATACAGTACACCTGCTCCAAGCGCGCTACTGTACTGTACATACGAAATGCCTTTCCGCTCCGGCTTGATTCAATATCTGGCGAGCAGACGTGGAAATTGAAAACCCATCCATCACCCAGGGTCCCCACTAAGCACTCGGTAGTAGGAAGGGTTCCGACCCTGAACATCACGTCTTTCACTTCTCATAGGGAATGTAACTTGTGTTACATACGGAATAATGCAGCCCTTAAAGCGAAAAAACAAATCCTCGGATTCATTTACTAATCGCTTAGAGCCTTCCTGTGTACCTTACACAGTGCACACTGGGTGGCTATTCAGTTTAAAACGGGCAATCATTGCTAGATTCTTATGACAGCAAAAGTGCTTTGTGTATAATTGCCTTTGGATGTTACAGTTGTTTCATTGCAGCGTCTCCCTTTGTCAATTATCAAGACTTTGCAAAGGCATCAGCAACTGATGCCGACTGAAACGTCAACACAAGCGAAGGTGTCAGTCCGGGGGCTGCATTCATTTTCCAGAAGCCACATCGCACGCTGGTGTCCGGAATTATATTACGGTAGACCGAAACACCACTCGTGTACTTGTGTATGTTTCGTTTGCACTAAAACCACCACGATCTTCGTCGGTCCGTTTTGCCGTTCACGGAATCGCATATCACGTTTCTTTGTTTTTCCTCAGACCAGTTTCGGTTGTCGCTCACGACGTGCGCCGTGATGTATGAACCCTTCATCCAGTATTGCACCATGCGAATGTACTGTGAATACAAAGGCACGCTACACGTTTCACGATCCGAGGCGAAGTATTCGATCCCGAACAGCCAAAAATATGAACGAGCTGATGAAACACCAGACGTCGGTCAGCGCTTGTACAGTCCGCGCAGCAAAAGAATGAACCACACGCGAAGAGAAAATAACGTAACAAAACAAGCGCAGGAAACAGAGATGGTCTTACCTCTAACAGCTTGGTCAACCACAGAGCATGTGAGCAGCAGGAATGCGGCTAATCCTGAAAAAGTGTCCGGGTCGCCTCTTGGCTAAGCTTTCTAAGAGACGTGCTGTATTTACACAGTAGGGAGACGTCTAGTGAGTGTGGACGGTGGTGAGACACATTCCGATCGCTACTGCCTGTACCTGAGAGTGATGCTGCAGAGCACCAAACGTCTCGAAAGATGAGAGGAAACTACACAGAAGAAGGCAAGACGCCTCGAAGACCCGGCACGGATACTGGCTTCTGGAAGACGACGTGTCGTGCTCTTGTGTGTTACTCTGGCGACTCGCTGACCAATTACTGTATTCACCGCGATAAATACAATTAGGGCTTTAGCTCTTCACTGTACTCCACCTGTCGTGCAAAAAATGTAATGTATGCCACTTTATTTGAATTTGAAAATCGAAGGTAAAGGATTTGCCTACACGTTTTTTCTTCGTTTATTTGTCTCTCATCTGTGCAGCATACAGTATGATACAGTATGATTATAGGGAGAAGATACAGTACATAGACATTATAAGGTAAAGGTATAAACTTTAAGAAGCAGCACTTTTAATTTAACTAAACTTTTCTAATGAAATTAGATCCTGGGATTTATGTAAATGTATGTATTGTTTATTACCCCCCTGACCGACTAGTAATAACATAACATTTTAATAGGGTCCTATATTGAAACAGGCTTTCTTAAGACTACAGTACATTGGCTATTGTCAACAGCAATAAAGCAAGTTTAATAATAATAACCATAACAACAGGGGTGGCAAGGTTGGCATTAGAAACCGTCTGTCCAGCCTCAATTTCAGTTTATTTTAAAACACTCTTTTATAAGCATTTGTCCAGTAGAATGAGAAAGTGGATTATGCAACTAAACAAAAGAAAAGTCCCTGGTCCATTACAAGACGACAGAGATAATTGTATTCTGATGGATTGGATGGAGAGTGGCACAGTGGTGCAGTGGGTAGCTTGCAGTGCTGAGGGCTGGGCTCTATCCTGAACATGAGTGCTGTCTGTGTGGAGTCTGCATGTTTTCCCCAGGTTCACATGGCTTTCCTCCTGGTGCTCCAACTTCCCCCCATGGTCCAAAGACATGCTGGTAGGATAATTGGGTTCTGGGAAGATTGGCCCTGGGACGAGTGTGTTTGTGTCTGCATGTCTGCCCTGTGATGGACTGGTGTCCCATCCAGGGTGTATCCTGCCTTGAGGATTCTTCCCAGGATAGGTTCTGGGTCACTGTGACCGCGAGCTGGATAAGCAGTTATTTAAAGTGATGTGGTGATGTGTTGTGAATAATAATATTATTTTAGGAATTAGCATTACCTGTGTACCACCACAGTTGTAGTTTTCAGAGCACCTCTCATTTACAGTGTCTGCTTCAATGACTTATTACTTGAATTTAATTAAATACATTGGAAAATTGATATTTGCTTTGAGTATCAGTTCTTGTCGGTGTAATCCAGTACACCCATTAACTCTTACTCAACTAGACAGCAAGTTCACTAAACCCTTTTGACATATCTTTCTCTTTCTGAGGGTTTCACAGGTATCTGATCTACTTCCAAACACATAATCTAGTTTCCCATGAGCTTATCAAAACAGATGTCTAATGTGTATCAGCCATCCATCAAACTGATTTAACAAGGCCCTTTGCTGCCCTATTGAGTAGCACAAGACTGCAGCCGAGAATTTAAAACCCATCTCAGAATGCAATTTTATAATGGTGTAAATCCTACTGTCGAATGCAAGAGATTTCTAAGCAGCCATTGCTGCATCTTCAAATCCATCACATCTGTGGCCATCATATTCATTTGAAGATATTGCCCGAGGAAAGACTATGGCATTATCTTATATTATGAAGATAATATTATTTAATTGGTGTCTTTCAAACTCTGAAAGCATTTACAAAATAGTCCATTTTCTAACCACTTTATCCAATTCCTGTTCACAGGGGAGCCTTTGTATATCCTGGCAAGCAACAGGCGCAAGGCAGGATACACCCTGGGCAGGATGGGCCAGAAGGGAGTTCTTCCCTTCTAAAATGACATAATGCAACGAAGAAGTGTCTGTTAGTGGTACTGTATACTATACACATTTTAAGAACGAAGGGATTATGATGAAACTCATTGACATCATATGATATAACCATACTATTATCATGTCATAACCATGACAACCATGACTTAACAATGCATTAAAAAGAAGAGATACAAACAAAGCCATACCTGGCAGCTATTTCCTGTGTTAGATGTACATGCTGATGCAGAAGCTCATTCAGGGTGCTGATAAGTACACTCCAGAAAAATCCCATTATATCTGATATGGCTATGGGGAAGTTCATTTTAAAATGTAAGGTGTTACAGCTCCGATTTCTTGTTAGCTACTATTTAATAATTAATCACATTATGTAGTGGAAACACAAGGTGTGAAACTGTGCAAACCATGCAGCCTTTCTTATCATAGAAAAACATGTCCATAAAAAGTGTCAGATTGAGTCAAGTACACTGCGTTTCTGCATCCAAGTAATCTGCCACTATTTAGCTTCCTTTGATAAAAATGGGGGGTTGAGTCTCAAGAAGCTATTTTTTCAATTGCAATATCTAGTTAACAAAAGAAGCAGCCATTTGTTTTCCTGATGTAGAGGCAATATGATGTAGATTGCCTCTACACCCTCTCAATCAAGTCTATATCCTGCACCACACAGCTTGCTGATATGTTTAAAAGTACATTTATGACAGCTTTCAGACTATGCCCTGAGCGCCCTTCCATTACAATATGAACTCTTTATTAACTAACAGGAGAATAAGAAGCCTGAAAAGCAATGCACACAGGGAATATGTGAATTAGAGTAATCAATAAAAAATATTGGACCATTTTCAAGCCTTCATTCCTCCTGTGTCATACCACTAAATAGAGAGAAAATAAAGAAAAATATGCAATATTAGGAAGACCCAGAAACAAATGCTATTTGAGAATGTACCCAGTTCCCAGAGGAATTTATGTACAGTAAGTGTTCAGGAATATCAGCCTACAGTAACCCTGGCCAGATCTTGCATTTATCTTGCATTAAATCCACTCCAGTTTTAATTGTGTGTCATTTTAAGGCAAAGTGTTAAATTCTAAATACTGTTTCATATAATATGTAAAAAAACAGTATTTTAACTACAAATTTGCAACTTTATTTTTACTGGTTAGTGAAATGTACAGTATAGACTAGAGACGGTATTTCTAATAAGTTGTTATGTACTGTAAAGGAGCAGGTAAAGGTTTATCCCACGCTGACAAGGTGAAGAAAAGAAACACAACGTTTCGGCTGTGGAGCCTTCTTCGGGTGTGATAAACCTTTTCTTGTTCCTTCATGTACTGTATGTGACCAACAACACAGAAAGAGCTTTATTTAAAAAGTACCGTCGACTGGACACGCACTCGGTAATATACACACTCACCGCGAGTTATGCTACACTAGAATGAAGCCAATTCGACTTCGTGCACAAACCTGCCATGGGTCCCACCGTAAAATCCATTGAGGAGAGCCGAGTTTCAGCTACAGTACGTGAGTAAAGAGCAAGAAGTCTGGCCAGTTCCTTCACGGGTGAGCTCAGTGTCACGAGAATAATGCATCTCCACCAGGGCTCCGTTACACTCCATTCTCCCTTCGCTTTCGCACGTCTGTGTATGTTGTTCTTTTTCACTGCAAATTGGAAGTAGCCCATATTGCGATAATGCCAGGGAAGCACCCGAATGATTTCAGTACTTCGCTATGGTTGGCCGATTTTAATTTGTGTTTAATGACTGAACAGCACACTGTTGGATAATAAAATATACAGTTATTTAAAGTTTTGTTTAAAGGTAATCCTTTCTGATTTATTTACTTTACTGCCTATATTTAAGTGTGTGGTATATGTGCTATTTAATTATTTGAATTATAGGGTTTTTTAAAGTGTTTTCCTTCATCGTTATTACGTTTCTCTTCTCCTGTATAAAGGGGCGAGCTGCTCTGCTGCTGCTCTCTCTCTCGCTCCCACCTCTCCTCAGAGATCAACACACACCTGTAACGACTGTATTAAAGGACAGTAAACCGTGGTGAGCCTGCAGGTCTTCTCACAGACACACACAGGGCAAATAAGGGAGGATTGCTGGTGGTAATTCTCCGTTTTCATGCAAAGGCTATGAAAATGACATCTTATTTCATACATTGGTGGTTTTCACCTTTTTACACAGTGAAACCTGCCAGTTTACAATGTAAAATGTTGAAAATGTTGTTTTGTATATAAATAAAAAAAAACTATGAAAGAACCAGGCATCTTTCACTTTTTTTTCTGTGCTGTTAAAAGTCTATTTTCCACATTAAGGGTTTCTTAGCATTTCATGTACATTTACTCTCCATTTTTACAGGTAAATCCTTGTTTGCCTTTTTAACCTTTTAATTCATACAGGAATTCTCTAACACAATGACTATTGACTGCAGCGTTCTGAAAAGCAGCCCACCATCAATGGCTTATTTTAATTTTCCATTGGGTGCAGCCTTCTGATTAACAGCTTCAGTTAATGTGGCCACCTGTAATACATTCATCAATTATTAAATCATACTGATGAAATCATGAAATCTTACAGAGTGAGCCAGTTCATAGATGGGGAGTATTAGGAGGCCATGATTGGCATTACCAAAGGCCAATGGGAAATGTGGCCTGGACAATATAAATCATTTTAATTTAATTCTAATTTAAAAACAATTTTGAAGCTAGAGCTACCACTAAATAAGAACTACGACACACCCACAACTCACAAATGACAAAAATCTGTACTTTATGATACTGTAGTTTGTCCTGGGTAAAAGCTACAAAAAAATATCTTGACAGCAGAGGACAAATAAGATATATACCTAGGTTTGAGTATTTATTCTAAAAAAAGGGAGAAGAAAACTTACTTCTCACAGTTCTGCAAAACAGAATCATTTCTTAGTTGCAGAAAAATCAATTTTCCTTCTGATCTAATAAAAGTCATCATGATGAAACAATATCTCTGTCTGCATGCCTGCATTATAATTCATTTAATATGTGCAAATGCTTCCCAAAATCTGAACATTCTAGCCATTAGAGATATAGATTACTGTTCCCTTTTGTCTTATTCACTCCAGACAGCATTAAGAAAGGCTGATGGGGTTTCATATAAATTAGTTTATACACCTGAGTGCCAGGAAATCTGATCAAATAAGACACGTAACATATGTTACAGTTACGTTTGGTAAAATGAAAGGAAAAGATTGAAAACCCACATACTCAGGGGCACCAAGTGGCTCCTACAAGCAAAGGGGCAGCTTCAGCTGGGTCAGACCACCAACAGTGTGTAGAATTTGATATACAGATAAAGCACCATCAGGAGTTGGTGAGTGTCACAAAAAGGGTCACTTTTTTACTAGGCAGCAGTGACCCCTGTTACTTGTGGGAAACCTGCAGAGCTTTTTGTGGTGTTCTAAAAGAGGCATGTGTCGCAGGGAATCACGTACGGTCCTCATTCAGCCCATGAAGTTTCAGGGATTGTAGCTGGAAGATGAACTGAACTGCCATTTATGATCCCGAACTGAGGAGGATATGAAATACAAAGATGCAAACCCTAACCTACAGCATACAGTAAGCGGTATGTTGGCTTAAAGCACTGGCTTGTGCTTCATCTGGTATATTGCTGTACAGCTTGAAGCATGAAGAATGCAGGTGACTCTCTCATGATTAAATCGCCAGAGACAATTGTGCTGAAACCAGCATGAACAGATGCACTTATCATCATCTGTTGGGAAAAAAGGAATGCACAATATAGCAGGCAAACCTGAGCAATTTATTATTGTTATTCCATTAGATTGCTATAGAATTGGTGACCCTTTAACCTCACGTGCTTTTATGTTATAAAAAGCATTTCTCAGAAGCTCGTAAACAAATTGTGCACCTTTCTGTGGTCAGGCTGAAGTGAACACTGCTGTGCTTTTCTATCTTAGATGTTTAGTGGCATGGTACTACACTTGACTGGTCATAACCGAAGCACACAGAACAGGGAGTGATGGATACATGCAGACTGCAAAGGAATATGTAGGTCAGCGGTCATGAGGTGGATTATGATAGTAATTTTTCATCACTGTTCTTTAACAGCATTTCTTTGTGTACATGCAGAAATAACGTGTGGCACACTCTCCATGAGATCGTTTTTTAATGCCTGTAATCTGGATAAAACATTGTCCTGGTTCCATAATCCTACAGTTTGTGATCAAGAATATTATCATCTGGTTCATCTGGATCCAGTTCTCTCCTAAAACATCACGGCTAAATTAAACATTTCCCAAATGAAAATATGCTACATCTGCAAATATTTACCAAAATGATGATAGAAATATATTTTAATGTATCATCTTGCTTGAAGTACGTGAAATAACTGTGGAGAACAAGAGCAATATTCACTCTTCGATAGCAAAATCCTTAGACTCACAAATATGGTTTACATCCCTGAACCCAAAATGAAGACACGATGAACAAAGCTACTTGAAGCATGACAAATCATGATAAGTGTGACATGGTAAAAGCAATTTCAAATAGAAACACTTAATTACTGAATTTATTAGTTGTTTTAGCTTTACTGAACAGCCAATGTGCCCTTTGGGTCAATGACAAATTATTTCAGTCATCAGTAATACATTAGAACAACTTGACCACTTTCGAAAACATTGCTAAAGCTTCTGAGTCTACATGGCAGATTTTAAAAATAGTGTATTGCTCACTTTTTGAATCACAGGTAATTTTCTCACTTGGCTGCTACCAGCCACTGCAAAATTCTTTTGTGCATGAGAACTCCACAAACTAAATTGAAAATATATTGGATTTGCTTACTTATTGAATTGTGAATTTACAGTATTTATTGCTTCATAGTAGTGGTAAATACTATAAATGAGTATGTACTGTATTGCTGTGCTTTTCATATTTACGAATCGACTCTTTGAAAACAATTTTTCTTACCAACGCTAATTCACTTAGCAAGCAGAAATAAGGGTTCAATGTAAAATGTGATCTGTTTAACATCTGTAAAGACAAAATCATTTCTGTTCATAAGTTTGATTTTAAAGATATTTATAATTTGTCTTCTTCCAATTCTATAAGCGTTTGTTAGCCTTCAATTGGTTCTGTTCTAAATGCCAGGTTTTCATATTAATTTATAACAGATGTACAATTGTGCACCTGCAGTTACATAAACTTCCAATCACAAGAGTCAAGATACAGTATTTTTATATTTTACAACAGGAGACATAGCCCTAACATCATTCCTTACCTTTGCAACTTCAATTCAACCTTTATCATAACAGTCTTAACCTTTCATTTAATCCAAAGCTTAAACCTAAAGTATTGCAGGTCTACACTATGTCAAAAGGTTACATTTTTAATTATGCACCAGATTTAATTTTTGCAAATCAAACCAATGTTTATTGGAGTAAATTGTAGATCCCAGTAACATTATAAAAGGCTTGATTTCAGGTTACATTAACGGTGTTAGTTGTCATGGTATTACAGCTCAACAGATGTTAGTGATTACAGTATATTAAAGTTGGATCAAGAATTAATGAAGTGCTTCTCTTGTTGGAAATTATGCTAAGGTGACATTTGAGGTCTTGCGGGATAATATTTTGACAAATAAAACTGAATTTTGGAATCACAGTAAATGGATTTTAAGTAGTTTTAGGACTATGCTAGGGTTTAGGATTAGATTTTCCCTGAAACTTAGGCTTCTATCAAAGTATTGCTTATGCTTTAAATACTAATATGCTTATGCTTTAATTGCTAATATGACTTACCTGTGAGTGCTATTTTGACTCCTATTTGAGATATAGATATTTTGTGGGCTTATATTAGGAATGGATTTAGTATTAGGCCCAACCACAGAATTGATACATCTGCCAATATCATCACATTAGTTTGATAGGAGCTAAAACCTATCAATATTTCACACTCTCTTAAATGTTACAGAAATATTCTCCAACTTAAAGTAATAGGTTTTTTGTAAAATTAATAAAGGTAACAAAACATGGAAAACCATGTGGTCCATCTCATAAACAAGCACACCCATACTAAAAGTGTCCTATGAGAAGTATATGACCTTACCCTCTAAAAGTAGCATAATATACATCTGCATTACTATCTTCAAATTTAACAATCCAAAAAACTAGCCATTTATTACTGGCCCCACAGAGCTGTATTTTATTGTGGTGGGAGGTTCATAACATTTTGTACAGAAATAGCTTTTATTTTGTTATTAATTAATATAATTACACATTTGGGAGTGCCTGTAGCTTCCATATCACAGCCGACAGACGGTTTCATTATCTTTCACCATCAGGAATCTTAAATGAAGCTATTCATGGATATATATATTTATAGGATCAACTATTATTTGTGAAAGCCCTGGGACCAGTTTTCCATTAAGTTCACACTTTAGACTGATTGTAAGAAACAGTATCATTCAACAACAGATGATACCCGCCACAAGCCAAATACCTAATAAAGAAAGCCATGTTCAGGACAGAAAATTGCTAGAAATTCTAGTAAAGCTAGAACTGATTTTTATCATAGCAACTCCCCCTTTCCTTTATAGCAATACTGTAGCGATAGAGCACTTCTCAGAAGACACTGAAATATTATTTTACCATGGCACTGAAGCACAGACTCCTATGCTGGGAGAAGCCTTCATATTCTCTGCATCCACCACGTCTGTGTTCAAGTAATAGGGTATGAGCTGTTCACTGATGCAAACTATTATGCTTGAGGGCATCTCACAACTCACTTTATCCAGTGCAATACATTCTCTCTAATAATCCGTATCAAGGCATGGTCCTCTGCCTCCTAGATTGCTCTTTACTTGGCTCTACTCACACCACTGGATCTTCTTACTGACTCTACACTCAGTCTTCATTAGTTACGAAGTACTGAACATGCTCATCACATTTACTAGATCTTCTGAATTACCCGTTCCTCCATTGTGGGTAACCACCAGGCACGAGAGTGTTCTGCTTGATCAACTCTATGTAGCCCAGTCGCAATCATCTCTTCAATAGTCACCGTCCACTTTATCGCAGCCAGGTACTAGAGTATTCAGCTACAGTAGACACTCCACGTCACAGGATCGCAAACTTCACTAAAATCATTGCTTCAGTTCAAGTTGCTTCAGTTGCTCTTTCTTTTCACTGTGCAACATATCTTTTCCAAACACAAACTCTACCTCTTTCCGGGCTGATCCTGTCTGGCCAGGAGCCCCCTCTCTGTGATCCATGCTGACTCAGAAGCAGCAATGGTTGGTGGGTTTCTCTGTCACACTTCTATCTCTTGGAGATCAGCCTGGTGATGGTAAGGCACAGGGAGTACTGGGGACTCGTCTCCTCGGGACGCCGTTTCCATTCCGAGGAGAAGCTACGCTGCTACAGTGGTAAGAGATGCCCCACTCCTTCGGGTGTCTAGTCAGCCCTAGATCAGCCAACCCTCTTCCTCAGCAGCACTCTTCATCCCCATTGAGTCTGGCACGTGAACTAACATGTAGCTTGATTGTGTAGCACTGTTTCTAAATCGTTTTATTAGCCCAAAGGAGTGGCTAATATTATGCAGAGCCTATCCTGCTGTTCAGGATGAATGAATGCCAATTACCCACTGAGACTGGCTATGCCTCATGCTGCAGATTTTTTCCTATTAACAGGAGATTTTTTCACAAACCCACCTCTCACTACCTCAAAGGGACTTAAGCCCCACATCGCCTCTTTACTGAGAGAATTGATGGGGGTACAGCTGATGAGATGACTTAACCAGCTGACTATCACGTGGTGAAAATCAAGAAGACAAAGCAAAGAAAGGAACAAATGTGTCCTGCTTATCAACAGCACCTTAGTGAAAGAACACTTCAGGTGGACTAACTCACTGAAGCCATTTATCTTTGAAGACAAGTCTAGATTTAATAAAGTTAGCCACTGTTCTGCAGTTGTGCAGATGTTCTGAACAAAACATTATTTGCTCTGTATAACAGACCTTCAATGGGGAGATCCAAGTGTGATGATCTGGGCAAGAATATAAAATATAAATAAAAATAGCTCATTGCCCACTATAGATATTGGAGATATTGTACTCCTTCCCTAATGAAAGAAGTGTATGGAATGAAAATGAATGCCGTGAATGAAAACGTGTTTTGTTTAAATGTGTGTTCCACTTCCTTTCCATATTCCTGCTTGCACTGGCTCCCCTGTAATAGGGAGGCCTTAGGTTGGCTTATATCTTGGGATGAATCCTGTGTCACTGAACGGTTTCAAGCTTCCAAAATCCTTTTCACAGCTCCGTGAACATCTGTGGCAGTGAAGCCTTCTGATGTATTTCTTTTGTTTGGAACTCTCTGTCTAAAGAAATCTGAACTGCACCTTCTTTAGCTTTGTTACAGAAACATTTTTATTTATCACCATAATGTTACCGTTTGGCAGCCTGTTTTATTTGCAAAACAGTCTAGAGTATTTGTACACAAAGGTCAACACGGAAAAGTAACATCCATCAAATGACAGATTCAAATTGGTTTTGGCGGTTTTTCTTTATGCTTCAGCAACAATTCTTATAGCTGTCTGAGATACTTCAGGTACACACCAGGATGGTTCATTAGCTAAACATTCTATTTTTACAAACATAAATCCATTTTCTAAATGTATGACCTCACACATGTAAAGGCAGATGACTACAACCTGCTCTGCTTGTTCAACAGAGCCCATACACTCAATTTAAAGACTGCAGCTTTATTACTATTCATGATTTTAACATTCCCAGTGAATTTTAGGCAACATTATCACATAAAGTAGGTAAATGAAATCAGCATCACAAAAATATAACACTCAAAGAGCATTAGTAAAGAAGCTAAAGTATAGTTACATACAACTGGACAGCCAAAGCAGTAGATTAATTCAGGTCTTATTTTTTCCCCCACATTTTAAAATGTATGCTTATCTCACTTGTTTGTATTTTTCAGACTTTAAAGATATTGAGCAACATCACGCCTTGAGGCAGAGAAACCCAGGATGTTGCTAACTGCATTTAAAATAGACACATTTTCTTACCTAAGGTCATGGTCCCAGTTAAAGCTGCAGGGCACAGATATTGCAACTGGCTCCAGTCAGATGTGGAGATCCCTTAGGTATTGCAAAGAACCTCACAACAGTTGAGTAATACATATTGACATATCTGTTGCTTCCAGTCAGGAGTCTATTAGCTACTGCATGTAGACAACACATCTGACTTGAGACCTGATGATCCAGACTGCCTTGGAATTTCCCTGTTCCCATTTCTTACAATGCTGCCCACTGACAGAAATCCTAACCCCAGTGACAATGTTAGTCCTTACACCCCTAAATTGCTTTTCAAACATGCCACTTCACCTTTTAGCATTTTGGTGACTCATCACCACTCTGCTATGCTGTTACTGACCCCCTTATAGAACTTGTCCAGAACTCCAGGGCTTGTTTTGGACTGTCCCCGGTCCACCAATTCAATCAATCCACTCTCTCCTCAAACCTTGCACCTCTCACCCGCCTTCTCATACTCACTGTTAACCCGGCTTCATCTCTAAGCAACTTGAGTTCGCAGTGCCTGAGGAAAGAAGCAGTGGTTTGAAAACAATTGTTGACAATTTTTTATTAGTGCACTTACAATGAACCAACTGTTTTGTCTTCATTCATTTGCTGCAATTTCAGGAAACTGAAAAGACTAGATGAGGTGTATTCTGTACCCAATCACTGTACATTCATCCCGTTCAATTCACTTCCGTTCACTTCAGAAGCCTTTAGTCATCCCCAAGGGGGCCAAGGTATAGCAGAAAGTAGTGCAACACATTCCAAATAAAACTGGTAACAAAAACATGGTGTCACAACATTTCTGACTGCGAAAAAGAAAAAAATTAGAAAAAAATAAATAAATAAAAACAGCAAAAGGTCCATAAAATTATTATTAAAGTAACATTTTAAAGTTCATTTGCATTGTAGGGATATAAACTACAAAATCAAATAATAATCAGTTAATTAGATATGTAAGAAAGTATTAAAGTGCATATGCATTTGCAGAGGGCGCGCTCTCCAATAGGGATCACATTGATAAAACGTTTTTACACTCAGTGTTTTCAAGCCTGATGGCCTCTGGAACAAAGATACATTTCCTTCTGGTTATCTCTCACTGTGGACAGCGAAGCCATCTTCCTGAGGGCAAAGCTCAGAAGACTGATGAAGAGTATGAGATGAGTCTTCAATGATGGCATAAGGTAGGTCTGTCTCAGGATCTGATGGACATAAAGGTGTGCCAGGGGTCTTAAAGACTCACAGATGATTTTAGAGTTGAATATTGTAGAGTAAAAATCCACTGGAGACCATTTTGTCAAGCAGAGGAGGGGTTTATTGGATACTTGGCCAAAGAGAAGCACCCACCCTGCAATTAGGAGGATGGTTCTAACAGGAAAGGTTACAGCTGATCTTTTATACACTTTGTTGATAAAGAAGACAGAGAGCTTAAGACTCCAAAAGAAAAAAGTCAATCTTATTTAATTTCTATTGGTTAAGCAAACTTCTTCAACCATAAGATGTCCAAGTAACTGAGCTATATCAGTGTTTTCTAAAAGCAGGTAGTGGAGATTGGCCTTCTACACAAAAACAATTCTTTGGGATTCTTAAAACAAGCGTCACTATACTGGGGCATTAGGACCCACATGGACCGCAGGGTGAGCGCCCCCTGCTGGCCCCACTAACACCTCTTCCATCCAGGTACTGACCAGGCTCAATGACCAGGCTTATGAATAAATTCATACCTGCTTAGCTTCAGTGGGTTGCCAGTTGTGAGTTGCAGAGTGATCTTTTTTGTTCTTTATAAGTGTAAAGAAGCAATATGAACACAGATCAGAAACTATGGTGCTCTAGATATGATCATGACACAATAATAGCTGTGTGTAAAGAGACACTTTACCTTGATATCATCCTGAAAACAGTGGAAATGTTCAGTGAAAGTGCACATCATGTACAGATTAAAACTTAAATGTTCCTAAACTGACATTGTAATAGAAAAGAATAAAGATAAGGCAGGTGGGTTTAAAAAAACAGCTAAAATACACTTTTTGATGGTGTTTGTTTGATGGATAACTTCTGACAAATAAATGACTTACTTTGACATTTACACATGGCACTTAGCTATCGGCCACAGCTGCCTTATCTCAATTGATCTTAACATTGAGCTCAAAGCCTAGGATAAATCATGATTTATTTGAAATAGCTCGAAACAATAGATATTCTAGCCTTTGTTATCTTAAAATAAATTTAAGATTCCCATGGTTGAGTTGAAACTGCAGTGTAAAAAATAGAAGATGCTGAAAATACAGTTACATTATTTATAAAGGCTATTTCAACAACACCTGGTGAAAAAATCTTTTCAAGGAGAGTGTAAAATCTGTGATACAGATTGTACATGAAGGTTAAGACGCAGATGTTAATCTTTTTTTAATGTTAGCATCCCAAGCAAGGAAATACAGAACTACAAAAATATTTCAGTTGTGTAGAAAACATAATTGCGATGGAACAAAATAATTGGTTTTGAGTTTTGGTTTTAAAGATGTAATGTGATTGTTTCAGGGGAGCAAGCTCAAAGTCTGATATGCAAGCATTAAAACCAGAGGCTGTGAACTCTGAACAGCATAAGAAATGAAAAGAAAGGAAATAGGAATAGAGCTTGTATAACTATGTCAATGAATGAATGGTAAGATGTGCTAAATATTTCAGGGGACCATATTTCCATCCTCTGTAATACGCACTGAAACATCTGCAACACCAAGAGGCAATTGAATCTTCAATCTTCAAGGGACAAAAGGCAGTCTTTTTACAAAAAAGGTAATTCCAGCGATCTAGCAACAGTTGCCATAAGCTAATTCCCAGCCTGCAGTTGGAGTTCTGAGTGATACTGTAAGGCGTGTAAGGAAGACATGGAGGTTGTGAGATTAAGGAGATGGGAAATAAGAGATCACCCCTGAGGAACAATACACATACTATAGCACAGAGTTGGATAGGAGTTTTCAATAACAGGTATAAAGATGTATAAAGATAGGATGGGAGGAATGTAACATACCAGCCCTGATGTGATTAATTTTCTCTCAAGGTAAAGGAACACAAAAACAGTGAGCAATGCTCAAAATTCCATTATATGTGGTGTGGGGTCTGAGGTTTTTTTTTCCTGTGCTGATGGATATTATGAGTATTATGGTTTTGTGAAAACAAATACCACGTTAAATAAAAGCTTGAGATTCAGAGTGCAGAGGGAAAAACAGAGGATGAAATGAGGACAAAATCAATTAAATGATGGACAGAGTGGACATTGAATCCATCCAAATGTTTCTTAAAGTGTTAACAATTTTCAGGCGACTACAACAGCTAAAAGGTGAGGCGGACCTTTACATGTAAATTACATGTCAATTTAAATTTTTCAAAATTTCCTTTACATGTTAGCCTTAAGATGTACCAGAGATAAGTGTCAATGACAATGACTATGCAAAATGTCTGCTTTTGCCCTGGCACTTTGATTAAAGATGTGTGATCAACAGTTCCACATTGTGGAGGACATTCAAAACTGTGAATTACACTATTGACAAAGGGAGAAGGAGCACTGCAAGGAGCCAGAAGTGCTATAATAAGGCACTTGGTGTCTGAAAACTTCTGTGTGGAAGGTCGGAGAGGGAGATGTGAAATGGGGTCTTGATGGCAGTGCAGGAAATTGTTTGGAGCCCAGTAATGTGTGCAATTTCAGATGACTACAGATCTGTCACCATTAGCAGAACAGACTTGAGAGAAGCCAAGGCCAGACTCTAGGGCTCCATGACAGCAGAGCATAATTGCAAATGGACAGGAAATAGACTTCAAAGAAACTGTTTTCTTACATTTGAGCACACAAGACTCCCTGTGACGAAGAAGACTCTTGAGTGAGTGATGAGGTTAAGTCAGGTCCCTGCAAACGGCATATCATGACTCCTGGGTCAGAGGTGATGTAGTGTTTATTCCACACCAGTCTGCGCCACACTGCACAAGGCAGCCACACCCGTAGAGAGCTGATTTCTCTATCTATAAAAGCAAGTAAAACCAGACAGAGATAGTCTTCAGCGGTAGCTGTGGATTCTTAATTTTCCAGATGTGACGAGCATTTAAAACTTCATCCAAAAGAGAGACAGACATCATAAATAGGAATTCAGAAAACTGGAGATCAATGGTTATTGTGTCAGATTGTTGGGTAGTAGTGGTTACATCCCCAACCTCTGGCCAAACAAATCTCCAAAAACGTAGGTTTATCAAGATGTCAAGAATGACTGGAGAAGGAGAAGCAAAGGTTACAGACCAGCATAGGGAGAGATGGAGGGATGGGTAGAGACACCAGGTTAGCCTTAGCTGTGCTCTAAGAGTTCCCACCAACACAATATAGTTACAGGTTTCATGTACGCATCTTGTCTATCTTGAGCTACTGTAAATGAAAGTGGGATCTGTTACTATATAATATATATTATTTATTATATCTCAAAAAACTTCAAGTGTTTCTTCATCATTCCTTGTCACTTCCTTGTTCCAGTCCTGATTGAGCCCAGAAGCACAATTTGAATAATAAATTCTGTTCCGTCAGAGCATGCCTATTAAATTGACAGATATCTAAAACCTCCCAGGAGGAGTGTAAACAAAAGAAATTGAGACATTTGTGTTTCAGTTTAGTAATTTTTCTTCTCTGTGTGCAGCAGAAGGCCATTACTAATGTTCTATGACAGAAATAGCAAACGACATACAGTAAGGAACAATGCTACATTTCTCCTCAGGATACACTGATCAGCTGGCAATGGATATCTGATTTCAAGCAGTACTTAAGAAATTAAAGAGAGAAAATTCAAAGCAATTAAGTTGCTTCCATTACTCATTGAATCTATGTTTCTTGGTTGTACTAAGATGTCTGTTACTTTTAAATTGTTTCTGTTCTAATGTGTTTAGCATTCCATTGTTATTAGTAATACTTCCTTTAAAAATTAGTCTGTGTTCCATGTTTCTGTTTGTAAACATTTTTTCAAATTGTAAACATTGTGGCTCTTGAAATACCAGCTCCCAGGGAAGGCTCCCCAGTCAGTCATTAGAAACTTGTCCAAACCTTGACAGCTTAGGTTGGTCCTGATGGGACACTTTATAAAAAAACTCATAGGATCGCCTACAGTACACCAGCACCCAAAAATAAAAATCTACAAGTAATGTTCATGAAATACCTGTTACGGGCACAGGCGGACCTTGGTAATTACCAATCAACATTCCGCACATGACTCTCTATTTAAACCCTCATCAGGCTGGATATTCACTGCTCGGTATTGAACAGCCTGCTGTTTTCCCTGAGCTCCTTGTCTTCCTGAAGACCTTCAGTGAATAAGCCCTTCTCCTGCTCTGGATCCTGACACTGCTTGCCTCACCAACATTGACTTCGTCTGGCCCCTTCGGATTTGTCCACCCTCGTCCAGGGAACCAAACTGCACAGGGTTCTTCCTGGCGCTCAGTAACAATAACTTCTTCATTAAAATACTAAAGTATTGTGTTGCAGTTTCAAAGGCCAAGTCCGCACAACTATTCCATACTGCTACGACTAGCTTGCTCTCTGTTGTACTGTAGGTAAATGGTTCTTGTAAGAGTACAGTCTGTCCAGACAATATGGAAACTATAGGAGACAACCAGGAGGCAGGGACTTTCAAGACTGGCCTTGTATCTGCTGTATGGGGACAGAGAGCAGTTCCTCTCCACTGCAAATGGCACCAGAGCGCTGGAGATGAAAAACATCCAACAGAGCGAACAAAGATGAACCTTGTGTTGATTCAAAGAGGATTCAAAGAGAGAGATTTAGTTTCAGAACCAATAAGTACCATAGCTGCCCAGCTTGTGAATGTCTCAAGGGAATGGATCAAATGAGAATCCCAATGTACATGTGCATATGGCAAATAAACTCCTCTCTTTCTCTCTCTTTCACTAATAGAGAGGGACTGAAGACGTCAAGTTAGAACCTCAAAGAGGAGTTTAGGCTTTTTCTTGTCCCACATTAAATCCCACATTAAAATGTATTAGATGAGTTAAGTTAGGTTTATAGTGTTAGCACTGGCATGCAAACAGTGTAGGATAGCATGACAAGGCCACAGCACACAGACCACAATAGTGATCTTTCAATCAGTCTTAAAAGAAAGTATCTGCCATTGGTTAAGTTTGACTTATAGATCAAGAGTGGCCTTTGCCAGAATTGTGTCACTATAATTTTCTGATAAGTGCATAAGTCATGACGGATGTTTTTGGTGCATAGATGCCCGTTTACTTTTGGGCTCAGGAAGATGAACAAATGGGCACCCGGGAGAAAGATATGTGCAGCAAGTGCATCTCCTTCTGCTTTATAAACAGACTTGTTTACCTGCAAAGGTGTCTGCTTGTGTCATGGCTGTGTCATGACTGCTTAACACAGTCATTAAGCCAAAATAAACATGATTCCTTCTTGGCTTATATATAACAGTTATAATGCTTATAACTGTTTGCATTCTTGTAGTGGGGCAGTGATCTCTGCGGCACGACTACTAGAGCCACACACTTGTAAACGAGCTTAAATAGTCAAAAAGGAGGCACAACTGCTGCTTCAACATTGCACAAAATATAAACGTATTACATCCATTTACTGTTGGGGCAGTAAAATTGATGTACTGTTGTAGTTTTGAAAGATTAAAGGATTAGTGTGGCAATAGTATTGCTGTAATAATGCATTACGCATTATATCACTGTGTAATTCTGTGTAGTGAGATTACCATTGTTGACATTCTAACACCATTACACTGATTCTACCCTATCATTATTTTCCGCTTTCACTACTGAACTCAGACTTCCACTGAACTGTTATGATTTTTCCATGGCTTGTATACACAAAGTCAGGCATCACCAACTGAGATAGAGCCAGGACTGATCTTTGTCGGTCTCGGAGAACGGACGACAGACTGGTTCAGGTGGGGAACAAAGTGTTGTACTGGAAGGCCATTTAGTGAGAGGAACACTTCCATTCACAAGCAGGAAGCTCAATGATAAGGTACAAGTGATAGGTTTATTCCATGCTGAAAAGAGAAGAAAGAAAACACAACGTTTCGGCCGTGGAGCCTTCTTGAACTACTCAATGATAAGGTGTCTGACTGTGGACAGGGCAGGCTTTAAGGTATCCTGGATCTGATTAAATAATTACTCGTTAAATGGGGGCAGGTGGCATAGACAGCCAAACTGATTGGGTTCTTACAGCACTGGGTGGTGTTTAACTGCATGCGCAAATGCGGTCGAATGCTCGGGCGTGTAACAGAAGAAATCTGGTTTCCACATCATTCATCTCCTGGCTCAGATAAGGACGAAGCTGGGCTTCCTGCACTGGCTGCATTTTTCTTGTTTCTCCAAGGAAAGCATATTGTACAGGGAAGGCAGGAAGCTGAATTATGTACAAGTGTTCAACATGTGTTAGTCACTTAAAATGAAAATCACAGGGAGGATGGGATAAAGATTAATATGAGACGGAATTGCTGACCATGGGAGACCAGAAAAATACATGCAGTGACACCTTGTTTTCATTTTCAGAGATTCAAATGTATCCTCCATTGACAGCACAGCATTTTTTAATGCGATGAAACTTGGTCTCCTGCATCCCTCTCCAGCCCTTCAGTTTGTCAGGCAGCTCTTTGGACAGCATGTCAGTAGTTGTAGAAATACAGAAACTCCCAATCAGGAATCGAGCATTTAGGATATCTGCTTATATGTGAATTCAGATTAACGTCTCGTGACCCTTGCAAGTCAGATACTTACATTAGGTGGTAATGCAAAAAAAAAAAAAGATATTTCATAACTTTAAAAATAAGTTCAAGAAACAAACCAAATTTAAGATAACTTTAAATATAATGGAGGTGGTGAACTATTGGTGCTTCAAGAAGGTAAAAAGATAAGTAAAACTGCAAAATAACATAACTGCTGGAATTGCTGAATAATCTATCAAAACATTTATGAATCTTACACATGTAACATCCTTCCATCCTTTTTCTAACTGCTTTATCCAATATAAGGTCGTAAGAGAGACAGGGACTCTCCCTATTCTTGTTCCTACATACTCTCTTAATACTCTCCATATTTCTATCCTTGCAAGCAACGGTCTCCAGGGGGGATAACCCTGGCCTGGACACCAGTCCATTGCAGCACAGTGTAACATTTGACACAGAAAATGTCATTAATACAATATTATAATAACAATAAATCACTATTATTACAGGTCACAAGAAATGCCAAATGAGAGAGTTTTTTCAAACAAAATAACACTACTTTGGTGTGAAAGTGCTTGCCTGTGGCCGGCATGGGTTCACTGTAAATTTAAGGCTGTGACCAGCCATAGCCTCCAGAACCTTCCTGGTGGGTCACAGAGCAAACCGAGTTTTTACTGCATTGCGATCTGCTGTAGAGATCAACATCCACTTTCACTTTCCCTCTCCATGTGCCCACTTGTGTTGAAGCATTGGCCAGGCATCTGAAATCTAACTCATATTGTTAAGGAAAAGAGAATATGCCAATATGTTTTTAAGTTTCAGAATATTATAAGGCATTCAGTAGAGTAGCTGAGGCATTACTACTTGTGACAGACTTGTTTTTAATATCAAAGAAAAGCCTGAAGCAGCAATTTAGATACAAACAGTTGTCAATTCAGACAACAAACTTTTATTTTATATTCTCAAGATATTCTTTGTTTTCCAGTCAACACTACAGCACTAAAGAAAGTAAACATCTCTGTGGTCCCTGATAAATCTCTCATTTTGTGTCAACAAACTTGCTGAAATGCTGAAAATCAACATTGTAAAACAAGAGAAAAACCTTATCAAGCCTTCTTCAGGCTTTTCACACCTTAACAAGGCCCAACAGCTGAAACATTGTGTTTTGCCTCATCATGGAATTAACATCTACTTGTTCCTTTGCAACCAATGCATACTGATACAGCTCCCCACTCAAACCTCTGTAAAAATCCCTCTATGAACAAGTTCTAGAGAAGAAGAAAATTGTATCTGTGAATAAGATCAAATACTTAAAATGTCACTTTACTACAATTTCAAAGAATATGAATTGGTGGTGCAGTGGTTATCTTTGGGGCCCTGAGTTCAATTACTGGGGAGGTATTTGCATGGAATTTGTATCACAGATTTATACTTGAACATAAATTAATTTACTGTCTATAGACCACTTAGGTCATTTAATTGTGAAATGATTCATAATGGTTTCATTAAGATTTGGATTTTCCATCTGCAGTAAATAATACAAAGAAAATGTCTATGCTTGGCTACGAAACCTGTTTATATTCTTTCACAGTTTAGAGCCATGTAATGTATCTTTGTAAATCAACATGATTCCTTATCAAATATATGGAGTGACTGATGCAGAATCATGCTGTCTTCCTGTATCAGAAATCATAAGAGCAAGGAGTTTAGTTTTGCTAAAACCCCGCTGGCCTCTGGACAAATATTCATTTTTTAGTTACGTCTTTGGCTCAGTTACCACTTCTTACTTAAATTCAGTTTGTCACAAATGGGAAGCTGCTCTTGCATTGCTTGGTGCTGCGGATATGTGGCGGGCCGAGCTAGTAAACACAGTAACCAGCCACAGCCACAGCTCCCTTCATTCAGTGCTGGTTACCATGGTAACTCATTCGCCAGGAGTCTGGTACCACCTGCAGGCAATTATCCACCACGCTCGCCCAAGGTGGTTCAAGACTACCCATGATCTGGGAGTGCTCGGGAAACTCTGTCATAGAGCTCCCTACATTCCAAACTTCTCCCTGCGTTGTTGAGTTCTGGAGCTCTTGCTGTGTTTGTTTCCTGGCCATGACCCTTGCTTCTCCCTGATTCTGTTTATTGGACTCCCCCTGGTGCTTTGTATTGTCTCTCATTGTTTACGGACTCTGCTTGTTTCTGTCAAGTGGTGATTTCCTCTTCTGCTGTGCTTCCATGCTTACCTGGCTTGAATTTTGCCTATTTTCGTATTACGCCCTAATTACGGGTGTTTGCCCGTTCCCTGCTTGCCTGTGGTCATCAGCCTATCTCTTTTGCTTTCTATAAACAGTGTGCTGCTCTCTTACACAGCTGCTTGCCTGTGTTTATCTGCCTAATCTTATTTCACAAAAACCTGTCTCTGCGTTACTATCTCCAGCAGTGACACAATTCAACTCTAAATTACTGGAGTTTACAGTATTACCTAATAAGATGGTTTGTACTCTCTACAGCAATTTGGAATATAAATTTCAGGACACTGTGAATCAATCATATATATTAAATACTGTCTTTTCCTTTTGTTATATAAACTGCATATAAATCTGAAGTATTCCAGATGACAGGATTCAGTGAATGAGCAGTATATGATTCTATACAAGTGCAGGAGCTAGATGAGATACTCAGTGAAATACTTGATTCACAGATATTGTTTTTAATTGATTTTCTAGTTTTCAAGCATTAATTTGCCCTCAGTAAACAAGGTGATTAGAGATCACTGCTGAAGCTGCAAAGGAAGTTCAAAGATATTGACAAAATCAGACTGTGCAAATATCTGGCGGATGACTATTTAATGTAGAGAAGAGCAGGGTATTACATACAGGTAGCAAAAACAAACTGGAAATAAAAATGAGCAATAATGAACTTACAGGAGCTACCTAAGAAAAAGACCTGCTGTAGGTGTTTAAATTGATTGACTTTTTCCATTTCTGGACAGCACGAGCTACTGTAGATGGGCCAAATGGTTACATCTCATTTATAGTCTTTCTTATGTTATAAAAAAGAAAGTTCATTGGCAACTGCCTTTTTAAAATCAAATAAAATCAAATAAAATGATTTTAAAGGTTTATTTTCGTCTAGAATAATAGAAAAGGCTCCCAAAAATTAATAAAATTGTAGGTAGGTGAGAATCTCTAGGATAGTCATGTCTGAAATATAAGAGTGCCAGAAACAAGCCGAGTATATTTCAATGCTGAAAAGTAAAAAAGAAAGACAACAAATATAATTTTTCAGCTGTCTCCTTTAGGTAAACCATGGCCCAGATGACATGGTGTTTGTTCCGGAAGACATGGCATTTATTGCAAGTCTTGTGGAAAAAGTGCTTCGCCAATTCCTCGGAAGAACTCTGAAGGAGACTGGCAGACGTTTTCAGGCAACATGACAGAGTAGTAAGAAACAAAGATCTCTCAAACTGATACATCCCCTAGCCTTGATGACACTGACCTGGACTTCAGACACTGTCCTTAAACTAGGTTCACGTTCACCCCCACCTCTCAATGATGGACATTTACTGACATTTTCTCCATTGATTGACAGATTTCTATCTTCCACATCTTCCCCTGGAATTCGTCTTTCAAGATGCCATCTCTTTCCAACCCACATTATCTGCCCACCACAACCCTGAAGCAGGCTCTATATCTGAAACATTCTTTCTTTTACTTTTCAGTGTGGAATTAACCTCTACTTGTTCCCTATCTGTGTATATGCACCTTACAAAAAATGGAGAAGAGTTTTATTCTCCCTGAAGATATCTGGTCATGGACTGTTTTACCAATTAAGAACGACAGTTTGCTTTAAACATATTAATTAGGTCTAGCAATCCAATTATGTGACCATGTTATTTTCGATAGATGTTGTGTGAATTGAATTGAATTTCTAAAGAGCTGTATCCTCAACGATTAAGTGAAAAATAGAAAGCTGACAATCTTGTGAAGGTCAGATTAATCTGTCCTCTTTAGGAGACCAGAGTCATTCATGCCTAATCACAAAATAATTATGAAAAGTGGCGTAAATTAAGATGGCAGTGTCCATGGTTATTCATTTTCAACTTCATCTCAGTAATTTGACTTTCAAAATATCATTCTGTATTAATATAATAAAACAGAGCTGTTAAGAAATATTGTTCTACTTCTCTTACAGAAGTAACTTTTCTAAAGCTTTCCACTTTTCACTAAATAAAAGGCGTTGAAAATCACAGTGTTTCTTAATATGTTTTGGAATATTTTAATAATAATTATTATTATAATTAATTTCCAGTATAGTGTCCCTACTGGCCTCACTACCAGCAGCAACCTTAGTTTTTCCCAGGAGGTACTGACCAGGCTCTCACCTACTGCGTTTCAGTGGGTTGTCAGTTGTCAGATGCAGGGTGATGTGGCTGCTGGCTAAATCATTATGGCATACTGTAGTTAAGTTATTCTTATAAGGACTACTCAATGAACTGCTCTATGAACGTGATATTATCTTGAATTCTGAGGGAAAAAAATACCGTTCCGACATTAGTAACTACGGTGTCTAAATGGATAGGGATATGTCTAGGCTTTGCTTAGTAAATGTTAAAATAATTAAATGGCATTTTTGGACAAAATACGAAATTACAATGTGGACCTTAATACTTATGTCAAAGTGAATGACACCAAATAGCTGCTTTCGTAGTGTAGTCATTTAAATTAAGAAATCTAAATTATAGGCAAAAGAAAAA
Organism: Lepisosteus platostomus; assembly: GCF_059453375.1. Classification (NCBI taxonomy): domain Eukaryota; kingdom Metazoa; phylum Chordata; class Actinopteri; order Semionotiformes; family Lepisosteidae; genus Lepisosteus; species Lepisosteus platostomus. Next base: position 4,974,404 of record NC_142618.1, on the reverse strand, counting down.
ACACCAAAAAAGAATTAATATTGCAGCAACATCCAGTTATTGTGAAGTTATCGTGAAGATGCTGTTCCTGTATTTTGAAACCAATTTTGATTTTATAGTTTAGCTTTTTGTCTTGAGCACTGTCTGTGGAGCATTTTGTTAATATGTTTATATATTAGGAAATAGACGCAGTACAGCACAAGAGTCCCTTATTAAATCCTCACAGATGATGACAAGGAGTTCTAAAGTGGAGGTGAACACAGATGAAGGTGTCTCTCCTGGGCAGAGCTCTGGAGCTGCACACAGGCTGGAATCACAGGGTCTCAGTTACTCGGCATGCGAGAGGTACTCTGGGACGGAGTGATGGAAGGGATTTGCAAGACAGCACAAGAACCACATCCAGCTCTTGCGAGAGGGACATCTTTCGACATCAATCGCTACCTGTATTTCTAGTTTACTTCTAGTGAAAATCTGGGGCAATTGCCAGACCTGCCAGTCTGCTGAAGCCTTCTCTGCAGTCGGGACACAGTGGAGCGGCTCACTCCATAGTGTCTGGCAACGCTGGCACATGACAGGCCTGCCTGCAGCATGCCAATGGCCCTCTCCCTTGTTTCTGGTGCCATCTGAGGCATTATGGACTGCACAGAAACCTGACTAAGTGTGGCCTTCTTCACGCAGTGACCTAAGCTTTGAATTAAGGCCTTTTTAAAGGTGACCTGATCAGGCATAGTTCCACCTGGGTATCGTTGAGTAAAAGAGCACCTAACAAGCTTTCGTGTGATTGGGAAGTTGCAATGCCTCACTGCACAAGCTTTATTGCTGGTCAGAGGGTTTAAACAAATTGACAACCTTTTGTGAAAGTACCTAAGCTATAACTATAGTATTCTCATTCCAGAAAATGCCGCATTTCTTTTTTCCATCAGTATACAATGGGGCCAAATCCTTTGTTCCTCCTTGCTGAATCCTGTAATAGAGGGCTTTCTAAAGCTGATAGCAAATTAACAGCCCTTTTGCTCCTGGAATTGATCATTTCTTATTTTTAGTTGTTCAGAGTTCAACAACAAGAGGACTTAAGGGTTTTCCTGATTCATTTATTAACAGACTAGACCCACAAGCAAGTGTAATGTTACTTGCTGTTTCAAAGCAAAATGTTGGTGTCCTCTGTTGGTAATTTACTGAATAAACGTTCTTCCTTCGACAGGTGCAAGACTTTCTTATATGATACTGTCCATATAATTTAAATCACATTAAGTGTGATACAGAGATCATTCGAAATGCTTGCAAATTGTAGGTATTAAAATGTGTGAGTCACAGTCTCCACTTTTCAACATAAGATGTGTGATAATGATGAAAAATGCATAGTAGAAAAGTATCATCGGTCATGATCTTTAATCAAAGCTCGTAGTGTGTGCTCAGACTGAAGAAAAGCTCATTGGCTCCTTTATCTTCATATTAAAAATAATATTTTTTTATGGGTCATTAAGTATAAATCACGTATGATTTCCCAGGACTTAACATTTCATTTCACATTTGTCCGACTGTACATTAGTTCGTTTGTCCATTTCATTTTTATCATCTTTTTTTTCTCCATATTCCTATGACTGTGGAAGCTACTCTAACACTTTAAAAGACGTAAAACTGTTCTTGTCAATATAAAAGACATAGACGATTATTCAGATGAAACCTTTAGAAAAGGGTAACAACAAAATTTAGTTTTCTCTTACGCATTTTTGCAATGTTAAGAACCCTTCTATTATATGCAGTTGACCCTGACCACTGTCTAACGTGGGGATTATTGTGCTCCAAAGCGTCGCATTCAACAAATCTAGATATAAATATAAGCATTATGTAAGAGATAAGCGAACACGGCCGTGTAAAGTCACCCATTATCGATTACAAATACTAGATTGTTACAAACAAGCGGACGGCCTTATCTACTGTAACGCTTGGGGGTTCAGGCGGGCGCCCTTGTTGTTGCCACTTACGGTCGGCCCCGCACCGTCGGGGGCTCGAACCCGGGCCTCCGGCATCACTCAACAGGGACCCAGCCTGGTGAGCTAAAGAGAGATCTCTCCCCAGCCTAGTGGCTGTGGTCCTGCTATCACAGGGAAGGGTGGTGACGTCACCACTCTGCTAAGCCAGCTCTTACACAGTGCCTGTCGGCCGTATGCGTTACACTACACTGAACACTGTATGAAAATAAAATATCATAAAATGTATCTATTGCACGATAAGTATATAAAAATGTATGGCATACGACGACAGATAAAAATGATTAAATGCTTCTTTTCAATAGTGAAAGCTGAGGGCTCTCATGCTGTCACACAACGTATTCAAAGTCTTTACTTTCTTCTGCTGAACTCCTGCACCTTGCTCAATATTTTCTGTTGCGTTTTGGTATCCTGGTGGAATAGCATAATACAAAAACAGCATTAATTTGCAAAAGTAATACATGTTCATGATCACGTAGAAAATCCTTTTACATCACAGACCTTGATGCACAGCTTTATGTTTTTTCAGTAAGCTAGTTTCTACAGTATGTGTCACTGCTGTTTGTGGGCACTGCACGGTGTGAGTCAGAGTTCATTCAGAACAATATAGCCTAAATTTGGTCCTTCAGAAAATATTTTACTGCATTTAAATGTCTTGTAATGTGAAACAGTGCTTGATGAGGAACATCTCGAGAAGCCAGAGATCTGGCAATAATAGCAGGGGAAGCACAGCTTAGTGTGTTGAGACTGTGAAGTCCTGCCTGGATGGTCCTGTCCTGCCTTGTGGTTTCAGGTCCTCACTCCTGACACTGTAGAGTACTCTTCCTGGACTTGCTGCAGTCCAGCCAGGTGTATAAATGGATAGCAGCATTAGACAGAGCCTGCAGGGTGCTAGAATACATACTAGCCTTACTAGTTCACCCAGAGCATGGACTCTTTACTAAACATAGTTAAACTAGTATAAAGTCAGGGGAGCAGAACATTAAATGTTTACAAGTAAGCTCAGTATGTATCTAATTAATGAATTAATTCCTCCCATTCCTCTAAATTTGCTGGGAAACCTTCATGCCTTCCTCAGGCTATGAAAATGAACTGAGAATAGATGACTAAATGTGCCATTAAGGAATACTAGTACAATGGAATGCTATTTCTTTGTAGTACCGTACTATTCCTTCTTCTTGCGTGAGCATTAGTAGACATGAATGGTAGGGACCACAGCACATGTTTTCCCAGACCAGCTAAAGCAAGACTTAAAGGGGCACTACCGTCCCAATTTCTCAGACCTTAATTATTCATCACAATTACTATAACTTACTAACGACTGAATTATAGACCTTATTTTGTTAAATATCGTAACAAAATAAATTCATTGATGGTATAGAATAACTTACAAATTTCGAATTAAGCACAAGATCATGAACTTTGTGAAAGTACTGTACGGTCGCCTTGCCACGGGTGAGGGCGAGAGTTCGCGCGAATTGCAACAGGAAGTGGCCCTTCCTGCTCACTAGTCACTGACATGGCTAATGTACTGTGATGTACAATAAGAAGTGCAGGTTGTGCAGCCGACATTTCACTGCAGAAATGTTCCTACGTTACGTTATCTGCATGCACAGTGAACAAGTGCGCAGTATTTGTCAGCAAAACCCAACGCTGAGCGCAATATTTCTAGTGGAAAAAAAGAGATGTACTTGCAAGCTTGCTCATTTACAATATAATAAGGCCGCTTCACATCACCGGATGTTTTGTTGACTTGTTCTGAATTTCTAACAATGACGACAATATCGCACTGCGCATACTAGGAAATTTGATATATTTCGAGATGGAAATTGGAGGTTTTACAAGTTACTGTGTACATTTTACTTTTATTGTAATTTGCAATGCACTCATCAAGGCTGATTCTTTCTCACTCTGAAATATAAAAATAGCTCTGCAGATATCCTTTAATATTGCCAGATGTCAGTTCTGAAGCAGCATATCTAATAACCAGCCTTATTTTTACAAACAACGAACACTTACTCAACAGCCTGACACCAGAAAAGATACAAGCAAAAGTCTGTCCATCTTTCCAACGGAGTTTGGGGGCTAAAGAACGGAGGTAGGTGCTGAGGACCAAGAATTCGACTGTCTATTTCAATGTCTGGCCTTTGGGCTCCAGCCACGGTTTGACCATATAAATTAAACTGAACACCTGGTGGTGATCAGCAGATTCATGGCTCAGAAAAATGTCCGCTGTGCCACCAATGGCTTCACTTCATCAAACATCTTTCAACATTGTGGAAGAGTATTCCATCTTATATGTTGAAGTATATGACGGCAGATTATTTTGAATTTAGGTATTTATAAATGAAGTAACATCTTTTTATACCCAGCACAATGTATTTTTGAGGGAAGTAAGGGCATTTTTAAAATCCTTGAACAATTTTTGGAGTACACAAATCATGACTGTTCTGTCTGCCACTCCAGCGGACAGCCGAAAAGGTCAAATTAGACACCGTCTTAAGCACTAAGGGGAAGACAATACTTGGGGTTCAGGCGAACGAGGGTCAGATCCGGCACATCTCTTGGTAATACAGTACAGTAGGAAAATCTGAAGTCGTAGAAAGGGGAGCCCAACAGAGGAAACATCAAAGAGGCCGCTGAAAAGGGGGGAGGGGGGATCTGGAAGCAGCTGTAAACAGGGCAGGTCAAGGGTTTCTCAACAACAAGGCACAATTCAGGGAATGCAGGAACGAGAGGACAAGGCTAAGGGACAGACTCCCAAGGAGACTCACTGAGCACGACTCTGTGCCTGAGTGCTGAGTGCAGTCTGGCCTGACCTCTAGGGGCCTGCCCACCTATCGGAGGAGTAGTGGAAATAGATGCGCAGGTGATCAGGCATTCTGTCTGACTACGTGTCCGTGGCAACTGGAGTGGAGAGTGGAGGTGTGGCCAGTTACCATGACATCGACAATGACTTCCTATCCTCAGTTCATGGGGATTTCTATTCTCTAGTGAATCTTTAAGTTTTTGGATAAGTTTGGTTCTCATTTCTTCTGCAAAATCAATGCTTACAAAAGCTTTTTCCCCTCTGTGTGAGCATGGCCGACAGAACAAATGAGTGCAAGCCTTATCTGCTTCGTGTCTTTGAAATACACCATCAGACTAGAGCCTTGCCAGATCTCATGCAGGGAAAGTACATGAAAGGAGTGTCATCGATAGAGCTGGGGAGGAGAACAGCTATGTTTTAAAAATCAGCACTTCACTTGCAAAACCTTCCAGAACATCTGGTGTTCCCAAAGGACTTTCTCCCATTGAACTTTAGCCATCTAAATATCAGAAGTAAAGATATTTCCTGAAATATGTCCTATGTCTGTGATCACCTCATTATAATCACAACTGAAACATGTTTTTGAAATACTACTGTAAATCAGGATTTAACTTATTTTAAGATGTCTTTCTTTAGAAATATTTTTTAACGCTTTAATCCAAATGTAGGATTTATTGTATCATTTGGTGCACCCAGCTTTATTACAATATAAAATTCCATTGTTGTGGGTTAAAATAAAAACTAAATTGAGCTATCTACACACAATAAACACTTAGACAAAAATATTTTTATTCAACAGTGAAAAGAGATATTGGTAGCATAACGTCCTTGTTAAAGCTGTTACACTTGAAGGATCAAGAGTAGTACCTCACCTTTCGGGTGTTCAGTAGAACATTAGGAGGAACAAGGACACTCATATGAAGAATAATGACATCCAAGAATTCGCTGCATCTGAGGATCTTTGCGGTATAGTGAGATTTGGTGTCACCTGCTTGTCTGAGGTCCAGCCCCCTGGCCTTAGGACAGGAAGACTGGGACCAAAGTGTAGAGCAAGGAGTGACCAAGGTTGAACTGCACAGGTGAAGATGGAGTAAATGGATGCAGGAGACAAAATGCAAAAAAGAAGGATTTTCTGATATATACAGTATGTATCTTTTGAGAAATGTAATTGGGAATGCGTGGTTATAGTCATCCCCCCTAACTTTATTAAAGATCTTGCAATTAAAATGTCTGTGACACACACTTGAAAACACAGGGCCCTACATTCAAAACACTCTGGAGGATTTAAGCGCTTAAATGTTTTGAATTTAGAATTCATTGTTACCTCTAAAATGACCGTGAATAATTCTCTGAACTATCTCCTTGAAGACATTCTAGTATAATTTATTCATAAGTAAGTAATTGCTTTAAAAGGGATTCTCCCGGGTATTTTATCCGCTATTAACAAAGAAGAAAAGGCAATTAATAATTAAGTTGGGAAAGTCAAATTAACTTACAGAAAAAAATGAAAAGGCTTAAAATGTTAGGGTCTGTTGCTTTGAATAAGTGTAGTTATGGGATATAACACACCCTTCACGTATAAAAAAGGGACAAACTTGGTTGTTTTTACCAATAATTCTGGTCCTCATTTATTAGAGATTATGTGCAATCAGACTGAAATATATTGAAAATCAATAAAAAATAAAAAATGTGAACTACTATTTGTTGAAGCGCTCGTTAGATAGCTGGCGAGTGAATCAGAGAGCCCAAATACCTTGATTCACTCTTCGCACTACTCTGTAGAAAAAACTCTTACCCAGTACGAAGCATATCTGCTGTTGCTCAAAGCACCATCCCTATGGGATACAAAACAAACCAATAAGCTAACAGTAGGAGCTAATTTAGCCAAGCAACCAACATTCATTATGGTATTGCTATGATGCTTAATTTCTCTACATGAACAGATTCTTACCCTTTAGGGAGAAATGCCTCCAGGCACATTGTAGAAGATTTCAAAATGATATTCTCACTCGGATTGAAGCAACACTGAGATCTACAGAACTGTCAGTTCATATGCTGTGAAAATTGATTTCAGAGTATTTGATTACAGAACTACATTCAGACACGTGAACTTGTTATTCTAAATCAAAATTCTTTAGGCTTCCACCGAGAAAAGAACTACTGTGATTCTCATGACAATACTATTTAGTGTTACTCATTTGGAAAGGAGTCACAGCCGCACAACTTAAAGTGACGAAGGTGCAGTTCAATGAAGATATGCCTCTTGTGAAATGTAGTTGATCTGAGCTCCAAAAAATATATATGGTTGGGCTTTCTTTGAGCATCAGTGGAAAAAAGACCAAACAGCACAGAGACCTGTGCCCCTTGAACAGTCATTAACAAAAAAAGGTGAGAGCTGCTAAATGTATGATTGTTTATATCCCTTTGTATCATCTAGAGCAGGGCTGTTCAAACTGTCCTTTCTATTCAACAGGACTTTGATACACCCAGCAGCTCCATTGTCACAGTACATTGATCCTGCCACCTGTCAGTTCAACAACGGAGACGCTGGCTGTAGCACAATTCCACAAAGGATCAGATGAGAAGGGCCTCAGGTTGGGGGAGATGGATACACCCAGGAACATAGGTAGGATACAAAGGGATGAGGCCCTTCTAGCGTGTTCGTATTGATCCAAGGATGTCATTTACAGTAGCTCTTTCTTGCAGGAAACCAGGGTGCAGGCTATAGCAACATGGTTGGGCAGCTGGATCCAAACTCCCACAACAGCTTTCTCAGCTCTAACTGCACTTCCCTTTAGTTTCCAGCTGTGCCTTCTGGTTGGCGTTTTACGTTTGGTTATGAAAACGTCTTTGGGATTGTCTGTGGCCGTGTCTTTGAAATTTTTAAATAATCAATTGAGATACAGTACCTTCACAGTTCTCACTGTGACTTCTAGATACCCGACCCAGCTCTGTCTCCGGCTTCTGCCTGGCATCTTTTGGATTCGTTTACTCTCGACCAGACTCTCCGGAAACCCGACCAAGCCTGGCTACCCCGACCTCGTATACTGCCTCTCGCTCCTAGGATTTTGGACACCTCCTATTTCAGCACCGCATAGGGTCCGACCACCTTTTCTCACAAGTCCCTAGTGACTTCACTGACACCCCCGTTTGCTGCCTGAATTCTTTATATCCTTCTGAACCATCCAGTTTCACTATAATATTGTACAGCAGGGTCAAATGTGAGAATCAGCGGTCTGCATCAATAAAAAAAGAAGTCAATACACTACATACCACTTGCCTTCAGTACAAAGAGAACATTTCTGACACTGTTCAATAGGAGCATTACACATTTTCTTTCCATCTCATATCTTCACAGATTAAAGAATTTGACAAAGTTCAAATGTTCAGCACAGTGCAGTCTTAAAATAGAATGAAGTCTTGAACCATTCATTACAAAATCAATTCTGACCTCTTCTGCTTTTCTTCCACGCAAATCAGTATGTTCATCATTCCTTATATACTCACATATCAGACCCAATATTTCTGTTTTAGCTAAACTCATAGTGGTACTTCACAATCACTTTCAAACCATCAGAAGTCATCTGTCTACAATCCAGTTTAACCTCTATTTGCCTATAATCTGATGTGTCATTGATTTTAAGATCCTATCAATCTCAATCAATTTCAATCAATGTTCTTCAAAGCATTACAATGCATAGCAGTGAAAAAGACCATTAATTCTAGACTTATAAAACAAACTCAAAGATATTTTGCTTTATAGACTTAATGACAAATTATTTTCTCCCTGATTTTTTTCTGAGTTTTACAATGTATCATAATCACATCTTTTCATATTATTCCTGTAAAAACAGCTTGCATGCTGAATTCCTAATGGCCTTCAATCACTTGCCCAATTCAGCCTCTCACCAGGCTTTGCTAAAACCTTCCCTGGCACTTATAAATGCATGCTGACTCATTTTTTCAATTTTGATTTTGGCGTTTTGGCAAATTGGACTCATCTACCAAGACACATCAATCAAAACTACCATTCCTAATAGTGATCTCATTTTGTAGTCAAGCTTTTTACCAGAACTTGGTCAATCATCTCCATTATATACACTTCAAGATAGATGAGATAATTATATTTCTGTAATTCTCAATCACACAGTATTGACTTCAGTTATGGCATATCTCAAAAACCGCATTATTCAAAAACATCTCACATCCATCTCTTGGATTTTTCTTTTAGAAATGAACTGTCAGTTTCTACAAATACTATTAAATATAGATACAATCGACTGCTGAGGCACAGACCAACTGTCACGATCGCTAACCCCTCCTCTTAAGGGAGCTCCAGCCCTTCCTCATTCCTTCCCATTCTCTGCACCTGTTCCCTATTCCCATTCCCCTTTAAAAGCCAGACGCTGACCTCACTCCTGGCTTCTCATTGATTTCCGTGTCGTGAGAGCCCGGGGTCCTGCTGCGTCTGGCTCCGTTATGGTTTTAGTTTCATGTTCCTGATTCCTTGTCCCGCCGGTCCCGACCCGGTTCTGGTTTTTAACTATGGATGGATCCCCTGGTCTTGGACTTAACCTCTCGTCTTGGATTCCTCCTCTGGATTTACCCTTGGATTGTTCGCCCTGGATTCACTCCCCCCGGACACTAGCACTGCATGGACACGCCCCCCTGTCTCCTGACCGACTCCTGCATGATATTTTTCCCCTTGTGTCTTCACTATTCTGGATTGCGTCGTCCGCATAGGGCCCGGAAAGAACTGTTCGTGACACCAACCATGATGATGATCATCCAGAGGCAATCTATGAAAAGCTGCATTGACAGGCATCACAGATATGTTTATAAATTTCAGTCTTTATATTTATTAATTTTGCCTCTCTGAGAAAGCAGTATCTGCTTGCTTTGAAAAGTCTCTTTATGTGACGGTGTGTTGTGGGAGGCGCCATGGTCAGCACCGGTAAAAACTCTACGCCCCGGGTGAGAGGACGGAAGCACCGGCGTGAGGCTAGCGGGGTGCAAAAATATTACAAAAAGAGTGGGGAAAAAAAAGCAAAAGAGTACCGCTGTGCTGGGTTTACTTTAACAGGGTCCAGCCTGGGAGTTGGGGAGGAGCCGCTAGCACAGCGGTGACCAGACTATTTCGCAGGGTCCAGTCTGGAGAGCAGGATGCAAGAACAAAACTAGAACTGAGTGCGTAACAAAAACGGCGTGTGTATGCCTGCCCCCATGAAAGTGCGTGGCGGGACAGGCCAAAAGAAAAAATGAAAAGAAAAAGAAAACCTTACGCGGGGATGACCCTGTTCAGCCTGTCTGAGGGTGTCCAGTGTGCCTTTATAGGACCTGCCCAGCTGGGGCTCATCAGCTGGAAGCTAAGACAGCTGGGACTACAAAGGCGAGGCGCGTTATGTACAGTACAGTACCTAGTTCCTCTTCTCTGGACTGATTATGGTACAGCAATAACTTTTCGAGAATGTGGAGCCGAAAACTGAATTGCATTGAAGCGTTTTCTTTTCCCTAATACTTTTCCTAATTCATTTGTTGACACATTTGAGATTTTTCTTTTGCCTTTTTGATTTACTCACACTTGGTATAAAGCTGTTACGTTCTTCCGGTACAGTTTCAAAGCAGAATTCAAAGCACCCAATCTTGTGAACACAATTCCTTCACAGTTGCCTAACCTCTGCTATCTTCATATTCTAGATTAGTACGTGTACAGTAATTCCTGCTGTGCGCTCTTCAGGAAAATGAGTTAGAAAACGATGTCTACCATTTCTGTTTCTACTACTGACATTCCTCGAGATTCTTCCCATACTATGTGGGGAACGTCGAAGTATTTTATAAAAACACGTTTTCTTTTGCACGTATATTTTTAATTTCAGTATACAGTGGTTTAGAATATCTGCATTTGGTGGTGTGAGAATACTCCTAATATTCTACCCTTAAAAAGTTTATTTGGAGTCTGACCATATTGAGTACAGTACATTGGGTAACGCCCTGCAAGTCCTGAGTCCTGAGTCTAAATAGTTTGGCTATATACTGTACACTGTACAGTAGGTCTGTACCTGCTCCTTTCTTAACTGGGCTGTTTGTCCAGAAACATGTCTTCATTCATCTCCATGTTCAATTAGTCATATTTCTGTCATTCCAGCAGCATCCTAATTGCTTGCTAATGTTGGAGCTTCTACTTCATTCGAATGCTTTACGTTTCCAATATTGCCAGCAGACATATCACCCTGCAACTCACAACTGGCAGCCCACTGAAGCTCAGCGGGTGAGATCCTCCTGGGAAAAACTAAGGTTGCTGCTGGAAGAGGTGTTAGTGGGGCCAGCAGGGGGCGCTCACCCTGTGGTCCATGTGGGTCCTAATGCCCCAGTATAGTGATGGGGACACTATACTGTAAACAGGTGCCGTCCTTTGGATGAGATGTAAAACCGAGGTCCTGACTCTCTGTGGTCATTAAAAATCCCAGGGTGTTTCTCAAAAAGAGTAGGGGTGTAACCCCGGTGTCCTGGCCAAATTTCCCTTTGGCCCTTATCAATCATGGCCTCCTAATAATCCCCCTCTATGAATTGGCTACATTACTCTGCTCTCCTCCCCACTGAGAGCTGGTGTGTGGTGAACGTTCTGGCGCACAATGGCTGCCGTCGCATCATCCAGGTGGGGCTGCACATTGGTGGTGGTGGAGGGGATCCCCATTACCTGTAAAAGCACTTTGAGTGGAGTGTCCAGAAAAGTGCTATATAAGTGTAAGCAATTATTATAATTATTATTATTAATATCCCTCGCATTTAGGTATAATAATTTAGTTACCTAGTCCTAGTTTTGTTTTTTCCCTAATGTGTTTTTTTTAACTTTAGTGTCATAATTGCTAAGTGTATAAAGTGCTTTAAAACTCTATTAAAGAAAGGATCTTTGAAAAGTGTATTGTTATATGTTTTGCAATACAATGGTAGCATCATGTTGGTGTGTTCCAGCTGAATTTCACAAACCTTTAAACATGTGAATGGATTTGTCATAGAAAACTTTAAAAATATTCCTGAGCCAGGGTTTCCTTGGGTGCTAGTATACCTTTCATAACATTCTCCTGCCAGAAAGGAACAGAAAATACTGCCAAAAATGACATCAAACCTTACTCAGGCTTAGTAAATTGAAATATGATGTCCCAGTCCTACAAACCTGTTTTATTTCCAGTGTGCTGCATGACGAATGAAAATAAACGGATTAAAATTCTTCAATGGAGTTATTGCAAAGATAGTAGTGTGTGGGTAGTCAGTGGGAATGTGTCAGAATAACACAAGTAAGCAAAAAAAATAAGTATAAGATAAACACTTACATAAATTATATCAAAATAGACATAAAAATAGAATGGCGATTCAGATGGAATAATTTAAGCGTGTGGGCAGAATTTACAAAAAGCTTTGTATTTCAAACTGTTATCAGCTTCAATTCACAATGACAAGAGAAATATTAAGAATAAATTAGTTATACAAATTTACAATTGGACACCTGAGACTCTCTGACAAAGCACATTTCTTACCAGTCATAACATTTATATCTTACTGTTTTGTTTAAGGAACTTCTACTTGGCATTTTTATTATTGTTTAATGTTTGTTTTACAAATTGAATTTTAAAAACATCAGCATATTCTACCCCTCAAAACATCCTGTCAGGAGATCAGACTATAGTCCCACAAGAATGGAGAATAATCAGATAAAGCATAAGAACATAATGAGGGTCACAAACAAGAGGAGACCATTCAGTCCATTTACTTTATTATTTATGTTTGAATTATGTTTATTTTTCTAGTAGTTACATCTGTGGATGTCATTCAGCCATTTCCTAAAGTATGCCTTTTCAACAACATGTCTGGCAGCTGGTTCCATACTCCCACAACCTCCTGTTATAAATTTTAAATGCTCTTCCCCTTAATTTCCATTTCTGTTCATAGGTTCATGTGTCACTGTTGAATCTGAAGAACTCTGCTGGCTTAACTTTGTCAAGGCCTTTGAGGATTTTGAATGCTTGACTTTTGAATACAGATCTTCTTCGATTTAATGTTAAGCCTGGTCTGTTTTGCAAATCTGAACCTTTTATTTAATTTGAAGAATGGCGCTTTCTTTGTACGCTAAAGTAGTGTCATCATAAAAGCCATGGAAAGACCGTCTATGGAAAGCTTCTTGGCTTGTCATTTCTGTATTTCCTCCTTACTGCAATCAGGAGCATAATGCAGTAGGAGAGGTAGTGTGGTCCTGCTGTATGTTAAGATTCCAGTAATAGATTCCTGATGCATGCTATCAGATACGTTAAGATGAGCTTTTGATTAGTGCATCATTTGCCTCTTTTGAACCCAATTTGTTCTGTGTTTACTTTGGTGTTTACTTCCTTGACAATGCATTTAAGTGGAACTTAGAGTGCATTAAAGAAAACTGTCGTTAGGGGGGCGGTATCATGCCAGTTGTCACATTCTCTGAGATTTAACCAATGAATCTCTTCCCGGAAATGGTGTTATGTTCCCACACGCAACTAAATAGGTCTGTGACTAATTTGATGTGGAGCAAACCTTCAACAAAAATATGCAGTTAGAGTCAGATGCATATTTTTTCACATCCTTGATTCATTTTCTATCCTCTTTCTCTGTCAGTGGGTTAGTACTACATCAAATCAGTACAGGCACCTGCTGTTCTGCTGTTCACCCTTACCATTACCTGCTGTACCCCATCTTTTCATCAGCATCATTCGCAGCATCTCCTCTGGTTTTCTGCTTTGTATTTCACAGGCAGGAGTGATTGGATAATGATGAAAAAGCTAGAAAAGGAAGTGATCAACCTTGTAGAAATCAAATTAACATGCACAGAGTACAAGCCAAGGAGTAAAAAGACACTGACACAAGCAATTAGCACACATGCAAAATAGTTCAGAGGCTAACAAAAAAAAATGCCCAGAATACCTAGTCTGCTAAAATCTCGTATGAGTCATATAAAGTATTGTAAAATAAATTATGCAACAGAAGAGAAGTTGCTTACAGCACAGACACTGATCTGTGAGCTCTAAATTAATGGAGACCACACAAGTTACTACGGTACATCAAGTAGGTAAATCCAAGCAATGTTTATCCTCAGAATATAATGATGATATAGTCAGATTGAGGAGGTTCCACATGCTACTCACTACATTACTCCATAGTCTTGAGGAGAAATACTTTTGATGAACTGATCCAAGGTGGAAAACTAACATTCTGAAGAGCAGTATTCAAGTTCAAGCACATTTTTAAGGATACTTTACAGCATTCCATGCTCATCCAGTTGGATCTTCCATCTCTGCATTTGGCGTTGGAGCTCTTGGCGTTCTTCATCCGCCAAGAAGACATCGTCGGCGTAGAGCAGCGACCATGGGCGAGGTGCCTGGAGGTCGGCCGTCGCCGTGTCCGTGCAGAGCACAAAGAGTATGGATCGTACTGCTGACCAGCAACATCCAGGCATGAGCAGGCCCTCCGTGTCATGGAAACGAGGATGATCCGGTGGTGTCTCGGCCTAACAAGATTTGACCACGTCCTCAATGACGATGTCCATCAACACATGGGAGTGGCACCAATAACGGAGAAGGAAGACTGCGATGGTATGGACATGCGACGAGAAGTGGAGAGCACACGGTGGCACGGACAGCGATGCGACTGAGCTCGCGGTATCGGCGGCCCAAGAAGTGGTGGATGGATCGGATCACTGAAGACATGCGGAAAGTGAACATCGCCCCGGAAGACACCTATCACCGCGCCAAATGGAGACGGGCGTGTCGACAAGCGGACCCTGCCGAACGCTAGGATGAAGACTTTACAGCTCCAGTTTGACTGTAATTTCATACTGTAGGTTTAGCGATCTGCACTTACAAATTACTAATGTAAACTGCTGATGTATATTTATAATTCAATATTCTGGCATAGTTGACATTGATTTCATTTAAAATAAAAAGAGCAGCCAAAATAAAACAGCATCAGTTACTACTGTATATCTAGAAGTGGGCAAACAGCTGTCAAACAAAATATAATGTGTATAACACTTTAAATGTTTATGAAACTTTGGTGCACAATACAAGTTAAGCAGGACTTACAAAAAGGATTCAAGTCTTTAAAATGTACATTATCCTTATAGAGAGAACACGAGTAAACAATAAAAAAGAATAACAAGGCGTAAGGGTTATAAAGTTGAAAATATTGAAATTAAACCAAGGGGAGTTAAAACTCTTGATTTTTGTCAATTTAATTGTAAGGCAACAGCTACAGTACTGTATGTAATGAACAAAAAACATAATTGCTTAAAAAATGGCAAATGTATCTCCTTGCCTATTGAATGAGTATGGTATTGAAATTATACAGTGTTTAGATTGTATTAGGGGAAGAGCTGTGCTAAAGGTGGAGCTAGGTTTAGGGTACTTTAAACACTGTGCTTAAAAAAGAAATTATTCAATTAAGAGAGTTTCAGGATACAATGACCATGTGGTGCACTGCGCCACCCAGGCCCCTGAGAGTTTCTGGGGAAAAAAAGTCAGATAGGACTACAAAACCACTTGTCCTAAACCTGACTTGGGCCCCAAATTCCACAGCTGAGCTTAGAAATTGTCTAAATAGTGTCTGAATGCTAACCCTAACCCTACCTGGGGTGTCAACTGAGCATTTCCACTATCTATATCTGAACCTCTGTGGGCATTGGATTTGGACATATTCCCCAAACCTAAAGGTATGAGAGAGAAACAATGAAGACCATTGATCAAAACTCTTATGATTCAATAATGAAGCCAATTCACAGATTATAGACTATATAATAAACTATATCATCGTTATGCTCTAGGGATAAGCATCTCTTGGATTTGGCTACTCGTATTGTAGAAATGTATTCTATTTGGGGTTTCCTGTGTGTCCCTTAATTTAGAGCTAACAGATTTGTGTCAGTGCTGTAAGCAATTTCACTTCTGTTGCATAATTTATTTTATAATATTTTATATGACTCATAAGAGGCTTTAGTAGACTACACATTCTGGGCATTTTTTGTTAGCCTCTGATTTTTTTCATGTGTGCTAATTGCTCTTTTCAATATCTTTTTTACTCCTTGTCTTGTACTCTACTTATATTAATTTGGCTTCTAAAAGGTTGATCTCTTCATTCTCTAGCTTTTTCATCATTATCCAATCACTTCCTCCTCTCTGTGAGATACAAAGCAGGAAATCAGAGGAGATGCTGTAAATGATGCTGCTGAAAAACACTTGGGTAGGCAACAGTAAGTGTTAACAGCAGAACGTGCCCGTAAGTGGTAGAACCAGCACGTTCAATACCTACCTGATGTATAGCAGGACTACCCCGTGATCCCATGACGGTAAGATCCGCTACTTTCCAGGTGCCTGTAGGCTTCAAGAAATGCCATTGAGACACTGCTCCTCCAGTCTGTGCCACCTCACCTGGCAGCTGGCGTGGAGCTTGACGCCTGGCCAAAGAAAAATGGCTTGATGGAGGGGGAGACTGGAGTGAGAAGACAGTCTTCCTCATTCTTCCAGTCATTAAGCCATTGACCTGATGCAAGACACAAAGAGACAACAAGAGATCCTTAACTGGTTGGGCAGAAAATGGGAAATCCCCCCAAAAAGTTCAAATTAAATAAATACAGACACGATTTGAGATGGAAAAAGCATGAAAGAAGCTATCTATAAAAACGACTGTTCATCTAAACTGCTCATGCAACAGGGGTTACATGGGGCTAAAGGTACAACACAAAAGATAAAACCTATTTTGGTATGTGTGGCAGAAAGAATAAAGACGATCTATGTTCATTAATCCTGATTTCTGTCAATACATGAAGCACTCGATAATTGGTTGGTGTTGAGACCTCCAGGAGCTACTGCAGTTGTTGCAGGTCTGCTGTATTTACGATCGGTCTTGTTTCAACTAAGTTCAATATTTTGCCATGTCCCATTTTGACGTCCTTTTTTAAATCAGATATCCTCTGCTTTTTGTGAACAATGTATAGTCTTTGCTGTTTGCCACACTTGTCTTTAAAATTAATTATTTGTGCATCACATGTTTTTTAAAGAGTACATGTATAAATGACAAACAATTAAAACCAAGTACTGTACCATAGTTATAAGAATTTACAGTATACATGGTCATTTTTGTATTGAAATTGAAACTTTATAGCATTTTAATGTATGCAAACATGCTGCTCAAAATTGGCGGGTAGACACAGCAGCACTTTCGAAGTGCCTTCACGTTCCATTACTAAGTACTGTAGTTTCTCTAGTAAGGGGTTCCTGAAGCTCAAGCACAATCTCAGGCTGCACCAGACAGGTTCCCTTCTTCTCTGCTGCATGTCTTAAATGTGCTGAAAAGGGGGAGAGCCAGGACATCTGCCCATTTAAGAAACTGGTAATCCTTTCTCAGGGTAGGTAGACATTGTCACCACCAGCATGTTTCAATCAACTTCACCATCTCAAGTTCTCACCATGAAGGGATGGTGATTAAGGGATTAAGCAACTTTCACAGATGTCGGAAGGGCATACCGTGGAATGACTAGGTGAGTAGTAGAGACCCTATGCGTAGCGGTAAAAGGGGCAACACAGAGGTTAGCCCAGGCTCAGGGGGTCAGACGATGTCGGGGTAGAAACCTATGCCCTCAGGCCATGGACAGGAGTGACCTGGTGCTAGGCGGGTCTCAGGACATCCGTACCCTAAATGCTGAACGAGGAGCAGAGCAGACACAGGAAGTAAATAGGCTACACAACAAGACACACCGGAAAGACATGAATAATCACAAGGAACTAGGAACAGGACAGAAGTAGAGCGCCCTCTAGGTGCACAGGGCATGACACACCTACTAGTAATGAGAGTGGTGATCCAGATGTAACCAAGAGCTGTCCTTCACTCTTGCTGATTACCATGACAAGTGAAACCATGACAGATACTGCCTCGTGTCTATCACATTCTGTGAAAGGATGGGGAAAGAAATATTCCAAACTGTCTGGCTGTCTGCCAAGATTTGACAGTCTAAAATGAGTCACATTCTAATTGTTGATGGAGCAGATGACATAACTGTCGGTCCATTTGTGGCCACTTGTCCTTTGTTAACAAACTCAGAATTCCTTTAGCTTTATAAATACAAAGGAAATTCATGAGCAGTTCAAAGAACATAAACATTTTTAGTAGCATCGTATTTATATCACCGTGCCACATTTTTGCTAGAAGTAATGGCTACAAAATACAATATTTCCACTCTATTCTGGCTATGATGGTAAAGGGTTTATTAATTCTGAGCAGATCTGATGTAATAACCAAGCTCATTAATACTTCTAGAGAATGAATGCATACAATCTTGCCTCCGTTATATTAAATCTTTTATGAGGTAAAATGTAATTGTTCAAGGTGAAGTCGACACCCTTAAGACTTGATAACTTCTTTTGACAAGCATTCAAAAGAAAGGCACTGGCAGAGCAATTTCTTGACATGAAGAATTTTTTTTCTAGTCATAGAGAGTGCATTATTTCTACTCTGTTGCATCCATGCTTTTAAGGTAATACTGTTCCACCTCAAATGACAAGTGACACTGACAGAGGGTAACTTGCTACCTTGACTAAAGACTTTGACCCTGTCAGAAAGACCATTTCTGCGACATCCATCAAATTTTCTCCCTGCCACTTCAGTCTTTGTAGCATAACAGACTGCTGGAGGCAGTAAAATGCAAACAGTATAAAGTATTTCTACACCCCACTGCTATGCGTTTTATGTGTGCAGTGCAATACAGGTGTCTGGATGTAGGAAGGTGTGTTCATCATGTCTGAAATGAATACTGTATATTCATACAAGAGTAAACGAATGCAAACTCAAGATTGATGTGGTCTTGTCCAACAGAAGTGTAGTAGAAACAATAAAAAGTACAAAAACAGGTAATAGAAATTCCAAATTGAATTTAGTTAAAATAAATTGCTTTTGAATGTTTTACATAGAACCTTTCCCTGGGAAGTGGTACTTTTATTTTTGAATGCATCACATTCTTTGCTCATATAAATGTGTTTGGACTCTGAGACACCTGTGCAATGCAAACACTCTTAAGTGGCAATTTTTACATACAATAGATCAGTGATTATTTTTCCAGGTAGTTTGTCAGGTTTTTATTCAACCTAGCAGCTGGTTAAAAATTAGTTTACAGAGAGACTTTAAAGTTCAGGTCTTGTAGACATAAAGAACAATTACAGCCACATCACCCAAAGATGTATGGAAACATATGGTGATTTCTATCTTTATAAATTTTCATAATCTTCTCTTTTCTCTTTAAACGTGCTCAGGTACACATTGAATTTTAATTTAAAGTAGTGTCTGTATCACCAACACATTTAAATAAACAGATTCAAATTTCACTCAATAACAGCCACACAACATACAGTATATACTGTACACATATACAGTTCTTTACAAACCAATATTATGGTTTTTGTGCATAACTGCCAAGCACTCAGAAACCAAACCACAACACACCTGAGTCAGAAGGAGCAGCATTTAGTTACTTCTAGGGTTACTTCAAAAAAAGAAAAATTTATAAACCTTGCCAAATTCAAAATTATTAGACATAATAATGTTCCATTGAAACATAATAATAAACAAAAGTAGTATTTGAGCATCTACCAGGAAAACAGCAAAACTGGTTTAAATGTGGTCCAGTGTGGTCCTCATGGGGTCAGATGGAATGGGAGCGCTTGTGGGAATGTAATGGTTTACAGAGGCAATCGCAGGCAGCCAGCTGCTCCCAGCACCGGCCATGAAATTTGGTCTTTAAGAAATGATGCCTGGAATGGTGTTATTGACCGTTCAGGTGAGAGTCAAACTCTAATCACACACTTCCCTATGCATAAAAGCTCCCTGGCAAAACACAGCACTGTGACCATTTTATTCTAGCTCTCAGCATGTTGCTGCAGAGCCTTAACCCTCCACCGAAAACAAGCAGCTCCACGCCCATTGTATTATCTGTTTTTAGGTCTCCTGATGTTGTCAAGCCTTCCAGAAATTCCAAACAACTGATTTTGCCCATCCCTTTTCCTTCCCTCTGACTAATCCCTCCTTCCTTCCACCCTTTGTCTTAGTTTCTGGTCAAGAGACTAATCCACTACACATATGGATCCCACCTGTTGCTGTTGTTTCATCTCTTCTTGTACAATGCGAAGTTCTGGACCCTATGCAGACGGTATAAACTGAAAGTGAGTGGAGGAGGACAACGGGGAGGAGACAACGAGGATCAGGGCAGGTTGACAAACAGGGGGGCATGACGACAGTGAACTGGTGCTCGGGGGGCGTGGCCAAGGCAAACAAGTCCAAGGGAGTCCAGGACGAAGTCCAAGGTTCTAATCCAAGTGATCCATCTGCGACAAAATCAAGACAGAGTTAAAAACCAGAACAGGATCCGGTACAGGGACAGGGAAATAAAAACAGGATGACGAGGCCAGGCGCTCTGAGCCCCAGACTCAGCAGGGTCAGGACGCCGATAGGAGGCCTATGCCCTCAAGCCACGGATGTAAGGCGACTTGATGGTAGGCGGGCCTCCGGGCGTCCGTCTTCCAATGCAGAGCCAGGAGTAGCGAGAGCGCCCAGATTAAATAAGGAGGGGCAGGTTTGAGGGCAGGTGCACAGAATCAGCAAAATGTGAAAGAGCCGGAGTGCCCTTAAGAGGAGAGATTACGATCATGACACTTCTCCTTTCTCCAATCCACAAGGGAGCTCCTGGTTACTGTCTCCCACTCCATCCTGTGGGTGTGAGTGCACTACGTCATTCTCTCCTCCCTCCCTGTTCCGTTCAGCTCTTGCCATCCCTAGTGCTTGAGTTCTCCCCCCTGTATCCACCATCTGCTTCGTTGGTGTCCAACTCGTGCAGTCTGGCCCTCGGCTGTTCCCACTCCCAAAGCTTACTGATATACATTGGAATACATTCTCATCCATTCCATCTAGCACAGCAGCAAGCAATAGGATAAGGCCACGTTCTGGGTCAACTCAGCATCTTCCACTGCCTACCACTGAGTTCCAATCTCAAACTAACCCAGTGCTTTAGTTCTCTTCCTGCTCCCAAGTCTGGCACCTCTCCCAGGTCACTGCAGTGTCTTCCACTGCCCAGCACAGAGTTCCATTCACAAGCTAGCCGGTAATGCGATTGCTGCTGGCTGCTAGTATTGTTTGCTCGCTTTGTCACCTGCAGCATATGTGTTTCTCAAGTACTGCTTACAGTATGAGAATATAACTGATCTTGATCAAACTAGCTCAGGCCTGCATCCTATGGGTTTTTCATTTATTCCAGCCTGCTTGCATGTTCAGCTCGGTTCCAGCGAAACCACAGCTGAACCAGCATGCTCTTAGCTCATACCAATGTCAGTGTTTGGGTTTTTTGGGGGGATGGTGTGACAGCACTGATCCTCGACCAGCACTGTCATTGCCTCCACCAGGCAACTTAAAGCCTATGTATAAAGCATGCTATCCCTTTGTATTTGTTGGTTCGTTTTGTCATTCTTAGAAGTTAACCTAACAACTGAAATCCAGTTTAGGACTGTTGGAGGTGCTTTCAGACTGCTCACACTTAAAAGAACCTAATTGCTCTTGAGATACTGAAAATCATGCCAGTTTGATATGCAGTAAACAGTCACAACTCATTAGAAATTTAAAACATTAGAAATGCTCTGGAATGAGAGCAAAAGTGACCATCCAGGGTCAGCACATGCTTAACCATCCCAGTACAGTACCTTTTTAATAGATGCCAACACAAATATTAATTGACAAAATGATTAACGTTCAGATTTTAAATGTATTGAAAACACCATACAAAACATTTTGACTTAACTGTTCATGCATCCTCTTTGATGATATAAGAACATAAATATTCCTATACAAATCCTAATACTCCATTTTCCATGGGCTGGATTCAAACTGCTGTCAACTGCTGGAGGGCAGGCAGTGCAAAAGATTTTTGTTTTCAGAAATCTGCCTCTAGCTATATGTTTAGATTCTGAGGCTGCAAGGTATGTCAAACATCCTTTAAGAGTCAATAAAAAGGTTTTAAAAGTTTTCTTGAAAGTTGTTTTTTATGCTTCAGACCCTTAATTTTGCGAAGGGGCTGGCTTTAGGGAAGGTTTGCAGCTGCTTGCATTCCCCAGCCTCTATCAAGAGCCATGCTGCCAGCTGGGTACCTTAGGAGAGGCTGCAGAGCCTAACCATCTCTGCAGAGAGTACTAAAAGGTAAGCCTTTTTCACTGGTCTTTGAACTCCTCAGTTAAATGCAGCATAGCTTCAGATGCATCATGGGTTAAATGATGATGCCTCAGGCTGTGAAAAGTTAAAGGTACCTTGAAATTTCAGAAGTTAATTCTGGTTTTGCATGAAGCATTCTTGTATGGAGATTTGAACTACCCTACTTTCAAGAACATTACCAATTTTGTGCACATGTACCATATTAGAACAATTAGGCTAAGCTCAGTATCCCAGATTGCAGATTGCTGCACTTCAGAAGCACTGCTGTCAGCGTTATCACATCACTCAGAATTCTCATGCACGCTTGGTCGGTCCTACCACAACCTCCTTCAAGGTTACTCTCAAGGCTAACGCACATCGTTGCGCTCATTGCTCGCAGGCGCTTGGGCTCAGCTTATTCTACACTACTTGTTCTCCCACACTCACTAGTCTGTTATGGAATCTATCAGTGGAAGACCCTCGAAATAGTCATCCCTTGTGGCACAGAATCACATCACTCACAGCCTCTGGTCCTCTCATGCATCGGCGACAACCCACATACTTCTGTCGCCACCACATGCCACAACACCCAATGCCCTAAGGAGCTGTAACACCCTCTCATGCCCTCTATAGGTTGGCGCTATCTCCTCAGACCACAGTGTTATGCCATGGGAAACCTGGACTGAAGCAGATGTCTGCTCTTTGTTGTACACTTCATAGAGCAGCCAGAAAAACCTGCCAAGGCACCATAATGCCATAACACAGGAACCAAAACATAAGCACGACAACATGCTGTGCTGTGCACCGACATAACACAGAGGACAGTAGCAGAGACTCAATCCTTTTACTCTGTCTGGCTAGGGCCCTTGTCCTACACTCCAGCTCTCCGGTCATCATTTGCTGAGTCACATTTACAGTAGCTCACATAAATCTCACACACAGGCTACTTACACACAGTGGACATTTGCGTGCAAACAGCCCTGTTCTATCAGCTCTCCAGAACTGTAACGGTCCACATGAGACTTCCGTCTTTCTCTACCAAATGTTAATAAAGTTTATTGTATAACCCTGGAGGAGGGGGTTGCTCTCAGCCATGGACTCCCGGAGGTTTCCTGACAGTTAAATGAGGTTTTTCCTCCCCCCTGTTCTGTGCAGCTTATTCTACATAGACTCGGTCGACATCCAACCCTTAGTGGGCACTCCATTTCTTATTATTCATGTGATTATTCATGTGCTTCCGGGGTGTGTCTGGTTTCCGTTTCCTATTTAGTCCCCGTGTCTACAGTGTTCCTCGCTCAGCATTAGGGTAAGGATGTCGCAAGGCCCGCCTAACACCAGGTCACCCCACGTCCATGTCCTGGGGGCTTAGGCCTCATCCCTGACATCGCCTGACCCCTGAGCCTGGAGCAAACCTTTGTGTTTGTCCCGTTTTTGCTGCTACACATTGGGTCTCTACTGCTCTTGTGTTCATTCCACAGCAGGCCTTTCTGGCATCCGACAAGAACAGGTTGTTATTAAATATTGACAGAACCCCTCTGTGCCCCTCGATCTTATATCTTGCTGTATATCGTAGGTTAGTTGAGTCCCACCTCATATGCTTTTACTGTTCCAGCATTCCGCCACCAGAGGGCACCCCAACCTCTAGTGCCTACTTCATCTGTGCAGCACTAGCCAATCCCCGCTTGCCCAGTGTCCCTACATCACTACGCCTCTCCTCCCCCAAACCTATGAAAACCCTTCTCCTTATTCAAGCTGTGCTCAGTATTGTTTTCAACTCTTTGAGCTCTTGATTTAGCCTTTGCTGAATTCTTCCTTGGCTCCTTGCCTGACTTTTGGATTTTGGTCTGTTTCCTGACCTTGGCTCTTGGATTGTGTTTCTGGTGCTTGATACTAAAACTGTCTTCTAGCTTTGGACTTTTGCTCACCTCTTGACCTTAATCTTGGAACCCACATAGGGTCCATTCCTGGCCTTCTGAGTCGTGAATCAACCTAACATATGCAAAGAAGACATGAAATTTAATTTTAAAACACAATACGACCCATGAAAGTATTTCTTGTCTTACTACACCATGTTGGAAACTGAAGGACTTAAATATCTCTACTAAACCCAGAAGATTGCCTCTGTGTTCAGTTGCCTCCTCAAATGCAAAATACAATTAGAATGCCGATATTAAAAAAAACGAGAAAAATCTAGAGAACATCCGACCTTGTGTTGTACAAAATTATGTCATCTGCTCTTTACAAAAAAACATTTCTTTAATTTGTAATGTTTTCTGTTCTTTTTAATTTCTGGGACAGTGGTGATGGGGGTCTTTTTAAGTTTGGGACTGAAATGCTTATTATGCTTTAAATGTGTATTTGTAATAGTTTGACTACTGTTAAAATATTCAAAAACTAGCAACCACTTCTCACTCATCAGATTTCCACCTGTACAATTAAACCAAAATATATTATTGGTTCATGCATTTCCATCCATTAAATTTCTAACTCCTTCCCCCAGTACAGGGTCCAAGGGGATCCAGGGCCTATCCTGGCAAGCAATGGTAAGATATACCCTGGCCAGGACGACAGTGAGCAGGGTTCATATAAACCTGCAAAACTAGATTTTGCAGAGTTGGTGTAGTTTACTGTAGCAAACAATATTTCAACCTTCAAGTTCTTCGTCACACAACGTTAATAAATTAAGGACATAAATACACAGCAGGGGAACTGGCGTGAAAGTCATAACCTTTCCGCAATTAGAGATGCATAACTGAGGAAACAGATAAAGACTATGGCAGTTACAGTGATTCATACATTCCTCTTAATTACACTAATCTCTCAGAGCCTCACCCTGAGAACACTGCCAATTTATTCTTGAGATTACAGTCCTTGTAAAACACCAGGAAGACAGGTCTTCCAGATGATGCTACAATTCTTAAAGAAAGTCTGCTGTTTATCTATTCCTGACGATGGGGTCTACAGGGCACCAGATTCTAAGATGGTAATGTTGTTCCACCTTTTTAACATGTTTCATCCTGCTAGTAATTAATCCTCTGTGCTTTGTAAACTACAGTTTTTACTTTGTTTATGGGCATAAAATTCATGTCTCTCTTAAGCATCTAAGTTCACAGCTTAATTGCCTACAGTACCAAGATCCCGATGTGATTAATGAAACCAATTCCCTGGCTTTGAATTCCCAAGCCAGTGCTCTGCAATGCTTCACCCCTGTAGCCATGGAAACCTTTCCTCATTTCTTTCCTGTAAGCTTGCAGAACTTAATTTGGGGGATATTTGAACAGTTTAATGGACAACCGGCAAAGGATTTTGATGAATCCATGAAAAGGTACTGGGCCCTTTTAAATTGACTAATCAAGGATTTGCGCAAGCATACATGCTGTTCCTTTGCCACACTGCCAGCGGGCTTCATGACACTTTTAGCGCACGCATTGTAGCAAAGGCTTCTTTTCATTTCAAATTTTTATAGCAATTAGTATCATGAGACCCTGAGTCACATGCCTTTGTTACATAATTTCATGTTTGTTATAAAAATGATTTGAATCGTCTGTCAAATAAGGCATTATTGTGACTTCAGTAACCCTAATTAATATAATAAATATTGAAATAATATTTAAAACTCCCACCATGTGTTGATACTGTATATTAAACTGGATATGAACATGTTCTCTGCGGCCGCCACATGTTATGTGCCCATTCATCCATTAAGAAAAAAAATGAATTAATTAATCTGTGAATTAATTTCAACGGTTTTGGTGAAAATTGAAATCACTAAGTTAGTCAGTTGCTTTTGCAGAAGGTAGCCTGGTCATCATTTTCCTTCAAAATTCAGTGTCAAAATGCTACACATGTGCAGGAGAGATACCATACATTTAGATCAGAGTATGTAAAGTGTCCTGTTTTGAGAAAGGACTACTGTAGATTAAAAAGATAAATGTAAAAAAGTACTACATTAAATTAAAATCTTGTTCTAGTGGTATGGAACAAAAAGTTTGAAACCAGAAGGAATGGGGCTTGGTAGGGCTAGTCTTACAAACCCTGGGTCTTCCAATTTTCACTACAGCTGAGCTCTGTTTCGAATCTGAACCATAAATTATGCAAGCCAGAAGCTTAACCGGATATTCTTAGTTTCTTATTCCTAAGCTGTTGGTGGCTTTAAAAGGTTACAGGCACATCTATGAAGAAAAATATTCAATTAAATTCAATTTATTTTATTTTACAACAAGGTTGCCCCAAGGCGCTTAACAAAACAATTGACGATACATTTTGTCAATACAGAACAGAAGACCAGAAGACAACAGAGGAGAAGAACCAAAAACTTCTTAGTAAAGAGAGATAAAACCTCTGGGGGTCCAAGGTCAACTGGTTGCCCAACCCCTTTGGTCATGCTAACATTCTATAATTTTAAAAAGGAAACAATGAGGGTATTAATCCATCTATCATGTCGTCTGTGCGTTAGTACTCCATGCAGATCTCTGTAGACCAGTAAATTCCTCCTAAACTATAGCTACATCTACGATGTCCCTCTTGGATCCATGGCAGTGATGCAGCATCCAACTCAGATGGTACCCAGCCCCTGCACCATCCGGACATGTGGAGAGGAGAATAGGATAGTTTGGTCAGAACAGATGTATCTACCTGATGGGCCGACATAGAGGCACACAATGGCATGTACAGCAGCACCAGCAGCCATGGTTGCAGCAGGCTATAATGTAAGGGTGAGTAGGCTAGGCTGAAGTAATAGGTCTTCAGTCTGGATCTGAAATATCATAAGTGTTTCAGGGAGGTAGAGCAGTCAGAGTGTTAAGCTGGACTACGTGATCCCACCTATTAAACTGTTTTAGACTTAAATGCAAAAAGTTCAATTGGAATGAACACCAGACCACATCAGGGTCTCAGTGGCTTGGAAAAACAATGAAACCAGCAGGTGTGTAACCCTTGGAGGTGCAGTCACTAGTTCTTTTAGAGTATCTGAACACAGAGGGTCTGCAATGTCTTTGATTCATTTCATTCCAGTCTCACTTTCGTCTTTCAACCACTTAACCATTTCAGTTGTGTGAGAAGGAAAAACAAATTGTATGCAGGATAGGTAACAGAAAGATCCATCCTGCCTTATAAATGACTTTGTGGGGGAAAAACAAAACTGCAAGAAGATTCAGCCAAGCAGTAGACAATAAAATTCTGTACCTTTCAAAACACTGAAAAGCAATATTGGTATTTTGACAGGCTTACATGTAAATGCAATTTTAGGACTTATGCATTTGTAGCTTATTATCATTATACATTTCAAAAATAGATAATAAACACCTGAAAAGAAAAGGTTTTAAGCTTCAACATTAACAATAACCTTTTTCTCCATATTTTAAAAGGAGAAACGTGATGTGGAAGTGATGGATGGATGGACACACCAGACTTTTAGCAGTTGTTCAGATTTGTCTTTAAAGGGTTTCGCTCTTTGTCAAACTCTTTTGCTTGATACCAGTGTTTGAATACATATGGGAACTAATGCAAGCGCTGCAACCTCTGTAATGCTGTAAGCGATTGAGCTCTGCCAGGTACTGTCAGAGAAGGCCTACTCTCTCCTGAAGAAATCCAAACTGAAAAGACATCTGCTCTCCGAGGCCTCGTCCTTCTGAGGCTCTTTCGTATAGTATTTCATTTCAAACAAACCAATCTCAGCTCATATTTGCACATTCCAAATTGGCAGCTACTCCAAAATAAATCGTCTTTAAATATTTTACTAAGCAGCTTCATATGTTTTATCCTAAAGTAATCTGAACTCAGATAAAACCCTTTTTTTTACATAACAGATTAATGTAAGGCATTTTGATCTTTAATCGTGACTTTTTCAGGACTTCAACTGTAAGCCAAACAGATCCAAATCTGTTGAAAACATACTATAAAAATAGGTTTAGAGGTAGGTGAAAGCATCAAGCATTTTATAGTCATAGTCTGCATATTGACAAGTGTAAAGCAATTGATTACAGATGTTTGGTTTTAATAATGGAAACATAGAGCAGTTAATCTCTTAACACTACCAACACACAACGAACTGAAAGCAAATTGTATAATTGACAACCATTGTGTACAATGCATTAGTTACATGGTCGCAATTATTGTTCAGAGATCCAATTTGCATAGCACAAACGTTATACATTGAATCACTAAAATCTGAAGTATCATTTTAATATTATTTAATTATATCACAATCTGTACAGGTGCCACATACAGTTTGTTTAGAAAAAAATAGTAGTTTGTGATCAGACACCACTTTAATCATTGCAATTAAGCACTGTCTTTGAAATACATTCTACTAGCAGGCCCGAGAAAACCGACCTGCTCTGAATTAGTTACACGAAGGGTTCTTGTGATGGGGGTTAACACTCTGCCGGTAAGGAATGGAACTGGATGGAAACGGATATCCTTTTCTTGGCAGTTTGTTACAGAACAGTCCCACTAACAACTCTGCGTTCTCTGCCTGGCCCACTTCCTGATCTCCCCCTTCCCTCGTCACGCTCTCCCCTCGTAACCAATCAGAAAGCACAGAGGCACGGTACCAAACACCTATTCAACCAAAGAACTCCACACAACTCAAAAACACTTCAAACTTCTACACTGAACAAAACACTAACAGGACCCAAGCTTTCGCTGATCTTACGCTTACACTGAGAAGTAGGATGTAGTTATTTCCCGTGGACATTATTTAATTTCTTTTTGTTCTATTTAATTTTTTCTATTTCTATTTTGTTTTTTATCTATTTTATTTTATCTTCTCATCCATTTAAATACACGTCTAATCACTTACCCATTCTAATAACATTCCTCTAAGCTGCCAGGGGGTAGTAACATGGGGGGGTGGAGGTGCTTCTGAAATTGTCACGATCGTAATCCCTCCTCTTAAGGGCGCTCCGGCCCTTTCGTATTGTAGGTGATTTCGTGCACCTGCCCCCTGTTTTGTCCATCTTTTTTTAAAAGCTCCCACTATGCTGGGCTCTGCATTGGAAGACGGATGCCCGGAAGTCCAGACCTGATGAGTCCGGGGCTCAGAGCGCCTGGCCTCATTACTGTTTTCATCCTCCTGGTTCCCTGTCCCTGTTTCGGATCCCATTCCGGATTTAAACCGTGTTTGTCTCATCTCGGATTGGATCTCCTGGCTACCTGGACTTTGGATTGCACCCTGTTTTTCCCTTTTGGACTCCCACTGGACTTGTCCGCCTGCGCCACGCCCCCTGAGCACCAGATCACAGCCGCCACGCCCCCCTGTCTGTCTGTCTTCCCATCCTGTTCCTGCTGTGTTTCCCTAGAAGTCTTATTCCAGCCACTTCCAGATTATACTGTCTGCACAACAACTACGCATTGTGACAGAAATGCTGTAAGAAGATTGATGGTCTGTTATTGCTGCATCTTTCTAGAGCTCTCAGATTGGCTTGATTTTGTTTCTGTGGTTTTAAAACTTAAGAGGTTTTGTTGAGGCTCCATCTGGCGCCAATATTAAAACTGCTCCTGATTTTTAATGGAGGCCTTATTTATTTCAAGGGTTATGGATCAGGTTCAAGAGTACCACTCCACAGTTGGGACTCAACCTCTCCCAGTGGAATGTTTTATCAATCCACTTAAAATAAAGAGAAAGTTGAATTTCTTCATCTCCAGCTAAAGGTGCATTACCAAAATAGCTAATATAAAAATATCTTCATACTGCATTGTGAAGAGAACAGATGTGATTTCATTGAATAATTCAGGTATTTACACTAATCTACAGTACACCATCAATCTTTCATGATGTGGATCCACCTGCCTTGATTATACCACATCATTCAGTCCAATTAAGTGTTACTGCTGTCGCCTCCAAGCCCAGTCTCAGCAGGGGTCCAAACTGAACAGCACTGTTTCCTGATTATGATTTGAATTTTAAGAGCTCAGTCGCTCCTAATATAACCTACTGTATGAGGCAGGGTGGTGAGTGCATATAGCATTATGAGTTCATTTACCTGTTACGTTTTCTTTATTTTTCAGTGAGCCCCAAGAGTAATCTATGAAAATAGTAAACCTCGCATCAATTTGAAAAAGGCTATCTTTCCCCTTTTCTTAACTGCAGTTTTCTTATTCATGAAAATATAATTCATCTTAGGTTAAGTCTGCACACCTTGATAATACTGGGTAAAAGGCAAGCTTAAGCAATTCACCTGAGAGTGACATTTTTTTCAGCTCAACATAGTATTGGCCGGACTTGAACTCCAATATCACTTTGTCAAGTAAAAGGACAGCTTTTACCAACAGAAGACATTTGGACAATTAACTCATCATAGAGTATTTTCTTCCACAGCCTTTCTCAAACCACAGTCTAACACTCTCTCTGTTTCATTCAATTACTACTGCTTTTATTGACAGCTATGCCTGGATATTTTCATTCCAAAGTCTGCAGACACAAAAACTCACAATAGCAGCCAGAAATACAGGCCAGGAGATTGGCCTTTTCAATGCCCAAAATAAGACACCTTTACAAAATACCCAACATCACTTGCACCATGCATGCATTTTACATAACGAACATCAGAAACGTTTACTTCTTTTGTTATTCTGTATTCAAATGACATTATAACCAAAGAA
The DNA here is from genome assembly GCF_059453375.1 of Lepisosteus platostomus. Classification (NCBI taxonomy): domain Eukaryota; kingdom Metazoa; phylum Chordata; class Actinopteri; order Semionotiformes; family Lepisosteidae; genus Lepisosteus; species Lepisosteus platostomus. The sequence continues at coordinate 4,943,786 of NC_142618.1, read as the reverse complement.
GAAAACTTTCTTAGCACTATTAAACACAAGTCACTCTATTAAACACAAGTATTTAGTACAGTTTACTGGAGGATCGCTCAGCACTTGCAACTGTAATGGAACTGTGAGCAGTACTTCCAGTTCAGTCATTTTGGTTTTGGGGAATCCTCTGTTTTGGCTCTTCCTGCACCAGGAAATTAACACTAGGTAATGGGAGTTCAGCTCATCAGGTCAGAGTCTAGCATGTAATGTATTTCCTCATCTTTGGATTATTTGTATGTGAAACAGAAAACCAAAGAGTAATTGAAATTTCCTCAAAAACTGGAAGAATTCCTCAGTTGCCATCAGGAATTTATTAAATAGGTAAAGATAGCTAAAGAGTTATCAGGCAGTTAAAAAAACTGACCTAGAGTCCTTGCTAAACATTCAAAAGTTCATCTTCAGCAAGTTCTCCAGAAAGACTTTTTCAATATCTCACACATTTTTCTGAAAATCTCAGCTTTAAAACTAGCACTTTTCTTCCTCTTATGCTGGACTGAGGCCAGTTCACAAATGAATAGATAGCACTCCTTTGGTTGTCAATACTATATCAATATGTCAGATTTAGGTTGGATACTTGTAAAATCACTACCATGTGGTTGATTGTGCCAAATACTTCATTTCTCACAAATAAAGCCAGGATAGGCTTTCTCTGTCGCCGCTGCCACCCTGTGATACTTAGAGCAAGGCACGTGATAATTTGAACAAGTGATCCTGCACTTTGCAGCTTGTGAATGAGCACTCTAGTGGTTCTCTGAAAGCAACTTCAGCATGTAGCATCTGTCAAGTGCTTTGTGAGTGTCTCCCAGCATTTAATGGACCCAGAAAATATCTTACAAAAGTAATGCAGTACTCTAAAGGATTCTTTAGCTTCTGTAGATGGTTCGGCTACATGATCCCTAAGCAAGACTACTATGAAGCAGTCAGGGCAGAGACGCACATAAACCGTAAAATTCTTGACCTGTTGTATCCTCATCTGAATGCCTTGATGGACCTGAATTACTTTATTCTACTTTGTTCAACACGAGAGATTAAATTTCTTTAATGTGTATGCTACAGTATGTGTTACTAGAAATTAATCAGCTCATTTTTCTTTTTTTATCCACCTGGAATATTTATATCCTTTTTTGTTGTTAAAGATTGATTTCTTTACCAGAATATAAACCAGGTAGAGCATACCTGATGTACACCACCTAATTCCATATTGCAATCGAGGTTTCTCTTCTTCAGCGGTTACACAGGATACTTTTGTGTATGCCTTCCCAGCCTCTTACCGGCTTTAAACCATTTCTGTTTTGAAACACAGAGTGCAAACGTGTTCCTCCACAGGGCCACAGTAGTCCTCGGCTGCTGTAGCACTTCATCTGTGGAATTCATTTCCCAAATCCTTTAGAGTCTGCTAACAAAACAGTTCTTTAAAACTCACTTGAGGAGCTATCCTTTCATTCTAGCTTTTAATGTATAATTTGATTTCATTCTTCGTTTTGCCAATTTACTATGCCTTTTTTCCGTTATATCTGTTGAAAAGTGCTAAAAAATAAAATAAAATATTATGGTGAGTAATGTATAGTTTTATTATTTCAGATGTAATGCTAAAAACAAAAGTCATTCTTATATTGTAAGTCAAAAATTGTGCACATTAAATCCACCCAAACAAGACCATCACCTCGAAATCCAGAGGAAATCTGAGGTATGCACACAGTGCTCCCTAAAATACAAGAAACCAAGGAGAAAATAAAATTGGATATTTCATCTGTTCTGCAATGGCACTTTAACCCTGACAATGTCTTCTGAAGTCAATTCACTCCTCTTCAGTGAGTTCCCATGACAATGCTGTTAGAAAGGAAGGGGTCACAGTCATGTAAGAAGATTCAATAGATGCTATGCATTCCTAATTACGTTTCATGTGCACAAACATCTGGATTCTGTCTTGTAAGAAACAAAATACCTTAAGAACACAAATAGAAATGGATGACCTTATCACAAACAGTTCTGACAGAAGCACGCTACTGGTAAAACGAAAGGGCTGAAATATGCGCAGCAGCTAAATCGATTACAAAGAGAAACACTACACACCAGCACATAAATAAGATTAAAAGCTGCAGTTTAAATTTATTAGACACAGAGTTTCAGTCTTCCTCACTGCCCATGTCACAAAGTCAGAAAAAAAGCAGAACTCCACTCTTTCTCACCCTCTGTGTATACTGTGATTTCACAAGTGGTAAAAAAAAAAAAAACATGTACATGATCAGAGGAATTTCCCTCTGGAACTATTAACTAGCAATTTCTAAACTGCACGGTAACCATGGCAATGAGGCTCAGTTACTGTATGTTCTCAGGGATTCCAGGATCCTTATGTGACAAGTCTTGTTTTTTGCACAGAGGGATGTACTGTAAAATCACAGATAAACCCTCTATAAACTTCCCATTGTAGAAAGGGTTAACATGAACTTTTCATTTTCTTAACCAGGGTTTTTGTGCACAATGAAAAGCAAGGACATTTTAAAATCTCAGGGATAAATCTGTAACCGGCACTGATCAGGGGGGGACAGTATAAAATATTTTGGAAGACACTGAATATGCCTTTGAAAAAGGTGCATCAGAGCATTACATCCAGAGCAGTCAGCACCATTCCTACAGGCAGGCATGGTGGAGGCAGCATGTTTCTCCTCAGCAGGGACTGGAAATCCTGGTAGGACTAAGGGGCAAATGAACAGCAAATACAAAAAAAAAATACTTGAGGAAAACTTGTTTCAGTCTGCTAAAGACTGGGGTGAAATGTCACCTTTAGGGCAATAATCCAGAGCACAAGGCCAAAGTTCCACTGGCTTTAGAATACAAAAGTGAAAGTCCTTGAGTAGCCCAGTCTAAGTCATGACTGGATTCGTACTTGTAGAGAGAGCTTGAGAAAATAGGCAGAAACTGCTTCAGGTCAGTGTGCAACGTTGCTAGAGATGTATCCAGACTTGCAGCAGTAATTGCAGAACATTTAGGAGTATAAAAGCCCAGGCCTGTAGGTTCAACGAAAGCTTCTACCCCTAAACTCCATCTCTTAAATCCTCCTACCCCCACAAACAAACCACTGTTTTTGCACAGAACTCAAAATACTGCCACTACATGAATTTTGCACTGAACTCAAAATGCGATCACTACTTGAATTTTGCACACTGCTGCTATGTATATAAATTACAGCTGCTACTATGTTCCTGTCTCAAAAGATTGTGATGTCATCTGTTATGTAATTTTCTACATCAATATTATGTCAACTTTTATGTCATCTATCATGTGAGGAAAACACACAAGTAAGCATTTCATTGTACTTGGGGTCCATAGGACAATAAGCCTGAACTTGAACTTGCTGCCCAGGGTGCTTCCACCAAATATTGAGTTCATGGGTCTGAATGCTCATGCAGTCAAAATACTTCATACATTTTTTCTCTTTACTTTTTGCTGACATTTATGTATCTAATCTTACCACTAGATGACTTCAGTCTGAGCATTCAGATTTTAAATACAATTAAAACCAATATGATTTCACCAAAAAAAGAAAACCATGTAAATGGTCTGAATACATTTGGAAGGCACCCTATTTTAATTGGTATAAAAATGGATTTACAATGTATTTTACACCACAGAACCCAGGAGGGGCCATCAGTAGGAAAAAAAAAGTTATATCAAGGGAACATTTTCTTCAGTTGCCGCTTGCGGACAGTGATGCCCTGTAGTTCAAAAGTAGCTACAGTGCCCTCAGAACTCATCCCTAAACCAAAATAAAACTTAATCAATTCATCTCCATCCATTATCCTAATCTGCAGCAATGTCAGATGGTTAGGCTTTATTGTACCAATATAAAGACACGGTTAACATGTTAACTAGTGTTTGATAGCATTCTTGTCAGGAGCTGGGGATAATGCTGGCGTTTTAGAAGGTTTCTACAGTACATGTGCGTAAAGGAAATGAAGGAAAGAGTTAGAAAACGTTATTTCATGCGCACGAATTAAAGAAAACGAGGTAACGGTTTAGTTATTTCTTGCGCACGAATTGTAAATCGCACTTATTTTCATATCATTGGCCCCTCCTGGGCTCCATATTATACAAATTTATATTTTCTACAAATTATCTGAAAGCTAATAATTCATTGACCCAAATCAAGATGTACAGTATAAATCACTTTTTTTTTTTACCTACAGTAGTTCTTATTTGCACATGCTCTTTCCGGACCCTATGCGGACGACGCAATCCAGAATCGTGAGGAAACACTTGGAAAAAGATCATGCAGGAAAACGGGGCTGAAGACAGGGGGGCGTGTCCAAAGTGCACTGGTGCACGGGGGAGGTGTGGCCGAGGCAAACAATCCAAAAATAATCCAGAGAGTGAATCCAAAAACACAAGAATAAGTCCATAGCCAGGTGATCCATCCAACAAGGAATTAAAAACATGAACCGGCGGACAGGAAACCAGGCGCTTCCAGGTCCCGGACTCGCACGATACGGAAATCAGATGCAGAGCCCGGATGAACGTCAGCGCCTGGTTTTTAAGGTGGGCTGGGAACAGGGGTCAGGTGCACATAATCAAGTCTGAAGTGAAAGGGCCGGAGCACCCTTAAAGAGGAGGGATTATAATCGTGACAGTTAGTTGATGAGAAGATTTTCTTTGTCAGTCACCAGTCATGGAAAGGAAAGTCATCTCCCTCAAGAACACTTCTCAGAGGTGGATATTATTTATTGCATTGTATTATCATGACTAAAACAAATGTTTCCGCTCTCTTGGTTCGGATTCCTCTACTTCCTCTTACCTCCTTCAGGTAGGAGACAAACTAGGTTTTGCAACAATATTTTCTGCAGATTTCAGAAATTCTTGGCACAACTCTTTTTTCATCCAGCTTGTAGACACTGCAGAGGAAAATTAATGAAAATTCTCTTTGATATTTAAAGATGTGTGCCAGGAAAATGAATTCAAAATATGTAAATGCATTTTCACAAATGAAAATAGATTTGTGCTGTTCCTTCTCAGGTTCAATGGGGTGTATTTAGCCCAAAACGTGTAGCACTAACTGTAAAGTGAAGATGGTTGCCCATTTTTGTCCCCTCTCAATGCATTTGCGATAAGCAGTTAGCAGGGATCTGAATGTGTCAGAACATCTAACCCACAAGTTCAGTGTGGGTGACCAGAGCACTAAAGTAGTGAATATGCTCCAGCTTTTGGAATGGAATGGGGAATGGTTTAAGTGTTTTGCCCACACATCTTCTCGATTATTTTAGACTGTCACTAAATAATTCAAAGCAGACTCATGACTAAGAAGGATTTTTGTAGCATCCAATGCAGATGTTAATCGCAGTGTTGATTACGACAGCTCAGGCCAGTTGAATGTGGCTTCTGTTATTCCTCCTGAAATTTCATTTGTAAACTCCATTTAGAAGTGCAAGAAACTTTATCGCCCTTCTTCTCCAAAAAAAAACATTTTCTGGAAACAAATCTGCATCACAGTATTGCATGAAAAGGATTATTTAATTTCATGGCCTTTATCATGTAATTTTATAATTCATTAGTAATAACTTAAGTCTTAAAACAAACCTTTAGCACAGACCGATATAAGAAAGATACTATTTGGTAAAAATTAAATGGTACAGTATAGTGACTCTCATAACTGCTGCCTTTGCACCTTCAGACATCAAATCCAGGATTTGATTCTGGCCTCAGGTGCCATGTCTATGTGGAGGTAGTATTTTCTTTGTGTGTGCACTTGGGTATTTTTCTAGGTATTCCAGTGTCTTCCCACTACCCATTGACGTGCTTTGATTGACTGTTCCAAATTGTACCTTCCTCTGTGACCCTGAGAACAGCTGTGTGCCCTCAGTCCTGCCTTGTATCCTATGCTTCCAGTAAAGGTTATCATTTTCCTCTCAATAAGATGGGACCAGCATGTAGATCAGACCTGTTTTGAAAAGCCCAGTTTAATTGCTCAAATGAACAATTGAAGATTATTTCCAATCTGAAAAGTATAAAGACAGAAAAGACAGAAAGTTTCGGCTCTAAAGTTTCATCCAATGCATGATGATGCAGCTCCCTACTCAAACCTAAATACTAAAATATCGGTGCAACAAATTGATTTTCTTACACCAAATTGTTGTTTGTTTCATTAAGTTAAATACAGTAATTTTACAATACAGTAATTTAAAATGTATAAGAAAAGTTCAGGAGAAGGTTAAATCCTAATCTCTCCCACTTTCTCTTTCCTGTGTATAAATTTTCAAGCCCGGGCAGAGAGGAGCTTGCAGTCCTCAGTTGCCCCAGAAACCCACAACATTTTTACAAGCGAACATGACTGATGCATCCTGGGGTCTTCGGGACACACTTGAACTGTTGAGCACTGCCACCTTCTTTCAGTCCATCATCCAATCAATCCTCCAATGAATCATCCAATTATTCTCCCCACTCTAATCCTGTTGCGCCACTGGATCAGTGCTCTGACATTGAGGTACTCATGGTAGTGCTACAAAACCTGGGACCTGAAGCCTGGAATCAGACACCACCTGTTATTACATCCGCCTGTCTGTAGCAATTGCCTTCCACACAGCCTGACTCCCATCTGCCATAACTCAGCTCCATCCATGCTCATCCTTGGCTGTCTCCACTGGGTGCTGAGCTCCTCCGAGACCTCCGGCCACTGAGGGTCATGCTTCAACACGCTGCGGTCTGACAAAAAATATCATTTTCAATCTTACTTGCTTTTGCAAGGGTCAGATCTTACTGTGCAACTCTCTGTGGTTCTCTTCTTCTTCCACCTGCTTAAAAGGAAACAACCAAACCCCAGTGTTCCTGCTGAACACAGCACACCAACCTGATTCGGAAACCGAAGTTTTCCTGCAGCCACAAAAATACTCTTACGGTCACTCATTTTTGTGTTTTGTGTCTCTTCTACAATCAAGTATCTTAAACAAGACAGCCACACTGGTGTTTTCCAGCTGGCTAAAATATTTATTTTTTATCATAAGCATATCTAGTATCCTTATATTCTTATTGGTCAGCTTGGATTAGTATCTATCTTACTGCCTGTGTGCAAGAACAGCAGATAATTAAGATTTGCATGAAAAAATAGTTCATGGTTACTCTAAAATTCGAATAGTTTTGAGCATAAAATTAAAATGATTAAAAATCCTCAACCAATGCATTGAGTAGCAGCAAAAGAATAAAGTACTGCTGATGCCAAATGATTTAGCTTTTTACTAATACATTTTTTTATGGTTATGTTATTTCACATTGTATGATGTGTCATAGGAGCAGAATTTGCTTAGCTTATCCCAAATTATATTACGATATTTCTTTTGCCAAAACATTCGTTCTGGATTTCATGTAGAACAAAAAGCCAGAGGCATGGTTATATGTTATCATAGTGTCATTGTTTGAAACTCATGGAAACGTTCATTAATCATCTTATTGAGATAGAAAGTGGAATAAAATGTTATACTCTGTCATTTCCTCAGCAATAGCTTCAATTAGCAGCTTCCATTCAACCTTCAGCAAATAAACAGAGGTTCCTACAAAATGTCATAAATGTGTTTTTATATTCCATAGTATCCTAAAATGGCTTTGTTATGTTCAATATTTGTTCCTGTTATTCTTGGTTACTTGAAACACTGCTATCATGGCTTAGCCCCTGGCAGCAGAGATATTTACAATTAAAAAGACAGAATGTTACTATTTTTATGTGTATAAATCAAACCATATGACTGCAGATGTCATTACAAATTCTGTTTCCTCCATATTTTGTCTTATCATCCTCTGTATCTGTAAATTTAATGACTAATCGTGAATCCAGAATTTCAAGAGTTGAAATAAAGGATAACCGAAACTGTGTTTATAATTATTATTATTATTATTATTATTATTATTATTATTATTATTAACAACAACAAAAGGCATATCATTACACTATATCATAATAATAGTACTCTTTGGTGCAACAAGTGGTAATGGCCTACATATTAAATAGATCCTATGAATTTCTAAAAAGGAAATGAATAATTTAAAAAAGGTTAACATTTGCAATGTAAATACATATCACTTGTTTAAATTCCTAACGTCCACAGACGTTTTAAAATATCAAGAATCATTCCCTGGCCATTTTAACTTGACTTCATTTTGTCATTGCTCAGCGTACCCATAAGGTCCTGAGGACATTCTTCTAAAGAAAGGAAATTTCAGATGAGTTTGTCCCTTGAGATTTTACAGAAAATGTGTTCATTTGGTCAAATGTTGATTAATAACGCCTTGGAGTTGAATTTGAATTAAGCTCTGCAAGCGACAATACAATCTGTTTCTTCCCAGTTTGACGTGCTTATATCATATTCATATATCAGATGATCAAATGTTCAGAAGTGGTGGTGTTTCTTTTTTCTACATTAAGAATAACAGCATTTCTTCTGTTCAATCCTATCTTTCCTTTATAAAGGTTTAAAACAGAAATTTGGGAAGAGGTCAAACTCTAATGTCATCTCCTCCTGCTTACTATGTATAAACGTCTCAGCTCCTAAGCACCCATTTGTGCATCTTCTCTCTCATCTTTTTGTCTGCTTCTGTTTTGAATGAAGCTGCAGTTACCCGGAACAGTTCTGTTTTCCTCTTTCATAACCAAACGTGGCTCCTACGTACTTTGTCCCAATGGAGACTGTGAGTTGCTTGGCGAACTCAGTCCTCCCGTGTGTCTCATCTCCGATGTTCATCTTCTGACATTCCTGTGCTTCCCCCTCAGTGTCAGCGGCCGGCAGGCCAGCCAAGTAGTTAGACCCTATGCGTTGTCCTTGTATTCGAAGACGGGTGGGTGCATAGGAGGGAAGAGAAGGTTCAGCGGTCTCTTATCCGAAGGAAGCTAGGCTGTAGACGTTGTCGAAGGCGAGATCCAAGGTTCGAATCCAAAAAGAATAGAGAACTTGGACTTGGACGAGAAGGCGAGGTAAGGAGCTCCAGAAGGACAGACCAATACCGTCCAGTGAGCAGAGGGTAATGCAGGTTTAAGTATTACGGGAGGTGGAAGGTGTGGAAATTAGTGAAGTGCTGTGGTTGGTGGATTGGCCAGAGTGAAGTTGTTTGCTAGAAGTGCTCAGGGCTGGAGTGCAGTTAGGGTGAGGACGTTTCTGCGTTGGAATCTGGTTAGTTGTGGGTGTGACCGTCACGGTTGGGCACGGGCTCGTGCCCCTGCTGCTCCACCCCGCAGGTTCGTCCTGGAACACCTGGGCGCAATCACGGGTTGTAACGCAACAGGGAGCCAGTATGACTATAATACCCAACATATTATTCCCAACATCTTTTGCTGGGTCAGATAGCAGAAAACAGATTTTACGAGGTGGTGTAAAGACCTTTAAATTACACTTGGTTGCATTCATAATATACTGTAAATATTCAGAAATAGTTATTATGGAAAATGCTGCTAGGTTTCGTTTTGCTGGTGCAAACACTGAGACAGCATAGTCTGAAGCCTTTCCTTTCCTCCAAAACCTGTGTAATTAGCCTCCTCTCCACATCTTCACTGTGTGAGTTTGTATTTTATTTTCTTGAAAATAAACTTAAAATGTAAATGAATGAAAATGCTGATTGTATGTAGGGGGGGAAGTATTGAAATAATAATAGAGAAAAATGAAATTAGCAACAGATGAAAAACAGTTATATTTCATCTATGCAAAATAGGAGAGGGAAATTTGCATCAGCCCTGGAGATAACATTAGTGCATACAGTGTACCTCATTAAGGAATAAAAGAACAAAATAATGAGCTAATGTAAGATCTGCCTCCTTCAGCTATTCTGAAATTGCCAATTCATTCTTTTAATACAAAGGTGCTTAGCATTGTTTTGTCTTGTTCTTCATGTACAGCTGATACAAATCAAATTAGTGCTGAAAATGAAGGGAAGACAGCTCTGTAATTTCTCCTAGAATCGTTTTTTAAAAGTCCATCAGGCTTTTCTTTCAATTAATAAATACCTTTTATTTGACCTCAGGAAGCTGATAAGTCATGTACTGTAAGTGATAGTTAGAGTTGATATGAACAATATTTTCTGAAATCTAATAATCATATACCTAATAACTAATATAATGTTCTAATAATAATAATTTATAAAGTTCCTTTAAAGGTGGCTTCTCAAACTGCTTTACAGGGCAACAGGAAATAAAACAACACAAGATATACACAATGAAATACACAATGAGAGGAGACAGTAAGTACCATGAAAGTGTGCCAAAGTGGAGTTTTCAACTTTGCTATTTGTTTTTCTCACAGCAACCACAGCAAAACTGCCGACTGCTGCTGTCCAGACAGATTCGTATGCCCACTGCTCACCTCTCAGGCTCACACTGAAGAACACAATGTCATTAAGAAGCAGCAACTGTAAGTATTCCCGAAAACCATCAGGTACTGTGAGTATTAGTAGACCATTACAGAGATCTGAAAAGCAAACTTGTCACTCATATTGTAACTGCATCACATTTTCAGTGTTATTATCAGGAAAGTGATTGGCCTTTTGTGGCGGGTACGCCGGCATTTTATTGAACCTGGTACAGATAAAATCGGTATTCTGATTAACACTAGTCTTCAACAAGGTTGACCAACAGGGCGACTCAACAGACTCGAAGAGTATTTGGTCACAGCAAGAAGCAATAAACCTATAGTGCTTTTTTTTTGCTTATCTTGATAGCTGCAGCTGCTGCCTTCTGGGGTTCTAGAACTTGAACTGTATTGTTGTCATTCACTGGTTTCTGGGCTCTACATGCCACACGTGTCCTATCTCATCCCACACATGTTGGAGGTGATTCAATAATGCAGCTTATGCAGCAGAAGATGTCACTTAAATATGCCACAGTCAATCATGAATGAGAAGTGAAAGTAAACAATGTCAAAAATAATTATACTTTAGTTATTTTTGTATACTTTATTTTTGTTCAAATAAACAGGCATAAATAGAGTTTTCTGCTGATAATTTATAATTATCGATAGAAAATATTAACGTTATTATATGCAGATGTCGTATGCAATTCCCCAAGTTGACCAATAGAGGGCAGGCTGATGGAATGGAAAGCTCTATTGACCCATCAGCAAAGTGAATTCCAAAATGCTAGATGTCTACTACATAATGCAGACATAAAAACTGGCCAACATAATTTTGTTTGAACTGTGATTATGCTAAATGTTGCCATTTAAGAGTGCAGTGTCAGATTTGAGCTTTCTGATGTTTTGTAGAGAGAACCTGGATCGAAAAAGAGTTTTGTTTGAAACTGGGTTGGGCTAGGAAGACGACATACCTGCGCGCTGAAGCAGAAACATAACTTTGTTTGTGAGCTAGAGGATTTCAAACTGCTTTGTTTTCCAGGGTAGCCCTCTGCAATAAAGCTATTTTGATTTCACCTACACCTGTGTGGTTTCCTTGGTGTCACACTCACCTTCAATGGTTGCTTGTTTCAGATTAGATCACTTTATTGGCCATATACAGTTTTGTGCATTAGGAATTTGTCTTTTCACATACCCCAGCTTGCTCTCCATGAGACACACAGACAGGGAGAGAAGCTTGGGGTCAGAGCGCAGGGTCAGCCATCGTACAGCGCCCCTGGAGCAGCTGGGGTGAAGGGCCTTACTCAGGGGCCCAATGGAGTAGGATTCCTCTGCCGGCCGCAGGATTTGAACCAGCAACCTTCCAGCCACAGGCACAGATCCTGAGCCACAGAGCCACCGCTCCTCCCACTGTATATATGCCTTCAGTTTTGTGAACATATTTAGTTTATCAAAGGCAGAAAGGAAGAGGTTATACTGTGATTTTAATTGAGGTACAAAGTATAATGATACGTTCAAATAACCAGGGAGAATATTATGTCGAATTTGCTTATAAATTTACAAATCTGTTGGATTTTGTTAATTGCCTGCAATAGCGCAACACTGGACAACTGGTAGAATTAGATATGAAATTGTATAATATTAAAATCACTCATCTTGATAGAAGTCTGTCCTCCTGACGGAATTAACATTTATTTTAGATTTTGTTCAAAGTTGCTGTGGCACCCTGCCACAGGTGCTAACATTATGCCTTCCATGACAGCTAAGAAACAGCACAAGGGGGAACTGGAAATGGATTGAGAAGAATTCTTCTTCTAAACATGAAATACAAAATCCGTTTAGTGCAGGACACCTGTGACCTCACAGATTCACTGTCTTCATGACAGCCAACCACTGAGCTAGTACAGTGCAGGCAGCAGTTGAAGTAAACTCCAGCTCACCACACATCTTGCCTGTGTTCCTGTGTGAGAAGGCTGTGTACATCCACCAAAGGAAAATAAATTGGAATAAGGGCATGACTTACCTGTGTGAATAGGCAAGCAACACACCAAGAAATAGAGTAGAATCACTCACCCTCTGTATGTGACATAAAATCTCAAGATAATGCCATTAGTATAGAAGATGATTACAATATCTTCTAGAATGGAAATGAACTAACTAAACTGTCTACCTCCATCCCATCATCACTATCTATAGATTCTGCTATACACACCAAATGAAAACACTTTCTTCAAATATACAGGATTTGGTTTAGGTTTGCTAATCCTTCCTTAGGTTTACTAATCGCTTCTCCTTCCCCAGAAGCCTCGGTTGCTATCAGATCTAGAATAGATGCTCTTTAGTTGATTTTTCAGATCACCACAGAACCTCATACCAGTTGGAAACAACACACGCTTTGAATCATTTCAACAACCCGACACTGAACCCTTTGGCTGGAAAAAATGCAGCGGACTACACTGTAAAGATGAGACATGTGCATGAGGCACTTCATTCTTCACTTGTCATGTTTTCACATCACGTTTTTTTTTATTATCACCAACCGATAGTTGAGATTAAAAGCTCAGAAACTCTGCCGATGCGTTGCAGGCTCTCGCGTATTTTTGCAAGTCCGAACAGATATGGTGCCCAGCAGACAGAAAGGGAGAGTTCCGCTGTGCCGTGTGCCTGCTCTGTTGTGCGTGTGGGTGCAGAATGAGGTGCACTGCCTCATCCATGTGTGTGCTCTGGCCTCCTTTTTTTCACATTAGACGATACATTATTCAGTGTTCTTAATTTTTTAAGCGTAGATGGTTAAATACAGTTCTGTTACTTGCTTATCACAGCATTGGAAAAGATGTTTCTTTCTAGTCTCAGCGGGCCTTACTTTAATAGGAAACATGTCACACTATCATTGCAGTAATTTGTCATTTTTCATTGCTCTGCTGCAGAGATATAAAGTACATTTTTATGTTGCAGCTCAACACTATCAAATCCTCAGATGTATTTATTTCCCAGTTCATAAATTGAAACCTCAGACCCAATCTGTTTTGTTTATACAACAAGACAATTCTAATAATAATCCAAGAAGACACATAGTCCCCCTTGTAAATTGCATTCCGTCCTCTAAAGACAGTATTTTTTACTCTCTTCATAAAACCGAGTTTGTGCTGGTTATTACTGCATCTGTGGCAGAAATGCAATGGAAGTCCAAAGTATCAAAAAGAAATATCCAAGCATCTTTTATATAAAACCTTACCACCACCTACTCAGCTAATCCAAATAGAGATATATTACCTTGGCAATTATTTTTCTGTCAGAAAGATTATATTAAGTTGGTTCCTGGCACCTAAACTCTTTTATACATTATCCTTATGTTCCCTGTTTCTTCCACCACCACCTAAAACCAGATCACTGAATTTTCTTCTTAGCCCATTGTTCTTTAGGACTGTTACATATGGAAAATAGTTCTAGCACTGGTTTCAATCTGGAATTTCCACACTACTGAGCGTACAGTATGTACAGGTGAAAACTTAATAAATTCTGATTATTTTTTTTTTGACATTGTAGAAATATTTTTTTTTAATCTGAATAGAAGTACCTACTTCACCAGTACATTTTTGGTGGGGGGTTAATAGGCAGGAATTTAGCTGGCAAAACAAAAAATTAATCAGAACACCCCACCCTTTTCTGAATCTTTATGCAAATAGTCAGACACTGTATGTACTGTAGGTTTCTGGTCCAGGTGAAAGCAGATGAAAGAGTGCCACACATTGGTCAAGTAGTATTTCTATTCAAGCTCAGTCTTGCTTAGTTGTTGGAATCTGACCGGTTTAGGCTTCGGCCTAGTATGACTGCTGACAAAATATAAATGTTAATTGAAAAACCTCACGTACATGCTGTATCTCAAGAAGCCTGGGTGTGAAGCTGGGTCAATGAAGATACAACTAGAGAGTGATGCTAAAATGTAGAAATAAATAAAAACTATCGAGTCTTCTTTAGTTGTGTGGTACTTATCATAATAATATTTATTGATTGTGTTAGTATGTAATTTTGTACTCCAAAGGGCCTCTGAGCGTTTCACATAAGTGTAGAGCCCAGTGAAATATTAAAGATGCGTGTTGTGTGCTGTGAGTGTTGTGCAGCTTCAGTCGCCTCACAGTGGGAAATCTCGAGCAAAGTGAACTCATTTTTAAAAAATTAGAATTCTTTTGTGTATTCCTCACAAACTTACTTTAAAAAATGTTGTATGTCTCTGCGCTCTTTAGGGGCCTTCCTCATTAAAAAAAAACTTGTTAGGAGGCGCACCCGGATGTCTGCGCCGCGGTGCAGGCTGGGAACTGTAGCCTGGAGATGGTCTGTGGGTCTACAGAGTGACCAGTAGGTCACCCTGCTGATGTAAATATTCCTTATTGTACCCATTGTAAATAGAAGTTAATTGTTTACTGCTGTTTTGTAACCACCCTAAACCTGCTTACTGTCCTGTTTACAGCCCTTGTGTGTGTGTGTTACCCTTAGAGGGAAGAGAGTGTATATCCCTGTAGCCTTATCACTGGCTGATGGAGCCTGAAAATAAAAGAAGTTTGTGTGCAATCGAGAGAGTCATCTTGATTTTTCCTGCATGAACTGCACAAACGCTGCGATATAATTAAAGGTGTCGGGGTCCATGAAGTTAACAGAAGAAATTCCACTCCATCCACCACTGAAGTACAGTGGGAGAAACATGGCAGCCATCTTACTACATAGCAGATTGGGTGGAGAAGTGAGAGAAATTGTTTCACTAATGGGAAATAGAAACGGCAGATTCCACAAACCCAGGGGAATTTAGCCTTAACTCTGGAGCTAAGATCCCTGCTCTTACAAACAGTTTAATGATCACACATTTAGGACATTGTTTTTACATCTCATCTAAGGAACAGGACCTCTTTCGGTGCCCTATGCCCGGTCATCGCAACGGAGTGTGAAGCAGGAATGACAATTAGTGTGTCACCAACATCACTTACATCACCAGTCTGGGTTTCCTTGGAGGCCTCCTGTCCCAGTGCTGACCAGATCCAGCCTTGTTTATTCTAAGATCCTGAGGGTAGCATCTTAACAATGCATTTCCTTGATACTGTATTTGTGGATAAGATAAGAACTCAGCCAAGAATTATTTCAGGCCATTGACAGATTAATCACTTCACAGTCCACCCTCTTATTCGTATATTTTAGAAATGGAGAGCTTGCAGCTATTTGAAACTTCTTATTCTGCAGCTCTTCTCTCTGAGATTACTGCTTTCCTATCAAGGCTTTAGGAAAGCCCTTATCTCTGGGGGTTAGAGAAGTGGTTTTAATGGATTGGAACACTTCTCTTTATAGTGCTCTTTATACTGCAGTAAAAGCAACACCTGAATAAGTAAATTGTTTTGTGCCAAGTCAAAAGGAACCCTCAGAGATCCGCAGAGCTTTACACCATCTCTATTAACAATAATAGTATTTTTGAGGCGATAAGTGAGTCATCTTAATGGATCCGATTTCTATTAAACCAATTTACTATTTTTCCTTTTCTGAGCAAATCTACACCACACCATATTAAGAACAGCTCCAGCTTTTATAGTGCAAATTAACCATATTATGAGAGCAAACTTGCATCACGTAACAATTATTATCCATCCATTATGTTTACTTAGGTCTGAAAATCAGACGCTTGGGAATTACTGTTATGTTAAAGAAAATGGGACTTATGAAAGATAAAAACACAAATACGTCTGCATAATTCATCATGTGTCAGAAACAACGCGTAGACTATACAGATTCTGGGCAGGTGTGACAGATTCTGTTTAGAAGGGTAGCCAAGCTTGACGAATCTTAACCCCCTTTTTGTCCTAAATTTGTCTGCGGCTGGACCATCACTTGCACACTTATAACCCTCTCGTCCCAATGAGCAGTAGCAATGGAAACCTTCCCCAACTTGGTCGTTTCCATTTGGCCAGTCTCGTTCTTACTGGCTTCCTTTTACCACTGAGCCAGTGGATACGACCAACGATGCAGCTAACCGAGAGCCCTCAAGAACCGCGAGACTAGTAGCGTTTCCGACAACCCCACACCAAGACTGCCAAACCCATATCTCACTGCAAGGCTCTATTAATCACAGTCTCATTGCGAACCCACAGTCTTGCTGCAAGATTCCATTAATGTGCAATCTCGTTGTGAAATTGCACACCATCGCTGCACGCACCACGCTACACAGGTCAACCCTTTGGACCCAGGCAGACAGGAGCCTCATCGTGAGAATCTAGACACCCCAATCCCTTCTGGGAGTGTTGCCCCACTTAGTCCCCTTCTGGGGTTTTGATCTTCCAGTCTCTCAGGAGTCTCCTTGTGAGGCTCTGTTTCTCACTGTCCCCCTGAGGTACATACTGTAACATTTCATTATGAATAAACGCGGGGGGCAAAGTCAACCTGTGCGCATTTCATGGTGTGCACATTGTCAGGAACACAAAACGCACAGTGCCAGCACCCCTATCATTGCAAATGTAACAGGTTGCTCATACACCGCTATGATCGTTTCTATCTTGTAATTACGAGATCATTTGATAACTCGTAATCACGAGATAACTCTGGATTTTATTTCCATGGTGGCAGCAATGCGCTTCTGTACAGAAGTGGCATCACCCCCCCCCCTCTGAAATCCAGACAGTTTTAGATTTTGATGCAGTAAAGAGGAGATATCTGCTATATAGGGAGTTGGACTGTGAGCACTCAGAGCTCAGGAGTGACAGGGGTGGAATCCTGGTGCGGGCAGTTAGAGCTACACTGGTCACACCAACCTTACCCTGAAAACCCTCACCAATGTTTACGTCACAGTTAGGAAATCGCGGCACAGACAGCTACTGCCACAGCCCAGGTTAAGGCTTGTGATGTATGGACAACTGGGCTTAATTAACACTGTACAACAACATGGTTGGTTAAGTCATTAGAAAACTGAATGTTAAGTTTGCTGGCAGGTAGTCTGCTGTATGTGGAAGAAGCATTTTGTTCAATCTAAATATTTTTTCATATGAATCCTTGGTAGGTTTTTTTCCATTAAATATATGGCTGATGTGTCTCCGCTCTTGCTTTTAGAGGTGTTAATGAGATTTAAAAGTGCAACACAAAGTAGAAACTTCCTGGGTTTATTTCATAACAGGAGAGATTGAAGCCAAGGATATACTTTGATAGTAGGTTACTGCCTAATGATATTTCCTTTTATTTATCTCTGCAGAGTTGAAAGAAAATATTTCAAAATCTCTCAGAAATCTTCTCTCGTGCTGAATGAAAAACGTAGGAAAGAAATATTCCCAACTTTTCTCATTCAGAGCTCTTTGGACTGTACAAAACTCCTTAATTAGAGGAAACCACTGGTGGTTTCAATGGGGCCCCAGTGCATTTTTCACTGTCTGTAAAAAAAATAATATCATTGAATATGTTAAGTTTAAGTCTGGGAAATATATTCTCCAAAGTGTTAAATTGATGAGTTAGGTCAGGGTTAGGGTTGGTCATCATAGTGCTAAGAAGTGGGTTCCAATTCACTCCTGTCACTTATTCTTTTTGAAAAACACAAAAATGAGTGAACACACTATTCTTCCGAATTCCTCATTGAGCACTGTGTATGCTGTCCACTAAAAATTATGCTGTGAAGGCAGCTGTAATGTTGATGTTTCCAGAGACCAAAATTTCTTATATTCATTGGCTAGTCTTCTATTGTCCAGCAACAACAAAGCACACTTTTTAGATAGCTACCTCATGACACATAAACCCCTTTCTGTCAACACAACATGTACATTTCAGTTGTGGCCCCAGGGAAGTCCATTTAACTGAAGCCTTGGCTTAGCTGACAATAGCTAGATAATTTTTCTTTAGAGTGTGTCAGAAAATGTGCAGCCTTTTGCTACTAATGGAAAATTTTCAGCCAGACATAGCTGCACAGCGGTCTGCTCTAAAAGATGTTTTCTTTGAAGTTTGTGCCCATTTTGTGGCCATCATTTCACTTTCTCGTTACATCTACCATGAGACACGCAGGAATGAAAGATTTGTTTACCTCCAGAAGTTGTCCATCATGTGTTAGTCCATTCAGGTTAATAGTAATGAATGTTACCGTTGCCTTCTATTTGAAATAGTTAAAAAATAAAGTCTGTTTATGAATTCCTTTTGAACTAGAGAAGTCCTAAATGTTAATTCCATCTGTTGTATTCTGTGGTATTCAACACTGCCACTGAAAATAATTTAAACGCTGATCTTGCTTTCACTTTTCATTTTCCTCAAACCATTGCCAAAATGACAGTGCCCAGATTTATTCATAGCTTGAATGAAATAGAAGCAAACAAATCCTAAAAATGCTATTCTGTAATCATTAGCGTCAATAGCATTGCATAGAGCAAGTCATATTAGTCATACATTTGTAACTGAATTCCAAGAAATACCAAGGGGTCATGTTTATTCACGTCTCTAAGTATTCCTTAACATCCCACAAAATTCAACAACAAATCTACAATTATTTTCTGTTCTTTGGAAGTGCAATGGAAGCACCTGAAGCTATATATAGGTTTTCTGATCACCTGTTTTCATGAGTTGTGAAAGGTGGTAACACATGGAAGACATCCTGTGTTCCAGTGGGAATGTGCTTCATTCAGTTCATTATAGTTAAGGAAGTCTATCACTTTCCATTTCATTTTTAAGGCATTTAGGGCTGCTGTATGATAGCAACCCTGCTAAGAAGAGGAGACAGTGTTTTGTGCTACTATCGACTGTGAAACAAGTGGTTTGGGAGGCAACTGTAATTCCAGACTCGAATAGACACTGGCGACTATGGGACGTAAAGTGTTGAAAACTGCCATTCAGTGTCACCCACGTGAACAAGGCCATCACTGCAGAGTTTCAAGGATGAAGCCTCTTCCAGAGGCGAAACTCCAAAAGAAGCAATGCGAATTTGTCAGACTGTATGCGAATAACAATTGGAACCATTCCCTATGGCCGGATGAAAAGCAAATTGAAATTTTAGTACCTGTATATGCTCATCAGCATTATGCTGCCATTGAAGGATCCCAGGTAATCCCCTACAACAACACAGCTTGGAAGTGAGTTCCAGACTCCCCCAGCAACTTGTGTAAAGAGGTGGTTGCTGTTATGGCAAGCTGCCAAAAGGTATTTCAGGACACTGTGTGGTGATCTCAGAACGTTAGGTGTAAAATCCCAATCGCTAGGCAAAGACGTAGGTGATATGCAGGCAAAAATCCAAGAAGCCAAGGGTCCAGAATTAGGAAGGCAATGAGAACTACAGGCAAGGTAGGAGCTCCAAAGGAGAAACCAATACCAAGAACTGACTGATACTAAACGAGGGTTTATAAATCAAACCAAATCAAAGTTTATTTATCAAATGCACACCAATACAGCATGCAGCAGTAGTAAGGAGTGGAGACTGGGGTGAGTCCAGTGAAGGACAGCTGAGACGGATTGATTAACACGTGCAGCAGTGCTTTGTGGAATTAGCCGGCGCTGGGGGCTGAATAGAGTGTTTTCTGGTGACAAATTTCTGATTGCTGGTTGTGACAGGTGATGATAGTCCTAAATAAACTCCCTCTTAGTTCCTACTTGTGTTCTTATACCGTTTCTTGAATGTAGTTCCTGAAGTAGACCTTTTGGACTTTTGTCATTATCTTTCACGACTTTAAAGATGTGTATCAAGACTCCTTTGTAGTTTCCTTTTCTTTAAAAATAATGATAGTCAGTTCCTTTACGACATTTATTTTAAGGGATGTGATTAATATGCTAATGCTGTACGATGGAATACCCAAATTTTTTAATGCAAAATGTTAGTGGTTAATTTCTAGCAGGACATCCTGTGTTACAATGTATTTAATGTATGGATCTGTACTTCATGTTCAATCTCCATTTCTTACATTAGAACAATCAAAGGTACAGTCATAACTTTGATCATAAGTCTATGACCTCATTACAGTATATTGCTTTGCTCCAGACAGTGTGGCATCTCTGCTGCTGTCTGTGTGCTAATCTGAGATAACCCAAGGTCATTCATGATTACCTATTGGAAGATAGATGGACTACTAGTTAATAGACCAAATATGTCTATAAGCAGAAACGAAATAGCAATGCAGTTAAGGGACAACGAGTAAAAGCTGAGTGAATTAATCAATAATGAGAGATCTTGACCTCTGTATTTGTACAGCATGAAGATGCTTTTCTGTTAGTGAGTGGAGCATGAAGGCAGTGGTGGTGCAGTGGTCACCACCGCTGCCTTAGAGATTGAGGGTCCTGGGTTCAATTCTGACCTGGAGCACTTCTGCATGCAGTTAGTATGTTCTCCCCTTGCTTGCACAGGTTTTTGCTGGGCATTCTGGTTTCCTCCCACAGTCCAAAGACATACTGGAAGGTTAGGTGGCTTCTGGCAAAATTGGCCCTGGTGTGAGTGTCTGTGTCTGCGTGCCCCTGTGATAGACCTGTGTCCCGTTCAAGGTGTATCCTGCCTGGTGCTCTTTGCTTGCTGAGATAGGCTCCAGCTCCCCAGTGACCCTGAACTGGATGAAGCAGTTAGAAAATGGATGGACTGAGAAGGAAAACTATTTTCAAGTTTCTTGGATTGGACTTTATTAATAGATTTATGTTCTTTACTTTCCAAGTAGCAAGTAATACCTACAACTTCAGACAGTACTTGATGTGACATTTATTATTAAAAATTGTATTTATTTTGTCTATGCCTATGAAATAGACAGCTTTGTCAGGGTACTACAGCAGGTTCAATAAGTGTTAAAAGGGAAAATGAGCAACTGCTTCATTGCATTGAGTGTTAAAACTCTCGAATTGTAATAGCAAATTCATTGATTTGAATCCTCCAGCACTTGTACTCTCTAAGCACAATAAAATGGATATTTCTTCAGTCAGATTTTTCTCTCAAATGCTTTTGCTAATTAAAACGTATGCTTTGTGATTTCTGTATTGTTATGCTTATCGCCTAAGGCTTAGATTATCTGAAGATCAGTGTAATAATTTTAGTAATTTGTGAGCCAGTGTGAAACTCCACAGTGTCTGAGTGCTCAGTAAACAGTAAATAGGTGTGAGAAGCAGATGAAAGCATTTGAATAGAGACCTTTTAAAATGCCTTTGTATAATATGTAACCCACATACCTTATGATTCACAGGTTTCACATTGGCTGAAGAGCAAAATCAAACATCTGACTGGGAATCACACTGAGGTATCTATCCTTGACTTCCAATTGTCACGGATGTCTGAAGAGACGAACCGTGGAATGGCAGGAGAGTGATAAAAACCCTATGCCTAACGGCGAGACGGGGGTTAGCCCGGGCTCAGCTGCTCAGGAAATGCCGTATAGAAACCTAGGCCCTCAGGCCATGGACAGGAGTGACCTGGTGCTGGGCGGGTCTCAGGACATCCAAACCTCAGTGCTGAGCGAGGAGGAGAGCAGACACAGGTAGTAAATAGGCTACACAACAAGACACACCAGAAAGACATGAATAATCATAGGGAACTAGGAACAGGAGAGAAGTAGAGCGCCCTCTAGGTGTACTGGGCGTGACACCACTGTACTGAATTTGCAGCTTCAGCCTTATTCTGACACGTAAGTTAATGCGGTAGGTCATACCTTCTTAATCTTTTACATCTAGTCCTTTTTAAGCTATCAAACAACATTTCCTCTTAATTAAGGAAAAGATTGACTCCATAGAAGCAGGAATAGGGTAACTGTCGATTCTTGATAATAATGTTCAAATGAGCTAAACTGCATCAGTTAAGAATCTATTTTTGTTCATGAGTTGTAATTAAAAAAAAACATTTTATGTTAGTGATTAAGGTACTGTATCTGTGGAATATGCTTTCTCAAAAATTAAGAATTCAATGTCTCTGTCAAACTCACGTGAGCCATATAATGTGAACCATTTTATTACAATCTTAATTTTGGTATTGGTGATGGTATTGGTGGATAGTACAGTAAGTACATTACATGACTGCTGTCACAGATTAGCATTGCCATTGTGGAAGAGTTAAAATACTAACCTATAATTTACTCACCTGAAAATGTGCCTTTGGACAGTCTTTGATTGGTCCATGGGCTTGTATTGAATTTCCAATATATAGATTTTCTAAAGCATAATGATAATTCTAGAATTAGAACCTTAAGTAAGTAAAAGAATCTTGAGAGCTCAAGACATTAGGCGCAGTACATGAACTTGAAATGACTGGACCGTGCCTCAGGTGCAGATATGGTCTATTATAACCTCATCCATGGCACTTAATAAGAATATTACAAATTGAGGGTTAAGAAAATAGTGAGCAGGAAATAAAATAATTAAAACAGATAATTAAAATAACGCTGAATGTCAAAGATATACCTATAAGCGGTAGGTATAATTTGAGGCGTGTCATTTCTTTCATGTGAGTTATTTATTCTCTGGCACAGCTCTGGTGAAAACAGTCATAAATCAGAGGTAAACTAGGACAAACAAATATTTATTAACAAATAACATAAACATTACTCGACATACAACATTAAACTATTTCCAAAACAAGTGTCTCAGAGGCCACCATTCCTTAGACCCAGAAACCTCAGACTACTAACTAACTTTGAACGTGAAACACCATATACTGTGATACCTGGACAGGCCAGCAAGAAATCTTAGACCTTGTAAAAGAGTATGACTGTGACAGTGTCTTCTTGTGCTTTCAGCGTGTCGAATGTTTATTCTTTTTTATGATTAACCAGGGTAATTTGCCAGAATTATAACAATAATAATAAACTTTATTTAAAGAACATCTTTCATACAAATAGCAGCTCAAAGTGCTTTACAAACCAAGCATAAAAATAATATAT
This sequence comes from Lepisosteus platostomus, assembly GCF_059453375.1. Lineage (NCBI taxonomy): Eukaryota > Metazoa > Chordata > Actinopteri > Semionotiformes > Lepisosteidae > Lepisosteus > Lepisosteus platostomus. The sequence goes on along the minus strand of NC_142618.1, from coordinate 4,920,616 downwards.
TAAAATTAAAAGATATACATTCAGAAGATCCCCTTTGTCCATTTGTGTTTACCTGTCCCGCAGCTGGGCGAAAACTGGAATTCTGTCTATTGTTTTTAGGCTTTCTGTTCAGGCTTTGGCACCAGACTTTGATGATAGTAGGTTGTAACAATAATGGTCTCTTCACGTTTTTCTGCTCCAGCTACTTCCACATTCCTTCCCTTGTGCAGGCTGGACTGCCTGCTCAGTTTATTTCTCCTTCCTGTGGAAAGCACAGACATTGCATTTCAAGTCCTCAGAGATCAGAAGGGTGCAAGTTAATAAAATGGTTCACTTACAACTAATGATCAGTACTCCTCCCATGAGAGACAGAGAGGCAACAGTCAGATTTAATTAATTCTTTTATTAAGCACGATCATCTGACAGTACATTTTAATCAAATTAATGATGGCTAATGAAAATCAGAACAAGATTTAATTTCAAATTGACATGAAACATTCAGTAGTTTGGTTTCTTAAACGATGTCTTGTGCAGGACATATTAATTAATTTGGGGGAATCAGAAACTTAGTCCCTGTTGGAGAGATTGAGGAGACGTTGAAAAGAGAAGCTACAGTGCCACCTCGTGGTGTAAATGGGAACTTCACATCAAATTGTTCAGAATGAATAGAGATAATAATTAATAATTGCTTACACTCAAAGCGCTTTACAGGTAATGGGGACTCCCCTCCACCACCACCAGTGTGCAGCCCCACCTGGATGATGCGACGGCAGCCATAGTGCACCAGAACGCTCACCGCACATCAGCTATCAGTGGGGAGGAGAGCAGAGTAATGAAGCCAATTCATAGATGGGGGTTAGTAGGAGGCCATGATTGGTAAGGGCCAATGGGAAGTTTGACCAGGACGCCAGGGTTACACCCCTACTCTTTTCAAGAAATGCCCTGGGATTTTTAATGACCACAGAGAGTCAGGACCTCGGTTTTACATCTCATCCGAAGGACGGCGCCTGTTTACAGTATAGTGTCCCCGTCACTATACTGGGGCATTAGGACCCACATGAGCCGCAGGGTGAGCACCCCCTGCTGGCCCCACTAACACCTCTTCCAGCAGCAACCTTAGTGTTTCCCAGGAGGTCTCGCATCCAGGTACTGACCAGGCTCACACCTGCTGAGCTTCAGTGGGCTGCCAGTTGTAGAGTGATATGGCTGCTGGAGATGCCAAGCTCATTTGTCAAAAAATTATACAAATCAGTTCACTCTTGAATTACTCAAGCATAAAAAAGTCTTTATCTATTACATTATAGTGAATTGAGATTATTATAATGCCATTAGATATGACACATTTTATGGATAACACAGTTTAAATTGTAAAACAAAAATCATTCTACATTTTCTGCAAATTCTTAAATCACTGTACAGTAACTGGCTTCCAAAACGTATGACGTTTGCAGCACTATTTCATTGTAGCAACTATTACAGTTAGGCAGCTATTTAAAAAATAGACCATTTGTGTAACTGAAAGCTCAGGCAGAGAAAAAAAACAAACGTCACTGGGCCCTCCAGGAACTCAGTTTAAGATCCTTACATTAGCGGGACCCAGGCAGCAAGATCCTGGCCTGGCCGGCACAGGGGGCAAGTTGGGAATTCAGCCCGGACAGGACACTAGTCCATCACAGCCGACACACATGTTCTGGGTGCAGATTACAGATGCCAATGAATGTGGACAGCAAGTCTTTGGATTATGGAGGGAAACTAGAGCACACAGACAAAATCAATATGCAGGGGGTGTGGAGAACATGCAGACTCCACCCAGAAGACCCTCAGGCCCGACCCCAGGATGCAGGGGCTGTGAGGAGGAAGTGTCTCCCTGCCAGTATAGGTGTCAAATCTCTGTTGAATAATAAACTGGACTAAAGACATGACAGGGAGAGAGTGGGGGGGGGGGGGGGTTGTCCTATTCAATGCAGTTATCTTTTTTAGTGATACAGTACATTTAAAATGTAAAACTCGACTATCACTACAAGAACCACAGTCCAAAAAATAAACTCAAGATTATAAATCACCAGAATATTTATGAGGTTTGCCGTCTTTTTAAAATAAACCACTAAATGGTGCCACAGGAGCCGGTTCGGACTCCCGTGAAGAGTGTTGTAAAAGACCCTGTGCGGTCCGGTATCATCCGGAAGTGACTGGAGGAGGACATCAGGGAAGACGCAGCGAGGAATGGAGGGGATGAAGGGGGGCGATGAAGACAGTGATGTGGTGCGTGGGGGGAGCGCAGGCGAACGAGTCCAGAGGGGGAAATCAGGGAGCAGCCCAAGGTCCAGGTGCCGGGAGATCCATCAGAGACGAAGATGATTAAAAATAGGGACAGGAAACTGGGATCAGGAACACGGTAGATTAAACCCATAACAGGACCAGGCGCTCCCAGCCCCAGACTCGGAGGTCAGGACGTCTGGGGAAAAGGCCCTTTCCCTCGGACTGCTCCTGAGCCCGGTGGATAGGCGGGCCTTCAGACGTCCGTCTCCCAGAGCTCAGCCCGGAACTGCGGAGACGCCGGACGTAAATAGGGAAACAGGGATAGGAAACAGCTGGGATAAATAAGGCTGGGGAAAACAATGAAAAAGGTAGGAGCGCCCTCTAGAGGAGGGATGAAGAACGTGACGAATGGTTCATGTCCAGCCATACTACCCAAGAAGGGACGTATGCAGTCTTCTGATAAATTCATTTCTGGATTGATCCTTAATTCCTTAATTAACCCAAATACTACAGGTCCCTTCAGAATTGCTAGAGCAAAGACTGGAGCAATGGAAGAACCAAGGCTGGCTCCTGCTAATCTAAATTTTATTGTACATGAGCCTGGAGATATTAGCGTTCAGCTTGTTATCTCCAGAAAATTCCTCCCTGAAACAGTTTGCATTGACTTCAGTGGACCGACCTCTCAATAGATCTCTTAGGTGTAAGACAAAGCAATAGTATTAATACGCCTAAGAAACTCCCATCGTTTACAGTTTAAAATCCATACTGATGGGTACGATAAACATGGTTTTATCTTCAAACTGTGATTCAGACCCTTGGCAACTGAGTGCTAAGAGTCAGCTGTACATAAACGACTGTTCAAATGAAGCAGGTGTCCTACATTGCCAAATCTCTTTCGAATGAAAAAATGGCAACTTTGCATTTAGAAGAAAGGTAATAACACTAAGAAGGCTTTGGAGTCTGTATGCTAACTCCCTGGAAATATTTGTTACACGTGTCCCAAAATGCTGAAAAGGAGAACTTCCGTTTCAGTAAGATTTCTTTAGAAACAATGCAGGCAATCATTGCTTTTTTCGCACTTTTCGGCAGGGACTGTACCGCCCAGTAGAAGGCTCCTGATGCGCACAGCCGGTGTTTGTCTGTGCTCGCATTCCTGCGCGTATTGTCGGACGGCGTGACGCACCGCTGTTTTCACGATCTCCTTGCTGGCGGTGCGCAGCTCGGCGTCCTCCAGTCTCCTCTCCGGTGGGTATCCGGCGCCATGAGGAAATAAAAGCGAAAAAGTGATGGGAATTTAACTGAAAGGACATGGCAGGTGTTCGGGTCTTAATTTATTTGTAGATTGGACACAAAATTACTGGCACAATTCAGCTGGAATATTATTACTACCATCCCTCGCTATACAGTACGTGCACAATTGATTCCACATTTCTCGACTCGTTGGCCAAGAATCATAAAAGCCACACGAAATTCCCGTTGAATGTAGAAGTCTCCCCCATCCGTTCTGTCGTAACCAGACAAAACAATTGGATTGCGTCTCAAAAATAAGAGACTTGTAAACAGGACAAGGACAACATTGAACTTATTCAATTCTGCCTTAGAACATCTGAAAATCGAGTGTTCTAAATTTTGGATAAGGTACGGGATCATTTTTTGGGCTATGATGGCGCTGAAGCACCGTTACTGCAAATGAGTCTAGACCTGTTCTCTTCCTGCTCTCAACCTGACTTGCTTTGAAACCCTTTCAGAACATTCAGATACACTGTTTTGCTGTACAATTGTGTGGTACAATAACTCAGTGAATCTTGCATAGCCACAAGACAGACATTAAAAATCCTTAAGCACACATTGAGCTTCTGTACTATATAAAATGGTATGGGTGAAACAGGCTTTATTTACATTACATCCAACATTCAAGAACACAAAAAGCACAGAAGTGAAAAAGAGCATTAAGCTCATTTGGTTTCTAGTAGCTCACAGTCCTGTGACCCCATTGAAATACACCTGAATCAAATCATCTAATTAAAGACAGAGTTTTTAAGCTTTGTGAACAGTAACTGATTAAATAGTTCTGCTTTAGAGCTGTATTGAGGACAGGGACATATTTCTTTGTTCTGTCCTGCCCCTTACTTCTCTTAAAGACTTTGCACAGAACATGAATTTAAAATGTTTTACTCTACTTCAAACATTGCATTGACTTTCTAATTAACATACTTTCTGCTTGTTTATAAGTGCCTGTGTTCATCCCTGGCAAACTCAGTCATGTTTAAATTATCACATTAGCTGTTAACAACCCTTAAAAATATGGAGGAGCTTTAAAGTTGGACATGTTTATAAATTCAGTTTATAAACAAGTATTTTGTAAGTTCTTTCTTTCTTATCAAGTCCTAGTACACCAGGTAAAATATCTAATTATAATGGAAGTAAAAAGCAAGTTATCTGAAATTCTGTTGCTTTTCTTCAGAGGTTTATGTATTTTTACCCACCTTTCCTGAAGCAGATAAAGGTATGCATATACAGGAGAAATGAGGACATTAATTATATTCAGTTTTAACTGTAAGAACTAATTGCCTCATTTTCTGATATTCGTCATTAAAAACGTATATGGTTGTTAATAATGTTATTACTAATGAACTTTTTATATCAACGATATTATAGGACAATAATGAAATACAAAGCACACTGCATCTCTGCAGTCATGTTAAGATTGGCTAGAGGCAGGTCCAGGGAAGATGTCAGACCACCTACGATGAAACTACAGTGTCACAACCTCTCTCTTTCCTAAGGACTAAAATATTTAAAAGTACTCCAGCTCCATATGATTATTTTATGGGATAGTTATATTTATCAAATGAAAATATCTCACTAGAAATTGCACAAATTGTAACTCATGGTATATGTAAAATATGGAAAGCATCCCATTTTAGAATACATCTAAACAGGGCTTAGCTCTCTTCAATTAACATTTACAGTACACTGTCACTCTTCAAATTAACAGTGTGCTCTAGTTTAAGGAAGACAAGAATATGCAGATGAGATATTAAAGGCAGCTACAGTTCAGGACCAGGAAACCCCTTTCTTAGTAATTATTACTGAGTGACAAGGCCACATCAGCTAGATTTTCTCCTGATGTTCCTCGTTTTGGAAATACTGTGACCTCTGTACCCACCACACCAATTAGAAGTGAAGCACAAGTGTCAGTTTTCTCAGTGTAAATGAGGTTCTCGCCATTAGAAAACCTATTAGCCTCTCAGTAGGGAAGCCAGTATTTCCTGGCCAGCTACAGCTAGTGTCACACAGCTGGCATTCATTAGCTTCCAAAAGGAAAAGTCTATTACTGCAACCGAAAATAGAAGTCACAATTAAATACATAATGCAAAACAAAACAACTTTCATTGACAAGCAGCATGAGACAGAACCACATGTACAGAATGTCATTGAACTGTTTCCTAGACTTGAGTTCCCAATCTCAGCTCCAGGAGGGACCTGAGCCTTCTGGCTTGATGAAAAGTCAATCAAAAACTTAACCTAATCATTTTCTCTGTTAGAAACAGATAGGAGTTTGTCTCTTAAGGCCTGTTGATTTCTCAAAACCTTCACTTCTTTTAGAAGTGCTGTTGCCGATAAATGATCTTGTCGTCTGGTTAGAAGTCATACAATTCAACAATTAATTGAATAATCATAGCATCCATGGCCCACGAATATACAGTACTTCGCCTGCCAAGAACTACATTTCAGACACTTGGTCTATATTCAGGTAGAAATATTTAATTTGCATCTTACAGATAAAAGCAATGCTTCAAGCTGCAGTGCTGAGCAGTTGTCTCAGGTTTGCACTTATTCTGTGCTGTTCAAGAAGAGAGACATTCTAGGCGCCAGTAGTATTAATTTACCATCAGAAAATTTTCTGCAAACAGTGCGAAAGTAAATTAACTGTGTTAAGAGCATAAAACGAAGGAACAGAAGTGAGTTTTGTGATTCATATTATGTTACCAGAATTTTTGCTTAATATTACAACATTAGAAAGGTTACTATAGAGAGGAAGCCATTAGGCCTACTTAGCTTGTCTGTCTGCTTATTGTAACAATGTGCATCCAAACAATATTTTTTCATTTTGAGAATTTGTTTTGTCCGAGATAAAATCTAATATATCAAACAGGGGATTTATTTTCTTTGTCCTGCTTTACAAATTGATCTGAATGTACTGTAGATTATATTCTACACTTTATAGGTAGAATATGTTGTTTCACTTATCTGAAAAATAATAAAATGCACATAAGTTCAACCCATTCATTACTAAGACTACAGCTGGTATTTAATCAGCTCTTGTATACAGGTACTCACTCCAGAACAGAGAGCCATAGTCCTGTATGTTTTATAGGAAACATCAAATCCTTGGTTACTAAAGATTTTGTAAAATGTGTCCTTCATTATATAAGCGCTATATAAGTGTAAGCAATTATTATTATTATTATAATTATTCATTGAAAATAATGTGCTTCTGATAAAACTGTGCCAGTTTGTTAAAGAGCATTTGTAGAGTACAAACCCCATATTAATCACAATAAGATAAATCAAGTCCAAAAAATGTTTTTCTGGATAAAATTCTTTTTAGACAAAATATCACCTTAAGTAAAGCCTAGCTAATTCTAAATACAGAGACCTTCAAAAGCATGTTTCTAGAAACGCACGTGAACAAAAATTAAGGATTTTTATTATTTTTGACACACATACATGTTACTCAGTTAAAATATGTACCTCTGGCTGCAAAAACTCATTAAACAATAAACCACCTATGATATTGCCGAAGGTACAGAATCCCACAATTATTTTATCTGAACTATTTTACCATTAAAATACTCACTGGAACTTGACGTGCACGCCATTTTCAGGTAGCGTTCTGTTAACAACAAGTTGTAGTTACAATCCTGTGATATTACCGGAATCAGCTTTGCTCTCCGACACTTTGCTTCCAGTGTGAGAAATGTCTAAGAATAACGCAGTGCACATGCACTCACCCCTCTCTGCTGGGTACATGCTAATCACCCTTAATTACATGCAGTCGCATCCCCCGAGTTCAGTCCGGTATGTCAGCTGTATTTTCAGCCTATGTTGCTGTTGTTTAGCTGTATATCAAGCTAAACAAGCTAAATAAGTGACACAACAAAAATGGACATGCTAAAGTTACTTCTCTCTCTTTACTATAGCATTCATAACATTCGTGCAGATTATATTTATACATCCTGTGTTAGATTTACCTTTTTGGATAAGACTTGATTAAAATGGTTATGGTATTTTCTACCAAGTCATTCACACTTTCCATAAGAGTGATTTTGATCAGCAATTCTTACATCAGTAAATTAAAAAAACATATAGACCTGTATACAGTATAGCCTTTTTGGTGGTAACTAATTACCTTTAATAAAAGCCTAACAAACACCTCTGCCCTTCTCAAATACTGTTTCTGTACATTATAGCACATATTTCAAAGGGATTTCTTGTGTGGGTTTTAAATGTTCTTTTTACGGGTAGAAAATGATTTTGCTGCTAGGCGTTATGTGTTCTGTCATGTTCTCCAAGATATTTTGCTTCACTGCTTGCTACTATACCCACACAATTGTTTCGTAAAAATACCTTTTAGAACAATTCTGAAATGTTGGGAATTGTTAAACGTGAACCAGCCTAATGTTAGGAGGCATTAAAGGAGAGCTTTTTGGAGCGCAGCTCTGGTAGCTACCCAAAACTCCTCCCAGCTTTGAGCAGCCCTCTTCACCCCAAACTATTTTTTCCATTCATCCATTATCAGAGGGGCGCTTACCCTGGTGGTGGGACCTGCCGCAGCCTGGAGGCTGCCCCAGAAACACCGCCAGCAGGCCGGACGCAAGACTGCTCAACCCCTGGGCCTCACACCAGCCACCCACGGATCACACCCGTGCAGCACACCATTCAAACACACACTAACACGGGGAGAACATGCAAACTCCACCCAGACAGGCACCCAGAGCCAGAATCGAACTCGGGACACAGCAGCCACATTGGGAACAGAAGCAGATAAATGAAAGGGAATGCCCCTATGTGACAGGCGAACACCTTTAGCCCAGTGCTCATGTCACAAGCAATGCTGGGTAAGGCAAAAAAAAACAAGAGAAAAATAGTGTTTAGTAAGACACTCCAATTTTCATACATTTACAACAGAACGGCATTTTTTAATGAACTCCTTAATTTTCTCTCCAATTTCTTTGACTACATTTATTGCCAAAGTAATGTTGACCTAACATAAACACCTTCAGTTTTCCACACACAAAATACTCATGGTGCAGGAGGAGAACCTGTAGGGTTTTCATTCTGTGATTCGGGAAAACCTGCCGCAGGAAAAACAAAGTATTGATCTTAATTCAAGGGAACAGAAGTATAACATGCTACACATTAGGTACATGCTATCTAACTAAACAAGCTGCTTTGTCAACAAACAAGCTGCCTTTAAAATAGGAAGCCCCCTGATCTTTAATACAGTGTATTTAATATTCTACCAAAACTAAACAATAAAATTCCAGTACATAATGCTAAGTGATATATTTTATTAAAAATATTTAAAAGTGCTCTGTACACATCAATCGGTTGCCTTTGCCACTATCCACCACTACCAGCACAGATATGACACTATGTGGACAGTGGGCAATGTACATGAATCTATACAGTGTTCATCAGAGATATGCTACAAATGTACATCTTTTCTGAACAGATTTGATTGGTGTACTGTATAACAGCGCAATCACTGTCCACAGAATTAAGGCAAAGTGGTCTCCCCGAATGGAACGACAAATACACATCTCACACAACTTTGGTATATTCTAGGTAGAAAAAATATCCTCGTTTCACATTTTTTTACACCTTTTATTTTTTATTTAAAAAAAAACGGAATTCTACCACCAACACCCGAAACTAACGAAAAACAAAGCACGTGATCCGCTACGGTGGGCAAGAACTACTGCAGAGGCCCGTGCGTTCGTACACTAGTATTTTTAGTGTCCTAAGAAGTCGTCGCCGCACGCGAGCCCGAATCAGGGATGTTCCCAGGCGTTCTTCACGAGCAGGCGATGCTCTCCAGGTGCTGCTCCGCCTCGGCGGCCATGGCGGCGGCCTGGAGCTGCTCCGTCTCGCTGGGCCCGGCGCCACCGGGGACCTGCTTGCGCTCGCTGTGCATGTTGTTCTCGTGCCGCTTCAGGTCCGAGGCCTTGGCGAAGGCCTTGGTGCAGGAGCCGCAGACGAAGGGCTTCTCCCCCCGGTGGCGCCGCTCGTGGTCCTTCAGGTGCGACTTGTGCTTGAAGGCCTTGTCGCACATCTGGCACCCGAAGGGCCGCTCATTGCTGTGCACCCGCTCGTGCTTCTTCAGATCGGGGGCGCGGATGAAGGACTTGCCGCACACGTCGCAGCGGTACGGTTTGTAGCCCGTGTGGATCTTCAGGTGCTCCTTCAGGTGGGCTTGGGTGGTGAAGGCCTTGGTGCACATCTCGCAGATGAAGGGCCGGTCCGCGGAATGCAGCTTCTCGTGTTTCCTCAAGCGGTTTTCGTCGATGAAGGTCTTCCCGCACACCTGGCAGGCCAGCTGCTCCCGGTGCCCGTACAGCAGGTACTCGAATTTCATGTCCCCCGCCGCCGTCGTCCAGCCGGGCTGCTGCTCGTCTTTCACCTCGCTGATGCTGTCGGCGAAGCTGAGCGCCTGAGGGGTCTGAGAGCCCATGTCCTTGGGCTCGCCGTCCATGGCCTCCACTTCCTGATCGTAGCAGCTCACCTTGTGAACGTCCTCGCTCCCGAGCTCCTTGAGAATCGCCTCCTGCACCCGCAGGGCACTGGTGGGCGACTTTTCGATCTCGGGGTTGGGGGGAGCCTCGTCCCCGACGTCATCCGAAGGGCTCTCGTCCTGATCCCCGAGCACCTCTACGTCGTCATCCTGGCCCTCCTGCGCCTCCGCCGTCGGCAGCGAGATTTTGACGATGTCGTAATTAAATTTGGCTTTCCTGTGGTCGCTCTTTTCCTCAGGGGGAGAGAGGTCCCGTTTTTGGGAGCACAGTTTATCTAGAAACCTTATGCCAAGGATCTGACCAGAGGACATCATCAGATTTACGTCTTCTTTCTTGACTGAAATTTTGGCGGTGTACATGTAATTCAGCACCTCCTCAAAGATGTCTGACCGGAGGAAGTCAATCTCTATTACAGAGGAGTTGTCCACCTCGTGCTTTTTAAACAGCTTTTTGAAGTAGTTACTGCAAGCTGCCAGAACACAGCGGTGGGCTCTGAATTTGACATCTTCCACAACCACTGCTATGTCACAGTACTCGCCTTCCAACCTCTGCTCGTTCAGTATCTTCAGAAAGACTGTTTTGTGTTCGTCGTCAACATACTTCACTGTTTCTGACATGGTGCCCCGTGATCCTGCAGATTCACAAAATAGGTTTAAGAAACACTGCACGTATAAACACTGTCACCATGTGCCCTGTGTATTTAAAATGAACTGCGGTGATCAAAGATATTGGTTTCTGCCACATATAACCTAAAACTCTTCAGCAAGAGAAAGTGTTGTCACTAAGGAAGCTTTAGCTTTCCAATGTTTGTTTCACTCTAGGCAGTGAAGTAAACCATTAACTAATTATACCACAATACATTTATATCATAATCTCCTACATATACAGCTTTTTTACGTTTTCTTACCATTGATTAACACAATGGTCCACAACTGCAAACACAACAACAAAAATGAGTGCACAAGCAAAAAACAATACAAAAATGGGTGCACAATAAAAAATGTGTCCAAAATGGAAACAGGTTTTCACAATGGACATGACACCTGTTGTTAGGTGAGAGGGCAGCGCGGAGTGGAGTGCGTGTTTTGAGTTCTCGATGAGATGTTTTTGTGAATTTTCTAAAATCTTAAGAACACCAAGACAGTATTTTTGTGTACTCCTTTCTGTTTGTGCACGCATTTTTGTTTGTGAACTCATTTTTGGTTTTTATGCTTTGCTCTTCTGGGCCAAAACTGATTATTCAAATGTCTCACTTCATTGAAGCAACAGTTGCCTTTAAATCCCTCAAAGCTTCAATAGAAGGATTACTAATGTGTGGCTTAAATTAAATAATTATAGAATTACACTGGTGTAGAACAAAATACAAAGGACTAGACTTTCCAAGAACTGTCCAGTCGTGGAGGGTCAATGTGTTTTTAGGTTTTCTAGGTTTCTTTAAAGCAGCAGCGTCTTAAGAACTGTTTAATTAGTCCAGTTAAGCCAAAAACAAGCTGATTGAGTGTAAGAGTGGGGTTGGACTGAAAAACTAGAGACATCCCAGCGCTCCCAAACCAACTAGAACTGGACGGGCCTGATCTTGAACATTAGCCAGTTAAAACACCTCTAAAAAAAGCAATATATCACAAAACACACAGAAACGAATACCTTCATGGAGACAAAAGCACCCTTAATGTGAAACTTACACACTTACCTAGGGTATCCTACAGCAATACTATATCAAAGTGCATTTTCCTGACGATTTTATAACGTCTGCGGTAATACACTTTTACTGCAGAGATTTATTTTTAACTTTAACGGTGTCAGAATTTCTGCCCCCCCCATTGAGTGAATATCTGCCTCCCTACAACACTTCCATGCTTCTGCAGTGAACAATCTGGTTAAAGGACGTAAAAACGGATGATGATGATGATGATGAAGATGAAGGTTATTATTATAATAATTATTATTATAGGTGTGCATTCCCCGCCGTTTACAAGCGTTAAGCGTCCTGCAGCCACACAGCAAGCGTGCTCCCGTGCCCCCGCGTCCGCCGCTCAGTCAGTTCGCCTTTGCCGAAGACGCAGCAGACCGGCGAGGAGCGACACCCTGCGCGCAGCCATGCTGCTCCGAGGGCGACTGCAGCTTCCCCGGGCCACTCGCGCGCATCGTGCACACCGACGCGCACGCCTCACCGCCGGCCGCCGGGACGCGCGTCCAGCCCGCCCGCCTGCCCGCCACGGTCCTGTCGGACGAGGAGGGACAAAACAGCAACACCTGGCCGTGTAACTCCGTTTCGGGGGAAAAAAAAAAAAGAGGAATAAAAGAAGGCGAACTAGGTGTATTGATCTGTATTCAAGTTTCAAATGCCAAGAGTACGCCGAGGAGGAACGGGAACCCCAGAGAACAATTGCTGGGGACGGAGCCGTGTGGATTGGAAGGGCGGCGGTGTCGTTTATTTCGGCATCGCTTCCTCCCCACCCCCTCTACACCCCCACAGGCTTTAACGACCGAAACGTTTATAAAATAGTCATCGGGCCCGCCGCGGTTTTCTTTTTTTTTTTTACTGCGGCGGCTGTTCCGGAGAAGAGAAACAACAACAACAACAACAACAACAACTGCTCTCTGCGCGTCCCCCTGTCTGCTCGAGTCGCCCCGGCGCCCGTCCCCGCCGTGATCGCTTCAACAACGACACACAAAAAAAAATGGGGGGCAGCTGAACGTCTTTTATTTATAACCGCGAACTCGACTTTCAGCCGTCTAAAAATGAAACCGCGCGGGGTTGGTTGTTTTTTTTTTGTATCCTTGAAATAAACGAGAGAGAGAGAGAGAGAGGGTGGGGGAAACCAACCGACGGCAGGTCTGCCGGGGGCCGCGCACACACTCGCTCGCAGCCTGACTAGCACCCGCTTTCGGCGGCACAATGCCCGAGCAGCCGGGAGCACTCCCGCCGCGGCGGCGGCCGCCGAGCCCGCCGGCCCGCTGCCGTCGTGAGCGCGCAGGCACCTCACGCCGCTCCAGCGGGGATCCACTTGAGGAATCCCGCGGCTCCCCTTCTCTCCCACCCCCTCTCCCGGCCCCAGGAACAAACAAAATAAAATAAGAAAATGAAATGAAACAATAATAATAATAAGTCATGACGAAGATTGAAAATGCGCTTACCTGGTTTTAAATTATTGTGTCTGGGTTTGTTTTGGTTTTTTTTTTTTGGGAGGGAGGAAGGGGAGGGGGGGGGGTTACAACGAAAGTAAGGGTCCAACGTCACCCAGGCAGTAATGAATAATACTTTGTGCGGTATTGACCCGAGGACGAGCGCTGGCGGAAGGACGCGCTGCGCAGGCACGGAACTGCAGGCCGCTCTGATTGTGCGCATACACCCCGCCAGCGCACGCAGCGCACGCGGGCGGGCGGGCGTGCTCGGGGCCGTTACGCAAGTAGCGTGAGCTGAGCCGGGGAAGCCAGCCCGCCCGACCATGAGCGGCTCCGAGAAACGGCCCCTTCTTACGCAAATGGCGTCTGGCGTGCGAGTGTGTGTGTGTGTGCGCCTAGCTCTCCGGAGCGCGAACCCCAGCGGCAACCGGGAGCAGAGAGCTGGGGCGCGAATATGGCGGTGACGAGCAGGAGACGGGAGCGCCCCCGGGCCTCTTGTCTTTTACCAAAAAACACACACACACACACGTTGTTTTTTTTAAATCATTTCCAAGGGGTTTTGAATTAAGAAGAGTGTCATTCAGAGCCGGACCAACGTGAACGCTTAAAAATGAACTTGTTTTGGAAATCAGCCTAAATAATTACATAAAATAATAGCGCTTAGTTGAAGAGATTTGCCCACAAGTTCAAAATTATTGGAGCGGAAATAACGATAAACGTCTCACCTTTTTTTTCTCCGACGGTTCCGTATTATCTTAGGGGAAATGTAAAAAAAAACCGTTATATCCCTGGCACAATCGCCGGGGATTGTAACAAGTGAAAGTAACTTCAGGAAAAAGTGCGTATCTACTATCATTCCTACTGCTGCATAATAAAATGATAGGGAATTGGGAAACATTTTGTTTGACATGCTACTTTATATAGTTATTTAAAAAAAACAACTGTAACTCACAAATGAATAATTACGTACCATTTTTTATTAGGGAGTAATACAACTAAAAGCTACGAAGAAATTAAAACTTTTGAGAGAGATTTTCTAGTATGTTAAAGTTGCATCTATTTTAATAGCTGTGTGGTAACAAAGAATGGGTTTTGTTTCACTAAAAGCAGTGGGAAAATGATGTCTGGTTATTACTAAGCTTAGGTTTAAACGAATAAGCTTGTATAAAATGGGTCTATTGTAACCGAGAACCGGGACCAGATTTTTAAATAAAAAAATATATTTGTTATGTTTAAGATAAATCATACTCTATCATATTTAAGGAACAAAATTTATGTATTCCAAATGAAATACACGTGACAATACAGATTTGTACGCAGATTTTAACAAGGCATTTTTGTTTTTGCTGACAAAGTCATTGCTTCAGGATCTCGTTCTTGCATTTTCTTTAGAAACTGCAAACAAATTAAAACCTCATAAAACAAGTATACAAGTATGAACTGCAAATTCATTGAGCTCGGCATGACTTTAAGACAAAGATTCAAATCAAGTTGAAAGATGTTTTCCACAATTAATAAAACTCACCAAAATACCTGTCGGAATCATTTTATTCCTGAAGCTCTTCGTTTTGCCTGGTTGCTATTTGTTTTTCAAAGTTTGTTTATATGAAAAGATTTGTGTTTAATTTGGAAATCCATAATTTAAAGAAATTTACAGTAAATGGCCTTGGAAGTATTGTAAAAAAAACAACTAAACATTTCACGACAAGCAAGTTGGTAATCACATCAGATCTGTGAACCCTAAACATGCTGTCATAGTGACAGAGCTACTGTTTGTTTCCACTGAGCAGTTAATATGACAGTTTGGAAATCCATATTTAAATCAAAAGCAAACAAATAGTAATAAGCATGAAGCAACATTATTAGTTCAAGCCACACAGCAAATGAGACCAAAATGGGCCCTGGGATTAAGAGAAAATAAACTGTTCTGATTCCACTAATGAAATTGCCAAACTGGTGTGAATGTGATAATTGAATCTGAAGGCCCACTGCAGTTTTTATGTTGGTGTGAACATGTTGAAGTGTATCTCACATGTACCCTCAGCTCTCAATTTTAGTCTGTAACACACAATACTACATGAGGAACGGAGATATGAGCAATTTTAGCAGCAGCTGTATCACCCTGCAGCTCACAACTGGCAGCCCACAGGAGCTCAGCAGGTGTGAGCCTGGTCAGTACCTGAATGGGAAACCTCCTGGGAAAAACTAAGGTTGCTGCTGGAAGAGGTGCTAGTGGGGCCAGTTGGGGGTGCTCACCTGGTGTCTTTGGGTCCTAATGCCCCAGTATAGTGACAGGGACACTATACTGTAAAAAGGTGCCATCCTTCGGATGAGATGTAAAACTGAGTTCCTTACTCTCTGTTGTCATTTAAAATCCCAGCGTGTTTCCTGGCCAAATTTCTCTGTCCTCAACTAATCATGGTCTCCTAATAATCCCCATCTCTGAACTGGCCTCATCACTCTGTTCTCCTCCCCACTGAGAACTGATGTATGTGAGTGTACTGGTGCACTATAACTGTTGTCACATCATCCAGGTGGGGCTGCAGACTGGTGGAGGAGAGTCCCCATTACCTGAAAAGTGCTTTGAGTGGAGTGTCCAGAAATTACTAATTCTAACATTTATAATGGAAAGTGGTTTTCTCCAGTTTTTCTTAGATCTTACCTTTTGCTTCTATTCACATCTAGCCATGGTCTTGCTGTACAATGAGATTCTGTGCTTTTTAGACACTGAATGTTTCCAATATGCCATTATTTCCTGGTTTCCTTCTGGCAAGAGTGAAGACGTTTGTCACAGTTCGTGGTTTTAGAATTTTGCTGTCTCCAACCTTTTGTCACATTTCTTCAATTTCTGCCTGGAAACCTGTGTCCTGAAAGTGGTGTGTTTTGTGTTTTCTTTTACACTTTTAAATTTTTCTAGGGTCGTCCTCAGCAATCACACACATGTGTTTTGCACATCATTAAGCAAGTCACAAAAAAAAGGTTTCCTTCAGTCTGTGGAGTAGGAGTCAGAAACTTGACAAAGACTGGAATCAGGGTACCGGTGAGTGAAAAATCAATGCACTAGGAACTACATGTAAATGGGTGTCTTTTCCCATCCTAGTCACATGGCTTAGGAGAGCCACTCTTATGTTCTTAAAATATACACGGTCTTGTAAAAGTATTCAAACTCCACCAGTGGAGGTGTCCAATTTTGTGAAATTACAAAATGATGCACTCACAAAGGACATTCACCTTCTTATTTTTAAGCCACACTATTGATGTAACAACAACAATAATTATAATAACAACAATTGCTTACACTTATATAGCTCTTTTCTGGACACTCCACTCAAACTGCTTTATAGATAATGGGAACCCCCTCCACCATCAGTCAGAGTGTGCTGGTTCACTCACAACACATGGGCTGTCAGTGGGGAGGAGTGAGAAATGTAGTTTTGAGCTTGTGCTTTAACCTGTGATCTAAGACAGGTTTTCCTCTATGTTGCAGAGTGTTTTGCTCCATCCATTTGCTCTGAGATTTGAAATGCGTTTTTATTTCCATGGCACTGAACTCTGCACCTCTTTCAAAGACACCATTGAAGACTCACTGATCAAAGGCACTCAGATCTTTACAGAACAAGTACTCAGCATCTCTTCATCAGTAATAATTTCATAGACATTTAACTATTTTCCATCTCACAATGACGTTTATGCGTAGCATTTCCAAGATATATTGTGTACTGTATACTGCTTAATCTTGGATTATAGCTTTTTAACTTGTTAAATTGTTAAACTCCTATCATTTAACAATTAACAATGTGAAGACTTTTGTGGCATTTTGTTTTTCATTTAACCATTACAGAAGCGTTTACATTCTGATTTCGTCTTAGTGGAATCAAAAATGGAAATTAACATTGGATATATTCATAATCCCATAGCTTCTACAATAATGTCATTTTCCATCTTTAAACCTACAGTAGCAATGAATGGCCACTAGAGGTCATATGAAGCACATGACAGTATGTTAACTACAACTACAGTGTTTTTATATAATAATAATGTGTCCCGTTACACTTATATAGTGCTTTTCTGGACACTCCACTCAAAGCG
This sequence comes from Lepisosteus platostomus, assembly GCF_059453375.1. Taxonomy (NCBI): domain Eukaryota; kingdom Metazoa; phylum Chordata; class Actinopteri; order Semionotiformes; family Lepisosteidae; genus Lepisosteus; species Lepisosteus platostomus. The sequence goes on along the minus strand of NC_142618.1, from coordinate 4,903,361 downwards.
CTTTACAGGTAATGGAGACTCCCCTCCACCCCCACCAGTGTGTAGCCCCACCTGGATAATGCAACAGCAGCCATAGTGCGCCAGAGCGCTCACCACTCACCAGCTCCCAGTGGGGAGGAGAGCAGAGAAATGAAGCCAATTCATAGATGGGGATTGGTAGGAGGCCATGATTGGTAAGGGCCAATCAGAAATTCGGCCACAACGCCAGGGTTACACCCCTACTCTTTTTGAGAAACACCATGGGATTTTTAATGACCACAGAGGCATTAGGACCCACACAGACTGCAGGTTGAATGCCTCCTAGTGGCCCCACTAACACCTCTTCCAGCATCAACCTTAGTTTTTCCCAGGAGGTCTCCCATCCAGGTACTGACCAGACTCACACCTGCTGAGCTTCAGTGGGTTGCCAGTTGTGAGTTGCAGAGTGATATGGCTGCTGGCATATAAGAGGAATTATATTGGTCTGTCCGAATTGTGGAACTTAAATTCCTTCCAATTTATATTCTGAAAATGAATGGATTCACAGTTATGACCATACCTGCCATAACACACGTATATTAATCCCAGGAAATGTGGTCTTTTAATAATTCCAAAATAAAGAAAAAAAATCTTATTTTTGATTTCCTGAAGTAATCTTTAATTTACCATAGAAGCACATTCTTTTGTGTTACAACCCATCTAAATTAAGAAAATGTAAATTTCATTTCTTAATGCTCTCTGATGTGTATGGATTTTAAATTGCCGGTGTGAAAAACAAACAGACTAAAAGACTATCTGTCAGGCAGTCTGTATGCAATTTAATTAGTCTAATGACTTTAAATTAGAATACTTTATAGTACAAGCTATTTAACGTCTTCGTACTGCATTGGCTCAATTTTTTTATTTGAAAACTTTTTGTTTACATTTAAAAAATAGAACATGTCATTTCATCAGGTATCAGGTGCAATAAAATAGATTCCAACGCTAAAACCTCTCGTGCAGTGGGTCTCAGTCCTGATGTCAGGTACCTCTTGTCTACTGGGTAACGCGAGTCGAGGAATGGGAGGGTGTCTGACACAGAACTGGTGTCATTTCCACCCATGCCGTTGCCCCAGGAATAAGGGAGTGAAGTTTTAGTTAACTGAGGAAAGACTGTATAGAGGTCTGTGCCCCGAGGCTGCTGGGAATAATGGAATACTTTTGAAAACAACGGAACGAGCGCAGAAATAAACCTGAACCAGCAAGCAGATCCACTACAGCCACCAGGTAGCACTGGAGGTTAAGGGTCCAGGTGGAAAACGGGCAGAAACAGGACTGAGGACAACTGCTCTAGTTTACAGGTCTGTAAGAAATGACTGCTTGCTAATTGATGTGGCATTTATTCAGTGTGTATAGGATTTGGATGAAGTTTATATAATAACCAACTGTTAAGTGTAGTAGATAAGAGCCCCTGAGAAGTGTTTAATATGTACCCCTAACCCTGCTCTTAAGTATAGTGATAACCCAGGGCTGCCATTCCTGGACCTGGAGGGCCAGTGTGTCTGTAGGTTTTCATTGCAACTCGGCTCTTAATAAGATAAATTACCTTGTTAGTGGCATAATTGCACCTGTTTAAAAGCATTTCCCAGCTCTTCAAGTGCTTCAGCTTTAAAGAGAACAAGAGAACCTTGCACCCACACACCAGGCCCCCGGGACCAGAACTGTACAGCCCTGCCTGAACCACAGCAGTTGCCTGTAGGCTCATGCTTAACCCTCTCCCTGCCATTGTGAGAGGTCCCAAAATTAACAGTGCCTGAACATAAATGCCTATAACGTATCCATGGCAAATCTTAGTTAAATGCCATGAAGGTACAATTATTTATGTCTGGTTTATTGCTCTAATATCATTTCATGTTTAAACGTCTCTGCGATGGACTGGTGTCCTGTCCAGGGTGTAGCCTGCCTTGCACCTGTTGCTTGCTGGGATAGGCTCTGGCTCCCCGTGACCCTGCATGGGAAGAAACAGAAAACAGAAGGATGGATGGCTGGCGTGAACTTCTTTTTTCAGGTTGCCTTTCAGAGACTTAGAAATATGCAAATCTCTTGTTCACCAATGCTACTCATTAATTAATTGCATCATAAATGTTGTTTTGTGAAACTATACTTATTTGACAAAGGGAGCCACCTGCTACATTTATTGAACAGGCATCCCAGCAACGGGGAGTTAAGACATCTAGTTCATTAAGTGTGAATTCGTGTTTTATGCATCCTGAATTCAACAATGTAGAAGAGAGAACCATATACACTATAGTTCAGGTGGGTAGCTGCATCAGCATGCGTAGGCTGCAAGGGAACAAGTAACAGGTTTATTCCATGCTGAAAAGAGAAGAGAGAAAACAACGTTTCGGGTGTGAAGCACCAGGAATAAACCTATTACTTGTTCCTTTATATACACTATAGTCAAGGTTGAGAGATCTAATGCAAATAAAAGTGAGCAAATCCAACTTAGTGCAAGTTCACAGTGATATACTAACAGCGATCCATTCAATTTACAAATGGGCCAGAGACATACAGTGTATTTACATACAGTACAGCACCAAAACACTAGCTGAGCAGGGTATGGATGAGTTCTACATGGCTTTGAAATATTAAGAGCATAATCCTATCCTGTTGTTCTGTCATGATTACCTTCTGCTGAGCTGGAGATAAGCATAATGGTGTGTGGGAGTGCAAAGCATTTTATAACTGTACACTGCACCGTTCTCCTGAGGGAAAAGGTGACGGGGAACTTGTGTCACCCAAGCCAGCTGCATATTGCCTGGCTGGTTCTATATCTTTCATGAAGCTTCTCTAGTGGTCTGATCCTTTTCTACTGGGACCAAGTCGAGAATTTCCTTAGTCTCCGATGTACATCCATTCATGTGCCCAACCCATCACCTTTTCAGTTTCCAATCGTGCCACCAGCTCTTGTTCAGTCCCTTACTTGTTTTCTCTGTCCCACTCTGTTGTTCCCCTTATTTTCTAGTCATCAGGTTTAAAAATGAAGTGCACTATAGAACAAACATGGACGTATTCAGACATTTTCCCTCTAAAGAAGCCACATTAAAGTGGTGAATGCACACTGAGTGCTTTGGCTTTTTTGCAAAGAAATATCTCAAGTGAGCAGAAATTAAAGTCTTAGCTAGTAATGCTTTTTTCTATACCTGTCACATGACACAATTTCTAAGTGCAAAACTGATACCTTTTTGTAATAGCAGCAGTTGAAAAGGAGCAGTACTGTACGTCTCCGAGCCTGGAACTGAATGTTAAAAGCAGGGTGTTACTGCTTCTCTGATGGTGAGATATGCAGTACATCTTTATGAAGTGATCTCAAGAGCTGTGTGTTCAGCTGGACAGCTGAACCAGAAGAGTGAGACGGCCATGTCTGGAAGAGGGTGTTGTCTACAGCTCAGTCCTGGCTGGTTGCCTGAAGCCTAGCTGCTTCAGTGAAGTCTGAGTGAGGGTCAGCGCGAGGGTGCTGCTACCACAGCCCAGCAGCCAGGAAGAGGCAGGTTCCGATATACAGTATAATGCTGTGGAAATCGGAGATGCTTTTCAAAGCGACAATCCTCCCTGGCCCCTCCAGACTGATAACGGTCATTATTAAGGCTTTAGAACAGGGGTTCCCAGTCCCGGTGACCCACACCTGTTGGTTGCTGTTCCAGCCGAGCCCTCAGTTACACAATCTGAGCCTTCATTGGCTCAATAATAATAATAAGAAAAATATTCATTTGAACTGCTTGTTGCCGGGTCTTCAACATGTTGGGGGACTTAACTGCCATTTTGTAAGTGAAATAAAAGCCCAAGCTTGGGACTAGAAACAAAATGCAAATGTTCAACCGAGGCAACTTCTTAGATCAAGTCAGGCCTCAATGATCTGACGAAGGTGTGCTGGAATGAAATCCAGCAGGTGTGTGGATGACCAGGACCAGGACTGGGAACCTCTGCTCTCGAGAGTCACATGGATGCTAATTAAGTTCTAAGCATTTAGGGAAAAAATGTGACGTGATAACAGGATAACTGAAGCAACTGTCAGTTCTGTAATGTCAAGTAATGTTGTTGGCACATCTAATGCATGGTTAAATATTATGCACTTAACACGGATAGCCTATAGTATTTTTGGGGTGATTTTATTTCATAAATAAAATGTAGCTACTTAAATTATTATTTTTAAATCTCTCATTACTTCATTACTGTGACGTGAACGTGCAGACTATTTCTGGAAATGTTTCCAGCAGTGGATGCATAAGCAAGATGGATCAATGCAAAAACAGCGAGTCCTTCTGCGACACGGCGAAGATGATGCACTGAACGCCTCCAGCCGTTGCCAATGACTGCTTCTCAACCCCTTTTCACTTCCCAAACACTGGGGTTTCCGGCGCTCAGTCCGCCAGTCCCCGGGGAGTCTGCGGCGGTACCGGGGCTCCATGGCAACACGGCGTCAGCAGCTCCTGTACAGAGTGTGAGCCGGAGAGTGCAGCTCCTCTCCCCGAGCAGAGGCAGCCCAGAGCATGATACCTTACCCTCCAGTCTGTCTGGCCTTTACATTTCATTCAGCAAAATTCATCTGAATGACCTCCGTATACCTTTCTTTGTGTTTTTTTTTAGAAAATGTTGGCCTTTACTCTAGTTTTGTAAGCTATGGAACAACTTACTGGAGACATATTGAGCATTGTAGGAGAAACACAAATCCACACCTTTATTTCTATGATATTGTACAAAACACTTTATGAAACAACTGAAATCTTTAATGTGATTTTAACAACAGAGGACTTGAATACCAATCTAAAGAACCCTAATGTTTACATGAGAACATAAGAAGGATCTCAACTGAGACCGTTTTTTTGTTACCACTTTTAAAGAGGATACTCGAAAATAACTTTTGGCATGTTCTAAAATCAGACTCATTTGTCCGCATCACTTTAAAGCTTTAGATCAGCATAGTTTGAAAGAAAAAAGACGTGATGCACTCTAAATATTGTCTGTAGTGAGACATAAAGCAAAACCATGTACGGTGTTTCTCAGTATATTTTATTAAGAAGAAAACACACATTCTTTTAAATGTATTTACCACTTTTATTTCACTAATGCGGAAACACACATTCAACATGTATCATATTGCAGCTGATGACAGGATGGGGACAGAATATCCTTCATGTAGATCATTAGATACCATGAACACTAATGCAGATTCAGAACTGGCTGGAAGGTCCCGTCTGTACAGTTTAAGGCTTGGCTGTGTCACTACGAAGTGAATGTCAAGTGAATTCTGGGACTCCACAGCTATTGTCTTTGACTAGACAGGTGATGATAAACAAAATCGATATACAGTCTCAAGTAAACATACTCGTAATGTAAGCTACTGTATGTTACACAGTCTGTTCTTCCTGCAGCACAATCTTATTCAGAGATTATCTTTCTTTCTCTAATACAGAAATATTCTATATTGAGCCTTCACAGCTTAGAATGGAATTTAGTGGAAAAAAATTCAATGATTTAAGTAAAAATGACTAACTCATGATCTAAGAACAGTATCTTTCTGCCTAAGAAGCACATGTATGTACCATATTATGTCCTTTACAATGTTAAGGTTCACTGTTGTTTAGCAGGCAATATTAGGAAAATCAGATAGAATCCAGTTACAAGGTTCAAGGTGTTGAGAGTAAACAGATATGAGCTCAGTAATGTTGTTGGCACATCTAATGCATGGTTAAATATTATGCACTTAACACGTATAGCCTAGAGTATTTTTGGGGTGATTTTGTTTCATAAATAAAATGTAGCTACTTAAATTATTTTTTTTATCTCTCATTACTTTCTAAGGCAGTGAGTAAAAATTTTAATTATTTAATTCCACTGCCTTTTGCATGACCGTGCATGTACAGTATATTAAGAACCTGGATAATTATTCTTTTAATTTTCTACATTTTTTTTTTAAAAAACCAATGCAGCATTGCTTCATTTCCATGCAATATGCATTTTCCAATACTTAATTTGATTGATTGAGTTACTTAAGCCAGTGTCCATAACATGACTGTGGAAGGTGATTAGTTCTATAATGTGCTCCAATGCAACGAGAGTGAGTATTGGCTTGTGAAGTCAAAGCCGACTCCACACAGGCATCCTTTATTCCTAATGATGTGAAAACATTTCCTCTGAAGTGTAGGCTTTAATCCTAAAAACGAAGAGAAAGGAACAAGTAAATACAAGTAAATACAAGAGGAACTAATAGCGTTCAATCCAAACCAGTGGCAAATGTCTTGTGGGAATCAAAACATCTAATGTCACGCATTAGAAATCAATTAAGTACGTATTAGTTACAGACCTGTCAGTATCATTATTTGCATGATGTAATAATTTTATTAATTAATATCGGGGTGCTATTAAATTACAGTGCAACACATTTAAGGACAGCTGTCACAGTTTCTCAAAACTTGGCTTCATACAATGCCACACGTTTAAAGGAGTATAAAAAGTCAAGTATCTGGAATTTTGCTTTTCTTTTTAATCATATTAGCAGCTTTGGTCACTGTGCCTAACCCTCACCAACGTCTGTATAAAGGCTAGGGCCAGATTTTGGGAAAAGTCATTTGTTCAGTTAAGGGAAAGCAGCACAGAGAAGAAACAATACAATACAAAAGAGCCTGAGTTTTGGCCCCAGTATATCATCTTGAGTCATCACTACTGTTACTAGATCAATAGTATTAACGTCGGGTGATGAGATTAGTGGAGTACCTCAGTACCTAGTGTAGACTCTTGGTCGCCACATTATAGAAAAGATATTGCTGCTGTTGCATCAGTCCAGAAAAGAGCGATCAAGTATATTCCAGGGCTTAAGGACATGCCCTACGCTAAAACTGAATGAACTGAAACCCTTTTAGATGTAAACAGAGAAGGGGACCCGATTCAAGAATTGCAAGGGAACCTGATATCCTCATAGGCACTGAAAATTTAAATCCAGCAGATTTGTTTTCAAAATGAAAAGTAAAAACTGAACCAAAACACTCAAAAGGCGACTACATGGAAGTGCATTTTATAGGAAATACAGTACAGAACAGGAGATCCTTTACCCAAAGGGTGAAGATTGGCCTCTCAAGAAATGTCTGAATGAGATGCTTTGGTTCAACTAGTTACTATGAAATAAGATAGATGGGTCAAATAGCCTCACATTTGTAATCTTTCTTGCATTCTTATTTCATGGTCTTTCAAGATAATTACTATATTTATCATCATAAAGGTGTTCTTGCTACGGTTTCTCATTATACTCATTTAGCAGAATTACAGGTACTTTAGTTATACAATCCTAGCAACATGTGGGTACATAATAGGGTTACAAACTGTAATAGCTGTCCTTTAACACCTCTGCTGACCTGTCCTGTTTTTGGACTAATATGCATAGAGAATGCTAACAAGTATTAGTTTTTACAAAAAATGATCTCACACTACACATTTCTCACACAGCCAAGGAAACTAACCAACTGATTTATGGATCTGAAAATGTTCTGGGATAAAATCTCTGACACGCACAGTTATAGAATTTGGAAACTGTCTGAAGCATAAACACAATTTAGGTTCTTTAAATAACAACACAATGTCAAATTATAAATGTGCTATTAACTGTATAACAAAACTACCCAAATGTTTTAGAGGTTTAAAAGAAAGCAGTTTCTGCTTTCTGTTTTCTTCATTTTCACCTTTTTTATTGTATTTGTTTGGTTATCAATAAAATGTACGTAAAGTGCAACTCGAAAATTCTCTGGATTGAAAGGTACTTTCTAAAAATAAAAATGATTGATTTGCAGTCACAGTTGTGATCGCTCTTCTGTAATTATTCAGGCCTGATCCTCAGTGGTCCTCTGATGGGGTTAGGTATATTCTTTCACAAATGATGAGAAACAGCTACATACCCTGTACGACTGTTTAAATACTCAAAAGCTTAACATTTTAAGATCTTACTTTTTTCAAACAGCCAATTTTTTAACACATATAAGCTAATTAAAAAAGCATGCATAATACACTTGCAGAAAATAAAAAGCAACTTGACCAGCACACAGTATTTGCCCCTCTTCTGAGCATGCCTCTAATGAGCTGAACTGAATTACAGTAGCACTTATGTACAAAATCACTTTCAAACCAACACAAAGCACAATTTTGCAAAAGCAGAAGGCAGAGTGACACCTTCCTTATTACTTTCAGCAAAATGTTTGCATTTGTTCCTTCAAGAGACATCATGCAGTTAAAACCAAATTAGAACGATTCAAGGCTTCAAAATGTTCTGCTCTGACTTCACATTTGAAGCAAAAATGAGATGCTTTCTTAAACAAAGTTGGTTAGTGCACGCTCAAGTCAATGTGAACAAAGCCTTTATCACAAGAAAGCTGTAAAGAAATCAAATAAAGGGTTGATTAATACAAGCAAAGATGACTGGCAAAGGTTTGGAGCACAAACATAATGAAACAAAAGCTGCCCCCTGAACACCTCTAACTGGCATAAAGCTCAGCAAAGAAAAGTAAAATAAATTAAATGTATAGTATTTGAATTTTGGAGCAATGCTAAAAGGGTCTGTTTTTTTCTTTCACCAATCAATGACTGACCACTTCCAACTGCGGTCATTTAGAAGAAAAAAATGCAAAAGAAGAAACGTTCTTGGATTCTGCTCGGTTTTTGCCAGGAAGAGGTGCTGAGGCCCAAGTCAATGGATGGGATGTGGCCCTGCTGCATGCTGACCAGTGCTGCATTCCTCTTACCTGCCATCACTCCTCCCCATCCTCTGGCGTGATCTCTGTCTCTTTATGAACCACTACTTTGGTCACTGACATGTCAGGGTGTTGCTCTTTGGCTTCTTTAATTGCCTGAGCCAGGGCCTAGCTCAAGGAGACCATTGGTGGGGAAACAAAGAGGAGGTGGAACGTGCATGATCAGAAGCAGGGTGGAGATTCATGGTCATTTACATCATTTACACATGAGAGTGAAATTAAGACAATTAGCATCTCAAAAACCCACAAAAAAAAGGAAAGAATCACCACCTCAAGGAGCATGCGCATTGTAACAAGGGTCTTTCTCGTACCTTCCTTTTGTAAGGATTTTCTCAAAACACGAATGATTCGGACGGTTCGGGATACTGAAACACAACAGCGCTGTGACTGTTAACCCCTACCTGGTCGTGGTCAATATCGGCGTCGCCAGTGATGACAATCCTCTTCTCGATCCTTGTTTCCGAGATGCCGCCCTTCACAGTCTGCAGGGGTTTGCAATAGATAGGACACACTTCTCAACCGGGGAATCACTGTGGTTTTAGATTCCACACAATACTGCTGGAGTCAGCCACAGCAGTGTGGCGCCATGGATACTCATCTTCCTGTTGGCTTCAGCTGGCCATAACTGAAATGGCTTTGCTTTCTTAGAAATAACTGTGTCAACGCTGGTGCTATTGCAATGGTAATTACACAATTCCTTCAGTTTTTAATAAAGTCTTTCACAGTAATTGTAAAGATATTTTTTTATTAAATCATTTTAATACCAGCAAGGAAAAACTTATTAAGTGATAACTTAATGCACTATTTCTTTCTGGAAATGATGACAGAGATTCGTGGACTGAAATTCCTTTAAACTCTTCAATTATAACCGATACCGCAGGGCTTTTAGCGTTTAGATTTTCCAGCTCAAACCCATTTTCTAACTGGAGCTCTTTCTCACCTTTGTGATATGTGTAGTAGTGGTAGTGCTTGTGGTCTCTGAAGTGATGGTCTGGGCACTCATCAACACCCCAGGCTCAGCATCGCCCGCGGTGTCTCCCTGAACAGACCAAGGCAAAACACAGACTGTCACCAGACCAGTGGCTTTTCAAACCTTTTCCAAGATATCCAACAAAACCGGCTGCAGCTCTAGACTTCACCCTTCACCCTCACCCTGCTGCAAGACACAGCTCTAATCAGACTGCAACAGTGCACGATGTTCCACACAACACCTGATAAAATAATACCAAAAGGTCCTTTTTTTTTTACTGGTTATTTAGATAGAAGAACCTATCCTATAAGAATATAATGTTCGCACAAAAATTCTAGATGATTTTACTGTTAAAACAACAAACACTTCATTCTATAACTTAACAGCAGAAATCAGAAGTACAACTGCTAATGCCGGCTGCATGACTTCAAATACCTGAACAATACCACTCGACTGACAGTCCTCTGTCCAACCAATACCCACCTGGGAGGATTCGTATGTAATTGTTTTAGTTTCTGTGTGAATTACGGGCACATCCTTGGTCGCTATTTCTCCTCTGTCCTCCAGTGTTGAAGTGATAAAGCTTACAGGTTCCGTTTTCACAACCAGTGGCTGTTGGAATCGACAAAGACAACCGTCAAATTTCTCTGAGAATTCGGATTTATAGACCTTCGCAAACCTAACCACACGGATCCCTACGATCTGTGGTCAGACTACACTGACAGGACCTCTACGGATGTTCCTGTCTGCTCATTTGCGATGAACATACGGCAGAGCTGCATTGTACAAAACGATAATGCAGATTACTGCAGTCGTAGGCACAAGACTCTAAGGATAATGTTCAAATGTAGAGAGTCCTGTGCGATTAAGACTAGCGCAGTAGCCTAATCAAAATGTCACAAGGCGTTTAAAAATGCAGAAACCAAGCACTGCGTGAGACAGTTCTTAATGCAGGACTGTTGCGTTTGCCAAAAGTCTGGGTAAGTCTTTTGAAACATTTCCTAAAAAACCCAAAAGCGAACTGAAATCCTAGAGGACGTGGAAATTTGATGACTTGGATAAGGAGTACCATTGCCATAGCTGTTCTTACACTTGTTTGCCTGCACCACGCTCCCCGAGCACCGGATCACCACCGTCACGCCCCCCTGTCTGTCAACCCGTCCTGATCCTCTGTCTCTTCCCTGTTGTCCTTCTCCACTTTCTTCCAGATTATACTGTCTGCATAGGGTCCTGAACTACGCTTTACCGGCTCCTATTACGTGATCATTATTCTATTCTCTTTAAGGTACAGTAAGGTTTCAATATTGGTGGAGCACGAGCACGAGCACCTTCTCCTCTGTCAGCGTCTTCGTCACGGCCTGCTCCTGCTGGAGGAAATCTTGCTTCAGCGTGCTGGCGAAGCTTTCCCTTTCCACCTTCGTCTCCGACGACTGGAAGACACAGGCAAGCGAACGCACGAGTCACACACAGAGGCCTGCACAGCTACTACGGCCGGGGAAATCCGGGACGGCTGGAAGGGCATCACTCTAAAGGTGTTCAACTTGAAGGCTGGCAAGACTAAGGAGATTTGCGAGACGGGGGAAGGTAATCCTCAATCCCATGGAATCGGGAAGAAAGCTGTAATCTTCAAAAGACATTCTGTGCAGCTTCTGATGAACAATTCCAGATTCACTCTGTCCTGTTCATCAGTCTGAGTAAATTTTAAAGATAGGCACTATCCTCATGAACAACGCACTGCGTATTTAAGAGTATTGATGTGACACACTTACCTTCTAGCCATGTATTTCATTTGTAACCGATTCATGTGTTGAAATATACTGTCCCAAACATAAATGTCTGAATTTGTTAAATTGCCATTTTGTTTTCATACTGCTGACATAACCCAGGTATTTTCCAAATTAAGGGAAACCACTGCCACAACAAACTCAGATAAGACTGCAGATCAAGCTGTATTTTTTTAGTATAAATACTGTATATTATCACTCATCACTGTCACCCTAAATAACCAATGTAAGATATTTCTGCATGTTCTCCACAAAAATACAAATAAAGGAGTCTTGTATTTATTCCAACAAATATAGTGATTAGTTTTTCAGATTAAAGATGAAGTCCCTTAAATACTTGCTGGAATTCAAAAAGGAGAAAAAAAAGAGAACTCCTCTTCAAGGCAAAATGATGCATGCTCATATAAATACATGTGCGATATATAAAAAAACAAACGTGACAACAGTGGGCTTCAGAGTGTAGCCATACAGTGTGATACTATAAGCTGAATGCAGAATTAACCACCTGAGCCCAACTATGTGAAGCAGAAGTGGCCCATCCCATACTGCTGATTTGATCTCTTGCTGACTCTATTAAAGTGGAGATGTCTTTATCCAAGGGCATTTCACCAGTCTGTTTAGTCTAAGTGGACAAAGAAATGGACAGTCAACACATACAAGAATGAAGACATACACAGTAGGACAAAGAGTTCCTCCCATCCACACAAGGTTCAGACCAGATACAGTAAAGGTGTTTTGAGCCTTATTCATAAAAGGAGGTTCACATAGCAACTTGGATAAAAATAAGCTGTTAAACTGGCTGTTTCATCATCCACACTTACTCTTGAAAATGAAATGCAGCCAGTGAATGCTGAGAGGTCACTAAAGGAATGCTGCTCTCTTTTATCTCGTATTTGTGCTCCTTTAAAAGCCGTGTCAAATGTATGCGACACCTGCTACAGGTTACAAGAGTTCACATTTCACAAATACGAAGAGCTTTCAAATGAAAGTGGGTCCTCTGAAGTGCTTTTAGTCCTATTTTCTTTAAATCCGTATAGCACATTTTTGTATTCCAAGTAGACTGAAGGGATTATGAGGGAATTTTAGGTATCATGGTTTTTGTTCCCAATTAGGGTAATTCTACCAGTACACATATAAAACAGCCATCTTTTAACGATCAGAAAATTTAACTCTGGTTATTCTTTCTTGGCATCAGCAGCACCTTACTTGATGAACATTGTCAGCATTGCCTCTCACAGTCCTCTATTTCACATGATCTACAGGCAATGTGGAGATTTTTTAGTCAAGTCCATCCTCACGGTTTATTGCTCATTTACAAAAAAGCTAGAACACCGTCTCTTATGAATATGGCCCACGGAATTCAGAGCAAGGAAAAGCAGCAAGAGAAATTAGGAAGCACAATGTAGGGTAAAAAACAAAAACAAGTCTGAAGCAGTGCCAGGTTGTCAGGGGGGCGTGTCACTTCTGGAGAGCAAACAAACGAGTTTCGTATGCATAGCAGCCTGTGCGGCAGGGGACGCCTGCACCCGCAGAAACATCGGAAAGATCGACATGAAGGGGGGAGATGGCTTGTGCCTTGGGAGATCATGTTCAGCTTTAAAGCGGCCAAATGATGCCAGATACCAAAGGTGAGTGGGTTCTGTCAAAATACAAAAGCAAAGCTGCCGTGGGGCACCTCAAGCAATCGGAACTGGTCGCCAAATGCAAAGTGTTGGCTTAAGACTCATGCTGCAGATCTTAAATGGGGGAGGCTCGGGGGCAAGGTGGGTAAGACGGCGCATCGTATCAGCAGTCAAGCCAGCAGTTACCACCGTTCTTGAAGCAGACGAAGACTCTGTGACATAGCGAGCAGTAGCGACAGTAAACTGTTTTTCCCCCGGAGCCTTCCACCGCCCCAGGGTTTTGTCGGTCGGCATAACGCCCTCCATCACGAGGACCGTTCCTTCGGGCTGCTGGCCACCTCCCATCTCGTGACTCCGCCCCTCGAACCCGCCTTTCCTCCCACTCACTTTAAAGGCATCTGAGCCCAAGGCCATCTCCGCTTCCTGGATTACGATAAGCGTCCCCTTGTCTCCTGTCAAAGGCTTGTCCTCGGCAGAGGGGTCCAGAATCTCATACTCTGCCGACACGGGAATGATCTTAACCGCGGGGGAAGAGCGCTCCGCCTTTCTCTTCGGGTCCTGGGAGGTGAACTGAACGGATTTGTCACCGTCTTTGGCCCGAGTTGTCATTGTCACAATTTTCCCAGACGTGGTGTCATAGGATTTTCCCAAGGTGTACGTTTTCTGTTTCATCTCTTCTTCCTTAGACCTCATGTCACTCCGGAGGTCCTCGAGTGTTTTGAACTCGCCAGCGCTCTTTTCCCCAGGCAACGTACTGGTCACTGCCATTACTTTATAGGTCACAATGTTTTTCTTTTCACCTGCAGCTACTTTAGGAGGCATTTTGTCTACAATAACCCACTCATCAGAATCCTACATGTGGGACATAAACATTGCATTAGCCAGTTACCCTAATCTGAGCAGTATTTCTGATGCAGGCACAACATCAAAAAGAAAATTCCATGGAAAAATGCTGCAACAGAATTTGTTCAAGGAAAAACATGCAGCTGCTTGTGATCAGACTGTTTTAAGCTTTTTTGTGCATGACATCCTGCAGGCCAAAATTACCTCTTTGTTTTTGTTTACAGACATCCTACATTAAAGGTTTCTGAAGACAGTACAGCAGGCAGTCACACTGTCTGTCTCAAAACTACAGTAAGAAATGTGTATTTAATCCCCTTACCAAGTAAACTTGGTAACAATAATAAATAATAAATTACATTTTTCTAGCATTTGGTTGAGCTATCAGTATCAATATATTTGCTCTAATATGAAGGAAAGGAAAAGAAACCTCAAGGGATGATGGAATAGTTTTCAGCATCTTAATATGGCGAGAAGAGGAGACGACAGAGCCAGAAGTCAAGGCCTCTCGGACAGTCTTGTCCTCTGGCTGGTGTGTGAAAATAGCAGGGTCAGTACAGCCGAAACTCAGAGAGGTTAGTTATGCTCCTTCTTGACCAGTGGATGCAAAACTAACTGACCAATGTATGCATTATGTAACCAATTAGGTATTCACCCTAACCGATTTAATTTTCGATTGCAGGAGACCTAATGAACACTAAGACCTCTGAAAGCTCACTGGTATAGTTAAAAGGTGTCACTATGGAGTCCACTGTGAATTTTGCATTGCATTTGTTGATACCTTCTCTTTTGGCTTTCTTTCCAAAAAAAGACCAGAGATATAAGCTTGTTAATAGTTTTCTCTGGCAGTCAATTTTTCTGCAGCCATACTGATGCTTAAGATATTAAGTATTAATCTGAACTAATCCATTTATGAAACAATTGTACTAATCTGTCTTGAACTCACCTTTAATTTGTTACTTGCATAACAAGACAATAATTGGGGGATGTTTTCCTACTCGGTAATAAAATACTTTTAGCTGCTCACTTTGCCATTTCAAGTCTCCAATAAAACAAAGTAGAAATGTTCGCAGAGATTTTTTTTTACATGATGTCATAAAATTGATCTTCGGAAAACTATTACACTTTCAGCAGTTGTTTTGCCCTGTCTCCTAGTCCGCTCTAAAGCACTTTTAACAGATCTCTGTCTCAATTTCTGTCCCTTGAGGTGCTGAATACAGCAGACCATGTGAAAGTAGCAGGAATACTACATCCCATTTGAAGAAACACGTATGAAACAAACCAAGCAGACGACAAATATTATTAAAGAAATGTCCTTTTAGTCCACTTTCATATGCCCCGTGCTTGTGAAGTGTATCTTAGTCATTAAAATAGATGTTTACTATAACAAGGCACATAAAAACATCCTACTGTACCTTGGACGAGCTTTCCAAGTGACTGTACTGGACGGCATGGAGTTCGCCCACCTTTGATTTGACTTCTTCTTTGGTCTATGGAAGAAAAAGGAAACATAAAAAACGACATTCTGTTACAATCTACCAACCGGGCCTTCCAAAAATTAAGGTTCAAATATATAGTTTTAGAATCCCCATCCAAAATTGCAGAAACAAATGCAGTCTATGTGATGTGGAATATCATGGATGTGATGTGATGTGATGTTCAACCCATACTCTATTTTTCACTCAAATGTAAAAGGTTACAAATCTAAGGAAACTATCTGGTCCAAATATATTGCATATATACAGTATATGAACACTGAGAAAAATATGAACACAGTGCTGGGCTTACTGTTAGTAATATGAATAGTAAGAGGAGGCTCATACTGTACCCCACATGGTTTTCAAAATGCTCACAGCCCAATTTCATCCCAATCCTTACCTTCCCTTGAGCGTGAGCTCAATATCAGTGTAATGCTTAACCCACTCCGCAAGTTTTTAATAGAGGATCGATCATCAGGAAATGAAAGGACAAAACATCAGCGAAACAAGGACACGGGATCACCATTAGAAACTAAAAGGGAACTTATGCAGCACAGGAACAGGAAATGCTTCTTTACAAAAAGAGTTCTGGGTGCTTTGGAACAGGCTTTCCAGTCAACGACTGAAGCCCAAACTGTGGGCTCTTTTAAGAAATGGCTGGGAAAAAACTGATTCCCCGAGCTACTCAACTACCGTATGAACAAAATCGACTGAATGGCCTCGTTTTGCACATACTGTAAACCTTCTCCTGCTCTCATGGCTGTGATGTGGGGAGTGTTTGGTAAGGGAATTTGAAGGAAATATGCTGTAAAGGTGCTCAAGTCAACCACAGCACTGAGAGAGTATTCACTGGATCGGTTTAATGCCACAGAGAACACACACAGCACATGGGATCTTCAGGATTTGGCAGTATTTTTTGTTAAATCTAGGATGATAAAAGTTCAATTCTGAAGAGGCTGGTTAAAAGGATTCTGTTGATTAATAATTAATGCCAAGGACTTTTATTACTTGCAGTTAAAAAAAGTAAACAAAATATACACTTGTATGACATTTACAGTAGAAATGAATAAAAACGCTCAAAACAGAAAATAATTAAATCTTGAAATGCTGTAACTATCAGTATGAGCAACACATTTAAAGAGCTCATGGAAAAATGATGTGAACTGAGCACACATACACGGACAGTTTTGTGTATTGCAACATTACACTGAAATTGCTAAATTTAACAATATATAACTGCTGATAAACCAATTAATATTAATTTAACAATATAATTGTTTAGTTTCTTCTTATAGGATTGCATGTTTTTGTTTCAGATTTGCTATTTACACATTTAAAAGCCCATAATACATTATTTAAACAACAGAATAGTGCTTATGAAGTTTACATGAAGTGCCATATGCTTAAAACCACATTAGTTTGGAATACTAAAAATACTAAAAGCAAATTGAAAAACATGACAAAAACCAATAAAGTCTATATAAACATTGATTGAAACTTCACAATTATCAGATTGATACTGAATGATCTCACAGCATTTGCTGCAAAATAACTGGTAATTTAAGATTTGTCACTTGAGATAGGTTCATATTATGTACAGTTGTGTGAAAAGTAAAGACACCCCTGGTCAAATTGTATATTTCAGTGAATCTTTAAGTGGTACAAACTTAAACATGACATTTGTTAATGCACAATTAATATTTATTTACAGTTATGTAGATATAAATAATAAAATAATGAATATGGCACATGCAAATGTTTGGCCCCCCAGTCAGTACTTAGTAATGCCCCCACTGGCAGGAATCACAGATTCCAAATGTTTCCTGTAGACCGTTTATACTTTTCCACACTCTTCCATACAGACATTTTCTAGCTCAATAATCTTGTCTTCTTGCATGCATTGTATGTTTGAGATCTCCCCACAGATTCTCAATAATATTCAAGTCTGGGGACTGTGAAGCCCAATTCCAAAACCTTCATCTTTTGTTCTGGTAAGTACTTTATGGTTGATTTTGATGTATGCTCCAGATCAATGTCTTGATGAAATATCCAGCTTCAATTTCTTCACTGACTCTGGGAGATGAGCTTCTAGGATTTGTTGAGATTTAGTTGAATCCATTCTTCTTTCCACCTGCACAATAGTTCTTGTGCCACTGGCTGCCACACAACCCCAGAGCAAAACTGCTTAACGGCCGATGAGGTCTTCTTTTCTTCAAATGCTTCACTTGTTTTTCTCCAAATGTATCTGCTATGGTTCTGGCCAAAAAGTTCAATGTTAGTTTCATCAGTCCACGGCACTTTGTCCCAAAGAGTTTCTGGCTCATCGGGGTTTTGTGTTGCACACTTCAGAAATGGAGTTTTGTGATAAGATCTTAGGAAAGGTCTCCTTCTGACAACTCTCCCACGCAGATCATTTTTGTGTAATCAACTCCGTACAATAGACCAGTGACAGCTAAACGTTTCTCTGAGTCTTCTGCAGTGATCTGTGGGCTCCACTTTGCAAATCTGACCAGTTTTAGAGCGGTTCTCTCAGACATTTTTCTGGGTCTTCCAGATCTTGCCTTGAACTCAACAGTTCCCTTCTTAATGATTTTTCTGATAGTTGAAATTGCAAAATGGAAGCATTGAGACCTTTTTATAGCCCTTCCCCTGCTTTGTAAGAGTGAATTATCTTTACTTTCAAGTCCTCAGTCAGCTGCTTAGAGGAGCCCATGGTTTTTGAAAGCAGGCAAAACAACCATCCCAACCTGAGAGTTTAGAAAGCTCAGAGTATATGTTCAATTAAGACCTTTTGAGTCAACTGAGTTTGGGTGTCTGAAAACAAATTAAAAAGTAGTAACAAATTAACTGGAAGTGTGCCAAGACTTTTGTACACATTCATTTATTTTGTTAAATCTGTTAAAATCAGCAAATAAATACTAACTGCAGGTTTGCAAAATTTGCAAAAAGATGTCATGTTTACGTTTGTACCACACAGAGGTATGTCAACTTCTTTTCACTTAGAGATTCACTGAAACAATTTGCCTAAACTTTTGCACAAAACTGTAGTATATAGTACTCATTAAATTAATACAATAGTAACCCCTCTATGTAACAGACTTTGCTTTAATGGACTTCAGATTTAACAGACAAAAACCTGCTCAGCAATGCTGTCTATAACATCAGAAATACTGGAGTTTCCTCCTCTATGATGGGGGTAATGCAAAAATAATAAAACAAATAAAAAATAAATACTACACATGTTTAAATTCAGGATTAGCAAAGGGACAGATCACCTGCTTACGATGGGTGCTGATTCTGTTCCATATGCTTCAGCAAAGTCTATACAGTATATTTGCAACGTGAAAAAACATGTCTAATTATGACCAAAAAAGGCACAGGAACACTTTTCCTTGGCTGTGTTGATTGTAATTGTTAAAGTAAAAGATCCAGAGAGCACATACTTTGTCTATATATATATATTTCTCATATAATTTTTGGCTGAAAATAATGGATACCCATTCCACCCTATCAGTCTGTTCAACCAAGATGTTGCTGGAATATCTTCCAATCTGTCTAATACATTTAATCTCAGAAAGTATTCATTCTAGCCTTAAAAAATGTTTAGACTTTTTCCTCAACATTCAGAGAACATACACTGCACTGTTGCTCCTGGTACCCCTGTTTCTTGTGTTGGCTCAAATTGTACGTTTTTCCATTTCTGGGACGTTAAGTGTTTAACACCAAATCACCACATGTTATGAACCCCAGAACAGTTTTGACCATTTCTGTTCAGGATACTGGAGTACTGAATGACCCTTTGCAGCACTGTTATTTCTAGGTCAAGATTTTGATAAGGAAGTTCACAGGTGCTGTGGCTGGTCTACAGGGGAGCAAAAAAAAAAAGTGCATGTTACTCTGCTAGTACTTTTCTGTGATTGAATTCCTTGAGTTTCTACAACTGCCAAAGTGATGGATTCAGAGGTTCTTATACACATACAGTACATACACCCATAGATATGTACTGAAGTCTTACTGATAATGAATGAAAAATGCCAGAATGTAATCTAGCAACCAGAATGTTTTATGTTGCTTGTGCATGCGTCTCCCCCTGTCAAAAGGTTCCAAGACACATGGGCCAATAGAAATTCCATTGCGTAACCTAAAGTTTCCCCAAATATTTCATCAGTAAATTGGATTTGTCATCATTAAATTGGTAGCACACATTTCTGTTCATCATCAATAAGGCACTATAATCGTCTTGCTTTTTACAAAAAATCACCAAGATACTTGAACAGAGAAAAGAAAAACAGGTTCAAGTCATTTTAAGTTAAGAGAAATGTTTGTACTGTATAACAAAACTGTACAATTTGCAAAACAGAAGCACAGGAGTCTCACAATGCTTGGGGAACTTGCAACTTAGGAGACTCCCAGTGAAGATTCAACTCTAACAAAGGTGAATTACAATATGCACAACATGTCTTATGTTAACCATTTGAGACTGTTTAAAGGTTAATTCCCTGACATGTTTAAGCTTTGATTAAACTTCTTCTCAACAGAAGTGGTTCTAAATCACTGGTCCATCTCTGCTATATTTTGTTGCAACTGGACCCTTAAACACCAGTGCTGTAACTGGAGTCTGTAGTGGTCTGCTTGCAGTTTTCTTATGCACTTAGTACTTGGTGAGACCAAGTTAAAGTGCATTTCCAAACCTTTAACATACGAAATGTTATGTGTTCCGCTCATAAATAGCCAATTAAAGTATTGATTACTTATTTCTGGATAAACATGTGTCAATGTTAACAATTGATCAATTAGGTGATCTGAAGAGCTGAGAGCACATTTTAAAAACAGGCTTTAAATAGAAAAATGACAAATTAGCTTGGGCTCAGCTAGAGAAAACACTAGAAGACACAGGCATCCTCCAGGACCAGGGCTGAGAACTGGTGTTTGACTATCTGTATTCTCAAAAGAACGAGTCTGTGCAAGCTGTGAAAAACAGTCTACACACAGATATTAGGGGTCACAAAACCAGATTCTTTTTCACACTGCCAGAATTTAGATCTAAACTCTCATCATTACATGTTCTGATGAGTTTATTTGTGCAAAGCAGCTTTAACACCGTAATGGTTTTACACTGAACAAAAAACAGGACCACTCAAGACGTATTTGCAGTCATATACAGTAACTACATCTGAAAAGATACTCTCTGCAGCCAATTCCAACAGACTGCTTTATAGTTCAGGAAGTCTCTCCTGGGAAATACAGCCGACAATGTGTTCAAATAGAGGTCCTTCATTTGGCGAGAAAACACAGGGATTTTGATCTCTCATACCCCCTTGATAACTGCACTCCTTGATACCTGGAATGCTCTGTCACAGAAACATGCTTTTATCATGTGGTAGTGGGAACTATTATTTAACAACAACAATAATAATGACTTGCATTTACTGTATAGAGTACTTTCAAGCCAAAGGAGTAGCACAATTCACTACTGACATGCTGCCGTGTGAAGAGCTGCAGGCAACCCCATTACACAGCAGTTGATGCAGACAAGAGAGAAGCTGCCTCACCAGCTGACTTACTGGGGAGCTACAGGCAGGACAGACTGTGCACATCCAAAATCGATGGGTCAACACCCCTGCTCTTTATCAACCAAGTATGCAAGACCTCGGATCTACGGCTCATCCGAAGCACAATAAGAAGAGTCTCTGGTCACCATACTGAGTTACTGGTTTTTAAGGTCTGGTTCAGCAGGGAAGAGCGCCGTCTACTGGTCCACCACACCCACTTACAGCAACAACCTGGTTTTCTTTGGATGACTTCCCTTCCCAATACTGAGCTGCTTAGCCTTGCTTTTTTATGAGATGTGACGAGAGCGGGCTACAAGGTGGTAACTTTGCTGCTTTTCAATGGGAATTTTTGCTCTGCGCTGCATAACCAAACAGGACTGAGACTTACTTCCTCAGGCACAAGGGGTTCAATCATTGGAGCATCTTCCAGCCTTGGGGAAGTCCGGACTGGAGATGTTGACAGCCTCTTCTCCCACTCAGTAAGTCCTGCACTGTCCGAAGTCGTTTCCAAAAAGGTGCGTTTCAATTCACTGATGTTAGTTTGATGTTTCACAAGCTCTTCTTGAGCCGTAATTGTTTCCTGATAAATTATAAAATTGCAGGAAGGTGAAGATGAAAAATTTCCCTAACCTGCATTTTAAAGATAAACCTTGAATTTAAACAGCCAATGCTGAGCTTCTTCAAGAAGAACAACAAATTGCTCATCGTATGCCAGTTTATTACATGATAAATTGACCAAATAGTGCTTCTGTAAGTATTTTTCGGGTTCCTACTCTGGACACAGTCCCAATTCACTGAAGCTCTGCATTAGCAGTCCACTCTTGAGTGCCACACACCAAGCTGAACACACGTGCTAAAACATTCACCCCAACACAATACCCAGACCGAAGCTGCTAACAGTTAAGTGTCTCAAAACAAATTTTAAAGTGTCAGTAAATCAACAGTGACAGGACTATACTCTGTGCAGTCAAATGAACACAGTGAAGGGATAGGGGGAAGTCTTAACTTTGTTAGTAAGGGGGATATCCAGCCTGAGCCCAACTGCAAAAAAAAGAGTGCCCTCCAAGCATCACAGTTTTAAGTCTGTATTTCAACTCCTACGAAAGCCTGCATGCATTTTCCTTTCACCACATACCAACCTCCAACATCAGATTACTATGTTTGACAAATACATTTTCCCCTTTTATTCGTCCTATGAAACTATTCTGGAAAAAAACAAAGAGATATTAATTTGAAAGAATCCAGAGGACAGTTTGGTTCTCTAACTCCTAGCTGTGCAGTTTACCACATTGACCTTTCAGCGTCTGGGAAGCAGCACCTTTACTGAAGTGCTTGGCACATCCCCCTGAGAAACGCGATGATCGACAGATCGGTTAAACAGCTCTTGAACAGAGCCGGAGGCGGTTATCAAGTGCTCTTCACTTCTGTTTTAACCAAGATTTTAGGTCACGATCTTCCAGAAACAGGCAAAATACGACAGAACAGCACTATTTTATTTGGTAATGCCACCAAATGTAGCATGCTTATTTTATATTGTGGAAACACATACTGTACACCTTACCTTGAAAAAAATAATATATAAAGAAGTGCAATCGTTTTATTTTCTTTTGAACAGACTACCTGAATGAAAAGCACTGCATTAAAGGTGCGCTTGACCAATTTACTGTATTAGCCCTTTAGACTCCGTCAACTGCTTCTCAGTTGAAGTGTTTTTGACAATCGGCTTAGAGCCCTGCCGAAGTGAGATTTGACCTTGGGTACCTGCGGCTTTATTTCAGATTCTTCCTCTTGGTCCGACTGGCAGCAATAAGGAGGATTGAAAAAGGAAAAAGCTTTATTAAATCACAGTCAAGGTTAATGCGCCATTAGCAGAAATGTAAGACTCTGCAGAAAAACATATGAATTCCTGTTGGAAGGTGGGGTTAAATGAGCACATCTGCAAATGTCAGGACGGTAACACCCAAGTACTAATCCTCAACTTGTCAGTCATAAAACTCCAAAGCATATTTGTTTTCCAGCCCATCACATCATATTAGAAATAAAGCAAGCTATTTAATGACACTGAATGACACTGTTATACAGTAGGTGTATCTGAAATCTGACTATTTTAAAAACGCCAGGCTCTTGTCTCAGTCATGAGCAAGAGGAACACTTATTTTGGTTCTTCCTAATTATTTTTCTGCTAGGCAACAATCCTGATGTTAAAAAAATTGATACTCAAGTAAAAAATAAACATTAATGATACCAACAAAGACAACTTTAACATCCTGTCATTGGAGGGCTTTTGCGTTGAACATGCATCTATAAAAACAGATGACAGGATCGCAACAGAAAATGTTCCTCGATTCTAAGACTGCAGCATGCAGTTTCCAATTACACCTTCATATACAAAAAATACCTTGAATTTTGATATTGTACTGTATAAAATTGTGAAATATTTTACATAGTTTAAATATGTATTGAAAATACTGGTCAACGGGCAATTTATCACAGTGCTGAAAAGCAAGAGATGCTACTGAATATGCATGGATAGTGAATAAGGACAAAAGCACTGTTCCAATCAGACATTTCTTGCTACTTAAAGGGTAACTCGTGGTTAAATTATATTATTAAGTCCTACAGAGAAGCTCAACCGTTCGTATTTAATTAATAGAATTTAATAAAGCTGCACTGGCCGACACCTGATTTATCCTTTTAAGTTACTTGTGTGTAGTAAGCCTAATATTAAACTTAATTTAGACGTGACCTATACATCATACATGGTCTGATAAATATTCAATCAACATTGTGTTCCACATTATGGAACTTGGGTAATGAATAATGTAGGGTCATTGCTGACATGAAGTTCAGGAGGACTCCTGAATCCTGAAGCCACTTTGGTAACTGTGAATGCCTGCCAGTATCCCTGTACCGTCCATTCTCAACAAATGGGGATCACAGCAAGCTTCTCTCCCTGTCTGTGTGCCTGTGTGTCTCATGGAGAGCAAGCTGGGGTATGCGAAAAGACGAATTCCAAATGCAAGAAATTGTACGTGGCTAATAAAGTGATCTTATCTCTCTCTCTCTCTCTCTTACATCCTCAACAGCAGGAAAGGCAGAAGAAGACGAATCCCCCTGGAATATCTCAATGGATATTCGTGCAGATGAAGGAAATACCAGAGTATGACCTCTTATTCTATCGATGTACGTACCACCGGCTCAAAGACATTTCTTGTGAAGATATCTAGAAGCTTGTGTGCAACGGTTTTATCGATGGTTTTTATTGTCTTCTTCAGCTCACAGGAGTTGCACAGTCATGTTGTGAGGCTCCTATTTGACATGGACACAGCTGTTACAAGGACATCCTCAATTAAGAGTTGAAGCAGAAGTACTTCTCAGAAATTCGAACTGTGTCTTAACCAACTTTTCCCCAAGCTAGGAAAAGTGACCTCAACGCAGTCTGCCTCTGCATCTGTATTCAGAAGGAAGATCACAAAGGAGCATTGAAGTTCAGGATCTACTTCTTAATACTGTCCAAGCAATGACCAGTCAGAATGCAACATTGCATTTGTGACCTGAGAACTCCAGAGACATGACAGTGACATTACTGTAATGAGTGACACCTGATGAGCTGGAGAAGAGTAGCTCGAAAAACTGAGTTGTCCATTCTTTCTTCCAGGAGGGAAAAATCAGAGGAAGAACTTCAACTTCATGGAGATGGATTTGCCAGTTTGAATGAAATCAACAATTCTTTGCAAGCATCAATAAAGCATTCCATGACTCTCCGTTTCAAAGCAGCAGGGAGCAAAAACACCAAGATGATTTCTAGAATCCAGAATAGATGACAAAACTACAAGATTTCTTATGCTTTGCTTTACCAAATTCTTGAAGCAGAAGACTTTAGAGCCCGAGTTAGTAGAGATGGTAGCCCTTACCATTGGCAAGGACGGAGTTGTAAATA
The DNA here is from genome assembly GCF_059453375.1 of Lepisosteus platostomus. Lineage (NCBI taxonomy): Eukaryota > Metazoa > Chordata > Actinopteri > Semionotiformes > Lepisosteidae > Lepisosteus > Lepisosteus platostomus. Next base: position 4,878,422 of record NC_142618.1, on the reverse strand, counting down.
TCAACTACAACGACTAGAAAATCAGGCACAAAATATCCATAGTCCAAACACTGGCAACTCACAGAGTATCACTGTCCATGACCAGAATCCCAAAGATGTCCTCATTACCAGAGCAATGACAGGAATGCACAACTGCTAGGCTGACTGAACTGTCTTAGTGTTCAATTACGACTGTGAAACCTTGTCTCTGGTAATGTGAATACTGGAATATCCTCCTGAAGTACTGTATGAGTGTCCTACGAAATTCATTAGCATCCTTTACCTGCTTGTTACACCATGTAATTATCCTCATTAAGGAATTACAGATGCCTTTGAAGACCAGAAAGGACTGTCATTGCTCATATATTTACTGAGGCAAAGGAGAAGATGAGCCTTACACTTCACATTCAGAAGACCAAAGTCTTCAAATCTTCAAGCTTCACCCGTTCATCACCACCAGCCCCAGCAACACCAGGAAGCAGGAGTTTGAAGATCACAAAATTTAGAACCGAACCCAAACTAATGGGTCTTCTGTACTGTCATCACTCCTACCTTACTGTAACAGGGCTGAGACGTGAACCACCAGCAGAAGACATTTAAAAGAACAGGAGAAATGTCATCAGTGCCGTTTTCAGACCATTTAACGTATGGAGTGCACAACGGATGCATCAACACTGATGTCGTTTTCCAACCTGGTACCATGAGCATTTAAGTTGTGATTCTCCACCACCACCTCCTCCGGGTTGGTCATGTTGTACAGATGTAAGATTTCAGCCTCCCAGATCAGGTAATCGCACCAGAGAAGGACAGAAGAAGCATACCAAAGATGGTAAAAGCAAGCTTGATGAAATGCGAAAATCGATATCAGCTTCTACAGGTTTTGGCATTTGACCGAACCAAATGGAAGAAGAATATCTAGGAAGGAACCCAGCATTTTAACACCCAAAGGTGTGAGATTAAGGAGACAAAGTGAGAGCATTGAAGAGATCTCATCATGACTAAAATGACCTGTACATGCTCAAATATCTCCAGAAACAACATGTGCTCAACCTACCAAAGCAGTATGTGATGCGCACATGGTTTATCAGTCACCTATGGGTACATAGAAGACAATCATGCTCAGCCACAAGGCACAGGCAAAGAGATGTATTACTGTAGAACAATGTTAACAACACTAAACATATCACATCGTTAATGTCGCAACATTCAGTCTTTGTGAACTCAGAGGTAGGACACTGGTTAGACAGCCAGCCATTGAATGCTTTTAGGATACAGAGAGAGAGGGCACTGATATATTTATATAATTAGAAAAAACAATGTTTGCATGAGCATAGAAAGTACCATATCCTTCTTGGAAGTAGTTTTTTTTTTTTACCAAAGCACTGCACTAATGTAAAGTTTCACGATAAAAGAAAAACAATCTAGAATGGATTCATGTATTTAACAAGATATAACCATTCAGGACTGTTTTTAATTTTGCGATCCCACTCAAGACGGAAACCTAGGTGTTGTTGAAAGAAACAGAAATGGGGAAGGCAATGAGGAAAAGGAACTGAAGGTTATTTTTTGTATTTTTTTTCATCTGTTAATATTGAAAAATGTCATAATTCTCAAGACTTTATGACCACAATTTGAACTACCGTTTGCTGTTTTTATTTAAAAAAAACAAGTTCTCCACACAGGACTGCTCAATGGAGAAGCATCTTGTAAGCTGCAGACAGCTCAGCTACAGAAAGTACTGCACATAATTTTTCCATCTACTGAAGACTCGCACACTTTTCAGGCCACACCCGATTTGATCTTAAGCATTTGGGGTTGTGCGGCGGCTCTGTGACTCAGGATCTGCGTCTGTGGCTGGAAGGTTACTGGTTCAAATCCCGGGGCCGGCAGAATAACCCTACTCCGTCGGGCCCCTGAGCAAGGCCCTTAACCCCAGCTGCTCCAGGGGCGCCGTATAATTAGCTGACCCTGTGCTCTGACCCCAGGCTTCTCTCCCTGTCTGTGTGTCTCATGGAGAGCAGGCTGGGGTATGTGAAAAGACAAATTCCTAATGCAAGCAATTGTATAGGGCCAATAAAGTGATCTTATTTTCTTAGTTAACGTTAATGTATTTTTCTTTAAGATGTCTGTAGACAGCCATTTATGCGACATACTACAATTTTAAAAAAAGTAGATCTGAACCCTTCTCTACACTCAACGTCTCGTCTCCTACATCAACTTCACTTCTCTAAAGGTCTCACGGCAGCCCCAAGCTGATGACTGTACAAACCTCTGTGGCCGTTGTTTCCCCGTCAGCAGCAGTGTCCGTCTGCTCGCTGTCGGTCTATTTGTTACACACGTATCCAGGGTCCAAACGGAAAGCAGGAAGAGAAAGACCCATCTCATCAGTGGTTCCGATATTTTTTTCCCCATGGAGTACAATTATATGCACTTACGTACATAGATGGGACTGTGGTTATGCATTTGGTTTAAGCAAGAAGTGCTCTTTTAAGCAGTAACAAAAAAAAACAAGCAAGCTAGATTTTGTCATTGGAACAGACTCAGAGGAAGTTTAAACCTCATGGCAAACACACATTGTTTTAATTAACACACACAAATCACGTTTATCTCAAAGATTCGATCTAAAAGCCAAACCATAAACAATTTCTTCTCTGGACTTTAATTTGGAAAGCCAGGTGTCCACGTCAATTTTTTTTTTTTAAATCCCATGTCCAATTCTTGAGCAATTACAAATTTGGTGTCTTAAAAAGCAGCCGAAAACAGTGGTCCAACCCCAGTTTTAACCTTACTTCAGTTATACAAAATACAGTTGCTGCTAAACCACTGTTAAGAATTAATGGAAGTTGACAACTTTAAGCTACTATAACAGTCACCTGACTTTCAGGTCCTCCTCTGTCCCACCCATAAACGGTATTAGCTACAAGTGTAGCAGTCTTTCTGCATTAGAATGTCTGATTCTACATTTTGCTCTTTTCTAAAAAGCAAGTGCATGCAGATTGCACACTGATCTCAGTTTGTTCTTGGGAAGGAAGATTGCTATTGAAAGCTTAAATAAAAGAAATCACAGGCATCTTTCAGTCCATTCAGCTGATAATGCACTGTATGAAATGAGGACAGTTTATCTGCAGAAAGAGGATTTGTACAGTTCTTCTATTTCATTGAAAGGACCATCTGTGTCTTTGGTGAGCTCTGGCAGAAGTTGTTGCAAGGGATTTGTGCTTGGCCTTTTTTGTCTTTTTGAATCACCAGCCAATGTGATAGCTAGCCAAACATAATTCTTAGTTTATTTGTATTATAGTGCTTCTGGCAAAACTCAATGCAGAGAAACTCCTACATAAGTTATACAATGGTCTCTGAATTCCTTTTCATGCACTTATGCTGTTTTTTTAAAACAGTCAATGCCACTAAGCCTTACAGTTCTAATATTAAATTAAAATGGGTTAGGCACAAAATAAATCTTAAATTGAAACAGTATGTCTCTTTTCATTATGTTTTCAAAATATGAAAGTGTAGAATACTACTGAAATACAGAGGTTAATACCTACTGTACATTGCCAAAGGCTAAATACCTACAATATTATTAAATAACACCAATTATGGGGTTATTTGTGAGCATTTTATTTCTTTACTGTGCATTACAAAAATCAAGATAAAACAATCACAATCTAGGTTTGTCTTGTAACACCTCCAATATTATGTGAATATATTCTTCCACTCTAAAGATGGTTTATAAAAATGATGTACAACCATATGTCACTTTTCTAAGCAGCCTTGTGCTCTGCTAAAAAGCATGTAATTCATGGAAAGCAAGTTATATTTTACAAGTGTAAAGTGCAAGTGTTAAGACTGAATGCGTGCTACACATTAAAAGCACACAATCCTGACTAAAGTTATACAACAAATGTGTGCTTTACCATCTTCCTTCAAAACCTTATTTAGTTTGGAAAATTTGGATTTCAGGAGTTCAATGTGTCAAAAGAAGCACTGAGCAATCTAAAAAACCTTACATACAGGTTTTGCTCAAAATACAAAACTCTCATGTTTCTGCCCTTAAAATTCTGTTTATCTTCGTGCCTAACCCTTGACATGAAGAGAGCTAGTTATTCACATATGGAGCAACTTAAATGCTGCTTCTAAGCTATCCCTCTAATGAGCAATAGGCAGAAATGAGGTTCTGAAAGTAGGACCACTATGGCAGCAATCTAACACAGATTAGGACTGAAGCACTGAACACGTGAAAAAGGAGTGTGTTCTAGGCCGAGGTACACACCTCTTCCTCTGAACTGTCATTCAGGTCATTGTCAAGTGAGGCACTCAATGAGGCCGCCTTGGGCTCCAGGAAGCAGAGGCACATAGCCAGAGGAAAGGAGAGGGTGAGAGCGTATGGAACAGAGAAGGAGGCCGACAGCAGGAAGAAAAAGATGAACAAGAAGCAGGGGATGAGGGAGGGGGACTGGATAGGCAGGAAGTGTTGTACGCTTTCAGGAAGGAAGTTCATTTCTGAGAGGTCGGGGAAGGAAAGGTAGCCATCGTCATCCAAGAAGGAGGGGAGAGTAGGGAGATGCAAGGAGAATGAAAACAGGGTCCCCCCCTGGCCAGCCCTTTTCTGCGTGTAGCCCGAAACCACCAGGGCCGGCTCCTCCAAAACGCCGGGTTTCCTTTCGGGCTCCGGCGGCCCCGGTGGGCTCCAGGCGCCCGTTTTTGCGGGGCTGGCGGACGCCGCTCTTGGGCGAGCGCGCTCCTTGCGTCTCCGGCGGAGCTTTGCGGGCAGGACAGGGGAGGCGGGGAGCGAGGAGTGGATGCGGAAAGGGTCGGGGGCGTGGAATGAAGGCGACAGCTGAGGTGGGGGCGCACGCACATACAAGTACAGTACAGGATCAAAGAAAGGACAAGAAAAAACTAATTAGTTAAATGGAAACAAGACAGATATCTCAGTTACCATTTACACTATTTTCCCCTTATGTTTCTGTCGTAGAAGAGCAAAAGGATGTTGTTGTTTTTTCACAATGCACTTGTTTGCTCTTAGACTTAAGAAGCTCATTGGTTTATATATATTTTTTTAAATGTGGCAATTTTGAAATGTGTGTTTGATCTGACATTCTTTTTTAATTTAGCAGTTCGATTCCTCTGATATGACAAAGCTCTGACTGCAAGACTACAACAGGCATCAAGTGCGAACTTGAGGTAAGATGTGTTCTGTTAAGTAGAAGCAGATTAGTAACTAAGGTCAGCAACAGCAGCCAAAGGGTTTAATCTTTGGAGGTAATGTAAGAGCATTAAGGCCCTATTAATTACTTAAACACTTTCCCAATTTAAACCTTTTTTTTCCTGGAGGCATAGCTGTAAATCAATCCTGAAATCAGATTATCAGAGAAAAAGCAAAAGTCCAAAACAATAAAGTCCACATTTCTTAACAATACATAACATTTTTTCCTTACCAAAACATGATAATCATTACTAGTTTTTCCATCTTTTCAAATGCTATTGCTTTTGATGTACGCTGCACTTTAATTCTTCAGCTACATCAGTTACTGTACGTCACTGTGCAGATCACATGAATGTAAATTAGCCTATGTAAACCATTGTGTGACAGCTGTATTTGAATAAATTCTTATTCCTACCAGCAAGTTGTTCAGAAGAGGCCCTTCTGTTACATTAAGTATAACACCAATGTTTAACTGGGTTGAACAAAGCTTATTATGTTATCTTCTGGGTTTCAAAGGATCATTCACACTAATGTAATAAAAAATGCAGCCATTAAAAGAATGTCAGCAATCAGTGTTTTGTTTTGTACACCTGCTTTATGGCCACTTTAATACTTCTAAATATCAGCTGTCTCAACAAGTATATCAGGTAAAGTTAGTTACGCACATTGTAATAGAGAAATATTGCCTTAACAGTCTAGCATTTGCCTTGTTTTTGCAGACAAAAAGACCTGGATGAACACTATGGGTTCATTTAAAAGGTTCAAATACCCTTTAGAGACCTAATTCATTGTTTCTAAACCTTAATTAACAATCCAATTCAAAAGTGCCCTGGTTTCAGTAAAAACATAGGGAGAAACTAGGTAATGATAGTATGCTGTTTGAACTCTATTTAATCACCACTCTCATCTATTAAATGGGAAATGTAAAAAATGTTTACATCTCAGCCAGGCGGAGATGAAGGTCACTATTTTTATATCCTTCAGTTCACTCTAGAATAAAACAATTTACTTCAACAGTTTTTGATCAGGGGTGCGAAGACCTATTTCGAGACGCGAAGGGGACCAGGCTGCAGTAAGGGGTAAGACTCACTGGTCCAGGCAGAGGTGTGAGAGCACTGCAGACTTCTCTTCTCACAGCTCTCAGCTTTCCATGGGTCCTTGCCACCCGCTAAGAAGGTTTTATCGGGGCAGAATTAAGAAGCCTGCCACTTCCTAGAGAAGTGTAACTTGTTAAAAATCAAAAACGATGTCACACTCAAGCGAAAGACATTCCCAGCAACCACACCCATGAAAAACAGAGGAATAGAGAGTTCAAAACAAGCCCAAAACTTGTAAGAACATAAACCCTATGTAAGCCCTGATACCACGTTGTACTGAGAAAAGAATTAGCATGCAACCCTTCAGAGACTTAGATCAGCTCCCGAGATTAAGCGGGCAAACCTGCACAAGAACACACAACAAGGAACACAGACCCAGAGTTCCCATCCGGAACAGGAAGTCCACGCAGTATTATTTAACCAGCCGCTGGACATGACTGACTTCAGCAGCTCGACTGTCTCTCAGAATGTACCTTCGCATCATGTCTGATGGGAGTGACAGGAGTGGGCTCTGCCGGCGTCTCCTTGGCCTCCTGCTCCTCCTCCTCCTCCTCCTCCTCCTCCTGCTGCTGCTGCTGCTGCTCCTGCTCTTCCTCGGCCTTCTCCTCCTCCGCCTTCTTCTCGGGGGTGACGGTGGTGATGAGGTCGCCAGTGGCGATGCCCTTAGCCGTCCCGTACTGGGCAGTGCCCACCTCTGAAGCGGACATGGAATTCTTCATGAATATTTCGTGGGTTTCACTCACAGAGGCTAGATTGCAGGGAGATATTCAAACACTGAGACTAATCAGGAGGATTCCCCCCCCCCCCCCTGAGATTAAATTGTAAATATTAAGCATTAAAGACAGGAAGAGAAAAATCAAGTTGCATTCATATCATGCAAATAAAAAGGTCAAGGCTTCAAGTTTTTTTTACTATACCCTTTCAATCCTGAATATGAAATCAAAGTTATATTCTGAATTCATACAATATACCATTTGCTGTGCTTGTTGTAACAAAGGTCTAACTGGATGTTATTTTCGGTTGATTGTCCGTGGTTTCCTGATTAGACTCTTAAATATTCACTACAGATTTTAAAAGATTCTAAATTGACACAATCCCTGCATTATTTAGGAGCAAAACCAAGTCAAGCAAGGCTCCATGTTCAGTATAAAATAAAGATATTTAGCAACATGATGAATACTACAGACAACACAAAAATCAATGCCAAAAAGACACATTTGAAGCACATTTACAGAAAGAAAGCTGTCTGTGCACTTGCATTGATAGGACTCAAAAGATCTCAATTATTTTGCAATAATGGACAAGTAGTCAGAGTAACTGGATGTTATAATAGTCACATAATATACAGTAGCTACCTGTTTAAATTCAGGCACTAGACTGCATTTTGTAATCTACTGAGCTAGGAAGATTAACAGAAATTAAATACTACATGAAGGATCCAACATTTTAATATGTTAAACACCGTCAGGTTAACAGAAGTTTCTCATTTGTTTTCCTGACAGAATAAAGTTATTGAATCCTCACTGGAATTTGATTACGTTCCGAGAAAACAGCTTCATCCTTTTCATCTGTTTATGGAAGCTGCACACAATAACAGCAATTAAAACTGCCAATTGCACAGAATGCATTCCCATTAATTGGTATATAAATGGCCAGTTTTATTCAAAGAAAACTATAGTGAACCCTGGAACAACAGTGTTTTGACAGTAACAATTCTATGTGGGAGAGACTTTACTAAGATGCTGAAATATCCAGAGGGCAAAAACAGTACCTAAAAATAAATAAAAAATCCCTGATGCTTCATATAAATAAAACTGAAAATGTTTCCAGTGGATGTTTCCCGTCTTTCCCTAGACGTTGTGAGATAAAACAGCTTCCAGAAAACCTGTGGCTCTTCATGAAGAATCTAGCCTGGTTACAGACAGGGGTCTGGGAGGCGCTGATAAAACACGCTTGTCCTGCTCTAAATGGAAGTGTGCCCTGCCCATGATGAAAAAGGTAATAAAGACGGATGACAAAACCACAGCTTTCTTAAACGGCCGAGAGAGAGGTCCACCAGGAGCGCAGTGTCCTCTGGCAGCAGCTGCAGCGGCCAGGGATTAAAGCCGTTATTTTCCTGTTTAAGGTCAGTCCCACTTACCCCCGTCCAGGCTGCGCGACATGGTGTAGCGCTTGCTGGAAGAGCGCTCGAAGTAGGGAGCGGGCCGGACGATCTGGGAGCTGGCTCTCCGTGTCTGGGCCTGCGTCCGCCCGCTGTAGCGGAACTTGGAGCCCAGCGTGAGGAACTTCTTCGGCGGAGCCTCGGGAGACACCAGCCTTTGGGAGGGAGACGGAGGCGGGTTTAAAGCCCCGGCGACGCAAAGCCGCTCAAAACGCTCAGAGGGGCGGGGTGGCAACGATAAACAAAAAAAAAACAAAAACAAAAATGAAACGCAAACTATACCACACGGCAGTTCGTGAGGGTATTGGGCCACTCGGGCCCATCTGAACCGTGTGCTCAGAAACATCCTCGCAGTGCCACACTGCAGTCAGCTGAGTAGTCACCTTCCAGTGTGCCATCGCGTGTACCGACACCACTGACATAACCTGTCCCATCCACGCTCTCAGAGACGCTGGAAGGTCCCTGGGGAAACATCTCTGGGCCACACACAGCACATGGAAAAGCAGCGGTGGCATTAGTCCACATTCCGAATGCCAATCTAAATTGATCCTGAAATAATCTTGGATTCTCTATCCTGGATTGCTAAATACCGTACGGCTACCTTGAACTACGGCACTTGGCTGTATGTATATCGAACTGTGCATTTGCAGAGTTAATTAGATGGATGGGTTTCCTCCCACAGTAGGTTAATTGGTTTGTGGGAACTCTGGCCCTGGAGTGCATGTGTGCATGCCTTTGTTTATTGCCAGTGTGTGCCCTGTGACGGACCGGCGTCCCGTCCAGGGTGTGTGTGTGCCCTGTGACGGACCGGCGTCCCGTCCAGGGTGTGTGTGTGCCCTGTGACGGACTGGCGTCCTGTCCAGGGTGTGTGTGTGCCCTGTGACGGACTGGCGTCCTGTCCAGGCTGTACCCTGCCTTGCACCCGTGCTTGCAGGGACAGGCTCTGGCTCCACTGTGACCCTGTACTAGATGAAGCACTTAGAAAACGGGTGGAAGAATAAGTTGGATGAATTAAAAAAACAGGTTGTTACACACAAAAAATATTCATCTGGCCCAGGAGACAACACAGCAAAGACTTGATTTTTGGCACTGAGGCACTGCAACAATGGTGAGGAGCACACAGTTATTATGCAATACTCTGTTACGTTCTGATAGGCAGTTTGGTAGAGTATGTTTCATTTTGTTTTGCACAGATATCCCCTTTTCAAAGCAGCTGTCACACGCAGACATATGTACATCCATTCATTGATTTATCTTTCATGTAAGACTAATCAGTTTACAATAACGCTATCACTGTAGCGTTGTGCTCTATCAAGGATAACTTCAACCCCTGCTTATTCTTGGGCTAGACATTAAAAATAATGGTTTGTCTTTGTGTTCTTATACTTAATTTGCCTTATGCTCAAGGATAACAGATGTCTGCTCAATATTAAGAAAAAACGCCATCTGATTCCAAGATAGCAGTGATCACGTCAGGCATATTTTTCATAATCCTTTAGGAACTGTTGCTATGCATCTAGGCTGCTGTCTTACTAATTAGTTATTTTAAAAAAGATGCCTTGTTGGAGGACAAGCCTGATTATTAATTAATTCTGATCACTGTAGTGCAACTATTATAGAACAGCAGGCTGATCTAACAGTAGGTAGTGTCCCTTAATGTTGTACAGTATATTCAGAGAACTGTACATTTTACCTTTCTGAAAGCATTAGTAAAATATAGTATTAAGTACAGGTAAAACATGGATAATTTTAGTACACATTTTAACAGTTTAATGCCTCATAACCATTAGAGCTACTCTGTGTCTTTATGTGTACCAGCGCACCTCAATGTGCCCCTACCTGAAGAATGTATGATGCTCCACACACACCTTCCACAGCCTCTTAGCAGCCCGATGGTTCGGTAATTTAAAGCCAATAGTGCTTTCAAATTGCTCAAACTGGAGAAGAAGCAAGAACAAGGTTTTTCCTCATTAAAAAAAGGTCCAGCTCTCATTTGCAAAACATGCTAAGTTAGGAGGACTCTCAATTTTAAGCCATTGTCCCAATTTCGGCTTTGAATTATAAATACAGGATGTCTCAGTTTTCCAGTTTCCAGTTTTCACTTCCGCTGACCTTTCCTGCTTGTCAGATCTCAAAAGGGAACAAAATGAGTCTCCCCATGTTTGAATGATAACGGAGTGTGTTTTAACAGGGCCTTGAAGAGTCTGGCTGTAGGAGCATGACAAAATGAGGAGGGTTCACTGCTGGAGAGAGTGGTGAAACCCGTTAGCTTCAGGCCAGTGTAAGCGCCCAAAATGAAGGAGAAGGGGCCCATTTATTTTATATTTAAAATTAAAGATATTATTGAAAACAAAGGTACTGAAACATCAATAATCCCACAGCACACAGGTACCTCTAAAGAGCTAGTCAATTCTCTTCCTAGCCGTTTTGTAGAGTGCAGGGAGATCAAATACGCTTGAGAAGGCAAGATGGCATACACACCAAAGGCTGTGCCGCCTCAAGAGTCAAGATTTATTTTGACTGCATTTCTTTAAACTGGTGAAAGGGCAAGGCTTTAACCTGAATCATGGACTGAAAAATGGAGGGCTACTAATAGCATTATAAATATATTCTGTTATGTGATGCGGAAGTAAAAAATTCAGAGAAGTTTTTCTTGAATCCCTAGCGTAATCCCAGTTAATGTAGGTCGCATAATTATAGTGCCAGGAAGCAATTTCTAAACCCATTTCCCCTTCTGCGATTTCATAACAGTGTAAAGTGATTATTCACAATTATGTACTTAGTTTTAACACGTAGATTAGCAAAAACAATTCTCAACATCACAGTCGCCACGATGCTTAAATTACTATTAGATTAATAATATAAAATAATATTACTCATATTTACTCAAGACAGGTATTTTAATTTACTAAGAACTTAATGCTTGTCATATAACAATCATTGATCTGTTATCATCATCAAGGCAAAAATTGACACATTTCTCTGTTGATAAAATTTATATTTTATCAATAAATTTATATTTGTCTTGTGATCTGTAAAACTAGAGCAAATTAATGAAAAAATTAATGGCATACATCTTTAATTTTGCCTTGTGCTCCTCCTTAAAGGTGGTGGTTCCTACAGGGTGAAGTAATAAGTCCGTGCATAGAACTATGAAGCCATTTTGTGCTTTAGCACATTATAAAGTAATGCAACACATCAGATAACCCACAAGGATTAATTTTCTCCCCAAATTCCAACACCATTCCTTACCTCCCCAGGCCGGATTTTAATGTAAAAGTTGTTTCTTTTGTAAGAAATCTTGAGGACCTTGGGCCAAGCGAACCGATTTATTCTCAGCCTGTCTCGGTAGATCAGAAGACCACTGGCACAAACTCCAAGCATGATGTCCACTCCTTCAGAATCCTGCGCAATTAATGTACCGTTAGCACTGAGCGTGGCACTCATTTCTCATCGGCAACCGAAGGCACAGAAAGGGGAAAAAAAACAAGTGCTCGGCACCAGGTGTCTTTTTGAGCACGGTAACAATAAAGTTCCCAATAATCAAAGAGCAAATTATCTACGCAGACATTAAAACAAGAAACCAGGAATGTCTTCTGCCTTTATTTTTCTAATATGGTGTAAATAATATCAGGCTTAGGTAATATTTTCTTAATATTGTATAAATCAAGGTTTACAGCAGAAAAGAAACATAAAACCGTGGACAAACTGAGCTCATCTGAATGAAAAAAGATCAAATAGTTCTCACTGTGCAATTAATTCACAGGTTCTCTGCAGCTGTTTCACTTCATTTTAAATTGCAACTTCTGTCAAGGATGAATGTAGAACGTGTGCAGAGCAGGAAACTAATGCATGTCAGTGGAAAATTATTTCTAGCAGCTTATGCAATCTTCAGGGATGCTCTGCTACTACCTTAAATTTAATTTGACAACGTTTTCAGCCTACACCTTGTCGCTGACACCTTGGTACCTCACAGTTTCACTTTGTAAAAGATAACATTCTTGTTGAAATGTTCCTTTGCCTTCATAGTGTCGTTTTTGCTGGAGGCTGTAGAAATAAACTGGCCAGCAGCCGCATCACTCTGCAACTCACAACTGGCAACCCACTGAAGCTCAGCAGGTGTGAGCCTGGTCAGTACCTGGATGGGAGACCTCCTGGGAAAAACTAAGGTTGCTGCTGGAAGAGGTGTTAGTGAGGCCAGCAGGGGGCGCTCACCCTGCAGTCTGTGTGGGTCCTACTGCCCCAGTATAGTGACGGGGACACTATACTGTAAACAGGCGCTGTCTTTTGGATGAGACGTAAAAACCAAGGTCCTGACTCTCTGTGGTCACTAAAAATCCCAGGGTGTTTCCCAAAAAGAGTAGGGGTGTAACCCCGGCGTCAGATGTGTTACAGCAAAGGGGGTGAATACTTATGGAATCATCCGTTTTCTGTTTAATATTTATAATTCATTTAGAATGGTCTGCAGAATTTTGTTTTCACTTTGACACTTTGACATGCGTGGTTTGTATCGATCAATGGCAGAAAAATACCAATTGGATACATTATGATTCCATACTGTAACACAATCGCATGAGAAAACGTCCAGGGAGAGTGAATACTTCTGACAGCCACTGGATGTGACAAACAGAACACAACTCAGTTAAGCTGACAGTCCTTGCTGCATCTCATTTTGATCAGAATCTGATCATTTCTGTCTTCTTACCTGCAGCGACGTTGCAAATGAAAAGCAGCAGACAATAACCATTCCTGGCATGACCCAGAAATGCACATTAAAGTCTGCCCTGGGCAGACCAGGGCAAGGGGAGTCTGGCTCAAGCTCTTTGAAACAGGCAAAAGCAGCCTGTATGGTTTGTATGGGAGCACACTCACCCTCAAACCATCCATTTCCAGTGAAGCAGTGATGATTTTCTAACAGCAAGCCACAATTCCTAATGCCATTTTGCAGCTACCCAGCCACAGGGCTAATGATGAGGTCTAGATCTAAGGTCATGCAGAAGGTATAGATATAGTATATAATGTAGTCTTACCTCCACAGTTGGAGTCAGACACTCAAAGATGCTCCCTATTAACTAGGCCATTTAACAAAAAGAGAAGATACATGCTCATCTAACCAAACTGTTGGATAATTCTTTTAAATCCTTAGTATGGATGCAAAACATTTTCTCTGTCAGAGTAAGGCCCTTTTCATTCTCAATTTATAATACCATGGTGTTGGTGTGGTTTTTTTGTGTGAATGGGCATCTTCACTTAAAACTCAGCCTGCATACGTTTAAATCAGTAATATGCAGCTTTGATGTACAACAGCTCAGCAGCTTAATCACATAAATAATAAATGCCTTGTGCATCCAAATAGCACCTGTTGAATGTATGACATAAGGGCCTAATGCCAAATTTCAATCCACAATCTGAAGCAGTGAACCAAAACAGATTTTTTAAATCTAATGAGTCAAACATATACCGTAGAACTCTGATTTGTTTGGAAAACCGATATCTGATATATTCAGAACATATGTGAAACTACAGTTTTCCCAACATTAACTGGCAACTAGGAAAAATGCTTGATAAATTCTCCCCACAGGTGCTATTTGCTGGCAGAAGGAAGCAAGTCAAATGAGGTCATGTCAGCTTTAACCTTTGACCTTTGATATACTGAATCCCTGCCTACATCTGAGTGCATTAAGTCCTGAAACACTAGTGTCAGTTACCTTGGCATGATGGAGATCCACTCCATACATAGACAGCTTTTTGGCGTTCTCCAAAAAATGCATCTCTGCTTCAGCAGGAGTCATTCCTCTGGCAGGATTAGAAGAAAATAAATAAGCTCTCATTAGTGTTTATCTCACACCTACAGTATATACCATGGAAAAAACAACAAAATATCTGGGGTTTGTGTTATGGCCAAACCTGTGAAAAACAGTGTTTGTGTCTGAAAGGAGAACAAAAAGATGATTACTACTCTCTACATCACATCACGCAAAAACTGAACCCCAAACACTTCACAGTTGAAGAGCTAAAATAAAAACTTATGCTTGCACACTGAAATGAAGAATTTAAGTCCCATCTTTGTGCCTTCAATTCTTCAGCATCAAATGACAAATAGTGTGACATCACAGGAGTAAGAGATCTCAAAGAACTTTTGCGACAATAACATTTTTTATTGGGATAACTCCACGGTGACCTGTGTTGCAAGAACACCAAAATCAATGCAATCCTCTCAACTTTCAGTTCAGCAACACTCATTCCCTACCTGGGAAATGTCACTCCAATATGCATTAAAATGGAATCTATGCTATGCACCGGCCTAAAGTATCGGCAGACATCCACCCTGTGAGCACAGCTGGGCCGATACTTAAGAAGGCAACCTTGGCCAAATAACAACATCTCTGATCTAACAGATGCTGTATGAATTCAACAGAAAGGTATTCCTGTGGTTACATGAGTCAGTCTCTCTGCCCATCCACAGCCACTCGCATGCTTGTGTTCAGCTAACAAAGGAGGCTAGAAATTCATTACTGATGCACCATCTGACCCGAGGGCACACATGGCTTTCCCTCTTGTCAGTCAGAAGAGCTTTCTGATGTTGCAGCCAAAACATTCAGAAAAAACAACATCTCGCAATGGGATTTCTGTTTGTAAAGTGAGTATATACAGTGGGTTGCCAGCAGCCATATCACCCTGCAACTCACAACTGGCAGCCCACTGAAGCTAAAGGTGTGAGCCTGGTCAGTACCTGGATGGGAGACCTCCTGGGAAAAACTAAGGTTGCTGCTGGAAGAGGTGTTAGTGGGGCCAGCAGGGGGCGCTCACCCTGCAGTCCATGTGGGTCCTAATGCCCCGGTATAGTGACGGGGACAGGCGCCATACTTCGGATGAGACGTAAAACCGAGGTCCTGACTCTCTGTGGTCATTAAAAATCCTGTTTCTTGAAAAGAGTAGGGGTGTAACCCCGGCATCCTGGCCAAATTTCCCATTGGCCCTTACCAGTCATGGCCTTCTAATAATCCCCATCTATGAATTGGCTTCATTACTCTGCTCTCCTCCCCACTGATAGCTGGTGTGTGGGGAGCGTTCTGGTGCACTATGGCTGCCGTCGCATCATCCAGGTGGATGCTGCACACTGGTGGTGGTAGAGGGGAGTCCCCATTACCTGTAAAGCGCTTTGTGTGGAGTGTCCAGAAAAGCGCTATATAAGTGTAAGCAATTATTATTATATACAGTACAGAGTTCTTCCCACTTACACCAGCCGTTTTGCAGGCAATGCTGTGAGCTACAGCCTTTTCCCATCATCTCAGAGTCAATAATAAAGCCATCTTTTACACAATTCTCCACTCTCAAGTCTGATATTTGGACCGGGTTATAGAGTGTCTACACAAAGTAGCACTGTCTCCAGCTAGACACTTAGATGCACTTTGAAAAGGATCCATTCTGGCTGCATAGAGCTTTGTTCTCAGTCTAAGGGCAGCAGAAAGGAGGTCCTTCAGCAAGTCACCTAAATTTATTCAGTTAAAATAAACAAAAGCTTTCATACAATTACAAACCATTTCTGTGTGTACGAGTCCATGCAGCAGGAGGCAAGCAATACTAGTGCTATCTTAAAACTTGCTGTACGGTTTCCTATTCCCAGGGAATAATACAATGTGACAAAAAAGTTAAAGAATTATACTAACGAACGGATTTGAAACAATGACAAAAAGGTGCACAAATGTGTGTTGAAGAGCACCAAAATGGACACTGAGCCCTCCACATGATGTAGGTCACAGAAACAGGAAGGAAATTAAAGGAAACTTAAGCTTCTAATATTCCCATGAAAACACATGGAGATAGCAGTGGCAGGAAGAAGCAGTAGTGGTAAACTCCTCCTTTTTTTATAAGTATGCCGTATAAAATGCAATAGTGGTACTCATGTTTAAAAAAAAAATCCTAACACATTTTTATATAAAATATAGAAATCCAACCCTTTTTAGCTTTTCCTCAGAGTATTAGAAAAGGTATCGTGAGTTTGCCTTTCCTGGGCCTGACAGAGCTGGACCAATAAAGTATACCTGAGCGGGTACAGCTCACGACCTGTAAACCACTCTCTCGATATTAATACCAAGCCTCAGATATCCCGCAGCGCTTGAAGAGGCATGGGGGGGGGAGGGGGGGTAGGACTCACTTGTAGTTTTTGTGCAGATCCATGACTTTCTCCTCGAGCTCCTTGGTCTGGTTGGGGGCGAAGCGGAACTCGCTCACGTACTCGGTGCCGTACTCCTCCGGGTCGTAGTCGCCCAGCTCCGACTGCACGGTGTACGAGCCCAGCAGGGTGTGCGTGGCGAAGGAGCAGGGCAGGCGCCCCGAGACCACGTCGTCCCGCAGCTGCAGGCACAGGTAATATCTGAAAGGCAGGACATGTTCTGCGCATTAAATGGAGACTCCCGCTCAGGCACGATTATCTTAAAGAAAGCATCTGTCAGCAGCACGCGTTAAAAAAAAACGGCATACAGGCACTGCCTGGGTTACAGAACACAGCGTAAACAAATCGGAATAAAAGCAAAACCACTGCGAGTTAATTTAAATAATCCAATCCGAGTTTATTTTTAGATACTGTGCATGTGGAAGTGAGAAATACAGAGGTGCAATGCTTCATCAAATTAATTTAACCTACACGTTTTTATTTTTATTCCCCCAGCCTAATCTGCAGTTTAATCCAAGAATGACTTGTTTCATGTTATTGCAGAATGCGGTCTAATCATTACATTACGAAATAGGTTCATGCGAGCTAAGAAGTTCATAGAACAGAATAAAGCAGGAATCCCCCACTATCAAAGTATAAAATAGTAAACATGCATACGATTCAAGAATGAAATCCAACTTATAGATCGAAACCAAACCCTCATGTTAGTCAAGGACTGTATACAATCATCTGTCCTACTGACATAGTTAAAAAATAATGGTAATAGAAAACATTACATTTGTCTTTCATGTAAAATCAAATATGTTTTTGATTAGAGTGCCGGTAGTTTTGTACATTGCTGAAGAGGTGTTTTTTTTTGCAGACTGTCTTACCTTGTGATGTCCTCAGAAAGCTGTGAGGGATCTGGGGGGTAAAACTTGACGTTGAAGGCAAAGTTCCAAGGACCACCTGTAAGACAAGACAGCTCTCAGCCCCTAGGAATTCTGCGGTCAGGGAAAGATCAAGCCGAAAACAATTCGCATAAAAACCATCCCTCGGACTACAGTCGAAAGAAAATCCGAAGCCTCCGCGTTTGCAATGATCATCGTGGATGTCAAGGGCTGCTTCACTTTCATTTCTACATTTCTCTGGACCATTCATAAAACTGGAGCTGTAGTTTTAAGCAGCATCTTTCACAAAATAAAATGAACTCTTGATCTTTTCTTTGAGAACTGAAACCTACATCAAACAATTTTGCTAGAGGCGATTTAAATATATAGCTCTGAAAATTATCTAGAAGAATCTGCAAATCCTTGATTTTTTTACATTAAAAAAAGAAGAGAAATATGAACAGCAATTGTATTTTGTGCTAAAATATCCAAAAAATCAGTAGAAATTTTGCTCTGCAGCTAAATCTACATCTATGTCTGTACTTTAACGATGGTGTTAAATAATGAGAGGTAAATTGCACTGTATTTTTCATGTTCATGCCCTTGATAAAAATCTTTAAGAAAGTTACAAATGATGACTAATAAGGAGTCGTTTTCCTTTCTTAAAATAGCCAAAAGTCCATTGTCTAATTTACTAAAAGCTGGTATCAGCAACATCCAATCTGTTTTTCTCATTTGGTCAACTCTCAGTGCAGACTTAACAAAATGGGGAATTCCGTTTCCCACATTCAGTGAAACTACTCAATCAATAAAAGAGTTAACAAGCAAGAAGTATTGGTTTATGGCAAAGTACAATCAGTGGTTACGTGCACGAATGAAGGGGTGATGTGCAATTATTTACAGGTGCTTAGGATGACTGTGTGTGAAGGATACTCAGGTTCCTGTGCAGCTGTATGGATTCCTGTAGCAGTGTTGTGTAAGGACTATGTATAGGTTAATGTCTGTTGTTTAATGTAATATCTGTTTTTAATACATAAAATTTAATACTCATATCTGTTTATTGTTTATTTGTACAGCCTGTAATTTTATGATAAACTTCATGTAAAACAGCTGTTGGATCCAACACAAATTTAAAACAAATCAGATCAACAAAGTATTATTGGATTGCATCATTTAAAGTTTAAAGAGAAGTTTCAATGAGTAATGACAGCTAAAAAAAAAATAGAAAGGAGCCAGATAACGGACTCAGCCTGGTCTAAACCTTGTTCATGTCCTGTGCTACCAATCAAGCAAACCTGTAACCATACATGATGAAAAGAGACTGAAAGGTGTTTTAAGTTGGAAAATCATCTTTGAGAAAAACGATCTAAAAAATCTAAAACGTACATACCATATTCATGTATAAATATACAAACAACATAAATTGGTTACAGTTGGACTAGTTATACTAAACAAGGTACCAAACTCGGAGCAGTGCTAAATCAACAGCACTGGAGGAGGTCTGGAAAATATTTACATTATGTTAGGGAAGAAGTTGTTAAAACAAAAGTGTAAAAACTTACTTCTTATTTGCTTTTTAATTTCCTTGGCAGGGTCCAACCAATTCTAAGACAAAAATTAAAAAACAAATCATTTCAAAATATACAGGTATCGAACAAAGCAGTCTTTTGCTGAATGTTAATTTTGTCAAGTGTTGAGTGAGCACCTCTAATACAAAATTTAACATTATAAGCATTACAGGGGGAAAAAACTGCTAAAATTCAATGATAAAACAGGAGATTACATTCCCCATAAAATGTACACAAAAATATATCCAGAAAAAAAGAGGGTGCACTAATACTGTTCTGCCCAGCATGACAGCTTCTTACTGCTGTTGAAAAGCAGGTATTAGTAAACCGAACAGTAAATGTGCAGTCTTGTTTCTTCGGAATATCAGCGGGTTAGTAGTATGTTAATGGAACATCCTTGATAATCTATACTTTTAAGCATGAGTTACGAAGAACAGGCAATATAAAAAGCAGTTTTCAAGCTTGGAATTGTAGAACTTTTTTTAATTCAGTAAATGTGCATTCCTCATAGCTACTACCAACAAGTATACTTGTATACTACACCTGCAACTAGTATAATTATTATCTGTATATAACTTAGTAATTAGTGTAAAATCCCAGTCTAAGCTATGTCCATAATAAAACATTCTAGCAAACGCCCCTGCTATCTTGTTTATTTTGACTAGAGATGTTATCTGAATGTAGGAACAGATAAACACATGCTATGAATTTTTTTTTAAATAACTTTTATCTTGTAGAACCCACATAAATCAAAACTAGAGTCCACAAAAGACCTCTTAAAGCTTTAATTCATTCCTCTATCGCATGAATGTCAATACACACAGCTGTTTTGAGAATTAGCAGAAAGCTTAGCTGATTAAGGTAGCAAAAATGTAAAAATATCCAACTGGTTTCTCATCTCCGTTCTCGCTTTGCAAGAGTAATTTCCAGAAGCTGGTGAAATGTGCGTTACACACCTTCTGGTTCTCCATGTCTCGGAACGTCATACCAAAGTAGTCCTTTTCCAGGAGGTTGAGCTGTTCACATACTTTGTCAAAAAGCATCTGGCCCCTGGAGCGCTTCTGTAAAGTCGGGGAAAAAAAAATACTTCAGCACCAATATGTACATAAAGCAAAACCAAACCAACACAGAACGCTTTTATCTTGGCTAAGCCAGAAGGACAACAGTGGAACTGAACCTCTCCCAATTCCTCCAGTCAATCAACACTGTACAATACTACGACTAATCGCAGCTCTGCATACAAACCCTCACTCACTGTATTCACGCAGTGTATGGGGAGAGCATTTTTTATATGAAACGATCCAGCCACGTTTTGTCTTCGAAACCCATCATCACAAGATGCAAAAATCCCCAAGAAAGGTTCCTGGCAGCACACCCTCCCCTCATCCCCGTGTCCTCTTGCTCTCTAACCTTGGCTGAAACCGGGCAAATAAAAGACAGGAGGTTTTCTTAAAGCTAGACAAGGCACCAAGCCAATTAACCACCACACCGACATGCAGACTACAAACCCAGAACAAGCAGCCTTGCCAGACGGTTTCTCAACTCAACTACCATATTCTAGGACAAATATCAGTTCATAAATTTAGAAGGTACATAACTGTCAATTTAGCACAGTTTCATAAAATAATATGACACCCGAAACATTGGGTTTTCTTTCTTCTTTTTTTTTTAGCATGGAATAAACCTGTTACTTGCTCATAAAATAATTATCTGCTGAGGAGGGGCACCAATACTTAGACCTGTGACAGTGGCTCAGTAGTCTTCCCCAGTTAAAAAAAAAACAGTTCTAGAGTCAGTCTGGCTGATTAACAGTGGGCAATCTGAGGGCGAGGAACATAAAAAGAATGAGAATAATGCAAATTCCAATTATATAGGGAGCCACAGCACAAAAGGAACAGCCCAGTTCCCTATTTCCTATTGCAAAAGCCCACTTACAATAAAGCATGGGGAACAGTGGGGCTTGAGCATTCTTAATTACTGTAGGTCTGGAGAAAGCGTCCTATTACACAAAACTGTTCATCACCACCCTGTGTGGGAGGTGGGCAACATGACACCCAAGGAGACATGAAGACAGTGACATGCAAACGGTATTTGCTCCGTCTGTAGAAACACACAAGAGAAAGCCTTTTCCCTATATCCAGGCAACATGGCAAGCACAGAAGGAGTGGGGAATGGGACTGTACTGTTCAGTCATTAAATCCAGTTCTTCCAAAGATGGGAACATCCCCAACACCAAAATGCAAATCCTACCTGTGGTCTTTTGTAAATATATACATGCTGTATTATTAATGCAGAATGAACACAAGCACATTACTATCCTCATCTTACCATTTAAAAAGTGCTTCAAGGCTACAGCTGCATATTTATTTAATAACCTTTAAGGCAAGTGTGGATGGGGGTAGTAAAATGGTGAATTCAGGTTGGGTGTTCTTAAATTTTTTCTTCATATTCTGAAACACTTAATACCAAAACGCACAGAACACAACTGATATTTCTAAGGAAAGTCAGTGTGGTGTTTAATGACCCATTAAAAAACCCACAAGCAAACATACTTTCAGCACTAGCAAAGAGGTCATGAGACAGGATGTTTCCCTGGGTTAAGTGAGCAATCTTCCTGAAACAAGGTAACCACTTGTTTGGAGAGCAAACATGTTACCATGGTAGATGACAGTCTGCTGCTCAGTCTTGCTTTGATTCAGCACAAGATACTAAGGGAAGGCTGGTTATTGCATCATACCAAAGCTGTTGACAACAGAATAGTGAATAAAAACCTGGAAACCTTTTTGTGACCAGATTATACTCCTTTGAACAGGCAACAGAAATGTCTGACTTGAGGGCCAGTACTTATGGCTGCGCAAAAAGGCAGCAGATAATCATTTCTGCTTTAAGAACACTAGAAATAAAAAGCACAGAAAGGCACTGAGATTAAGGGAAAAGTGCTGTGCTGAAAGAGGAGCGTGTGTTTGGGAGTGGGGGAGGGGTCGAATCACGTACCTACAGCAGGGTCATGTTATTTTCTTACTTTCTCTGAATGATAAAACTTGGAAAGCACAAGGGAAAAAAAACATTCAAGTACAAATTCAAATTGTCAAAATGTCTTGCATTGTGCTGCACTGTAAAACGCCTTGGTGTACTTTTGTAAAATAATGCCTTGGATGGCAAGTCTAACACAAACGGAATTGTTAAATTGTTTGATTCCCTGCGGGCAACCAGGTTGCGACTGGTGATAGTGGTGATGTTAATGAAATTAAATGCAGACTACAATAAAAACAAGATAAATAACGGGTGTTGAACAATGCAGCTGATGAGAACTTAAAGGCTTGCACACTGTGGGAGATAATATTTGGCATTTGTTTTGTGAGCCGTATGAAGCTATAGGCATACAGATCACAAAGAACACAAAGGAACTCTCAGCTTCATACGGTGCACAAAACACGTTATTGTGTCCCACGTGTAAGATTTTAATGCTGAAAAGAAATACTGTAGGTGTACATAGTTCCCTTCAAATTGATTCAATAGGAACAAACTTAAAATAACTGACAAATGTACAGTTTAAAAAATGTTTTCTGCTTAAAAAAATCAAGAAAATATTACAGTGATCTTAGCACATCTTATTAGATTGATCCACAAGTAATATTTGACATAACTAAGTCTAGAAAGCATCAGGGTCAGGTGATCTTAAAAGCTGACCAAGTGGAAATATGTAAGGGCCACAGTATTGAGCCCTGAGGAACATGTAATGAGTCCAATTTCTGACCTAAATCCACCAAGAGAGACAAAGTGACAGCGATCAGTGAGGTAAGACATCAATCATTTGAGGGCAGTGTCAGAAACTCCAAACGCAGTCTCAAGACAAGAAAGTAAGATATCATGGTTAACAGTGTTGAAAGATTCATTTTTTATAGCCATTTCCACAATTCTAGGGGTTAATAATTATTTGCCTGATAGCTGTCTTACCTAAACTATGATGGTTATTGCTCCTATTGAACATTTCCTGTTTATCTCCTCCATATACAGTACACCCCAGGGAAACAGAAAGCCTTCTGAGACTTTATTTACTTAAAAGAATACACAAAGGCGGGAATAAATGTGACCCTCTTGAGTGAAACAACGTAATTATCCAATCTGTAACTCATTCTGCTATATGATGTTTTTTGTTGATAATTCATCACAGGGGTGAGATATTCTGGAGGGCACTGCAAGTTCTAAAATGGTTTTAAAATCCAACACCAAATAATCATTTCAGACCCGTTAATTCTGATAAAAGAACTGCTTCCTCCTGTGAGTTGGAGGCCTTGCTTGGACTCGATGGGAGGTTGCCACGAGGAATGCCAGTGAGGCTCACAGAGCTCTGACTAGTCTGTGCAGAGAGATGCAAGACGCTTGCTCACTTGAGTCATCCAGTGTTTAACCATGCTTCCTTCTGTAAGCCCCTCAAAGCAACATGCTAGCTGCAAGGATATTTTTAATCCTATGTTGTATGTCTCTGCGTCCAGCAGAGAGACAGCTGGAGGAGCCCGCGCATCAGGCACACAGAGAAGAGCCTTCTTCCCTCGGATTCAAAGCCCATCCTTCGCATCAGTTCAAAGCTCACTCGTATGTGAAATCAAGCTGTCAGATGTGAGTTTCTTAGCAGAGACCTAGTCAAGCAGACATCTGAGCCAGTATTATCCTCTCCCATTTATCAAGATCATCAACACACCTCCTTTAAAAATAAAGGCAACCCATTGGAGGTCATACTGTATTGCCTATAAACACTGAATAAGTTTATTGTTAGATTAGAAAAAAAATCTTGCCAGTCATCTTAGTGAAACAGCCTCCATGCAAATGCATTATATATCTTCTTAAAAACACCTCCCAAAAGCTTGAAGAATCAAGAAAAAAGTTTCAAAGGAAGAATTACAGCTGTAGAAATGCATTTATTTTAAATCAGAACTGACAGCCATAAAAAAAAAATCAAAGCATTTTAGCAGAAATAGAGCTAAAGGAAATGCACTTTGTTTTTTTGGCAGCAACATAAATGACTGCAGGGAGGACATGTCTCAAATCACACACTAGATTCCTTTCAAGCCAATAATCACAGCCTCAGTTGTTGCAGAGTTATGAGAAGCATGTCTCATTTGAGAAGCAAATTCCCTTCACTGCGACGCACATGCAATCCACAAACACACACGGGCTTAAATTAAATTTCTTGGACTGCGTCCCACTTGTAATTCAAGTGTAAAACACAGGTGTTTAAAAAAAAAACATTCCCCTGTAATAACTCACAAGTTTACTATGTGCTAAGAAGTAACTTGCACTGTCAACCTCTCTCAAAATCAAGTATGAGAGCCAGCCAAAAAGGGTGACAAATGTTGACACTATGAATAATGTTGTTTTCCTGCATACAGCAGATGTGTTTTAAACTTCACAGAGAAAAGAATCCTAGTTCCATTATAACTCTATGCACCCTACCAAATGTGTTAAAAACAAGGGACAAGGAATGTACAATCTAACTGAAATCAAGATGCTAATTTACAGGTTAGATATAAAATATGTTATCATTTCTATTTTGTCAAATAACCTGCACTCTTGGTTTAAAAAATGGAATTAATGAAATCAGTTGAGATTTTTTTCCTATCTAAAACTGCTCTATTGTTCATTGTACAATACCATTCCTACACCACCTTACAGTAAAGGAAAGATGAGGGATAAAGGTTTGCAAGGGTAACTGTAATGCTATTTTTATATTTCAGGGTTAGAAAGAATTGGCACTGATGAGTGCATTTCAAACCACAATAGAAATAAAATATAGACAGTAACTTGTAAAACCTCCAATTTACATTACAAATCAGACGAAATGTCCAGGTCTATGCAGCACCATCGTCTGTGATGATCCTGCGGTGAGGTGAAGTGGCCCTACTACATTGTTAACCAGCAGGCTTGTGAGTACATCTCTTCTAATCCAATAGAAATATTGAGGCGGTTATGCTACTTACTTGTTATCTCTGCATGCAGATCGTGTTGGAACATTTTTGCTGTGAAATGTCTACTGCACAACCTGCACTTATTCTCTCATACATCACATTAATGTGGCTCTGTGGTTAAGGATCTGCGCCTGTGACTGGAAGGTTGCCGGTTCAAATCCTGCGGCCGGCAGAGGAATCCTACTCCGTTGGGCCCCTGAGCAAGGCCCTTAACCCCAGCTGCTCCAGGGGCGCCGTACAATGGCAGACCCTGCGCTCTGACCCCAAGCTTCTCTCCCTGTCTGTGTGTCTGTGTCTCCATGGAGAAAAGCTGGGGTATGCGAAAAGACGAATTCCTAATGCAAGAAATTGTATAGGGCTAATAAAGAAACATTATCATTATCATTATTATTATCATCATTACAGTGACTAGTGAGCAGGAAGGGCCACTTCACATTGCAATTCATGTGAACTCTCGCTCTCACCAGCGGTTTGCGACAACATGGAGACAACACAGCACTTTCACAAAGTTTACAATTCTGTGCTTCATTCAGAATTTGTTCAATTTTGCGATACCATCAATTAATTTAAACACAACAAACATCTTGTAAATATATTGGGCACTTCACTTAATGGCTCGACAAACTGAAGTTAAGACACTTATTATTCATTAAACAAAACCTGTTTACTTCAAATTAAAAGGAGGACTGTTTTTTTTTTTGCTGCTGGATGCATTTTCTGATAAATACTGGAAACAACTTCCAATAAACAAAAGTCATGGACAGGGGAACAAGGGAAAACATTCTGGCACACTGAGGGTTAGCCATGCTCTCAGGCAATCTCCTTTTAATGTGATCTCTGCCTCTCTTGGAGTTTGAGAGTATGACCAATGCAGTATTGTGATTTGAAGTGCATTGTGCATTTAAAGTGTTAGGTGGCTTCTAAGATCTCCACTAATCCAAAAGCAATTAAATGTTCCCCTAGCCTGTACCAGCTCGGCAGTATGCGCGGCACCAGATTAGGAGACTTCAGTGCATTTAGCACGGTCCAGAGACAACAGTTACTAATAACTCTGTACTTTATTATTTCATTCCTCCAATGTTGCTATCACATCACTGCTCCAAAGCGAAAGTTTCCATTCTTCCTATTATTTTTAAGTCAGAGGTCAGCAACCAATGAACTGCTGTCCTGCACCGAGTGTTGCCTTTACCCCTGTAACATTAGTGGAAAATATGTCACAAATTCAATGACATCATCAACTACTATTTTCAGGATAACGGAGCATAAATGCTTTCTGATCTTTCAATTTAAAGCCAGGACTAATCTACCTAAATCCACTGCAAAAGCTAAACCCTTTTAAGCAGATTGGTTTCAAGTCCTTGGCAGGGTGATCAGAATGCATTTTTTGGTCTTCTTATGTCACCCAAGCTGACATCAAGAGAGAAAAATTAAACTTAGTTATATATATATACATATAATTACACTAATTCAGTCAGAGAAGCTAAGGGCTTCTCTCCACTCTATGACTGGGGCGTTTTTCACAGTTCATGGGCTGACATTATAAATTAGAAAAGGTGCTTAATTACAACTGAGCCATTATGCAACATGGTTACCAAAACAAAACAATGACTGAACAAATGACAGCAGCTGTCTGATGAGAATTTGATGTCTTCATTTAAGACCACAATACTGCTCTTGAGGCAAACTAGTGCAGCAACATTTCACATTCTGTCAAATACTGCGCTGTTTTAAAATGCTATTAGCCCTGTAACTTAAGATGGCACACCTGAACATGCACAGTCGAAACACTGCAGTTTTTCTTTCTACACTACATCGTGGAATTAAGCTTTACTTGTTGTTTCTCAGGCCTTTGACAGACTGCATTATTATACAATGCTGTATGTAACTGTACCTTAACAATGATATATAATACTGTAACATTACAATAAGTTATTGAATACAAAACAGCATAAATGAATGCTACAGAACAGGATGCTGTGCTTCAAAAAATGTCTGGGTCTGGCCCTAAATGTCTGTGCTATTGAAGTTCCCTCAGTCTCCGAATGTCAGTTATTTGAAGCAGTACTTATTACAATGTCAATCCATGAGGATTTATTGTATCATAAAACACTGTTTTATCCATCATGAATCACCTCATCTCCTTGCAATCTATTCTGCACACAATGTTTTGCACTAGTATTACATACAGCTTATTGATGGTAAGACGATGCATTTTGCTAGTTATATTATAACCAGACTTTCCTTTTTAAATGGGTATTAAATCAGTTTAGAAAAAAAAATCAGTGCTAAAAATTCAAACCACATAGCTTCAACTGCAGTAGGCCTTACTGTGGTGCTCTTGGCACAAAAATGTTTTGCCTGGAGCAATAAATGCATTTGCATCAAAATTTAGTTTGTAATCCACACTTTTTTTTCTGTTCTATGAAGAGGTTAATTTTTCCCCTCACGATTTAAACCAAGAAAAAAATCATCATCAGTTGCTTCTCTGGCTATAACTGCCCAGATATACTTACATAATTCATGTGGTGGGGTGCCTCAAGTGGGTTTTTACAGAACATGTGAATCAGTTCAGTTCATTTGTCTTGTGCACAAGTGCAATGAAATGCTTATTTGCATGTATGCTCCAATGCGAAGACTTTAAGGTATCACCAAAAGAAACACAAAACAGTAGCACCAACAAGAACAAAGCTAAATAACACACAACTTAAATACAAGTCAGCAGCACAAGCAGTGTGCAAAAAAAAAACATCAGTGTGAGCCAGTGGTAGTGGTAGAGTTCAGTAATCTGACAGCTTGAGGGAAGAAGCAGTCTCTGGATCTAAAGGTATGTGCCTTTACGCTCCTGACGCTTACCAGAAGCCAGAGAAGAGAAAAGTGGGAAAGCAGGATGACTGTTATTCTTAACAATACTCCTGGCCTTCCTAACACAGCGAGTTGTGAAAATGTCCACAATCAAGGGAGCAGTACTTTAATGTGGAACTGGGCCGGCCTGATCACCCCCTGTACTGCCTCTGGGTCAGACAACCAGCTGCTGGATCAACAGCACAACCTACCTCCACAACACAGGTGTAGTCGGACCCGTCGAGGAGAGTGACTTTGCACTGCATGTTCTTCGGTTTCTTCACGGATTTCAGCGGGGACTTGGAGAGCTTGCTCGACGACGACTTCTGAGACGCCTTGTCGTCCTCGAATTGTTGGTACTCGTGCTTCCCCAGTGGAGCTGCCTCTGCGTCTCCTTCTCCGTTCTGGGGACAGACACATTCCCGCGATCAGATGCGGACATTGTGAACGGAGCAGGGAAACGTACGCCGAGCGCCGAGTCGGATGTCATGCTCAGGAACTGAAATACACCATTAGATGTAAAAATACCTACTTGCCCAATTCATTAAATCTTAAAGGCTTGATTTGGTGATGCTCAAGAGAATCAAAAGAAATTTGGGACAGAGTTGGCTTTTCTCTGATGAAATTTAAATACCACCATTTTCACGACCTCTAATGATAGTGAAGGTTTAGCACTAGGAAAGCCTTCAAATCCCAGACACTCAAGCAAGGATCAAAAAAGGTCACCAGCTCTAACTAAAACACCAGCAGCAAAGCTAACATAAATCCAGCAAATTATCTGCTTATCTTACAATCTGTTTTGGCAATTCAATGTCAAGATGGTAAACCCAGCCAGGGGAGAGGAATAATTTAAAAAGGTTTTGAAAAGCATTTCCAGATTAAGAATTCTTCACCCTTCAGAAATGCAGAGCTTTGCTCTAAGAGGTATACCTGTAAGTTAACCATCTTTACGCCTTAGGATGCATGGGACCTATCTTGAAATGTCCTGAAAAGAACTAGCTGAAGGTGCTTTCACTGTAATTTCATGTGAATTACCCTGCCTGTTACAGCTTAGATTTGTTTTCATCATGACTCAGGGAAGGCAGGCAAAATGACATCTATATCCTGTCAATGAGAAATATTTTTAAACGCTGAATAACTCATGCAGGAATTGCAGGGAATTCATCACACTATGAATGAAATTTCACGAAAAGGTCATTTTAAAATAAAATTGTGGCATCTCACCTGTTTTTACAGAAACAATTACACTTCTTCCTTTCTTACATTTTATAAAGCTACCTGACTATACTGCACACTCGCAAAAGAACTGGAACACCACAGATGATAAAAAAATAAAACCTATTGCTCCTATTATTCATACTCTCCTGATTGCATACACAAACAACTTGATGGTAAAGCAAAAATAGGCACTGTATGTAGCGATACATTTAAAAGAAATGTAAACTGATAGGACTGTTAATGTGAACAGTAATTTATTGTAATGAGTTTTATATTTAAAAAATCATACTTGATCCACATAGCTTTGCTAATGCTGATGAAAAGACTATACCAGTCTCATAACACTAAACTGAAGGAAACCATCTGTAAAGGCCAGTTGTTTTTTTTTTCTAAAATGATTTTCTGCCTGTGCCTTCCATGCATCTAAAGAAGTGCATCAGTTGTTTGTGTGAGTTTCATTTCTCTCTTATATTCTAATCTTTCTGAACATGAGGCAGATGTCTCCCACAAACCAGAGCGCCGTAATTGGATTTGGGAACTAAATCATTACCACAGCAGTTAAAACACAAAACGCTGAACTGCTGTCGTAATAGCTTTGCCTCGTGATTATGAATAAACTGTGTATAGCAAGCGCAGACAGTCTTGGCAAGCGCTTAAAGCAAAGCAGTTGCTATGAAATGCCCTTGTGATCCTTAGGGCAAATGCCACAGTATAGTGCAGAGGTTTCCATGCCTTAAAAGAAACAGACATTCAAAAGAAATCAGACAGAGGGCCAGTGTAATCTATGACCACATGAAAAAAGCCATGAAATGTGTCTATGTGTCTGAGTTCTTTAGCGTCCTAGTTAAAACCAGTAGAGATTAAAAACAACTGATGTTTACCATCTCATTGCCCTAAATTATTCTTAGGAATCAACTCATTCCATTCCATTTTCAGACTTTTCCTGGTTTGCCAACTGGTTGAACATGAGATCGCTGGCAGAAAAGAGACGTTACTGCCAGACACATTTGTGATCTTCATAGGAGTTGTCTGTACCGTCTGCATTCTTCTAGTTTGCAAAGAAATCACTTATAAACCTAATTTACTGTAAAGCAGTAATCGGAGACTGAAAGAGAGGAAATGGCATGAGACGCGCATCCGTTGTAAAACAAGAGAAACCAAAAAGTTTTCTGAAGGTCCGAATCATAGCTTTCATTCTTCCTTTTAAACCGCCTTCCTAGTAACTTTAAGAGGTGTTCTCAAAATTCTCAATGCAATGCATAATCATAATATGCCATCTAAGCAACTGCACAGAAAATTGAATGTAGAACAACTGTAATGTAGAAGATTCTACATGCTGGAAAAAATAAAACTGAAAAAAATGTAAAGTGTTTAAAAGGAATACTCACACCACATGGATTAATTCTGCATATGCAAATTTCACATCTAAGAGTAGAATCTTTACCAGTACAATATATATATTAAAGTAAAAAAGTAAGGCACGGACAGCATCTGGAATGTTTTAAATCAAAGACTACATTTTACAGCTTTCATAACATTTATAGCCTTATATTTGACTTGCAAAGAATATTTAATTCAAGCCTTTGCCACATGCACTGCAGAGTGCCCAAAATCTTAATATTAAGATTAAGAGGGTGTAAATAATAATTCATAGTGTATAAAATCAATACTAAAAAACTTAAAACTGGGAAAAAATAATAATTAAACGCAAAGTAACCGAAGCTGCAAGGATGTGCAAGCGATTCTGACGGCAAAGAGGAAGCAGGCACTGAGAAGGAAGCAGGAGAGCAGCCAGTGGCACCAGCTATCTCCTCTTTCTGGTGCCGTGCCATCGCGCCTCGCACTGAACGCCAAGATGCGGCTCCAACAGCTCAATCAGCACATCTGCGTGCTACGAGGTGGAAGAGGTCTCTTGGATACAGAAGCTGCGCTCTCGTCCTAGACGGGTCTAAGGCTCGTGCCGGGGACTCGCCTGCTCCTTCCTGACAGGAGTGCTGTGTGCCGCGGCGGCCGGGAAGGGCTCTCCGTCGGGCTGCTGGTTCTGGGCGGGGGGCGGCTGGCCTGCTCCGGCGCCTTCCTGCGGCTCCTGCTCCCGATCCTGCTTGGACTCCGAGTCTGATCCCGATTCGGTTGTCATGGCGTATTATTCTGCAAGAGAAAAACGGGCCGCATTTAACCAACGCTCTGAAGACACCGTCACAGAATCCCTTCCTTGTCTGTGGGCCTTTTTAAAAATGCGACTTGCCAATTCTTAACTGTTAAAGACACCCAACTGGGAACAGCCAGTTGTGCGTTCCCCCCCCACACACACACACACACTTTTTTCACGCCTTGGCTCGCGGGGATGAACCACGCAATCGCACACGGGAGAGGGAGGAAGTGGGGGCAGACTCCACCCACCCGCCCGCCTCTGAGCCACATCTTTTAACAGGAGCCTGCAGGGGTCACCGTGTTGCAGAACCCTGGATAACTAGTCCCGTCCTAACCTGGGTTTCACTCCGCCACTAGTCTGACACCACCTGAGGGAAATCTG
This sequence comes from Lepisosteus platostomus, assembly GCF_059453375.1. Lineage (NCBI taxonomy): Eukaryota > Metazoa > Chordata > Actinopteri > Semionotiformes > Lepisosteidae > Lepisosteus > Lepisosteus platostomus. The sequence continues at coordinate 4,846,808 of NC_142618.1, read as the reverse complement.
GTCACATCAGCTACTCAAATGACTCGGGCATGAACCTGAGCGTCTTTACTGGGTGAGCCAATCGGGAGGCCCCTTGACGTTTCTTTTATGTATCAGACACAAATCCACATTGTAAAAAGCATTAAAGTGGGGAAAAAAAGCCCCCCAACCCCACCCCCGATTAGAACATTATGGCTGAGTAAGGCTTCATGATGCCGTGCAGTACTTGGAAATAATAGATGAACTACTCAAAGATTTAGATAACGAGACTATGCCTGATTAATCTGCCTCATGGTGACGAGGCTGAAAGTGAAATCATATCATTGCAAACCCTGAATGAAATGGGGAGAACAGAACTGTAAGGCAAACTGAACAATTCTCCTTAATGAGGCAAGGCCAGGAATCTATACAGTGACAATTTCACACTTGTGCAACATATATTAGAAAAGCACATTTTTCTGTAAAGCATCATTTTCAGTTCTTCTTGTAGTAAGAACATAGAGACAAATCAACTGTTATTAGCTCAGAAAAAAAAAACCTTTCTTAATCAGTGACAAAATATGGTTTCACATGAGGACAGAGTGAGAAAATCTCCCCAAAAAATCAAGGTATTAATATTCCAACACGGAGCAAGATCACCCAGCTCAGGAAAAAAACATAACATACAGTAATTTGAAGAAGTGAATATAGGTTTGACCTATTTACAATCCATTATGCTTTTATCGAAGCTTGCCAAAGATGAATTTATAGCTGAACACAATTAATATTTAAAAATTCTTAATACTTCTGTGGTAATGTACTAGACATTAAGCGTGCTATTTCAAAATAGCAATTATTCACTTGCTGCATTGCACGCACCCGAAAAGCACTAAATGTCTGAGCAGTTGCCGAGAACAACCCATTTTTCATACTTCCAATCCATGACCCATCTTTTCAGAAAAGACTCAGTCCGTACAGGAAAACAATGGGCTTTTCAACAGGATAACCATGGTTACCTCAACATTTCCTGAGTGCATATTTGAGATAGGACAAGAGGATCTTTCCGTCTTCAGCCTTATTTTCGTGTAGCTAAACTATGTGTACCACACTGACATGTAATTGGGAGTTTTTTCAAGACAGCTGTCTATCCCCACTCTGCCCTTTGGATCGCTGTTGACTATTTTTAGCAATCTGTTTACCCTGGACTCTGCAAACAGAGTTCAAACCAGGCGCTCTCACTCTGGTTTACGATAAGGCTCTGGCTGCAATTTTGCTGAAGTATTATTGTAAGATGAAGGACCCTGAAGAACGCTGAAGACGCTGTGTAGACACAGATGAAGAGATGTAAGCAAAGCGTTCGAATCACGATACCGCACTGCTGAAACGGCATGGGGCCGCAATTTAAAACAAATGCTAAAATATTCAAGCTTCCGCACAAACATGATTTCCTTCCGTGGGTTACTGATTTTGGAAGATGGTGGGATTTGAACAAAATCGCCTAGGAGCTGAGGCTACGGCAACAGCTTCTCCATTAGAATATCCAAAAAGCAGAATGCAGAGATGCGAAATGACAAAACTTGTAAACACGAAGCGGCCACACAGCGATGAGGTCAACCACTGCGAGAGCATAAGCGTCTGTGGCGCAAAAGGAGGGCCACACCTCTCTGTCACTGATGCTTCCCTGCTGATCCAACACAGCCATTAATCCAATATCCACGCTCTGAGCTACAACAACCTCTGAGGTGGCGCGGAGAATCTGTTTGTGGTGCCGGGCAGAGTCCCAGCCGGAAAGACTACTGGCTATAAATCCCAGAGGTCTGACAAGCGAAACAAAGGGGGTCCACAGCTGAAATCAGCCGCTTTAATTAAGTTTATTCATGTCAAGCAGCTTAGGCAAAGAATTACAGTGCACTTCACGCCACATATTAAAAAATTAGCCCAAGGCACTCACAAAACAGTGGGCGGTGGTCTTGTCATTATTATGATCATTAATTTCTTTTTTTCATATAAACGGAGCAGCCAGAGTCTGAGCTGCGACACACAGTGAATATGAGAACAGAATTACTTGGCTCTCCAGTGTTAGGGATATTGGCAGGGGTTGATCGGACAGAGGAGCCAGTAAAATATAAATAGATACGATATAAAATACTTCCTTAGAAGCTTTTGTCCATTAAAAGTAATGGCACATGACCATTGAGACTAAGATTAATAGCAATTCACTATAAGCACATTGATCCTGACTTGTTGTAAGAGAAAATCAGAAATTGAGAACAAATAAACAGATAAAGAAATCTCAAAGAAATACTCAAAACTTAAATACTCCAATCAACATGCTGTCTACATTATGATAAAACGAGAAAGTTTTTTTATTTTTCAAAGTGATGCTATTGCACCATTTTCTATATTGGCAAGAAACTGAAATTACGAAAATCTGTTTTTTTACATTTCTATCAGGGATAGGTGGACTTCTTCGAGAAATCGCCTTTTATAAATAATGTTTTATCATCGCTGCTGCAGTAAATGTCAATGCACACTGGAGTATTTCAGCTAACAATGCACTGCAATATGTCTTCACTCAAGAAAACAGTGTAACAGTTTTAGATTAACCAGGGAGCAGTTTCCAGACTATCTCATATAGGTCACAAAGTACCGCAGACTCCAACAAGAGCAAACTTGCTAGACAACCTCTATATCTTTTTTGCTCCTTTCAGACAGTCAAACTATCGAGAGATTTCTACTGCCTGGCCGAACTTGATCACTGAGTATGTGCACTGTGTATGAGGCCAAGACCATAAAGTCCCCAGCAAGGATCCACAAAAATGAAACGAATCATGTTACACGATTAGCGTAAAGAGGATGGAAAACAGAGCTCAACACAACAACAAAAATGGGTGTTTGCGTTAGAAACCTTTCCAGGGGGAAACAGGTTGGTGAATTACATCACCTGTATCACAACACGTCTTATACCTCCAGCGTCTTGCCAATCATGCCACGGCAACGTTTCTCTGAAGCGTTTCAATCCACCAACGCCCCAGAGATAAGTCTGTGAGCCCACCTCATGAAGGTGCTGTGGTTCATATTATCACATTATGTTTGCTTAGGAAGTAACAGTCAGTCTTCTGCTGAACAGTTGACTTCACTTCCTACACAGCTACAGAATGGAAAACGTCACTTAACCACCGCAATTACAACAAAATGCCAGGGCTGGCAAAAAAAAGGTGAATTTGACAAAAGTGATGGTAAGGCACTGACAAAAGGTCAGCTGAGTTTCAGCCCCTCTCATTACATGTCCATGAAAAAGCAAGTTTCAGTTCCTTACATTTTACGTATGCTATGCTTTGTGTGGCCCAGATATGTAGCAATCAAATGCAACAGTACTTCCTTGCTGCACAGAACATCGTTCCCAGTCCCTCGTGACTTTTCAACGCTCATTCATCCCGAATACTGCGTGACGCTCCACAGCAACAGCCCAGTCTCCTTGGGCAAAATCAACCTTTTACCCACAAATGTATGCGTTGCTCATTGCAGCCTGCAAGCTTCCCTTTAAATTTAGACTCTGATTATCTGAAAGAAACAAAATCGTAATAACAAGCAGTAGCCTGCTATACAGAACTGGAGTGTTGTGTCTATGTGTACAGTGTCTACTATACAGAGTGGAAAAAGAAACTGTTTTCGGATGCAAACTCTCTTGAGCACCTCTGCTCAAGAGAGTGTACTTCAGTTTTTGCAGTGCAGTGTCTAACTGCCTGCCTGCTGATTAATATACTGACAGCTGAGTGGGTCGGGAGCCCTCTGGACTCACTACAATCCTGCAGTGCTCCACTGCACACTAGGCTCAGAATCACTAGTACAAGATAGTTCATAATCATCAATTCACCTGGATTCATTGACTACTCCTTTGTCCACTGTTTCCTGGCTTAATCTGAGGGGAAGCTGTGCGATTCCTGCCGGAAAGCAGATGTCTAACTGAAAGGAGGGGAGGGGTGTCTAACTGGCAGAAAACCAACTGGTCACAAATACACTGCCACAGTCAAATAGTGAAGAAAGCTTTATAACATCCACGCTTTCTTTCTGCAGTTACTAAGAAAGAAATTCACGAATATCCCGCGCACATTAACCATCAGTGTGAAACCTATGAGCTTGATTGGAAATGAGAGACTATAGCGCGGACTGCACTTTATCATGTCATACTGTAGGATTACAAGATATGTAGCAAAGCCTGAAAGTAAGTTAAAAAGGCAGTAGATAAAGCACAGGTACACTCCACTATACATTGATTATTCTGTGGTAAAAGTTTTTCACAAATAAGCTGATGCTATATACCAAAATTTACTTTCCGTTTCCTGAATCTTCAGCCAAGTTATCAAGACAGCAGATGATCATGGAACTACTTGACTTTGCATTGTAAACACAGCATTTTACCCAATACTCTAATGCACTATGTAGTGCTATGCGCTACAATTTCAAACATGCAATGTACAGTAAATACCGAATGTATTTATAGTACAATGCTATTAATATTTTGCATGAAGCATCAAAGATAAAATCGACAGAAACCCCACCATTAAAATAAATCTAAAGTAACAAAAAAAAGATTAGTATGTACATCATTTTGTATTCTTATACTGGATGAATTTATTTAAGAACTATTTTCATTCAGCTGTTGTACTGTAACTGTATGAAGGAAAAGAATAAATGTACCAAAATACTTCTTACATAAGTGTGTAGACTATTTCTGAGTCCCAGGCTCTTTTACATTACTCCTCAGGGGTATGGTTCTCTACCGATTTGCTATGTAGCACATTATTCTAGGACACATTCCCTTGGACATTTGGGTACTACAACAATAAAAAGTACAGATTACAATAAATTGGTGTCATGTGTGAAATAAGAATCGTATACTGATGTGACAATGTACATTATCATATTATAAATAATCACCTTGGACAGTTTTCATATTTAAAAGGTACAGCATTGTCCTGCAGAGTAAATTCCTTTCCCCCCCACATACCCATTAGGTATGTTGCTATCTAATGTACACTGATAACGTTTGGTAAAATGTGATGTACAGCAGCTTATAAAAACACAAACATCCCTCCAGACATCCAAAACATGTTAGAATTAAAACCAAAAATCTTTATCGTAAAACATCTGGTCTTTTAAAATGTCCTCTTAATCCTCTTGCAAGTACAGAATTGTTCCCTGCTGCCAACTGGCAAATACTGCCTTTCAGTGAAAGTGCAGCCTGCACACCCATGAACACCTCAAGTGACCCACACGGAAAACGATCGAGTGAGGATAATGACAAGCACACCTTTTAGTCTACTGCAGAAGCACAAATATGGGGGGAATACAGAGTATGAAATGTATATCATTCATTGGAGCTTGGCAAAGCTTCGCAAGTCCCCCATTCGCCTCTCGAGAGTAAATCATAGATTTCAACATGCATGCTAGCAAGAATTACTGGCAGCTAAGAATAGGAGCCGAGAACTGAATTGGAAAAAAAAAGACGAGGCCAGCCCACAACACCTCTGACACTGGTTACTACCTTAGAGCGGAATCAAATCTGAAGCCTAAAAGCTTTCTTAGATAGGAACGGAATCATAACTTTACAAGATCTATAATTTAATGATAGCGTTACATCCTGTAAACAAGTGACTGCTAAACATAATTCGCGGTTTCCTGATTTTAACACAGCAATCCTCATCTGACACTTTATTTCTTGAAACGCCTTCTGGCAAAGGCACTACATTTCGAGGTTCTTTCTAATCACGATCAGGGAAGTGATGCATCCTTGATTTGATGAAGGTACTCCTCCTCAGGCTGAGCTGGACACTGGTCGCCGTCACCGCTGGTCTTTAAGAGGCAGTGTGAGAAAGTGTGAAGCTCCTGCTTCCGCCACTCGCGTGCTCTGCTCTTGTCTAACGTGAAGCACAATTCAGGCCACAATTTTTCAAACATTCGCAGGCGCCCTACATGTGCCTTGACCCCAGTCCGCTGTCATCCTCAGTGTCCTACCCAGTAACATGCCATTGTCCCGACCGCAGTCAGATGGCACCTCTGCTGTCCTCTCGGTCATCCCACCAACACACACACAGTGTCTGGATAAAGATGAAAGGTTACACAACGAACGTTCAATCAGAACTGAGATATGTGTATATTTTACTCCGTGGTAACCTTTCTTATGTTAACACACTGCAGAATTTAATTTTGTCTTCTTTATTTAGTGCTATTAAATCCTCCAGTGACTTAATTCAAATGAACTTCTCTTTTGTCTTTTTTCTGACTTTTAAGAATTACAATGAGCAAACTGTGAAGTGATTTCATGCAATAAAGAACTGACATGTCCTGTATTGTTGATATAGCACTGATTTGATTTGGCCATATTCTGTTCTTAAAAAAAAAAACAAGCAAACATTTGGCATAATATTCACACACGTTCTCAAAAAACACATAGGAAACCAGTCTGTCCTTTATTTAATTTTTTATGAAGTGGCAGAATAAATCCGTATCTTGCTTCAGACCAGTCTGCCAAAGGCAAAAGTGCTGCACCATACTTTAATTGCCACACCACCTGCAGTGGCCTCAAAAAACAACAAAAATGCTTCAGATACCAAGAACAATCACAAACCAAATCGGTGCTGCTGTAAGTTAATATTTAGCACAGTAACACATCTCATACAATTCACAAATTAAATTCAAAATAGAAAATAACAGATTTTCATAGAACTAACAGATGCAGCAAACAATATCCTCACCTAATGCCCTACCAGGTGCCAGAGAACACACAGTGAACGGATCCTTGCCTAGTCTTCATTAATGGGCCAATCAAGGCTGATTTCCAGCACATCTCACAAGCCACATCCAAGCGCTTCAGTCACTCCAAGCACAGAGGGACAAACATGTGTGGGCGACTCCCTGGCTAGAGCAAAGGAGATGATGGGTTGTGATGGGCTTCCTGCTGCTGTCAAACAAAAAATGTCAGAACTGCCTCTCTTAATTTTGAATACTTCACTCCCTGAAGCTCTCCGCTGGTGTTTGGATATGGAAATTCTAATATTTGTTTACAGATCAATGAAAGCTGTCCAATCGTTATCTCCCCTCACATACTGTTGACTCAAACACAAGAATTAAGTGACGGACCAGAAGCAGCCTTGATTAATGTTTATGCAGGTCTTACACATGATATTCCACAAACAAGCCCCAGCAAATATAACTGCATACCTCTTCATCAGCCGGAAAACTACCAATATCTACACACGCTACATTCCCCCCACAGTTCGGAATCACTTGTCATTATCCCTAACTCCTCCATCCCCACTGAGTGTGGAATTGCCAATTGTCAAACAATCCCGCCTCTCCTGGCAAGACAGGAGGGAGGAAGGCTGAGAAACTTAATTCTCCAAAATGCAAACTGTCAGAGGCAACTGCTCAAGCTGTGCAGGTCTTGCCATCAGCATTACTACAAGCTTGTATGTTACATCAATGTTACATTTATTAATAGGCCACAGACACACCGCGGGTCTGGGCAGATCAAGCCCAACTCACTTCAATGGCACGTGAAGCACAATGCACAGCGGCTGGGGGAACCCCCGTCACATTCAAACACTGCACAGACTTGAGACTCGGACCCGGCGCCACGGGGGGGGGCTAAAGGGGGCATCGCCCCCTCAACCGAACTGTCCCGCCCCCCTCAGTTTTGGACAAAAGGATTTTTGAACACTTTCGCTTCCTTAACCTGCACCCTAAAAATTAGTTGTACTTTGTCAATGGTCAGATAACTACACTAACCCCGAATTCCCAGTTACTACATCGGACTGTTTGATGTGCAGGAGGGCTATCCGCCCAGGACCGGCACATACAACAGTGTCTGCGTTAGTGGGTGTCAACATTATTACGATCTTGTTTGCTCAGGCGGACCGGTTCCTTGCAGTAGTTTATCCTTATACTTACAATCGTTATATAACTAGGACTGGAGTTGTAGAAGGTTGTGCTTTCTGTTGGTTTTACACCTATTTTTTCTTAATGATTCAGAACCTCGTTACTGTTGATGTAGCTGCAAAAATTAACGCGTGTGGTACTTTGTCGCTCCAGGCAATAATAATCGCGAGAGTGCTTATTGTACTTCATCGCTAAATACCCGATTGCTCATCAGTATCTTCTATCATGAAGCACTAATCAGTGGCATGGTTACGAGATTTCACTTGGGTAGTTGGAACGGCTCCGTTTTAATTGAAATATCACCGCCCCCCCCCAGAATTTGAGATGCCCTCCTACAGATTTTTCCCCTGGCACTGGCCCTGCCGAGACAGGGCTCAAAGCAAGTTCTGAAATGTCTCCTGTTTGCTGACCCACTTGAGAGAATCTTAAAGCTTAAAAAAAAACATTTCAGTATCAGTAATGACTCAGTTCTTGGACTGACAATGCATGAATATGGCCAGTGTCGATATTACCCACAAACATACCTAAGCTGTTCCTCTATGTCCTGCCACGGTGAACTTTATTAAATCTAGGCAAACGGTTATAAAATCAATCTTTTACAAATGTTTCAGTTTATTGCATCAGAAACATCAAAACTGGGCCATCTAGGCTCCATTTATAATAAACACAAAAACTCAAAGGCACGTATTGAACCCTAGTGAAACCCCACAGACCACGCTGCTAAACTAACATTGTGCAGAACCAGAAAAGGGACTCAATTTTGACATTAAAAGGAGAAAAGCAAACCCCCTTTTTCAACCCAGTACCTTAGCAAAGATTTATCCCACCAGGCAGTTACTGGGGTGTCTTCTGACAGATGTTAAAAAAAAACACCATAGCCAAACGGATACTATATAGACCAACAGAATATATGTGAGAAAAGGCAATTTAAGATACAAAGAAGGTCACCTCTCACAGGCACAAAGGAAGAAGCAATTTTAGATGTGGAGATGATTGTCCCAAGGCAAAGAAAACAGTGCATATAAGAATCTAACAGTTGCTAGGCAACAAAGTGAGACATGTCCTAAAGTCTCCAAAATCTACAACACTTTCTAAGATGTGGCTTTACAGCTATGAACTGCAGTCTCGTATTACATCCACTAACCTCATTCCCTGTACCTGATTATTTATTTTGCAAGGAAGGATGATAGTCAGTAATGTTGGCTTACTACAGTAAATGAAGGCTTTCACAGTTGAAATTTAAAACTAGGAAAATCCTGAATTATCTGATGGTATAACTTCCTGAAACAACTAATATGTCAGAGCACAGTGTGAATAAGGTCTGCCATGTCAAACAGGGTAATCTTGTAAAAAGAGTTTCAATATTCAATATTAAGACCTTGCCCAGAAAAGTATGACATTGTTTTACATTTTACATGGTTACACAATGAAGATTCATAGATGCATAGCATTTTACAAAGTACTCACAGTCAGAATAACAGAGTAACATAAGCAAACTGATGTCTTACCCAATGTATGATTCTTGTAATCTACCTTCCAATTAAGAAAAGATAGCCATGCTTGTACTATCAAAGTTATCTACATTGTAAGGACATCTAAATAATACAAACACCAGGAATAATACCAGAAATATTGGTTGCAGCAGTAACAAAAAACATCTTGAACAAATAATTAAAACCAACGTTTATAGGAAGCAGAACCACAAATCTGTCTCTTAGTTCTTAGTTAAGGCCATTCCTGGTGAGTTGTTCAAGCAGGCAGCTGCTTCAGCATGCGTAGGCTGCAAAGGAACAAGTAAAGGTTTATTCCATGCTGGAAAGAGAAGAAAGGGGAAACAACGTTTCGACTGTAGAGCATCTTCAGGCATGATATCTGAAGAAGGCTCCACAGCCAAAACGTTGTTTCCTTTCTTTCAGCATGGAATAAACCTTTACTTGTTCCTTTGCATTCCTAGTGAAGACATTTAAGCCACAGGACCACAGGATAAATACAGAAACTCAGACTTTAGACCAAGGACAGGGAGAAGGAACATCATCACCATCACCTTCCTCACAAGAACTGCCCTTGAGAAATTTAACTCCTCCTAAATCAGACAAATAAATCTTTCTTACTCTATTATCATCCAACTGTGCCTAGATAATAATTAAATAAAAGACACACGTGCTTTCTTCAATAATACCTCACTACTGTGGATAACATTAATCTTTACACTTTCAGTCGTTTTTTATACCGTGAGTTAGGATCTGAATTACTTACAAATGCTATCTGACACCATATGACCTAGTCTTGTACAACTGACTCACACCACCGTTTACAAATGCTCATTTACAAAAGAAAGACACGAATGAATCAAACACACTACACACTGGGGTAACTGCTGGGACTTTCTGAGGAAATCATGGCTTTATCCACTTAAACCTAGTCTTAAGATAACCAGCTGCACTAACACACAACTACAAAGAACAGCAGGAGCACCAGACTAACAATTGCAGTGTCCATCGAAGCCTTCTGTGGAACAGACTCAGTGATTAATATTGGCATAACTTAGTGACATATAAATTGAATATAAACTGTCACAAAGGGGTGTTTATATTTAGTGGGTACCACCTGCTGTAAATGACAAAACATGAGGTCGCGATTATACAAGAAATAAGTAAAAAACTAGCAATTTACTGCCCTCAAAAATAAAGATCGGCAGTCAGTTTTCCAAATTAATCATCAGCTTTCACAAACACCTCAATGCAGCATATTTCCATATTCAAAATAGTCATCAACTTTTATGAAAAATGAAAACCACATGCGTCTGGACTGGCAGGAGCAGGCGAGCACTTCCTCTCCACTCTGATTCAGTTCTGTAAATGACAACCAAGGCAGTGCTGTGAAACATGACTAACGCACACATGACCACTTCGGAGACAGGAACAGTGACAAGAGCAGCATGTTGCACACACGGTGTAGAGTACACTCTTTAGGATGAACACAACACAAAGGTTACTTTGGTTCATACATATTGGCACATTCTCTGGTCTATATATACACATGGAAATCCTTATTCAACTAACAATGTACAAAATATGTACAAATAAATGCTAAAACAAACTATTCTGAGGTTTATAAAATGTTATGCTGAAGAATTTTACAACCCAAAACCATAAGCCACAGAATGCAAGTCATGGTTAAAATTAGTAACAAAGACAACTTAATGATTGAAAGCCAAGAAAAAGACAATGGATGTACAAATGTTTGCTCTAATCAGTGAATGACTGAAATCAAATGTCAAACACATTAATCACCTAGTTTGACAAAAATAAGCTCAACTGGTTAATGACACCTATCATAATGACAGTTCATGTATATTAAAAAAAATTAAAAAGCATTTTGTACTATTTGAAGTGGTAATCGGAAAAAAGCCATGAGATCTTCATGAGAGCTTTACGTTTTTGTGGAATGAAAACCTATTTGATAAATATTTCCTCTTAAAAACACGAATAATAGGCACTCATGTTTTTCACACCCTACTTTCAAAACGCCCTAGAATCTTAGCTCTAGAAACAAAGAAAGACCAAACAGTTACAAAACACAAATATCAGCACTCTGCAGTCCCCAAAAAACACTATTTTTTCCTAAATATTGCTTGTGAAGCTATACTTATTGGACAGCAATACCACTACTAAGTTTAACATTCAAATGGCAGATAAGATTTCCGAGTGACGTAACTAATTTGAGACACAGTGTGCATGCCTATTTCTGTAACTATAAGGAGGTCTGTGGGGGGTGTCAAACCTAGTGTCTGTAACTGTACTTACAAAAAAAACTAGGGCTGCTAGAAACGCCACCAGAAATAAACACAGTAAGAAATGACTCATTTTTTGTGTATCTGGACTTCAATACACTGAGTGCCACGACGACACGTGAAAAGTACTTCGCCAAACGCATAAATCAATATTCAAGAAAATTTAATCTGTCTTATGTGGTTTTAAGCGCTTTTTTGTTAAGCTAGTCACACCCTGCCTAAATCAGCATTGTCTATTTTTCCATTAAACAATAGGATGTTCCAAAAAAAAAATCAGCCTTTTAAGTTAAGGCTGCTTGTAAAACTCCAATATGCCTAACATCTAAACATTTAGGCACATTGCTCTGGCTAGGAAGTGATGCCCCCCAAAAAATACAGTATTACAAAAGAAAATTACAAAACAAGGAAAGGCAAATTAAACGTAACACACAAGGCAGAGGCAACTATGAAATACTTGATTATTTTCTTAGAGTCTTACAATCGGTAGTAGTAGCAGCAGTAGTGATGACAGTACATAACAAAAATGTTTGCATTTGTATTGTAGTTTTCATCCTAAATTCTAAAGGGATTTAAGTATAGGAGAAGCCTCACTTAAACCACTGAAAAGCAGCACCTACAGTTGTGAGAAGAAGTTTGGAATTATCTGGATTTCTGCATGAATGGCCCATAAAATGTGATCTGATCTTCATCTAATAATAAATAAAGACAGTCTTTATTAACAAACAACACTCATAACATTTTACATTGCCATATCTTTATTGAACAAATGGCTTAAACAATCAAGGTCATTGATGGAAAAAGTATGTGAACCTCTGGGATAATGACATCTTGAAAAGAGGGTAACTGGAGTCAGGTGTGGGTCTGACCTACCCTGCCGTATAAAAAATCACACAATTCTGGTTACCTGCTCTTCACAGCAGAATTCTGTTGAAGCGCAATATGGCCCGATCAAAAGAGATTTCAGAGGACCTCTGAAAAAATGTAGTTGAAGCTCATAAGACTGGAAAGGGTTACAAAAGGATTTCTAAAGACTTGGGCCTCCTTCAGTCCACAGTCAGGCGGATAGTTTACAGATGGAAGACATTCAGCACCATTGCTACTCTCCCTAGGAGTGGGTGTCCTACAAAGATCAGTGCAAGGACACGCTGTACAGTCCTCAAACAGGTGACAAAGAACCCTAGGGTAACAGCTAAGGATCTGCAGGCATCTCTTGCACTTGATAACGTCTGTGTTCATGAGTCTACCATATGAAAAACACTGAGCAAGAGTGGTGTTCATGGGAGGTTACCACGGAGGAAACCACTGCTCTCCAAAAAAAACATCATTCCTGCCCGTCTCAAGTTTGCTCAAGACCACCTGGGTGTTCCACAGCACTACTGGAACGATGTTCTGTGGACTGATGAGACAAAAGTTGAACTTTTTGGTAAATGTACACAGTGTTATGTTTGGAGAAAACGAAACACTGCATACCAACACCAAGACCTCATCCCAACTATGAGGCATGGTGGAGGGAGTACAGTATAATGGTGTGGGCCTGCTTTGCTGCCTCAGGGCCTGGGTGGCTTGCAATCATTGAGGGACCAATGAATTCCAAGTTATATCAGGAAATTCTACAGCAGGATGTCAGGGAGTCTGTCTGTGATCTAAAACTCAAAAGAAGTTGGGTCATGCAGTAAATCAACAAGAGTGGCTCAAACAGAGAAATTCTGTATTTTAGAATGGCCAAGTCAGAGCCCTGACCTCAATCCCATTGAAATGCTGTGGCGTGATCTGAAGCAGGCCGTTCAAACAAGACATCCCAAAAATATTCATAAACTGAAACAGTTTTGTGTAGAGGAATGGGCCAAAATACCTCCTAACCACTGCACAGGTCTGATCAGCAGCTACAGAAAGTGTTTGATTGAGGTTATTGCCAATAACGGAGGTTCCACTAGTTACTAAACATAAGGGTTCACATACATTTTCCATCAATGACCTTGATTGTTCATTAAATAAGACGGTCTTTATTTATTAATATGACTTAGATGAAGATCAGATCACATTTTAGCAGCCATTCATGCAGAAATCCAGATAATTCCTAAGGGTTCACTTTCTCACAACTGTACTTGGGTAATGCACAAAAGCCATTTTGCGCCAAAAGCTCTATGATGTGGAGAAAAAGTGAGAAATTACTTAAATTAAATAACTAGTAATTTGAAGATAAACAGATTGTGCAAACCCAAAGTAGATTTTAGCCTGGACACTAGGATTACCATCCTGACTCTTCCAAGCAATGCCATGAGAATTCTAATGGCCAGGCAATCAGAACCTAGAGCAATGTGTCATCAGAAGGATGTCCTCAGTCTCCACATCGGGGCGCTGGCCAGGCCTACTGGGAAGAGCGTTCAACCTACTGACCCATCCACCACTTCCAGTAGCACCCGAGGTTTGCTCGGAGACCTTCCAGCATGAATTAATGCTGATCTTGCCTAGCATCAGGACATCACACATTACTGGGCAATACACTGAAGCTGCTGTCTTTCTCCTGCTCTAACCGTCTACAAATACCAACGATTTGACTAAATGACACATCCGACAGAGACACAGAACGAACTGCACAAAACGCCAACAACAGTGGCTTGTACCTATCTCACAGGGCGACCCAATCTCTACACTGTGAGGATTACGTAAAGTTTCCAAGCTGTTTTTTTTTATTTCCTTCACCGTGAACATGTATGTTTTTTATTGCTTAATGCATCCATGTTGCCATGTGCTATGTGTCATGTGTCATGGCTTGAGTTACTGTATGTCTTTTACCTGCCTGCAAAGAAAGTATCCTTTTCCTTGGCTGCACTGGGAAGTGCATATTGTGTTAATGGAAAGGATTTGTTAGCAGCACATATGTATACAGTCATGAGTACCTGCTACAGCAATCATACTTTAAAACTTGACATAGCCATGTCCCATAATAGTTTGAGCTATTAAACCAGGGAATCCCTCTAAACTAGAAATGTGGAAAATTAAGTACAAAAATGCCCATCCACCCTCTATTAAACAGGCGGCAGCCTTATGAAACTACACATACGTCTTCTATCACAGAACAGGGAGCTTCACAGCCATTTTCTCAGGCTGCAAATCTTCCAGGACAACCCAATAAAATGTCCTTTGCAATGCCTAAGTGCATACAGCTGTCCCATACAGCTGACATTTCTGTTAATTCCCCAGAAAGAAGCCAATCTATTATTTAAAAAAATAAATCCTGCACCTCAGCCCCTGAAAACAGAGCTAAAAGGACACCACCCAGGGTGACTGATGTCTGAATCTCCTGTCTTAAAGCACCAGTGCTCTAAAAAATAGCAAAGCCTGCTCATTAATCTGAATTTCACATCCTTCTACCTCACTTTCCCTGTTGTTATATTGGAGAGTTACAAAAGACAGGACACAGGATACTTCCATTAGCATGCAAGCCAATTACCCTTCCCAAGAACACAGCTGAGCCTCTTTAAACTCAGACTTTAATGAAGACTCACGGACCAGAGGCCAGGAGAGAGAGTGGTACCACATCCCCAGGGGACCGAGAGGAGTAGTAAAACCCATCTCACATGGGCCTCGGCCTGAATCAGTGAAAAATGCACACCCTAGACCTCCATACTAGATCTTTAATGCACTTAATAGAGCTGATTTCATATCTCCAGTTAACAAATCCCACTTGCATCATCTTAAAACCGCCCCTGAAAAAACAATGTACACAATGAACTGAAATGGCCTGATGATTTTGTCAAGAACTGAGTTGTAAAATGATTGATCCAGATGAACAGCAAAATGCACACTGTATCAAGAAAATGTTCTGCCACAAACTGGATGTAGACACCTTAAGCATTCACTTTATGCTGAAGGGTAACTTAATGAAAATAGAAGTTAATCTGTGAATATCCTCAAACATCCCCTAAATTCAACAAAGGGATCCTATTTAGGTCATTAAACTTGCTTGCAGATTAGTAAAAAGTTTGAAAAACAAAATATTTCAATAATTATAACTTACTCTTCAATTTGTAACCACAGAATACTCTAACATTTTATCAAACCAATCAGGTCTTCAACAACCAGTTAACAACCTCAGACATCAACAGTCTAATGACTAAGACTGTTTAAAAGAAAGAACAATTATCTCACTTTTCTATCTCTGTGAATTTTCTAGATCATACAATCCTCTTTATCTTGAGCTTGCAGAAAAATTGTATGAACTGTTGAAGCTGACCCTCATCAAACCGCTTAATCATTTTCAATTTTCTGGGCCATGGTTATTGCTTTTTGTGAATTCTTTGTTTTCTCAGCACCACCTGAGATATTCTCTCCCATTTCGGACCCACAGTAGAGACCGATTTCACAGGCAATGCACAATAAAATAAACTATGAAGAGAACAGGTGCACTCCACAACACAGCGAGACCCATGTAAACAGGTCAAAAACAGTGGGACAAAGGCCTACAAAGTTGGATTCACCTCCCTAGAATCCCAGCCTCTGCACAAATTCCTCACATATGGTAACTTTGCTGCCTATGAAGAAGTATCATTCTCTGTAGCGAAAAATGCTGTTCATAGGGTGATTAAATTAGGTATACATTTACTGGCTTTGCTGTAGCAAAAATTCATAATTCAATCAGAGGTACAGTACTCCCCTGGAAAATCATCCATCTCCATTACGTGCCTGTATTAGAGGGCCTCAGTTGCAGGAGTCCACTGTGCTGAACATGGAGTTTACAGTATACAAGTAAGACCCTGCACATGCCTCACTGAACTGAAGACTTCCCAGAGTACTCCATGATTCCCTGAACACAAAGTTCAACAAACAGCTGCATTTCAGAAGAGTTTGAAACATGTTACTATGGTTTTTTTAAAAGGATTGAAAAGTTCCTTAATTGTGTGGTCCTTGAATACTTGAAAAATTCCTATTTCACTTGCAATAAACCAGATGGACCTCACTGAAATACAACAATGAAACATTACACCCTCTACTAAATATCACTGTGTAAGAAATTATAATATTCTTCACTTTTTAATCTTCTTTCCCCTTGTTCGCAATAGAGGTGAAGATACAGTACACCTTTCAGCAACAAGACAGTAAACCCCCCGATGCATGATATGTGACCAGAACTACTGGTCCACAGAGAGTTGAGAAAACCCACACGCTCCCCATGAAGCAAAGAACCATTTATGCATGGTTCCCTGGTTAGTAGCATGATTAGCCACCTCTGGAAGCAATTTGTGTGAGGCATGCTTTACAGTAGACGGCAGATACTCTCTGTTGGGAATCTGTCTCCTTCCTCTTGTAGAGCCTGAACAAGCATGAGCTCCAGCTGCCACACCTCATCCTAGTTCACCCAACAAATGTTCCACAGGACTCAAATCAGGTGAATAAAGCATGAATAGCATAGCTGTCACATTCTGAACTCGCAGATAGAGATGACATCTCTCTCTCTCATTATCACACGAATGGCACTATGTAGAATGCTGCCACATCAGGATGTGCTCACAGGTATGGAAGGAGGTGAGGTAATTGCAGGGCCACGCAACCTAACTGCCATCCATCACTATAAACGAAGTACGTAGCAACGGCACATTCCCACCCACTGAATCTCCTTGCTGTTTGCTCTGTTGTACACTGCATTACTCTGCTCTACACGCACATCTGTCAGAGAGGTCTACACAAACCACGAGTCTACCTTAAGTTTAGCATCAACATACTGATGACACAGACATCTGTATCTGCAGGCAGAGCGGTGGCTCTGTGGCTCAGGATCTGCGCCTGTGGCTGGAAGGTTGCTGGTTCAAATCCCACGGCTGGCAGAGGAATCCTACTCCGTTGGGCCCCTGAGCAAGGCCCTTAACCCCAACTGCTCCAGGGGCGCTGTACAATGGCTGACCCTGCGCTCTGACCTGTATGTGTGTCTGTGTCTCATGGAGAGCAATCTGGGGTCTGTGAAAAGACAAATTCCTAATGCAAGGAACTGTATTTGGCCAATGAAGTGATCTTATTTTACCTCACTGAGGTTAGTTAGTTGTTCCTGTGCTACCTTCAAACATCTCTGAGCCACGTGTGGAGATCCAAGGCTGTAGTATCTTCAGTAACAAAAACCAGGAGTGTTCCCATGCAACCATCTCAGCTATATGGCTAATAAAGTTATCTTATCTCTTCCTTGACTCCATCTGGTTGCTCTTGTCCAGACTGATCCCAGAGCAGCATCTTTTTTACATAACATGATGGCCAAAAACATACAAAACATTCGAAATAAAGTCTTACTAGTATATTATACAATTTTCACGCAACATCCCTTGATTTGAATTCTACACTTTTGACTACACATTTTAACATTTTGTCTCTATCTCTTCCCCACATCACCTGAAAGATGTACATTAAACACTTCTCATCATAAGCACCCAAATGTTTTTCATAAGGGGCTTCTTCTAGCTGAGCGATTCGCATTTTACGTTTTAACTACTTTCTGCAAAACCCTGCCTGTATTAAAGGGCATTCGCCAGGTGTTTGCCAACTCTTGAATTTTATCTAAACATTTTTTAATTTCATTTAAAAAGTATTGAATCCTCCTAATTTGGCATCACTTGACAAGGTTACTACAGTACCTATACCCAAATCTTAATGATTCATATCAATTATGAACAGCAGCGGTCCTAGTATAGATCCCTGTGGTACACCGCTAATTATGGCACCCTAATTTGCATATTAGTAAAGGTTTACTCCATGCTGAAAAGAGAAGAAAAGAAACATTTCGGCTGTAGAGCCTTCTTCGGGTCTGAGAAAGAGAGGAAAGTCATGCTGAGGCAGCTACCTACTTGAAATAATTTGCATATATACCTCTTATAAGTACTCTTTAACATCATAAGCCAGTTCTTAATCTTATTACACACATTCCTCTGAATGTTTTCCACCTGTAATGAGAATCAAGTCTTTTAAAAGACGTCTGAAAAAGTTCTCCATAGTGAATGCTTTGTGTGTGTCCATTACTGACCTTGCTTGTTCAAAGAACCCTAACAGCTAATTTCCGATTTCTTGCCTGCATGATTCTTCACTGAATCATTTGTACAGGATTAAAAAAAAAAAAAAGATACATTTAATAAAAATTGCTAAATGTATTTCCTGTTACACTAGGAGGCAATCCCACAAAGTTTGTTAAAAATAACCGAGTCCTGTTTAATTTATTTGTATGCATATTTCTCTTTTTTCTTACCTGTCCTTTTCATATGCTCTGTCCCTTTAAGAAATCCCTGAAACCCCGAGTGAAAGGTTCTGTCTAGTGCAATCTACAACCCCAGAATGCGTCCTCGTGTAGCAAGTTTAACTTTCCAATCGGAGGTCCCAGACCCAGATTTGTGGATGTGAAGTTTGTCTTCAGAATTGTCTTTTTCCTGTGCAACTTTTGCATTTTCATGATGGATGAGGTTTACCTTCAATGGTTTATTATTCACCGGGCTATCACTGTTTTACCATTGCTTTTACAGGGTTCACCGGGTTAACTCTTTAAACACCTCTTGAGAAGTTACTGATGCAGTCAACTTTATGCAAAAGAGAAACAGTCACATTTATTTTAGTGAAACTAAGAGGCAGGACGAGAGCATTAACCCATCTGCGCACGCGAATTCAAAGGAACGTTATGTAGTTTTATCAACGTTAACATTAATAACTGAGTAGGCAAATAAGGTCAGGAGGATGTTAAAATACATGTAAGGCAATAAATGTTTCATTAAGTTCCCATTACGATGACAGACGTTCATCTAAAAATACATGCATTTGAACTGGCAGATAAATATGAAAAGAAGGACTATTAAAAAGGTCAAATAACTGCCACCACTCAATTTTGAAACCTTTTAACCCACTGATAGAAAATCCTGAGAAAATGCAGAGCCGTGAGAGACACAGGCCAGAAAAGGTCTTGTCAGAAAGCTTTTAAAGCATTAATTGTTACGAACGAAAATTCAATTTAATACCAAATCATGCAATTTTTGTTCAAACTACAAAAACGATGGATGCGCATGCAGGTTTTAAGTCATTAAACAGCCCTGTTCTCTGTTTACTCGACCAAATGTTAAAATGTCACTTGGAAGCCAATGGATGACATTAAAAGAGACATATTCTCATACACATGCTGTCCACAGATATGCCTTCCTGGTGGAAAAGGTAAACTAAACCTTTTCAAGGAATTAAATTCTATTTTCTGAAGTAGTTAGCTAGCAGTATTAACACTGAGCACAACATTGTAGACAAATCTCTCTGATCTACAGCTTACCTACAGTAATTATTCATCAATTTTGTTATTATGCAGCCTTGCTCCGTAACTAAAGGGTTTGAACGACATCAGTATTCCTAAAATACAATCAGCTCAATTTGCAGTCTCCTGCTTCTGCTTTACCTGCTAGGAGCACACACAGAGAAGCATGCAGGATGTAACACCGATGTACAGTACGCTATAAAATTATACGAATAGTGGAAACATTCTGCACCTTTAATTAAGCTTTTGAGAATCTAAATTGTAACCAATAAAGCTGTTTTAAAACTTCTCCATTTATGATATCATCAAAAGAAAGAAGACAGACAGCAGCCTTACCGCTCTGTAACCTGATCTCATTAGATCTCGGAGGCTGAGCAAGGCTGGGCCCGGCCAGCACTGGTATGGTCGACCAGTCGGATTGCAACATTTTAACCTAAACCTTAACTGACAGGATGCAGCGTGCATCTCTAACTACTTATTAAATTCTAAATATAAGAACTCAGCCTTCTTCTATCAGGATTTATTGAGAGCATCCTGTAATACGCCACAAATATAATTAAAAACAGAGCTGTGCTAGCTTATATTTGGTTAGAAATAATTGTGTTCTTTAGCTAATAAGATCTAAAATTACAATGTTTTAATCTTGATTTAATCTAAAGCAGATGATTTGAACCTTTTTAAGAGCTGATTCCAGAATAGTCCATTAAGTCAGGTACCTTCCCCATTCTTGTTGACACCTACGGCAAGCTTGTCTGTGACAGTGACTTGCCAGACTTGCTGTGTGCTACAGTCTGTATTATAAGCTTTGCACTATGGGAAGCACCAGAAATTCCAGCTTCCCCATTCTTAGAACATTTTACATTTTCATCTGTTCAAGGCAAACGATTAAGAAACCAAAAAATAAACTGACCGTGCAATTCCCCTCTTCGTTAATGACTTCATCCTTTTCATTTTTTTTCTCCCTATCCCTTCGACTACTTACTCTCATCTGTGTTGCCACAGCGTTCAAGGACTGTGGAAATACCCGCCATGTGACATCAGCATTTAGGTCAAAATGAAACGTATTATAACGGAAAATAAACACAGCAGCACTTAAAAATAGGTGAGACCTGAAATACTAAGTAAATGAGTAGAACATTTCTTACAGATCTGAAATACCTATTTATTTATAGGCAGGTCTACAGAATAGTCAATTTAGCAGGACTTGATATGGAAATTATTTTTTTTTTAGACGAACCGAAGTAAAAGGAAAAAAAATGGGATATTAATATTACATGTTAATAGTACGCTACGGCTTTTTCTATAAAGATAAAAGTCCATCCGGATATTGGATTTTTTTCTTTCCTGTATACCTGGAAAAAAAAAATCAGATAAGGTCTTTGATCTAATTCCACAGCAACACAGACTGGCCCCGTTAATTTTTAATGCCGTTTTTGTCTCCCTTGTGAACACATTTGTCAGGGGCATTCTGTCAGCCTGCTTAGGTGCTGTAAAAGTACATTTGATGAATACACTCAGACCTTTCTCTCTGTGATAAATATAACAGGCATAGCTTCATTTCTCGGGAGGAGGACCACTAGCAACACCGTATGTAGTTATGATGGCCACTTACTTCAGATGAGTTGAAATGTTTTATAATTGACAGTACATGGGAGAACAGCCACCGTGCCCAGTGGCACAGTCTACGGTCATTAGTGAGCAGACGTGCGAGTTCACGTTGTTTCTGCCGAGCCTCAGGGTGGGCCCGAGAAGAAAGGAGGAAAAGCATAAGTCAAAATGGCAAACTGTCAGGAGGACAAATATTAGCCAGACCCTCAGGATCAAGAGACCCTTGCTGCTTGGATAAGAGAGACATCCACAACAAGAAACACTTTAAATTATTTCATCTCCTTTATCGAATGCAGCATTGCTTCCGGCGTAAAGATAACTTCTGGGTTCAAGCGTGTCGATTTTTTTTTTTTGCACAAAACATTAACCAAAAAATTTAAATGTTTTGTGAATGACTTCGCAGAAAGAAGACCTCTATTCGCTCTGGTTTGCGTTGTAGGAGGTACTTCACCTTCTTAACCTGAAGCCAGGCTCATCATTGCAGTAAAATCAGAATGCACTGTATATATTCTGTACTTAGCAGTTGAAGGTTAACACTTTTCTAGTCTCCCCTTCATTAAAAAAAAACACATCTCGGGTAATTGATCGCTAGTTTCCAAGCAATCCACTCCAGCGTTAGAAAAATTAAGAGGATGAAATAGTTATCGATGCAATACAATTAATAAAAATTCTTCCAAAGCAACCAGTAGGGATTTTGAATGTGCATGTTAAAAAGTCACAAAAAAGTCCGTATAAAATCGCAACACCAAGGTTAGTTACGTGAAACGCTGAGTAACACACAGAAAAACCATTTCCATCAAAGCAAACGAGTATACTGTATTGCCGATGCTGGAAAATTAATCAAAGCGCGACTTACAATATCGCCCGTCTCTCCGCCGATTTTCCCCTCATTTAATGAAAACCATCTGGTTTCCCGGAGACTTACCAATAACCGGCTATTTCGTCCAGACTGCTCCCTTGTTTTTTCACCGTACACTGGTAGCATGGAGTATTAGTGGCCGGGGGGGGGGTCACGGGCTGTCACGACTGAGCGTTTTTCACACACGTACAGAGAATATAGGTGTGTATTTCTGTTTGATGCAAAAAATGCCAAGTCAGACGGGGGGGCGGTGGAGTGAGTGTGCTGTGACTGCAGAGGTTCACATCTCCCGGTTACTACATCCAAACCACACCCACCGCATTGCAGAACTAACACACTGAGCACCGCTGGGGTGTCGTGTCAGGTCTGAAGTGACCGAAAGCAGGAGAGTCGCACTGGACATCCGAGGCGGCGACTCGCGTACTTCAGCCACTAAAAATACTGAAGCGAGCAAACGAGCTATAAACCCTTGCCGTTATTAGCTAAAACATCGTCTTCATTTTTTTTTTCCTAACGGATACAAGAAAAACTTTTTCAAGTGCTCCGCATCGAAATAAACTCAGTGACCGGAGTCTCTTTTTTCCGCAAAATGAATTCCCTGCAGCTACTTCACAGCTTCTAAATGTATCAAAGTATCAACCACAGATTTTTCTTCCTGCGGCGACAACCTCGAGTGCACGGATGTATTTAAATAGCCACAGTAGACGTTAACGCAGGCACACACAAAAAAAACGCACACGCAAACACACACACAATCTGGCACATCTAAAGGAATCGCACTGATTTGCCCGAAGAGATTTATTTTGTGGGGACGCGCATACTGTATACAGTATCAGGGCGATGCATGCCCAGGAAATGTACAGTATGCCCCCTTCCCTACCTCATTCCTGCAAACAGCTACAAAAATTCTCGTTTTCGCTTTGACACTTTCGATGCAACACAACGTGAGCCCGCAGATCCCTTTTTTTTTTTGCATACGATAAGTTGCTAGCTTTTTACCGGGTATCCCGTGTCCCCCCGCTCGGCTGATGAGGCTGCAGCTCAGTCCGCTCTCTGCTCGCCAGCTGTGTCACCGACAGCGCCAGCGGGCTGAGCAGGAGATACGGGACAGCGCGGCATTCTGGGATACACGAGGACAGCCAGCGCACCCTCCGCTTATTCTAGCAGAAGATGCGGGAGCGAATGAGAGCCCACCTCCGGGATGAGTCACGGCCGGTACGGGCGACCCACACGCGTGTTGCAGGACCTGGCGGGGCGAGGGATGGCCACCGAAGTAACCCCAAAACGAACACGGCGCCGAAGCAAAGCAAACCCCGTTCGACTGAAAATACACGTAGACGGTCTCGAGTGGAACTTGGGATGCCCACGTCTCCCGAACAGAATTATCTTGCTGGGACAAATAAGCAGTTTAACTCGGGTTTTTTTTTTAAAATTTCCGAGAACTGAACGTCTTAAATGAGACATGATCTTCTTTCAAAAATAAAGATGTTCTTGAACAGATTTTCGGAGTCAGTTTTTGTAATTCAGGGCAGCAAAGGTATAAACGTTTGAATTTAAATTCGCTTAATAAGCTTTAACAGCTTTTGAAAAAAATGTCCCTGGGTCAGTTTCCTGCACTGTGTTCCTGGCCACGATGGGTTAAAAGGACATATGTTATTTTAACAGCACCCGCCAGCTGCAGTGTTCATTCATGTATAATTAAACTCTTGTAACTAATTGCACACATTTAGTCTTCACAAATTCTAAATGAACCCTGGCAAAGGCAAAGAGCTGCTTAACTGACAAAAATTCCTTTCTGGGTTCTGAATCTTGACGAACCATACCATGTATTCAGTATCGCAGCATACAGTACATTCTACTTGCATTTTTTCCATTATCCTGCATGCATCACATTGTATTCAATTTATAAATAATTAGGCATCATTAAGAATTCATTAAACATAATGTGAGATTTTTTTGTGTGTATAACAGGGTTCATAGAGTACAGGGGGCCTGTAACAGTGAAATTATGTGAACACTATGACTGCGACATCACTATGACAGCCTCATCTTACACAGCAGGACCTGTCAAACTCCCTCTCGCCAAAATCCGCAGCAAGCTTAGAAACTGATAGGCTCTTGCCTATCCACAGGTCCAAGGCATGGCATTAATGTACTGTGTGGGGTTGAATCCCAAATCCTAGCTGCTGTCTCACGTACTTTCAAGTGCCTGACCTACACAGCCAAGATAAATGCAACATCCAGTACCAAAAGGCCTACACCCCTACAGTGGAGATCATTCAAATACTCGAGAAAGCTAGGGAATGACATTAAAGTGACACCCTCGTCTTCCACTGCAGCACCTGCTACAGTCACACAGTGTGGACAGGCCATCATGAGGACAAGATGACCAAATCCCAGTCCGAAAGCCAGCAGTCCATTCCAGGTAGAACACGTCTTTATGGCCCCGTCTTGAGAAGCACATGTACTGTGATATTTTATGCATCGAGTGCTCAAGCACACCACACAACCACACCTGCTGAGGTACCATCTTCCAGAACCATGACCATGGCCATAGGGGTTAGAAGGCACCTGAGAACTTTTATTTACTGGTGAGACATTACAGGTGCTACACAAGCTGCCAGCTGTGGTCCAGATCACACACGCCACACGACGACAGATTGCTATGCTTTTTCAGACCTGGTGTTCGCTACTGTGACCCTCAACAAGAGGGTAACTTCAAGGTTAAGTCTGAGAATGTATTGGAGGCAAAATAAAATGCACTTCAATATATACTGTACAGTAAGTCATTCACAGCCATCCTGCCTTCCCAGCAAAGCTTTTACAGTGATATTGGGTGGATGGTGTTCATCAAGAAAGCCTGCATTATGGACTTCAGTGTTGCACTCAGTGCTGGTATCCTTCTTACTCTTGTGCGGTCACTTAAAACCAGTAATTACTCCCTATGCAAGTACAAATCATGTTCTGTAGCACTCTGTAAACTACAGTGCAAAACAGAAATATCCTTAAATGACTTTTTAAGGAAGAAAAAAGGTTGCTCTTGAAGGTTTCTATGTTAAAGCACTATAAGAAAGACTTGTGTATCTCCTAAACTAAACATTTTTTTTAATCCAAGGGGAAGTATGGGTAATTTAATAGCAAGAAAAATGCACACATTATCTCTATGGATAACACCATATACTTCTGGATTCAAACCACATTCTTAGGTGGACCTCTGAGGTCCTGACCCACACAGCCCAGACAAGTGCCATTGTACTACAATAAAATACTGCTCCTCTCCTTCAGGGGGCTGGAACATTCTGGAGGAAGCAGAAGACTGAAATCACCACGATAATTTTATTTTACACCAGAAACTCTGCAACACACTGCTATTCTGAAATCAGTCCAGAGGAGTGATGCCCGATACAGTACATGTACATTTCTGATCACAAAAGAATGTCTTCCTCGGGCTATAAGAACTGAACCTTTTCAGTCTTGAACAAAGATCACAAGGGGTCCAATTCAAGTACTGAAAATGATTAAAGTAATTGAAGTCGATGACAAAGTCAACCAGCTGGACATCTTCAGAATCAACACTGAATCATGAACCGGGGGCGAAAAGTGACAACTGAAGGGAAGTGCGTTTACAACAGAACAGGGGCACTTTTTCCTTACACAGGCGGTGTAAGCTATAAAGATCCATGCTCAGTTTAAGATGCACGTTAAGCAATCTGAAAAACTGCTATAGGTTTACCAAACTTGCTTGTTTTGCCCCCCCATCATACTCTTTAGATCAGTTCACACCCATTCCATACCGGAAAAGTGCCTATCCCTTGGTAAGGAAAAATAAAACAAGCTGCCCAGCAGAAACACCATGGTGTCTGGAGGAGGGGAACTTCTCAGAGCTGGCATAAGGCAGGACTGCTCCAGGACAGAGCACCAGCCCACAGTAGGGCAAACTTGCGTGTGCACAGGGAAAGTGTAGAGACAACACTTACAGTAAGGCAGCATGTTTTAGGAAAGAGCAAACAAACCAGAGCACCTAAAAAAAAATAAAAATCACACAGGCACGTGGAAAACGCAGTACAGATAGTGCCCTGGTCTGGAATCAAATCTAGGACAAATAACTCACTCTGGAAATAAAGTGACTTTGAAAATGACTAATACACAGCTTTCAGGGGTAGTCAGATCATTTCAATAGCTGCCCACATTGGAATCATCTAGGGAAAATGATCATTAAAATTCTTATTGAGTGTTTATTTAAGTCATGCAGAAAAAGTGTAATGAAGCTTCATGTTTTTAAACGATTAAAACCAGCACCAACGAAACAAGCCGTTACTGCCACAATGTAGCAAATGTCACTGGGATCCTGAAGTGAAGAAATGAAATGGAGGACGTTAATTGATTTTTTCTCATAAAAACAGAAAAACATTAAAATATTTGGTTTGGAGCTCAAAGAGCTGACCTGCTCTTTCAGATGTTAAAGCTATGATTCAGCTGCTGCGGTCCCTAAAAAGACCCACAAAAAAATCACCACATTACAAATCGAGGTCTTAGCAAAATCCATCTGGTTTGGAAGGTCCCAACATTCTTAATGCTTGGAGCATACTTCAGTATAAGAGATTCATTTGCTCTAAGTTGGTGTAATTCAGAAAAGTAGGTTTGTTCCTCTCATAGGCAATTACAGTAAGATGGTGACAACGTGACAATTTCGGCACTAGTATCATTTATGCCATATTAAAAACATTCTCTACAAATTAGGGGAAAGGCTGGAAAACATTTGTTTAAAAGTTGTCAAAATAAGGGTTAAAAAATGTGTTAACATAAATTTTCAATTGTTTTTCGAACAGCTATATCACCCTGCAACTCACAGCTGGCAGCCCACAGGAGCTCAGCAGCTGTGAGCCTGGTCAGTACCTGGAGGGGAGACCTCCTGGGGAAAAACTAAGGCTGCTGCTGGAAGAGGTGTTACTGTAAAAAGGTACCGTCCTTCGGATGAGATGTAAAACCGAGGTCCTGACTCTCCGTGATCATTGAAAACCAGGACATTTCTCAAAAAGATTAGGGGTGTTACCCCACTGTCCAGCCCAAATTGCCCCCCAGCCTATACCAATCATGCCCTCCTAATAATCCCCTTTGATCAATAAACTTCATCACTCTGTTCTCCTCCCCACCGAGAGCTGGTGTGTGATGAGTGTACTGGTGCACTTTGACTGCCGTCACATCTTCCAGGTGGTGGAGGAGAGTCCTCATTATCTGTAAAGCGATTTTGAGGGGATTGTCCAGAAAAGTGTAAAAAATCAAATTGTAAGGATCATTTTGACTATTATTATACAACTGTACATATTATCAGAAAACATATTTTCGTACCAGTTTTCTAATTTTACCAGCTTGTGTACATTTGTAGGATTTGCATCCATTTACACCCTTTCTTATAAGAAAAAGAACACATCTGAGTGAATTTCGCAATGTTTAGCACGGAAAGCAAGGCAGACAAAAAATAATCAATGGAAGAAAAGGAAAATCAAAAGTTAATTCAGAATTAGTATACAACTGCAACCTAAAGTGTTCTCAAAAGTACTTTAAAAACTAACAACTATGTATAGCTGTCAAATGCTATATTGAAAAATGAGCATATGAGTAACATTTTCCCCACTGTCAGCATTAGTATCACCATGTACTGGAGATGTTTCAACTTTAGGAAGGCACTGCACATCCTTTGGATGAAAAAGGGTGATATCAGTCTGCTCTCATTATCTATGTGAATATGACACACAGAGGTCCATTTGTCTGCATAAGAAATTTGTTTGCTTCAGTTGACAGAATTTATAAGCACCCCATATGTTTTTTTTTTTTTTATTTTCTTTGGAGCAGACTTAACGATCCGGAGGTCGTCTACCACGCTTTTCAAGTGTCACCAGACAGTCCTCTTTAGAGACATTAAGGCTGTCTGAGCAGCACAAAGGCTGTCATCAAGCACTTGTGCGATCAGAAAGGATCAATGAGAACAAACTGCCATGACCGACGAAACAACAGAAATGAAACCTTCACAGTATTTTACAAAAGTTTTACAACACCACAAAGTATACACAATACAGCATATAATACAATGTTCTACTGAAACACACGTTAACACACATGGATTGTATATTTAAAGCTTTATCAGACTAATAAATGACTGAAATCTGATACTTATTTTATCTATACTTGTTATTCTAATGTATTTAAATAGTATACAATACTTGTTTCAAAATAAATACAGATAAAATAGTCAACTATACAGTATAGGCATCACTTGCTATTAAGAATACTGTACCTTAATTAGACGGATGCTGTTTTAACATAAAATTAAGATGGCGTCTGGAGTACCATTACACTTTGATATTGTAATGACTGTAAGGCCTTTGTGCACATCTAAAAGCTGTCTTTTGTATGGAAAATTCTCTTGGCGTTAACAACGATCTGCTGTAAAGTAAACAAAGATCTACAGTACATCACATAAACAAATGAAGATTATAAGGTTTGCATTTACAATTTTTAATTGAGGCTTTTTTTAAAATGAGTGCTCAACTAAATTAGACTAAAGTTAAATCCAAATCCATTTATTAATCTGAACTCTTTTCAGTGAATCCCATATGTCTTAATATACGTGTAGGTCGTTTGCTGAAATAAAGTGATATTGCAGTGTTTCTGACCCATCCAGCCTGGTGGCTTGTCTTTAATAAATTCCTGACTTAGTACCTGGATGTAAATAAAATAAAAAAGAAATAATAAACTTCCTCAGGAATCTTTTCATCTTTACATCTCATAACGCATTCCCATATTGGGAAACGTGAATGTTACAGATTTAATTTATCAATGAAATTGTTGAGGTCTTATGTTTTCTTCGTTCTATCAATTAAAAAAAACAACAATTCAAAAGGATTTCAGCTCACCGTTAACTCCTGTAAAATCTTTCAAACTACTACTAATTGTCATGACAGCTCCATTGACATAATGTCAAATCCAATTATTCTTCCAGGAAAATACAAACAAAGAGACAACCAACAAAATGAGTTTATGCTTAAAACTGACTTTGTGAGCTGAAGCAATCTTTTGACGGAGTGCTGCAGGAAAACACCATAGTAACAAACTACATTGAAGGGTTCATTTACAACATGATCACAGCTGCAATACATGGACAAGATAAGTAGAAAACAAGAAACATCCATATGAGAACAACAGTCGCAATGTAACGGAAAAACTCATTCTGCCTGTTCCATCTCTTGGCAATGCATACATGTTGATGGAAAAAAGTTTAATGTGACTGTCATGGAATGCTCAAAGTGACAAAGTTAGGGAAATATGCTCTCTGAATCTGCCACCTTAAGGCAGGAGAACCAAGAGGCAGCACTAAATGTATTTAAGGTTGTGTCTAGTTTTCTTTCTAATTGTGAAACATCACGTTTCTTTTTCACAGTTGCACAAGCGTGGTAGTACAGTATGTGCAAGAATCAGGGGAAGGAAGTTACAGTGCAGTAGAATTTGACTAACCTCCAATTAGGACTTGACCCTGGAAATGAATGGAAACTTATTTGGAGAAGCTTTAGCCCATGTAAAAGAATATTTTTAGAGTGATCAATGCTTGGTGCTTGGAATAGTTTGCCATAAGTCATACATGAAAAAAAAAAAAAAATGAAGCCATCTGGGCAATCTAACTCATTTAGTTTTTGGTTCCTAGTCATTGATCTAATAGATCAATTGCTTTATCAATCTAATACCTCTTTCTTGAAAGAAGTCAAGTTATTGGCTTCAACAATATGGCGAGGTAGCTTATCACAGACTCTGACACTTTGTGCAAAGGAGTGGCTCCTGTTCACTGTGAAACACTGCTACACTGCGATCCCTCTTACATTCCTTCTAGACTATTCTAGTTTTCTTATTAAGAGATGCTGAATACATTGAAATGCTATCACATTTAGATCAGTTACTGGCCAATAAGTGAAACGAGCAAAAACAAACTGGAAGAAACCAACCGAATTGCACAACAGGTAAATTCCACCACTCATCTAATTAGGGGCCTGAGTATTGTACAAATACTGTTAATGAAACTAGGTCACATTCCCTTCCTTATTAATTATTGAAGGCCTTTTAATATCCTGATATGTTAACAGACCTCTTGCCTTTTAAAGAGAGCAGTACAGCCATTTAAATACTCCATGTTCAAAATAGAGCACTGAGCATTAAATCAGCAGGAGTTTCATGGCTGTGGCATTCCGTAAGAAAACATTTTTCTAACATATGCAGGGCTTGGCAGTGCAATTCTGAAAAAAATTTAGAACACCAGATTCCTAAAATATCCATCACAGGAGACATATCCCACAGACACACAATGAGCTCTGCTTATATTGATTTAAGTTTTTTTGTATACTCCAAAACTCAGTGTGCAACTCATTCAGCAAAAAATCAGACAGAACAGTTGTACAGTATTTAACACATCCCTGCAACCGATAAGTCAGAGCTCCTGATTCAGAGCCTTCTCTAAGGACTTCTCTCTAAAGATCATTTAATCACTTGCATCGTTTTTTTTTAACTTAAAGTAAAAGCATACACAGTGCAGACAAAAATAAATATGAAAATGTCATAGCCTTACATAGACAGCCTTTTAGAATTAAAACCAGACATTATGTCAATATCCAATAGGAATTATAGTAACCAATTCCTTGTTTCTTGAAACGCATTCATGTATGGATTAGACAAACAATGTGTAATTAAGGTGCAGGGGATGTAAAAAAGCAAGTGAATCTCTCATTTCATTTTCCAAGTCAAAGAAATATTAGAAACAGGTGTTTAACTGGGGGGCAGAGCAGTGGCTCTGGGGCTGAGGATCTGCACCTGTGGCTGGAAGGTTGCCGGTTCAAATCCCGCAGCCGGCAGAGGAATCCTACTCTGTTTGGCCCCTGAGCAAGACCCTTAACCCCAACTGCTCCAGGGGTGCTGTATAAATGGCTGACCCTGCACTCTGACCACCATCTGTGTGTCTCATGGAGAGCAAGCTGGGGTTTGCGAAAAGATCATTCCTAATGCAAGAAATTGTAATGGGTTAATAAAGTGATGTGATTATAAATAATGAGGTAGATCTTGGAGCTGAATTTCTGAACCCTATGTAAATACCCAAGACGTTGCGAGTATGGTGTTTAGACGCAAGTCACACCACAATCTCACCAAATCCCCGAGGGCTTCGGAAAAAGCTACTGGAGCTCATCAGCCCAGAAAGGGTTATAAAAGCATTTCTTTTAAGGATTTGGGGCTCCACTTATTTACTGCCAGTCTACAAATGCAGAATGTTCAAGACAACCATCACTCTACCCAGAAACGGTCTTCCTACCCAAATCTCAAGCCAGAAAATCATCAAGGAAGTAACAAAGAACTCCACAGTAACATCCAGGGAACTGCACCCCACTCTCGCCTTGGCTGAGGTGACTGTTCACGACTCAACCATCAGAAAACAACCGAGAAAGAGTGGTGTTCGTGGAAGCATAGCAAGCCAGAAACTACTACAGAAAACATCTAGCTGCAGTCATTGCAGCTCAAGGGGGTGCCACCAGTTACTGAATCTAAAGGTTCATATTGAATGGTGCATCGTTTGAGGATAAATACATTTTGAGAGAGTATCCTGTTTTGTGCCATTTGTTTCCTCAAATTAACTTTATCCACTGTTAGTAGTTATTATTAGATCTTAATCTATTCTATTTAAAAAATATGAAATGTGAGAAAATCCTAAGAGGTTCACAAACGTTTTCTTATCACGGGGATTAGTGGCGAGTGAGGGTCACATTTGGACATTGTTGGGTTGCGATGTGAGCAAGAACTTTTGCCGGACTGGGAGGTGAATTTCAAATTCCACACACCACGTTAACTGAGTCTTCGGGCTGGTGAGCAAGCCTCATCCTACCCACGAGTACAACTCACTTCTGAAACCAGACCTTCCTACCCGACTGCCAACAGACAGGCTAGAGCTCCTCATTCTTGACACGTCAAGCCCGGGATTCACAGACGGGTGCAGCCAGTATGTCTTGACCATGTGACCGGACGCACGCGCGCGCAGAGGTAAAGTCACCTGGTCTTCGGCCGCATCATGATCTTGGCGCTTGCCTCTCCGCCTTCAAGATGCACGTCTGCCTGGGCACTTCCTTCCAGAACAAGGCCGTTTCACCTGCGTTGAGGACCTGGTCCAGCCTGTCTCCTTTCCATCTGCCAAGCCCCGTCGGCTTCCTGGGAAACTCTTCTGCGGCCATGTGATCCGCCGATACCTCCTCCCCGTCAACTTGATGAGATGGACAGAATGGGGCTTCTCGAAATGTTTTAAACATTTTAAGTGTAATAATAAGTTTACTCATTAGAAGACTAAATAAGGGGTCATTATAAGCTATGAGGTCATTCACAAATTTCATATTTCACGCTAGTTAGGCATTTCATTATTTTTCCTATAGGTAAATAAGGGGACGAATGCCGTGCTGAGAATGGACGAATGGTGAGACCCTACTGTACCGCTTTTAATACAATCTCATCATCCAGCAGCTCGCCGATGAAACACATTATGTATCAAATACTCTGACCAATTAACCTCCAAGACACCCCTGAACATAAATCTTTTGACCATTTTAATATGAACAAAGGAACATTAAATTCATGACTTTTGTGACTTTTTGCGTCTTCTTCCTGCATTTTGTCTTTTAACAGTTCCTCACAGCATAAATACAAGGGAAATTACAATATACAACCCAGGGGACTATTAAAACTGATGATGATTCGAAATAGTGTTTTCCACTTGCTAAATACTGTGTACTAAAATAGATGTATTTTTTTATTAATTTTCCTAAAGTATTCCCCACTGGGCTTTGCTTGGAGAGAATGAGCCTATAGCTTGGGGGAGGGGACTGGCCCAATTCACTCCCATTTACCATCAGCTGCCGGGACTTTCCAGCTGAATAATATAACTGGCTAATTGTTGCCAGGATTTCCAGGATAGGTTTGTCTGAGGAATCTTTACCCAGTCATGCACAAGTACTACCCCTTTCTGATCAGCTGCTCATGGGGCTCCTAGTAATTAGGGCAGTGGTTTTCCTCCAGCCGGCACCACAGCTCTGTTGTTTGCTTTCCAGAGCTACTGTACTACTTGAGACAAGCAAGGACATCACGAAGGATGGATTCTTCGTCTCTCCCAGGCCATTATTGATTTTTTCTCTTGCTGCATACAATATGAGCCAAGTAACAGAGACATTTATAAGCTTATGCACCTCTCATCTAAAATCCTATGCATTACCACAAGAAGTGACACATACAATTACCATACCTGAAAAGGCTAGTATGATATTTGCTTTAGGGGTAAAATATTATGGTCCACCATGTTAGATTTTGTGAATACCTTGAAGCGCACAATTTCACGTATGTACATGTTCAATAAGAAACAGTAATTGAATTCCTGCGGCCATGGGTTGAAAACCCCAGCACTCAAATATTGTCTTCAAATGATTTGGACTTCATTACCAGTTGTCAAGTACTAGAGAGGATCGTTTGTTTTTTTTAATTCCACTTCTGATTATTTGACCCCGTTTAAAGAGGACTGTATAGAATGGAAACTGACAGGCGGGATTGTAGCAAACCTCACAGAACACCTGTCCTCTGTCTCATAAAAAAAACAGTGTGATCCAAAGCTGACCATGTTAAAACACAGGTGGCACTCTAATCCATCATCTGGAACAGAACTGTGACAGCACCGGATTTGAATGAAAAGACCGTCTTGTCCTTGCTTCCTCTTGTGATATGTACTGTAACTCAAATCAACTACTGCATAAAAATATTAAATCAATTAAAAATAACAAGAAGCAGCAAATGTTACTCCTTGTTAGGAAAGTGGTTTGTAAAATTATTATTGTAATTTATATTATCAACTTGTGAGATGGAAGCTGAATAAAGCTATTTTGTTTTAACACAGCATTCAGAATCGTACTTGTCCTTTTTTAATTAGTACCAAGTCCAAACACGCATGATTAATGGCAGGACATGAATTCAGGACAAAGCTCAAGCCACACAAGAATTTACGTGTACAACATAAGATCTAAATTGCACTTTTTCCAAACCCCTACAGTATATAATTTTCAAAAGTGATACCAGTGAGAGAAATACTGGATTTGTGGAAGAATAAAAAAATGGTGCAGAACACTTTAGAATATATTTCCAGGAGTATATAAAACCAGGCATGAGAGAGGCATTTAAGGCAGTCAATTTAAAAACCTCTCAAAACAAGAGGAAAAACAAGGTTATCTAATAAATGAGGACAAACTGCAAACCTTTAACACACAGAACACGCAAATACAGCATTTCAATCAATTCATAAACGTCACATACATTTCATTCCAATGGATTCTGCTAGTTTAATAAGAAAGAACCAGTCATCTCATATTTCTAGTTTCTCAGTGCAGACTCTTGGCAGCTCAATACGTCAATATTGAGATACTTTGAAGAAGACTTGTTTTGCAATTTACCCCGTCGTAAACATCTATTTACATGCTCTTAAGCTTACATTTCATGACTCCCTAGTTGATTTATAGTTCCATAACACAGCTTATTTTCTTCTGTACCAACAAATTTAAAGAAACTGCATTTCCTAATGGAGAAAAAATAAGGTCTTGGGAAAACTACTAAGGCCTTCAAATCCTAAACAGAACCTTGACTTCTGGGAAAAAGTGTACCAGAGGTCATGGCAGAGCTGCAATTCAGAACTGATGACATAGGACACACCTTTATATGAGAGCGATGGGTTTGTCAGTACTGTATGTCACTGATTGCTTTCACAGTTTGGATGCTTATTTACTGTGGCCTTTCAAACATTAAACCATAAAGTCAAACTATTAAACTTATTTGATATCATTTCTGTAATATTATAATACTTCATTAAATATTAAAATTTACTAGGGGAACACAACAAAACCAGTAGTTACAGTTATACCCTAGGCTTACAAACTTAATATACAGATCTTGAACAAGAAAGCAACATTTTGACAAGGTTTATAGTCTTATTTTGCACATGTGGTATGTATAGGTTTTTTTTTTATTTAAATCAAAGTTAAGTCACTGGAAAAGAAATGTAGGAAATATACTTCTCCAAGGTCAATTGAGCAGTTCTTATATCCCCAAAAGCCACACAAGTTGAAAGGTTAATGACACGCCCAGCTTGTTTTATCATAACGGATTATTAGAATGATACAAAAAGAGGGTCACGGATATATACTGTATATATATATATACACACACACACGTGCTAAAACTTTCAAAGGCAACTATGGTAACAACAAATCATGTGGCCTACTGTTTCCATACATCCATGGGCTAATAGTTTTATAGTCACTGCAATAATGCAAAAAAATACAGTAAATACAGTAGACGTTGTTTTACAAGATGTCATACAAGATTTTACAAGATACTTGTTTTACAAGTAATCAAATGAAGACGTTGTTTTACATACAATACCAATCAAGGGAATGCAGTTCAATGAATATCAATAGAAATACTTATTTACACAAAATTAACTCACATCACACGACTGTTTTCATTTGTTAATTTTACAAAATAATCTTGCATGCCTCTTGTTCTGTATGGGATGTGCAAGCTCATGTCTGCGACTCTTCTAAATCATGACTCGCAATAACCTTCCGCTACAAATGTGATAACAGTCTTCAAGTAGCGATGGTCAGAATTGATGTATTGATGCGAGATTTCAATTCTTGTGTTAAGGAAGGTGTTCACATGTACTGCCTAGAATTAAAAGTTCTAACTCATTTTGCTAAAAGACACAAAAGAGTGAATAGGGTCCAAGAGATGCACATCTCTTAAAGATGCATGCTCCAAGAAAACGACGAGATGACAGTGTAGCAAATTAAAATGACATTCTACTTGTTTTTTTAGCCTCTATGCCTCAGCTGATAACCCCGGTCTCCAACATCACCCGAGCATATTCCCCAGAGGTGTGATGCGAGTCTTCCCCACTGGCTCCAGCGCGGATATCAGTAGCATCTTTTTCTAGCACACTGTAATGCTAGTAACACAGAGAATCATAAATAGACTATTTAATGACAATGAAGTCCATAACCAAGCATCCAAGATTTGGCTCTTTAAAATCCCTCCTTTGTCCTCAGCATAAATATTTTAACAGAAACTCCGTGCTGCTGCATAACATATTGCATTTTCCCCATCAAGCCGATGTCAAGAGTCTTATTTCATAAGAACACCCCTAATAAATCACTGTGAATCCCAACATTCAATGAGAACAGGTCTGTGTGCAAAGGGTTTGATATTGCTGCTCCTGCTGCAGTGCAGCTTAGCCCATGTAAAACACAGGGAATCGAAGCTGGTTTGGTCACAGAGAGCCCCCGAGGTTCCCATTAAAGCAGTTCTTTTTAATTATTAACTAAGGACCATTTTGAGTAAGAAGTTCAAAAGACATTGAACAAATGTGAACCGACGAGGAAATTCTATATTGCGGTAATAGTATCTATCCTTCTTTAAATTTAAAAAGTTTTGAATAATAATAATAATAATCATCATAATAATCTTAATAATAATTGGTCTGGGTGATTCTAAATCCATTATTTGTAAGAGGAGAAAGAAATGTGTCAGCCTGTAAAAACCTGTACCAGTCACAATTTAGAAGCAGTTTTTGTTCTTTCCAGTGGAGTTAAGGCTCCTGTATGAGTTAACAAGGATGAGATAAAACCAAGAAGTGTTTCCCATAAAACAAAAATAGTGTTTACAGTTTAAATGTTCATTTTACATTAGAGTGGTATGGTGGTACAGTAGTTAGCATTGCTGCCTTACAGCACTGGGATCCTGGGCTCAACTCTGGACCTCCAAAAACATGCTGGTAGTTTAACTGGCTTCTGAGAAAACTGCCCCTGGTGTGAGTGTGTGTCTGTGTATTTGCCCTGTGATGGGCTGGCGTCCCGTCCAGTGTACCTTGCCTTATGCTCACTGACTTCTTGGATAGGCTCCAGCTCCACTGTGACCCTGTGTCAGATGTGTCAGATGGTTAGAGAATGGGGGGATGTTTACCTAAAATGAAGCAAACTATAAAGTTACTGTGAACTTCTTATACTCATTGGTTACCCAGGTTCAGTG
Source organism: Lepisosteus platostomus (assembly GCF_059453375.1). Classification (NCBI taxonomy): domain Eukaryota; kingdom Metazoa; phylum Chordata; class Actinopteri; order Semionotiformes; family Lepisosteidae; genus Lepisosteus; species Lepisosteus platostomus. Next base: position 4,809,251 of record NC_142618.1, on the reverse strand, counting down.
ATAAATGAGGAAAGAAAACTACTGCCAGCAGTACATGGTTTGGGGAGCAATAATGTTAAGATTATCCACAGGACAGTTAGGATGTTTTATCATGTGACTTTTATTCTTCAAAATACTCCAAACACAAAGATTTTTTATTTTAATGAGATGCACTGAACAGCAGAAGTTCCTCTTGCCCTTTAAGTTACACATCATTAACTCATAGGTCTGTGAACCAAGCTCAAGTCATTACTAGACACCTTAAACAATACAATTTACATTTACAGGTGCTGATATTTTTCAAAACTGCCTGTTGTTTTTATCAGCAAAATAAAACATTTTTTATAAACATAAAAGTTTTTTGGCCTCTGTTACTTAGCTTTGAATTGCACGACAAACTTTAGCAGTTACGTCAACAACGTCCATCAAGAAAAGAATCTATATTCTTTCAGCTGTCAGAAACTGGAGAAAAAAATCTACAGTGTACCAGAAACTCAAATGTATTCCTATGCATTTAAGATTCTCAATTTACTGATGGAAAAAAAAGTCATGTGATTGCAAGGAAAAGTATTTCTTGGATGCCCACACCCCGATTTTAACTCCACCAAGTTTTTCAAAATAGGCTCCGAAGGACTAGGATGAGCCGGGAAAGTTTCACAATAAAGTTTCATAGACAGATGAGACCAAGAGATGCATTTCCCCCAAAGTGAAGGAAAGGTTGAAGTGGGGAGAAAGAAAAAACCTGCAGATGCTCCAAAGATCACACATGTGTCAAGCGTGCTTGAGGTAACATCATGGCCTGGGCAGGCCTGGGCAGGCACGGCTGCCTCTGGAACTGCTTCACTGCTCTTCATTGAAGATGTAACAGACAGCGGCAGCAGCAGAAAGAATTCTGAAGTTCACAGAAACATTTGGCCTGCTTATGGAGAAGAAAATGCTGCCATACTTCCTGTATAAGGCAGGGCTTCACCTTGCAGCTGGACGATGACCCAAAGCTCGCAGTCAATGCACTCAAGGAGTTCATCAGGAGAGGAACAGGAAAAAAAATGTGACTGGCCAAGCCCAGATTTCGAACAACTGACAAATGGATTTGACGGATGAAGAAACTGATGAAGAAAAGCTCAAGCCTGAATAACACAAGAATAGACAAAGTGGATACAGAACAGGATGGTCAGAGCCCATCAAAAGAATTTGGTGAACTCAATGGGTCGCAGACTTCACATACTAACCTTTACAATTATTTTTTTTTAAGTGAATGCATTCTGAGTTACCAACGCATAGAGGCTTAGTTAGTTAAAGTAAATATCCCAGAAGTTTTTGTTCTAATATGATTAAATGCATGCACGGAAATACTCAAAAATAAAATATTGTTTCTTGACTTGACAAAATAATCTGGACAGAGCACTGCATCTTTCACAGTTTGTATGATCCCAACACCAAGAAAACTATACGCCAACAAGTAAGAGGACATTGATTTTTCTAGTAATGAATCACATGTGGTGTGCTCCTAATGTTGTGCAGACATAGCCTGGGGTGATATTAGAGAAGGAAAACAGATTACAATACTCATGCTGCCTCAACAGTAGGCAAGTGACTGATGAATCAACAACCCTCATGTTAATTTGTATGTGTAAGCCTTGGAATACCATTCAATTAAATACCCTACACCTTTTAATTTACACATCATTCCGACTCCATATCGCCTTTGGCTCACAAAATAAAATACTCAAGCTGTCCGTTATGTTAGAGCTTGTGTAATAGTGCATAGCACATGTTTTATAGTATAAAATTGACAGATTCTCTACAATCATGAAGTAAATGTCATAATAGCATTTTGTGAGTTTCACCCAATACAGTCACAGAAAACAAAACGGCTGCGTTTATATGATGATTTCCCTTTGTAGTCCTGATCCAGTGCTGAATAAAAAGCCCACAGTGGTTGTATTTTCTTAGTCATCTTCAGAAGGAATTTGAAATAAAGTCATTTTAGTACATGATAAACAATTACTGTTGATTAGATTTCCCTTCCTTTATGACACAAAAACTATAATTTGCAAAATGAGAAATGAACTGTGTCGCAAAATAACCTTCAGAAAAAACAGCTTCGTTTCACTATGATTATTAGTGTAACTGCCTATTCGTGTTTAAAACGGTCTTCTTTTAAAGAAGTGAAAGAGAAAATAAAGCACCAGATGAGCTGAAAGGAAAAGCAGTTTAGTAGGAACACTGAGGTAATTTTAAGATTAGGAAGGGGATGTATTTCAAAGTCTAAGATTAAAGCTGTCTTGCAACATCTGCCATAAAAGCATGGTAAATTAGGAGAAAACAATGATCTGGAAAAAAGCATTTTCAAAATGTCTTGAATTAATCGATGTTTTGGGATTATGCAGTTTTGTACAGGATGTCAATGTAATGGTTATTACTTGGAAAACTTCATTCCAATCAATAAATATCAAACCATTAATCACAGAATTTAAGTATCTTGCTACTATTCTTTAACGTACGAATGTGGAAGAGAAAAATCTGGCTGGCAAACAGCTGTTGAAGCCGTCTGCCTTGAGGGCGGCTTCCCCTGTTGTCTTCCTCCAGAGAATGTAGAGCACCGTTATCATGTCATCTAAATTACATTAGTCTCAGGCTAAAAAAGGAAAGCAGGAGCTGCAGCTCAGGATTAGCGAGTTCTTCCACTCTAATATAATAAGTATAATTAAAATGTGGCCTGGTGCTGTTCTTTGCATCTCTAATGCTGCACATCCCAAATTCAGAGACTGTCAACTCTTTGAACTTTGCTTACTTGTTGCTTAATGAAAATTAATGAAGCATGTCTTTCATTATAATAAAGTATTACCTTATTAATCATTTTCAGTATAGCACTGCACGGTGTATTGACGCTGGATGAACAAACAAGTTAGACTCGCGAACATATACAGAGTGAAAAACGATTCACCTCAACAGTAGTAACACACAGGGCCAATAGAAAGTCTACACACCCTTTGCAGAGTAACACATTTTATGGTCTAACAGCCTGAAATCCAGACATGTTAAATCAGAATTTATTTGATCTTTATTTACCCATTTTAGCACACAAGCTGCAAGTGAAAAACAAATGCTCAAGGACAACCAGGTAAATCAGCTGGATAAGAGTATACACCTCTCTGTACCAGCAACTGTAAATTAGCTCTGGTATGACCAGACGCCTTCTAAATCACACAATTACTCCCCACCTCTGCTGTACTGTAGTGATTCTGATTACTTCAGAGTAAAATCAGCTGCTACTGTAGGTCTCCTCTTCTGGCTAGTGCATCTCAATGAATATGTCAACGATTGGCGAAAAAGAGGTATTACAAAACCTCTCGGTTTACGGCACCAACAGGACCCTGCCTAGATCTGAACCGGGTGACCAAGCAAGAAGGAGACTGATCAGAGGGCAACAGCAACTTTGAACTTTATGGTCAAGGCTGGTCAAGGTGTGCATGTGCTGGTGAGACCTGGCCTGTGTGGTAGCTGGACACGATGTAAGCCATTGCGAAAAAAACAGCAACAATTAATCACTAAAGGGATTCTGCCAAAATGTTTTGTGGTCTGACCAAACTGGAACGCGGCCACAAAATGTATTACTTCAGGATTATTTGTTAAAATATACTAATGATAAAGGACAGTTAGGTGAAATAACAAATTAAATAATACAGTCTAATTTCTATATATACTAATCTGACACTTTGTGTGTTTCATGATAGGAATGCTAAAAGACTTTCAGAACAGACTCGTTTCACAGCTATTACCATTTTCTGATATGGATTTGTTTAACCAAAAGAAATCTTTACACATTATACATCATTTTTTCCTATTCTGCTTTCATCTACATCTATGCCCTGTTTTGTAAAAAAGCTAAAATGTCAAAGAAATTAACCGTGTGTACTACAGCAGAAAGCTTTATCTTAGAGCTTTTTTAGGTCATTTTCAAAATATTGCAGAACTGATCCAGGTGCACTGCCAAAAAACAGTTCTTCTGAACCTTAGACAGCAATAAATAGACAAGTTTCATGCCAACTAAAACTTTAAGTACAGGCAGATGTAGAAAACTATGTCTTAAGAAGACAAGATGCTATTCTAAAATGACTTCTATATTACCTGTACAGTAAGTGCCTGAGTGCCTTTTGATCCTTTAGCCACCAGGGGGCAGTACATCTGAATGTCAAACAGACGCTGCTCATGATATCTCACATATCATAATGCCACATTTCAAAACACCTGATATGTTAGCAATGGAGGCACATCAAATTGACTGGGCCAACCCGTTTTAGAATGCCTCATTCCAGACATTTCCAGTGTGCACAACTTCCTTCAAAAGCACAAGGTGCAAGACCACTTAATATTGTGGCCCATAAAGGCAGAAGTTACTTTTAGGTTTCCAAGACGTACATACACCAATGCTTCCGCAAGATCTTTTTTTTTTAATAATCCTTATTTCTGTGTATTTGAGTTGTTTATTATTTCAGGTCAGTTTTGAAAAAGAAACAGTATTTACCTCTCTAGAAGTATAGCTGTACAAAAACATACTGTACAGTACATGCTGAAACTGAACATGTACGGTTTGACCTTCACCCTCACTTAATCACCAAGGACATGCAGTAAAACCTGCTGTAGGAGTTTAACCTTGAAGACATGCGTAGGCAGAGCTCTGATCCCCATGACTCTGTACAAACGCGCAGCTGGACTTTAGCAGACCTTCTGCAGAGTCGGTGATATCTCTTTATGGAAGGCACAGGATTGAAAATGTATGGGAGCTTTTCAAGGTCACTTTAAGGTCACTTAGAATTGTTCCACACTGTGAAACTGCTGGACTATCTTGCCTTGACACGTTAACGCTCTATCTAGGTTTACTCTTATAAGCCTCAACGCAGTCGACAATATTCTCCCGACAAATCCAGGCTTCTGTCAATGTATCAGTAAATTAGGATTTAAGAAACAGTGACTCTCCTATTTACTCTACCAAACAATATCGTTTTCAGATTAAAGCGATTTTAGACATGCTCCCCGTTTCCACTGATAATCCTGAATTGTAACTGAAGTTGTAACTGTTTGTCAGCTATATAATATGCTTATAATTCGCTCCTCCTAGTCCTGCGATATTACTCTAGGCTTTTCTTATTTAATAGGAGACGCTGTAAGGCCATACATTCAGTAGATCTGAATTTCTTTAGCAATTCACAAGGATTAATGTTGTTTTTTTCACTATTGTATCCACAGCTCGTGCTTTGAGTAATTTATAGATCTGTCCGAAATACTGTATGCATGACAAAATACAGAACAACTGAGAGAACATGGCAGAAAACCAGAAAAAATTGCAAAGGTACCAGAGCAATTGCAAAGGTGACCAATGAGAAGAAGCAGAATGACCCACCTATCTTTGGCGGACACAAACAGGTTACAGTTAAGGCAAAAACCTTGCATGGCTGTGTATCTATCAAAGTGAAGCTGTAAATCACAGAAACAATATGGAAGGAAAGAAATGAAATTTAGTTTTGGGGGTTGGGGAGCATAAGACTTTTAAACAATTAGCAAATTTATTTGTATCCCCTGTAATAATAGAATTACAATGTTTAACATGGAATTTAAAAACGGTTTAACTTGAACTTGTTTTTTGTAGATATCGCATACTGTGTCCTATTCAGGATAGAAACTGCTCATTAATAAGCTAGTAAATACAAAACAAGACAGCTGGCGACTTACTGACCCCATGTCTCTGCTTTAAATCAAAAAAAGAGCTGACAAACAGCTTTGATTTTTCATCCCTGCTGGTACTGAAACTTGTATTTTAGCCGTGTACTTCCCCAATTCAGTTTCTAGTGCGTTACCCTTCCGGATTTTCATTACAGTTAAACCGAACACAGAATACAGCCTAGTACGGGGACTTTAATTAGAAGTCATTATTTCAAACCTACAGGATTTGTAAGAACACACAAAAAAACAACAACAACACCATCATTACTGAAATGGTTTCTCTTGAATAAAACATTTAATAACTATTGATTATGTTTAAAAGTGAAGCAGAGATGATGAAAACACCAACCATCAAATTACCAAAAGGAAACCTTTTGTGTATTAAATGTCTGTTTCATTCCTCATTCAGTTGCCTGCTGTGAAAAACCTAAATGTTTGTCCTAGTTGTGTATAAATGCTCATATTTAGTTTTGCTGAAATCATCCTAAAAGAAAATAGCAGCATCAATAAAAGCAATTACTGCCAGAAAAGCTCCTCCCTACATAATACATGCATTCCTACTGCTTGTGACCAATAATTTGAGCTTATCCACAAGAAAGGTTTAAGTTTCTACATATCTATCCAAAACAAGATCTACTGTACATTAATAAATCCAAATAATCTGAACATCTACTCTCATGTTAAGGTACAGTATAAATGTTTTACAAAACAAATGCACTGGTCACAGCAAACAGATTTATCTTCAGTTTTCCTTCCCAGCTTTAAACATTCTTACGCTGAAGTACTCATACTCATTCATACTTACTGCTGTCAAGTGAAGGAAAATTACAAATCTGAACACAGTTACAACCCCCTTTATAAAGGGTGTTCACACTTGTGCAACCAAGGCATTAATAGTTTTTTTATTTTTAAATCATTTTTCCTAAAAACAATCCATTTGTTTTTCACTTAAATATCGTTGGTAACAAGATCTTATTAAAGGTGGGGAAAAAAAGACCAGGCATTATTTGTCCTCATTTCAGCCAACATTTTAATTTAAGGGCGCAGAGACTTTTGATATCCACTGCACATCAAATGCTAAAAGTCTAGGGGGGAAGAAACTAGGCCTTACTGGGAAAATCTAATAATTTCAACAATGCACTTCTGGAAAGCTTTTTCACGAAATCATAGTCAAAGAGGGTCAACAGCTTCGTTTCAACTATAAATAGCTTCAGATAACACAGTGAGAATACAAGCACCACCTCTTTAAAAGGAAAGTTTAAAACTCCCAGACCCCCCCCAAAGTGATAATGTGCAACACACAGCATGGCTATCACTCTGCAGTACCAGATGAAACTAGAGTCTTATCTCACACTGCTCAGACATTTTGCTACCAAAGCACTACCTTCACATGTCTTTAAAACCTGACCGCACAGGAGACGTACAGGGCAAAATGCCATGCTCAGAACCATGCTCCAGTCTTATATTTTTCTGCTGACAAACCTTTTAATCACCACCACCAAGTCATTCAGCAATAAACCTCCAACAGATTTTACAATGCGTTCCGGAAAAAAAAAAATCATCAGTCCTGCTGACATCATTGAAATGTTGAGTGTTGCTTTAACCTTTGAGCTACAGAGTGTTAGGTCTTGAGTAATTCCTGCCCAGCAGAACAAAACACACCTATCTGGTTCACTTCTGACCTCAGTTTCAAAGGACAGCATGCTAAAGATTTTACTCATTATAAGCCATCTTTTCCTGTCAGATAAAATAAGCATTGCAGTTCCTGCCTCTTCTTCAGTGTCACAAAAAACGCGTATTAAACAGGGTCTGCCACACCACGACACTTGTCTCAGAAAAGACTGAATGATCTTTAATTCGGTCTCTAATTAATAAACCCTCATCATAACAATCTGCTGCATCTGGAAAACCTCTGTGCTTCACTCAGTGTCATGAAATCCATAATGGAAGCAGTACTCGCAGAGATATAAAAATAACCAACAAAATTTGTATCGAGTACACCCCAGAAATAGTACTTTTCTCCTCTTTTACAAGTTCAGGAAAGCCAAAACTGGAGGAATGAGACCACGTTTCACAGAAGTAGAATAGAATGGGATGGGATAAAGCATCAGAAGAAAACGGACAGCAACAACTTAAAATATATTCTGCGTATAACTCCAAGTAGATTCATTCCATAATCAAGGCCAGCAATGGCCCAAACAAAAATAACTCAATTAAGAAGTGAAAAAGAATTTGCAAAAACCACAAATACAAAATGGGAACAACTGACCTTTAAGAGCCTACATACTGTATGAAAAAGGCTGTATACACAGTAGGTCTATATACAGACCTTATTGTTATCTTATAGACATGAAATCCCTTAAGTCAGGCCTCAGGTACAATTCAATGCATGTTTTTTTATGACTAAGGTAGAAAAAGGTTATGGAAGCTCTGCGATTAGTACAAACATTTATGGGCTCAAATAATGGTCCTGACCAGACAGAAAAAAGCAAACCTCACTTTTCCTGAACAGAGAAGACAACAAGGAGACCCAGTATAAATGGATATCCTGAAAGACCCTGGGACCCTGGGTCCAGCCATGCTGTTGAAGCAGATACTCTGGTTTCTTTCATGAAACAGCTGGATGAGATCCTTGGATCAATTAGCTACTTGAAAAAACAAAATGAGCTAAGGGTTCTGAATGCCTCCCTTACATTTTTAACCGTTTTTATGTTTTCTAAGCAAGCGAGAAGTCGCACAACGCAACACCACACCAGGAAAACAGACATCAAACTTGGATTCACTCTTATACAGTAAATGCATGTGCTAAAAATGCTTTATAAATAACTTTATGTTTATTTCTATATATCGGGTAGCCATTTGATTTTTGTCATCTGCAGCTTGAGTCTTAATTAAGAAATTGTTATACGCATTGAAAATTAATAAAAAAATATTTTTGAAATTCTGCATGTAATATTAAAACAGTAATTAATCTTTTTAATAAATGAAAAAAATCAAATTGAGCTTTAAACTGGACATACTGTATATAGATTATTACTGACCACTGTATGAACATAAAAGACAGGAAGTCAAGCAGACTTTCCACACAGCAGCTTCAAACACAGCGCACACAAAAAAATGAACTTCTGTTCACTTCATCACCACTTAATGCACTGCTAACCAAAACTGGTGATTTCGAGTTAAGACTGCAAAATCCAGCTACAAATCATATCAAATCATGTACTGTAGTTATAGGGACTGGAAACATCACAAGTATCAGTTTTTCACATTAGGTAACAAGTCATTTTTGCACTCAATCAATAACGGGCAGTTCTCTGCTCACAGCAGGAGAGCTTCGGTAGCCACATCTCATCCTACCAATAAATCAGCCTAGCAGTGCCGAAACCCGCAGATGAACCTCTTACAAGCACACACCCACATCCTGTAGAGTTCTGCAGTCACCATCCACAGCACCTGGGACATTCCTAAAGTTTTTAATTTGAAGCAGTATCTGCCATTCACGCCACATCCAAAGCAACAAAAGAAAGGTGCGCAGAGGGTAGCTGGTACATGACCTTGCTCTCAGACTCAAGGTGTGCAGTCGATTCCTCATGGTTTCTGTGGGACCTGAACTACGGCAGCTTGTTGCAGAATGCAGCACAAGGATGAGAAACTCCGCAACCTGTCACGCAGCTTCAGTGTGTACTCAATCCTGACGGCAGATGACACATCTCGGATATCCAGAAGGAGGTCAATCAGACACTCCCGGTGTTGTTTGGACCGATTGTCAGATATTTCGCTGTGTGGCTATACAGCGGATCCTTCCATAGGTATGCCAATCCAATCTGAAGTGCTCTAGTGTCTCCTCTATTCATTTTGGATGCGATATGGTTTCTTGACCAACATTAGCATCATGCATATCACACACCCATTCTTTAAAAAAAATACACTCATGCTCTTTTTACATGCTATACTTGCATATCAGTCATAGCAAAATGGCTATACTGTATGCAAGACAAGTTTTGATGGCTGAAAGCTTTCATATTTACAGTGTAAAGAAAACCTGTAAAGTAAAAGTAAATATCTGTATTATCATTCCACAATTGTCTACCAGTTCTATTCATGCCATTTTAAAAGGAAGTACCACAACCCTGTCATCTATGGACCACTATGAGCTCCAATGCATACAGAATAAACACTTACCAAAACTACAGGGAAATCAGGATACCATTCAAAAAATATTTAAAGATGGAGAAATGCGCATAAACTATTGGTTTCCTTTAAAATTTAACCTTCTCAAAGGAATGTATGACAGAACACATTTCATGTACTTTCAATACCCTCTCCATTAGAGATCAAAGGTATTTTATCAGGCAACTTAAGCAGTATCATGGTCTATTTTTGTGTGTTTTGTCCTAGACCTTTCCAAGAATGTATTTAAACTAGTGTCAGCATTACACTCTCCAGTCATGTTCATCTAGCAACACTTCAAGAGGGTTAGTCAGGTAATGAGAAAGGGGTCACAGCAATATTATGTCCCTTTTCCTGACTTGACTATTTAAGGTTTGCCTCTGCAGATTTAGAGTCATCACTGTGACTCCACAAAATCATCACCACAGAATACTCAGGACATATTACTCAGGCATCATGGTGAGAATTGACTGATATTCTTTTAGAAAGGTGCTCTGTGTTTTTAGGCCAGTCCAAAGCAACTTATAAACATTTACAGTTCAGCAGGCTAGCCATGAAAACCTTAGTCACAGAGGAGAAAAGTAAACCCTGTCATCTTACTGGATATGAGGAATTCACACAAAAATCGAACATCTTTGAATTTCTTTAGCCACTATAACAGAATGGGATGTTCCCGAGTTTCATGAGAAGCGTATGTTATGACAGCTTTTCTGAGGATAAGATTTCCTCTGTTGCATATTTAAATGAAAAAACCTCCCAAGAGATTGTTTTCACATACAGTATAATTTAGAAGGTTTTCAAATGTAAAATCCAAAGATACAGCATTAGATTGTTTAGGTTTGCATTGATTTAGATTAGATAAGCCTTTGTTAACATCAAACTCTTTCAGATCTTAAAACACCCACACGTTTTACATATACGTTAGGATTAATGTTGATGTCTAAACCCTGTGCTAGCAGCAGGAAGCAGAGATCAATCTGCGTTGTTCTCTCATGAAAATGTAAATTAGATATACAGTACATCACAGAAATGAATATCTACATAACTGAACTGAGAGAGCACGCATTTACAATTTATACCGTTTACAAATCAGCTGGTGACCGACCACAGTTTAACCAAATTCAGGATGCAGGAGATCTCTTTCTATACACATCTTACTGTATTTAACAGCCTGATGTAACAGCTAAGGAGTCAACTTTAATTTAGACTTAAGAGTTGTTTTTTTTTGCAAACCATTATCTCCTTTAATTTAGCACTGGAAAGGTATTCTAAAGGTTTCCATCATAGATTTGTTCAAGCAGACACTATTGATCCTTGATCTAGTTTTTCTTTATGCTCGATGTCTGCGTCAGGTATTAAATGGTAGTATCCTTATTTGACACTATCAAAGCTCTGTCCTTCATGCACCAGTCTTGACAATGTCTTTCCTGTTTGGAGAGAGAAAATTACAGTATCTGAATAGACAGACTTCTTTCTCTTTGAGTCAGTTTGATTTATTCCAGATTTTGTTTTGCATATCTACAATAGGTCTTTTTTGACTATCAGTTTTGATTTGCTCTCCATTATGTAAAACATTGACTCTTTTTAAAAGTGCCCCACAAAGCAGTCTCCTATATGGAAGGTAATTATGGATATAAAGATAACTAGATTTGACATCCTTCCTAGTAGCCTCAGCGATTCAGCAACTGTGTACTTGTCTTCTTTCAATACTCCACCTGTATACCCTCCTTCCAGCTTCCCACTTCAAAGAAATTGACGGTTATCTCCATCCAAGTTGTTACCCAGGTAGCTCTGGGTTTGAAATCTGTTTGTGGCCTTCTGACTGATAAGAGAAGGTATACTCTATCACAGGGAACAACAATTTTCTGGGAGCAAGTTTGGATTAAATAGATACCGTTAAATATTCCATGCAAATGGATAATAAACTTCTGCTTAAGTCAATGACATACTTTACACAGTTTTCCCTTTGCCATAGGACTTAAATAACATTAAGCAAGATTAATTCACCCATAACTTAAAATGTTAGATTAAATGGAGTATAATAAAATACCACAAGTAACAAATAATAGTACAGTACCGCATACTTACTGAAAGGTATTCCTATCAGTGTGGGCTGGTATTTTATATGTTTTTGAAGATTAGGACAATTTTGCATTAATATTAAATGTTAAAAGATGTTTGACTACTTTCTTGTTGGATTCAGAAGCATTGAGACTGGCATCTTTCTAATGCATTTAATGAGCTCTTTGGATACATACAGTGTAAAATCTGATCAGTGTGCAGCACACGTGCGTTTCACTTAAACACTGTACTGCCTGAGCCATCTTACACCTGATGCAGGCTTGATGGGATAAAACAAGTACTGTACATGAAACTCTGTGCAGAAATACATTTATTACATGAGGTGTGGTTTTATTTTGGGCTCGAACATTCATTCCTGCCCAGCCACAGCACTACAAACCGCCTCCATTACACTAACTTAAGGCTAATCAGCAGGAGAAAAGATCGCAGACAGCAATCATAAATCATCCCAGCAGTGGAAGAGTTTATAGCTTACTGGAATGAGGAGTACACTATTGATGTTCATGGATCAATAACCATTCTTTTTTTTTTCCTTTGCTGAGCTCATGTTCCAGAGCTGCCTTTACAAAAACAAGAATGTAACCCTTCCGAACTGTTCCAAATTATTTTCTCCAATAACAGTTCTGGACTAGGACAACTGGAACCTGGAAAAGGAAAGGCTTTCATTAGATACATTAAACCACACGGCAGAACTTCAAGCAACCTATAAACTGATACACACCTCAAATAAAGCACTCTCTACAAAATAAAATCACCTAAACAGCACTGAGCATTAGGATATCACTAACCCTTTCCAAAGTAGTGTATTAGAGGTTTTATTAAGTTTCTGTATTACCTTTACCAGTAGAACCCAAGGGAAATGAGATAAAATAAGTATTTTCCTTAAACCTACTGTACAGTATACAGTATGCACCCTGTTAGCTGCATGTTCAAGGTCTCTTAAAGAGATAGATGTTAATTTTAAATGTTTTACTTCAATCAATTGTAATGGACATACAGTAACTTTTTCCTGGAATTCTGTAAGTGTTAGTGATAAAAAGTACTTCATTATACAGTATATATATATAATATATATATGCCACTGAAAAAAATATATGCAAGTGGAACACACTTTTTCATGTGTAGTACACCACGTTTAATGTAATATTACCATACATGTTTTTTTCCATAATACATAATGTAATGTGATAGAGCACATTAGCACAGATTAATTTTACTAGAAAATTAGTACTTGAAGAAATAAAAGCATAAAGCTAAAAGCCTCAGTAAGACTAAATCTCAGCTTCATATCAGACAACTCCTTTTTACCATGCAGAAAAATTTCATTTTTTTTCAAAAATCGTTATTATGGATCTGATTAACTGCTTTTAAGTGGCTCAAAACTTTAAAGAAACTGCATTTGATAGGACTGATCTAATTTCCCTTTTTGCTTTAGTGTTTTAGCCAATAATGAGGCTAAGCCAAAGACGGATAATAAATGGCCTATTTCAACCAATGTTTACACTGTAAACATTTTTTTTACAACGTAAATACCATTTCATTTTGACCCCTGTTTCAAGTTTTATTCCTCGTTTGATCACTAAGGTAAATAATGAGGTTTGATGGATGTAAAAAGAGACCATGATTAATCTTTAGTCAAAACGTACTTAGTCGTATCAATTGTGAGATGAGTTGCTGGAAAATGTGTTGCAAATTGCAAAAAATGACACACTAATGCCCTGTTTAATTCAACAAACCATAGCAAAACAATGTCTATCTATCCACTAGCCTTTAATATTCCCATATGACCATGTACAGTAAAGCCTAGATGCTGGGTGGCTCTAAAATAGCAGCACGATAGTTTAATCACCTGTACTTTACAACCCATAGATAATTTTAGTTCAGGTAAGACCAAGAAGACACATTCTGTAATTCATCAACAGCTGCAGAATTCGCAAGATCAAAACCAGACAGAAGGCTTTTAAATCCAAACCCATCTGGAGGAGCATAATGTAGCTCTTCAGCCCTTACAAATACTGTAAATACTGCCTCTGACCTGTGCGTTAAGTCTGGAGCTTCAGCTTACAGGAAAATCAATATACTTTTAAAGTAACAAAAGACAATGGCACGAACAGCACACTTGAATAAAATAAACAAAATACTCGTTTCAACAGTACAAATGCCATTAATTCCCATTAATGCCATTAATTCCCACTCAACCATATTCTTAACGGTTTTATTTTGTGATCCTATTTTCGCTCTCAGAAACGCTAACTGAGACATTTTAAGAGCTTAAAAGAATCAGCCCTCACTCCTGCATCGGTAGAGGTTAATGGGACTATGGAGTTAATGCAAACTGGACTCTTCACTGGAGCAACTGCCAGGGTACTCATCCTTAAAAACTGCAACAGCACAGTACATTCCCAGACAGAAGCCATTAGGCAGGCTACCACTACTCTGCAAAAAGGGCCACCTTTAATGCCCAGGCAAGGGAGCAGGGTGTCTCATGGGAGATCACCGGGGGCAGCTTGACCAGAGCACAGCTCATTCTGAACAAGTGCTGGGTGATATTTAACCGCGACTGCAGAACAGATGGTGCCACACCAGATGGGCTTGATCCTTTATGAAACAGCACCACGATCACAGCACAGCTCCCTAGCATGACTGCACTGACACACCACACAGGAATTACTGATAAACAAGAAGCGTTTAGCCGATTTCAGGTAAGGCATGTCTTCTGATTTACCGATTTCCCAATCCAGAAGGCGTCTCAGAAAAGGCACTTCTGTTATGGAACAAAATACTTTAACAACAAACTAAATTATCGAAACAGTCATTCTACATATTTAATAAATATGCAAATTGTATTCATCACCATTTAAGCCACAAGAAAAATGCAAAAAGAATGCTTCATGAAATTGCACTTGTACCAAATGCATTTAGTTTAAAATATTTTCCTCTTGAGGCCTGAGACTATACAGTCCAAAGCAGTTCCAACAGATTGCACTTGCTTTTGCAGGTGTTCTTAACAGTGCCTGTATCCAAGAAAACAAAACACACACAACCACCTACAGAAACCTAAAAGATGAAGTACAGCAGACAAGTCTGAGGCTAAGCAACAATACTTTGGAAACCGGGTAACAAACCTATTCAAAGAAATTGGGAAGTGGAGCAAAACAAACATGACCTCAATCTCTAATGTACAGATGGCCCTTGACAAATGTGCTTACTAGGCCGTGAATGAGGTTTTTATTTTTTTGCCACTGGTATATTTAACATATACAGTTACACTAGTCTGTCAAAGCCTAAGATAATACACTCCAAATAATGGCCTTAATTTTCAAGACAACTTATAAAATGACCAATTTTGCAATTATTCGTTACTGTATCTACACACCAAATCTCGTTTAAGTATCGGAACAATCTGGAGTATTGTACGAAGATCATAGAAAAATAACTTTCGATGACAGCAGCGTCAGCCTCGGAAAAGCACAGCAGCACGAAACCAGAGAAGTAAGGAGTGACAAGGAACCTTCAGGACTGGTGTAAACAACAAAAGCAGTGTTTTCCCTTTTGTTTTTCTTTCACTTTTTGTTTTTCGAAACCTGAAGTCCTCTAAAAACATATGGAGAGCACAAATGTATTGTACTTGTACTTCCCAAACATAAACCGTCTTTATTAATTAACGTTATTCTTTAAAAACAGATATAATCACTTTAAGTATATTACATAAACCACTTTAATTCTGACAAGTGTCGCAAGCTCTAGTTTAGTAACTTTGCCGCTAAAATCATTCAGATTTCTAATTATGTCTTGCAAAGCACACCATGTCCACTCCAAACAGTTAAGTGACATCTAAAAGCCCCAGACTACTTCTGGATCAGTGTGACAGCACTCCAACTCCTTTAGGAAAGCAATTAGCTCCCCCTCTCCCCCCCCAACATAAAGTAAATAAAGCCTGAAGTTTTAGCAAACAGTGTACTCACCAAGGGATTCCCAAATGCCACGTGTAGGGGGATTTTCGGGTCGTTGAGAATAAGGAAAGCCATCCCATCGTGGCATAAAAACAAGACGAAATGAGAAAACAAGACAAAGCAAACATTGCAGTTAAACCGGTGAAGCATAATGATCAAATGCTCGTTTTGTTTTTTTGCTCATTTAAGGAACACATGTAAACATCAAACAAGACCAACTGACAATAGACAATGAACTCACAATGACTTGTTTGCACATAAAGGGCTTGTATTACTTTTCCCGGTTTTAGCGACTGTCTAATCCTGGTGTTTCCCACCTTGCCTGCCAGTGGTAACCCTTGCCATGAAACTCTCTCTAGAACAATCACAGCAGTAAACATGAAGCCCGACCTCGGTCCATGACTGCTCCAGATAAGGATACTATGACTTTTTGGAAAATGAAAAGAAAAAGTGTAGAACTACTACTACTACTACTACTTACTGTAATTGAAGGTGAAAAGTTACCCCTGGATGAAAACCCTGCCCTAGTGCAAACAGTTCTTAAAGTGGGTTTTGTATAAATCCAGATTTTCTCATTCCTGAAATAAGATTCAGACAATATGTGCATGAAGTGCTGCCTGACAGTACCAATGTCTGCAACTTGGAAGACCTTCACAAATATTATCAAACTGAGCTATTCTCACCCGATCTGAACAATGTGCTGTTTTGTTAACAGCCAGTAATTTTGATTATAAGAAATGTAGTATTGTATTTCATAAACCCTTCATTAGGGCTTCAAACCCAGTGGCATTGACTTCTGGGTTTGAATGTAAGTGATACCCCCATTGAAACCTGAAAATACCTCAGTTTCCATTACAATGCTATTAGGATCTTGGATCAATATGACTTGTACTGTAGATGGTTTACTCCAGCCAAGCATCAGAAACACCATACACCACAGTTAAATAGATTTTTTCCAGTCCTGTTTGTGTCAAAAGTAACCAAAATTGGTTAATTTTGTCATCAAGGCAGAATGGGCTTCAGGAAGAATGAGAGTTGCATCTTCTGAACCAATAATTGTTCAATCATTGACTGCGATGATCGATAACTATCAAATTGTAAAATCTGTTTTTTGCCATCTGCCATTTCTGCATCTCCATAACGTGGTTTAAACATTTAATATCAATGTACTGCAAAGATATGCATCTCTGAGGAACCTTTGTTCTAAAATACATAGTGTTCATATTTAAATTCACGGACGCCGAACACCAAAAATGCTCTAGCTTAGCTCTAATCAGCAAATTGTTTTCTTTATGTTTCATATTGTTTCGGGTGCCATACAAATTGAAACACTGACATTAAAAGAACCGTTAGGAGATGAAATTCATTTAGTAACAATATACTGACAGCAGTCGATGGGGAATAATAAAATGCAATCAGGAAATACAGTATTGTTTCTTTCACTTAGAAAGTGGCTTAATGCGCAATTAGCTGGGAAAACGTGTCAATGCTGATAAAACCTATAAAAACACACTTCACAAAAATCTGAAATCGTTCCCAGCCGCACTGTAAGCACTTTAGCGTGATAAGGTTTGGACAATTAGAGAGTTTATCGTTTTCCTGTAGGAAAACTATTCACAAACACTGCAGCCGATACCTCCTATTCAACGCACAGGCACTTTTCAGAGTTATTTTTCACAGAACTGCATACGTGTAAAGAGATTATTTGCTTTCAGTCATTTTTTTTTGTTACCAAATGATAACTTCCCACAAACAGTGCATATTAATTCCCTTGAGGCTTTCTGATATCGGTCGATTTCAGTTGATCAGACCTATCCTCTCATTCCAGGTTTTTCTAAAAAGAAAAGACGCATTCCGCCTTAAACGCAGCCTGGAATGCACGTAATGAAATTGCCGGGTATTGACTAAGGGCTGGTATCATCTCTGTGAATTTACGTTCAAATGAAGTGCACTGAACTCAGGAACGTGCCTATATTGTTAATGGCAGTACCGCTGCAGTGGACCGGACACACTCAGCTGCCACCACAGAGAGAAGGGAGGACAGCCTGACGTGAAATGTTCTGCCGCGACTGATCTCTCTTTTGACAAAAACTAGAGATTCATTCAAGATTGAAAAGGCTATTCGTCCGAGATTTTTACGTTCCGATTCACTAGCACCTCCCTCGAAACCAATTATTTTCGCCATACCTACGTGTTTAAACCTTTCCTCACCGCGTTAATCCTCTTCCCCGACGCTGATACATTCACCACAATACTAGTAATACTATGCTGTTGCGGAAAGCCTGTTTTTGCATGACAACGCAGGAAGCAAGTACAACAGGATTAAAGAAAGCACTATCAGTCACGGGTCAAAATTCCTGTGCGGCTTCTGTGGATGAACCGAAGTCGTCCAGGTTGTTACAGGAAACAGGCACAGCTGCAAGTGCCTTTTTTACTTTGTTTCTGATTTGAAACAAAAGCGTTTGATGCCTTAAATATGGAAAATTGAGTTCGTTAGTTTCGTTCCCAATGTCTTCGTTATCTGCGTTTATTTATTTATTTTTTTTAATTTCAATAACACGACACGAATAGATTACATTTCTTTTTAAGCCGGGTGTTTTATTTTTCATGAGTCTCCTGAAACTACAGTTTCACCACAGAAGTGATCGTCACTCCCACGGGGCAAAAAATCCAGTAAAAGTGCAAGAAGTCGTAAATTTAAAATGGTTCAATTTTGTGTTGCGTGGTTAACTACGGGGACCGACTGCAAAACAACGCCGGGACAGTACAGTTAAAGTCTTGATCCCGCACCTCTACACACCAGTTACAAAATAAAATCACGCAGCTGTCAATTTCTCTCTCCCCACTTCCCGACAAAAAGACATTGTTGCACACAATGAATAGTTTGTCTCCTACCTGACTGGACTCTTCTTTGCGGTATCGGGGAGGAAAGCCCCCTGTAACAGTCCACCAGATAATGTCAGCAGCTGGGAAGCATCGCTTCAGCAACCGCCGAGTCCAGCAAGCAGCGACAGCCGACTGCCTTGCAGGGAAAGAAGTGAAAAGAACTTCACACCTGCAGCACAGTCCACCTTCATTCCGGGAAAACACGGCGCGCCGCAACCCAACCTGCCCGAGAGACGAGCTCTCCGCCTCTCGCCTCACGCAATTGGTTACAACCCATCCCCAGGCTCTGTGAGGCACACCCAGCCGCCCCCCAAAGGCCCAGATCCGCTTCCATAACTGGGTAGGTCCCACCTTATAGGGCCCCGGAGCTGTCAGTAACAAGCCCCTGTGCAGAATCTGGGCCGGAGAATTGCGCAAGGTTTGCTCGTGTTGAGAGCCCTGCTTTTTTTCCCCGAGCTGAATTATTCGCGCATACGATCGGATTTCTTCCTCAACCTTGGCCGGCAAAAACGCTTAGGTCAGCACGGTGACAGAAAACGCTCCATGTCACATTATACGTGTCTAATTGACTGATTAAAAGGTTACGCGCGGACTTTAATAGAAGTGTTCGCCGGGATTTTATCGCTCTTTTTTAAAACGACTAGCCTTAAGTTTCAAGTTCCTAGGGAAATTAAGGTGTAATTTTCATTTGACGTTAAGCGATACATTTGTCACTTTACATTAAATCAGTACAATCAACAATTTGTTAGAATAACACTTTCCATAATGCATCACAGCAGTGTGCACGATTAATGGCTGAACATGAGTTTGCGATTTAGTCTGTATAAATCTTGAACTCATCTTCCCGCCAAAGTAGTTGTGTCCCCCCGGAAACTGAAACCTTGCTGCTACAAGAGGGTTTATTTCTGTGCGCCACCCGATCGGGGCACACACAGCCCCCTGTGCTACACAGAGAGGGTTAAAACACACCACCGTGAAAGTGGCACAAATAGTGTTTAAGCAAAACCGCAAGTCGCCATCTGTTGCAGCCGTAGACATTATCCTGTTTAATTAAATACTGCATGAAAAGGGTAGACTTTAATATGTTGCCTTGGGGGTGATTCCAAACGGAACCCAGGGGCAGCTGTCAGTAATTATGTCTGCCAGGGTTGTATGGTGCTGTAGGTCCCTGCCATCACCTTGCAGTCAGTACAGATCAGGTTTTAAAGATGACCCTTTCTGCCGAACAGCCTCACTTTTCTCTCCTCCCTAGTTTCTTGGAGGAATCCTGTGAGTGAAAGGCGTTAGCCTGCAGCCAGTAAACTGTAAGTTGTTTTAGAACATGAGTAAGGTTACAAACAGGAGGCCCATCTCCAGTATCAAATTGTAGTCGGTAGCGAATTGATCCAAGGGTCTCTCCCAGCCATGTCTTGAAGGAAGTCGAGGCCTGGGGCTTCCAAACATTGCTGGGTAGCTGTAGCTTGTTCCAGACTCCCACAGTTCTTTGCACAAAGAACTATAATAAAGCATATAATGCTTCACAGGTAATGGGGATCCCCTCCACCACCACCAGTGTGCAGCCCCACCTGGATGATGCAACAGCAGCCATAGTGTGGCAGTACACTCCCCACACAGCACCTCTCAGTGGGGAGGAGAACAGAGTGATGAGGCCAGTTCAGAGATGGGGATTATTAGGAGGCCATGATTGGAAAAGGCCTGGGGGAAATTTAGCCAGGACACCAGGGTTACACCCCTACTCTTTTCGAGAAACACCCAGGGATTTTTAATAACCGGGAGTCAAGACCTCAGTTTTACTTCTCATCAGAATTTACAATATAGTGTCCCCGTCTCTATACTGGGGCAGTAGGACCCACACAGACAGCAGGGTGAGCGCCCCCTGCTGGCCCCACTAACACCTCTTCGAGCAGCAACCTTAGTTTTTCCCAGGAGGTCTCTCATCTGGGTACTGACAGGCTCACACCTGCTGAGCTTCAGGGGGCTGCCAGTGGCGATATGGCTGCCTGTGTGTACTGTGTTTTGAAACGTACTATATCAAATAAATGATTGTGTCTGTCAGGGGGGATTCTGACTTAGAGGCGTTCAGTCATAATCCCACAGATGGTAGCTTCGTGCCACTGGCCCCTTCCCGATTGCAAAACAAAATCCCAAATATGTACTTTTTCTATGCAGAATTTAATTCATTTGTGGTATTACTGCTTTATGGATAAAACCACATATTGGATAAAACCAATAACAATGTAGCAATTATAATAATTCTGTCTGTTGCTATACTGACAATATGTGACAAAAAACTCAGTGATGCCCAGTTCTCGTCCTGGGGGAAACACTCTCTGCAGGCTTCCATTCCATCTGAGCTCCACATCTCCAGCGCTAATTGATGACTTCATTGATCCGCCCACTTGTTTAGATTTTGATCGAATTTGTTCTTTGCGTAGGATAGAAAATACCCTGCTTCAACAGTACTGTTTCCAACAACTTCAGCACACAGAACTTTATCCATACTTTTCACCTCAACGTCTTTGCTGTTATGTCTGACGAACAAAACAGCTCAGTCGATGATGTACAGACAGGTGGGAATGACACTGTATCAGACAGTCCTACAATGAGTGTTTATTCCTAAAGCAGAGGTTCAGTTGATCACATTTCAGGCACCACAGCTGAATGAGGGCAGTTGTGAAACTCATTTGTCCTTTTATGAGATGAAAGCAAACTTACAGATTTACCCCAAAGAGAAAAGTAAAATCAGCCAGCCTGTTATGAAGAATTTGACTGGAACAGAAACCAGAAGACACTCCGGTTTTCCAGGACCAAGGGTGGGAACTACTGGGATAATATATTAACCTTCAGTTGTAAAAGGGGACCCTTTTTTCTGATATTAGACCTGGGTATAATTCAGGGAACTAATAAGACAGAAATGAGAAATGTGTCAGTGAAGGAAGACTGATCGAATCTAATTTAAGACTAATTATGCCCTCTGAATTAATTGGCTGAGCTCCCACTGGTGGTGAGAGAGATTTTGTTTGAAGTTTCCTACTGTAGATTCAGTGCTGCTAAAATATTATCATGAATATGATTTGAATGAGACAGCACAGTGGCACAGTGATTAGCATTGATGCCTCACAGCACTGGGGCCCTGGGTTCAATTCCTGGGGTGCTGTCTGTGTGGAGTTTGCATGTCCCCCCCTGTTTGTGTGGGCTTCCTTGGGGTGCTCTGGTTTCCACCCACAGTCCAAAGGCATGCATGTAGGTTAATAGGGATCTGGGAAAATTATCCCTGCTGCGAGTGTGTGTGCCCTGTGATGGACTCGTGTCTAATCCAGGGTGTATCCCACCTTGTGCCCATTGCTGTCTGGGACAGGCTACAACTTCCCCCAAGTATTAGATAAAGTGGTTAGAAAATAGATGAATGATTGGAATTAAAAACAGTGAAAAGTGTTCATCATGCAACTTACTTTGCTATAGAAAGTACATTCTGTAAGAAGTCATGAGAAATAAGTTGCATTGAGATTAGTCCTTTTAGGGGATCAAATGTTGCAGTCAAAGCATTTTCATATTTCAACACTATCTTTTTGTTCAAATGGCATTTTGTCATTTCCATTTTCAGTTTGCTGAACTGTAACATTCAAACATTATACATCATGTTAAACATATCCACTCTGTTAAGGATGATTATATTATAATAATTAATTAATTTAGATAATTTATGTAATTTATGTAATTGCAGCATGTCAAAAATTAGAAAAACTGTCATATAACACAAACATCTTTTTAAGGTAATAAAAAACAGATTTGTTTTTGTTGTTGTCGCATGCTTCCTTACTTTTTAAATATAAATTGCTCCTGCATCACTTCTTCATTCACTTCATTTCTGGGATCAAACAAACATAATTTATAACACTGCTCATTATTTTGTAAACAAGAAAAACATAGTGTGCAAAGGAATCTAACATGCTAAGTAATGCACACTGAATGGAAAAATAAAGTCAAAATGGAAAATCCCATTTTTATTTTAAGATATTGTTAAGTCATGCAATCGTTCATCTTTTCTTTTGTATCTGCCTTAGATCAATTGTAAAGTGATCTTTCGTTAACAATTGAGCAAGGAATGCGTGAAACAGCATCTAGTTAGGCTGCCAAGCTGTCAGATTTGATCAGCGTAAGTAACAACAGCTAAGTAAGATTGAAAGTCTCCAGAAAAACAATGCAGAAAATGATGGCTTCCTTGCAGTTAAGCAGGTCAAATATACTGTACAGTCTTCTGAATTCATTGCAGACGGACTAGTCAATATACTGTATAATAACACTTCTGTGTGGACAATATGTGGCTCCTACTCCTGAAATGAGGCTTCATTGGTGAACACATTCGTTAGTGCTATAAAAATATGTTCATCAAGGAATTTCCGAGAATTTATTGTTCCACCAGAAGATTTAATAGTGCTCTATTCCTTTTTCTATGCATGTACTGACACCACCATCCTATTTTGATATCGACAAGTGATATTAAGTTAGGTGGATTGAGGCATCCAAGAACAGCTTCACATGTAGTTAGCTACAGTATACCTTCTGTCAGATGAAATGTATACAACAATGTTTCTTTCTTAAAATGCAGTTAAAATGTAAGAAGACAAAATACAGATTTTTTTAAGCTGCTTGGGTATGAACTAAATTCAATAAAAGGAACAATTTGATTGTACCCCATTGATTGTACCCTAGTTTTCACTAGACAGGGATAGGCAATTCTGACTTTGATTCAACCAGAGTTGTATTTACTTTATTGACCCTGTGCTGTGAAATATAATTTAAACATGATGAAATGAGGATGAAATGGGGAAAAACATAACGTTTTGCATGGAACAAATATAAGGGCTCAGGTTCCCTGTTCAAGCAATGGATTTTTTTCTTTTGTACAAGTAAGCTAGTCAGTGATCATGTATAATTTCTTTTCAACAGACAATAGTACAAAAGCAAAATCAGTAAACGGACCCGCACCCTTTTTTATCTTTAAAGGAGTACTTCATTCCAGTAAAGAAGGTGAAATAATAGTCTTGCAAAAAAGAAGAAAAGCCATAATGGAATGATGGTTTGCAAAATTCATGCAGCAGCATAATTCCCCAGCTTTATGGCTCAAATAAAACACATCATAGCTTGGGACAAAATGCATTCGTGCTACAGCACTATCAACTGAATTCTTGGTCAGAATAATAAGGCTTGGAGCCTAGCCTACCAATATAAAAGCCAAAAAGAAAATCTCCATCTGTATATATCCAGATATACAGATTCACACCATTTGTAGGCCATGTTAGACTTTCGCTTAAAGGTTTGTGGATAGGTAGGCTGGAAAAAAATGCTGAATCTTTCACCAAAAATATTCCTTGTTCAGCAATGTATTTATACATTTTCAGTTGTCATTTACCAAACCGCTTTATACCACACGGTGTCGCGGGAAGCCGGAGCCTACCTGGCGAGCAGCGAGCGCAAGGCAGGGCACACCCTGGATGGGGCACCAGTCCTTTGCAGGGCCAGTGCAAGCCAATCATGCATGGGGACAAACTGGAGGTCACGGTAAAGGCAGAGGGGGGACATTTGGCCCGGACACCGGGATAACTCCCTACTCTTCTCGAGAAATGCCCGGGGATCTTTAATGACCACGGTTTAATGTCTGATGTGAAAGACAACGCCCACTACAGTATAATGTCCCCTCCACTATACTGGGGTATTAGGACCCACACAGACTGCTGGTCCCACTAACACCTCTTCCAGCAGCAACCTGAGTTTTTCCCAGAAGGTCTCCCATCCAGGTACTGACCAGGCTCAAAGTTTAATTTGAAGTTAAAATGTCCCCTATCTTAGAAAAGTGGACTAAGTCTCACAAAAGTGAGATACATGAAGGGGAAGAAGACTTCTGGGGCAAAATGTAAAAGAAGATTGAAGAATATGGGAGGTTATAAATGACCCTCTTTAAAACTTAAATCAATTCAAATTGCTAAACATTTTAATACCATTATGGTTCCACTTCGTTTTTCTCCACCCTGTAACAGGTCTATGCGCCTGTTATTTGTAAGCTATAGCCATGAAACGGTATATCAATTGAACAAATTGTTTTTTCAAAGTTACACAGAATCAATATGTTCATGAACTTGCTTTTTGTTGGTGATATTCTTGACTGGCGCAGTCAAAGCCCTGACTGGAGTCCCATAGAACATCGGTGGCAAGACTTGAAAACTGCTGTTTGTGAACCATCTACAACCACCTTGAGCTTAAGCAAGTTTGCAAAGACTAACAGGCAGATATTGCCCATCGCAGTGCAGGAAGTGTCCAGACATTTCCAAAAAGATTCACGGCTGTAACTGCTGCCACAGATGCTTCCAAAAGGGATTGACTCAAAGGGTGAACAATGATGCAATTAACATCTTGTGCAGTTTCACTGAAATTTAACTTCTTCCATCTACAGGAGAAAAGTGTTCAGTTTAAGTACTGAAGTTTTGTTTAAACACATTAACTTTAAATAATGTGTGTATATCATTTGTTATCCAACACAATGGGACCTCATTGGAAGGGGGTGAATACTTTTAAAACACTATAATTTTTTGAGTGTATCTTGCAGAATGCCTTGTAATACTCTGAAAATAACGACGTTCGTACGTTTTGTCAAAATTAACAGACACTGAGACATATGTGAAATACAACATTTCATAAGCAATTACAGTAGAGAGAATCTCAATTTCATGACTAGCTCGATGAGACATAAAACTGAGGTCCTGACTCTCTGTGGTCATTAAAAATCCCAGGGCGTTTCTCGAAAAGAGTAGGGGTGTAACCCCTGCAACTTTGCCAGATTTCTTATTGGCCCTTACCAATCATGGCCTCCTAATAATCCCCATCTATGAATTGGCTTCATTACTCTGTTCTCCTCCCCACTGAGAGCTGGTGTGTGGGGAGCGTTCTGGCGCACTATGGCTGCTGTCGCATTGTCCAGGTGGGGCTACACACTGGTGGTGTTGGAGGGGATCCCCATTACCTGTAAAGCGCTTTGAGTGGAGTGTCCAGAAAAACGCTATATAAGTGTAAGCAATAATAATTATTATTATTATAATAACAGATAATCGCATATGGATTTCAGGAACCACTAAACACCTGAACATATGTTCACATTCTGCAATTTCCCTCATGCGATCAATAAAGTATCTATCTGTCATTTAAAAATAATGGCATACATATTGATGATCTATTACATTATCTATGACACTGTGATCTATTTTATTGTCTTTCATAAGAACAGTTACAAACAAGGAGGTCATGTGGCCTGTCAAGTCCTTTTGGTTATGTGGTTAGTTAGTAGCTGATTGATAAAAGGATCTGATCCTGAAAGAAACCAGTGTTTTGGCATCATCAAATGGCTGGGTAGCTTGTTCCTGTTATAGTACCAACATCTGGAGGGCACCTATACAGCTGGTGCCTACCTCAACTACTCAGGGGAGGCGTAGATCTACCAGACTTTGTTAACCAATTGCTATCCTCTTAAATCACCACTCCTCCCCTCCCCAGCCTACGTAAACCCTGCTCTGTGTTCCAACTTTGCTCAGTATTGTGTGTTTACCTTGTGAGCTTCGTGTGTACTCATCCGAGATACTCTCCCTGGACTTCTTGGTTTTTGGACTTTTGGCTTGTTTCAATTGACCTTGTTTTCTGGATTTCGTCTTGATATCTAATGCTCTATCTCCTTTTTAGCCTTTTGACCTTTTGCTAGTCTACAGACCTCGACTTCGGATTTCTCTGGTTATATTGTTTTCGGGTTCCTTGAGATCTCGTCACCCACATAGGGTCCATCCCTTTGCTATTGGCTGTTTACCAGCGTAACAGTTCCAAACTCCCACAATCCTCTGCCATCTTTTCTCAGATTTAAATGCAGCTCCGTATAGTTTCCAATCGCTCATTTGGTTTACTTTGCCAATGACACAATGACATTTTGGGTTTTTTACTCACAAAAACTCGGATGATTTTGTTCCGTTTTGTATAGTTAGGTCCAAGTATGTTTTAAAACATTCATAATCTGTGAGAATTCAAACACAAATGTCATCTTCACTTACAGCAGATTGCTATGGATAATTGGATATATGTGATGTCTTGTACGGACAACAACAACATAATGATTTCTGTTCAGTTTTGTAAAAGATAAAAAGCTGAATAACAATGACAAGTCCAAAATATATAGCAAATTGTCAACAGTTGCCTTGTAAGATTTTTCTCAATATACAGTATGTACAGTATAGTATAAAAACATCCAAACAGTGGTGGATAAAGGTGATCAGAGGCCCCTAGGCTACACATTGTGTAGGCCCCCCACCCCATCCCCCACCCAGCCCATTACCAGAAAAAGCGAGAGAAAATACTGTAATAATTCAGTGATGCCTTCGGAGTAAGAGCTGCGACCGCCGATTCAAACAGAATGTAACGCAGCACCAGCAGGGAACACACACGTACACAGGGAGCCCAGATACACACACAGTACTGTAGCCTGTAATGTAAGTACAGCAATGCAAACAATAAATCAGATTCACAGCCAGTCTGCGAGCTGGCTCGTCATCGTGATCGGCGTCGATGTGGTCTGCGCCCAAGCTGGAGCTGGCTGCGGCTAACCTATCCACCGCAGTTGTTGTGGCGCTGGCAGCAACGTTAGCCGTTAACGCGGGGTCGGGGTCTGGCTCAGGCTGACTGGGTGATGATCCAGCAGGCTTGAAACAACCACTCGGTCTGGGGATTTCTTCAGTAGATCCTGCTCACGCTGCTCTTTTAACTGCCGTGCTGTTCGTTTTCGCGCCCCACTGTCATATCATAACGAATGCAGCGGACAAACCGGTTGTACGAGCCGGTTGGAGCGCGGTGATGGCACCGCCCTCTACTCCCTTGCGCATAACAGGGATGTTGGCCGGCCAGGCTGGGGAAGGTCTTCTGTAGCTCAGCCAGCAAGACGCCCTGTTGAGCAATGCCGGAGACCCGGGTTCGAGCCCAAGCGGTGAGGGACGAACTGGGGCGAGGGCACAAGCGCGAGAACCCGAACTCACTACGATATTTTCTATCACACGTGTTGATGCGAGCCGCCGTAAACGTGCACCAGAGGTGACCCAACGGAGTGACACAATAGTGATCTAAAATAAATCTGAACTGCGAGCCCGTTGCATCTAACCGATCATCGATTCGCAGATTATTCAACGTTTGTATGGACCGATGGGGGCCCACTGGTCCGCTACAAAACTAATCAAAATAATTCTGGCCAATCAGTGCCCCTAGGCTACAGCCCATGCCAGCCTGTAAATGCGATACAAAACCGAGCAAGGAATTAGGATGCTACAGTTTCTGATTAGAACTGTTTTTCTCAGCAAATTCCATTGTGGTGTTTCAGCAAAATGTATTTCAAAGGGGTTCAGCATTAAAAACTACACAAGAGCTTAGACAAGACTTCCCTAATTAGGACTTTATCGAATGTGTCTATTATGCACTTCTGCCGTGAAGATTAAAACATCTTTTCCTATTCAGTTTAAAGCATCTTTTAATTATAAAATGTGTGATAATATAAATTGCTCATCCTTTAAATTAACATGGTGCTAGCACAAACACAAAGCTGAAAAATATGAGGTGAACTGGGCCCCGGATTGAAATGAATTGGGATATTAAAAATTGGATATTTTAATGTTACAATTATTTTCATAAACCGAACTGAATTAATTTGAAGTTTTTTTTAATAAAAAGCATGCTATGTGCTTTAAACTGGTATTATTATTATTATTATTATTATTAGTATTAGTAGTAGTAGTAATAATAATAATAATAATAATAATAATAATAATAATAATAATAATATAATCATCATCATCATCATAATATGTCACAAACACTCATTCTGGTCTACCTAAAGATACTGTAGGCTACTATTTTATCACTGCTTTTACCTTATGTGTGAATTAATCTCAGAGGTGAGTTAAACACGTTTTTTCCAACCTAAAAATAATCTAGGACAGATTAGTATAACTAACTATATTAAAGGCAACTATTATTTTTATTGATTGTTCGACCCCAGTAGCAGTTCTCTTGAAATGAGAGTTCTACTGTGCCCCGTGTAAGTATAGACACAAACCTTCTTTGGCTTTTCCACAGTAACATTACAGTGACTCAAAGAGAGCAAGCATAGAAATTCTAGTTTCTTCATCAAAATAAAACTCAGTTATGTCATCGTTAAAGACGGCAATATACTGTTTCTCTAGAGGTTATTAAAATGTTTCAAAATTCTAAGTGTTTGCTGACAAATTGTGGAACCTTTACAATATGATACGATATTGTCTGATTTGTTGGAACGAAATTTGCATCCAAGCAGAAATTTTTTACACACAGAAAGACTTATAAAATATATAAACAATGCGAATAAGCATTACA
This sequence comes from Lepisosteus platostomus, assembly GCF_059453375.1. Lineage (NCBI taxonomy): Eukaryota > Metazoa > Chordata > Actinopteri > Semionotiformes > Lepisosteidae > Lepisosteus > Lepisosteus platostomus. The sequence goes on along the minus strand of NC_142618.1, from coordinate 4,780,029 downwards.
TTAAAAATAAATATAACGTTACATAAAAGACATCAACCCATACATCATACAGTACAATACATCTACAATAGTAATTATAGATCCTTCCTACAGCAATCCACAGACCTACACCAGAACCTGTTAACGCCCCCACAGTCAGCCCTAGACCCTATAATTGCACAATAAACCTCATTTTGCATGTAACCACTATGTACTATTGTACATTATTGCCCATAATCAATACTCAATTGTTGATTGAGTAATTTGATAGAGTGCTCTATGAAAAAAATCCTCATTTTGTAAATCTGCACTGGGGGGTTTCTAAAACATCTGTTTGAAGGCATGCATTCCTATTCTTCATGCAGAACAAGCAGAGGATCAGTGGAGGTTTTAACGGCTGGTCTCCACACTCTTAATGTAAGCAGATTGAAGGTTCTGCCCAGGATGCTGCCCGCTATCTTAAAACACATTTCTCAGGAGTCTGGACATCTTGGCTTTTGTTGCACTGTTAGACTGTTACACCAGACGGTTATTCCATACTGCATGACACTTTGTACCACAGAACTGAACAAAACATGAACAGAATCTGACTACTAGCTCAAATAAAGTTAACATGCGCCTTCCAAGACAGATTAGCATCTAACTATATTCCCAGATATTTCTAAGATGTAACTTGTTTAGTGGACTCATTATAAGTTATGACTGGGCAAGGACTTTGGTAAAAAGACAAAAAAAACAATCTCTTCTGTTTTTCTACCTTTTAAAATCAAAGATATTCTCGTCACACCATGCAACCACACTGAATACAGTGTTCTGGTACAATTTGGGGTCGTCATTATCATTCATCAGAGAAAGTAAAGTGGAATCGTCGGAAAATGTGATTAGGAATTGGTTTGGACCATTGGCAACACGATCATTCGTATAGAGAGTTAAGAGCAGTGGTGAACTCACACGTCCCCAGGGTGCTGCACAGTTTATTATTTCCTTGAACTGAAGTGTATTATTATCTTTAACCTGCTGCAATCTGCTTGTAAGAAATCAATTGAACTAAAATTTCAGATATGGATTGATTTTAAATTGAATCTCTTTTTTATAACAGAAGTCAGATTGTTTTACAAACTGGGAAAGGTACCCTAGCATACAGTAGGTTTTGCATTTGTGCAGATGCTCTGAAATAAGGTGAGTGAGGATAATCTTCTGTGCTTTGCCCTTGTTTATAAGCAAAATTATATGGATCAGGTTTCCCACTTTCTGACCGACTGGGGTTCTGAACCAAGATCCTCTCCAACAATTGAATCAATATTGACACGAGAGCAATTGTGTAATCGAAGCACTCTTTCCGGACCCTATGCAGACGACACAATCTGGGGATGAGTGAGGAAAAGACAGGGAAAAAAGCATGCAGGAGTCGGGAATGAAAAACAGGGGGTGTGTCCATGGTGCGCAGGTGTTCTGGGGATGAATCCAAGGCAAACTGTCCAAAAGGAAGTCCAAAGGGAAATCCAAGATGAGGCAAATGTCCAGAGTCGGGTGGTCCCTCCGAGACGAAGACAAACAGGATTAAAGACCGAAGCGGGATCCGGTGGAGGGTCGGGGGGAACAAGGGGGGAACGGGACCAGGTGCTTAGATCCCGTACTCGCTTGGTACGGGAACCAGTGCAGAGCCGGGAACAGAGTGAGTGTCTGGCTCTTATAGGGAGGCAGGAACAGGGGGCAGGTGCACAAAATCAACTCAAAAGTGAACGAGCCAGAGCGCCCTTAAGGGGGAGGGACTACAATCGTGACAAATGGGACCGAACTCATTGTGCTTTCCTGGGCACATTTGGTCTCAACATGGACCAAATACAGTATTTGGAGGTTTTCCATACTATAGGAATAGAATGCGTGTCTACAGACATCTGGAAAATTGCTAGCCACATTGGAGCTGCAGTAATTCTCTGGCAAAGAACTTCAAAATAAATGCACTTATATTATCAGGACAAGTAGCCTTATGAATATTTGTACACTGAAAAGTGTTCATTATGTGGTCTACCTTAACGACATAACTGAAGTGTTAAGTGTAATTTGACTTTAGAGTATTAAAACATTTAGCAGAGATGTCTCTTCTCTTCTTCCAATGACTTTTGTGTGAAGTCACACAAAAGGTGAAACACAATGACCACTGAAACACAATTAGAAAAAAAACTGAAACACAATTAGAGTGTAATCCTGGATACTTGATTATTTTAGAGATGTTCTGTCTTAGCGTTGAGAGAATACTTGAGACAAAGCAGGAATTCAATGCAAAACAGAGTGCTGACTATTTTGAGGCCTTGTGCTCATATGTCTCAGATGTGTGTTTTGACCTAAGTCCATAAAAAACTTCCCAGATGAATCCAAACTATTAAGTGCTTGAGAAAATATTGTAAACACGATGTTAGGTAAGAATTTACGTAAATGTTGGTCTTTTGTTATGAAATGTATTCTTCAGCATTCAAGACCTGTTAAGTATAGATTATGTGCAAGTAGCATCTACAAGTGAGGGAAACACTGACTTTGAAAAGGCTAGCTATGAAAAAGACGTATGTGTTTATTTCAATACATAATTTTACACATCTTGACAGTGAGAAAAAACACAACATTATGAATTGTAGTAACACATGAAGAAGCTTTAAAAATGTATTTTTTAGTAGCTTCTATAATATTTGCAAAATCTCTGATTTTGTTACCTCCTTCATTACAGACTATGTACTAATTACACCAATATTTAGATTATTTGGACTTGAGAAGAGCAGCAGTCCTTTTGCAGGTCTCTGTGGTACTCCAGTAATGACAGTAATTACATCATATTTTAATTGTGCATTCACTAGGTACAGTATGTGTACATACTTTAAATGGACTTACAGTATGTGTAGTCTGTTCTCTGTCCATTAACAAATACCTGCAATTTGAGCATAAATTGTTTACAATTAACTTTATGAAAGGCTTTCTTCATTTTTCTGAAGTATATTTTTCATCATGTGAACGTAATATCATTTATTGGTCTATAATAACTTGGCATAGTTTTGTAATCCTTTTTACTGATGGGCTCCATGCAAGTAATTTTTTATTCAGTATAAATTGCTCTTTTCTTGAGTGACTGCTGGAAGAGTTTTGTGTTAACATGTACTATTTTTTAAATGACAAATAGTAGAACAATAGAATAATAATTTATATCAGGCCCTGAAGATTTAAAGTGTTTCTAGAACCTGTACGACATCTGCCTCTTCTTTGCTAAGACAATTTAATACAGAACTTCTTTCTTCAGCCTGAGGCATGTTGTTAATTTCTTCCTAAGTAAATATCGAAGTGAGATCTTTAATTACTACTCATATACCCCTTTCATCATCTAAATGTTTACAATTAAAATATCTAAGATATTTTCCTTTATAGATTACTGTTATTGTAATGTTATAATTATAAATAAAGTGTTTGATATATGTTGTATCCACGGTTATTCTTCATATTATTTTCTCTCTCTCTCTTGGCATTTCTGATATCTTGCTCAGCTGTGCTTGATGAAATTTATTCCTTTCCTTGCTGTGAGATGATTGATACTCCCATTGCTACACATCTAGAATTTGTTTTCTTCAGTCTGTCCCGTACAGTTTCGAAGACCTTGACTCCTGAGTCGCAGGCCTGTTTCTGATGTACAGTACAATGCTGCATCTCCACCTGCTTCATCCTTCCTGCCTCTCTGAATTGCTGTGAATCTAGAGATTTCGAATTCTTCACCATCACTTTGTTAGCCACCTTTCTGGGATTCTAATTCCATCATCACCTCATGCTAATGCAGTTGCGTCTACATCTTGCAGCTTGTTGCTAACACTCTTGGCATTTAGATATAAGCTCTTAATTACTTTATCCTTTGATGTTTTGTTTTGCCTTGAATTCCCTTTTGGATTCTATTTCCTTTGTATCTTCCTTGCACATTTTTTGGACATTCTTCCAACTCTTTTCCATTTTAAATTGTTTTGGAGTTTCTCTGCAGGTTAGTAGTTAATTTCAATGTAGAAGCGTCTACGCGCAGGGAGGGCGATGACGTCAGTGTGTCCAAACTGGCTCCGCTAGAGCAGCATGACTTGAATTACTTGCAGCACTTCTTGATGTTGAATAAGAAGTGCCATCCATTTTAATGACAAGGTGTGCCAGGTACATGTTTAAGTTTTGGGTTTTGAGAAAATTAGTGACAGTCATGTAAAACTGTTTATCACGATGAATTCCCTCTTTGCCTTTAGATCTACACTTCTTTTGTGGGACTGGAGGTGTGTTACTTGTTTAAAGACTAACTGAAAAGAGGACTTTTGTAGATGTACAGTGATAGGGAGTTAACTAATATGATTTTCTATTTAGAAAAGGAATCAGAAAAAAAACATTAAGGCGTTCATCTAAATCTAAAAGTATTTTTGCTAGTTTCAATGTTTATTGTCATCGTTCTGTTTTAATTTAGGAGGACAGAACTCTGGTGTTGTTGGCGGGGCACTTTGACTCATTTTGCTAAAATGCACAACAAGGGTGATAGATTCATGGAAGCAGATTAAATCTCAGTGATGGGGATTTATTTCAGATTTGTTTCTAATTGGATTTTAAGATTCTGCAACTGCTAATGTCTTGGGGACTTCTTTACTTATTGATAGAATTTCAGTACGATTCTTAATTGCCCTAAATTTATAACCCAGTGTGTGTGTGAGAATATGTAAATAAAGTCACATGTACAGTTGTGTATTATAACTCTTTGTGAAGCACAGACTAGGATTATGAAATTGAGGACATCAGTTCAACCCAGGTTAACAAACAGTGAATTTACGTCCCCGCTTATGTTGATCGATTCACCAGAACAATCCATATAGATACAATGCTCAAGAATTTTGAGTTTGAGACATGACCGTTTGACTATGGGTTCGGACAGAACCATAAATACACTCCATTCTACCCCCTCGATTAAAAGTGATACATAAACAATATATACAGAAAAATGTTACAAAAATAGTTTTCCAAAAGAGCAGGTTTTTAACCTAAACTTTAATGTTTAATGTCTTTAATGTTTAGTGCTGCACGATAAACATTAAAATGTTTTAGCTGAGGTTAAAACAGCTCAGTTTCATCCTGAAACTCCGCGTTAAACAAATCTGTCGCTGGAAATACCGACAGGAAGCATTTACCCATCGATTTTTCCGCTTCTTTCAATTCAATTCCCGGCAAGCAACAGCCACACAAGGCATTACTTCCCATAATCCTGAAACTCGGCAAACATGGTGCTAAATGACGATTACCAGCTTCACCGGGTACAAAAGCAGTTTCTTAACAGGTGCTTTGCCGAAACGTATGGAAGCGCATTGCAGGATTTCTTCCCTTGGTGGCAGCAGTGTGCCTCCGTTTAAATGATAGTTTAACTTAATAGCCGGATTTTACAAACATTTGCCCATTTAAATTGATAAAAGCAAGCTAACGTTGCTAACGAAGAAACTATCGAACTTTGTGTCTACCTGTAAACTGTCATGTTATAGGATAGCAACTAGCCGAAAGGATACACAAATCAGACATCCCAAATTTGACAATTTGATTTCGGGAAGGTCGTCCCTCCCGTGAAAACTTGGGGAAATAATTAAATAATTCGCTGATAGATACTCTAATATATATGCAATACACTATATATACTATAACTCACCAGTCCAGTTGAATAATCCCACTTTCTGTGCAAATTTGAGCAGATTCTCAGATGGCTCAAGGCCATATTATATAAACAACAATGCATACGGTGAATATAACTAAATCTATAATCGTCTCTCGAATGATATTGAATACAAATTGTAGCCGTTAAAACTTAAGAATCGTTTAAAGCAAGGGCCAATTATGAGTTTAACAATCAACGCTTAATTTTAATTGATATCACCTACAAGGTTAAATACCCACGTTTCTTCATTTTACTAAAATAGCTGTTAATAGCAAGTTAGATTCTTGTATCTTTCATTTCTGTTATTTTAATATGCAAATGTTGACTAATAACCTTCGTTTCTCAGGCATATCCTCCAAACACCTGAAAACATGACCAATAGTGACCCAGACACAAATTTATTTGAGAAACAAACAAAAGCTCTTGAGGACTGTTCAAAGGATCACGTTGGTGAGTTACAAGCATTGGCATGAGAATTATGAACGTCGTGATAACTGATCCGACAGTCGCACTCCTAGCTTGTGAAGCAAAAGAAGTTAAAACCTTACGGAAGCTTATTCGCAGAAGTTATTGGAATTTATGTATGTCCTGGCCGACTTTTTTTTTTTAAATAAAAACATTTGGGATAATTGATTTACTGGTGAGAACTAAGGGCTCATTTTGTCATTGTCGTCTTTATCGATATTATGATTGTAATACCAATGATCTTGCTGAATGTTGTGTATTTTGAACTACACCTACCAAGGTAGCTGTAGAATTTTAAATGTCTTTATGAGCAAAGTCATTTTCAATTTTAAGGTAGTTTGCTTACTGTATATGTGGCTACGTGACGTGTTGCGGAAACGTGTAAAACCTTTCCAATGAACGGTGGCATAAATCGAGTGTAAAAAGTCACCAAGGTACAAACTGGTTTTAACCCGCTTCTTTATGCTTTATACAGAGTTTTTTTTAATCACTTGATATTATTTTTTAATATCCGATTTTTTTTCTCTAGCCACACATTTTGCATATGAAAGTAGGCGATTTAGTTCTCCTGCTTTACTTTGTTCTCGTGCTTTGCTGGAATGCAGCTCAGGTTTGCCACTTCTGACTCACTACACTTGAACACAATACTCATCAGAAGAGCTGATGCAGTGAAGGATTTAATATCTACTGATCGCTGCTCTCATACGATAGGCCAGGGGTGTATAATCCAAGCAAGCTGTGATGATCCGCACGACTACTTATTTTTATTCCCCGTGAGCTCTTGATTTGTTGGTTGGGGATTCAGTCAAACCTTCATATTGAATCCTGAAACGGACAAGTGGCTTGACTGTAACCTTCGCGATTGTAAATTTAAACTAGTGCATTTTCCAAGTAAAAAAAGGCAGCGTCTAACACGTTCAGAAATGGAAAACGGAGCTGAACTGCAATCACTGTACCATTTTAGGCTTGAACTATCCAAGGGAGCTGGGCTGGAGCAAAACCCAACAGGTGCGTGGGTGAGCAGGACTAGGGGGAGGCGAGAATGTGTTTCTTTCGGGTTCAGCTCTTAATGACCTAAACCAGTTTATTAATGGCTTAAAGGGGACCAGTTTGCCAGCTCCTGCTAACCCCTGGGGTAATACTAATACTGCTTCAGCGACCCAGAAAGCCTGCAGATGTGCTGTCCCTCCAGCACTAGAGTTAGCGCCCCCTGCCTCCAGCCCAACTGTGTTGTTCAGGGCTCATGCTAATCCCACATTCACGTCACGCTTGCGCTGTTGAAACAGAAACATCTGTAGTCCCGGGCACATTAGTATTTTTTTTTTTTTGCTTCATACAGTAAAAGACAGAAACCCCCGAGTCATTATTTTTACATTTTCCAGCATGTTTAAATGTGAATACCAAGCGGACCATTAAGTTATTAGAGGACCATATAGATTCAATTTCAGAAATATCCTGTGTTGCTAGAGTGGTCTGAGCACTTCCTTTTAAAAAAAACTACCTTTGTTCTGACAGTAAATTTGCTTTCATCTTTCAATTGCTTTTCATTACTCACTAAAATGTAGCAATGGGATAACTCAATTACTGTACTTTTGAGTCCATGTGTATTCATGTTTTTGTGAATGGGAAATTTGGGATTTCCAGTTTAATATCTAGAGTTTATGGCTCTGTAAATGAAAAGCGCGGTTGCTTTAATAAAGTTTGTTTGCTCTTCCAGGACGCCACCAGAGTAATCTTCTTGAGCTCTGTCAGAAACAGCTTGCTGAGCTGCCGTTTCATAATGTTGATGACATCGCAGGTGTTTTTGAAAGTATGATTGGGGGGAAAAAAATATTTTTGTGCTTCTTATGAATCTCTTTGTGATGGAGAAAACAGTGACAGTTTTGACTATACAGTTTTCACTTGAGCTGATAGTTGCCTATAAGCGTTAGTATTTTAATTTTTGATTGTTTTGTTCTGCCTTATGTACTCCCTCAGCGGTTTTTAACATTTTCAGTGGCCTTAATTGTGCACATCATCATTTTCAGAGGCTTGTTGATTTCAAAGTAATGAAGAAGATCAAACTGAAATGTATTTGATTTTAATTATTTGAAATTCTGGGCTTAGTTTTTTTTTCTCTCCCTGTTTTGTTAGTCAAAGCCAAAAATGTTGTGATGTCCAGGTACAAAAAGAGGGGTTGTTACAGAAGTAACAAAATGATGGAAAACGGAAAAGAACGTGGACTAAAGTCGCAGTTACAGAGGCCTAATTACTTTGTTTCCATTCCAATCACAGACAAACAGGTAATGGGAATTTGTGCAGCAAAAATTCAAAGAAGCTCGTTTGAGACTGAAGGTTTACAGTTATTCATTTCGTTTTAGCTTTTAAAGTTTCCATCCCGTGTTTATTAGAACCACTGAGTCATGACTAATTCCAAATAGAAAGTCATTTATGTAACGTTGGAGCTCTGCTCATCTCCTTGTTAGCTACAGGTTGAATGGAACAGTCGTCACCTTTGCCCTCAGTGGCTCTCAAAGTGCTGATCAATTCAGCTTCCTGTTTGCTGGGGCTTCCTTCATGTACCAAGTGGGGCTCTGCCTTTGGGGCCTTTGCAGCTGGGCTGCTGTTGTTATGTAATCAATGCTTTAGTTTCATTAAAGATTTCAACTCGGCCTCGTCTCCCATCCACAGACAAGTGACAGTGCTATAACAAATCTGGGCGATATCAGGGATCTGGAGTTCTGTGTCAGATATTCATGTTGCAAAGGAGACCATGTCTGTGAAATATTTGTGGACTACATTTGCAAACCGTTCTGAAATGGTCATATGAGTGTAGCATTGCCTTGTTGGATTGTCAGATGTACAGTAAAAGTGATCTAAAAATCTAGGTTTATGAGGGGCGGTATTTCACGTACTGAACGTTTTGTAACCTCACATTTTTACAAAGTTAATTTGAATTGGTGTGCACTATTTTCAGTGCACTGAACGTGCATGTCCTGTAGCATGTTATACCAAATGCTGTTTATGCTAAGGGAAATCATTCCCTCTAGCTATTATATTTAACTTTTCATAGACATTTTGCCATTGGAAACTGATTTATGTCTAGGTTTTGAGCAAAATTGAAGAAATGCAGAAAGCTATGATTTCTAAGGAGAAGAGGCTTCACAAAGCACTGATTCCTTTGGAGAAGATGCATCTTACAGTAATTGTGGCCAACCTGAAGAATGAAGAGATGATCCAAAGGTAAGGAAGACCACCTTTATACACCGTGTTGCATTATTCATTTGTATTGGGACAATGTCATCCTGTATTTTCCAGCTCTTTTCCTGCTTTTTCTCCATTTGTATTGCAAATGACCCTGTACTGTACCTCACTGACCCAATCTACTATTTTGTGGTTGAAAGATGTGTTGAACGGTTACACACATCTAATGGGGAAACTTACTGTGTAAAAAAAAAAAATTATCGTATTACAGGTCTGTACTTTATAAATGTGTCCTATATTTCAGTGTCAAGCAGCGAAAATGTGTACTCAATTTTGGAATGGTAAAAATGGTCTTGATCTTTTACATCCTGTAAAAGATTTCATTGTCAGGGCAAATGTTATAATGTTCACAGTAATGTAATTCTCGGATGAGTAGCCTGGGGTTTTCAAATTAAAGCACAGGTTAGCCACGCTGGTCCTCTTGTGGATTTAGATCTTGCAATTATAAAATAATATTGTAACGACCGCGGGGTTCGCTACGGACTGGAGCAGGCGTAGGACTCAGGAGAAGGGGGTTAAACAACACATGTATTAACCAGAACCGGGGAAAGACACACACAGGGACAGGGGGTTACAGCGCTGCATGTGCACTAACACACACACACACACGAAGGAAGAGCCCCGCCTCCGCTCCACTCTATAGTCCTGTAGCCCTGCCCCCAGGCGCTCTTCCCAGCCCGCCTTGCGTGGGCATGGCTGGAGAGCCCAGGTGGCGCTATACTGTTAAATCAAAATGCTTTGCTAATCAATTGATTGTGAAATATTCAGTAAGCCTTTTCTAAGCCCCTTGCCTGCAAAATAACCAGTAATCAGTGACGTTTACACAGTTTACAGATTGCGTCTTGATGGAGATGCATGTCGGAGCCCACGCTTCTTTTTGCCTGCAGCAGATCGACTTCTGCCCGTGTTCTTTCAGCAGGGTTAGTCCCGAGTGTAGCCTGGGTTAAGCTTTTATGTTTTTCCTGATCGTTGTTAAAGTTTCTTGTGATGAGGCTGGACTCACGCAGAAAATGGGGCCAAGCACGTTCATTTCGTCTCTTAATTTTAAGGAAACATTTTCTGTAGATATGGAAAACTAATCTTTCTGCAAAATATTAATTATAAAAAAAGCTGTTATAGCGTTTTTTGTCTAAAATAAAACACTTTAAGCTTTAAAACATTAGAGCCTTCCTTATGGCGATATGCAGACTATTGTTCTCGCCAGGCATGAGACAGTAATAATATACTGTACGTGGATGCGAGATCAGTGCTGATGCACCTGAAAATTGTACTCGGGGGAACGCTTAAATATACTGTAACCAGGAGACTGGTTTCTCCTTTTGAGACCCAAAGTAGTAAACGGTGAACGAACATGAAAGTATTTTATTTTGAGGTAATGCAGGCTAACAGACGGCACTGAGACTGTAATTGACTAAAATTGACCTACTGCATGGTGCCTTTGATGTAGCTCAGCCTCTAAAAATTTATGAAAATACATCTTCTATTTTGCTGCCATTTGATCGATGTTCACACTTCTTCTAAAAAAAATCCTAATATGTAACTGTACTGCGATTTTGTTTTTTTTTTAAAAAAGCTAAGAGAATATTAATGGTTTTATTGGTGTGCATTTGGCTAGAAGCCTAACCAACAGGTTCATTTGTTATTAAATGTATTTTGTTTGTCACTTGAGAGTGTTATAAAGTGGAAATGAGTAGAGATTTCTTTTTTTAATGTAATACTTTGTGTTCGCAGCAGATCTGGTGGAGAAGAGAGAAAATACTTCAATTGAGTTCAGGTGGAATTTAGACAGACCCTGTTGTGGAGTTTTAACAGGACACTGTCGTGATCCCCCTACTCTAAAGACCATAGCCATGAGATATTTAAAGCACTCTGGACATCAGTTTAACATCCTCTCCAAAGGATGAATCTCCTACACTACGGTGTTCCTTGATTCCATGCTGGCGACTTGGCTCAGAAATTCTGGTCCAGAGAGAAATGCGTCACTGATACCACTTAAAAGAAACTTTTAATGTTGAAATAGCCAGATTTAATTTACACCTGCACTAGACCACTATATGATGTTATGAATACTTTAGGTTTACACCATGTTAGTCTCAATTTGCAGCTAATTCCATGGCTTAGGGTTGAAAGATCTTTCACCTTATACAGTAGTCAGTTATTCAGTATAATGGCAGAATTATTTTCTGTGGAATAAGAATCTAGCATTTTATATAGAGTTGTTCCAAACACATAACGATCTGCCCATCTTCACTAAATCAGTAACGTTAAGGCACAGTAACTGGCATGGTTATTGAATTGTACATTTGATCATGTGTAGGAGCACTAAGATTAATATTAATGCTTCATACAAGGCAGGGAACCGTACCATATGATCTAAAGGTACCTGATAAGTAGGGAAAAACCTTTCACAATTTGGTCTGATGAAGTACTAATTTGCGTACATTTGTGTTGGGTAGAGATCTAAACAGAGGAATAGGTAATTGAGTTTTTCTTAAATTCTGAAGACCAAAATAGACTTTGTGATGGAAATATCTTTGTGTGGGTTGCCAATAAGTATTCTTGCAATGTTTCTGCTATTACTAATCTCCAACATCACTGTGCTTAAAACAAAAAACAAACAAACCCAACAGTAGTTTGTAAGGGTCCCAGTTGAGTTTTCAACCGATTTCTTGCCTTCAATATTTAGTGAAGTCTGATTTCTGTTTGATAGACTATTTATATTATTACAGTTCCATTCATAATCTGTGATTCATACTGTTAATCAGACAGATACACTGATTTTTAATATTTTGCATGCTTAGCATACGGGGAAAGTGGTGTCAATTAAGAGTTATTAGTAATAAAACTCACTTCATGAATTTTCTAGGAGTGTGTGTTTAATCTATCATCTCATCCAAAAGTCCTTGTCCTGGATGAATAACAGTCCCACAGAAGACCAGCAATAAGTGGTAATTTAAATCACCTGGTATTGGTGTTGTTGCTCTAAAAATGGCTGGTGATTTGGAGAATTTGAAGTCTTTGGAATCTGAGAGGAGAGTTCTTTGTGCCTGGACACATCTGAAGACTCTGGCAGGATCTCAATTTTGACATGTGCACCAATTGCCAGTTCCAGACATGTCAGTAGATTAAAAACTGTGCCAAATATCATTTAAAGGCTTTCCTTTGGTAAAAACAGTTCAATGATATGGATTGCCTGTTGTGTTAAGATAAAAACAGGTTAGGGGAGTGTTCTGTGAACCTTTAAAAGGGTGTTAATTTTATCCATAGGTGCAAAAGAAGGAATTGCCTAACTGTTATGAAGACATGCTGTGACTGTCATTTTCATTATGCACTTTTCAGTGTCCTGGTTCTTGTGTCCCAGTGTGACATGCATGATGGAATTAAAGTCCCTTTTTATGTGCCTTTCTTGAAGTTAACTGCTTGAGTGAACACCTTATGCCTGCTGCTTTACTGTGCCCTGCCGAAGCATTGATTACCAGCCAGGAATAATGTTCACTTACTCTGGAGTCTCTACTCTTACTCTTTCATTTCACTTCAGTACAGTTTGTATGATTTACATTTTATATGTAGATGTTAAAATTTACATGCAGTTATCAGAATTAAAGTCCATAATGGCATTCCATCAGACCTCGAAAATCTGAATTAATCTTTAATGTTTTAACAATTTAAAGGCTCCAGGGTTTTTCTCAATTATTCTAAAGTGTCAATTCAGTGCACTGGCTATTGTTAAATTAAAATGGCAATTGATTTATTAATTACAGTCTCAATGCAATTGTTATTAATCAAGATAACCTTTGAAAATTCAAATTCAGCCATAAAGTAAAAGGGGTACAGTTAAAATAGTAATTTTTATTATTTTCTACTAAAATTATACTGTGGTGCTACTGTTATTTTATCCAGATTGTTACTGTTGGAATTATTTCATAAACCTTTGTGCATGATTTTTTTTTGTCTTGGCTAAAAACAAAGTAAGGTAGCTATTTAACAAAGTGCCATTCTTTAATGGCAGGATTGTTAAATTAAGAATGATGTTTAACTGCTGTTTCTGCACCCAGGGGAAATCATCTACAGCAGTTTTGATTCCTGCCTTTGCTGGCTTTTTGAAAGTGATGCACTCTGGCAGCCAAAGGTTCACTTGACTTTTTGCTCTAAATGGTTGCTCGGTGCAGGGCTGCAGACGCATTAAAGCAATGCAAAAATCAACTGGACATGATCTTGCTGGGCAGGCTGCCCCAGATGACATTTCATGGGATCGACCAGTTTAACAATAAAGTGGTCTACATCAAAATGACAGAGGAAGAGCATCCGGTACTCTGTCAAATGGCAGGTGAGTAAATGTGTTGAATACAGGTACTTGGAGGATGTTGGGGGGAAATTGGTGTTATGAATTGTCATTTTTGATCTGTCCAACTATACACCAACTGCCTTGCACACCTGTCTCTTACTTTCAACTGTTACCTTTCTTTTTTTTTTGGTGGGTTTGAATATTTTTATACAATAGCAACCTTTCCATTTTTTTATCATAGTATTTGTTTTTGCTTTGAGTAGGCTTGGTATAGGTGTGTACAGTATAGAACCCATTGCTTCTTTAAAATGTGTAATCATGACAGTTTGGAACAATGAGTTTGTGAAAACTGCGAAAGTCTCTTAAAACACTACTTGTACAGTGTACTGGAAGCGATTGTCCCTTAGTTATTTAAGTTTAACTCTATAACCGTAAACTGAATCCAGATTTGTTCAATTTGCTGCAGTTTCCCTGACTTCACAGTCATTTGTGTTTGCCTGTATTGACATGTAGAGAATATGGCTCAATAAGTGTTATTGTAGACAATTACAGTACGTCAAACCTCGTTTCAGATTTATTATAAAGGGTTTTTACAGGTGACACCTCTGATTGATAGACTTCCAGAACATGTAACAATAGCAGAAAGCCTAAAGATTTCTCTATACAGTAGCTCAATCCTGTATTGTAGTAAGCGTGTTTCATGCCATCTGGAGGTAATTTAAAAAACAGTGGTTAATTGAAGACGATACAGAGCCAGGTGCTCCTTTGACACCTTGGTGGTGGAGGGTTCTTAAATACATCCTCTTCATTCATCCTTGTCATCACACATTCGTAGTGATGCATCTGTGATTCAAAGAAATTTAAGTCATTGTCAGTCATTGAGACTTCCAATTTATATGAATTGGTTTCTTACATATCTGGTGTGATGTGATCCTGCACTTAACATGTATTTATACTGGAGCTCTATAGATAACTTTAGCAAAAGCTTTTTAATGAGCAGTGGTTTCTATGAGGTTAAACAATATCTTCATGCAAAATGGAGAACTATACAGACTTAATGAACAGTATATAGTAATGCATGAATTACTTCTTAATGGCAAGGGTACATTTTCTAATAGTAGATATTTTTGCTATGCATGTAACTATGGGCAAATATACAGTACAAAAAACAATTGGCTTACTGACTGGCTCCAGGTTGATAAATGTGCTTCTGTTCTAAATAAGTAAACTGACAAAACTCTTGCTTGAAATAAAAAGGATATATTATGTAATATACAAACAAAATATCTTCCTTGTTTTCATTCTTTACTTTCTATTTAAGATATCCTCTTTTGCGTTAACGTTGTGTGAACTCTTTCCCAGAAATGAGGAATATACTGTACTAGTTCTTCACTTCACTTTGGTGGTGATTAAAATGGAAGAAAATGTGTAAAATCCATTGCTGGTCAGTGACTGGTCAAAGAGGTGATATACAGTAAAATGATCAGTCTTTACTTATCCTCTTTGCTTTTATGTGTAGAGGTTCAAGGGTGGGTTAACAGCCATTATTTCATAGTTCAGTGAAAGTACAGTATGTTGCTTGAATCTAAAATCTAATCTGACTTTTTTTCTCTGATTTCTGCCAGAAACTGTGAAAACAACCTTTGAAGAGATGGGGGTTGATATCACCGGAAGCAAAGAGTTCAAACCTCATCTGACAGTTTTGAAGCTATCCAAAGCACCAGCACTCAGACATAGGGTAAACTACTTGAATCATTTGCAAGAACTTCGATGTCTGACTCTGAGAGCCAAGTGACGTGTGCATCTGGATTGGGGGATGTAATGACAATGGGACTGCCACTAGAGTCATTGAGGTGGCTTCAGTCACCGGGACTCACCTAACGGGAATAACACATTAGTCACTCATGACAGTGGATTGTGTTGGAATCTTCACATCGTTTGTGGGGCGTGACTTGCTGTTGGGAGTTTTTTTGTGGTGTCAGTAAAACCGTGGTTAGTATTCCCAGAACAGTGATTTCCAAACTTGGTCTTGTGGTAACATTGTGTCTTCGGGCCTTTTCTCCTGTCAGTTTCTCATTGCAGGCAAATTGATCTAAATTTCTAACTTGTTTACTTTCGGCTCTTGGCAAAACTGTGGTGGGCTTGTAATTGGTGTCAATGCTAGGTTATTTTCTGAGTTCAGAACTCCACTCGTTCAGGCATTAGCTGCTATGTAACCAATTAAACGTAAGTAGAAGGGAAAAGAGAATAGTTTTTTTCCCCTGTTTCTGTCTATATAAGCATTTTCTAATCTAAATATAACTAGTAAGTATGGTGATTTTTGCTTTTGTGGATTGTACAGAATTGACTTGATTATTGTAAGAAATAGAAGGGGTGCCCTCTTGTGGTTGATCTGGATTCAGTATTTGAAGAGCACTTCATGTTGAGAAGCACATTTCATGTTATTTCCAGTGTACTGGCATTGCAGAAAGGAAATATTGAAAGAACCAGTTCCATTTACAGTAAAATATCACCTTTTACTACAGTTTATGTTCCAGGTTTAAAGAAAAAATGCCTCTAGAGAGGTCATAACTGATGGCTTCTGTAATCCTTTTCCCTATAAAAGGCATCGTCCTCTTAAAAAAAAAAAAGTGATAATGATAAACCATATATCTTACAGTGCTTTTCAGGACGCAACCTCTCAGAGCCTTACCACAAAGCTCTCGAACAAAATAAATTATATATTCATGAATCAAGCCATTAAAAGCTGGACGGCTCATGAAAGTGCCGTCTTCAGAGAGGTATTGAAGATGCCGACTTTACCTGCAAGATCTTTTACAGGCTGGGGACCATTCCACAGCCCTGTGACGATAGAACAGGGGGTAATGTCTCCCAGCGTTCAGAGCGTTGGAATGCGGAGCTCAAAGAGGACCAGAGGTGTGTAGGGACTCAGCAGTTCACTAATGCCAACAGGGGTCAGACTGTTCAGCCCTTTACATGCGAGCAGTAATATTTGAAATATGATTCAGAAATCAGCTGGGAGCTAGTGCCGGAAAGCTACAATATGCTCCATCGTTTTAAAACGCTCTGAACTCCGTTTCCGGAGTCTTTTAGGACTGGGAATTGTCTGCAGCTCATTCCTTTCTCCGCACTTTCACCTCGCCATCATTTTGGTAGAGTTTTATCTGTCCAGGTGGCAGTGGGGAAGTTTTTCTTCACGGTTCCGATTTGCTTTTTCTATTGTCAACTGCGGTTGTTCTCCTCGCCCAGCCTGGGCGTTGCCGTTGGCTCGACACACCAGAGGTGTCCTCCTTTCGAGATACTCCATTGAGTTTGCCCTCCGGTTTGTGTGCTACAGTATGGTTTTGATTTTTCTCAACTCTTTCCTTTCATAGACAGTTCTATAGTTATGTTGGTTTAGGCCTATTGACTCGAAAGGCAGGCCTAAGGTAAGCGCAAAGGCTAATTCCAGCACTACACATGCCCAGCTCTTTTCTGCACACAGTTAGTGCAACAGGAATACTTCTGTTCACCTGAAATGTGGGGGATTGAACATGGTGTGCAATTGTTCTAAAATGGTAAAACATATAAGCACAGAAATAAATGGTGACATTCTGTACTTTTGACTCATTCGGCTTTTCCTTTCAAACCCGAATTGTTTGAGTAGGCACTGTAATTTGACTTTTGTTGGGGAATTTGAACTTGAGGAACAAGGTTTCATTTCATTACGATGTTGTGGGTGATAAGGAATCTAAGCCAAAGAAGCCTAACATGGCTCTCGACAATCTTAACAACTTTCGCCCCATCTCCAACTTACCCTTTCTCTCTAAAATTCTAGAACGTGCTGTCACACTTCAGTTACATAACCACCTCATGACAAACAACCTTTTCGAACCCCTCCGATCTGGCTTCCGTCAACTTCACAGCACAGAAACCGCCCTAGTCAAAGTCACCAACGATCTCCTAATAGCTTCTGATTCTGGTTCTCTTTCCATACTCATCCTTCTTGATCTCAGTGCTGCCTTTGACACTGTTGACCATAACATCTTGCTTTCTCGTCTCGAGACTGTGTTTGGAGTCTCTGACACTGCCCTCAAATGGTTTAAGTCTTACCTCACTGATCGCTGTCACTTTGTCTCTTTCAATGGGTACAGGTCTGAAATTGGTCTTGTCAAGTCTGGTGTCCCTCAGGGCTCAATACTGGGCCCCTTGCTCTTCAGCATTTACATGTTCCCACTTGGTCAGCTTTTAAGATCACATGGCCTCAGCTTTCATTTTTACGCTGACGATACTCAAATATACATCCATACCAAACCCGACACTGATGTGGCTGTCTCTATTCTATCAAATTGCATCTCTGACATAAAAATTTGGATGACTCAAAACTTCCTTCATCTTAACTGTGACAAGACTGAAGTCATGCTTATTGGTACCCCCCATCAACTTCGTAAAGCCAGTCCTGTAACCCTGTCTGTAGATGGCTCTGTACTTGAGCTCCAATCAAAATTGAAAAACCTTGGGGTTATATTCGATTCTGGCTTAACATTCGACCCACATGTACAGCATACTGTCAAAACATCTTTTTTTCACCTTAGAAATATCGCAAGACTACGCCCTATGCTATCATTAACTGTGGCTGAAAAGCTGATCAACATATTTGTATTCTCTCGAATTGACTACTGCAATGCTCTGCTCCCTGGGGTATCTAAATCTACTCTGAACAAGCTGCAGTATGTCCAAAATTCAGCAGCCAGAATCCTGACCAGATCTAGTGCAAGTGTTCACATTACTCCTATCCTGGAGTCCTTGCACTGGCTTCCGGTCAAATTCCGCGTAGACTTTAAAATCCTCATGCTCACCTACAAGGCTTTACATGGCTTGGCACCTCAATACCTGTCTGAACTTTTATCGCCCTACTCCCCACCTCGCAACCTCCGCTCTTCAAATTCTGCCCTCCTTACTGTCCCCCAAGCCCGTCTACATTGTATGGGCAACAGGGCCTTCTCCTGCTATGCCCCCAAGCTCTGGAACTCCTTGCCCAAGGATATTAGAGAGTCACCTTCTCTAAACTCCTTCAAATCCAGACTCAAAACCCTCCTTTTCAGAAAAGCCTTTACTTAACTGGTTCCATTCTTCACCCCTCTGCTCTTCTTAATACCATCTTCCACGGTCTCCTCTATTGTTATTGTTGTAATTATAATTGTGTCCTGTCTTGTGAAATTTTCTTATTTATTGTTGTAGTCTTCTTATTTATTGTTATTGTCATCCTGTAAAGCGCTTTGAGAAGCCACCTTTAAAGGCGCTATATAAAATAAAGTTTATTATTATTATTATTAAGCTTTTTTGATGCCTGGTGATCTTAGTCATTCCTCGGTCTTTGTTTATAAAGTAAGTGCATATTATAACAGTCATTAATGAATTATTCATTGGCATGCAAAAGGTAATGTTTCATCTGTAATTCTTTTTTTATGCAGCATTATGAGACTACTCATTTGTCTAAAGCCTACTTTAATCTTGTTGCTGGAGGGTCTCATGTAATCCTGAAATCGGCTCCTTTGTTGTTGTTGTTGTTTTTTTACTTTTTATGATTTGCCTTTGAAAATCAGATGTACAAAGTATTTCATTTTAAATACCTAAATCTTAAGAATGAGAGTTTGCTTTCACACACATCAATCTTTTGGGCATCACATCTGTAGACCTCAATTGCTAATGAAGAACTAGAGTCGGTGTTATTTTTAAGCAAAACCTTAAGGAGCAATTGTATGTGGACACGTTGACTTGAAATTGGCTTTTATTTTGGAAATGTGTAAAAAAATATATCCTAAACCATTGACCCATTCCCTGTGTGTAGGATTTCCAATGTTTTGTTTTTTTTTATAACACTCAAATGATTTTGAGATTGGAGTGCATTAAAACCATTTTTATTTGCATTCTCGTAGAGGATAAGGACAATTCTGTATGAAGAATATGAAGACGTCATGTTTGGCGCACAGACGTTGACTCGTATTGACCTCTGCTCAATGAGGAAGAAACAGGCCTCTGGTCATTACCACTGTGAGAGCTCGATTCTCTGGGATTCCTGTGGTGGAGGTGTTGGGGAATCGGGTCTTCCGGCCTCCGTGACGCCTCCCTGCGTGGCTGAAGAGGCGGACTCCACGCCCGATGTTCTCGCTCGAAGTCCGTGTGCAGAACGGGAATCTGCCCACGACTCGCCCCTGACGCCGACCGCGGAAAACCAAGATTCCTCCGCTGTCGAAAAAACGCGTGAAGGCGAGAACCTGGGCTCAGAGAAGACGGATGCAGCTTCTGTTGAAGCTGTTCCAGACTAAATCAAAACGACGAAACGCCTTAAGAAATTCAATTAGTTGGATCTAGTGATAATAAGATGCACGAAGTGAGTTTAATTTGTGATAAAGAGAATATTCAGTAAAATGACCATTTTCTTTTTGTGGAGGAAGAAAATCCAGAAAATATATAGGTTCTATATGCTTTTTAAGTTACTTCTGTATGTACATTGTTGCTCTTCGTTTGACAAAATGTGAGGGAATCATTTTGACATTTCAGTGAAGATAGTATCTTTTTTTTTGTATGTGCCACGAAGTGTAGCAGATGTGGTTGCATCATATTGATCAAAATATATATTTTAGAGAAGATGACAGTTTATTATAAATCTTTGTTTTCCTACAAGGGTTGTAGAAAATAAATGAATTTTGCCCAAGACCAATGCAGTTTGGTTATTCTTTCACAGATTCTGATATTTATGGAAAGGTGGTCATTGATTGATTTAAAAGGTTTAGTTATTTTTTTAATGGGAAAATAAATTCCTATATCTTTTAAAGTAAATTAGTTCATTTGACTACTTTTTTTTTCATGACTTTCTAAGTACGCAATTCATTTTCCACTTATTAATGGAGACTTTCTGACTTTAAAACCAAATTGAGAGATTAAACTACTTAACACATGTCTTAAGACCTGGTGCTGTGAGACTCTTTGCACTTCATTTCTGAGCTAATTAAAACGATAACTGCTAGATGGGAACATACCGTATACCTGTAGATCATGACAGGATGCACAGTCTCAAATTTTCTGATTTGTTCACTTCTATAAATGGGCATTTTCCAATAATTTGAACAGAGATTTTCCAACGACAACGGGGGTGGGAGAATTCATCTGGTTGTGAAAGGAGCTCCATGTCGGGCGAAGTGAACGTCAACAATGTTGGACGTGTATTATGTAGAGTCGCTGTCCTAAAGACAGACTAGTCTAGTGTTTGGTGACTCTTGCCGGCGTGCTGCTTTCATTTTTTTTTTTTACAAAATCAGGCTCCAAAGAGCAACTACTCATTTACTTTCGCTTTCGCTGGAAATCGCATTTCTTACATTAAATGCAGAGGTCGATTTTGATTCGGTATTCCCACCGCCTTCATGCAATGCCATATTTTTTCCAGTAGGTGGCACTGTAAGAAAAGCGGTTGCTGTGCTATTTATAGAAAGTTGCCATTAACCGCAAGACAAAGAGAATCCAGGGGTAATTGCGAGATTTATCAACTGAATTACTGCAATGTATATAGCATTTATTGGGGGGGGAAAACGTGTATTGTTAGTTTTGTGTACTGGAAGAAATAATGCAATTGTAACCATGAAAACCAACACCTTGAAAACACCCGTTAATTCCTATTTGTTATTCAGTGTGCCTGCTCTTTTCCTGCAGGGTGCGGGTTATGTATGACTTTCTAGAAAACCGACTGTTTTGTAACAGGCACACTGGGAATTCGGCTGTCATTGGTGATTATCTGAAAAGGTGGAAGAAGCAATTGTATGGATGTAGTTATATAAACAGATTCAGTTATTATATAAGTGGGAGGAAAGGCTACCAAGGGCTTTCGAGTGAATGCCTTTCTTCCGCCCTTGTTAATAATTTACAATGACACAATTACAGCTTTAAACGGGCTGTAAAATAATGTGGAGGCTTCGCTTTGTAAACTTGAAAGAAGATGAGTGTATAGGACTGAATTTGTAAAACCCTTGTATTTATTGTGGGATACTTTTAATGTATTCAAGCATAATATTGTAAAATATTCATACTCTAAATAGTAAGGCTGCATAAGAATGTAAAAATGGTATATTTCCTTTTCCATTTAATCTTTCCTATCTCATTGTGCTACCGTTAGCAGTAATTGCAGAGAGTCTTACAGGCACATTGCTTTTGTGAAAACTTTATTGCTAGAGTTGCATCAAATCTTTGCACTAAAACCTTGTCCTTAGTACTCTGTTGTGGATAATATGGTTATGTATTACATAATTTCTTAATATTTATTATATTCATTTTAATATTAAAATTACACTTTGTCAAATTCTTATTTATTAACAATGTTATATGAAAACGGGGATTTGCATCAAACTCCTAATAAATCAAATATTGTATGTCGTTGCTTCAATGTGTTAAGAAAATGTAGCAGCATAATCTTCTAGAGACAGTGTTACCCTTCTCCTGAGATTGCAGGGCTGAGAAAGACTCTCAACTGCAGTAAGTGCTGGCTGAAAACATCAAGGGCAGGTTAACAATTTCTGCAGGGTTTCACTGTGATTGTTGAAAAAATCACGGTAGATCTTTAATCCGTTTATTTGCAAGTTGTATTTTAATTTTAATGACTAAATAATTTAACATTCCACAGTTTGCTAGCTTGAACTCCCATCATCATCTTCTTTATTCCATTCTTGGTCTGTCTGTTCCCTGTACTCACAAAGCTTCATATTCTACTCTCTATGTTGCTCTCTCCCTCTATCTCCCACAGAACTGTAAGAAAGCTCCACCATGAAATATTTTCCTCTTTTACTTTTCCGAATGCACATAACCTATTGATGCAGCCTCCCTAACCGGACGTATGTCACGATGACTGTATTTTGATGCATATTAATTATTGCAGTCAAGTGAAGCGTTACGTGTTATTGTATTGTGAACAACAAGCACAGGTACAGTATTGAAGGGTGAAAGCCAAAGGAGAATGCTTACTTGCAACGACTGTATGTAGTTGTGTAGCTGTGTAGTAGTACAGTACTGTAGCTTGCCTCCAGAAATCAGACCTGAAGGTTGTAATGAAAATAGACCATTGCGTCTGCTGTGTCCCTAGGCAGAATGGTAGCAGTTTAGGATTTGAATGCAATGCAGGACCTGGGCGATTGAATAGAAAACAAAATCTCCATCTTTGTGATGAGTGTAAAGCTGGGATGTTGAGAAACTGAGAAAATGTTTTTAATCAAATACAGCAGGATATTGAAACAATTCCATTTCTGCACAGGAGGATTTGAAAGAAGGTGTGTTTTCATGCAGAGAGCGAAGGAGCAGTGGAAAAGGCGAAGTCTTGAAACATGTGTATCACTGGCAACTGTGTTCTGAAAAAGAGGAGGACCCAGCCCTCGTGTTACAGTTGAATGAGTTGAAGTTTCTTCTGGAAGCAGGATGGTTGTAACATTTGTTCATAATGTTACACAAATAATCCCAATCCCTCGCCATGCTAGTTCCTATTCCCAGTGTGCTTTCCCCCTCATTTCCCTTTCATATTTGCTGGTAGTACATGTGCTTCAAAACAAAAGAGGCGTACGTGAAAACGAGGTGACTCTATGTCCACTGAGTTCAGTCATTGCGTTCTTGTTTTTGTGGAGGAAGTCTAAGGTGTTGTGCCATATCATCGTTCGCATATTCTCTTATACTCCTCCACACGCCAGGGAAACATTCAAGTGATGCTTTTTAATTATTTACTGTGTATTTTCTGGGTTTAATTATTGAAGCACGTGCGTATTAAGCATATTCAATGTTTAGTGTTTAATTATTCTAATTATAGGGTTTTAAAATGTTTTCCTTCATCGTTATGTCATTTCTCTTCTCCTGTATAAAGGGGGGAGTTCCTCTGCTTCTGCTCTCTCTCTTGCTCCCACCTCTCCTCAGAGATCAACACACACCTGTAAACTACTGTATTAAAGGACAGTAAACCGTGGTGAGCCTGCAGGTCTTCTCACTGACACAGACAGGACTGGTGCAGTATCATGAGTGGTAATTCTCTATATGTGTTCGTGTAACAGCTAAAAAAGGGTTGCCTATGCTGTATGTAAGATTCAGGTTACATAAAAACCCAACTCTTACGTAACCCGGGGAGTGGGTGTACACTTAAAATGTTATTAAATGCAAGGAGATATTTCGGTATTTCTGTCAAATTACAATGAAACGAGATGACGAATATAAAGGCATAGAGTACTCAGTATTGGAATTATCTCTCCTGGCAGAGGAAATGACAGCCCCAGCCATAATTATGTTCATGGGGGGGTCTGGCAATCCTGACCTTACAGCCAGGACTCTCATTTCCTGAGCCGGCCAAGTGAACGTCACTTGTGAGGAATGAGCCAGGGAGCTGCTGCAAGGGTGAAGATGGAGTAGGGGGGGCTAGAAAATTGAGTTGTGCGCAGCAGGTGAGATTACAACTTTACCTCTCCTGGACCGTTCAACACCTTCACCCGGTTTCATTCTTTAGATATTATATTTTATATGATACCTTTTCCAAATGCTTTTAAAGTGTACCCATTTGTACCCAAATAGAAAGAAATGCAGCAATGTTCAGTGGCTATCGGATGCAAAAGAGCCTCTTCATTAAAGTACAACATCATCATCAGCTATCGCATTTCTTTTCCTCATATATTTTTTTATATTGTTTTAACAGCAGTAGTACCAACGTCTCATTTTTCATAAATGTGATATTAGAGCTCATAACAGATATGTGTATTTTCTTCCCTCCTGTTTGGTATTCCTGCATCCATGTTTACTGCTCAGTAACTGAATCCTACTGACTATACCATAAAGTAAGTTAGAAAGAATTTAAGTTAATAAGAATTTTCACGGAAAATGGAAATTTTCTGTATATTCAGCGCTCTGCAGGTGAATATTGAACAGTGACCCCTGGGAGGCAAGCAAGTATTTTTCAAACACGGTTCCGCCAGGAATGCATTCAGGATCTAGCATGGAAAATCTTCAACGTGCAACCCAATAAGAAAATTTCCACTGAATGGTCTTACGATTTTCATGGCCTCATCTAAATTTAGTACATTCGAAAGGTAACAAATAAGGAAGCCATTCAGCCTGTTTGGGAGTTAGTAATTCTTGAATTTCTTGAAAAAAGACAGCATATGTGAACAAAACAATACTGAATAACCTTGTATTCTTATGCTTTGTAGACAAGGTGAATAAATGTTAAGAGACCAATCAGACTTTTAATTCACTGAATCCTTGACACATTCTGTTTGATAGCAAATAGATAAATGTTCAGAAGTGAGAGTAGAACATATCACAGATTGAAAGTTTTTTTATTCCCTTGTCTGTTGAAAATAACGGAGCTTGATCTTGACATTCTGACTTTATAGCAGAGAACATTACAGCGTTTGTATCAAGTTTGCTTTACTTTTCCCTGTCAGCAGTCAGGATTTAGAGAGGCAAGAATCTGTCAGGATTCATTAAGCCATCAAATTGGTTTGTAATAGTGGCATTAACTCTCAATTTATATGTTTTTTCTCAGGAGCTGTTGATCTTTTTCTGCAAAGAAATGAATAAAGAGTAATTATTATGTGCATCTTATTGTACCAAGATGTAGAGACATTTATGCATAAAGTAATTATTCTTTATGCATGCAACTAGAGAACTGAAACACGTTGGTCTAAAAACATATAAATGTAAATTAAGTATTGTAAATATACTGAACTGACAACATGTTGCTTCCTTGTTCACTTTAATCCTTTAGTTCAATTTGTTTATTTTTTGTGCTTTCCTTAAAGTTTAATTTTCTATTTGCAGTTATGAAGTCAAGTCTGAAGATAATACAGTAGAGCCACAATTATCGGACCTTCCCTTATCTGACTTTCCATTTTATCTGACATGGCCAATCACCATAGCGTACAGTATATACTGTACACAATGGGTGCATAATATTGTAATGAATTCGGGTTCTTGGGCTTGTGCCCTCGCTGCTCCAGCCCCAGTTCGTCCCTCATCGCATTGGGCTTGCCGGTGGGCTTCAGCCCGGGCGGTCAACATCCCTGTTATGCGCAGGGGAAGGTGGTGCCGTCACTGCGCTGCAATAGGCTCATGCAACCTGTATGTCAGGTGGGGAGCTGCGTCAGCATGCGCAGTCTGCAAAGGAACAAGTAACAGGTTTATTCCCTGCTGAAAAGAGAAGAGAGAAAACACAACGTTTCGGCTGTGAAGCCTTCTTCAGGTGTGAGAAAGACAGGGCAGACAGCAAAGATTAAACAGCACAGAAGAACAAAAATTGGGAGAGGGGAGGAGAGGCCACTCAGGAAATGCAAAGTGCAGAAGGGTGAAGAAAGGTGTGAAGTCAAAACCTGCATGAGAATAGAGAAGATTACAGTTGGTCATTGAGTTGGTCATTTTATTTTACTTTTATTTTTTTGTTTTGTTCCATGTTAATTTTATTAGTTGTATTTGATTTGGAAACACTGATTATACCCATCGGTCATGCTAATAAAGCACCTTGAATTGAACTGTAATTGAGAGAAGGGGGAAGGTGTGGACCTAGTTTCAGGATGAGTTTAGTTTCTGTTGTCTTTCTGCTGTGGGAGTTGAGAAACCCTCCTTTAAGAACAGAGACAGAGAGATCAGTGTGATCATGGCCGTCTGAGATGAAATGAGAAACTATGGGCTTGGAAAAATCTTTAATCTTAACCGCCATAACAGATTTCTGAAGCGGTCTCCTAGTCTTCCGGTTTCCCCAATCTAGATAGCTGGGCATGTTTGCAGGAGATACAGTAAATAAGGTTGCTGGAGGAACAGGATGTTGTCTGGGTGATCCAGCATTGACCTGAGGGGCCCTGAATGAGCGTATTGTTAGATATGTATTTGCAGGTGACACAGAGAGTTCTGTTGCAGGGGAAGCTCAAGGGAGCTGTGAACCAGAAGTTTACGTAGATTGGGTGGTTGGCGTTATGAGATGGTTGGGTGGTTAGAAAAAAGGGTACCGATGGAGGATCGCCCTGTAAAATGGAGTAGCTGTTAATAATGGTCCAGGGGATAGAAAGTGTGTTGGAGTGGAAGGGAAGCACCAAAGGAATGAGGTTGCGAGTTCCTGGTCAAGTTGATGATCCGAGGGCTGTTTTTGGTCCGGGTGAGGGCCCTTTCGATAACATGGGTGGGGTATCCTCTGTCGATGAAAAAAGAATACATTTTGAGCGCTTGGTTCTGGAAATCCACATCATCACTGCGGAGTCGATGTAGCCTGAGGAACTGTGAAAAAGGGAGAGAGTTTTTGGTGTGAGTGGGATGAAAAGAGCTGTGCAGGAGATAGTTGTGTGAATCTGTCGGTTTGTCATAGACCGAGGATGAGAGTAGTGGATGGTTAACAAATACATTTATGTCTAGAAATGGAAGAGTGGTGGAAGTTATGTCAACTGTATATTTGAGGGACGGGTGAGTTAGTAAATTGATGCAGGAAGTGCTCTAGCTGGTCATGAGAGCATGTAGCAGCACCGCAGTCATCGATGTATCGCTTGTAGAGGTCAGGGACAAAGCCAGTATAGGTAGCAAAGAAACATTCTTCTACCCCGCCGATTGGCTTACCTGGGTCCCATCCTGGTCCCCATGGTGACTCCACTAACCTGCTGATAAAAAAGGTCATTAAATGAGAAGGCATTGAGAGTGTGAACCAGTTCCACAAGATGCACTAGAGTGTGGGTGGGTGAATCAAGCACTGTGCGTTTGTCTGGCATGTGCTTGAGGGCTGTAAGACCGTCACTGTGGGGAATGATGGTGTAGAGAGACGCCATGTACAGTATGTCGCCGTTTCGTTACAATATTTTGCCCAGTCCGATGCTGCTCTGTCTCTCCGTGTGTCACATACTGCCGTATGACGCATGACTACCATTGACGGAGCTTCGCTTGCTGACTTCGCGCTCGTGATGATTAATTTTCCTCCTGTATTTTCGAAGCGGCACGTTGAACAACAAGAGGAGGCAACTGCTACCGATGGCATGTTACTGAGAAGCTGGCCAGATCTTGCCCCAAGGAAGAGAAACACATCTGGGAAACAGATTCCAATAACCCATTTTTAAAAATAATTACTAACAATAGTTACAATACAGGAAACTGTATTGTACTTATTTTAGTATTATAGTAGATTAATAAACCAGATTTTGTACTTATACTTATTATTCCATTAATCTATGATTTGTCTACTCTGTTTCTGTATTGTCCGACATCCAACATTTTCAATTATCTGACATACAGTACTATCGGTCCCGCTTAGGTCGGAAAATCGGGACTCTACTGAATGACATATCTTTACTCTTACACACATCACCGCCTCCTCGATTTAGCTAGCTTCCTGTGATGACAGTAACACCACAGGGCATGATATCTGTATGAGTTTCTCACTAATGCATCCGGCAAACAGAAAGCCATTTGAGACTGCTTGTCACTAATGCATTCTAAACTGTAGATGCCTCTAATGCAGTGATGCCTGGCCCTGGACTTGGAAGAACACTCTCTGCAGTGTTTCTATTCCATCTGAGCTCCACATCTCCAGTGCTAATTGATGACTTATTGATCTGTTTGCTTGTTTAGATTTTTATTGAACTTGGCTCTTCTTCTCAGTCCCAAGTGTTAAAAATACCCTGCTTCGAGTGTACTGCACACAGAACTTTATCCACCTCAACTCGTTTGCAATTATTTTTGATGAAACAGCTCTTACTAGGTGATCAGCGGTACAACCTTCCGTCATGAGCATTATTATTCTTACATCCATACTTTCCTTATGCAGAGGTTCAGATGCAGAATGTGGACAGTCCAGAAACTCAGAGATGGGAACAGAGTTGGTACAAAATCCGTTTGACATTTTAAGAGCTGAAAACAAATGTAGAAAACTAAAATGAATGAATGAGCCATTGATTAGGCTCTTGCCTGTAGCAAAATCCAGAAGAAGACCCAGCCTGTATTGGAGACTGCAGAGAAGGCTTCAGCAGACCGGCAGGACAGATGACCGTCCAAGATCCGGTTGCCCTCGAATGACCACACCAGAGCAGGACCGACACATCAGACTGGTCCATCTGAGAGATCATTTCAGATCTGCCACCCGTACTGCGGCTGAACCTGCCAGCAGACACAATGCCCGCATCAGTGACCGGACAGTGAGGCTCCGTGCTGCTGGCCTTAGAGCAAGGCGACCTGTCAGAGGCCCTCTGCTCACAGCTCCTAGACCTCACACCCAACTGGCTTGGGCCAGACAGAGGCTGCGATGGACTCGTCAGCAGTGGCATCAGGTCCTCCTCACGGATGAGTCCCTCTTCAGCCTGTTCCACCCAGATGGGAGGGCCAGAGTGTGGAGGAGGAGGTGTTGCATTTCTTTTTTCCATCAATATATACATTTGCTTACCTAAAAAACTCATAAAGTTAACATAAAATGAAATGTGGACTTCAAAGCAGATTTACAATCCATACTCCAGGTACCTCTGTAATCTGCTAGTTGTATATTCATTTTGGTATTTGATCTGAAACTGATGAATACTGTGAATCCAGATTCCAGTTAATCTTTAGTTTTTGCTGACATTTACTGGGGCTTACCCTACCGTTCTTCAGTCTGAGCATTTAGGTTATTCAAAGTTTTAAAAATTGTGTATGCCTCACTCTGTAATTTGATATAGATTGTATGCATTAAGCGCATGAATGTAACTTATATTTAAATTTAAGTAGGAATTGACACGACATTTGTCACCTTAAAGGCAAATTTACACTTCATCAGCTTCAAGGATCAATGACAACCGTTAATGACAAGTGACAAATGGTTTTCCTATGTTACATTATTACACATTGAGACAATTAGTAGACTTAATGCTGACAATAAGAGAGAATAACTAAAGCATTAAATTATACTTTAACAAAGTAAATAAAAGTTTGTACAGTATACAGTATATACTGAGCATCATAAGAAGTGTATCACGTGTAACTGCAACATGTAAAGCAAGTTATTTATATCAGAAACATGACTTTCTTTTTTGTAGCAGGACCACTGTTATTTAACTGAGCAGACATGACATGCAAAATGCCAATTAATATCTGTCTGAGACAGGGTTGATAAGCTGTGGCTTTACTGTGAGTCACAGGCTAGTGGTGTGTGATGATTTATTGTTGGACGGAATACGGTCTGCAGATTGGAATTGCCCTTTAACTGGTCTGTACACAGTCTGCATCACTGCATCACCAACACCGACCTATTTAGATTGATCAACACAGTACCCCGATTCACTGTTCGAGAGAACTTAACTCCACTGCTAGTGAGTCCACCTGGGGTGTTACTCCAAAACACTAATGGCAACAAAACATGGTTCTCCTGTGGATGAAAGGAATAGTTTCCTGTTTTCTTTCTTGATTTTCTACGGGCTTGATATCCAATCAACACTCTCGTTGACACCGAAAAATTATTCCAGGGTATCACAGTAGTCAAGATGGATCAATAAATTAAAATAACGACTAAAACATCTCATCAATATCCAACATCTACATACTTCATGGGCATCAGGGTGGTGCAGCAGTTAGCATTACTGCCTCACAGCCACATTTCCTGGGGTGCTGTCTGCATGTACATTATGTTCTCCCTGTGTTCCTGGGGGTTTCGTCCTACAGGCCAAAGACAAGTTGGTAAGTTGTTTGGCATCTGTAAAACATTGGCTCTGTTATGAGTGTGAATGTGCATTTGTGTCTGTCTATGCCCTACGATGAACTGGCGTCCTGTCCAGTGTGGCTCCCACCTTGTGCCTGTTACTTGCCAGGTTAGTCTCCTGCTTCTCTGCACAACCCTGTATTGGATAAAGCTGTGGAGAGAACAGTTGGACGTATACTCGTATCTTTCTAAAAATTTGCATGCATAGAGTAATTCTTCTGATGCTCGGCAAATGTTCCATCTGTTCTAATTTACTTCATGAGCAAACTTCTGTTTTTAGCTCCCTTAAATCTGGAAATATGTTAAGTTTAAAAAAAAAACTGAAACTGATTTGCTACAATTGAGCCACAAGCTGTTACAAAATAGTAAAAAAGGCAGTCATCAGTGTTGTTTTTTAGAGGTGTTAAAGGCTTTATTTTATTTAAAAGAGGTTTTGTGGCTTGATATCTATTTCAAGATGATGAGATATTCATTCTTCCTGTTGGCACCACACTGAGAGCTTCAAGCACGTACTGTTTGGGAAGGCACACAAAGTGCTGGAAAACATTTAAATATTTCACTTTTATAGCTCTTTCTTTAATGTTACATTCTAAATTAATATTTAATCAGTGATCAATTTCACTTCTATGCTTTATAGTGTTGTGAAAAAGTCCACCCCCTTATGATTCAGTGGATTTACATACTGTATCAAGATATATCAGACTTTCATCTAGTCCCAACAGTAGATCAATCTAACCTCGTGTGACAGCATTCTTTAGCCTTATGTGAAAAAGTAAGTGCACCCTGTGATTCAGTAATGTGTGGTGGAACCCAACAGCAACAGGGTGAAGTGAAAGTTTCCTGTAAGAGTACATCAGTATCTCACATTGCCTGGAGGAATTCTGGCCCACTGCTCCTTACAGAAGTCCTTCAGCTCCACGAGGAGCTCTTTAGGTCCTGCCACGGCATCTCAATGGGGTTGACTCGGCCATTCCAAAATCCCGATTCTTTTCTTTTTCAGACATTCAGTCGTAGAGTTAGTGGCATGTTGTATTTTGTCCTGTTGCATGATTCACTTTTAGCTAAGCTATGGCTGTTGGACAGATGGTCTCACATTTTCCTCTAGAATGTGCTGGTATAGACAGGGACTCATGGTGAGCTCAATGACTGTGAGGTGCTCAGGGCCTGCGGCTGAAAAGCAAGTTCAAATGGCCACCCCTCCACCTCCGTGTTTGATGGCTGGTACGGGGTTCTTGTGGTGATACGCGGTGTTTGGTTTTTGGCAAACATTTTGTTATGCATTACAGCTAAACACCTGCACTTCGGTCTGCACATTGTTCCAGAAGTCCTGTGGTTCATGCAGCTGCTGTTTTGCAAACCTAAGCAATGTTCTTTTTGGAGAGAAGGGGTTTCCTCCTGGCTGCCCTTCCAGGAAAACCGTTCTTGTTCAGTTGTTTCCTCGTGGTAGAATCATGATCTCTAATGTTTACCATGTTGCCAGTGGTCTGTAGATCCCTGGATGTAGCTTTGGGGTTCTTTGCGGTCTCTAGAAGCCTCATAGACTGATCTAGGGGTGAATTTGCTGGGATGCCCACTCCTGGGTAGCATCTTGAACTTTGTCCATTTGTAAATGATCTTTCTTACTGTGGAATGATGGCCTCCAGATGGTTTTGAAATGGTTTTATAACCCTTTCCAGACTGATGAGCAGCAACGATTCTTTTTCCGAGACCATCACAGATATCATTTGACGCAGGCATGATGTGTTACCACAAGCCTGAATGCTCCAGACCAACCTGACAAAGTATCTGATTTTAGATACAGGTGGAAGCACTTCCTGGTGATCAACTATTCATGTGCACTTGTCTAGCAGCACCTGATTTTAATTACCTTCTTAGGGGATATAGAAGCAGTAAGGATGCACTTACTTTTTCACACAAGGCTTCTGAATGTCGGCTGATTTTTTTGTTCAATAAATAATGACAAATTAAAATTTGTGTGTTATTTATCACGAGATTATATTTATCTACCGTGAGGCCTACGTGAAGGTCAGATATATCTTAATATGTAAAACCATAGAATCTTAAGTAATCTTTAAGTGTACTTACTTTTTCACATCACTTTATAAAGCCTCCATCATAACTGTAGGAGCTAATTGTTTCTTCTGGTTTCTCGTACGGCCCCTTTAAGAAGGCATAGTCCTTTCCACTCTTTCCACTGACCACTCACTTGTCCCGTTTAATCAACAACACCCTCAGCTCTTCTCTAGTTTAGGACGCTCTAGTCATTCACTCTTGGCTCAGTATTTTGAAAGCTCTCTCCTGGTACTGGGCTATTCATCGTTTGTCTCGTTTCTCCTAGTTTTCGGCACAGAGATCTCTTTGACCTCGTTTTCTGGATTACGTTTCCGGCTTGCTGTTTTGGTCTCACATTTACTGGCTTTTGGACTCTTGGATTTACTGAACCTTGGCTTTCGACTCGGGATAGTGTTTCAGAACGGCATTCTTGTGTTCTCCCTTTGGCTTTTGAAATCTCGGACTGGCTTTTGATACGGCACCCTACTCCGCACAGGATCCCTCTCGACTCCTCTGGCAACCTTCCGCGCATGCCTTCCACAGTCAAAACAAGTGAATACAGTGCTGATTTCATCATGTTGGAAACTAAATCATTATAATTATTAAATTAAAATTTTGATTTAAAGACATTTACTTATATTTCTAAGTAGCATGCTGTTCGTTCATTTGCTTAGCATCAGTGAAAGGGGATCAGATATTCCAACACAAAAGCAAAAGGTCTGGTCAACCGTTCGTATGCATTTTTGTTTTCTGATTTAGATGCTACCAAGCTTATTTAGCTTACAAGCTATCAGTTCTCCAATTTGTGATATGTAATATACCTTAATAATACCTTTACCAATACCTTACAATAATCATATCTTATTATTATCGAACCTAACCAGAACAAAGCCTTGCATTGGCCTAGAAGAGAAGAATGCTTCATGTGTACATCCTCCAAGACATCACCAGGTCACCTTCTTTCCGCAGCACGATCTTGGGAATAAAACAATTACGCAGGACAGAGAGAGATCTCATGATAGTACACTAGGCCTTAGTCCCTGCCCTATAGCAAGGGATAGATGGTGCATGGCTTGTGCAAGGAAAGGTATCTACTGCAAGAGCTAACATAGGTGTCCAAGATTGCTTTTGATCACAGCAGTTCAGATGGATGCCTGTAGAAGGATGTCAGTGATAAATGCACACTGATACCGTAGTTACAAATCTCTCAGACCTAAAACTTGGGACCTTGCAACTTCTGTACATATCAAGTAAATCACAATCACAGTGTCACTAATGTCATTTTAATTTGTATCAGACTGCCTACAGTTCACCAACCAGTTTGTAGAAATAGTTGGGTTTAGGCTGCACTGCACTGGAGTCCTCTCAGAAGTGAAGGCGTGACTCAACCTTGCAAATATCTCTAGGCATGTTGCTTTTACTGAATGTTTGCTACCTCTTATTTTATAGTGCAACAATGATTGTATCACATACTGTACCCAGGCAAACATCCCACTGTAATTCAGAAGAATGCAACATCCAACAGTACAGACAGAGCCAAACAAATCCCCTTAAATGTTATTTCTGCAAATTCTAGGATGCTTTTTAATTTGCATTATTTTTCCATGTACTGTATATACTGTAATTCAGAACGTGATGTTGGTACATGTTTCCCAATCTATTATCGACAGCTTCTGTGATAGTCTCTTGCAAGTACTATGAAAGAACAGATGTATTTAGTCACACATTTACAACTGTTCAAAAATTCATCACATTCATATTCTCAGAACATTATGCATAAACATTTGTACTGGATGAAATCTGCTGTAAATCTGTTTCATTTTTGTCAGAGCCTTTGAAAATGCTGTTATCGTTTGTGTAAAAGGTAAAATCTTAAAATTAATTTTCAAATTCCAATGAAGATTAATGTTGGAAGCTTTAATACTGAATTAACAGGTCATTAGTTTTATGATTGTATCAGTACTATAGTGACTTAACAGACTGAAACAATACTTTGTATATTTGATGTTAGCAATGATATATTATTCTGTAGTTATATTAATTATGTCAATACGGAGTGCAGAACGTCCCTGATCTTTTGCTTCTAAGGGGACTAGTACAGAACACAGACTTTTCAAGACTGGTAATTCAATATAGCACTACAAACCTTAAATTTCCAAAAATTACAATTTCGTAACAGTGTCTCATTATATAGATACATTTCTAGACAAGCAATTCAGGCATGTTTAAAATAAAATGAAACTGACAAGTACGTATACAATTTGAAGTATGAAATAACTGTTATACTTGTGTTGACAAAAATACATATTTTTCACAGGCAGTTAGAATGTGTTACGAATAATATTGCTTACTTGAGACCAGTGTTGCTCAGACAGAAGGAAAAACTGCCTGTTGTAACACTGAAAAGAAAGTTTGGAAATTATTTTAGAGACTGCAATCCCTAACTGGATTGCCTTACTTTATAAACTAGATTTTCATTTTGTAGTTGTTACTGTTAATATATACTCATTATTTTTGAGACATACAGTCACAACTCAACATAACCATAACGTTTTTGTCTTTTTTCAGTTTTTTTTTGCTTTGAGTCTTCTACAGTAAATTGTAAATGTAAATAAATGCAACATTCTGAGATTCTTTGGGTTATGACTTAACCGCCAACAGGAGTATTCATTCACCACCTATAGGAGTATAAGATTGTTTTTTTAAAAAAAAAGACGGTGCTAATAATCGTCATGAATCTTCTCAAACACCCGTGCTTTCAAGATCTTCATTGTCCAAGCTCAGGGAAGCGCCTGACTTGGAGATCATTAGAAGTTTCTCCTTGTTTGTATATTGCCTGGTTATCCCTTTTGGGGGTTCATCAGAACTCTCTTGGAGATCTGGATCTGTATCGCTCCCCTCCTGTCTGTCTGCTTCCTTAGAGACTCCACTGCGGGAGGCAACAGGATCAGAAGATTCAAAGGACTCTCCTCCAGCTTCTCCAAGTTTTATGTAACCCTTACTGTTCGACCGTTCCAGACGGGGGCAGCTTAGGCGCCTACATCTTTCCCCCTTCTGGTCATCAGCTCTCGACGG
The DNA here is from genome assembly GCF_059453375.1 of Lepisosteus platostomus. NCBI lineage: Eukaryota > Metazoa > Chordata > Actinopteri > Semionotiformes > Lepisosteidae > Lepisosteus > Lepisosteus platostomus. The sequence continues at coordinate 4,744,551 of NC_142618.1, read as the reverse complement.
ACAATCACCGAGGTCTACAGACTTCGAGTAATCGGAAAGGGCGCTGAGGGAAAGGTGGGATCCCATTCCCCTCCGGCTGGGAGACGGAGGGAGCAACTGGACCTGTGAGCCCTGTGGAGAGGTCCGCTGAGCCCCTTGCAAGCTACTTGTGCTCTTGTGAATGGCTGCCGATTCTTCCGGGGAAAACACGTTGGTCTTTGAGGTCTCCACCTTGGTTTCAGTGTTACCACTGTTGGCACTGCTCACATCAGTCTCTTCCAAGTCACAAACGACTGCTTTGCTTTTCAGGTCTTTTGAGTCTGTGCTCTCTGGTGGCTTAGCGCTGTTTTCCTCTAACACACAGTTGTTAAGCTTGATCACTGGGAGGGTAAAAGCATTGATGGAAGAAGTAACAATCGATCTTGTCTCCCACTTTTTTGCCACGGGTGCCCTTTCAGTTGTCCTGGTTTGTTCCCTGTATATACTGTAGACCGTGTCTGTAAAGCTCTGCCCCTCTCTAGAAACAGTCTGTTGTCTGGCTACCGAGTGCCGCCTCACTGCTTGAATGCTTTCACCCTGATCTTGTTGCTTGACTGCCGCAGAAACTGTAGAAGGCCATGAGCTCTTGGCTAGCATGGCAGCGCTATAAGATCCACCAGACTTCACGTCCACACTCCTTGACTGCACGTAGTTGACAAAGCCATTAAGTGGTGTGCAGTCTTTAGTCCGTAAACTGTGAATATCTATGACTGTTGAGTAAATGTCCCTCAGGTTGATAATTTTCGTCTTTTTGTCTCTGTTCTCATGAAGGACAGCATTGGCACAAATGAAAAGGAAAATGCCAATGCCCATGATCAGCGGGCCAAAGACCTTCAACTTGTCCGAATACAAATACCTCTCCAGAAATTCAGCAAAAAAGCCTAAAGATGAAGAAGTGTCCACAGAGGTGCTGTTAGAATGATTGTTTTTCAGCGAATCTCTGTCCGTTTGGTAAATATGTCTATTGCTTGTCTGATTATTTGACTCCAATACTGTCTTTCTGTTATTTGGTGAGTTTTTCGACTGTCGGACATCTTGATAAACTGGACTGTTCCTGGGCCAGTAACCCATTATAGCCATGGCTATTCCTACAAGCAACACTAATATTCCAATGGCGGCAATCAGCCCAGAGACAGAACACAGCTTCAATTTGCCCTTGACCACAACAACATCATTCTTTCTTTTCTTCTTTGGTTTCCTTTTCCTCTTGTTCTGCGCGCGATTTTTGGATCGGAGAGAATCCTGTCTTCTGGCTGAAATCCGAAGCAGACCTCCAGTTGCTATCATGATCACGGTTTGATGGCTGAACAGTCACTCATCCTAGGAATAAAACAGGGGGACAGAAGAGCTCAGTTATATTCCAGGTTTCTGCAATATCCTCTTCATAACAGTTGTGCTTTAGCATCATTTTAAATGAATTCAACAACACAAAGTCCTTATAAGAGCGTGTAAATATCGGATTTTATAGGTATATCTGTCTTACATAACACAAGTTCTATTGTTTCCTTGTTGTATAATTACTGTACATTTCCCTCAGTTTACATTAAAGGTTTACATACAGTGCCTTGCAAAAGTATTCATTCATATTTTGATTAAAAAAACTGACTTTAAACAAATATTCACACATCACTTGCAATTCAATAAAGGGGGCAGCATTGGAAGACGATTGCAAGAGATTGTATCCCAATCGAATTATAACTTCTTGACATTTTTTTATTGTGGACATACTGCATGTTCCAATGATATACACACACTTTTGGAGATAATCATGTCCATGAAAGTTAACAGGCAGAAGGAAAGAAGAGGACGTTAACATTTTTTAATGGCACCTGTCTAACATACTTCCCTTTGGGCTTTTCAATGAGAAGCCTGCACAGAAATAAAGTTGCAGTAAAAAGAAGTTACAGAGAAAAGGCTAAGATGTCCAGACTCTTAAGGATGTGTTCTAGGTTAGTGGGGCAGTCACTTGAGCAGAACTTTCAAACTGTTGACATTATAAGAGTGTGTGGAGACTGTGTGTTAGTATCCCCTCTGATGCCTTCATGTTCTGCATGAGGAATACCAAGTGATGCTTTCACATTTAGAGTCCTTCAGTGCAGACATAACACAGTGGTGTTGCAATGACGATGCAAGGGGTGATGTCTTTTATGTAATATTATATTTCATTTTAATGTAATGTTTATTTGTACTGTTTGCATACTTTTGCAAGTCTCTGTATGTGTAAAACATAGTTGCTTGGTTGCAAAATAAACTACTGAGAAATCAGAAAAGAAAGTATTATTGTATCGTAACTGCACAGAAAACACTTAATAAGGTATGGAACAAAAAGTGAGGTGAAATGACAGAAAAACTAAGATAACATCAGTTAGTCCTTTAAGAATGGTTGTTTAATTCAGTTCACTAAGACTCACAGGGATGAAGGTGTTTCGAATTTAAATCTCGGGAAGGTAAGGTTGATTAAGGTTATACAAATGCTGCAGAGGTCATTTAGAATGGTGTGTCATTAAGATACAGTATAAGAAGAACACTTTTGCCTAGAGAAAGAGTTTAAGGAAAAGCAGCCAGATCTATTTGAAATGTGAAAGGAATGCCATACACAGAGTAAATAGATGATTAATGTTAATGAAAAAGTTAATGAAAAAAACAAAAAAAAAGTCATGCTTGTGTAAGTATTCAGTACCTTTACTGTGACTAACCTAATTTTTGGTACACAAAATGACCTTAACAAGCCACACAAATAGATAAGTGGCCTCTGTCTGCAATGCGTGCAATAACAGTGGTTCATGTGATTTCAGAATAAATACGCCTACAGTATGTTTATGAGGTCCCTCAGTCAGGCAGTGAACTGCAAGCAAAGACTCAACTATGAGGACCAAGGAGCTTTCATAACAACTCAGGGATAAAGTACTGTAGTATAAAGGGTAAAGGGAAGGGTATAAAAACAATGTAAGCATGGCTAATGTCTCTTTGAGCCTGGTGAAGTTGAATAAGAAGCAGCAGGCACCCAGACACAGCATAGATCAGGCTGCCCATCTTACCTTACCAGCCAGACAAGGAGGAAGTGTTTAGAGGCGCCACCATGAGGCCAACAGTGACTTTTAAAGAGCGGTAGAGTTCAAGGGCTGAAACAGGAGGAAATGTCCATGAGTTAAAAGTCCCCATCTCTCCACATGGCAGAGGGGAAAACCCATCTCAGATCCTGCACGGAGTTTGCAACAAAGCTTGGAGCGATGCAGCAAACAAGTGGCAAAAGGGTTTGTGTGAACACAAGACAAAACTGGCACGCTTGGGTCTAGATGCAAAGCTTTACAACTGATGCAAGCCCAACACACTACATCAGTCAGGCAACAAAATCTCTGCTGTCAAGCATGATGGTAGCCGTGTTCTGCAGGGGTTAGGAAACTTGGCCGGACAGATGGGAGCATAGATGGAGCAACGTACTGGAAAATCATAGATGAAAATCTACTTCAGACCTAAAGCTGTGACAAACGTTTGCCCTGCTGCAGGACAAAGACCTACAGCACAAGGCCACGGCTATAGTGGAGTGGCTTTAGAGTAAGATACTGAATGTCTCCGAGTGGCCAAGTAAAAAATGTTAATGCATCCTTTTGTAATTTCCCAAAAGTACTCCCATAGCAAGGGTCTGAATACTTCTGCACAGCACTTTAGTCTAGAGCAGAGGAGGATTATGATCAAACTCAACGCTCAACACTGACACAAGCAGCTGATGGCACCCATGAACACTATGAAGAAGTCCATTCAGTACTGAGATTAGAAGGACTACATCTTTAGACAGAAACCTGTAGGTACCAATTTGCTGATGCCAATTACCTGTGATGCTTTCAAAAATGACTGAATGATATCCTCAGAGCTACTGGCTTAACACTCAGGCTTGCATTTTCTCTAACTAATTTCTTATTTTCTTTTTAACAATAGACAAAAGCAACACCATAAAAATCACTTAAGGTAAAACAATGTTAGGAATATCCATTTAAAACTGAAATGTAACAATCATTCTTATAACACAGCAGAAGTTTATCACTGAATATCTCTTATAACAGGTGGCATGACTGCTTTGATACAGCCCAAAAATATATAAGAAGGTGTTTGTATGTTTTAAAAGGTGACTGAATATATGAATGTAAAAAAGTATACTTGACCACCTCTTTTAAATTAAGATAAAAAATATTCTTAATTAATCTTAATTATGATACACCATCATGCTACTAAAGCCATTTATGCTTAATCTAAAATTTAAGTTAACAATAGCTACAGTACAAAGAGCTTAGTAAGCAATTTTAACATGATTATCACACAGGATTGTGAGTTCAGATCACAGACAGGACACTACTATTGTAACTGCTGTACTGTTCTAAATGTTCTACTGGATAAATAGATCTTCAAGTCATCTACAGTATGTAAATTGACCAACAAAACTGATAAATAAAATAAAAGATTAAAAAGACCAATCAGGAGTTTTATGACACAGCAAGGCTAGACTTGAAGGAATGTTGTCATCAGAATTAACAGCCCATGCTGCATCAACAGAGGCTGAATTATTTCCTAGTCTGTATGACATTCTCTCGGTACAATTAAATTTGAATATTTGGTAGAGAATGCCTGAAGAGAATTATTTATCAGCCTTTGCTGCTTTTTGTTTGTTCGCACATATACAGTGACAAAAACATTGGCATTAATTACAAAAGCAACCTTTTACCGATGATAAAAACCATAATGTGTTCATGTGTAAAGCCTACAAACAGCACTTCCAACAGATATTTTTCCTAATTAATTTGCATTTTGATTAGTTTGAGAAACAAACCCAAATTGTACATTTTTTAATAATGAAAATGCATTTCAGTAAGCAGTTTGTAGATCACATAAATATGGTATAGTGTCTTTACAGCCTGCATGCAAAATGCCTGGGATAAAATGAATTGTATTACAGTGAGGTGTATTAATTCCATTTACAATTAAATAACCTACCACTGAGCAAAATCAATTAAATATTGTACAGAGTCAATAAAAGACAAGTGCTGATGTATGTTAATGGACCTGAATTTACAAATCACACATTTCTAAAGCAGCTCTGACAAAACACAGAGATCACAAAAATTGAACAATTATACTCGGCTAAAACAGCAATTATATACTGAAAGAAAAAGGCATTTCAAGATGGCAACACGGCTGTAGTTCTTTCCAGTTTCCTTAAAGTATACTGAGGTCAAAGCAGGTGAACAATCCATTTAAATAGATTCACCACAGTGAGAGATTATTTACTGTATGTTCATTTACTTGGCTGTATCATCCCAGATACCGTAGTGCCGTAGCTGTTTCAAGCAAAAAAAAAAGAGGCTGCAGTATGTCCAGTTGTAAGAACACAAGTACAGGTAAAAAAAATAGACAATAATACTTCGGTAGGTATGAAAGTCAGTATTTTCAAAATTGCAAAAAAAAAAACACTACGGTGTGGGGGCCATTTGCGTTATGTGTCAGTCGGCTAAAAAATCAATCTAGTCTTTCTGATCAAAACATCTCACTTCAAATTATCCATATCACATAATTTGCATGTACAAATATTTGAGGTAGCTCAGGTGGGCAGCTGCGTCAGCATGCGTAGGCTGCAAAGGAACAAGTAAATAGGTCTACTGCATGCGGAAAAAAGAAGAAAGAAAACACAACATTTCGGCTGTGGAACAATGTTTTGGCTGTCCCTCTCTCCTGGCTTTTGTTTTCCCAGGCTACATTATCTTTGCTGACTGTCCCATCTTTCTTACACCCAAAGAAGACTCCATAGCCGAAATGCTGCGTTTTCTTTCTTCTCTTTTCAGCATGGAATAAACCTTTACTTGTAAAGATATCTCGCGTGCAACAATAAATGGAGACATCAGGGAATGTGTGGCTTTTCCAACGATCACCAATTACTGTAACTCTGCACGTGATTACAATTGCAGTCTGAAAGGAAAGACAATTTCCAGCCATCCCACGGTCTTGGCTGAATGTTTGGATCCGTAAATATTCACAGTGGTTTTACTGCCACCTTTATTCGAACTTGGCTACAGCCGATATGGAGACTGCAGATGAGTAACACAGAGTAGTCTGCTGTGCATGAAATTGTGATGGAGGAAATGCCAGGAGCCCCGCTAGCCCAACATCAGAGGAACAATCCAGGCCAAGTGCTCTTCATTCTGATCCTGACAAAGGTTTTCCGTAAAGTTTACAGGAATGCGCCGTTTTAACAAACCCACGAAAACTTTAACAGGACCCTTCCCATTAAAAACAACAACAAAAAAAACCTTGGGTATCTTGTCAAGAGCTGCTTTGACCTCAGGAAACTACTCAGAGCATCCAGGGGTTTGATGGGATGAAAGCAAAGAGAGTGCTCTGGATTTGGATTAAGAGTAGGCTAGTCTAAGGTCAGCATACAGCCCAGGGATAAGAGCCTGAGATCCCGCTGCTGTAACAGACATGAAAGCACAGAACATGCAGGTCTGAGTTCTCATGAAGATCACGAGCATGATACAAAGCAGAATTAAACATATTCCAACAAACTGTTTGAAGAGTCTTTATTTGACTTTTATACTACCTTATAACAAATGAGGCTAAAGGCCATTAGCATGCTTGGTGCTTCATGCCTTTTGAACATTCATCAAAGTCACCTTAGGAAACAGAATATTGCAAAAGGTCCTGGTTTGGTGCAGCACAAACTAATAAAAGGCAGACCTGGTTGCTGTGAAACACAATGAGCTTTTTACCATTGCTCACTTTTATCTACTCAAAACCATACACAAAAAAATGTGTTTAGAACGTTATTGCAGGCTCATCGACAGAGCATCAATCTGTAGCGTATTAAAAAATAATCTTGCCCACTTCTCCGTGACTAGTCAGAAGTAAGAGAAAAAGACATTTGTATTCTGAAGCCATCACAGGTACTGAAAAGGTCAGCAGCTCCCTGCTGCAGGACCGGTGTGATTCTGCCACCACTTTTCTTAATTTGAGACGACACGTTTTCTCCTATTATAAATGCACATGGCAAGGACAAATAGCAGCATGTAGCATTTCTGTAAAAGGTGCCGAGCAAGTTATCCTGTAGCTCTCAGCTGTATTGTTTTTTAGGCTAATAGTTCATGTTGTAATACAAGCCTTGGAATACAAGTCTCCTCTTCTCTTACATTTGCATGAAATCTTAAAAGAATTAAAATTTGCTTTCACATGTACTCTATAGTCCTGCAGCTGATAAATACTTCATAATCTCAACTACTTAAACCATGCCCGTTTCCTAGGATGTATGTGTATTTGTGTTGGTCATTTCAAGCTAAAGATCACTGAATTCCTACATCAATAAAAATAACTTACATGCTATAGTGCTATAGTGCTATAGTGAGGAAAATGACATTGACCCAGTGATGCAAATTGCATACAGCAGCTCCAGGACACTAAGGTTTCTTCACAAGATGGTGCTCATGAAAAAACGATAAAAATAATCATAACATTTTCTGTTAATTCACCAAGGATTACAAAACACATGATGATCTTACAGTACGTTTAAGATGTTATTCTTCATTTGTCTAGCGAAGATTTAAGGGACTGCAAGTCGTATTTTCAAAACTACACGTGAACAGCAAGGCTCATGAAATCTGGGGTCTGTAAAGTTATTTAACTACAAATGATAGGCAGGGACCATAATGTCAAAAACAGTCAACGAGTTTTATGGTGAGCTGATTAGCACAAAACATAATCTTATCTCCCTGAATGATAAGAATGTAGCCCTTGGCGCTGTGCTCAGTCTTCATGTTCTGCTTTATCTGCACTTCACTATGCTTGGCCTGAGTGAATCCTTCCCTCCCTGAGTTTTAATAATGAGCAAAATTAGATTTCCATACTTCACTTCACTGTGTTCATCCCCAGCCTCACCCCCCCCCCACACAAAATCAAATACAAGATTTAGGACCACACTCATTTCATACCTGTTAGGTATTAAACAATGTTCATAGTAAATCCCATTAATAAACCATGCCTTCACTACAATGCTATTATAAGAAGCAAAATATGTGCATAATAAAGTACAAATGTAAAGTGAAAGATTTTATTGCAGACTCATAGAATATTAAGTGCAAAATGAATTAGAATACCTCTTTCAAAATCGCTCTTTTTGCCTTGTTATAAACACATTTTAAATGGCATTGCAGGACAAATCATTAAGTCCTGCCTGTAGCAAACAGAAACATTGCCAATATTACACACATTATTCTCTCAGGAGCATGATTCAGCATTTATATTTTGCACCACTACTGATGATAAAGAGATTCAGGGCATTAGCATCAAGGACTGACTCGCAGGCTTCTCAGATGTTCTGTAATTAAATGGAGTAGCAAGACCAAGGCTGTATGAAGAATGAGGTGAGTGGGAAGATACTGATCTTAAAAGATTAGATTTATGGTGGTGAAGCTACTAACATGACAAAACACAACACTTGTCCCAGAATGGCTGCAAAATGAGGTCACTGTCTTATGTATCTGTCAAAAACCAAGTCATTCGAAGTGTGATCAAACTACAAATGCAGTACCAGTGAAAGCAATGATATCACTAAGTACCATTTTCCACAGTGGACAGCACTAGCCCAGTCTAATTCTTAATTAATCTACCCCTGCAACTAAGAACACTTTAACAATAATACCAATAATTAAAAGCAGTAGCAGTCATTGTAGTCTACTCACTATCCTTTGTGGTACAGTATATGCTGTAAAGATGCTGAAAAGATGACAATGGAAAATAAATGTGTGGGCAACTACAATTGATTCTCTCTATTTCATTCACTGGGCTTCTGGCTGGACAATAACATTGGTATTCAGGCAGTAAATCACAGGGAATCAGGACTTGTTTTACTTACAGTATGACGACACACTGTTAACTTTTAGATGACCGGGGTCTGAACCAGTTGCTTCTGTACACCGTGATGGAAAAGCATTGCGAGTTTATCATGGAGAAAACTTTGAAAGACCATTTGTATAATCACTGCTGCAGAAAATATCTTGTGTTGAAGCTCTTGACCTGTACTAGTCCTGAGTTACAGATTGGTTGACAAATGGTAGCATTCATCAGAATGGGCCTCTTAGCAGCTTCTCTCTATCCACAGTGCTGAACTCTTGGTGGACAACACTCCAGTCTTCTGTAGAAAATACCGTACAAACATACTGATATTTTCATACTAAATGCACTGCATTGCTATTACAACTGACCAAAAAAGAACAGTACCTCCCCTCAGCGGAAGGGGTCAAATGTCACAGGCTGTATGACCAAATAATGTGTCAAGTACATAGGTCTGTTTCTAATATTTAGGTTTTGCAAGAGCCAAGAGGAAAGAGAATCCGGTTTTCATCTTCAACCAAACAGCACCTGTCAGTTACAAGTAAGATTCCACAGGATGGACAACCAGATCTTTTTAGGTTGCAGAATAAACCTGGCTGTGGCTCACACCACTTCACTGAGCAGCCTGACTCCGCTCAAGAACATTCGACAGCTGTTTTCTATGAAGGGTGAAGGGCAGGGCATATATTTTGATGATCTCCAGATTTATGTTCTAAGGGTACGGGGGAGGTTCATCAAACCCTCAGAATGTGCAGTCTCCTATTAAAGACAATTGAGAAGTAGATGTCAGCCTCCTTATTTCATTATTTGCCTGGTATTTGTAAGGTAGAAATGTTGCAGAACAGGAAGCAGAGGAAGGAGAATTAAAAAAAAACGTCGTTTTCAGTGTTCATTTATTTTCGAAGGACTAACATTCAATTTGAATATATCCAAACGGATACAATTTACTAATAATTAAATGCAAGGCTATATTTAAAATTGCGGATGCAGAACATTAGACACGTCACAATAAACATACTCCAGCGTGGCAGACTGCGTTAATTCTAGAACCACACACAGCGGTAACAATTCACGGACAGGGCTAATCAGCAGGTCAGGAACACGCTAACAGAGTGGATAAGATCAGAAATGCTGATTTGCAATATAAAATGGATAATTCAGGATGCACCTGAACGGTGGTTTTGTACTGCTTGACTGCACAAACTCCCTTTGTGGAGTCAACCTTGGAACATCCAGTCAGTGCCCTGGAGAAACCTAATTCCTAATTGTACACATCTCGTTAGGGACTCAGTCTCTAGAGGAATGGCCTGTTCAATTTCGGGGGGGTCTTTATGTCAAATCTCTTGACTAAAGGATAGAAAAAAAAAAGCTCTAGCCCTGGTTGGTTTGCTCCTGAAACACCGCAGCAATTTCCACACTCTACGAGCCGCTGTAACATGAAATTCTGGAAATCAACCTCTGAATAAATGTATTTCCTTTCTTCCAAACTAGAGTGCTCATTCATAACGGACATTTAATTACAGTGCAAAACTAAACGGCAATTGCTCTTTAAGAGAAAAACGGCATTTTACAGTACATCAAAGACATTGGGAAAAGCTTCTATTCAGAAGCAACTAACGCTTACTGTAGCTCTGTATGTTATAAACTCCTGTTCACGACATTCTGAAACATATTTAACGTTTACGAGCAACAGTATATGTTAAAGCAAAAAAAAAAACCATTGAAGAATTCCCAGCGTAATAGAATACATACTTCTTTCGGTTTTCTGCGGTATGTAAATAATTGCCTGTATCGATAAGTAACCACAGCACAATTCATAGAATATTCCTGCAAAGCAACGTACATTTCAGTAGAATTTTATCTGTATTGAGGCAACTCTTACACAATTATTACTAAATTGTCTTAACCCATAGACAAAGGTAGCAATGATAAAGGATAGACATCTGTGAAAATGGCTTCATACTTGTCTGAATTTTCTTCGGAAACCGTGAGTGATCTGTGCTCAAGTCGGCAGCTGGAACAGGTCCCGGTCCTGTTACCTCTTCAACTGCAAGTCACTTCTGTAACCTGCGGTACAGCGCTGAACTACACAGTAACTCTCGGCGCACACCGCGGGAGGTTTGCTGGTTAACCATTGTGGGAGAAAAAAAACAACGAATGCTGCTCCAGAGATATTTTCAAACTCCACAATCAGATCTTAAATACTCCTGGAGGTGATCAAAGTGGAACAGGAATATAGCCTCATAGCACAGGGTTAAACAGTGAAGAGCACAAATATCAAAATAGGGATTACTTCAAAACAAATGACTGGGCGCTAGGGATGATACAGTTAATACAGGCAGAAAGGCTGCCGCCGGACCCTAAATTGATAATGAAGATTAAATGTGCCCTACTCTTGGCGGTTTTTTTCTACCGTGCAGTGATTAAAGATATGTACTGTATGTTTTTCCCCTCACACAACACAAAATGCTCTGCATTCATTTACAGTAGGTGACACTTAAACCCCTACTTCTCACCCGTTTCTCACGAACACCATTCACCAAAAAAGCACAGAATAAACAGAATAAGTAGCGGGGTGTAAAAAAGTAATTAGGAGTAATTAATAAAATATGACAAGGTGTGTGCGGGGGGTTTATAAGATTTAAACATATTGATCCCACTACATCTCTGTTTCTATCAAAGTATATATTTTTTTATGAATTCGTCATACCTTAATGAAAAACGTTTCATCTTAATCATACGCATAAGCTACACACCTGGACCAAGCATTTATACAAAGCCCTTTGTACACACCTACTGTATCACCGAGCTTTCTTCTTAAAGCACTAATTAAAGAAATAAGCTACTCAGTTGCGCGAATCGCATACCGTCATGTGTTCAACTGACTTTGTAGATATAGGTGTTGCCAATCCATTTACTCTTTCAAAACAGCCCCCGTTTTGATGAAGAATGTAATACAAAAATAAAGGGATACAGCGGTAATTTGTTTTCTTAGGCTTCATCAGCTGCCAGTCGTTGAAACTAGTCCTAAAGCCGAAGACCCCCGAGATCCGCCAGTCTCCATTAATCTTTAAAATGGCAGCATTTACATGGACAGCAAACGACCAAACTTACCAGGGAAGACGCACGAAATGTAACGACGCCAGGGAGAGGGGGGGAACAGATATTCCCGGGGCTTTCGCAATCAGCAAAAAGTTTCTGCCTTCCAGTGTGGACACCTCAGACGTGTAAAGGAAACTCTGCGCTGTGTTTGACCCCCCATAATCCAAGCCATAAAAAAAAAATGTGGCCAAAGCGTAAAGCTGGACTAAATTGCAGAAGTCATCCAACCTCTAGTGAATAATGGAAAGTTGTAGTTTCCATTGGTGGACGCGCATTGTCCGGATTCCCGAGTCTTCCGTGGATGTCTGTGGGCTCAACGCGCGCCTTCACGGTTTCCTCGGAGTTGCAGCCAGAGGTCTGTGCAGTTTGTAATGGTGAGTTTTCAGCTGGCAGACAGGGGTGATGGTGATATTGCCGATATTACCCTGAATCCCCGCTGTTGCTATGATACCACAGCAGTGACGGGCTGAAACGGCTGCAGGATGTGAATAATTGCCTTCTTAACTATCCTTTTAGTATAGTAACCAGCCCCTTCCTCTGTCCGCATCTAGACGAGCAGCTCCCCCGCCTGCGAGAAAACCGAGGTTCAAAACGGAGAGCGCAGGTGTGGGAAACACACAAGTGCGCTCGGCGACGTGCATGGCAGCTGCACTCTGCACGGCCACATCAGCAGCCTGTGCAAGATATCACCTGGGTTCCTTCACAAGCGTGACCTCCTCGCCGTGATGTCAAAAAGCACAAAAGCCACATTGCCTGTGTGCGTACCGACGTCACGGCAAGGCGATCAGCTCTGACCTGTCGGCAACTGGTTAAATTGTTAGATGAACATCTTCGCTGGAAAAAAAACAAAAAGGCATCGCAGAATGAAATAAATTGCGTTCACCCCGTCTGCTTTCGCAGGGTTCACATAGTGCAAGATATTCGTCCAGAACGTTAAGGCAGTGCGCCTTAAACGAAACTGTTCCCAGAGCATGTTTTTTTCCAAGCCATAATCTACATCACCGCAATTATTTCCACAGGATCTGAGAGCTGGAGCTGAAAATAAACATGCCAGCTGCGTGGGATTTGACAATATTCCACTGGGGGGTGGAGGGGAGGGGGCAATGTTCACATCCGTTTCAAGAGCATTTTTTAGAGACTTTTAGCGTGAAACTAGATCCGTTATTTACGAGCAATTACCAAACGATTACTATCAACTATCAACATAAATACATCCCTGTCATGGAACTGCTATATGTGTTTTATATTTGCAAAACCTTTTGTCTGGTAAAAAAATATTTACTTTTTTGGATAGCATTGTAAATTCGACGTACGATTCTTTTAAATATAGTATATAAACAATACCATTAAAACAGTAAATATAGTTCAGAAATTATATGAGCTTTATGCTGATGGAAGGTACAGTAGCTAGACAAAACACGTTATTTTTCTTTTAGAAGCTGCAATGGTTAGAAATGCTGTAACGGATTCGGGTTCTTGGGCTTGTGCCCTCGCCGCTCCCGCTCCAGTTCGTCCCTCACCGCATGGGCTCGAACCCGGGCCTCCAGCGTCGCTCAACAGGGGTCTTGCCGGCTGAGCTAAAGAAGAGCTTCTTCAGCCCGGGCGGCAACATCCCTGTTAGGCGCAGGGGCGTATTTGTTACAATACTAATAAAAAAACATAACCTGGAATTTGCAACTAGTAAACCTAAGAAGTACTGTGAATTAAAGTCATTGTGATCTTCAGTTGAAACAATGTTAAACACTTATTCAATTTATTTAAATACATGTTCTTGGTGAAACTGAAGGCGTGTTCGCAAAGATTTGCAAGTCAGAGACTAGTCTGGAATGCGCTTTTATATGCATTTGCTCAAACCTGTATATGGTAATTCTTGCCCATTGTCGTTGCCATTGTATATAATATTATATAGCTCTTTCAGGGCCATTATTTGGTGAACATTTTCATCATAAGAGCAGCATACGGTCATCAAATCATTGTGATGACCAGTGAAGAAAATGAATGTCCTTCATTATTCTACATTATTCTACAGTAACATGATGGCATTTCTGCATACTGCAGCAGGCAAGAAATTGCAGATGACTCCAAGACTGAATGACCATTGGAAAACCAACTAGTTTTCAGTTATACTTCATGTTCAGGGACATTTTCAGAAGTGCGGTCAGATTCTACTGATGAAAGAAGCTGATGAATATAAGGGGATAGCGTACTTGATATGTTGGCAGAGGAAGTGACAGTGCTGGTCAGAGATCAGTACTGTCACGTCCTCCTCACTCATGAAGGATGAGCCAGGGAGAAAATGCTGCAACATCGATGTTGGGGTGGAGGGAGAGGTGCTAAATCAAGATTGTCGTGCTGCGTACAGCCAGGGATCTTATGTACAGTATGTGGAGAAACGGAAATGTGAGATTAGAATTTAACCTCCTCCTGAGCTTCTCTTCAAAAAAACATTTCTGTAGTTCGGTCTAATTCTAATGAGGAAATGAGCTGATGAATATAAAAGGATAGCGTATTTAATACTTTGTCTTTAACTAGCCTGGCTTAGGAAACGACAGCGATGTCTGTAGAAAAGTGCTGTCACATCCCCCTAAGGATCCCAAGAAACACCCACACAGATTTTGAACACTGAGCTGAGACAAGTCGGTTCGGCTGCAGGCTTGCAGGGAGTGAGCAGGATGTGCCTTTAACATGAAATGAGTGACAAGTGCGCATGATGCACACTTGAGCTTGTTTGAACAAGTAGATACAGATCTGCAGTGAATGCGATGTGATATGCTTATGCCTGTTTGATCAAGACAATTCGGACATGCAGCGACTGAGATGCCGGCCGAAGCTTGTTTGATCAAGAAAATGAGGATGTGCAGTGAACGAGATGCAGGGTTGAAATTGTTTGACTAGATTCGGATACGCAGTGTTTTGGAGGAAGACTGACGGTGAATGAAGTGAATGAGAAGCACTTCTGACCAGGTGACAGAATGAGTCAGCAGCCAGGTGGCTTCCTTTGCAGCTAGCGGTGCTACAGTAGCAGGACTTGCTGGCTTGAGACTGGAACTCTGTAGTGGGCAGCAGAAGTGGCCCAGAGGAGTAGCTTAGTGTCAGGAAGTAGGAAGACAACATGCTGAGATTTGCTTGATGGATGAGAACGTTTTCCAAGCAAAACCCCCAAAGAAGAAGGAATATCAGCTACTGTACGCATTTGGCTGGAAGTTTTGGAAGGGGGAAGAGTGGAAGGTCAGCGCCTCGCCAGCTGGACACCAACTGAGGCAGGGGGAACAGTGGAACCCTTGAACTTGCTCTTTTGAATCTGAGGAGGTATATGATTATGTATACCCTGAACTCCACATACTCTACCTAAAGAAAACTTTTTAAGTCAGCTTTAGATCAATATCCTGCCAGAGATACAGTGAATACTGTTGCTCTACTGTAGACAGCATTATCTCTGAAGCCTTACTTTCTGACATAAAGTATAAATGGCTGACAAGCTTTTCCTACCTGGTATCCTCTGAGCAGGACATCTTGGAGTGTGGGTGCTGCCTTCCCTAAGGAATGCTATTAAAGATGTTTTGGAAATTCAATCATTTGATTTTGACAGAAAGATATGAACTTGTTGAAATGTGTTAATATCAACAATACCTGTTGTATATGAGTAACTATAATATTTTCTTATATATTCCTGCCACAATTTTGATATGGTGCAGCATTTTACAACATACAGTATGGTCCTTATCTTCGCCAGTAATGACTTAAGTACCCTGTGAGGAGACGAATGCTCTGCTGTTCTCTGCACATCTTGGAATCTACTGTAGATATGTCAGTTCTGCCTCCAATTTTACTGTATTCTCCCACTTTCAGCTATCACACTGGCTTGAAGAGATGAAGTTTATGTGCAGTTGTGTACATTATGAGATCTTTTACTTGTTAAAACGAATTGTAGATTCTTTGAAGTACAAAAATATTTTTACCACTATTGGTCAGATGGGGAAATCATCCCATTTTAGGTCAGCTTTCATTGGAATAATTATTATTTTTTAATGAAATATCAAAATGACAAACAAGATTCAGACATATATTCACCATGTGGCCAGAATACAGTACCAATATTAGTACCAATGGCTATTACCTTTCTTGGTGCGAATATAATGTAGTCGTGCATTTACAAGTAGGTTTAATATAGATAACCATTTTTTAATATACCTCTGCTACATCATATTCCTGAAACTGAAGCCATTCACAATGAGGAAAAAAACTTGTTTGCTAGCCTGAGGATGATCAGTTTGCTCATTGTGTATCACCGTTTACTGGAGGTGAGCACTCACATGTGGTAAACTGGAAGACATCCACAGATAAATACAACAGAGGTAGCAGAGCTGGGTTGTTTCTTCCGAAATTTGCCCCAAATGGGTGGTGTGTTGTTAAAAAAAAACATTGATATTATTTGAGATTTGAGATTATTTGAGAGTTCAGTTTAAAATAGCATACAGCAGCATTCAATGATGAAACCCACTAGAACAGATCATACACAGCATTACTTTGGTGGTCAAAGGTTCTGTAACCAGTATGCTGGTGGTCAAGAGAAAAATAAAGTCAGAATTGATTCTGGACTCCAAAGTATAGGTACTGTGGCAAAGTGGAACAGTTTTAGGGCTTTGTACTCTTGACAGCAGGTTTCAAAACCTCACTGGGAGCCCTGGTGATGTATCCTTAAGCAAGGAATAAGAACCCAGATTTCTCTAGCCTATATTTGCATGTGGAGAAGTTCTAATTGTAATCTCTGTAGGTTGCTTTAATTAATGAAGGGTAAAATAGGGGCAGGGTAATAGTAGAGAATTTGTATGAGATCTTTAAACAAGAATTAGCTTCTGGGGAAAATTAATGGCGATGTTTTGCATGTAGATATTAACAACGAACAAATTTACTTTGAAATATTACCTAGATGAAGACATACATCGTGGAGCCCTCTCTTGTGAGCTGACTTGCCCCACTTTCACTAACTCTCTTAGGGTTATATATCTCAGTTGGGCTCTCAAGGATCCCAGCACAGCGTACCTTACAACTTTTCGGTGTGAATAATTGGTATATGGTTCACTTTCCTATACATAAAATACATAAAAGATAAATTTTCTTTCCCATTTTTAGGACAGTAATTTTTAAACCTCTCTTAGATATAGTGGGTGGCTGTTCAACACATTAGCAATGCTATCAAATTAATAAGCATAACAATAAATATTAAGGCAATGTTATGATGTTGTAAATTGTCCCATCATGAGTGATCAATGTTTAGGCACAGGGTAAGCTCTTTTTTTTTACAAAAAATGAAACTTTTTTTTCTTTTATGAATGATTCATGATTTTTTAAGAACTGTGCTTCATATCGAACTGAGGCTGAAGTTAAAAACTCATAAAGCCATTAGGTGAGTACATGAATCAGTGTTAGAGAACATGGTTTTCTTTTGAAAGTATTTTAATCATCGGTTTTTGAACAAGTGATACTACAGCAAATTATCTGGAGTGTAAATTAACTTTTTAAAAATATACTGTACCATGGCCGCAGCACTTTACAAAGAACGAGACAATTTTAAATTTCCCACATGTACATGGACATGAAGGGACTGGGAATTGGTGATTTTTCTTGCTGAACAGTAACTAATTAAGGCACACCAAAAACATGCTCTATGAGAAAGCAGGTCTACACTCTGAAGAACAGAAGAAGGCTTTATTCAGTGGAGGAAAATAAGAAACTATAAAAATTAGAATCATTACCTCTGTCACAGGGAGTTCTCATTCACATTCTTAATTGTCGAGGTGCATTTCGATGTCTCAATCCATGGCTAACCAGACCATCTCAAATATTCACTCGGATAGGATGCTCTCATAACGCAGAACTATATTATAAACATGCAAACAAGATCTCAAATAACACATATTTGAACAAGGAATTAATTCAGTCCTGCTGTAAGGCATAGATAGCCATCAGTAAACCCATTGCTCAGTCACAATCATAGTTCCACATTCAAGTTGTACTGGTCCTTAAACCACCCCACAGAAAACCAAGACAAGATCAATCTCAACAGAAGAAATACCATACATGTAAGCTCAAGGTAGATGTGACACAAACACAGCAGTGTAGGGTAGTTTGCCCTTACATATTATGCAGGGTTTAATGCGTGCTTTCACACTGTACGTTTTTTACAGAAAGCACAGTGAAATGTTTCAGGGAGTTCTTTTTACATGACCCTTCTCTGTACAGTAATTTACTATATCTCACTCTGCGCTTACCAATGGCTATCCCAGTTATCTCAGATGTATAATAATTTATTAATGCTCTTTTTTATTCCAACCTTCATAGAGGTATTTAAAAACAAAGTAATTCATTCAGCTCTTCATTGGTTATTTGAAGTCGTGTCAGTTAAATTATTGTAATGAGAGAACATGCTAACGAGTATAAAGGAATAGTACTAATACAGTACTTTGGCATTAACAAGCCTAGCTAAGGAAATGACTGCACTGTTGCATCCCCTCTCACTAACTGTATGAGTAATGAACCAGGGAGGCAGCTACAACAAGTGAAGTTGGAGTGGAGGGATAAGTGCCAGAAAAGATGTGCACAGAGCCAGGGAGTATTTATTTGACCTCCTCATAAACTTCTTAACTTTTTAACACCAGATGTTATATAATTACCATTATCTGTAATTATATGTTGTTTTTCATTGTATTTGAATGCATTATACCGTACATATAGGTGTTTCCAAGGAAAGTGGAATCAGTAATCCAGGAAAGTGTATGCATGAAAACATGCATGCACATTCTACAGTATGTTTACACACAGAATATTAAACGAAGGGGAATGTACAGTAGAAAGAGAATAAATGACAAAACCCTGCTTTTGATGTGTATGTGATTTATTTTGGTGATCCAAATGCCTGTATTATAGAAAGTGTAAAGCCACCAGTTAGAAACTATTTTACAGTTTACAAGTATGCACACTTTTCAGTTCAAAAGATTTTTGTATTTTGGGGGAAACTCTAATTGTGCTGTGGCATGTACCATGCTCTACAGAGAAATTACATTGTTTAGGAAAAAAAAACAGGATTATACAACAGAACGAGACAGAATCAAGCAATTTAAATTATTTGTGTATCTTTGAATACTGGGTTACAGCAAACCCCATAAAAGGAAACAGTTATTTAAAACTAATACATTCCTATACATAGTGTTCAGTACAGATGTTCAGGTAATAATATTTAAGCTGCTCCCACCTTTTTATTTTTTTAAACAAAGTTTACAACAGGAACAATAACAAATTGATCAAAAATTTCAATAATAAATATATACCATTCTTTTTTTATACTGTATTACAATTTTTTGCTAAGTATAAAACAAATAATAACACAGTAAAGTAATTCAGTTCTGGAAATCCACACAAAGTTGTAAAGGCTTTCTTAAATGGCCAAAATATGAGTCATCTTTCTATACAGAATACATAGCACTTGTTATTTATAGAAGAACATAAGAAATAAGAAAACTTAATGATGAGAACAGGTCATACAGCCCATCACAGTTGGCCATTTTTCTATACAATAAGCAATCCTATTGAAGCAGTAAAGTTAGTTTTCAAACACACAAATGTCTTTGTCTCCAGATTGTGGGTTTAGTAGCCTACTGCATTCCACACACTGATAATGAAGACATTGAAAGTTCTGAAAACCAAGTTTGATAAGCCGTAATACAATCACTTAGTTTGTAGTTTGCAATGACATATTTTTCTCAAATTTAAAAGAAACATTAAAACTGTTGAAATGTCATGCCTAGCACCAGCTACAAAACCAATTACAATATTATACAATAGAATGTACTTTACTGTAAAATATGGAGAACTCTCATGTTGAAAAGAATTATATTTCTTTACAATTAATATTTCTTTATATTAGCAAGAACATTTTGCATTTATCCAAATTATTAATATTTCTAAAATACTTTTGAAAGTATAAAATATTCATTTTTTCACAATTAAAACAAATCCTTTTGGTATTCAAGAGTCTTATATATATATTAATTTCCTTCAATCCAGCAATTGCTTCTAAATACTTAACTAGTCCACAATAAATAAGTGAATCCTTACGTGTGGTCAAATTATACAGCAGTTGTACAGAGAAGAACAAAATTAAATAAGACAACACAGCTTTAGTTATCTCTTAGTTCTCATCCACAAGACAAGATCTCACTGTGCAAGTGAAGTAAAAGGCTGCAGGTTTCACTTTCTCTGTTGTATTCTAGGAACAAATAGCACCTCGATGGCTCAGGTTAGAAACGCTAAACCACCACAAAAAAAAAGTGTGTTTGGTGATTGTCAGCTCTGTAGTCCTTCAGTTAAAAAGCAAACAAGCACATAAAAATGCGGACTGCACCTTTGTGCAATTAAATAAGCCACTGTATTTTAATGGCATTAAAGGCAGACAATAAGTGGAGGCTGTGTCCAGTGACTCTGTACAATGCACTAGGGAAATAGAGCCACCGGACCCAAAGTCCATGGTCAATGACAGTCATTTAGTAATAGCAAAAATCTATTCATTCTTATCTCTTTAGCATATTTTATACACCAAAGTTGTTATGCCACATTTGTGTGCTGGCTGCTTAGGAGATCGAGAGCTGTCTTTTGCTTCAGGTATTCAGCTCGTTGTTTCCTGATGTTTTTTCTTCTGCATACTGAAACATCAGGATGGAGTTGTAGATCTTCAAAGCTGGACCCAGTTTGATGTTCATGATCTTTACTATGTCGGTCTGAGTCATCAGCAAGAAGGCCTCTCCATCGATCTGCTGTAAGAGAACACACAAGTCACAATGTCTGATTATTGTCTAATTCAAATATAAAGATTTTAATACCATTTAATATATGGTAAACAGGTATGGATTCTTTTAATTTATTTTTATGGCTTATTTTCTTTATACTTAATTGCTTCAGTCTCTTTTTCCATTGTGCAATGTTTTCTATGTTCACTCTGAAATGCAGATTAATTTAAAAAAAAGTCATTAATAATAATGAGAAAGTAAATGCAGGTACAGCAACTGGTTGAGTGAGAGGTGGGAGCGAGTAAGCCTGTCGCCCCAGCCTGAGGCAGTCGTTGGCTAATAGCATATGCAGTTTCTAGAGAAAAACCTTTATCCAGTGTTGCAGAGAAAGACATAACAATGAAATCATTTTTTACTTTCATACTTAGTTTTTGCCATGGGCAATAAATAAATGTGTGTGTATATATATACAGTAGGTGGATAAAGCTAATAATAATGGTAAAAATCCGATGAAGGGCCACTCTTGGCCTCCATCTGACCCTATTGGTTTATAGATGGAGTGAGCCAGTCTGCTGCAGCTCCTTTGCCAAGCAGTTCTGGGCTGTGGAGAATCTCCACGCACCTGTGGAGAAATACTCGCGCGGCGCTATACAGCAGCTCTTCAGGAACATGCTGTGCAGAACTGCTCGCACTAGAGCTGCAAGAATGAAGGCGGCGTTCTTATTTCCGACAAGTGAAGAAAACGTTTGTGCTAGTGAAAGACCCAGATTTTGCATCTGGGTCTACTCGTTAACTCGTTTACAAAAAGACGTTCTTTATTGATGACATCAGTTATGAAAAGGTACAGACAGAGACTGACTGTTGTAACGCACGAGCAGATGTGGGACTACACTGAAAGAATAGTAAATGGAATATCTACCCTTCATAACACTGTACTCTGTTCTGTAAACTGAACACAACTTTTGTATTTCAGCAATATATATTTTGTCTAAAAGTATTAGCATATTACAGTTGTGAGCCCAATTTTAGATATGATACATCAGATATGATTTACAGTGTTCAAGTTATTTATGAGGTTTGTGATTTTTCTCCACTAACAGTTCACTTCATATTCTCTCACATATTCTATTTTAATATACATGAAACAAAGCAGTTTTTTTCTTTATTGGAATGTTTCTGTAGACATTCCTCAAATCCACTTTGCCAATAATTGTCAAGTCCCCGATGTCAGAAAGTTTGACACTTGCAAATGTATCCTGTAATCTGTAGTAAAAGCTACATTGCACCTGTTCCACATAATTAACCGGATATTATAAAAGGGAATTAATATTCATTACTTTAAATGCAGAATGTAAAACACCAGGGAGTCTTCTAGCAAATGTATCTCTGCTTACCTCATCTTTAAATTGCTTGGCTGGCTCCTCACAACCAGGGAGAGAATGCACAAAGCTTGCCACCTAGACAGAATGAGAACATCTCATTATAATAAAAGTTTTTTAAAAAGTACTTTAAATGCTACACTTCCAGAATTAGCTGTAATTAGAAACTTCTCAGTTTTTATTGCTCTGTCTTACAAAGGACACACACCCACACACCAGGTACAAGATGACTTTAAAACAAAGTAAACAAAAGTACTACACAATGCTTCTGTGAATTGTTGAATATCCTCACCACACCCGGCCTTACTTTTGATCTAGTAATTTACTGTACATTAAAGCAGCAGCACTGCTAAAGTAAATTACAGCGCCCAAAGCTGCAAAACCATGAATAATTTGTAACACACTGGGACTGGGTGTGCCTTCTTGTCATCCTTCTAAAGGCTGCTTTCACAAACAACTGCTTCCATGAAGCCTGAAAGATTACGGGAAATTATCCGTCTCTGTTGTCACGTGCTTCATCCAGTCTGGTTTTTCCCTTTAACAAGTTCCTTTGTCTTCAGTCCTTTCTGTACTCCTCAGCAGCTTCCTTGTGTCACTTGTGCTAAACAGTCGAAAGTGAAACACTGGGGTGCCTTCCACACCCTGAATACCTGAGGCGGGTGACTTCTTCTGGAGGCGTTAAATATCCTGAACAGCTTCCCAACAGTTTCTGGGTCTTCCTCGTTTTCTGACGTTTAAACTGGCTCTCCATGTCTGTTTTTTTCAGTGTTTTGATTGGGGCTATCTGTTTTTTAGGACTCTGCCCCCCCAGGCCAGATAGGGGCAGCTAAAATACAAGTGCAGCACTGTAGCCTAACTGTTAGAACTCTGCATTTCTAACCAGAGGATCATGGATTCAAATGTTCAAAAAAGCATCAACACACTGCCCGTGATGTGAGTCTGTCGCTGATTTATTCTGTAGTGTTTTTTTTCTGTACAGTGAACACAGCCTGGAAGCTGAATGCCAGTTTGCATTTTTGTTGTACATCTGCATTAAACTCTTAATGCTGGCATTTCCAGTATGTTTGTGAGCATGTTTTAAACCCATTCTATTACTGTACAAATGAGATCACACCACAATTTAAATGACTCAATATTACAAAAATATTTTAGTATCCAAAATAATTGAATTTAGTTATGCAACAGTATTAAGGTTTGGAAAACCTTATGAAAGTGCTACTGCAAATGCACATATTCTAAATGCTTTTGTGAGAATGTAAGGTCACTGGGAAAGTTTTTTAAATATTTGATTTGTTAATCTGAAAAGGTCACAGTTTGTCAATAGTGACTATAAAGAAATGAGAACAGGGCAAATACAGGGATGCCAGTTGGTCTGGAATATTACACTGTCAGCACAGGACTGTTACAAGACAGTATGATCATGAAGACTGGTAGCAGTGGTGGTAGTTTTTTATATAATGTTATATTTGTATATTCCACATCTTGTATTTGTAAAAGGAGTGGGGAGAACTATTGCAGGAGAATAA
The DNA here is from genome assembly GCF_059453375.1 of Lepisosteus platostomus. Lineage (NCBI taxonomy): Eukaryota > Metazoa > Chordata > Actinopteri > Semionotiformes > Lepisosteidae > Lepisosteus > Lepisosteus platostomus. Next base: position 4,720,875 of record NC_142618.1, on the reverse strand, counting down.
GAGGATATATCCAGACATTTATTCCAATACTTATTTAAGCAGTAAGACAGCACTGTTTCCCTGAATTAAATACTGTAGCAAATTGAATAACATCACATGTACTAATACACAGACCAAACAAAAAGCATGTGTTACCATCTTTCCCTTAAATGCCTGGTTAAAAAGCCCACTCTATAAAATCTGACATAAGGACAAGCCAAAGTAGTGGTTATTTTTGTGATTCATTGACATTAAGGTCCTACAGGAATTAAACAACAGAAGATCTGAACTCTCACAAGGAAATCATGCTACAAGTAAGGCAGTCGGCTATATTAATTCATTAAAAACCTTAATTATATTTCTAAGGTTTTTAACACAGTTTTTACAAGAGATGTAAAGAAGACTTAACAATAATGGAATTTGGAATTTGCAGAATCTGCCCTTACCAAGGCCTCCCTGCTAAGGCATCAACAGGTCACACTTATTAGTGGTCACTAATCAACTTTGTAGTCACTTTTAGTCACATTTTACTCATTTACTGTACAACCACCACCTTGAATTAAAGAACTATAGTAGTTAAAGGCCTGTTTAGTAAGTACATTTTCCACTGGCATTTTATTTAATTTTAATAGGACCAAAACACACTACACACCTGACCAACGCATAGTAAATGCATTTAACTTTGTAATGCACCACCATCTACAACAAGCCCTTAGAAGATTTAGAATACTGTGCACACGTTTGGTCACCACATGACAGAAAAGATATTGCAGCTCTGGAATCAGTCCAGATAAGGTCAACCAGAGATATATGGGCATAAAGGCAAGTCCTACACTGACACGCTAAAATAACTGAACCTTGACCAAATGGAATTACAAGGGAATCTGATTAAAATATTAAAAAATCCCCAAAGGCACTGACAAGGTCAATCAAGGGGATTCAGTGAAACATGAACCAGAGGACTGAAATGGAAACTACATGGAAGTGCAATTCAAACCAAGAACAGGAGGAAACTTCTTCATGCAACCAGATTGCAAGTCTATAGAACTAGCTAACCAGCCATGTTGTTGAAGCCAATACACTGAGTTCTTTCATGTCTGGATGAGATCCTAAGATCAATTAGCCATGAAAAGTGGGCAGAATAACCTCCTGTTGTTTGTAATCGGTCTTATTTTATTAACATTATAAACGTACTTTCAACTGTGAGCAAAATGTGCTTCTTCCAAACAAGATTAATGACTTCTCACCATCACAAGGAAGGCCTATGTGGCCTTTCAGACCTCACATTTCCCATATGCTTAAATAAATGTTGCCTTATTTGAATTGTTGAGCACTTTTAAAATGAAAACTATTCAAATTAAACAAGAATTTCATTTAAAAAGTAATAATTTTGATTATTAGAACAGGCATTTACTGACAAAGATAGCAGGTAATAGGAGACAACTGATAACAGGAGAAATTCCAAGTGAAAAAGCAATTGAAAGCCGACTATCACTATCACTATCACTATCACTATCACTATCACTCTGTCTCAGTTTTGGATCACATTTTGACAGACCATTCGCCTAGGGACAAACTGCAAGCACGGATACTGTAAAGGATAAGGTACAGCAACGAGCAAATACAACTACAAACACAAATACAACAGTCCTCTTGCATTAACTAATGTTTACATAGATTTAATTTAAATAATTTAAAACTATGATAAATACTAAACTGTTGGGAAAGTGGTTGTAGTCCTTACATTTAAGCATTAAAATGGATTAGAAATAGTACTGTAAATCAATGTAGGATGAAAAAATAAAAAGCTACAGATAACAACACTGCACTGTTGTTTTTCTTCTTTCAAGGCAAGCTCTGAATAAGCAGTTGTATGTGTAAATTCTGGCAGTGGGAGTTTGGCTTGATCCTTTTAACTATAACATCCTTTAACAGCTTGTCTACTCCTTTAGTTTGCTGTTACTAAAATCTGCATCTTAATGTTCCTAAAACTAAGAATAATTATCAATGTGTATGCTGTTTGTTGCTGTTGTGCCACATTTTAGAAAATAACATACTACCAATTTTTCAAAGACATGGACCATCTGCTTAGAGATTTCCCATCAAAGCACTGGCCAAGCCCAGCCTTACTTAGGTACTAAAACCTAACACAAATACTTCATTTATGTGCCAAATGACTAGCAAATAGATCTAACTTCAGGACATTTGTATATTTGCAATAATTATCTCTTCAAAGGAAACAGAAATCAAAAATTGGGGGGGACCATCTGCATTTGGATTAAAACGATACATATGCTTCACCCTGGAAAATAAAAATACCTGCTGAGAGAAGATTCTTTAGATTAAACAAGAAATCACTCTTTGTATGAAAAGGTTACAATTTCAAGGGACTGAAATGCAAATCCAACATCAAACAATTCTCTTTTCTTTCTTACACGCATCAGGTTACTTGCTTAATTGAAAACACCTCTAAACAGAAGCAAATTCCTGCAGCAAAGTTCTCTCCAGCTGTAATCCATGACCATTTAAAAATAAAATCAAAATGCCGAACCTCAGTTTTAATGCACAAGAATGAAAAGAAGTTTAAATTTTAGATTGCATTTGCAAAATGCAGTTATTTTCTGATGATTATAAAAATAACTAGGTCTTTACCCACAGCCAAACTGAGCTTCTTGTTCTCTCCAGTGCAAATATGGCCAAATTCTGGTAACTCTTAAATGCTGGGTATAATAGAGCAAAACTATCAACATTTTAAATATTCTTTTTAAAAATGGTGAAAGCTATCTCCCTTCACATTTAAGAAACATATTAACAGAAAAATCAGTACACCCATTTATATCAAAATTCAGATCAACAGTTTGTAATGAGATCTATTTAGAATAATCTTCATGATTCAACATGCAATAAGACTTAACAAAACACCAGTAACATTAAGACACATTTTATTACATTAAACAGTTAAAATCTACTATTGAGGCAGTATATTTTTTTGGGAACTGGAATAAGATCAGAGCCCTGAAAATGTAAAGACTTCGTAGGTCTATTGTACTGTGAAAATGTTTGCATACAGTAACTCTGTGGAAGACTGTTCTATATTCTCATATATTGTAGACCTAAAACACAACTGGATCCTCATGAAAGTCTTATTAAAATATGAAAATGACATGAGTAAACCTAAATCAGAAAGCTATAAGATGTATTTTCATGTGAAATTTCTTCTTCCTAAGTCATTCTGTTGTGAACCAGGATCATTGTCTTGCCACCTGACCCACTCTGGGTTCAGCTTCAGCTGATGAATGAACGGCCAGATAGTCAATCAATGATTTTCTTCTCACTCAATTATTAAACCACCTTAATTGTGTAACTGTATGTAAACCAGGTGTGCTTTATTGCTTCACATACACTAATTCTTAATTCTTTTTTTTACTTCTGACAACACTGCATCTCAGACAGCATTGCAGTGGTAAATTTATACCCTTTATGTTACTTAGGTACAGACTCTTTTTCTTAAACTAAGGTACCATGGTAAGAAATTGTAATTGCCATAATTATATCAGGGATTCACAGCCTTCTTCTAGGCACTATATCAGAAGAAAATATTCACTCAGATGTCATTTGATTAAACAAAGCTTGCACACTTCACCAGAAGGAAATCTTATATCTGGGATATATGGCATATATTAGCATAACTATCCTTCCTTGCAAAGTCACCATCTGCACGAACAGCACCATCTGTTTGACGGACTAGGTGCACGGCAGCGCTGATTCCAAAAGCAGAAGTGAAGGAACAACACCAAGAAGAAACCACACACGTGACGCAGACGGCAAGGTGGGTATTTCTGTTCACTTTGACTGAAGCCAGTTACTGTGCGTGTCGCTGCCTTGGCGTGAAACAAATGAACAGAGTCAAGCTGATCCCACATGAAAGCATGCTAAAGGCAGGCTCTGCTTGGCCAGGGCGCCGGCAGCATCTGCTGTGCAGCAGTGTTACCTCATCTGCAGTCCAGTGGAGCACCTGGCTGGCCTGCACACCGGCCACCCCGGGCAGGAGCTTGCAGTGCTGCTCCCAGCACAGCGGCAGGTCGCGGCTGGGGTGGGCAGACATGGCTGACAGGAAGACAGACTGGTGCAGGGCCTGCTGCATGCTGTCAGAGCCGCAGTCTGCAAGAGAACAGAACAGGACAGCGCCCGGTTACTCCTGCGCACACCCCCCACGGACCTGTCATCGGCAGAGTGCAAGCGTCACCTGTGCAAATCAGGTTTTGAAAACAAGTGCCTGTTACCAGCTGAGCTCACAGATGACATTTCCAGCATCCCAGGTGAATAAATTCATACTATTTCAAGACGACCAAAAGTGTACTGAAAGATTTTCCTTGAGCTTAAAACACCTTTATTTTAGATTCGACGCTGAGTTTTACAATGAAATAAATATGATATAGGTTTGAGTGGAGGAAAGGAACAAGTACAGAAATGAAGAAGATGTACAGTTACAGCCAAAAAGTCTTGTCTCTGTTCACATTTATCAATGTGAAATTAATTTATCTTGTTCTTTCATTGAAATTTCATTCATTTAGACAGTTAGACATTTAATAGTCCTTCTACTTCACTATCAGGATAGTTATTTAATAAACTGTATAAAAACAGTAATTTAGGAAAGTTAGTACCTTCTGTATTTTTGCTAAATGTTCCTGCTTTTTAATGCTTTTGAGCCTACTTGCAATTTAATCAAACAAGTTTGGATGTTGTTGTCCCGTACCAAAACCATTTTCCACACCAGAACCTCAGTGGCTCGTTGGCCCAGAGCTCTTCCTGGTTTCTGTAATGTTAAGTGAACAGAGAGAGCATGTGCCCTCCCCTCTGGGTGGGACACTAGTCCATCCCAGGGGTAACATTACCTCCCACTTATACAGCTGGGAGGGCTGGAGAAACTGGGGTGAAGAACCTCACTCAGGGGTACGACAGCAGAGTCAGCAGCTGAGTCTTGAACCCAGAATCTGCCAGGCCAGGGGCAAAAAAAGACCAGGGGCAAAAAAAGAATAGAAAATATAATGGAAACAATATAAATGTAACTGTAGATTAACCAAGTATTTAATGTATTTCAAATGTACACCTAGGTTTCTCAGTGCTTAAATGTTCAATAAGCTTTCCCCTCACCTCCTTGCACCTTTCAGATACTATTACAGACAGGACCCTTTAGGAGCCTACTGGCTGAGCTCCCCCTGCTTCCATGTCAATTACCATTAAGTCATTGAAGGAATCTTCAGCCTCTCACACTGTATGATGCCACAGGAAGTGAACCGATAGAGTCAAGGTTAGCTGCTACAGCTCCGTTATTAGGCTGTACTGTAACAAGCTGCTGCTCCAAAGGGCTCTTTCAGTGTAGTCAGAGCTTTTTACTCTCTGTTCTTTGTTCCACAGTGAGAGGATAAAATACTTTAATAAGGGGACATTCCATATATATTCATCCCTTGAAAGCTATTGTAGAGTCATAAATTACTTTTATGACCTTTTCTGATACAAAATAAACAATTATAAGGCACAAAACATCTTTAACTGTAAAAAAACAACAACTACATATTAGAGCAACCTTAACGTTTCACACTTATCACTTAAAACATGAACACATTTACCTAAGTTAAATAATTGACCTAAGTTAAATACTAGAAAAATATCTTAATTGTCCTCAAGTGTTTAAGTATATACCTTTGTTTTTATATACAGTGTTTAAGGTATTTTTTTTATTTTAAGTACATTTATGAATCCTAAGCAGTATTCAGGAAGCAGTGTTCCTGGTACTGCAAATACTAAAAAATCCTACAGGGAAGACAAACATGCTTTCACTTTCATTGCCAGCTTGGAAAAACCTCAGTGTACTGCTGAATAATGCATACTAAATATTTCTCACAATGCTGAGGAAGAAAAGACCTCATGTTATAGCACATTTAATCCCAAAAGATTCCAAAGCACTTAAAATATGATAAGGGCGGCTTCACTTCCTAAGAGCTAAGCTTTCCAAAAGCTGCATACACTAGTGCCTAACATCTTTATTCATACCTCTGTGAAACAGGAACATTACATCATACTGTATAACAGAATGAGTCAAGGATTGGATAATGTGTCTCGTTCAATAAATTCTAAAAATGTTATACTCGAATTTTTAAGTCCATATTCTAGTAAAATATGGCAGGGATCTATTATGTTTTAGGGCTGTTTCGTATCTATGGGTCTTGAAGCACTTTTTAAGGACTTCAACATGTACAGTACTAGGACATTTTAGCCAGGCACCTGGCTTCTTCTACAAGAATCTTAAGCTTAGCCAAAAATGGACAATCGAGTATGACAATGACCCAAAGCATACATCTAATTAGTTCAGGTGGGTAGCTGCGTCAGCATGCGTAGGCTGCAAAGGAACAAGTAATAGGTTTATTCCCTGCTGGAAAGAGAAGAAAGAAAACACAAACCTTTTCAGGCCGTGGAGCCTTCTTCAGATCTAATACATCTAATTAGACAACCATTAACAACATAAAAAAAGATCTTCAGAATCAAGATCAGTTCTTGATCAGCCATCTCAATTCAATCGAAAATACATGGTCCGAAATACACTTGGGTGATACAGCAGCAGCCCAGCTACTGTACACTGACGAGTTGAATTACAATGTCTATTTCACATTAAATAAAAAGCATTTATGCGTCCTTGCATCTGCATACGCTATATTGCTCCTGCATGAAAGTATATCTGATGGGCTCCTTTTCTAAAGTGGCTCCAGGTGCATACAGTACATACTTATTAGATAGATCATGTGCTGCAGATTAGAGAAATGACGGTTCATCACAACAGGTCATCCTACATGCCTGCTGTGAGTCTCTATGCTTCTGTGGTCCAGCACGCTTCATAATGACACGCATAAAAGAAAGCGGACATGATTGTACATCACACACATAGAGCACAATCATAACTAAGAGATTTGTTTCAATGGTAAACATTAAGCATCTCTATTGCCACTAATCAGTAAAACAGTAGGAGATTTTTTTTTTGCAAGGGGCACCACCTGAGACAAATAATACAGGCCTGAACTGGAGCACACACAGTAGAGTTATTTATCTAAGGGCTTTCAAGTATTACCTGATTCCTTTGAAGCCTCAATTGTTACAGAATACAGCTGTTGAGCTCTAGTTTATCAAGAACATTTATATGCGGTATGTTTCATTTAAGTGCTCTTGCTTTTTCAAATGATAGTTATTTTGATATATGCTGTACACAGCTATCTGCTGCCAATGTACGGAATTTAAAAGCTTTGCCCGAAACTGGATAGACATTTGACATCTTTTAATTTGGTTTGAACTAAAAGGCTCAGAAGATCATGGGTTCAACCAACAACATGTAATTCAAAAGTGCTACCAAACAGCTCACAAAAAAGCAGGGAAAGTTCAGCTAATGTTGCAAAACTGAATAATTCACAGAAATAACAAGACACTGCCATGAATAAAATTAAATTTGTATTCAAGTATGCAGAAATATCAAAGGATCTTTGCGTGTTCTTGTTATTTTTTATTTCATACAGTAATGCCAATGATCAGAATTACCATCACAAACAAGAATGTTATAGTTTGATCCATCTAAATCAATGAGATCGCACCATACACTATACAATCCTGTACTAAATGAAATATACTGAGACGTAATGTAGCTCAGCTCAAAAACTTGGAAAGTTTTGGCAGTTACACTGAGAGAACTGTGGAAAAGTGGTATACAGTACATTTTAATGTCAAAAACTATAAAGGAAAACGAGTGTGACAAAGAAATATATGCATCTCTAATCATAAAAGACATAAAGGCCCTTTTATCCACTATTATAATTATAATTATCCACTATAATTTAAAAGCAGAAAGTGCCTTCTAACATTAATTGGTTGATTATCAACCAACCAATTTTTATTTTTATACAGAGCCCTTCAATCCAGAGCATTCTCAAGGTGCTTTACCAACATTATACATATGGAGGCCTGTGTAAACATTCTGTGTAAAAATCATTTTAAACAGAAAAATAATAATAACAATATCACAAAAAACTAAAAATGTAAAATTAAAAGAGAGAAATAGGTTAAGACTTGAAAACCACTGAAAAAAGTGAGTTTTGAGGCGAGACTATGGTCAGGAAGAGACTTTCAAGGATGTGGGGCTACTGCTCAAAAGGTTTGACCCCCTAACTTCCGATGTGATGTTCCCGGCACCCTGAGGAGCCAAGAGCCAGTTGTATTAAGTGAGTAAGCTGGAACATGTGGGGATAGGAACTCTTAAAGGCACACTGGAGACAGACCACACAGTGCCTGGCAGGTCAACAACAGAATACTAAAGTCTGTCCTGTATCAGAACGTTGACCAGTGCAGGTTTTTCAGCATCAGGAGAAACACATTTGTCATGTCACCCTACAACTCACATCTGGCAACCCACTGAAGCTCAGCAGGTGTGAGCCTGGTCAGTACTTGGATGGGAGACCTCCTGGGAAAGCTAAGGTTGCTGCTGGAAGAGGTGTCAGTGCGGCCAGTAGGGGGCGCTCACCCTGCAGTCTATGTGGGTCCTAATGACTCAGTATAGTGACGAGGTCACTATACTGTAAACAGGGGCCGTCCTTGGATGAGATGTAAAACCAAGATCTTGTCTCTCTGTGGTCATTAAAAATCCCAGGGCTTTTCTCGAAAGGAGTAGGGGTGTCACCCCGGTGTCCTGGCCAAATTTCTCATTTGCCTTTACCAATCATGGCCTCCTAATAATCCCATCTATGAAATGCCTTCATCACTCTGTTCACCACCCAACTGAAAGCTGATGTGTGGTGAGCATTCTGGTGCACTATGGCTGCCGTTGCATAATCCAGGTGGGGCTGCACACTGGTGGTGGTGGAGGGGATCCCCATTACCTGTAAAGAGCTTTGAGTGGAGTGTTCAGAAAAGTGCTATATAAGTGTAAGGAACTCTTATTATTTTTTGTTGACTTGGTCAGCACTCAAGCAACACACTTGTGGGCATACTAGCCATTTCTTGAATGATCCAAATAGCAAAGCACTAAGGTGTCCATCCTTGAGAAGATAAAAATATTAACTAATTTCTCTGCATCAGTGAGAGAAAGAACTGGTTCTAATATGTTATGCAAATGGAAAAAGGATGTTCTGCAGAATTTCAGAATATGTGATTTAAAAGATCACCTCTGTGTTTTTAACAGAATTTAAGGGAACAGTTTCTGTATATCACAAAAGTGAGTTTCAGACAGTCTAATTTTGAGACTTGATGGGAAGAGGCAACTAAAATAATCTAGGTCTTTTTCTTGTTGAATTGAATGAACTGAGTTTAGTTTTACTGAGTTGTGAGGCACTCACAACTGTATGTCTTTAAGATATTCGATTATTGTTTAATGTGCAAGTTGAGGCTTTGTGCATGCAGGTAGGTCTGAGTATCATCAATATAACCGTGGAAGTCGTAGCTGAAAATAAACCAATTATACTAATTAAATGATTAACGGAGAAAGTACTGATAAGTTATAAAGTACCCCACATAAAGTGGGAAAAGTACAACTGTTCTACTGCAGAACCATTTAAAAACTAAGCAATAATAAAGTAAGTGAAATTTACAGAAACAGAAAATGGGAGACTGAATTATTGTTCTACTGAACGTCATTAAAAACCAATCAACAGCAGAGGCAGAGAAAACAAATAAGCCTTTGAACACAGTATTTTTTAAATAACATTTTCTTTGGCGTTATAGAAAATGCCTTCAGCAATTCAGAAAACCAGAGTTTGTGAAATATTAAATTTGAACATTAATAATATCATTGCCATTGTGTCTGATAATAATAGTTACACTGAAAACTGCACGTGGTTTGCCGCCACATTCAGCACATTGGACTTATCTTGCCTATATATTAGACTTTGTTGCTTCCTGAAGAATATACAGTACATAAACTCAGGTCTACCTGATTGCAAGTTCATGAAAAGTCAAACAACTGCTGCAGTAATTAAAACACATGTTCTCAGCCTCAGATTCTCCAGAGCAATAATCATTTTCAACCAAGAACACTTTTATTGATTAAATACATATAAGCCATCTGTTGAGAATCTGCTTGGTATATTTATTTTTTTCTTACAGAAAGACCCATAAAGTGAGATACCTGTAATGTTTAACCCATTGGGTAAATTAATATACTGTATATAAATAGTGCACCTCTATAGAAACAAAACACTTTAACAGAAAAAAACAAAACAAAAATATAAATGCTCCCAGACATCATCACTATAAGGCAGGAAACTGCATGCTACCAGTTAAACTTCTGTCTAATGAAGCTCAGAGTAAAACTGGTTTGCTGATATTTCTCTATTAAATCTATTACGTTTTCAACAAATATTAAAAATAACTCAGCCTAGGCTTACTCAAACGTTTGAACAACTAACCAAAGACGGACTCAGACTCCAAAGCTTGATGGCAGCTCTTCGCCGGATGGCTGCCAGGCGCATTTTGAGCAAAAGCTGTCAATAAAAAGCTAAAACGTGAGACCTAGCAGGTGGAGCTAGCCTGTGATTCTGTTGTAATCTGAGTCTAAATCTGGACAAGCCACTCTGAAGCCTCTCACGCCCACTGCACTGAATTCTCCAAATGTGAAGCAGGAGGCTCCTCTGATCAATTATTCCACTGAACTACCTAGGGAAGACAACACAGAAGACACAGATAATTCATGGACCCTTTTAGCTCTTGTATTAAATCTGTTCAGGACAGTGAGTAACGAGCCTAAACTCTCAATCATCCAAGAACAGGAATTTTGATTAATTTTTGCTTTTTAAAATTTTGATGATTTTACTTCGTTTAGTCCCCAATCCAATTCTCTGTCATCTGCCAATTAAGGCTCACTATAACTCTCCTTTCTGAGGTTCCTTCGAAAAAAAACAACACCCCATTTTAATTCAATACCTAGACTTCATCCATCCCTGACATATAGTACACTGGCTCAAAAGCACCTAACAGCGCAGCTTCCTGTTTTATCTGCAAACACATTGTTACCAGTAGCTGTTAATGCCTTTGGTGATGGTGAATTAAAAAGAGAGACTATTAACATCCTGCAATGCAGAATTAAAAAAAAAAACAGTGAAGCTTTCATATTAATCTGAACAGAGGCAGACCAGCTTTGATCAGACATCTTTGATCTTTTAGGTCGGGCATTTAAAGTAGGGGCTCAGAGCCTATGATTTGGAAAATTCTAATACAAAAAAATAAAGAGAAGGAGAAAATTGGTAATTTTCTTCATTCACAAATTCATTAGTAATATTTATATATATGTTCATTAATCATTAAAACGATGTATTGCAGATTTTAATCTGAGCTATTTTTATCTGTTGAGGAAACAAAGAAAATACCTTTTTTAAACAGTTATGTAATCGTATAGCTAGAATATGACTCAAGGGAGAAAATGCATTTCATTCAGAAGGACTGAGTAATGAAACTGTCATTTTGTATTTTGCTGTATCAGATGCATAACATTCTCTTTGACAAGTTACCATGGCAATACTTTCATCATGCTTGATAAAGCTTAGTGCCGGGGTCGTGGAATATTTTTACTAGGTATAATAGTAAAAAAGGAAACCTCCGTGCCGTAATGCTTCCTCAAACGAAATAACCTAATTTCTGTCAGAGCACATTCTAGAAAAATAAGGATTCTGAAAGAACATCAATGGCAACAAAACCTGCATTTCAGAAATAACTACAGTACGAATCTGCTCAATGTTTACTGGCCAGCAATTGTCACTGCAAGAGAACTGAGTGGTGGCCGTCAGACACAGGGCATGCCAGCGGACTGCGGGCAAAGGGAGATACAGTACAGTAGGTTGTCCAGTGTTGAGCTCAGCCGGACTGAACACAGGAAAAGGGCATTCAGGAAAAGTTTACTTCTATGAGAAATGCATTTGTGAAACTTGAATTTCCTGCAATCTGATAAAGAACCCCTGATTATATACAGTAGCAGTATGGCACACACCGTGATGGAAATACAAACCTAATCAGTCGAGGTTTCGTCTGCTAGCAGAGAAACTGTGCCCTGGATGTTAGGGTGAATTGGAATTTGCTGCCAACAGCTGTCTTTGCCTGAAGCTTAACTTCCAGTGTGATTATGCCTACTGATATTTTTTGCACCTGTATGATTTTAAGTCTTTGAATCACTTTCCATATAAACCAGTGAACTGGATGATGCCTGACATATTAAAATTGAAATTATATTCTTGTTTCCGATAGGAGAAGTTAATTATTCCTTTTACAAGTACTTTCACTAAACATAACAGCATACTGACACTTTGATTTTGGATTAGAATATTTTCAGAAGACAAAGCGATTAATTTTTACTTAATGGAAAATTTTGAATGTTATAGTAAGATATACAATCTAATTATCTGTACAGTTTCCCATAATTAGCTGTACTTATATAATATGTACTGTAGCTTCTTTTACATTTCATTACATTTCAGGAGAAATGGATTGGGATCAAACACAGCGTTAAGCACGAACACTATTGCCTTAGCACGCAGAAATTAAATGCATATAAAAACTGAATTGGTGGAAGCGTTACACATTAGGAAACCCAAACATCTCATTAACACAGGGATTTCCAGCGCAGAATCCAAGAACCGAGGAGCTGCCAGTCAACCTTGCAGCAGGAATCAGAGCAGCTCCAGCCTTACAGTTCTACCACAGAGCCCATCACAGACGTCACTGAAACGAAGCAAAGAGGAATTCTGTGGCTTTCCGAGATCGGGCGTTGAGGACAGACCCTGTGATGTCTGGAAGGGTGAAAAGAACCTTATCCCTCCAAATGACAAACACTTCTCTCAGGGTGTGTTTTCTTCTGCATGGTTGTGAGAACATCCGCTGTAGAACAAACCACTGCTCTGCACAAAAAATGGGGATGTGCTCATTTATCCAATTCCCACGGCACTTCGAGTAACCAAACTGCACTGGCATTTTCATTTCATCCCCAAAGGAGTTTTTAAGAGGACTCTTTTCTTCTTTCCTTTTTCCATTGTGCTACATTTTGTGTCACTCTTTGCTGGTACCTGGGTATCTGTCCATAGTAACTGTACAAGTACTGAGCTCCACACACTGTCTCTTCTCCCTCTGACTCTCAATACCAGCATGACAATCTTGCCATTTTCAATTGTCATAATCCACGATAGAAGCAAAATCCCCTTGTATAAATTACAAAACGAGATTTAATGAGATTGACTTATTTTTAATCTCTATTTAAAAGCTCTGTTATATCTCTTAGGGCTCTGAAAATTGAAAAAGAAATGTAACGCTTACTTTTTAAATTCGTTTGTGTTTATCGGGGAACTCCATTGAAATGAAAGATATTCTTCTCATTTTACATCAGATTATTCTTTTAACTTTTTATGCAGAGACACAATGTAGAGGAAGGAATGAAGATGCAGAAAAACAGAAGGATATAATACAGGTTCTATGCTGTTTTATTTTACATAATATATTTTATGCAAAATTAACATTGCAGATCTTCATGTAACACAGCACCATTATAATTGAGGGCCTGCAAACTGGTGTTGGTGGAGGGGAGTCCCCATTATCTTAAAGCACTTTGTGTGGAGTGTCCAGAAAAAAGTGCTATATAAGTGTAATCAATTATTATTATTATTATTATTATTATTATTAACTGAAAAGTATCTGGTCACTGCTTACTTGTTATTTAATGTCAGTTAATGTGAATCACTGTCCATTTATTTTTCTTACTACACAGGGAAGTGATATAATTGTAAATCAATACAAAACACTGTGACTTTTCAATGCATGAAAAGCCAACAGAAAGCTAAACTGACATAACCTGGCGGACCTGGATCTGGGATGTAAAGTGTAAATCCATACATTTAAATAGCTGCCATTCCACACCCTCTTTCCTTTTTTGCAGCACCTGTACGTATACTCTCAACATATCTGTTCTCATGTGTCTCACAATTTCTCTACCTGTTTTAGCCCATCACTTTCACACTGTGTCTCTGTATCACTCTCTGCTGCACTTCTCATTGTTTCACAAAGCTCACCAGAGCAGACAGAGACCAGAACAGTTCAATAAAGAACAGTGTGGATGTATAGTACCTTAACTTTTGCATCTGGTTCATTTAAAATTTAGGATATGATGCAATTGCAAAAGATAAATCGATGCATCCCTAAAATAGTGGCATTTTTAATCAACATGTTAGGTTTTCTATACAGAAAAATCTCAGTTTAGGTTTCATTTTAAAAAAACAATGACTGCATATTCATGATGAATTCTGACAGGATGTCTAAGAAATAACTCTTTAAAGTCACTGGCGATTTTCCTGATTTCTGCAGACACTGTGTTCACAAAGCACACGATGATCACCAACAGCATTATAATGAAAGTTGACTGAGTTGCACATTGTAAAATGTGACCCATTTTTACTAAACCCACCTCTGGGTTACACACCCAAACTCAAATTCTATTGTTTCTTGTTATTTCACTTTGTGTGGAGAACTCTGTGAAAAACATGAATATCTTCTTGTCTTTCAAGCAAAATTAAATTCCAAATAGTCAAACAGTTCTCTCACATACACACAGTGGCTCATCCATGTCACTCAGATTGTCAGTGAAAACAAAGCCAGATGTTTGTCACTGAATAAAAAGTGTGCACATACATCTACATAAAATATGCACTGAAGGACTAAAATGAAAATCTAGGCTTAGAAGTATAACATTTTTCAAAAGAATATTAATGTACTTAAGGCTGTCTGAACCTAAACAGTCATCTTTGAAAGCGAAAAATATTGATCAAGCAATTAACGAAGTCAGTAAAAAGGAGACAATGGATTACTACCTATTTTGTTAAAGTGACTTGAGAGGAAATGCTTTTTGATAAGATAATGGAAGTGTTTAGAGACAACAGATGATCCCAAGATACATAAGAGAGACCAACCTTATTTTAGATGTTACTTTACTACTTTTTAAATTATGGTCCCTGTCATCGTGGATGAATTGAGCAATCGGATGTAAAAATTCCCCACAAAATCTTACGATGTAGGTGGTTTGTCTATTAACATTAAACATTCTTCAAAACAGAAAACCTATGTGACAAAAAGATTTCCTAAGGGAAATAAAAACATTAAAAAGAGTATTGGTCCTAAAATTGAGCCTTGGAGAACACCTGAGGAGTGTGGGACAATTGTGGACTTAAAATTGCAACTTTGGAATTTAAATTGCAATTTTGGAATTAATGGCAACAAATTATCCCCAGGCTGACAAATAAGCCTCAAAAGCATTTGGCTGTTGTTCCAGTCACATACGTACAGGATTCAAGGTGATCTGCTAAGAGCTCATGGTCCATAGTGTTGAATCTAAAAGGCCTAATAGGGAGGTAGAGCCAGAATCAGAGTTTAACAGAAGGTCATTTAAAACTGAAACCAAGGCTGTCTCTTGCTGTGGGCTTGTCTAAAACCAGTGTCGTATACATTATCTCCCTGGTCTAGGATCTGAGTCTCATCTAAACTGAACCCTAGTCAAGGCAACAGATATGTTCTTGATTCTATACTGTATGTTTAACAGTTCGCTCCCACTCTGTCATACTGTAAATGTAAAGTTGTATTATGACTCTTTGATTTTGTTGGTGGACCTATAACACTAAAAAGCTTTATAAGACAGCATGTTGCTACTGGAAGTGAAATGCAGAACAAAGACTGGAAAAGTACAAACATTACAAGGCACATTCTGGACTGTAAGAGATGTTTTTTTTCTCCACTGAGTCATGCTGCTAAGAATCAGTCTCAAGAGACAAAATGACCTTTCTTCACAACCCCTACCCATCCGCTTCTTCTTATTTAACTATGTGCATGGAATATGAAATAGGAAAACAAAGACCTTTTTCCTGGATACTATATGATTAATAATGTCACACAATTCAGAAACAAAGTAATTTACATATTTGAAATTGTTATAGGAGTTTCCGATAGTGCTTCGGCCTACAAAAATATTGAAACATTGTATCTTGTCACTTGTTAAATTACACAGTGCTTTCTGATTTATTAGAACATACTGTGATGTAAAACATTTGAGCTCAGGCCCCATTTCTTGCTCACTGCCTCCAGGGTAATAATAAAACTGTGACACATAGGCAATAGGCATTAGAGAAATTAGTCCTTGCCCATTTGCAAGTTTTTTCACCAAGCACAGCTGGCCTAGGTACTTGCAGTGCATTGAAGATCAAGTGGGAATCCATCTCATATTTTACTACATAACAACAGTGCATACAACTATGTCCTGCAACTGTAACAAGATGTATTCAGGATTGAACTGTTTTTCTCGCATCTGTCACTTTATCTCACTATGGTTACTGTGTAGAAATAAAGAAGGAATATAAAGGTTGGTTGTTACAAAATGAAAGGTAGGTCAGATTTAGAAGTTAGTTTTTGCCCCTTTCCCAATGAAATCATTAACTGATTCACTACTAACACATTCCTTGATTGTAATAAAATTAAATGCATAAATTAAATTCAACATACAAGGTATGTTTACAGAAAATAATTTTACATTCTCATAAAGTTACATTCAAACAGCAACTAGTAAATTTATTTTGTTCATACACTGTGCAGTGTTTTTGTTTCTTTACTTTTCTTCAACTTTCAGTCTCCCCTGTGTGTGGCTGCAGTGTTTATACAGTAGTTAGGTGCTGAGATGTGATAAACAAAGAACTGGCTATCCCCAATTCTGTGGGTTCACAACAAGAAGTTCCGATTCTAATAAAAAAAATAAAACACAATAAAGATTATTATTACATAATGAAGCTCCCCCAAAACAGCGATGACTTAGCTCCACATCACCAGGCTACATCACTGCAGTCTGCAAAGGAACAAAAATGACAGTACCATGTACATGGGGAGAGGGTGATATTTCTCATGAAGCAGACTTCTTCATCTCATTTGGCAATGGAACAATATGTCTTTGCACCGGAGAAAATGCAAGTGTTTAGCTACGTTCTCTGTAAGGGAATGACATGGATTTGATGGTAGGTCACCAGGCCAGAATTATTTTGTCAATGACAGTCTCACTACAGTTTAATGTGGGAACCACATTTTGATACCTGTTCTCCGCCTGCTATTACAGCAACACCACATCTGGATAATTCCTTATTCTTGTAACACTATTACACTTGTCTCAATATGGAGTCACTGAATGCTTTCTCTCTTCTTCTCACATCAGCCTCATGAACTGGGCTGCTGTACTGCTTGATCTTCACCCATAAGAACTCCTGAGAGATAAGTGGACCAACTACTTCAGTGTCAAGGACCATGACACAATATGATGAACTGGCAGCTGTATGGAGCAACATCCCTATGGTCCATGTACAGCATTCCTGCCCCGACCACTTCCACAACAACTCGTAGGGGCAGCTAAACAGAACGGATATCGTGTGTGACCCGTATCAGGTGTTTTAAAACATGGTTAAAAGTGATCAAATAATGTCACGGCCTTAACTGAGAGAACCCATCTAACTTTATTCCCTCAAACTTGATTTCTGTTCAATCAGGAGCTGCTTTTGTAAAGTTCCTCAGTTTGTTTTTAAGTTGCATTTTTTACATTTCTGAAAAGTTAAAAATATTTTTTAAAAAAATCAAAGGCACTTTAGTTTTATTCCACAGCAATATTACATCCGCAAGTAACAAAAATAAGTGCACGCTTTAGATAATGGGTGATCTATTACACAACATTGATGTCAGATAAGAATGCACAGTTAAGATGCGAGTTCAACATTGACTGCTTTAAAATTAAAAGTGCAAATTAACCTTTCTAATGGGTTGACCATTTTTCTAATGATCTAGAATATACATCTGGCACAGATGTTACTCAGAGCAGAGTTTGCTGAAAATATCCACGGGGCAAGTCAGATGGAGATATAATTTGGTGACAACACGCCAGTTGCTACAGTGAACTCAGCCTGACAGCAGGCCCCACAGGAGGGAACTCTGTCACTCCTAATACTGTAAATCTCCTGGGCACTGGGCTTGTGTGCAACAGGGCCTCCTGTCCACTAAGCACAGAAAAGGGTGATGCCAAATGCTGACAACAAGCTACAAATCAGATCAGGCAGTAGAGCTACACCATGAAGGTAGGCAATAACTTCAGCAGTCAAATTAAATTACTAGGACACCTACAGGGTACACAGACAGACTTTGCTACATAAAAGGGTATTAATGTGTATTATAATTTTTTTCCTTTCTGCTTTGCAGAAGAAGAAGCTTCTTCTGTCACATCTATAGAATCCAATACACTCTAAGGATTTTTCCTTTTTTTTAAAAAAGGATGCCTCGTTTGCACTACATTAAATATAGCTTTGCTTGGTTTTCTTGCCTGTTCAATGAAAATGCCTCTGCACATGGACAAGATTCTCAGTTTTCTTTTGTATGTGCAATCACAGTGTCGAGCAATGTCAAGTTTTGACAAAGAGCAAAAAAAGCTGGTGATGATGCAGGTGAAAGTAAAATGTTCATTATTTCGAGATGCTGCTAGTACATTCCCTAGAACTCCAAACCTGGGCTGACAAAAATGAATAATGCCATACAGCTTCCCATCTCAGCCAAATAAGAAAAGCAGACATTTCCAACCCCACTTTTGCATACCAAACATTTCACTACATCATACTGTTAACAGAGCATGATTTGCTTAATTTTAAGAAATAAGCTTTCAATAAAAATGGTTTTGTGATAAGCCTTGGAACTGGAAGACCTATGTTCTTGAGTTTGTGACAGCAATTCTCTTTGAACGAAATGTACCATAATGTATAAAACACCTCAGGGTACATAGTGTAAAAGACAGCATGTTACAGGTTGTCTTGAATATAGAAATATAATTTGAAGATGATACATCAGGTTGTTTGCAAAACATGATGTTTTAAGTTCAGCTTAGTAAGAAATAAAGTTGTGAGAAATACTGTACAAACTATGGTAGAAAAAACATATTCTGTAACATGAATAACAGCTATGTAAATGATTTTGTAGGTTATGCTGCAGGCATTGGAATTATTCCTATTTCCAGATCTTCCTAAAAAACCAAGAGTCTCAAAACCAAGAGTATTGCTGATATTGAACTTTTTGAGAACTTATTAATTTTGAGGATTCGGGTTTTAAAAACATGCACTGTAAAAATGTGTATACTTTATTCATAATGCAAAAACATGGGGCATTGTGAATGGGTGGCGGATACTTTTGCAAGGCACTGTCAATTGAAATTACATCCATCTAGAAAGTGGGAGTGCAGCTATGAAAGGGTTAATACATGGACCTCACACCATATAAAAACATTTACTCTAATTTCATTTGATGAAACTGCTTTGAAGCATTTAAGTCAAATGTCTCCTGTAAGGAAATGTGATAGCCAAAGCTGAGTTCGGGATTGTTTCCCTGTGCAGATACGTTTAGAGTAGGAAGCCTGAAATATGTGTTCTCTGCAGACAGTTTGACAGCAATCCAATAAAGTCTCCTGGGAGCCAGTGGGAGTGGGAAGGAATAGGACTTCCAGGCAACAGAGAACAAACCAGATGTGAATGTCTAATGGATTTCTTCTATACCTCAAAATAAGCAGCAAGCGGAGGCCTTGCTGGGAAATGTGGACTTAATGACGAACATTTCAAACAAAAACTCCTCTTGAGTTACTCAGCTGTGATCCCATTCAAAACAGGCTTAAAACAACCGTGGCGAGTAAACATGGGGGGTACCGTTCCCGTCAAGAGTTGAAGTTTAAAATGTGCAAACAAAATCTACTGATGATTTTGTTATAATAAAAAGAAAAAAAAATAGAGAAGTGTTGTGATCCTGTTTGGAGTTTCCAGCTGCTCCTCAACACAAGTGCCACTCAAGGTCAAATCTGAAGACGACAGATTAAGACGATGAAGAACATGTTTAAAATCTCTTCACTGAAAGAGGACATCCTCTGCCCTTTTGGTCATGTTGTTTCAATGTCAATGATTTACAACAGGAATCTTCATGCATCTTCTCATCTGAATCACAGAACTTGACTTTTGCCGATGTTGTGACAGTTGCTTTGATTCCCAATCCTGAACTGGGGAACCCACTTACTGTATACAGAACATCCGTTCTACTCGAGCTCTTTACTTAATTGCCCCCTTGACAGAACAGAACTTAACAGAACTGAGTTGCGCGTTTGGCAGATAAAATTCGTAATGTGGCACATTACAAATGCAAACCGCTAAGAGCTACAGTAACAATCAGATTTACAAGGCGGAAACAACAACGGCACACCTCATAATTCTTCCAATCCGAACTGAAGATTTCAGCGTACACTGAAAACAGAAAAGCCAGGGAAATCGATCTTACAGTTAACAAGTCTTTAAAGGTGTTAATGCTCTTGGCTTTCTTGTGTCATAAGTGGTACTTGGCATGATTTCAAAGGTCTGGATACCGGGAAACCACTTAACCTCAAATGCCACTACTAAAGACGATCCTAAGGGGTTTCGACACCTTCACTGGGAATTCCAGGAGAACCTATAAAGGCTACAACAGCTCATCCATCCATCTTCCAATTTCATCCAATTCAAGGTTGCAGGGGAGCCCGAACCTATCCTGGCAAGCACAGGCTCAAACATTTATTTATATAAAGGGTAAATACATCTCTGCTGGAAAGAGTTTAACGTTTAGTTTTTTTCCAACATATTTGTTAATTTTTGTCAAAACTCATACAATTCCAACACTTGAATGTTTTCTGTAACAGAGGCATACACTGACGCAATGGCTAATAATGACTGCAGCAGGCAAAGGAAACAGTCCACACTGGTAACAGATTGACAGTGATGTAAGAGATGCAGCACTGCCACCATCTAGGGTAAAACAAGGATGTAGCCAAAAGTGAGGCTGAGAGGATACGAGGTCATCTGGATGTTTGAGGGGTGATCCCCATTCTTTTGGGGTGTCTGGATCACATCTCTTATTTCCAAACACATACCCGCTGGAATACCAGCAGGCCCTGGAGAGTTGTTGATCTTTAGTGCTTCTAGCACCTGTAATGCCTCTTCTGTGTTAATGCTTTCATACAGAACTTTGCCGTATCACAGCCTGAGGCATGTTGTCAGTTTCTTCCTTGGTAAACACCTGAGTAAAATATTAGTTTAATACCTCAGCCATTTCCCTTTCATCATCTCAAAGGTTTTCATAATTATCTCCAAGACACATTTCTTCGCCTTTTATTGTTTCATACTGAAAAGATTTTTAATATTTATTTTAGCCCCTGCTGAAAAGTTCCCTTTCATCGCTCTCTTGGCCTGGCAATACTTTTTATTTCTGCTTGCAATTCGTATTTTTTTTAACATTTGTGACTAGTCAGTTTGAAGGGAAAGGTACAAGGCCCTCTTAGTCACACAGCTGCAGCAATCAGTCCTAATTCAATTATTGGGATTCCGTGTGTGTATATATTAAAAGAACGTTGCATGGAAAATCTAAATTAAAATGGATGGGCTGATGAGTTATTTGCATCTTTCTGGGCATATCAGACTAGCTGAGAGAGAAGGAGGGACTGTCTTTCTATTCCAAGCCTCAGCCAGAGAGAGATTACACCACAGAGGCCTAAATCCCACTAAGCAAAAGAGAGGCTTTTAGCTAGGGTGCAATCCATGAGCCTTCAATGTGAAAGCTCTAGTGAACCAAGTGAGTGGCTTTCATCCCTCTAGCCAAAATACCTGGGAGCCTCCTTATTCTGTGAATCAAGCCAGCAGCGTTCCTCCTTATGCCTGACACACTGTAGCTTGAGATCAAGGACAAGAGGAACAGAATAGTTGCTCATAGATGATCAGAGTCCACACTCGGGGGAAAAGAGCTCTGCACTCCACAGTGGGTGCAATGGAAGACAAGCAATAAACTCACAGGGGATTAGTCTGAGGCCTTCAGGGCTCATGAGAGTGGCTGAGAAGGAGAGACCGCACCTCAGACGAGTATAGTAAATACTACTGGGTGAAAGAGAAGAGGGTAGGAAGCACTCTGTAGGAAAGACAAATCCCAAAGTACAAAGAAGCCCTCCTGCTTTGAAAGAGCACCTCTGAGATCTGACTAAAGGAAGACCAAGGTGCTCTCTCTGTTTAAAAGAGGGCCTTGTCTCCCTCTGTCCAAAGAGAAGAGGATGGCCTGGTAACACTGGATGCTCTTTTTAAAATTATTTCTTAAAGTGCTCTCTTTACATATTCTAAACCATGTGCCAATGCCGTGAAGACTTTGTTTTACATAATTGTGAGTTGAATTCATTATGTGCTTCAGGCAGAATATCTTTAAACAGTTGCCACCCATTCTCAACAGAATCTATATCCTATTTTTCTACTTCTCTTAAAATCTGCTGAGGTCATGGTAAGGAGCTGCCTCAGCATGTGTTGGCTTCAAAGGAAAAAGCAAAGGTTAATTCCATGCAGAAAACTAGAAAGAAACAAATAGGCACAATATTTTGGTGGTTGTGCTTTCTTCGGTTGTAAAGACTAGTGAAGAATGCTTTCTTGAAACTATAGATCTTTGTTGAAGACTGCTCCTGCACAATTTCACAATACATCTGAAAGCATACCATATAATGATCACAGTTCACAGTGCTTCTCTCACCTTTGTTTTCCTTCCCTATCTGGACCGCTTGAAAAGACTAGATTAATTCAGCCACTTACTCTAGATTATGATTACTGCCCTATGTGAGGAAATTAAAAACCCTCTTCTAATAACTGCTTCTTTACTTACACGTATGTTGTTGATGTCGTAATTTAAGACTGCATTATAACTGATATAAGAACTGGTGGTCTGCACGATATTCCTCATACTATGCGTCTGGCTGATGTCTGACCCATGAAAACTTTTGGGATCCTTGATTCATCAAGGGTTTAGCTCAGCTGTGTCCCAATATGAACATTTGCACTTCTTAATGCCCGTCGTATGTGCGTATCCTCTCAGGTCTGCCAGTGCTCAGGGTGTCCCGTGTGTAAATCTGCGACTCAAAAGGGTGCTCACATGTGCCCCCAATGAGCCCTTCTCTGAAGTCCGCTCCGATGCAGACTCCCCTGAAGGGAATCTCCCCCAATTCCCCGCGGAACGGTGACGTTCCACTCTGGAACCCATCACAGCGGAGAGAGAAGTGCCACGGAGAATAATATATTCACCTATTACTAAAATTGAACTTTTTCAAAAGTTTTCATAATATTTTATGTAAAACTGAATTTTCACGAGGCTGCCTCAGATTCATACTGTATGTATTCTAAGTACGAAGTGTAAACATAAGGCTTTTATTTTGTCACCCCATTTCAACTGAAGAATATTCTTTTAGCTACAGTCTATTTTGTACACGGAAAGACAAAGTATTAGTACAAAGCTTTGAGGTATTTCATTTACTTTGACCACTTTGAATCAATTATGTTCAACGTGAATGAACGCATTATGTTCTTGGTACTGTCATTTTTGTACTGGGACAGATGAGTTGAATGTATTTAATAGTACGAAGCTCTGAATAAACAAAGAGCGCTAGTGCCAAGTTTTCTTTGGTTGACTTAGTTAAATGTCAGTATTTCTGTACAGGGACAGACGAAATGATGTTTAATTTTTTTTATCAAAGAGCCGAGAATGAAAAATTCTTTAAAAACGCTCTCTGCTGGCGTGCAAAAGAAGCTCAACAACACAAAGCATTTAGACTGCGAGCTGTGTACCCGGCGAGTGCTGTCACGCGAGGGTGTACTATGACTCGTTTTATAACGATGCACCTCGAATATTTGCACTTGGAAGTCCACACTTGTGTGATGTCGCAGAAGTGTGGACTTGAAGGAAGGGTTAAGGGCACAGGGTGACATTTGGGACATGGCTCTGCACTCTCTAAATATTCTTTCTGATGCAGGCTGCTGCACCTCCATGTCACCTGTTTCTCCACAGAGAAGCATATCCATTCTACTCGATTGTTCTCAGTCCAAACTCTTTTTGTAATTCTACTTACTGTACATCACAAACACATGCTACTGAAGTAATTCCTGACTCTTGCAACTTGTTTCTAACACTCCGGGCATTTTAGGTCTACTGTATATCCTTAATTACCTTCTCCTCTGATATTGTGCTTTTCCCAAGGGCTGCCTCTTTGATTCCACTGTCTGAGCATTTCCTTTGCAAATTCTCTTGGGATTCTCCCCTCTTCTTTCCATGGTTAGTCTGAAGAAGATTAACTGACGAGAATTGTCTTCATTCTTTTGTTAACTTGTTGAAGGCATAATAATTAATTCATCTAAATTACAATGAACCAAGCTCACAAACTAATAAATAAATCCACACAATAAATGAACAAGAATGGAAAGGTCAGATATTGAGATTCAGAGCCCACAGCAAGCAGTAACAGGCATTTTGATGATGAAAAATGAAACCAGGATGGCACAGGTACTGTATACTTCACAGAGGCATGCTGCCCTGTTCTTTTTACATTGCTTTTAAATTGGATATGGACAGAAAAGGTCAAATTGAAAATCTGAGGTGAACAGCTCCCCCTGCATGATAAAATCTTAGTCGTGTTTCTGTTCGTGTTCAAACACGTCACACTGTACTGTACAAGCGGGGATGAGAATCAGTTAAATATCACATAAAAAAAATACAAAAAAATTAGCAGCTGTGCGGAGCAGGGGTCAGAGTTCTGCACTTATAACTGGCAGGCCGTGGGTTAAAACTCCAGTTGAACAACTTCTGGCTTCACCCCATTGGTTTGAGTAAAATACCCAGGTATGCAAATGCTTACAAATGTTAAGTCAGCCAGGTTGCTGAAGCTGAAGCCTTGGTTTCTTACAAGAAAGAAAAGGCCACATGAGAACAATTCAGATCAATTAACTGCCAAATACCAAAAGGGCTCCATGGGCTGAGCGGCCTCCTCTCATTTGTCACATTTCTTATGCTGGATCATTTGATTATCTGTGTCTGCACGGTCTGAAACCTCTCTGAAATCCTCAGGAAAAAAAATCTTTGTCTAAGGTCCTCCCATAAGTGGTCAACTGACAACGGCTATATGAAAGTATACAAAAACACCTCATGCAGTACATGTAACAGTTATTTTAGCTGGCTTTTTCTAACTAAACCACATTCCGTCTTTCCCAAAGAGTCGAGAGTAACAGTGAATTATTGCCGCTCTGTTCTAAGACAATTTGGTATTAATTGGTATAATGGATGAGGAAAATTCCCTTCTCCCTTCTCTTTCTGACTCCACTTCAGGGGACGATAAGCTACTCAAATCTATCATCCATATATAGATTTATATCAAACCTTATTATACCATCTAATCAAGCTTCCACTTCTAAACTCATTTATCTTTACTCCTGGCACTCACAAAGACAAAACTGTCAAACTAAAGCTTTAGATGGATCGCGCGTGGTTATCAGTCTGTGAAGGTATTTTAAATTGATATTTTCCAAGGATTTCTAAAATGTGAGGCACTGAAGGTTAAAGATAGCTCAGGGAATAGTTACGTAACCACCAAAGTCAAGGCCAAAGAGTCACTAACATGAGAACAAATACTGTGGTTTGTCAATACAAAAAATAGCAAAACAATTGCATCTGGAAAGCATTTGATACCATTAATTCAAAAATCTAAAAATGGAGCCCAAATTGTCAGCAGTATTACACACAAACAATGCAACATAATTGTGAAAGAGTCCTTAATTTAAGGGTCAGTAATAAAAAGTATATTCAGTATATACATTCAAAGAGTCAGGTTTTAGCTAGAACACATATGTCGTAATATCATATGTCGATAATAATATCGTTCTTATTATTTTTACAATGATTCAAAAACTTAATAGAGCATCAGACTCAGGAACTTGCTGGATTAAACTAAATAATCTTTATAAAAATATTTCATGCTAGTAAGCTACAGTAGGTACAGTAAGTGCATTGCTGCTCAAGCACAAAATTTCCCATGAATAATTAAATGACTAACAAAAAAGTGGATGACAGGCTCCTTTTTAAATTTCAATCTTTTCAATTTTATTACACCGGACTGGAGAAGTCCATTTTTTTTTTCCACTATAGCGTTTCAACCGTTTATTGTCCTAGCAAAAGTGAACATTCCCCTAATAGCAGGTCAGTTCACCTATGGCAGTGTTATCAATTCCACTAGATGTTCTCATCTCACTCTGTGGAAATACGAGACTTTTCAACCAACGGCAGCTGACGCACTCCTGCATGAGAGGTGAGTAACGGTTCGGTAGTTTCTTGAGACATGATTTGCACTTTATATCTCCTAGGCACTGCCTATAAATCCCAGAGGCTGCCTTAATCGATATATTAGCCAAGTTAGCTGTTGCCTTCAGGCATATACCAGACGCACGAGCACCAAGGATCCAGACTAGATAGGGGCACAGAGGAAAAGGCCTGGTGTGCTACTTCTTTACACCCCTCATGATTTACGGGTCGTACCACACCATTCCCGTTACGAGAACAATTCCTTCGACACAGACCATATTCCGATTTTTTTTTTATAGGGGAGTATACAGTCCTGTTTATATTGCGAAAGAACAATACGGTCTTTATGAGTCTCCCTTCATCCTTCAATAGCTGGACAAGGAATGTTTGTGCTATCCTAAACATGAAACCGATGAGAATATCTTAGTATTATCACCATCCATCCATTTTGTAACCTCTTTATCCCATCAGGATTGCGGGGGAGCCAGAGCCTATCCCGAAGGTACTCTAACTCAACTCTGTCTGCATTCTACCGTCTTTTCTACAGCATATTTGTTTTCTTTCTCCAGACATAAAACAAAACCAACAAGCAGCTAGGTTAAAACATGTTACATCAGAAAAATAAACCGGGAATACAGATGCTATGAATTTCTAGAATTGGTATCTCTAAAAAGGTCTGTAGACACTTGTGTTCTTTTTCAAGACAGTAAAACATACTTGAACCATGTACACACTGACACCTACAGTAATAACTGATTCATTTTGTGGATTTCTTGATGGTTTACCTTAAATAGTGTGGTTATCTTCTCCCCACAAATACAGTATTTCAATTTGTCTAGTATTGCATAAAATTGTATAAATAATTGTAAATACTTTTACAAAATTGTATAAAGTATTGTATTCAATAGGCCTGCTGAATAGTAATCTATATGGCAATTTTCAGCAATAAATAATACAAATCTATTTTAAATAAATATTTAAGCCATTTAGTAAACTACAGTATCTTACAGATCAGGCTTTTTAATTATACGAATATTAGTGTTAGACCAAGGCTCATTGTGAAGATTTCACAATAATGAAACAGTTTTAACCAGAGTTGTGATGGTAACAACAAATGTCCTGTTCATTTTGTTTTATTTAAAACTACAGAACACTTCAGTCATCAACATCTGTGTTCGCCAAGCCCGGCTATTAGTGAGATTACCCCTTGCAAAAACCAGCGCCTGTCCAGGACTGACAGACCCAGATAGATCGACTGCTTTGTCCTGGATCCCTTATCTTGCTAACAACAGTAGAAGCCCGCAAAACATTCAGTATCTAAAGAAACATAAAGTAATGCGGAGGTTATACCTGATGATCACTGCACAGCATCAAAACTCTAGTGTTACTCGGATTGGTGCATACTTACAGTATACAGTATATATACTGTATAATATATTTTCTGTGTCACACAGAATTACACTGTTTCTCTCCCCACAGCTTATTAGTAAAAAAGTGCTCCAAAACCTGTGGACAATGCATCATTAGCTACAGCGGTTTATCCACTGTACTGTATGCGACATGAAAAGCAAATTATTTAACTAGAGTCAGAAAGTGATCCAAAGGCTCAAATTCATTTCTAACAACACTGTTTGTGTTTAGTATGACACCACATAAGATCCCCAAATAAGGCAGGGTGTGATATCTGTCAATATCTGTTTTAAAACTACCTTTTTCTTGGAGGTACTGCAATGTAATAGGTACTGTAAATTTACAGAAATTAATTCTAAGAGATGGAGTTGCATATAATAATGCAAGTGATCAAATTATTATTTTTTAATTTTAGATTACTTTAGCTATTGGTCTTAAATTCATAAAAACAAGTAAATTATAATTATAATCAAATTATAATGGGCATACGTACAGTATTTGAACATAAGCCATTAAAGAGTGACCTACACCCTTAATCTTCTATATTGTAAACAATATGAAACCTTGTACAAGTACAGAACAAAAAACAAAACAGTTTAGGATATTACAGGAACTGACTTACAGCTATGGAATGGCCACATGAGATGGCATGAAATGGTTTCATGTGAAATTTAATCTAGCAGCATTTTGCATTAGCACAGAGATACAGTACTGTGTTGTATTAAATACAGAAGGTTAACAGTTCGCTCAAGCTAAACATCTGTCATATTGTGGCATGTTTTGTAATAATAGATGTAAAAAGATATAAAAAGCAAATATGAGCCTCAAGACAAATAAAACTCTGAACTAAGGCTGTCTGAAGAAATCAAAATCATTTCTGAACCTGACTCACTTCATTTATTCTTGAATTTTATATTACTATCATGCAATACAATTTAAACAGAGGACACAGTTGGATCACAAACATGCACACTTATGCAACCATGGAGTTGTAGGTTTTTTAATTTTAATTATATTCCCTAATAATTTTCTATTTGTTTTTCTCTTTAATTTTGTTGGTTGCATGGTCACATTAAAGATGGAAAAATGTCTGATATGATTTATCTTGATTTTGGGCTTTAAATCACAAAAGCCTGCAATTTCAATAAGGGTGTGTAGACTTTTTATATCCACTGTAAATGTATGATCTAACAATGATGTTTCCCTAAAAGTAATTGAAATCCACTGCCCTACAGTAACAGTTCTCCATAGTGTTAATTCCATAGATTTGTACAAAACTAGTAATTGAAGGATTACTCACAGAATAATGCAACTTACTGACAGTCCAAATAAATATCGAAGGGAGAAAACAATTAAACCCAAGCAGCTCAGTTGCATGGAGAACTAACACAATTTCTGAGTAGTTTCACACAGCAGGTTTTTATGAGTAAGACCAACAGATTGTTGTACAGTAACATGTCTGTCACTGTTGTGCTGTTCTCTTTTACACTGTCAGTAGAGGAAACAGTCTTTTCTTTGCCAAAGACACAACACATTTAATATACTGATCGGCACTGAGCTGTACTTTGATTCATCAAAATAATAGCAGAATTAGCTCCTGACAATTTGTTCTTTTTTTTCTGGACAACATCCGTCGGTATCCAGGAAACAGTGTTTTCAGGTTATTTGTCACTATCATATTGAAAAGGTTAGTATAATGCATTCACTTTATTTAAACATATTGCTTTCCTATAATGTCGCAGGTACAGTCCACAGTGGGCAAAAGTGCACAAGAGTGTCAAAAAAACATGGACTCTTCTCTGAATCTAGTGAACGAACATATGGTGTAATTTTGAGAAAAAAAAGCTGAATATATTTTGAAGATCCAAGAACAGCTGCAAGCCACAGTCTAATTCTTAATTTGTTGCTATTAAAACATACAGAGCTTGCTGCAGTGAGACATTAACAGTGAGAACATTTTTCTTTGTTAGGCTGATATTTGTAGAAACATTACAAAAAATGTTATCTGTGGGAAAGAATGGTGTCTTAGTGTGTAATGTGAGAATAAATGAGATAATGTGAGAATACAGTATGGACAAAAATAATTATGGGAATTGCAATTTCCTTTATCATAATAATATTATTTAATTAGAAACAATGATTTCATAATTAACCAACAAGGTTTATATTTACCAATTCAATGTTTTCTTGAGGTGCAATGGTGAATGAAGTAGGAAAAAATGAATAAATATGGAAAACTCTACAGCACGTGAAAAAAGTGAACCACAAGTTTACTTAGCACAGTTAAGGAGGTAAATTAGAATCAGGTAGTTAAATAATTGTGTTACGAGTAAACAAGGAGTTTGGGCAGTCGTGTACTATACAATAGTTAGAAACTTTGTGAGCTTGCTCCTCACAACACATCATACCATGCTCAAAAGACATTTCAGAGTTCAGAAAAGCAGCAGGCTGGGGAGAATTACAAAACCATTTCTAACATCTGGGCTACACCAATCCAAGATCTCCCCAAAAGCAACTCCAAAAATCATCCAGAAATTCAGAAAGAAGGCCAGCGTAAAATCCACTGACCTATTTTGCTGGCGCTAATGTGAGTGTCAGTGCCTGAACCATAAGGAAAAGACTGAACGGGAATGGCTTTTATCGGAGGGTAGCCAGGAAGAAACCATCACTCTATGAAAGGAACACTGTCACCGATCTCAGGTTCACCAAAGAGCACCTGGACAATCCACAAGGCTACTGGGAAAATGTTCGCTGGACAGATGAGTCAAAAGCAGATTTTATTTTGGCCACAATGAAAAGGTTTTGTGTGGTGGAAACAAACACTCCTCTACAACAGAAAGACCTCATTCCGGCTGTCAAGCATGGTGGTGGGAATATCATGGGCTGAGGCTGATTGGCTGCCTTGGGGCCTGGATGGCTTACCATCACTGGTGGAACCATAAGCCTGGCGTTGCATCAGCAACATTTGGAGGAGTCTCTTAGGCCTTCAGCTAAGCAGAAGGAGCTGCATACAGCAAGACAATGGTCTGAAACATACAAGCAGGTCTACAGCAGTAGGAACTAATCCCACTGAAATGTTGCAGTAGGATGTGAAGTAAGCTTGTCTTGCAAGGAAGCTCCCAAATGTCACTTAAAGCAGATCTTACAGGAAGAACTGGACAAAATTCCTAAGAGCAGACGCACGTGGTGGATAAACAGCTAAAGGAAACATCTACAGTATTTGAAGTTATTGCTGCTCAAGGGGGGCGGCACCATCTACTGAACCGAAGCATTCACATACTTGCAGTACAAGTGGATATTTACTGTTGTTACATCTTGTTAATTAAACAATCTGAGTATATCTTATGTCTTATGTATTTTACGTTTAATCAGGTTATCTTCTTTTATTTAGACTTTTACAAAGATCTAATATGGTTTTAAGCCTAAAATGAAAAGAAAATGGGCCAACCCAAGGACTTGGCATACCTTTTAGCCCTGTACGTATATTCACATATACGCAGACTAACTAGGGGTGCACAACAGCTCCTCCGTATGCCACAGATATTGGGATCCCACATAAATCCATTACATACAGTAATGAAGGCTACGATATAACAACACATTTGAAATTATGGAATCGTACTCTACAGTATAATTTCCACTTTGATCTCTCATGGGTGTCAGATTCCCGCATACTGTATATCAATGAGACAGAAAGCAGCTTTTGAATATGGCAGATTAATTCATTAATGAAATATGCATTGTGTTGATGTGAATGGGCAATCAGTGCAGACTATGCTGTAGAGCTAATAGTAAAAGTTATAAATTGAACATACTAAAACATTAAAAACCACAGATAAGTATGTAATGGTGTACTTTTATTACAATGTAGATAGTATCAGAAGGGTAACTAATGAATCAAGGTATGTTTTGTACTAAATTCTCTTTATTACTATTTGAAAGCTTCACTACCATAGCTATCAGCTTTAGTTTTGTTGCTGTTTTTAACATTGTTGTTCCACTGTATATACAGTAGTTCTATCTTTTGACATTCAGACAGCAAATCGAGCTATTGGTACTGTATGTGCCTAATACAGTGACCAATATCCAGAAACCTGGTAATGCAGACTGTAAAAGAAGATCTTAAAGCCAACTCCCTGTATGTGGGTCTGCAGTATAGTTAGATGTAATGAGGGGTAAATGCGTTAATAAATTAGGCCAATCTCTTTTTAATATACATAACGTCCATGCCAACATGGCAATTAGGAAACCAGGCAACACAGGGAATAATTATTTTATGCTTCCACAGTACATAAAAAAACCATTATGTGAAGCAGTCAGTATTAGGTTTGTATATTCTAAATCCCTGACATGCATCTGAATATATCAAGACGAAGCTTTGATTATCCGTGCAAAGAAAGTAAATTGCAAGGTAAATGTTACTGTAACTGCAAAAATCAATCTTGACACAGAAGGACTAATTAGATGTGCAATAAACAGATTAACTGGAATGCTTCACAGAATTGTTTATGAGGACCCGTAAGGTGCAAAAAATTAATGAAAGAGCACAACTGTCCTTCTGGCCAATTGCCGCCTTTATTAATTGGGACATCTATGGTATAATAACATATATTTAACAATTGCTCATAAGTTAAACACAAATATTGTCATAGAAAAGGCTTGAATTAATGAGCCATTTGTGAGATGGTAGCTGTTTTCTTGACTCTTGAGAAAAGAGATCGTGCTCATCCTCTTTTGCCATCTGTTTTATCGAGATCTAACTCCATACCATTGTTGCAGATGGACAGTGTCTGCAGACCAGCTGCGGAGTTGGCATTTCAGTGTTGTTATAGCAACTACGACTCAATGAGAGGAGCGTTTTGAAAGACCATTATTTTGAAGACGACACTTATTTTAAAATTTAACTTTTTAACCCTGGCAGTAATTGACTCTTAACAAAGCTGAGGTAATCCTTTTTTTTCCATGCTGGAGAAACAGTAGCCATGGATTAAAATAAGCTTAATAGGAGAATTGCTGTGCTGTTTTTTTTTAAACATGGTCTGTGGCAGTAAGATGCACAATGTACACTGAGTGCTATGTTAAGAAGTGAGGTGGAAATATCTGGCCCAATCTGCTCAGGGCCCTGTCAGAAATCTGGAGAAGGGACGAGCTGTAGATTCAGTGTGAACAGAAAGACAGCAGGGAGAAAAAAACAAACTCGAAGAGCAGATTACCACAAGCCACAGAAAAGGAAATATCATAGAAAGAGCCGATATGCATGGAAAATACAACACTGTCTTATAAAACATGGACACTCAATATTTAAATAAAGGTGCAAAAAAGACATTACATTAAAAAAGAAACAGCGACAATATAATAGATTTTAGTCTGACCCAGGGATTTTTCAATTACAGAACTCTAGTCATATTGAAACAGCAAAAAACGTAGAAAGATTTGTCCGAGATTGTTTTAGTTGAATGGAATATGCATTTCTCTATCTGTATATAAATGACACACTGCACTTTATGTTATTTATTTCTAAAATGCATATCAGAACTGACAGACAGGAAGACTGACAAAGAAAAGGCACCACCTTCTGGCTGATCTCAGGTGTCAGCTAAGTCATGGTCACGCTGGGTGTGGTCAGTACTGGGATGGGAGACCTCCAGGGAAATCTAGACTGCTGGAGTAAGTGGTTCTGGTGGACCAATAGGTGGCACTCTTTCTGCCGGGCCAGAATTTCCAAACCAGTACTCAAATATGCTGACTGGGGCCTCTCAGCTATAGGAGGTATCGATTTTAAAGAGACACGTTAAATCAAGGTCCTGACTAATCTGGCCGTGATCGATCCTTTTGTAGCTGTTCATTACAGCAGGGGTCTTGAGACAGTCTAACCCGTCTTTGTGAATCAGTTTCCCACTTCTCCACTGGAGCTGTTGTGTAGTGGCACTGCTGGTATGGTGTGGCGGCGAAACGCTACCAGGAGGGCACTGCACTTCAGCTGAGGAGAAAAAGGGTCCCCTCCTATATTTAAAGCACATGGGAAATACACTGGGATCAAAAGCACTGTATGAATACAGTGAATCATGAATTCTTCTTAAAGGAATTTTATGTAGCACAAAACTTTAAATGACTGTTAAGTCATTTGTTCCAGAATGTTTCGGACAAAGATCTTGTCCAAAGAAAAGCCACACGGTGAAAGGCCTACAGTACTATATGGCCTGTCACAAATGATTTTTAAAACATTTAAACCTTGTATAGAAAACGTACAAAAATTCTGGATCAGCAGTTTATTTTGCGCACTGCAGCTCATCTTCGTCTGAAGTGACTCTGTAGTGAAAAGAAGCTTTCTGTACATTACTTCACTCCTGCATTTCCATGTAAAAAATGTGAGTTTCTTTATCTACTGATTGCACAGTAAAGAAAAATCATTTTCACTACCATCAGACTATTAATCCAACTTTGATACCATCCTTATCAACCCCAGCAGAGATTCCTCTTGTTTGCAGACATTTTGCTCATTTTAAACAAATGTTGAGTTCTGGTGATGAATTCCAAGATTTATGGCCTGTCAAATGATTGTCGTGTATAAAAGCAGTTTTCAGTATTGGCTGCTTCTAGTCATGTCTGTGCCTTGGTATGACAGAAGGCAGTATCGCTAATTTGTGTTTCTGAAATGTTTTTATTGACCTTGTGAAGTCACTTGCGTGAATTCTGAATCTAGGCTCTGTGAGCATTTTTTATTCTACACATCTTCTGCAAGCACTGCTCTGTGAAACTTCCAGGAAGTCCTAGATGAGGTCCTAGATGGACAAAACCAGGAAGGTGGAAGCTACAGTATGTGGCCTTCCTGGAAGTGAGGAACCCGACCTATTGGGACGTACTTCAAGAGACGCTGGCTCCTGGCAACTGCTAGTGACCTCTCTTCAAGTACAAAGCCTTTCCAAAGTAGGGAGGGCCTGCAGATGATTATCCTCAGCTGCTAACATTCTCTGCACATGCATTGACCTACACAAGCATCGTGGTCCTTTGTCTCGGCATACTTTAATATGCAGAGGCCAGGCTGCATGTTTTATGCATTACAACAGTGTGCAATTTTTATCAATTTAAAGTCTGTGCTGCCACATTAGCTAATGGAAAAATAAATGTGCTGTAATAAGAGTTTATTTCTTGACATTAACTTGAATACCTGAGTATTTATACTGTACAAGCCATGAAAGAAAATTCTATTCCACAGATACTCAGCATTTTTAAATAAAACTGCAGTATTGTTTATAAGACATATACCTTATCCTCAGCCTCTTTATGGAGGCAGAAGGGAACAGGACGTGGCATGAAGGTAACTGCAAATTAATCCCAAAGAACAGATTAAGTCAATGCTTCTCAAACAGGGTCCTAAAAGACAGCCCATTGGGTCCAAAAGCAAAGCAATAGTTTCACTTCTAAGCTAGATAGTGAGCAAAATCAACATGCTTGAAAATGGAACTACTCTGACACCCCCAAACTGGTTATGTTAGGTAGGTAGAATGTTGCAACAGAGTCTAAAAAAAACAGTAAAAAAAGTTCTGTCTCTACTATAAAAGCACAGAAATGTCAAGGATGAAGTGCAATTTATCCAGGACAACAATGGGTAACAACACAGCTGATGTACTACTGTAAATTATTATTCCACGTTTTCAAGAAGTGTTTCGGGTACTAGAAGCCCTCAAGATGAATAAATCACCTGGGCCTGCTGAGAACTTGCCAGTTTTACTCAAGGAAACAAAAGGCTTTACTCAGAAGCCATTGATGCAACTCTTCGAACAGTCGCTCAGGACAGGGGTTGTAACCGGGGAGTCGAATATTGCTGAAGTGGTGCCCATTCCCAGGAGTGAGAAAACTGGCTGAAGTAATTATAGACCAACATGAATGATAACTGACTGGCTATTACATGGAAGGTTTGGAAACAATTATTAGAACTAGAGGATCAGACACACAGAAATAATATCCTAGGAAACAGCATGGATTAAAAAAAAAACATCCAACTTCTTAGATACCTTTTTTTAAGCAACACCAGTAATGGAGGCACATAGGGAACATGATATGTTATAGATTTTCAGAATGTTTTTGATATTAACATATTCTCAAATTGCCAGCATTTGGCATGCAAGAAAATGCAAGTGTTTGGACTGAGAACTGATTAATGAATAGAAAACAGAGGGTACAGATAAGGGGTGAAGACTCATATTGGGGTGATATATATATATAGTTAGTAAACTGGTCAAGTTTGCTGATGTTACTAAATTAAGGGGATTATCTAAAACACTGAAGCAGTAGTGAAATTTAAAAAAAAAACATTCTGACAAAATTCCAGACTGAGCAAACCAAACATTATTTTCCATGTAGACAAGTGCAGGGTTTTGCATGCATATAGTAAAAATATACAGTAAACTATAAACACAGAATGAACAACATAAAAATAGGAGAGGTTACTTATGGAACCGACTTAGGTGGGAATGTTGATACAGTACAGTATACACAGTAGTTAAAAGCATAGACTCTAGATCAAGGTACTTTATATTAAAATTGTATAACGCACTAGAAAGGCCTCACTCAGAAAGTCCTCTAACATTTTGGCCACCATGTTACAGAAGAGATACTGTATCGCCACTCTGGAATCAGTCCAGAAAAGAGAAACCAAACATCCCAGGGCTTTAAGGGGATGCCCTACACTGACCAGCTGAAGGAACTGAAACGTTTTAGTCTTGAACAGATAAAAATAAGAGGGGACCTGATACAAGTATTCAAAATCCTGAAAGGGCTGACAAAGTCAGCACAGTGGATTTCCTCAGAACGAACAGTTATTCATGAAGCAGAGGACAAAAGTAGATGTGGATTTGGTTTTAAAAATGACAACAGGAGATTTACCCAAAGGGTTGTGGGAGCTTGGAACACGTCACCCAGCCATATTGAAGGAGCCAATATATTCTTTCAAGGATATGTCTGGATAAAATACATGGATCAATTAACTGTTATCTACCAAATGAACTAGAATAGTCATTTTTCATTTGTCCCATTTCTTACCGTATGTCCTTATGCTGATGTCAATTTCTCTTTAAACATCTTATAATGAGCAGCTTTGTTTCGAATGATCTTTAGAATGATTCAGGGTTCTTACCAAAGAGTGAGCTCTCGAAGAATGTCCACAAGACAAAAACTCTGACAACTGCTCAACTAAGAAATCTGCATGCCTGTACTTTTTAATTAATGTACTTCTCCCAAAAGAAATAATAAATATTCTCAGAAGTACATTATCATAAATGAGTTTTTAAATAGCTTTTTCATTATGTGCTAAAGAGTGCCTGCAAACTTTTCTACTGCAGATTGTTGTTATAGGCAAAAGTATTTTAATTATGATTCATTCTTATTTAATTCATGTTACTAACATTAACTATTAAATACATTTTCTAAACACACCATCATACTTGCAGTGGTTTAGCTTGGGGCGTAGAATCATTGTGTACAAAGACCAGCACAATAAAACTGCAGATCAGCATTTGTTAAGGGGAACAAACAACAAAGCTGCTGGAACCCTGTTTAGGATCCTTAGTATTAGAAGCCCTACAGTGGCAAGAAGGATTTTTAGGTTTCTGAGTAGTTATTTTTTCATTCTTCTCAATGTTGGAACTGCTTGTATTTCGAAGACCAGTCAAGCGAGCAATTTGACACGACACAAGTACAGTACAGCGGGGCAGATTAACGCATTCGACAGCACTCAGGCTCTGCATCAACCCAGAGGACCACCTGACAGGAGTATTCAAAAACCCTTTTCAAATCTTCTGAAATTCTGCACTGACCGAATTGGAACTTGGCCGGTTTTTTGTTTGGAGAGAAACTGTTTTGAGAAGCGCAGCCAATCCAGCAGTAATGTTCTTTGCTCAGGCTCCTGGCAGCTATTTCCCCAGACTCTGCGAGAACACCACCAGGAGGAACCATTTGGCTCCACTGGTCTGTTTGATAGTTATCAGCTAATTGAGCCAAGAATCTCATCCCGCCATTGGCTGAAGGAAGCCAATATCCGCTTCAAACACATGGCGGGGTAGTTTGTGTCATACAGTACTACCACAATCCTTAGCCACAATCCTACAACAGGATGCATACAGTATATGACTCGAGTACCAGCAGAATGAATATCCAGTATCCTTACGATCCTGACAGCTGACAGCAGTGCTCTTCTTCACTGAACCATCCCTCTTAGCAGGGGTGCGCGGCAGCCGGGGCAGGAGTCAGGGGCTCTTGGGCAGACATCAGGCCAGGAGAGCGAGTGACACGCGGAGAGAGAGAAAAGCCGACGGACGCTCAGAGGAGAACGAGCCACAGAGAATACGATGTCGTCTGTGTTGTTATAAACAAAAGAGTGCAGCTGTGCTGTTTTTTTTGTTACAGCTGCAGTTGTGCATCTGTTCCTGTATCCAGCCTGTAACAGCATATATTTGGGTACCTTAGAATATATAATATCTATAGTGCAATGTGCATGATCACTGAATAATAGTAGCTCTATAGTAAGTATACCCCACAAGTTAATACAGTATTTTTACCTGATTCGGTGGTTATATTAAATTAATCAAGTAAACTATATTTTATAAAATAACAAAATTACAATTTTTAAAAGCTAATTCCCTGTGTTGTGTACATTATTCAGCCGTTTTTTTGCTTGGCTTTATCAAGGGTGCCAATACTTTTGGAGGTGACTGTGTGACTTCTTGGTCAAAGAATTTGTGCTCAGAGACGCTTGTGAGAGCCTAAATTTCTGATACATGGTGTAAAAAAAACAGAGACTGCCAAAGCAGTGACACGTGCCCGAGTGTAGCTGGAATCTTTCCCCGCAAAAAATCATCAGTACACTGCAGCACAAAATGTCATGTGTCTCTCAAAAAAGAAAACAAAAACAGTTTATAAAACCGCATACGAATCAAGCGGCAGTGCATGGCTAGGAGAAGGAGGATTAAAAGCTGATGACAATGTGACACAGTGCTTGAGAACAGATGCCCAACGCAATAACTCAAATTTCCTTTGCACAAGGGTCTCCCAGAGGTAAAGAGAACTGCTCTCCGAGACACCACAGATTGGAAAGTGTGGGAGAGGAGACTGCAATAATGTGAGCTGCAGAAGCCCACTGCACTAGAAACATCCACACAGCACTCGGTGGAGCACAAACACACTGGGCCATGCTCACTGCACACAGAGCAATAAAACACCAGCCCCCTAACTGGGCCTACATTTCTGTGCTGAGAGGGAACAAAAGGTAGTATTTGGGGATCATTCAGCATGTGTGTTATAATACCTGGAAAGGTTTATACAAATCTCCACCATGTAAGGATTATCTTCTTTAAATACAGGGAACAGTCACACTGTATTTCTGGTCCTTCTAATGTTCACTGAAGTTGACCTCCACAATTCTATTGCTCACTAAATTTCTCAAACTCAAGAAACAAAAGACTTTATTCATTTAAAGGTGACGGACTTTTTTACGAAGCTGGAGCACCGGATCAATGCAACCCAACACACAAAAGAGGCACCGGGATTCTGAATATACAGTAAGCAGAGGGATGGAACTGTCCAGCACAGATTCCCTTTGATATGGATTCTTCAGATTTATTCCACGAGCTAACACAAATGCATATACAGTATAATCTATTAATGCAAAACATACATGACAAAATAAGAAGCAGATATTTCTAATCACGCGGAACATACATGACTAGGTTTCCATAGCAACAGATGAAGACCTCCCAGGTCTCTATAGAAAGGTGAGCCGTGTTGTTTTGCCCTAGTTACTGGCAGTCTTGCTGCCGGTATAGTAGCAGAAAAGCTCTATTTGGCTGCTATGGTAACAGACAGATTATACACAGAAAGGCTGTTGCTGTCACAGAATATGAAAGCCAAATGACTGTTCAGTTGCTATTATTTTAACTGACAATGCATAATTACTATCTTGGCTATTTTAAGCATAATAAGAAAACACGTACTGTACACACTCACTGAACTGAATGAATGTTCTTGATGAATACTAGAGATATTAGCTAAATTTAGATTAGAAACTACACGTGCCATTTATAAATCTTTCATAAATGGTTTAATTAATAAGGAATTAAGTGACCGAAAAGTGATGATAATGTTAATATGTATAATAATGAGTTATGTGTAATAAAGATGTTAAATGCCTTAGAAGCCAAATTCTACTGTGCATTAAACCCTGAAATCTGAATAAAAATCATCGTCCTACACGTACTGTATCAATGTACATGTGGACAATCCGGGCTAGGTGATTTCATGCTCTCTGAAGTAAAAGAAATGCATGGATTTAATTTTTAATAGTCGATTTGTGATTCTGTCCATCCATTTGTCAGTGCACTTGGAAGAACACAAGAATTCTCCACATTCTTGATGATTCGATACACAGTAGGTCATACAGCTATACTGTATATACTGTATAAGCAACAGATACAATGTTGTCAATATTGCTGTGGATTCAGGTTGGTTATGAGCCACTTCTTAAAAACTGCTTCCCTCATAACCACCATTGAGAATACAGTTACCAACACTTTGGGGCATGTCCGTTCTATAACAAACATCGGCAAAAACTAGTTTTACTAATACAATTTAATTCTACTCCCACACACAATACAACGAATGTAAATATATAATATACTCTACCTACAGTACTGATACATATAATTTCTATATGATAATATAATCAAAGGCAATATTTGTTTTACTTTTACAGTAATAGTCTGAATCTGGTACTTTCATTATCTTAAATAATAATCTCTATCACTGAAAATCTTCTATAACTAAAATATGAATTAATTCATACCCAAAAAAGTTTTATAATTCTAGGATGTTGATTTAATAAAATAAGAGTCTTAACCCTCCGTAGTTGTGAAATGAAAAAACACGTCTGGATTTTTTCCATTTCGAGATGTTATGTCAGGAATTGAACCTGCTTTGCTTTGTTAAATCTATCACAATGCACATCACTGTGTTTTTTTCTGCAATTATAGCTTTTCATAGGAAATGAAAAAATAATGACTAATAAATTATTTAATCAACAATTAAAAAATCCTAATACTAATCTTCATTTACAATGACCTTTCCATATCTATTAGGTCTTCACAAAGCTTATCAATTATTCACTCTAGCAAGCTTTATAGATCACCCAAACTTGTTGGAAAAATGTTCAATATCACTCCAACATCAATCTTGTTTTGCAAAGGTCACGGGGCAGGAACACATTGATCTGAATTCAGCATTCCATACTGTAACACAACTCAAAATATACAACAGCTGTATCTCAAATATGATATTGTGCTGTGGAGTTTTGCAAAGGTACTGACATCTGCATACCTGTGACTCTGCTTTCCCTGACAAGGCTATACAGACTTATTCCTCCAAGAAGAGACCAGATTTTACTGGATTTTGTTTTCCATTTTGTAGCCTTTAGGTACAGTATATAGCACTATCTCACTATCACTATTCAACTGCATGTAGTCCAAATGAATAAAGCAAGCTTCGTAACGTGCCTTTACCAGTTGTTTTTTTTTTCAACATTAGAACAGCCAAGAACAGTAAAGGATGTAGTGAAATGGATCCAGGATAATTACAGGAAACATCTATACAATAAACTGGAAATGAATAATGTCCTAAAGGAGTATTTTACTCAGATGTTTACCAGGAGGAAACTGGCAACACGTTTCAGTCAGCAGGAGTTCCACATGAAATAGTATCAGTATTACCACTTGTTTTGTGTACTACAAGCAACAAAGATGAACATATCTCTAGGGTTTTTC
The DNA here is from genome assembly GCF_059453375.1 of Lepisosteus platostomus. Taxonomy (NCBI): domain Eukaryota; kingdom Metazoa; phylum Chordata; class Actinopteri; order Semionotiformes; family Lepisosteidae; genus Lepisosteus; species Lepisosteus platostomus. Next base: position 4,679,458 of record NC_142618.1, on the reverse strand, counting down.
AACAAGACAAGGGTAGCACCCAAAGACAAGAAAATTTGTTCTGTAATGTCCAATCAATAAAAAATAATTAATACTAATAATAACAACAACAATAGACCAGCAAATCTAACCACTGTATGCAAAATTAGAGAAACAAATGAAATAATCAGCTATATGGAAATATAATTCCATTCAACATGTTTTTTAAGAAGAGTTGGTCCGGCGTAACTAACTTAGTACACTTGTTTGAACAAGCAACTACTGTACATAAGGGAACATACAGGGTATATATTATGTTGACACATTATTTACATCCTCTAAACAACGTGGGGAAGCAATAAAACAAACTAATAAGACTAAGATCAAATAAGACTAAATCAAGGGATGCTAATTGCACAATGCACTAATAAGACCAAATTCAAAACACTGTGTACCATTGTTACTCTGGAATCAGTCAAAGAGCAATCAGATACACCCTCAGGCTTAACAGACAGGCTAAAAGAACTAAGAGTTTTTAGGTCTAAAAAGACAGGACTAGAAGAAGCAGAACTTATTCAAGACTTCCAAATACTCAAAGGCACTGACAAGTGAAATGTGAAATTAATCAGGCATGACAACTGATATTTTTATAATCATATTGTGGTAAATGTAGAACTCTACAAGGTCGGAGGAATACATACTCTGGGAACATAACCACACCATATGCAACTACCAAGGTTTTAAAAACATGTTTTTGTCAAAATGTTCACCTCAAAAACAGGAAGTCTTGGCTCATGAATTATTCGGTTAAGGCAAACTTAAAAGAGACCAAAATAAAATGTATTGAATCACAAAATATTGTGATGCAATGTACAGGATTGATATTCAAACATGGATGCATGTTAAAGTAGTGCTTTATTAATAAAGAAGCAATCATATTCAATGTAAAGTTCATAAAAATTGATCACTTCAGTAGCAAATTAAGAAAAAACAAAATACTAGTGCTATACTGCTCAGCACATCTGGCAGTGTTCTTGTTGACTGCAGTCTTTATTGTCATAGACTTAGGTTTGTGGTTGTCCATCCACAGCACAGCAATTAGCGAGATTCAACAGTTTTTATTGATAATAATGCTTCTTTGTGGGAGACTGAAAAACAAGATTTGCAAGAGTCATGAAGACAGACCAGGCAGGAATACAAGAAGCTGCCCTGCTTGCATGACTAGATGTCTCTTAAAGCACTGTTTGATAAGACACTCCTTTCACACAAGTTGCATTACAAATTCCTAAAAATAAGTACCCAACCACAGAGAAAGTTTATTTAGAGTACTGTATGCACTAAAACACTTCAGCTCGTATACAGTAACTTACATTCCTCAGTTTCCTTGCTTTTCAGTTTCTACACTTGCATCAGTGTTCTCTTCAGTGAGCTTACAGCACGTCAAATTCAGTTAACACAATAATTCCTTATAGGGAGAACTGTATTTATTTTAATTCCAGAGCAGAGAGTAGAAGAAGTATCTAATTTCATCATACCTACAAGTCCTACAAAGCAGAAACACTACTGACTGCAGTTCAGATTCAGCTGCTGTAGCTTTTGTCTTGTATTGACTAGTGTTGACATGTCAGCATGGAGCTGTTGAGTCAGAACTTTTAAGGACGATTTTATATAGAATAGAGAGGGGCTTAATTTCTACTAGTAATAAACACGTTTGGCTTATAGTCTGCAGCACTACATACTATCCCGGGAGAATACTACAGCAAAGTTTGCAATATACAGTGAGTTTTGATAATATAGTAAACCCAAGGGCTTAAATATGTTATATATAGGGCATACAGTAAACACCTTAAGGGGGAATTTCACTCTATATTAATAATAATGTGTTGCTCAAATAACTGATATGAAAACAAAAGCATACAGTATGTACCACAGATGACATCACACTTCAGGTAGAATATTTAGGGGGAGATACAGAGTTTGAACTCAATAAAACATTGGCAGTAATCCTAATCATCATCAAAATGGGCAAAAATGATCATCATCATACTGTAATTGTCATGCTAATGATGACAATGAAAAAAGAAAACATGCACATCTTTATGCCTGACCGCTGCTTTAGAAGTATTCCCTTTTTTCCCCAGAAAACATTTTTCAGCTGCAGAATGGTCTTATTGGGAATTATGTGCAGAAACAGTCCTGCTCTTCTCTAGCCCATTTCCAACGATACTGGGCTCTAGTGCTATGAGTTCATTAACTTTCACTTTCCCATAATTGATAGTAATTTGCCTGCTCTTACAAGGCCCCCAGTCATGAAAGCTGCTCCTTGCAATATATATATATTACTATTAGTTTCACTGATCAAAGTCATCTATGTTGGATCGATGAGTCCTAACAGCAGTAAAACAGTTGTCTGTATCTGGTTATTTTGGCTTATACAGTAATAATAATAATAATAATAATAATAATAATAATAATAATAATAATAATAATAATAATAATAATTGCTTACACTTATATAGCACTTTTCTGGACACTCCACTCAAAGCGCTTTACAGGTAATGGGGATCCCCTCCAGCACCACCAGTGTGCAGCCCCACCTGGATGAGGCGACGGCAGCCATAGTGCGCCAGAACGCTCACCACACATCAGATATCAGTGGGGAGGAGAGCAGAGTAATGAAGCCAATTTTAAAGAGGGGGATTGTTAGGAGGCCATGACTGGTAAGGGCCAATGGGAAAATTGGCCAGGACGCCGGGATACACCCCTACTCTTTTCGAGAAACACCCTGGGATTTTTAATGACCACAGAGAGTCAGGACCTCGGTTTTACGTCTCATCCGAAGGACGGATTGCATTATGTTTGCATATTTCTTGTAAGATACAACATGGAAGCAAAGTACAACAAAATATGAGAGCAAATGTGCTTCTTTTTGCCTTCTCGCACACAAGGGGAGCTATTCAGAGGTTTCAAACCCGAGAGTGCACATTTCCAGGTACAATCCTGCTTTTTATAAAGTGCTGTGAAGCTAAGATAATTTTTTGTTTCGAAGCGTCTTTACCAGAGGCAGAAAGGCATAGTCACAGGATGTTTTCATTTATAAGTTGTTAATCCTCTATGCCTCTTAATTTAATGCAACCTAAAAATAAGGTTTATAGGATTTTTCTTTTAACGTTATACAGTATACAGTACCTGTACTGTACGTCTAATTATTTTCTTGTTGACTTGTTATATATGCAATCACTGTTTTTTAATTGACAATCTAAGTATTTCATATTCCTACATTTGGTGTTTTAAATGCTGGAAAGCTAATAACAAATGAAACAAAATAAAACAGTGCTATATTACAATTCTTATGCTGGGTTTTATGTAATATAAAAGATACACAGATGAGACAATATTCATTGTGATTCTTGCCTGTAGAACTGTGATGCAGAAATAGAGGAATCTGGGTGAACTCTGGGAGTTCACTTTTTATGGTTCACTGCTAAGGCAACTATCTAAAGGTGCAGTGATTTCCAAGCACTTACTTTGTTCCCCCAATCAAAAAAAAAACTTCTATATTTTATCAAAAAATAAAATGATGTAAGCAAAGAAAACCACATCAAAATGTATACAATACCTTATATACAAGGCATACCAGTCTTCCTTGACATACAGTACTTTAATGCTGAAACAGCTCCTTTACAATCACATTGAGAGGACGAGTCCATTATGTAAATAAAAGAAGTTACTCATAATTTTTAAATCTCAGAGGGACTGAAAATACTTTAGCTCCAAACTATTAACAGAACCTCATTAATAATGAAAGCAGGATGGCTTTAACTATATTGACTATACTGACATTTATTATTACTATATTGACATTTCTTTTCTAATGTTTGTGATAGACATTTTCTTCATTCTTAAGATGGCCCAGTCCCTCTTAAAAGGGAGCAGACAATTTAACCAGATTTGTCAGGATCTCTAGCATCTCCAGAGTCTGATATTTAGATTTGAACAAATCTTTATTCAGTTTCCCCTTTAGACATATTTTAGGCATTTAAAATGAAATAGCAAATCTCTGTGTTTTAAAAATACATTTGGGAACAACCTACAATAATTACGGTTTTTGAAAGTTTTTTTTTTAAATGTTTTTAATAAAATATGAGTGAAATGTCCTGCCTATGGTCTTTCCTGTTACTCTTCCATGCTGAATGTGAATAAATGAATTTTGTGAGAGTTATGTACCATGGTGAGGACTCAGGGTCTCTGGGGTTTGGAGCTTTTGCATTCTGGGGACTATTAGTCAATGTTGCTGGAGAGATTCATCTGGAGGAAAAGATGTGACCCTGGCTTGCTGTGAATTGCTATAACTACTCTCGCCAAAACAGGAGGCTTGCATCACTCTTGGTGTCACAGCCCCAAGGGAAGTATTACACAGAGATATTCCTGGGATCAGAGCATATAAAATGTTAGGGACATTTGGCTGGTCTACCAGTATGAAGTATGCTTTTTTCTGCTACAAAATAATGGGACACGGCGAGTTTTGCTGTCTGAAGCCTAGGTATGTGTAGAAATTCTTAGAGATGTTAGCATTTTGCAGCATGAAAGGCAGAAAATGCAAAATGTACTTTCCTGTTTGCTGGCTCGTATTAAGTTATATATATGTATATATACCTACAACAAGAATACTCCAATACAGTATTCATGTATCTTTATTCCATCTAGCTCTGTTTCCTGGCTGAATATAAAAGCTAAACATTCCTAACTGTTAATTAAAATGAGTGATTATTGTATATAACATGTTATGCCTAATCCATAAAGACTTGATGAACAGGAGTCACACGCATTACAAGAAAATGAAATCCCATGGACTCATGATGAGCGTCACTAACTGAAAATGATAGATTCTTTGAACAATATCACACCAGATTATGAAGCCTCAATCGAATGATCTCGGAGTTCTTTCTCGAAATGTCTTGGGCAATAAATATTAAAAGTCTCAAGACACTGCAAACCAATTTAAGGAAATTTGCATGTCTCACTGCTGTTCAATTATGATAACAGTCCACATTCTCTAGAGAGGGGAGACACAGTGAAACATTTCTGCTTGAATGTAAAAAAAAAATCAATGTGTAAAATTATTTAACGATGCTGCTTTCTTTAATGTGCAATTCATTTAATCATTTTAAATTTAAATCTTAAATGTTATCCCATTGCAACAGTAATAACAATGACAACATACTACCATAGACCTCATTACCTGTGAGCAAACTGTGCAAGTCAATATCTTCCTCCTCTTCTTTGATTTTCAGATATTTCGTTGACTGAGCAAGCCTGGGCAAAGAGGAGAAAAATATACCGCCTGATTATCCTGTGAACTGGAACTAAATCACTATAGCAGCCATAATGTGACTGAACAGCACAGAATAAACAACACTCAGGCAGAAAACAAATTGGATTTAATATCTCCATGCATGTAAAATGATGATATATAATCTAAATTCAAAGTGGAACCACGGACAATTTTAATTGCATTTCACGCAACGCAGGCATTACATTAGTTGCACCAGTAGGATATACACAATATCCTCTTTAAAACAAACATTTTATACTGAGATAAAAACAATTACCTACGATGGCACACCTTAAAACTTCAAATAATATAAAGAAGATTAGATACAGCTTTTAATGGACCTTGTTCTAGTTACTTGTTTTGAGTAACTTGTTAGGAAATAGAGCCCTAGATCACCACCAGAAACTTTTATTTCTTTTCTTGAAATTTTTGCGGCCAAATGGCCAAATATCAGCTAACCAGGATTACATGAGGCTGTGATCTTTTATTTTAGGCTTCAATCTTTATTCTAGAAAGCGTTTTAGCTCTGTACCAGCACTCAATTCAAAGATATTTTAGCATGAACTTTACACACTGTAGAATATCATTTGCAAATTATTTCCAACGTGAAAGTCGAGATTTCCTTTCTGAAACATTTAGATAACGCGTGCTTGTAAAATTCTCAGAAATTGAGTTTCCAATCATATTCAATCTGGCTCACATCAAAGTCGCTTTCAACAAATGTGAAACAAATATTACAGCATCCAGCCCGTATCACCATTATTGTTCAGTACGAAAACAATAACATTTTATGATTTATGATTAATCGCATGCAGAACAAAAGGCAAATGTTCAAGATCCCAGTCACTTCTAACACATTTTTCTCTGCATTGCCCCGTTTATAATGGCATTCGTAAGCCTAACTAGATCAATTTTACAGTGAAATGAAAGAAGAAAATCTCCAGGGAGTTCTAAAAGCTTGGTTGTGTAACATTTTGCTGTCCAGAACGCCTCAAATCAAATTTGTAAATGTAGCATACAGAGAGAAAATTTCCCTGAAGTAGGGTATGAGGGTTGCTTCTTAATGGGCTCAATGTATTTTAAAATGATCACTGAAGTATACTATTAAAACTAGTTAGATAATGGTCAAACCAAGTTAGCACAGTAAGTCCCATGTTAAAAATGTTTCAAGCAATACTTAAGTCCCCTTTTATAAAAAAAATGAGACAATATTTATGTGTTTCAGTGTGCTCCTTTTCAGCTCACCCAAAAATAAATGTAACATATATTATATGTCAAAGACAATTTGTATTTTTTGCTCACTGTAGGGTAATCAGTTATGGCCCATTCTTAAGTTAAACCCTAAAATTCTCCCACATTTCTTGACAAAATCCAACATTTAGTTTTGAGAGATGCTTCCTCTAAAGGTGAAGTCTAGCAGTGTGGTTCTGTAAGTTTAAGAGTTCGGTTGTTACAGTACCTACCGGCTTTGAAGCTTGGCCTTTTTAACAGCCGGAGTTAGAGGCTTATTTCCCTGAGCAGGTGGATCATTGCTGTGCTCTCTCTTGACCAGCGGAGATCCTGAATGTGAGCTGTACCTCCCTCTTAAACGACCTGAGCCTTCACACCCTGATGGTGAACACCTGTTTGTGAAATTAAGAGCAAACGATTCAATATTCACTTAGCCAAGATATCATACATCAGGAAATGTGTAGTAAAATGTGTGTATCGATGATAAGTGGGTGAGTACTGATATGATGGTTTGAAATAAGAATACTGAAAAACATATACTGAACAAAAACATTGCATATATATAGGTACTGTATACAGTGTAAGACATATTTTCCTTTAATTTGTAATGATGTACAGTATAATAACTTGGTCAAAATGTTCATTGTGTATTACAAAAATTAAAGGAATTGTTTCAGGTTACACTGGTTCTGCACATGCCACATAGAAAGAAAATGTCTTTAAAAAGGGAAATGCAATACCAGCTCTTCTCAGGTCACCCTTCTGCCTGAAGGCTCCCAAATATTGTATATTAAGAACATCTATCACACTACTAATAACGTGCACTCATAAGTTCAAGCATCTGGATTCCAGAAGCACAGCAATTCTTCAAGTGAGCAGGGGAAGCAAATACAATTATAAACATCGCTTTGTGTACAAAATAAGAGGATTTGGAGGCAGAACCAAAGATAAATACGGCATTTCTTAAAGATTACAGTATATCTACATGAACAGATGGACAAGATGTACTGTATAGTGTGGGAATAATTTTATTGGGAATAGTTTTATGAAACAAGCAAAATGAATCTCACACTGTATAGGCATCGAAGTACTGTATACTGTACACAGAAAAAGAACAACTATGTTAAGCCAATAAAGAGTACAGTATGTTCTGAAACATCAATATGTTCGCCCATTCTTCACCCTAATTGAAACTGTGCACCTACAACAAGAAAACCTATAGTATTACAGTCAACAACTTGAACTGCACATGCTGTAATACACTATCCGGTATGGAAACAAGCATGTTATGAACTGCTGGAATGCTATGAAGCCTCTCGGAAGTATCTTATAGTCCTAGCTGTCGATCATCTCTTACACTGCAATACTAGTGTTCTGCCAACCACGCTCCAAGGCAGCACAGTAATTGTTGATGGGAGAGGAAATGGGCACACCTGTCTCTTATCATGCTTGTGCTTACTTGTAAACAATTTCTGTGTTTATTTGGATATACACTCTTTAATATGTTTTTAGCACTCCCAGCTGAATGATCAGTTTCCTTTTTTCATATTGCTACCTCCACCTGGAGCCGTGGTAGCTCAGATGGCAAGGGCGTCTAGCTCCGGACCGGGAGGTCCCGGGTTCAATCCCAGTAGGTTCAAGCGATGGAGCTCTAATTCCTGCGAGACAGCTCCCAGATCCACTCAGCCTGCTTTCCAAACGAGTACTGGGGGTCAATCCTTCTGGGGGTAACAGGCCGGCTGGAGCGTGATGCTCTTCCCCCCCATTCCCCCATGGGCCTTTATGGCCCTGGAAATGGCCTAGCCTACCTACCTGTACCTGCTGCAAGTTTCTAAGCAGCTGGGGATGGTCTCTCTGCCTTCTTGTGAGAGCTGCTCTGGCCTGCTTGTGTTCCTGCTGCAGGATTGCACCCTGTGGTTAAAGGCCCTGCCTGGCTGAGATCGCTGCCAATCTCATCCTTACAGCTGGACGCTACCAGCCTCTGAGCCAGAGCGACGAACCCCAGCTTGGTGAATTCGCTATCAGCTTCCCTGCTATTGATATTTTTTGCCAAGACTAGTCTTTTGCTAGTACACGCACTGAGGGATTTCTGTCAATGCCTGAGTCAGAAACCACTATCAAAGAGCACTAAAAGTCTGGACCTGCTCTGCCCTCTCTACCCACTTGTATGGGGTACTTGTACTCAGTCACTGGAGTCATTGTGAGGCTGTACTACCTGGATGTCAGAGTGGACTTGCTGTAGAGGCCCAGATGTTTGCAAAGGGGTTCTGGTCACAGGTTTAAATATTACACACAATTCATACAACATCAATTCCCTTTAGATAGCTGGACATTCTTGTTTACTTAGATGCCCTCCTGTTCAGTTAATCTTATCTGTCATATGCACAAGTGCAATGAAATTCTTATTTACATTTTTGCTCCGATACCAAGACATTAAGGAATCACCAAAAGATGAACACAGAACAGCGGCAGCAACAACAACAAGTTAAATAACATACATTACAACTTTACACAAAGCAAGCAGGTTGCTGAGTCAATCTGTTACTGTAGTGCAACATTCCTAACATTGCGCTATATACTGTAGTAACTCTAACTTTAAATAATGCTGAATTAGAGTTATTTGTACTTGATCCCTGACCAACAAAATATCACTTTTGAATTCATTTCCTACCAGGAAAGTTCTAGTCTTTATACATTTGACAGAAACGTGTGGTCTGCCTGTTAGTGACCTGCATTTTAAACTGGGCATTTTGGATCTAGCCATTTGTTTTGATTTAGAATTGCAGTTATTCTAAACAAACCCAAGTATACTAATAAGGTTTGCTAAATCAGATTTGTTTTCCCTTTTCCATTTTATTTCGTCTTGCCAGTGACCCTCAGCCAGCTAGACTTGAGGACTCCATAATGCTTTTCTATTCCACTTTTGGTTGGAATTTTCTATTGTTTAGCTTGGAAACAAATAAAGAAGTCTCATTTACACTCCACTACCCTTGGTACAACAACCACATTTGCTCATTTACTTGCCTCCAAGCAACACCACAACCCTACAGTAATGCATGTCATACTGTACTGTTTCAAGGTTAGCTTTTCTTGGAAGGCAATTTGACCAAAGAAAGATCCTCAAACCTTGTTTTTTTTTTTCACAATTCAACACTTCTTAAATTCAGGTAAGAGAAGTCCACTCCTGAAGAGGTTATAGTCCAATGCCATCTTTTTATCAGCTTTTTTCAATCCAAAATTAAAAAAAAAAATCCAAAGTCAGATCTTTTGATTTCACTTCTGGGAAATAACTGACGTACAGTCACCTTGCACAGCTTCGTGCTGTCTCTCCTCAGTAGCTATCTGAAATGATGACTAAAATTAAAACCCACCATATGTTCCTTGTGACCTATTCCCACTGTGTTCAAATTTCATAATTCTCTGTCCCATTGTCACGCATATCACCAACGAATCATTAAGGGCTGGAACTGTTCCCTTCACCCTTGAACCTTCAGTTATTATCCCCTGGTTAAAAAGGCAGAACGCAGGCTCCAGCCTGCCGAATAATCACCAGCCAGTATCTTAAAAACGTCTAGGATGGGCTGCTGCTGTTCATATACAAGCTCATCATTCTGCACAGAAGCCGTCTGAGTCATTTCCGCCTGCGTTCCCACTGAGGCACTGAAATTGTTCTTTTTAGGCTTTATAACGATCTGGCGACTCTTGATTTTGTTTTTTATCCATTTCTATCCCGCTGGACTTCACCGCCGCCTTTCACGCTACTGTTCATACCATTTTGCTGACTACATTAGAGAGAGGTGCAGGTTATTGATATTATTGCAACTGTGCCATAGTGGTTTAAACCAACCTGACAGAAAGTCACTTGTTTAAACTGGATATTGTACCTCGACAACAAAAATGGACACACCTGGCATCCAGCTGGGCTCTGTTCTCGGTCCACTTCTTTTCCTATTACAGGGTGTCCCCATTTAAGGTCCTTAATGGGACCATATAAAAGGAATGTGAAGCATGGACCTATTTCCCATAAAACAATTATGGCATTAGCGGATAATGGGGACCAGGAGGATGTAAATATTCCATGGAGGATGTTAGGTACAACATACTGTACAGTGTTTAAAAGAATTCAAAAGAATCAATGTAATCCAAAAGTAAGAGAAAATGAGACAGGAGGACACAAGTCTTCAGTTGTGTCTTCAGTTACTAATTGTGATTACTGTTAGAATGATCAGTATGCTTTTGTCTTTTCTAGGCATCATTACTGTAGTGCACTATCCAAATGTGCTTCACATGCTGCAATATATTTTGAACTCATTATCCAGATCTTAACTAAAAGTAGAATGCATGATCACTTATCTCCTCCTTAGTTCCCTTGTACTGGCTGTGGGTGGTTTTCAGAATAGAATTCAAAATACTGCTACTGTACTTAACTTTAAGAGCTTGAACAATCTGGCTCTTGACTGTAACAGTGAACTATTAATTCTCTATACACCTACTGTACACGTCATTTATGCTCTTTGGACTATTTAGTTCAGTTCCTAAAAGGAGGCTACGAACACCAGGAGGCCACGATTTCCGTGTTTCTGCTGCAAGGCTATGGAATAATCTCCCAGCCCATATCCGTACTTTCAAGTTCTGTCAAATACTCATGTCAATACCCCGTCTTTTAATTCTGTTGTGTTCATTTGTGAATTTCTTGTTTTATTTTACTATAGAGCACTTTGTGGTGATGTTTAACCACACAAAGAAAACATGTGTTACACCCCCTACAAAAATGATTGCACTATATAATTTTCCATGTCAATGTACACCAGTGATATACCCTTGACTGATAGAAAAAAGTAGTACTAACAAGAGGTATCATATTTTATAGTTATTTTTTTGTATACTGGTAAACAAAAGGTTTTATGGAACTTAAGATTTTGTTATGCCAGTTCTGTAAATTTATGAGAGAAATATGAGAACACCCTGACCTGTTGCTATTCAGCTGCTGTAAAAAAATTCTAATCATTGCTCCATTTTGGTATAAAGTATGATTTGTTTAGAGATGCCTATGTACAGTGCCCACAAAAAGTCTTGAGATAACAAATCAGAATTTTCGCTTTACAGTAATGTTTTATTCTTTGCCATACACGCATTTACTCATTTTTGGAGTAAAATACTTATTAGTGATGACTTAAGAATATTTTTTGTTCAACCCAGTGTTTTCAAATGACTGTGTGTATTGGGACACATTCACTTTAAATACATTTCAGGGTGTAAAAGTCGGCATTTGGTGTATATTCCTTTGAAACAGCAACAACATGAAGTCTGCAACCCACAGAGCTTATCAAACTCTTTTTATAATCAACTGAGCTGCTTTAGCAAGACTCTGCTGTAGCCACCATGAGTTCTTGTCTATTCTTGGGGTATACCTGTGGTTTCTTTCTTCTTAAGAATTTTGCAGATGTTGATTTTTGGTATGCGTCTGTTTCATTTTTTCTTTCAGCTTTAAAGGTGTCTGTGTTTCTTGAGCACGAAATACATTGCTTTTCATTTTGAATTTTAAGATACACTCCAAATACAGTAGTTGAAGTGGCACACATTGACAGGTTTCACTACTATTTTAAGAGAGCCTAACTTCAGTACCTAACAATAAACACAGAATTGACTAGAGATACCTTGCAGTCAACCGTCCTAATAATCTTGCTCCTTTAGAACTAAGAGGCTCTATTGGGTAACTGACACAAGAAAGTAGAATCGAGATTGACTTAATAAAAAAAAATACTTAGAACCTATCAGTAAAGATTTTTTTTCATGAGAAATGATTATTAGAGTTATAATTACAATCCCACAGTATGAACAAAACAGTATGATCAATGATTAGAGTTCATAATAATGATCCACTCCTTCACATTTTCGTTCAGACCTTTAATCTGTATAAGTCGAGCACTTTTGTCTGTATGATTCCTTACCTGTGCTTTCTTGAGTTAGCAGGGGGCCCTCAGACACATGATAGCCAAAGTTAAAAGTTTCAAACTGTCTGTCTTATTTTAAGCTTATGGGGCCCAGACTGTGATTTAGTTTATAAATGCATAAAACATCATAAAATCTGAGAGAGCAAAACAGCTCATGTTCTAAATGATGACGACACCAAAAAAAATAAAGAGATACCGGAAACATTTTAAATTGCAACACATATACAATTAAAAAACATCCTTAAAGGGGCTTGCTTGTAATATCTGTAACATACTGTTGAAATCTTAGATCTGCAATCCAGAGTTTTATCTGTATTGAAGATAGATCAAAAGGACTTTTAGAAAGCATGCAGTAGTTTCTGAAGGTTTTATCGTAAATGCTGTTTTGAAACTGTGGAACCTTTAAATATTAATTAGACATTTCTAATTCTCCTAGAATAAAGTGCAATGCTCTTAATCAGCATGAATAAACTCATTTCACATACTGTATAAGCTCTTTGTTATTACTTGTTTTCCAAGACCTGGAAGAACAGAGTTCATATACAGAATGTGTATATCTATTGGAAAAAATGCTGACTTGAATGACACAGTACCCTGTTTAAATACTGATTGAGCTCCCATTCTTACCTAGATTCCATACTACATTCATCTGTCTGTTCGTGTTCATCCGCAGTGTACAGACTCTTCGCTTTTGCAACGAAACGTACAGGGACAAAGGTGATTTGTTTCTCTCCCCCGAGACGGTCCTGAAGTGTCACCTCCTTTTTCATGTTGATCTCCGAGTAAGGACAGCCGAAGGCACTGTGTAACAAGACGAGAGAAATCATTATGTAGTAAGCAGCAGAGCGTCTTGAACATGTCTTGAAGATGGAACTTGGATTTGTACAAAAGAAAGAGAAGTGTACTGTATGCACATCAGAGTCTAAAGTTCAGAAAGCCGAATATATGACCTAAAGCACACAAATAAAACATTGGATGTACTCTGTTCATAGCTAATTTAAATTTTAATATAAACACTCTATTTTATTTTAAAATAGAATCCTAACACTTCCAGACAATGTGTTTACTTTAAATAATTTCTCCTCTTTACATAAAACATATTTTGTGGCAAAATAAACCACTTTTGATCCTACAATTAATGTATAGTTTGAGCTCATTTTTATCTTTCTCAGCCCTCTGATTTGATAAACACTTTCAATAAGATATTCAAACCTGGGCTGGTTATTCAGCCTCTCACTTCCCTTAAACAGAGGAAAGAGATGCTGTCAACCTAAGTGTGAAAAATGTGGACAATCACAACAGGACTCTGAATACAGGGAAGATAGCTTTCTACGTAATGAGCTCTACACAGAGCTCATTCTTAACAGTACTAGTTACCTACATGCTCAATCTTTGCTAAAATCTGTGTCTGTAATGGTACTGGGGAATGATTTTAACAGTTTCAAAAGGAAATGTGGTACATTTTACAGAAGAACAAAAAGCTATATAATATTCACACATTTATAAGTGAACCCAGCCTGGCACAGATCGGATGGGATCAGAGATTATTCCTGCCTCATCACAGCTTTTCAATTTCTTTCTCCTCTGTCCTCTATGTTCATGCTCTATATGGTACACACTGCAAAATTTTTGTGGAAAAGAACATTGGAGGGCATGTAATTAGCAAATAGTTAATCAACGGAGGACTTCAGTTATTTTTTTCAGTGTAGTGGCTCTGGGGCTAAGGATCTGCGCCTGTGGCTGGAAGGTTGCTGGTTGGTATTCCTACTCCATTGGGCCCCTGAGAAAGGCCCCTAACCCCAGCTGCTCCAGGGGCGGACCCTGCGCTCTGACCCCAAGCTTCTCTCCCTGTCTATGTGTCTCATTGAGAGCAAGCTGGGGTACAGTATGTGAAAAGACAAATTCAAAATAAAGTGATCTTATCTTATAAAGCAGATGAAGCACTTACAGAAAATACTAAAATGTTTTTTGCTTACTATCAAACATTTTCACAACAGCTGATTTGTGATCTTGTGATAAAGATTTCATTTTTATGGAAGCATTAAGAACTTAATGGAATTAGGGGAGGTAAGGACAACTTGGAAAGGCTCAATATAATATACGGTATTTCCTTTCTCAGATTCCACTGCTAGGTCATCAACGTTCTTACTTCTATCAAGACAGACCTTCTTTTTTAAGGAAAAAATGTGTTCAATGTGTATTAAAAAAGGCAACAGCGGATTACAAATGTTAGCAACAGCCCGGATTCCATTACATCACTTTTCAGGATTTCAAATAATCCTTAGCTGTTTCACAAGTGAAAGGCAGAAGGAGTAAGGAAGATTGTTTTTTTACACAGTGAAGGAATGAAGATGATATACCACATAACCCACGCAGCAATCCAAACAATTCTCTTCATTTCTAGGGGTCAATAAAAATGACATTTATTTATACCTCTTTATAGAACAATCGTACAAGGAGATGTCAAACCACAGACACTACAGACAGTTCTTGATGACATAAACCTAAAAATACAGTATTGATAACACAAAGCAGTAGGTAAATATTGCCCTGAGGGTTTTGGTAAACAGCAAGTTCTATACAGTGCTACAGTATTGTATATCTACATGTTGTGGACACAAAATGGAAAGACCAATGTAAAGTCACTTAATAGGGCATTGGGCCACCATGTTGGGCCAGCATGGCCTGTATGCACTGAGGTAGAGCCTACCAGAGTCTCGAATTACACAGGATGCTGTATTATTCTTCCATGAGAAAGTCAATGGAAAACACTGTTTCCAACATCATTCCAGAAATATCCTCTAAATGCTTAACTGGGTATCTGGTGACTGAGAAGGCCATGACATGTGGAAGACATCACTGTCAAACCCTGGGGTGACCACGTGTACTCTGTGGATAGGGGCCCTGTCATTCTGGAAGACAGCCTTCCCAGCAGGAAAGAAAGCCTGCAACATGGGGTGAAGATGATTCACTCGCGACTGGCAGTGACCTCGACTTCCAAGTGCACCCAAACCATGCCAGGAAAATTTGCCCGACCACATTACAGAGGCACCAGAACCCCTCAATGTTGGAAGCAAGCACTCAGGATTGTAGAGTTCTTTAGGCTGGTGACACATGTGTACTCCATTTGTCGAGTTTGTGGTGAAGGAAGACTCGTCTTTAGAATTCACCTGTGCTATTTGGCCCTCATCTCTCTACTGAATAATCTAAAATACTACAATTACTACTTAAAACTGCTTTTGCTTTTTCACTTTTAAAACCTCTTATGATGGGGTTAGTCTGAAATAAATGTACAGTATGAAGAACTGCTTCTGATAAAATTCCATGCTTAGTCCAACCAAAGCATTATACAATTCAAATATGTAATGTTTAATTAAAGTTGTCCCTGAAATAACATACTGACACTGACTTCTGCTTTTTCAATTTAAATGTGAAAATAAAATCTCAAAGAAACACACCAAATGGTAATTAATCATGACATATTCTTATTGTCTGCTGAGGGAAAAATAGCGACAGATAAATTAAGTCCAACATTATTCATTTAAAAAGAAAATTAACTTGTCTTTCAGTAATTATGCTACAGTATATAGTTATTTTTTTTTCTAAATCACAGCTACCAAAATCTACAGTATATATATATTAAACTTTCTCTGGTACACATACAAGTAATAATTTAAGAATCACAGTTCACATTAATATTTTATGGTCACTTTAAAATATTGATGTAAAAGGGTTTTTCTGAAATGTGTTTTAAAATTTTTATAAATATATGCACACATAGCAGACATTTCATTACTACTGAGGTCATTTTGTGTGTTTTCATTACATTTTTTTTTTTTTACATTGCTACAAATTTTGTGAAAAAAATAAATCTGTTATATCTCTGCACAACCATGACTATGTGATCCTTCAACATTCCTACTATTAGTGGTTTTCACAGAGAACATACCAACAATGATCCTGAGTATTGTGGGAGCATATTAATCACATCGTGTAACAATGATTAAAATGTAGAAGCACATTTTTAAAATACCACTGCTTCCAGTGCTTTATTCCACTGCTTTAAAATATTTTATAGGGATTCACAGGGAGGTTTGTGAAATGCAATGTCCAATTTCATGGATGCTGTCTGCCAAACATTGGGTTAATCATAACAGCAAGTCCTGTGAATCTGTCTGCTTTGGGAAAATGTAAAAGTTTAGTTTTGACAATCTGGATTTTTCAAGCTCATGAAAGAAAATACATAAATTTATAAACACTGAAGATTTAGTTTAATCTTCTAGTGCTTGCAGCTCCGTCACTTTCCTATTGGATACTGGGAGTTTTCTTTACTGAAAAAGGTCATCAGGTGTCTCAGTATTTTGAAATCTGTTATTTATAATTAGGGTATACGTTATGTCACAGCAAAAAACACTCTTTTCATAGCCTGTTTTTTTCAGAAAGTACACCATGAAGTATAGTGCACCATGAAGGATAATATATCCATCCACCCATTTCCTATTCCAGTTTAACCAGTACAGAGTTGTGGGTGGAGCCAGAGCCTTACCTTGGCAAGCAAAGGGTGCAAGGCGGGGTACACCCCGGGCAGGACCCCAGTCAATCGCAGGGTGCACACACACACAAGCACAAAGACACACACACTCAGACCAGGGCTGAGTTTTACAGGGGGAAACCGGAGTACCGGGAGTGAACGCAGGGAGAACATACGAACTCCACGCAGACAGCACCCCAGGAACTGAACCCAGGACCCCCGAGCTGCTACAAGGCAGCCATGCTGACCATCACGCCGTCCCGTGTTAAGTACATTTAACCATCTATTCTATCCAGATATCCACAAACAGCTAGAAGTTTCCTAAAGGTGTATTTTTAGACAGGTCTTAACATTATTTTGATGTTCTTAACATTATTTGCTGACACAGCAGCGCAAACATACGCACAGAGTGCTCAGGCACTGGAGGCACTGCACGTGACAGTGGCCGGAGATCCCAGCACCACGTGTCTCCTGTAACGCGCGGCATGTACAGGACTCCCACAGTGTTGACCCACTTCAAAGGGGGACATGAGGCACTTACAGTACAAGGCCATGTGCCCTTTGCATTTTCCCCTGACTTCAGAAGCTCAAAAAGTTATTTATGTTAGAGCCTTCAAATGTTTTTGGAGATCAAAATCAGAGATCGAGATTATTTTGTACAGCGTGCTTCCAAAACGTCATTTTCACTCAGCTGTTTTCCAGCTGATGTATGTGGGTATATAAGTGTAGCAACATACAGTATTCAAATCCAAACGTCAATTAATAGTAATAATTGCTTACACTTATATAGCTCTTTTCTGGACACTCCACTCAAAGCACTTTATAGGTAATGGGGATCCCCTCCACCCCCACCAGTGTGCAGCCCCACCTGGATGATGCGACGGCAGCCATAGTGCGCCAGAACGCTCACCACACACCAGCTCTCAGTGGGGAGGAGAACAGAGTCATGAAGCCAGTTCACAGAGGGGGATTATTAGGAGGACATGATTGGAAATGGAAAATTTGGGAGTAACACCCCTACTCTTTTCGAGAAACGCCCTGGGATTTTTAATGACCACAGAGAGTCAGGACCTCGGTTTTACGTCTCATCTGAAGGACAGCGGCTGTCCCCGTCACTATACTGGGGCATTAGGACCCACATGGACCGCAAGGTGAGCACCCCCTAACGGCCCCTCTAACACCTTCCAGCAGCAGCCTTAGTTTTTCTCAGGAGTCTCCCATCTAGGTACTGACCAGGCTCATACCTGCTGAGCTTCACTGGGCAGCCAGCGGTGAGCTGCAGGGTGACATGCCTGCTGGCAAGTGTTAATGATGCGTTGCCCGGGAATCAAACTCGGTTCAACTACTTGGAAAGCAGCTATGCTCACCACTATACCACCAACATACTGGCGTACAGATTCCTGTGCAGTCTATCAGCAAGGTACTGCTGTTTAAGGTGGTGCAAAACCAAACCGCAGTCCCAGGCTTGTAAATGAACCCCGGTGTGAGACCAGACAGGCAACACAGGAAAACAGCAGGCAGCGAGGTGAACGCGGACACAGGCAGGCCCACACAGTCCAGGATCGTGCCCAAAACAGGCAGCGGTCCAAAGCTGAAAGAGCAGATGGCAAATCAACAAGCCGAGGTCGGGACAAAGCAGAAAAGTCCGTAGCACAGGTGATACACAGTGCAAGTGGATGTTTGCCCGTTATGCCTTCCGTAACATTAGTTTTTTTTTTATGGGACAGGGTTGTTAGCCTTGTGCCCAACCTCCAACATCGAGGACCTGAAGCCCAACGTGGGACACAAACCCGCTACCCCGAGACTATGAGTCTCATGCTCTACCAACAGAGCTAGCCAGGGCCCACACAGTGCAAGAAATTGAAGGAAAGAGAAAAGAGTCAAAAGCAAAGCAGGGGTGAGAAACCAAACACAGAGCAAGGTGGGAACTGGGGAAACAAGGAGCCTCGGAAAGTAAAAGCGCAGAGTCCTATTTGGTTTTACAGGGCACTCTTGGAAAGACAGGGGTGGTGGTGAAATCCTCAGGTACAGCAAGCTTCCTGTCCGATTCTGTGTCTATGGCAACCGGCCTGATTGACAGGTGGGAGAGGCGTGGCTGGTGACATCCTCAGGTACAGCAAGGTTCCTGTCTGATTCTGCGTCTATGGCAACCAGCCTGATTGACAGGTGGGGAGGCGTGGCTGGTGAAATCCACAGGTACAGCAAGCTTCCTGGCTGATTCTGTTCCTATGGCAACCGGCCTGATTGACAGGTGGCCGGCAACTGCAGGAGAATTAACCTATGCTGAAGCGTTCACGCAAGGATGGGCTTGACACTGTGTCTCATTTAAATTCACAACACTTGAACAGGTTACAACAATTACACATACTGTAGGATAATTTTATCAGCTTGTTTCTGCGCGACACATCACTTAGACCAGAAATTAATGTTGGAAGTAGAAGGGATCCAAGGCAAATTGCAAAGGGATTTAACCTAATTAATTACTTATATTCTGTTATATTATATTAATATGAATTGAATTATATTTGGCAAAGAACATATTCCTGTATAGAGATTTAAAGATCGCATGAATACGATAAAAATGTAATCTGTCCTATATGGTTTCGAAAATGATAAAATGCTGACAAGACTTCAATTTCTATTTCATGCACACAAAATAAATATTAGAGCTGAAGCAAGGAAACAGATCTGAAATTTCAAAGGAACAATGAAACCATATACTCTAATTTATTTAAATATTTATTTTCCTGTGAACAACTACAACTAAAGCAATTTGGGGGCTTGTTTATCCATAACATATTGTATCTTACATGCCCACTGCACCTTCGATTGTATAAGAGCAAAACCTATAGTCACAAAATGACTATGCGCAGGTGGCTTCTCACAGCAACATTTTGAACATTTTGCCTTATTTAAAGGGTCAGGGGTGAACTCTGAAGTTTTCAGGATACAAACTGCACAGTTATTCCAGTAATTCTGCGAATGAAAAGTGCTTATATGCTCTGTGACAGTCTAATTAATGATGTAAAATGAAATGTATTGTTAAAATAATGTACATTTATGTTATTTATCCAGCCATCCATTTTCTAACCACTTCATCTGATTCAGTGTCACTGGAGAGCCAGAGTCTATTCCAGCAGGCACTGGGTGCCAGGCAGGTAACAACCTGGATGGGATGCCAGTCAAACGCAGATCTTTATTTATATACTATTATAAATGTATATGAATTGATATGTAGACTGAACATATCACCAAACATGAACGTGAACATGACCAAAGTAGTATATAAAGTGGTAGTGCACAGTATTTTAGGTACAGTATATTTAAAAAAGAAACGTTTCACAGAGAGATATATGGGAATGTTTATCGATTTCTCCATTGGAAAAAAATATTTTAAATTCACAATTAATAAAAGAATGCAAGGTTCATTTTTAAATCCAACCCTGGAGGAGGAGCTACAAGAAATAACAGTTTGGGTCTCACGAATAAGAGTATAGCATCTCACAAAAATTGTGCATTTACACAGTTGCACACAAAGTTGTTTTTTTTTGGCGTGAGATACAAGATTTTGTGCCACAGTGATGTAGAATATTTTTTTGTCTGTGAAAATCTGTAAGTTATGGCTCGGAACACTGTACAGTACATTACCTATTAGATCTTGTAAAGTATGAAACATTATTTTTTCATGTGGGCTATCAGGGATAAAGAGCTGCCCTTCCTTAAAGGAGTGTGAATCTGGATGACACAGACCTGAATAACACATGACAAGTAAAAAAAAAAATGTCTGTGCTTCACATTATGCAAAAACAATACACAATGATTATGGCTGACAGATACTGTACGTGGGAGGGTGAAGGGCAGGTCACAGAGCTTGACTATAAAGGAAGCTACTTGAAGCTACAATCAGAAAATGTCAAATATCAATTACAGTCTTCTAGGAATCCGAACAGACAAGCCTTAAAATCTTTTTTCTCCAATTACTGAACTAATTAACCTTGCAATTTCAAGCCCTCTTAGACATAAACTGTGGCAACCTCAACAAATACTGTGGTCCATGATACTAATTGGTAATTCCTGAGGGATTCGTTGGTTTAGTATAATACTCGCAGCATAGATTCATAAATATTTAAAGCACCTTCGGACATACATTCTAAAAAAGACTGGTGAAATGCGATTTGGAAGCATGTCACACTGTGAAAAGAACGAGCTGTGAATGCACTAATCTTGTAATGGCCATCCTTTCAGCAAGAGTCGAGTGAGGATGATACATGACAAATGAAGAACAAATACATACAGTACCTAAGGCTCGTTTACTTGTTATTGTAGTTTACATACAGTACTGTATATGCTGGGATTAATATACTCTGGTATTTTCCTTTGTGTAGTTTCTGGTGCCTTGGAGTGCTCATAGCTATTTTCATTATACCATGAAATACAGGCCAATAAATTACTCTGCTACTGTAATCGCTCTTTGTTGTGGGTGTTTCTACAGTAACTCTACTGTACATTCAAGATAAAAGCTTTTCTCAACATATCCACATCTGAAGTAAGTGTTAAAGATTACCACACAAAAATAATTGATACTGTCTGCGTGACTGTCAGGATTCATGATATCCAGTGCTGAACATAGACTATAAAATACAATAAATAAAGGAAATTTTAAATTTATGCATGAAATAATTTTTTTAAGCGCCAAGTGGCACTTGTCACTTTTATTAAAGTATAATCGTTCCTGCATTTTTTAAAGTAATTCTTATTGTATACATTCATGTGTAAAGCACTGAAAATAATATGGAAAAGTGCCATTGGGAGCTCAGGCAATGCACTGGAGATGCTGGAGTCCTTGTCAGGCTCTGTAAGAACTCATTACTGACTGCCAAAGGAGAATTCATGATGCACGTGGATGTCTTATATTTTGCACAGGTGGCTATGGAAAGGCTCACATGGATAGCAGTGCTTGGTTTTGTGCTTCGCAGAGAAAAGTCCAGACAACAACCTGGACCACATAAGAAAAGAAACAGGAAGGGAGAAACTTACTGCAACACCTGTGTCGCAAACTAAAAGGAGGCTCTTGGTTTAAAGAGGCAGAATCCCACAATGCAACACAGAGACAAAGGTGCACCCTAAACGCCAGATAAAGAAAAGAAAGAAACAGCGTGGCAGGGTAGGGGTTTCACGAAAATGGGCCAGAAAAAAAGATTGTGACCCTGATTGAGGTTGTTGAGTGCCCACAAGGCAGTTTTATGTGCTAAGGTCCCCATTTGTGAAACAACAAGACCTATCATCTTCTACACTTGGTACTTTCCACTGTTCTAAGCATTGGAGCTTCTCTGTGTAAAAAAGTGTTTTCAATGTTTTAATTAAATGGGGCTAACAAACACCACACAACGTGCATAATCCTTTTGAGAAAATAACATTACAGGCAAGCAATTATACCTAATGGTTCATAATGAGACATATCTTCTGGATTTATGAAGCCACATTGCAGCAATAGTGCAAAACATGTCTAAGGTGTGCGTGTGTGTGTGTGTGGGGGGGGGTTGTTACAACAAAGACAAATAGTTCTATGCATACAGATCAGCCCTTCCAGATTTCAGGCAAGAAACAGCAGGACTCCAGGTACAGAGAAACCAGGAGGAAATGATGGAAGACTTGAGAGCTGACAAGGACTTTCTGCAGATGCAGTTCAGTAACAAATGGTCCAGCTGTGTTTATATGAAATTTTATTTAGCTATGTGGTTTTTAAGCGTGTTGTTTTACTGTGTTGAGCTAACAAAGGAGTTAAGGCAGTGTTTTTTAGTCCTATTCAAATAAGGCTTAACCCTGTTTTCTAGCAGTGGTGCCAAATTAGCTTTCAAAAGGTTTTCACTATAATCCTTATATTGTATTCAGTAAATGTTATATGAATTAACTGCTGGGGTCAAGTCCCTTTAAGAATTTTGAAAACCTTCTTTTAAGTTATCCTTTTCTGATGCATAAAAGATTAGATTCCTTCAATGCGAGTTCAAATTCTGTCATAGAAGACAGTTTTTGAATCATCTACAGTTTGTAGATCACCATGTACTGTACACCATCTACATCACAGCTACGAGTTTGAGATTGAAGCGTTCACAGAGAACCCTGTAAAACACTTTCTAAACAATTCTAGGCATACAATATGAAAGGGCCTATACTGTACAGTACGTTTCAGTTCTCCTGCTTCAAAGTTCTTTAATTCTGGTTGTGTATTATCTGGGACATTAAGCACACCTGCAACATCATCTTTCACATGGATATCTGTGAACAAGTTTGGACCAATTTCCTTATCACTATACTGTATATACAGTAATTCACTGCAACACTTCTTTTATTTCTGAAAACCTGGATGTGTTTTGGAGTGGAGTGTTTTGCGTTACTAGAGTTTTGCATTATTGTGGCAGCATTCTTTTCAAAGTCCCTCATACAGCTCAGTTCTCAGAGCTGTTTGGATTGCTTACATATACTGTAGTACAGTATTATTTGTGAGCCTCCATGCTTTCCTCCTTGCAAGTGTAATATAGATATACAGTACGTGTGAAGCCAAATTTCAGCAATTGTGCAAAATACATGCAAGGTGTGTGTACTGTATTTAAAACAAAAAGGTGTACCTCTCAGCATAAAAATCAGATCTCTATCTCCTAGGATTCTACAAAACTGTAAGTGCACAGAATAAACGAACCTGCCATGCTTCCAAACACTCTGGCTTTTTTCAAGAAAGGGCTGCATGTGCTCCTAAGATGAGTTACAAACCATCAAACAGACCAGGTGCATCCTCTTTTTCTTATGTTGTAAAAGGGCAGGGGAATTGTCATTCATCTGATTCAGATGAGTCCTCCTTGTTGTCCTCTTTCAAAAAGGACAGGCTTTTACTTACAAAATTATAATTATTGACACATTACTGCTTCACTGCATGTTAATGCTCAACCAGCTATACATACTTTACATATTAAAACATCCCTTGATATACAAGATATAATTATAATTTTTATTACGCTGTCAACATATATTTTTTCAGATATATTTCTCAGTTGATATTTAATAAAGCCATCGTTTCAATAGCGATCTGAAGTGTCCAAAGATTAATCAAAATCGCTTCGTACTGTAAAATGTATCGCTTCTCAGTAAAAAAAACAACAACATTTAGACTGTATATGTCTATATGCATCCACAGAAAGGTAACCATAGTTGTTGAAATTTATGATGCCAAAATATTAATAGGTAATTAGTAGCTACATTACCAATACAGCAAAGTGAACTGAATGGCTATTTATTCTCCTTACACCCCCAGAGAGTCTATTTCTCTATGAGCAAAAATTTGTTGTGAAACAGGAATTGTTTACTCTGAAACTAAATGACTGCAGATGGCTTCTGTGCAAACATCCGGACCACTTTGCGGTAGAGGTCAGCCAAACAACGGAACTGTTCCAGAAGATATCAATGAAAGACACATGACATTTACCAGGATCCAAAGGTCATCGTGTGTCTCACCTGCTGGGGTTCACAATTTCCAAATTTCCAATTTAGAAAACAGCAGTAACGCTGTTACGATATGTTATATGATATATTACGATATGATTTGGTTCTCATATAAATAAATATAAATATATAAATTACAACAGATTATAAATGTACAAACGCTAAATGTCTGAATGGAAATATATTAAAAATAAAAGATGAAAGAGTGGATAAAGAAAGGCAGAAATCAGTGGGTTTCTGGAGACGTACTGATGAGTTTGAGAGTTTGTGTGTACTGGCAAGAAAATGTACAATTATTTGTGTGTTATTAGTTTAAACAGATTGTGTTTGTCTATTATTGTGACTTAGTTGAAGATCAGACCACATTTTTACAGTATGAGTAATTAATGCAGAAATGCAGATCATTCCAAAGGGTTCACAAACTTTTTCTTGCAACTGTACATACAAACATAAGAATACTAGCAGTGAAATGCAGAGAGTAAACCTTTAATCATGCATCTAATTTGCTGAACGCAAGTGTTGAGACAGGGATAAAATAAATATGTATGTATATGATTGCTTCATTTTATACAGGATTAACACAAATGTTCCAATTCCAAAAGCTTCACAAATTCTTCTGATTTAAGGAATTTCACTGGATGGTAGTGAAATTTGTTCTGGATGGTACCTTAGGGTCATTGTCATGATGAAGAGCTCTCTTCCAGAAATTGGCTCTCTGTGGAACCTACTGTAGGTGAACCAGAACGTTGATGAACAGCAGCTTAAACACATCGCTTTTAATGATGGCATGGCCTTGTGTGCCAGCTGTGTACTGTATGTGGTGACAGCCTGGGTTGGGTTATTAAACTTGGTGAAAAGCTGAGAAATGTGAATAATTCAACATTCTCGATGTTCTCATTGACTGATCATACAGTTGCCCACCAGTGGAAATTAGCACACCCTTCAAAAGTGCATGAAACATCTAAAAAATAGAACTGAAATATATATATACACACAGACATAATATATGTCCTGAATTATATTTTCATTTGAAATGGATAAACATTTGGATTTGCCTGTAATTACAGGTTTTCTTTGTTAAGAGGATTTTAGTCATCTTTCCAGGTGGCTGCATAATTCCTACTGACAGTGACGTGTTGAAACGTGCAGATTGAAATGCTGCATGTACAGTACTGTCTGTCTACTGAAATAAAGGTTATGAAAGTACTAGACTCTGCTATTTCATTTTTTCACATATCACAAAAAAAGTCATTTTCTCTGACAGCTATTGTTTAATTCAGAAAATGGATTTTCATATTTTGTCAAGCATTTAAGACGATTTGCAGGAAACTAAGTGAGAGTGGTTCCCAGCACACCCTTGTGTTCTAAAGTTTATTATGGCAGGACATCACCATCCACAATCCACAAGAGAGCACGATGAGGTCCTGAGACCACTAACGATGGAGAGTACTATATTGGGAATGCGACTGGGAAAGTCCATTTTCCCACCTCTGATGAAAGTGTCTGGGTGTGGTAACAGCCCACAAAATGCTTCAATATCTAGGGCACTCTACAGATTGCCCAATGTGAATGATGGCGTGGTTATGTCATGGTTTGAACAAGATGTGCTGGCTTCTGAGAAGGGCACCATGATAGCTAGAACTAACTGGACAACGGTGACCTGATACAGTGCAATATACAGCCCTGACAAAAACAGTTCCTGGACAGAGAATTGTGATCTCCACTTAGAGGAGCACACGGAGGCGAGAGTGGAATAGGGAAGCAGGAACAGCCTACAGATGCCTTTTCTTGTGAACTATAAACTGGTTGCCGGAGGAGTAGTGTGGCATTCATTCAGTCACCTAAACAAAGGAACACAGGGAAAGTGTCCCTTCTAGCAAGACCCGGACCCTACGTCCGTAGAAGTACACATGAAAATCTGCATTCTGTTATTGTATCGGGTACCAATACATCTGGACATTAAGTGTAAAGTATTATTTGTATACAGTAGGTTTTTTTTACACAATATATGTACAAATGATTCTGTGGCTTTTTTCTACTCTTCACTATTCTTAAATCAACCCATTTAAAGTGTGATACAAAGAACGGAGGTATATTAGTTGTTTCTCGGATTCATGCAAACCACATCATCTGGTTTTCAAATTAATGGAAAGTAGGCAGGCTAAATCAGCCTTAATGACAGATTATGAGGAGAAGCTATTCTGCATGTTGATTGCTGAAATGCTACTATCAAACTCATAATAAGGCGATACTATCATGATTATTCAACACCTCACTCTGCAACATCAGAAATATAATATTAAATAACATGTAGGGAACCTGCAATGTGAACAACCTTTTGTGACTCCCATCACTGTAGTTTGCAAACCCATCCATGACGAATGAAGTAACTTTCTGCTGCTAGACAGGGCTTGCATTGCACCCTTGCATCAGTAATCAACTGCCACAAATATGTCTAGTACATTAATAGCTAAACCATGCCAGCAAGATGATTGAGGTATGGACTCTTACAATCGTCTGTCCTTTTCATTAGTCAGTCAAACGATATTTTATCTGACCGATCATAGCTCATGAAGATAGGTAGGGTTGAGGAGTTTGCCTATGCTTAAAATTTCACCCCCGTAGAAGACTGTAGGGCTCAGTGTTGTGACAAACACTATAAGCTATTCCAGTTCAGCTGGGTGTAATAATAATAACTGGCAATTGTAAATTATAAAAAGCATCTCCCTTACATGTTTTTTGGTAAAATATTATTGTACCATAATCAATAAAATTCCATCATAGGGTAGACACATTAAGTTTGCTTTTACCACCCATTTATTATAAAGTCTTTGTCTAATGAGAGTTGGTAAGTTATTAATCAACTTCAGTTATTAATTCAAGGGACCTAAATCCACATATCATTTTTACACCTACGCAATATAACGATGATGAAGCATGCTGCTCCAGGTGGGTTTATATAAAAACTGCATACTTTTTAGAGTGTTGTAGGTTTTGATCTGACGCTGGTATTCAAAGAATATTATCTGTTACTTATTTTAGAAGTACATTCTAAAAATATAACAGATGAACAGAAATAAACAGATGAAGTGATGATTAATACCACATGCAAAGTTGATTACTTTTGTTAAGTAATGCCATATACAATGTTTCCTTCAGATTACTATGGAAGATTGACAAGAAAGCTCTCCAATTAATCCTATTCCTTACTTAATAAATGTACATACTACTGTCAGTAATGAGGAGCGGTTAAGTAGCATCTCTGTAGCAACCAAGTAGCAACCTTCCACATATCAAAGACAAATATTTCAGAAGTAAACATCTCCAAGCTACATGTACATGCCCATATCTTCAGGCTTGGAAGGACATGCTATGTACAGTAGAGAATAACATTTCATTAGCTGAATGCCTTGTTTTATTGTTCAGTTTTACTGATCCATGGATAGCTTTTAAAGAAGTCAAATTGAATGCATGCAAGTATTGAGTAAAATTGAGTATTGGCTAAACAAGTTAATAAAAGAAAACATTTGGACTTCCCCTTTGTTTGGTGAATCATGGATTAATGCTTTTGTGATATTTATAAGCATATGATTTATTGAAGACACCTGTGATCATCCGTTTCAGTGGTTTTAGTACTGCTATTGCATCTGCAATATTCTTTTAGATTTTATATTTTCAAATATAGTAAAATTAATCAAAGTAAATATAAAATCAAATGCTTGATTATGATTACAGAGAATAATACATATTACTTTAACTCAAGAAAAGAAAACTTTGTAAATTAGAACACTGTTGTATATTGTAATATTGTAATTGAACACTAATTTGTATCAATCATATACAAGGCCAAATGATGATAAAGCATTACAACTCTTAAAGCTACAATTACCAGCAACAGGGCATAAACACATGCTTCAGACAAAGGGCACAAACTTGTAGATGTATTTCGTCTTTGAATTGCACTAATGGCAACGGAAGATACTAATTGCCTAAATTATAATTAGCCTAATTCACATCTAAATACTGCTGTGAGTGGATATCTTCTGCTTCATCGTTATCTGTGGCAGGTTTATCTACAGAAGGGCCCTTTAGCCATCAGATAATTAGACATGGCCCATTAAAGCACCCATGCTCTATATTACAAGATAATCTGAATTAACTATAGATTCTTCTTATAAGTGAAAACAACTCACCATTTAAAGGGCATACAATGACATTGCTGTTTTTCTCAAGGCTGTTGTAAAAATTTACTTTCACATAAAAAAAGCTTTTGCTCAAAGCTAATAACATGCAAATCTAATGTAAATTATGCAAATAGAATGTAAATTATTTGACAATTTCAGGATGTCCTATTTCTTAAGAGCTCACAAATCACTGCAGCATCATATGAATAATATGGCATATATACTTACAGGTACTATAATAGGACACGCTTCAGAATGATTTATTGCTTTCCTTTGTAGGAAACGACATCAATTTAATAGTGATTAGACCTCTCACTTAAGGAAAACCCAGGAAAAAAAAATCAAAATTCTGCATTTGCTCGAATTAGATTATCTGTAAAAATATGTATCCTAAGGATCAAAAGAATTGTATCTCTCATACGTGCACCATATTAACAATAATATCATAAGGAAAATGAAAGGCACAAAACGCACTGTAATTTCAAAGTGAGAACAAAATTCTACAGATCTTCCTGAATTAGTTTTACATTTAAAACCGAGTCTGGTCATAAAGTCTGGACAACCATGTGTCTGTGAGCTCTAGATGTCGCACATTCAATGGGGTTCAGATCTGGCAAGCAGGGCATCTGCAACTTAACTTCCACATTCTTATCTCACAAGAAAGATTCTCTGCTGCCTTTGTGACAACTATCACGGATTTTTATCTCATAGGAATCACTGGAAAAAAGCTGCATGAGTCATCATCATACAATACCACTTGACATGCCTAAAGTCTAAATATGCATATACTGTATACATACACAGAAAACACACAAAGCTTTTAAATGTTTTTATGGCCGTTTTCCCGACAACATGTCTTGTAACATCACCCCCACCAAAACAACGTGAGCAGACACGGTTTTTGTTGATCCCCACCCTGTACCTTTTTTCAAAGAAAAAAAAAAACCCTGCCCGTTTAAAACAGACCGATGTACTGTATCTAGACGGTTCTTCCTAAACAAAGGAGGGTTGGACCTGAGAAACAAGAAAAAGCAGGACAACGAATAATGTGCACTCCCTGTAGTCCACAAGACAGAAACCCTAACGAAACAAGTGCTGTTAATGAATAATAGATACATATTTGAAGAATAGTTAAACTGTCCCCTAAAAAATCAACCAAGATAAACAAAAAACCCGACACTGGGGAGACAATTAGAGGACACAGCCTGTATCTAGTTTACAGTTTTGAGAAGAGGCCAGATGAGTGGGCCACTCGCTAGAATGGAAGATTCCAGAAAATGACCAGCAGTTAATGTGACCAAGGGGTGTACAGCAGACAGACAAACAGACAGCAAGGTGGCATGGCAAAGAGACATTAGCAGGTGGCTGAGGCAGTTGTCAAGACAGGAGAGAGGGAGCTACAGAATACAGTCACTCAGCGCCACCAAATTCCTCATCCATGAACCAAAATCTAAAAAGGTACTGAGCACTGGAGGGGTTCAGACTAAATGGAGGAAAATGAGCCACATTTGAATGCTTGTGGAACTGCTTAGGTTTAGGCAAGATAGAGCCTGCCATCAGATGAGAATGGAGGATTAGGCTTAATGAAAGCAGTATCCTGTTCCGCTTCTGAGTGTAGTGGGGGTACTCAGAGTTAGGAATCAAACATCAGAGTGGGAGAGAGGATTGGATTGAAGATGGTGATGTGTTAGAACCCCCTCCTACTGTGTGCAATTGGATTTTTATTTCTCCACCACCAAATTGATTAAAGAGGGTACATGAGCTCACTTGGCGTCCCCTATATGTGATAATTCTCTATGTTATTGATAACTCATACTCAAGCTATTTTGATGTAATATTTTTCTTTTTAATTCTTTTGCTGACAAACCCACACCTTTTTGCAATGATATTGAGGCCTAATGACAAAACACCACATGAACTTAAATTGAAGGCAAGAACAGCCACTTTCAATAAGATGCAAGAATCACTTTCATTTACTGTTATTATAGAGCATGAACAATTCTTTATACCATGTAAATTATTTTAGTTTTCACATTTTTCACTGTTTTGGTTTACAATGGTCTGTCAATGTAAATAAACTTTGCCTACATAAATATCCCAAATCCTCATTTACTGTGCATTAATAAAACAAGTCTATTTACAAATGCAGATTTTATACCTAAATCGTAATCCCTATTATTTACCTTGTACAATGAGAGACTGAGCTGCTGAAAACACAACCTAAATTAAAATTTGCATATCATGAACGCAATTTCTATTAATGTTATTAATTTGAGAAAAAATAAAGGATAAATACAAAATCCAACTATTGCATTACTGGCAAGAGCTTTATGTACCCTGGAAATCTAGATGAATGTTCACTTCACACAATAAATGTTTTTTTTTTTAAATCAAAGACTTAACAATATTTCACTGAAAGCAAAGGTTCATTTCAGCCAGATGCTTTCCTGAATAAATGGACTGACCAAACAGCCTCTTCTTGTTTCCAGCTTCTGCAGAGAGACGAGACTCATTCAATCCACTGACATAAAGGTTAAGGGAGTATCAGAACCATCCTCCTTGTCAAGGGCCATTGATCATGTGGTATTGATTTTCACACAAGACGAAAAATGTGCTACAGTACAATATGGAAACAAATATCTGCAGTGGTTACGACGACAAAAGGTCACCTCTAGCAACTGATCTCTGAATGGAAACACTGGAAGAAAATGTTAACCTTCTTTTAATATTACATTACATTTAAGATTTAAAGGTACCTGTATATACTCCCTGTCTCAGCAAGAGCAAGTATGTCAAACTAATGACCAGTAACATTTTATATGCTTTCCAGAATACACATGCATTTTTGGATGAAATTGCATGTCTTGCATTGCATGCAATTTACACAACAATAACAATTACAACAGCACAAAACAAGGAATGAGGATCCTTTCCAAGAAAACAGGTAACTAACTCACTACAGTTTTGATTATTGACTTTGTTGATGACAGAGGCAATTCATCCCAATTTAGAACAATAAATACATATCCTAGATTTATAAGAGGATAAACTCCAAGTTCAATGCATGCAAGAGAGTGTAGTAATAGACAAATAAGTTCTGGAACCCGAGATTAAGTTTAAACAACTGAGTTTATTGCATGCCAGGAACAATAAGACCAAAGTATTGTTCAAAATATAGGTACAAAACTTCCAGTTTATATAGCAAATTTCAGCCACTTCTGACGCAAATTGTTACCATGGTTCAAGACCTTGAACACTTTTAATGGACGGTTTTATCTTTCCTTAGTTAGGGGGTGTCTCTATCTTGCACTTAGAATTTCATATAAATTAACTCCCATCCCTGCAATAACTCAAAGGTGCTTAGGCATGGAATGTCTTGTGTCACAAGAAGTCTTTGTGCAGAAAGAAATCAGTTAACCCCTTTTTTCACATCTTATATCTTTCTTCAAGAGCTACTGTAAATATTCCATTTTTAAAATTAAAATTTTGAATGATGAATCCCAGTAGTTTCAGCTGAAGGAACCTTTGCCTTGTTATGAGTTAACAACGAAGTCTTTAAGAATTGTTTTATTGTTCTTCACATTCCTGACCAGCCAAGGTGTCTCGAAAGGAGATGTAATTCATGTATCCTATGCTCAGATTTATCGACATGAAGGGAACAGCAGTCTTGGTTTATTGCTGAGCTAACTGCCTTACTCTCTGACCTTTTTTACACTTTATAAGGCAACAAACTATTACTGACTAATAATAAAAATATATGTTTTTGCATGGCAATTGTGTTCATCTTCAACACTAAAAGCTCGCTGTTCTGTTTCAAAAAGCGAGTGAGAGACAAGGTTAACCTTAATTAAACCTTCTTAATTGCAGTAAATTTAGATTAAATTACATTTTCTTAATTGCAGTAAAGACATCAGAATTTGACTCATCAGAACCCTGTTCTTCCTTAAAACATTTATGTTACTTGTGGTTTTAGAGTAACAACTGTGACAATAGTCAATGTACTATAAACTATTGAGTTTTTTCAATAATGTTAAAATGCTATGCTGGATAACTGTATAAATCCTTAGGGAATTTATAACAAGCTTTACTCAAATGAAGAAAAGAGTTCTTAGGCTATATTTTACTTGTGAAGAACCAAAACACACAGATTCCAATATTACTGGGAGGTACTGTAGAGGTTCACAGACTGAGCTGTGTGTAATTCAATAGTCTAACAAGACTCATTTCACCATTGAAAATGATTTGGTGCTCCCAGCCTGATTAATCGGAAAATTAGTCCTTGACATAAACACATTTCATATAACAATTTTTTTTATATTTGGTAAATGTGATTTCTACAATTTTCTCTGCGTGTAACTTCTTAACAGCAGATGTCATGAAAATCTAGATACAGTAACTGAGCATGTCTGAATTGATTTAAATTCATGGCAGACACTTTTGCTACAGGAATGGACAGTTCCTTCCAGGCAGAGCTGTGAACCAGAAACAAAAAATAAAAGCTTTTTATCATCTATTGCATCCACATAACATCTTACTTCCTTGACAGGAATTAATTTTGCATTGGAGAACAGAAAAAATCACGTACAGATGCAGAAAGTATTGCGACGGTACAACTGAAGAAGCACCAGTGGTCCTGACTGGGACCACACAGAATTTTAATCAATCTCAGAGAAACAGGAGGCTCTTATGATACAGTACCATAACAGTGGAATTCAATGCATGTATTGCTCTAATAGTCCCATGGGACTGTGCTCTCCAAGATATCTTGACCCGACCTTTGACAGGGAGACACAATGAGGATAGGGCCATTATTTTTTATGGGAAAACATGAGGTTTTCAAGGTGACAAAGGGACACTGAAGACAAACTTAGAGAACATTGTGTGTGTATGTACCAGAACTGGCAGCTAAAAAGACTCTACTGTGCTCCTTTTCATTAGTTTCTATTACCAGTCCGGCTGGAGAACAGCCCTTTCTGTACTCTCTCAACATCACAGTGTCGAGCTCAATCACTCGTGCCACACTATGGTGTGGGATGCCATATTAAGGGGCAACATGGGGGTGGAAAGGGTGACTTGCTTTCCAAATCCAGTTATAGGAAAATGGAGACGGCGCAGGCCTGCTGTTGAAAGCAGGGTCTCTCTCAGTGCAAAGTGGAGATCCAGGATTGGGGACTGCAATCCCTGGGAGAGCCGGAGAGAGGCTAACTGGCCTGGGGTCACCTATGGGCTGAGGGGTGGTTCAAGATGGGAGAAGAGACAGGAAAGGGACCCCAGGTGCAACAGAGTAAATGAAAGGGCAGTTCATTGGCCTGGCCAGGCCACCGGTAAGAGAGGGAGCAGCCTGGTTTCTCATGTGGTGAGAGGAACCACAGAGTGCAGTGAAGAAGCACAGAAAAAGATGGACTGGTGGCGTGAAAGAGCTCCATGCAGTGAGGGGAGCTCACAGAGGAAAGGGTCCCAAAACAGACAAAGGGGTCATGGTGATTAAAATGTGAAAGGTGAAATGCCAAAAGATTTGAATAAAGAGGTACAGTAAGTGTGGGTCGGGTGACCTGGGTTCGAGAAAAGGAAGGGGCCTGACCACCTTACAGGCTGCTGCAGAGAACATGTGGCACCCAAACACGTCATGAACCTGAAAGATCTCAGGCACTAGCAGACCGCCCTGTGAGTATAGCAAGTAAAAAGGAAGCCCATGGAACAAAGATCAAAGCACTGCTCTTCTTCCAGGAGATGTGTTGATAACTCAGGTGCACTAAACTATCATTCTCTGAAGGTGGGTAATGTTAGAAGATTGCACAATATTGCCTTATCCTGTAAATGTTACATCAGCACTTCAGAGGATAAATCACAAGCTCAGGAGGACCATTATGCTGCACCTCTTGCCCCACATATAAACAAACATGCTGCTACTAGCAAATGTCACAGAAGGTCTCATACGTGACTATTTTTCTTGTCGAGTTTTTGATTCTGTAAAAAGCTGGGCCCAGTCACACGTACTGTAACTACTTGTATGTAACAATCTGTGTGCTTTGTGCTTAGTTTGTTAGTTTTGCAAATACTGTACGTTTTAGGTTTCCAACTGTGATTTACTTTGGAACCTGAGATAAAACTGAGACAAAAAGAAGCCACAAGATCATGCTCAATATTTCATGATAAGTGGCATCCCTTTGCCTTCTCAGCTTTTCAAGCACTTATTTTTCCAAATTAATTTATACACCCCCCCTGTTGTTAATTTTGTTACTGCAAAATTAACAACATCTGCAGAGTATAGTAACTATAATGTCCTTTACTGTTGGCAAAGTACGTCAGACTGGCACAACACTGAGCATTTTGATAATGCCCAGAGGTTACGGAAGATAGCAGCATATAGAATTGTTTACAATTATATATGCTGGTAATGGGGACTCCCTTCCACCATCACCAATGTGCAGCCCCATCTGGATGATGTGACGGCTGCCATAGTGCGCCAGTCCGCTCCCCACACACCAGCTCTCAGTGGGGAGGAGAGCAGAGGGATGAAGCCAGTTCAGAGATGGGGATTATCAGGAGGCCATGATTGGTAAGGGCCATTGGGAAATTTGGCCAGGACACCGGGGTAACACCCCTACTCTTTCCAAGAAATGCCCTGGGATTTTTAATGACCACAAAGAGTCAGGACCTCGGTTTAACATTTCCTCCGAAGGACGGCGCCTGTTTACAGTATAGTGTCCCCGTCACTATACTGGGGCATTAGGACCTACATAGGCCACAGAGTGAGCGCCCCCTGCTGGCCCCACTAACGCCTCTTCCAGCAGCAACCTTAGTTTTTCCCAGGAGGTCTCCCATCCAGGTACTGACCAGGCTCACAGCTGCTGAGCTTCAGTGGGCTGCCAGTTGCGAGTCGCAGGGTCATATTGCTGCTGGCTAAATAAGTGTAGTAATTAATTAAGCAAGTAGTTAGGCTGCTGTAGTTTATTGAAAAAATATGAATCTGAGGTACACAGTAACACATTTAGTTGCACAATAATTACTCATTGCATTGTTCTTTGTCCTTCTCCCTTTAAACAACAAAGCTCTGTTTTCCAGCTGTCCAGGTGTGCAAAGTTGATAGAGACTTATTCACAAAGACTTACTGCTGTAATAAATGCAAAAGGTGCTTCCACAAAGTATAGCTTTTTTTGGGGAGGGGTGCACACCAGGGTGCTTTAGGTTTTTTAATTTCAATTATTTTTCTTAATAATTATTTATTTGTTCACATTAAAGGTCACATTAAAGATGGAAAAATGTCTGACATGATTTATCTTGATATCTGGCTTTACATCACGAAAACCTGCAATTTCAATAAGGATGTGTAGACTTTTTATATCCACTGTATTATTTTCCTGTTTTATGAAGAGTGGTGTACATGTGGTGTACATTCAGTGCCTTAGTGCCTTGCATGTCTTATGTTGGCTGTTTGTGCTTGGTTTTTCGTCAAAGAATATCACTTCAACATTCAGAACTGGAGCCACACACTGGCACAAGTGCATTCTGTCTATAAAAGCTTGGCTTCAGCAGCATACCTAAACATGTCTGGACTGGGTTTTTCATTTGAATATCAGTAGCACTTAGTACATCTAATAGAACTACTTGCTGTAGTAGCATGTATTTCTTTTGGAGACACCAGGTCCCTATGGGGAAGACTCACTTGACTGTGACTCATTTTAAAGGGGAACTGCAGTACCAATTTCTCAGACTGGTTATTAAATCTCCATAACAAAATAAATTCATTGATGTTATCGAAAAAAAAAATCACAATTTTCAAATTTAGCACAACATCGTGAGCTCCGTGAAAGTACTGGAAGTCGCCATGTTGTCGCAAACCCCTGGTCTCGCCAGGGGAGAGCTCCTCCGAATTACGACATGAAGTGGCCCTTCCTGCTCACTAGTCCCTGTGATGACTCATATAATGCTATGTACGAGCGGATGAGTACAGGTTGTGCAGCACACATTTCACCTCAGAAATGTTCCAACGTGATCTGCATGCAGAAATAACAAGTAAGCAGTATTTGCTGGCAAAACCGTCTTATTCAAGTAAAAGAGATGTATGCACAATCCTGGCTTTTTTACAATGTCACAGGGCCGCAACACATCACCGGACGTTTTGTTGCCTCATTCTAAATCACAGAATATGGAGCTGCCCAGACAACAAAATCTGATCTATTTTGTGATGTAAATTGGAGGTTTTACAAGTTAGTGTGTACATTTTACTTTTATTGTGGTTTGAAACGCACTCATCAAGGCCGATTCTCTCAAACCCTGAAATATAAAAACAGCGTTGCAGTTCCCCTTTAAAGGAGTCATTCAAGCACTCACCTATGGTGTCCAGTGTATCGTGCCCCTTTGATGTGGCCAACCCCTCGACACCCGGGTGTAGGGCAAACTCCCTGTGTTGTTGAGATCTTGAGGTCTGCTGGTCCTGAAACAAACCAAAACAACTTCTCTAAAGCAAAATATGAATGAAAAAAAAATTAAAAAAGTAAATGACATTCAGGATTCAGAATAGTTATGGTAAATAATTAAGACAACACTAATAATAGAAGTACTGTAAAACAACCTTCTCCAAGCTCTCTTCTTAGCTTTAATCCTAACATTTAAAATGTATCGTTATCTAATGTTTACTAGTAATGTGATGTTTACTACATACAATCTACTGTAACATAATGTTTATATTTTTTCTTCCTGTGTGTGTAAAACATACATTAGCTGCTTTGATGCTAGACTAATTTCTGAGAAATCAGATAAAACATTATCATAGTGTAAAACCATAACCTCCAGCGCTTATCATAATGCAAATCCAGTCCAACCCCACACTAAAAACACTGGGCCAAAAAAATAACCTAATACTTTTAAAATCTTTATAACTATAGTGACTTCAAAAGCCATCTCTTTACCAACTCCAACCCTAAACCATTCCTCCTGACACGACTGTCATTCCCCACCTTAAACTAAAGGGTTTTCCCTGGAGCACTAAGAAAAGCAAACAATGTCTAGTGATTAAATCAGTGACTTCTGATTAAATACAGTATACCCATTTAATTGACTTAAGTTTGGAATCTGGAGTTTTTTTCTGACCTCTTTGTAAACATGTGAAGATAGTTATATTTAGTGGCTATACATTATTCATTTTGTAAAGATTATATTTTGGGAAAACACAGAGCCTCTTTTTTGTTTACAAGACAGGGAGGCCTGCCAAAAAAAATCAGTCTCACAGTCCAAACTTTTAATCATCCTAAAAACAAGGCCAAAAATCAAACTTCAGTAAGTTTCTTAAAGAGAACATGGGACATCAGCATAGAGTGTATTTTTAAGACTTTCTTCTCTGGGACCTTAAATAATATTATGTTCTCTTCTCTTGCCCAACTTGAATCCATAAGAATTATTTCTTCAAACATGATTTAAGTACTAATCAAATGGGATAGCGCAGAATGGAAGACTCAAAAGGAGCAGATTTTAAGAGAACCTAAGGGAAAAACAAAATGTCAAGGACTTGGTAATTAAGAGCTTGCACCTAAATGCTAGCAATCAGGAAAAAAAATGCAAGTTATAGAAGTTATTGCGTTAGAATCATAAACCATAAATCAACATCATAAAGAGGGTTCAGGCACAGGTTTCAGATTCCATATGGGTCAAGACTGAACAAAAATATTCAAAAACCCCCTGTTAGGAGTGCAGTATATTTCAGATGACCACATTTACAGACCAGATCAGTTACAGTTCAGTACTGAATGTACATATTGCACACAGAAGAATGTATGCACAGCATGAGAAGCGTCTGTGATGTGAGATCTTAATATTCCTCACACAGATTGGAACATGAATAAGAGACAATATGCATATGAGAGGCTAAAAGTGAAAGGGAAAAAAAGGGAACGGACTAGAGGAAAGGCCTGTGCTGAACTGGTGTTTTCAGACAACCCAGATACAACAATGAAAATGGAGGCGAGAGAACAATCAGAAAACTATGATCATGTTCTGGTAGGCTTTGAAATACATTTGGAAGCTTGTACAGATAAAGCCAGGCAAAAAATTACAATTTTAGGAAAGCCGACTGTGAAAGGAAAAGGCAGGCGTTATAAGAAACTGAATGGGAATGGCAGTAGCACGCAATATGTTCTAGCATGATTGCACTGAATCTCGGAAGCTTAGCAAGGCTAAGACTGGTCAGCAGTTTGGTAGGAAACCTCTAGAGAAAATCAGGTTATTGTGCAAGGGGTTTT
Source organism: Lepisosteus platostomus (assembly GCF_059453375.1). Lineage (NCBI taxonomy): Eukaryota > Metazoa > Chordata > Actinopteri > Semionotiformes > Lepisosteidae > Lepisosteus > Lepisosteus platostomus. The sequence goes on along the minus strand of NC_142618.1, from coordinate 4,640,534 downwards.
GGTGAACCAGCAGGTGACAATCCTCCCTGTGGACTATAATATACAAACCAGTGTTACAGCACACCGCACTGCAGGAGGTGCCATCCTTCAGATGAGACTTCAATCCAAAGTCCTGACGACTCAGACACGAAAGATCCCCTGGACTACTTTGTAAGCAGTTTTGTTAACCCTGGTGTCCAAGCCAAAATTCAACTCTTGGTTTTCAATAATTCTTTAATTAACCTTAATTCAACGGGTGAAGTAATTACTCATTTCACCATCTGATTTGTTGTGCAGTAAGGCTGCTGACACACAACAGTTGTTACACATTGGCCAAGTGTGCGCTGCATTGCGGAAGAGGGTAGATGATGACAGATAAGGAACCAGCAGAGAATGAAATGTAGCATTTTAAATTTTTAGAGTGGTGTTTTAAGAATAAATCTACAACATTTCCCGGACTGAGGAATGATTTCCATATTAAATACCATTAGAGCAGGCATATACTGTACTGTATGTTACAAGTATTAGAAGCACTTAAGATGAACAAATCTTCAGGGACTGATGGAGAAGTTACCAAGTTTACTAGAAGAAATGAGGGATGATATTTAAATGTCATCAAAAGGACTTAAGGCAATACTTCAACATTAACCAAAGGGGTAAGACTTATTTGCAACAGAATTGCTAAATACTTCCAGGGGAGATTCCAGGGGATAGCCAAGATGGATTTTCGAAGAGGTCAATTTAATTTAGCTAATTTATAGTTCTGGGAACAATTGACAACTGTCACGAAGCGTTCAGGACCCTATGCAGACAGCACAATTGAAGATACAGTAGTAAGCATCCAAAGGGTTCGGATTGAAAACTGGATACTGAATAGAAAACAGAGTAGAGATAGAAGGTGAGTGGTCAGCTTGGGGAGATGTAATTAGCAGAGCACAATCTGGACCTGTATTAGAGCCACTGTTCTTCTTAATTTATATTATCGACATAGTTTGTGAGATATTCCGTAAACAAGACAAGTTCACAGGAGACACTGAAACAGGAAGATAAAAAACACTGGAGAACCAGCAAAAGAAATTCATAAAGATTTCGATTAAATCTGACTGGGAGAACACCTAGTAGCATTTCATGAAGACAAGTGTGGGATGTTGCTTGCAGGAAGCAGAAACAAATTTTAAATGGAAAATGGAAAACAATGAGTTCATAGAAGTGACCAATAAAAAGTACCGAAATTTTATGTTTACATTTTTCCTCCCATATACAGTGCGGAAACATAACAAAAAAAAGGCAAAGAGAATGATAGAATCACTGTCACTGAATGGACAGAATTGAAATGAAAAAGACTACAATGGGAATGTGATTTAAGTAGCTAAAAGTGACCTCTTCGGAATCAAAAGTAAACACAGATCAGGTACACAAGTGGAAAACTCAAGAAAGAATATTCAAAACTGAGAACAAGGGCTGTTTATTATACAAAAGGTTGCTGATGAAGATAATACCCTAGCGTCTTTCAAGAATGGCAAGATGGAATGTCTGTATTAACTGTCTCCTGGCAACTAAATGATTGAGACTGGTCAAACGGCCTCATCTTGTTTTTGACTTCTGTTATGGTAAGCGTTCTAATATTCTTCATCTATTTTAAAATTAATTTGCTTATCTTAAGCCGGCCACTCTTTATAAATTACAATAATATTTGAATAACCTAAACGAAAGTACTCCATAAATGGAACTGCTTCTGTAATAATACTGTGAACTTATGTTTGCCAAATCATCCCATTGCTTTATAAACTACTACAAGACATCAGAAATATCAAGCATCTTAAAAGGCAACTAGTATACACACAGCCAAGAAACGATCACATTTACAGCAAAAGTTAAACAGGCAAGTCAAATTTAATTTAACTGCTTCTTTCCTAACTGAATCCCTATCGATTTGCAGTGCTTCATTTCTGTATTTGTGGATGGTCACACTTCAGCTCTAATAAAAGTATACTTAAACTGTATAAACATGTTAATTCTAATGTTTAAACATTTTAATTCTAATGTCATCCAGTCCCTGGAGGTGGCACAAAGCTTCAGTGATAACAAAGGCAATGACGCATACAGATTTTTGTTACAAAAAAAAAACATTTTGAGCAAAATTCCGACCTGGCAAATTCGAAATTTAGCTCAAGAATCATGGGGAATGAAAAATCAGCCGCAAAATGCAAAACTGGAACCATTTTCTTCATGGGTAATCAACCACTGTTTGACACGAACAATAAAAAGCAATGTTTAAGAAATAAAGTTTTAAGTTTTGTAAGTACTGAAGGATTACACAAAGTTAGAGCCCTGCTATGATCGGAACATTTCTTCTCTTTCAAAGATAATAAAATCACAAACTCACACATTTTACAAATTATGGAAAAATTCTAAATGTATGTTAGCATAACGAAACAAAAGCATGTTAGCATAATAAAACTGAACAAAAGCCATTGCATAATCCAGTTCTGCTTCAGAACAGTTTATAAAATGCCGATACAGCAGCACATTGCACAACTCTGCCCCAATTAACGTACTGCCAAGGGGTTTTATTTCCACAGAAAGCAATTTCTTATCTCAAAAACTAAATGCATTAGATGGAAAAAAAGAAAGGTGCACGTCATGGAGTGCAGAAAAGGGAACAGGAAATTGTTCTATCAGTACAAAGATAAATATGATCTAGCACTGAGATAGGAAGAGAAATAGAAACAATAATTGCACAGGGAGTACAAAGTCAGCACCCGCGCGATTTATGAGATCAATCATTATATATTAATGAACAGACTATTTTCACAGATCTAATGACTATTATTTCATAACTACTAAACATAGGGCTATGACACGATTCGTGCAATTTGTACTGCACTCTGGTTGAAAAGAACACATTATTTTCTTGAAAAAATTCACAAAATTGTGGCCAATAATCAAATTGGAGACGAAGGTAAAAACTGCCGAGGGAAAAAAAATGAAGCAAAAAATGCCCAGTCGTCAACATCTTAATTCAGCTGTTGTCACTGAAATGAAAAGCTTGTCAGAGACCTCCCCTTGTTTCGAGCAGTTGCCCGAGCACAGTGCATTATAAAAGCCACACTATACAATGAGTTGCAGCTTTTTTTTTTAATAGAACAACTAGCAGAAAATATCAATACAACCAAAAAGGGGTTTCCGGGCGAAGCAGAACAAAGACTCTTCACGGACTTGAAACTGCTACCCTGGTGTCCCGGGATACCAGTTTGTCTCTGGCTTTAACAACACTCATGCAGGACCATCTCTGGAGTCCTGCAGAAAAACTGATCCAGCAGGGTTAGGAGTCTGTTTCTTATTTTGGAATCTCCTCATCCCTTGTTAATACCCACAGGCCTCTTAAAGGCACGCTGCTCCTTTACATACAGTACATTCTAATAAAACAAGGACAGCTGTTCCTCCCAAACTAATGTGTATATTTCCTTAAAATAATTATTCATGCGAGTATTATCATTTATATGTGAATAGACACTTGTATATTAAATGGATGGGCAGATCAGCTCCTTTAGTCCTCACCAGTCCAGTGACTAGTTCCCAGTCTTCATCCTCTAACCTGGCTCCAGATGTGGTTTTGCCACCGAATGTACAGCAACTGCAGCTAACAAACATATATCCAGGATATTGACAAGTCTTTTTCTTCTCAGCCTGTTACTGCAAAGGAAAATGCAAATCTTCTGCAACAGGCAAGTTTGATTGTGCATGTCCAGGGTGGAATTTAGCTTCGACACTGGGTTTGACACATTTATGCTTATGAACAGGGCCTTGACTGTCTTAATGACCAGTGCCGTCTCACCAGAAGGACAGCACTGCCTCCCTCATAAGGGTTCTGATCCCTGTCTGTGGCACTTACTGGTCCCACCAACTAGTCCGCCAACACCACTCCCAGCAGCAACCCCTTTTTACTTTGAGGTTTCCCATCCTTATTTTGGTGTGTTTGGGAAAATAAAATGTTTACAAAAAAAAAACAGATTTCCCATACCAGCACAATTTAGGCACAGGATTATTAGCCTTTGAATTGTGGTAAAGGCATTGATATTGATAGCAAAGAAAAACCACAATGCACTTAGTAATATAATTATGTAAAATAGTGTAACACTATTATGTAAGAAAAAAAGTAGCTGACAGCATGGCCTGTAATGAAAGGTTTATGCTTTTCTTCTACTTCACTACATATCTGTTCAAAATGTCTTGATCTCGGCAGAAATAAAATGTAAATTATCTGAAGGAGCAAAAGGCAGCACAAGCATGAAAACACAAATTCTCTTTGCAATATACTTATTCTTACTCGTGTTAACAGTATATTGAGATAATGTCATACACAGTTAAATCAATTGGATGCACACAGCAAACGTCCTGCATAATTAAGTGAGTCATTACAATAATATGAAAGGAAGATGCATGAGCAATGCAAAATGATAAACTGATGCACACAACCATAATTCAACACCACTTCCTTGGAACTCGACTTCCTCATTTGGTAATAGCAAGAACAAATACATACACAATCCGCCTCTGTTTCAAATGTTATACTGTAGTTCATCAGGTGAACAATATCAAGGCTTAGTCAATACATCGATTCTTTCAGACAACGTATTGTACGGAAGCTTATAAGCGCCAAGGAGGAAAAAAAAACTCATTTATACAATAAAAACTACCTCTTTTATACGAGAAAAGTATCTTGTGTATACCAGAAAATGATTCAGTTTAAACAGAATAGTTAATTTGTGAACACTGTTGCCTGCTACAGTATATTAATACAGTATATTGCATTGCAGCACGTGTTCTGTCTTTTGTATACATGAAGTTCAACAGTGTCAGGTTAAATGCGTATTGTTTGATGCGAATAGAAATAACGGCTTTCCAAACGCATGTTCATCTTGATGTGATCAATATTTTCTTCCATGTAAAGCTCTGGTCCAAAGCAAAGGAATTTTAGTCCAAGCGCAAACCATCCTTGGCACCCTCTTATTTGACTCACAGACTATGTATGTAATGGTGCCTGTCTCCTCCCTTTACCCTTATCCTGAACAGAAAGATTGGGCTGTACACACAACCTGTTGATGAACTATTGTAGATGATGAGAATGTAGTCTGCTATAAACAATGATCGTTTTTGTAGTAAGAATGATATTTTTTTGGGAAGGGATGCTGGCAGCAGAATAATTCCTATCAGCTCATCTACTTGCTGTGGAAGTGTTCAACAAAAAATGAAAACATGTTGATTGCACTGGTCCCTGTTCTAGTCCCCACAGCTCCCTCCATGGTGATGAACGGCACAGTATGCAATGTGGATACATGTGGGAGACACTTAAGGAAAGCATTAGGAAGAAACGGCTTGTTCCTTCCAGTATCATGTACAGTACAGTACTAGTTACTTCAGCATACAGTAGGGTGAGATCAATGAGAATCCAGCCTGCATGTTTCGCTTAAGACAAATAATTTTACACAATCAGCTGGTCACCAAAGCTTCTTGCTGCTTTATAATGGAAAGATTATCCCATGAGAATTCCTTTCATGTATAAATACGATTAATGGATTTTGTTTGGTCACCAGCAGTGATGCAGTAAGACACTCGTGTTATTGTATGCAAACACTGGAGTTCAGTTAATATTGGTCATTTCTAATTTTTGTGCAATTATCTTTCCCTTTTAGTTACAGTACATTATTTTTTGTTGCAGAGGCTTTTTAAGAACAATAGTGACAGTGACAAACCACTGTTTCACTCTCCTTAAAAAATAAATAACCTGGCCATAAACAACAGGTGGAGACTATGTTTTTTTCATCTTCCTTCTTGCTGGCTGGTGAGAGCACTCCTTTTAAGGATAGCGTAACTATGCCATAGTAGTAAGCCAGCAATGGCCAGCAGCCATATCACCCTGCAACTCACAAGTGTCAACTTGTGTCAACTCAAGCTAAGCAGGTGTGAGCCTGGTCAATACCTTCATGGGAGACCTTCTGGGAAAGCTAAGGTTGCTGTTGGAAGCGGTGCTAGTGGGACCAGAAGGGGGTGCTCACCCTGCGGTCCATGTGGGTCCTAACGCCACAGGATAGTGACGGGGACACTATACTGTAAAAAGGTGCCGTCCTTCAAATGAGACGTAAAACTGAGATCCTGACTCTCCAAATTCTGGCCAAATTTCCTGTTAGCCTTTATTAATCATGGCCTCCTTATAATCCCCATCTCTGAACTGGCTTCATCACTCTGCTCTCCTCCCCACTGAGAGCTGGTGGTGGTGGAGGGGATCCCCATTACCTGTAAAGCGCTTTGAGTGCAGTGTCCAGAAAAGCACTATATAACTGCATGGAATTATTATTATTATTTCTAAAACAGAAAACAACTTTTTCATTTTTCTCTCTGCGTTCTCTAAGTACTACTAATCAGCGAAGGACTTTATCCATCCATTTTCTAACGGCTACTTCAAATTCAGACTGAGCAGGAGCCAAAGTCTATCCTGGCAGGCAATGGGTATAAGGCAGGGCGAAGGACTTTATACCCTTGTCAAATCCACAAAGCTGTCCCACAGGCAGCATGAACTCCTGTGATATAAAATAGAAGCATGAACCCACATTGCAAATATAACAGAGATCACAGGATACACACTTGACACAAGCTCTCTTCTGAGTGATGCACTGGTGAATTTCATGTTTAACAACATTCTGTTTGAAATCTGATCTTTTTTTTAAAGACCCCGGTTGATATGCAATGCACAATTTATCCCGCTTTATAATACAAAACACCTCATGTCAATTTGCCATGTCAGAGAAAAACAGCAATGCTCATTTCCTTTCTTTCTTCAAAGGATTAATTGTGCTTTTGCTGCACAGACACAAGAGGAGATCAGGCAGATACAAGTTCCCTTAAGTACCTCATTGGCATGCGACTACAAATACCACACAAACCTTAAAATAAACTTGCATTTGTTTTACGTAAGTCAAGAATTAATCATAAACATACCTTTTGTATTTTTGTGTGTATTCTGCTCATTTATTCTTTTTAAGCCACTGGTATGTCTGCCTAAACATATATAAGATGTTTGAAAAGTCTGATTAAATATGTATATGAAATGCTTCAAGCAAATATATGTTTAAAAGAGATATACTGTAACTACAAAACAATACAGGTACGCTGTATTTAAAGGAAAACTGCTGAATATCTTGGAACATTTTTACTTTTCGTTAAACAATTTTTAAATTTACAGTATGTAGGATTTTTAAATATTCCGATGCACACACAAAGAAGTAAATATTTACTTACTGAGTGGCATTTCCAAAGGATGACCAGTCCTGGCACACCACCCAACAGGATGAATATCTGTAGAGTCAGAATCTGCCCAGAAATCAAATTTGTGATGCCAGCCATCGAAATGCACCTGTATGGGCAAGAGACATGTACCCCAAGTACGATTACAGACCAGTTTTCAGTTACAGTTACGAGATTTTCCTGCTACATCTGAATGGTGTCAAAGTCATAATACAATCCAAAGTCACATTGGTGTAAGCAAAGTTACTCAGCATTAAACATTAATTCTGCAGAAAGAAAAACAGATATACATTATTCTTTATTACTACAATAACATTATTAATTATGGAAGAAAGAAACATGAAGTGCTTGGAGAATTAAACAAGGTTTTATAGACATAAAGTTTCCATTGAGAATTCACAGTATATTTTCATTGTTATGTAAGATCAAATGCCCAATGCATAAAGATCCCATATGCAATGCAGTAACTAATAATAATGAATTGTAATCATGTAGCACTTTTCACCCTTAAATGCTTTACATATACTGTACAGTAGGAGAGAAGCTATTTAAGCACAGCATCTCTCTGGGCAAGACGCCATAACGTACCAGCAATCCTATACAGCAGATAAGATGAAGAAGTGAGAAATTGCTTCAACTACTGAATTAAGCAGGAAACTGGTGTAGGGCAGATAATGCAAGACCAAAGTGTAATTAAGTCAGGACACTACAGCACTGTGTCTGAAGTCACCATGCTGCTGGGGCACTGCTTTGTAAAATGTTGGAGATAAGTTAATTTCACTGAATTCTGGTCCACCAAAGTCACTTCCAAAAGCAACAAAGTTATCACCTGAAGTTCGACATCCCAGTACTGACCAACTAACTCTTGCTGAGCTTCTGAGACTTAAATCAGGTTTATGGTGGTAGTACTAGGTGGTAATAATAATCATCATCATCGTCATCATCATCATCATCATGATGCTGGGATAAATGAACAGTTCCACTTCAAATTCAAAAGCTTTCCAAGCCTCCAGAACTGGCTACACAGAAAAACCTGTTATTGCCAGAGATAATTGTTTCTATATGATATACTGTATGTCATTATTTCCTCCAGCACAAAATCAATTAATAACACTGGATTGCACTGTTTCCAAAGACACAGATTGATCGGTTTTGGACAGTTTCCTTTGTAACGCTTAGTCAATAAAATCAATCCAGTCACTTAACCCTTCTTTAAGTAATCCTCAGAGGAAACTTGTTTCACCCTAAATAAAGAATAGAAAAGCAGGATGAAAGCTACAGACATCACTCTGAAAACAAATCAGTCTCCCAAAGACTAACGCACAAGATCAAAATAATTAGTGAAGGACTTTATACTTTTGTCAAATCCACAAAGCTGCCCAGCAGGCAGCATGAACTCCTGTGATATAAAATAGGAGCATGAACCCACATTGCAAATATAACACAGATCAGTGTTTGCATACCTGATACAAGTTCTCTTCCGTTACTGAGAGATGCATTTTGAATTTTAAGTTAAACAGTGTTCTCTTTGAAATCTGACCTTTTTCTGAGAAGATCCCAGCTGATATGCAATGTACATTTTATTGTGCTTTACAACCCAAAACACCTAATGTCAATTTCCCATGTCGGATAAGAACAACAATGCTCACTCCCACTCTTTCTTGCGGGGTAATAAAAGGAATAGTAAAGTAAAGAACTAAAATATGCCAATTTCCATTCTGATAATCAAAAGCATCGATATGCAGGATAATTGGTAAGAAATAAAACACAGCTTGTACAAATACTGTACACTCACACAAGCATAAAGGAGTACAAGCCTGTAAAAAATCAAACACACGTTGCTTTAGATGAGCGTGGGTAATGGAGTCCAATTTGTGTACAACTGAGTTTCAGTCTTACCAACATAATACAACATTATGTTACATTTCATGATACAAATATTTTTTTCTAACATATTTGTGACATGAGGCAACCCCGTTTTGCGCCCGCGGTTCTGTTACATAGCTGATCGTGGGGAATTTTTAATTAAGGAAGGAAAGTGAGGACCTCTGTTTGTTCTCTCATTTGAAGGATCTCAAAAGAAAAGTGTCATGGGCTGGAAATTGTGGATCAAATGAAAAAGCACCATCTACTCGTCCACTGACACCATTTCCAGCAGCAGAATGGTTGTTAAATGTCTCCCGATCCCTAAGGATGTCTCCCTAGCCCCGCATAGCTTATAAGACCTAATGAGATCAGGCTACAAGACATCCAATCCATTGCAGTACAGGAGCTCTGTACAGCCAGTTTTATTAATTATGTTTGGGTGGGGACCTGCATCAGAGAGTTTCTTTGCAGCTTGCAAATAGATGTTAATTTCACTTTGAAAAGCAAAAAGAAAGAGGAAAAAACATGTTTCGCCTACAGGTATGGAGCCTCTACAGCTTGGATGTGTTTTTTCTCCTATCTACTGTAGCTTTTAACTTATCTGATTGATGATTCAGTTATTGGATTAAAACGCTGACTGTATTAAAGGCTTTCAGTGGAATGGATTTGAAGTTTTGCTTTCTGACTGCAGTTCCCATAGAACATACAATTGGTCCAGAAATGAGCTCATCAAAGTATCATTAGCTCATCATTAGTTTATATAAAAAAAAACATCTATCGACACAAGATTGGTTGCAGTCTAATACAATTCAACATGTTTACTCAGAAGGAAAATAAGTTCTTAACTGGTCTTTGTATTTTGTTTATTGAATTCACTTACCTTTATCTTGTAGTCTTCAGTGTCTATTATAGTAGCAACCCTTATCAACATAGGATTTCTCTTATCCACAGCTTCCAACTTCATATTCACTCTAAACTTATGAGGTGGTTTCTGAAACAAGAATAGGTCAAGATTTGGGGATCTTTTGAATTCTGCCATCATGTGGCTTATGACCTCAATGATTTTTACTAACCTTAAATTATTACAATATAATATCTACAGAATACCATGTATAATTTCTAAAACTATAAAGTCAAACAGGGGTGCTTTAATCATCCTCCTTGGCATTTGAAAGCAATTTTTTTTAGCCATAAAAAGCTAACGATAGCTCTACATTCTGTGCAAAGATGAGAGAAGTGAAGCTTTGAAATGTTGTCCAAACTGGTAATACTTACCACATTAAAAGCCTTGCTAGGAACAGCAGAAGAGCCAGTATCTTCCAAATATTCTTCCCATTTGAATTTTTCCGGATTGGGATATCCTGAAACAATAATATCAATAATAAAGAAATGTAATAAAAATATTCTACTTTATGGCCCAACAGAAGAAATGGTTATGTCCCAATATTTTTGAGAGCACTGTATAAACCCCTTTAAAACCACACATACCTTCATTAAGAACGGTCATTTAATGTAGATTTTCTATCTGAAACAATGTTATACACCAATTTTCTTTACTTTAATATTGTTTATTAAATGACATAGTTTTATTAATGTTTTCCAAGTTGATTTAACACTGATTCAAGGAGCAGTGAATATTCAAGAATGATTCAATGACAAGTTCGGACAGACCACCAAATGTTATGTTGACTCCACAGATGTCTATAAGAAAAATATCTTAAGTGCAGGTAATTTCGGAGAGAAAATAAACCATGAGAAAAGATGCACAGAGAAGCATCATCACTAAAATGTATATAAAGTGAAAGAACTCAGATATATAGCCACATGGCATTGAAATATTAATAGGGCGTTGTCATCTTCACCACCACGCAAGGATGTACAGTACAAACGTAAAGAACAGATACAAAAGTTAAGGACTTATCCTGCTGCATTGAGAATACTTAAAAGATCTCCAGATGCAAACGGCAGCCACACTCACATGAGTTTATCTCTAAGTAAATTCAAAAGACAGTATATAACTATTTCAGTAAAATAACTGGATAACAAGTTTGCTTACAAAGAGTGCACACAGAATACGGTTGCAAATCGTTTAAACGAATACTGTATACTGTACACTATCACTGTTATTATGGTGCCTAGTGAATGCATTGAATTTTTTTTTATCTGATAAGGGAACTGTCCAAGTATTCCAAAAATCTAATTGGATGGGTTAAACGTACAGTATGAATACTCAGAGCTATTTAATATTTTATCATTCGCTACTTTTAAATAGTCCAATCTACGTCCGTATCCTGCCATGAGAACTCTATGGATAGTGATGGTGGAACTGTCTATAGGGTTGCCATGAGGCGATACTGACTCAACCACCACCACTTTTGATGAACATTTATCCTATCCTGTTTCCTTAGAGACATTAATGTGAGACATTTATATGGGATACAACAATGATGCATGAGATATTGCTCAGTTTTTCGTTATGGAAATCTAAGTTCAAAGTACAGATTACTTGTCAATTAAAAATGCACATACTAATTGAACTCTGAGCAGTTCAAAATGAATTTTTGTTTTGACACAAGGTACTGTAACAGTAAAGATTTGCATAATTAATACTTTCAATATTGTTTTTTTTTAAATGAGAAGACAAGCTGAAAATAAACTAGAAATGCATCACTTACCAGAAAACAGATATAATCACGCTCTAAGGTCAGTTTTGTGAAAGCCTATCATTTAATGCAATTAAAAAAAACAATGACTAAAATCTAAGAACCTCGCTCAAAGATTCATAACAATCATTCTACAAAAGCCTGTATTCAGAGTGAATAAATACAAATCACTAAGAATAACACAACATAAGCCAAGTCAATGAATGAACTGAATAAAGAATGCCTTATATAAACATCAACAGCTACAGTATGTTTATTACTGATTGCACACAGATGCTAGTGTTCCAGATTATTTTTTGCTCTGATTAAGGCTTGATTGTGTGCAAATTCACAGGCAATTGTTAGTTGTGGTGCTGTTCACTGGCTCAGCCATGAGTGCTTAACAGTAATAAACATTTGAATTTGAAAATAGCAGATGACCCCCTTGTACAGTTTTATCAGTTGCTGAGGGAGTCTAGAATAAAAGAGAGATCGCCACGATTTGACCATAAAAAATAAGACTTAAATCACATGTATAAAACAAGCATGGGAATCATGCAAAATTAATTTTGGAACTGTTAATTGAATTCCTGCAAACAACTTCCCCTAAAAAGAAGCTTTGTACTGGAATAATATTGATAATAAGTAGTGGTTTGGCATTCTGAAGATATTTAATCTCTCTTGAGCCAGCTTTGTTAAACATGGATGTCCTGAACGTGCCCTGCGATTATGTACAAACGTGCAGTAATGAGGTTGCTCTGACATCAGTAGCATTTTGCAGAATGTCACTGGCACATTGCAGCTTGAACACTAACTCTTGATTACACTATTCTTCAGATAATTGTGCATGAAAAAGTGACTTTTTTGTTGAATATTTATGGATTGCACAACATATCTTCTTAAACATCATCTAGTTTTATTGGATAAATTGAGTACGTGTACATGGAACTGAAAGAATCTATGACGCGTCAAGACTTGAGCACTATTACTTTGCCCAGTTTTGATGAAAAGATGGGCACAATTGCAGTACAGTACATAGTGTGTGAATCCTAATAATTAACTGGACTCCAAGTTTATAAATTCACTCTATTTGTCACGGACAGTTTCTTTATTTGAAGAGTAGAAAAAAGGCACTACTGCAGTCCGTTTTGCATTTGGAACATTTTGCAGTGCGTATTGGATCGATCGTGACTTTTGAATAGGTCAATGCAGATCCTTAAACAGATCTTTCATTGTTTAATGGAAGAGAGAGAAGTGATCTTTATTAAAGTTTCAGGGATTAACTTTATTTTCTAAAAAAATATCAACTTTACATTGACTCTGTTTATTATTTATGTTACATCTGCGGTCTTAATTTTATACTCTAAACAATAAACATGTTGTTCTTTTAGCAGGCCCTCTTAATAAAGCAAAAAAAAAAATCGTATTTCTAGTGAGACTGAAACACACTACTTCACTGACTTTTAACAGGCACCGCTTTAGAAAATCGACGTGACAGAATGGTCTCCCTGATTTAGCTATTTCTTCAGCCACGATAAAACTTGCCTTCACCACAGTTATGTGTTTCTAGTAAGATAATAGAGCTATTTCTACTACTAGATTCACAGTGATATCTGTGTAAACGTAGCCAATCTGATTCGTTTTATACCACAGAGGGAAGGGGAGGACGTTAATACTCAGTTGTTGCGTGATGGGACTGGAGCCAAGGGCTCATGGGAACTGGAGTTCCTGCTATCGTGGGACTCATACAACAGACCAGGAAAAGTCTTGCAAGGGCTGGATTAAAACGGCTTGGGGGCCGAATGTGGCCCGCGGGCCATGAGTTTGACACGTGTGTTAACTTGGGTCTGGGTGGACCCTGATCTTGTTTGCTTCACCTTGGACTTCTTACCGGGATGGTTCACCGACGTTTAGCTCCTTTGTTGGTGCTTTTACTCTATTAATCCTCGAGTTCCTTCCTAAAATGTCCTTTCTTTGGATGTCCCCATTAGTCTCTTTAAGGTATTCCTTCATTTCTTCTCCAGAGCACACAAGTTGTCCTGACCTGGCTTCCACAACAGATTTTAACATTGAAGCTCTTATATCAGCACGTTAAATCGGTTAATAATGAAATGGCAGGAATGTGCACAGACACAATACAGTAGTCCCAAAGAACAACAATGAAGATGAAAACCAGCACAAAAACACAAAGATAAGACACAAATAGCATAATCAAGGCTTACCTAAGCCAGACCATAAGACAAATCAACCAGAATAATATTTGGCAAAGTAAATAAATCTTAAAATATTTGAAATACTGTAGCCTATACAGTAAATGTCCCCAGACTGGAGAATGGTACTTTGAACTTCACTCATTCAGTTAAGATATTTGAATTAATTTCTCTTGTTCCTAGACTGGAGAGTGTCATTTTACAGCTTCTTCCTTTTAATTCAGTTATTTTAATTAATTGCTACAGTACTTGTTTCTAGACTGGAGAGTCTTCCTTTGCACTTCATTCATTTAATTAAAATATTTTAATTACTACTTGTTTCTAGACTGCAAAGTGCTCCTGTGCAGCTTGCTCCTTTCAAAATCAAATATTTTAATTTATTTCCAATGGTTTCTAGAATGGACAGTGTTCCTTTGCTGATGCTGCTCCCTAATCTAACCATTTCTAAGTGTTTTCAAACTAAATAATTTTTACACAAATAGAAAAAAACATTCTGGTTTATTTGTACAATTCTGCTAAGACTTTTCCCCACTTGCAATAGGAATTAAACCAGCACTATATTTTGGAAGGAAAAAAGATATTCCTACCAACAAAATAACTTTTGTTGCCATTGGAATGAAAGGAGGAGGCTTGAATATGAAGTGACCATATGTTAAAATAAAAATTGGCTAATTCCTAGCTCACTCGATTCCCAGACTGTATGTAGCATTATTAATTACAACAGTCATTAGTTAGTTATTAGTTACAATGGAGTCATTAAATGTTTTTAGCAGCCTGGCAAAGTTATCCCTGCAGTACAAGACAGCCTGACTAAGAGCTTCAGCCTCAACCAAAAGACCTCAAAAGTCTTTTGAAACCCATCATTTACATATGAAAGGAAAATTTGACTTGATACCTTAAATAAGCCCGGAAATGTGGGCACTATTAAAATACTAATCTTCCCTATGATCAGCATGACAAATGTCAAGCAAAAAACATAGACCAAAAACCCACGTCCAAATCATCACATCTCTCTATATACTGTATGGCGCTGGGTGTCATTATCATCAAGAGCCAGCAGATCGCTGCACAGGAGCTTCGACAAAGGCAACATCACTGCAGTAAAGTACAGTACAGTACATACTGCATGCACGGCAGTATGAGAGTACTGTGGGGTATGTGCTGATATATTCAAATTCATTTCATATCCCAATTTAAAAGCACCAGTGACAGCAGCTCTTTCGCACTCTGCATTCCCCACCAGCTTCTGTTCTCCCGAGGCAGGACTTTAATTTCTTCTCGCGGCTCCCCAGTGGAATAGCAAACTGATTAGACAGAAGTTTAGCTGCAGCTGAGAGGAAATTACTTGCAAATTCTCTGCCGTGTGGGGGATTTCTTTTGTGTAAAAAGCCCAGAAGATCCAAAGAAAGTACAATGTGAGGTATGCACACAATTCTTTAAATGTCATAAAGGCACCAACGCCTGAAAGTTCACATCTTTATGATTTATAATAAAATACTGTGTTAGACGGTAAATGTAACAGTAATCGGACATCAACTGCATGAAGCAAAGACACACTAAACCGGTCCAATTTTGCAACATGAGTTGATGAATAAACATGAGCTTGCACACTGGAGCAAAGGTCATTGAGGGTCATATTGTAAAAACAAGACAGTATATCAGCCGTTATGTTTGCTGACAAAACAGTACTCCAGCAACGCAAGTGTGAAGAGCACGCACTGCCTCCATCACCAATTAAACAAATCCTTATTTCTCATTTTATTAAACGTTATTTTATTAAAATCATGCTTATTGTTCCACAAAGTATTTTCAAAGATTTACAAGACCGTGTCTTCTTGCATCAGATTACCCATAAAATATTAGGATCATTTATTAAATTCTGCAGAAAAAACAGATACCGTAAGACTTACAGATCCTGTACAATTTGTATCTAACACATTCTATTCATTTAGAAGTTAAAAAAGCATTTGATCTTTTTTAATCAAACCTGAAAAAGCAGTTTATTTTTTCCCTTCACACTTCAGCGTACAGATGGTATTTCCACTGTAAAGGTTTCTTTTTAAGATCACCAGATTTTCATCTGTGCTCGAGAGCCACCTAATTTTTGTTACACTGACCTTCAAGGTCTCTATTACAGCAGAGCATTAATTACATGCTCAGCACACATTTCATATCACAGTGCCACATTAAAGCAATTTCAAATTACTGATTACAATGTGACATTTTCTGCAACAAACGATTAAATCTAATGATTATACTTCAAAATAAATTTTGTAGCTTACTGATGCTGAAAAGCAAATTGATAGCAGGAGCACTTTTGAACACAGGAATGAGCACTTAAGTACCCAACACACAGCTGAGTAGACTGAATGAGGGTAGTGTGAACTTCATGATAGAGTGTAAATAATGCTTCATGGATTTACTGAAATTTGTAGTGTTTTGAGTTACCAAATCGAACAATCTGGCCAAGGTTACTGGACTGCTGAGCAAGAATGCACCATTGGATACAAACGAGGGTCCATGTACAGTACAGACAACCTTCAACACCTTTCTAAATGTATCCTGCTTCCATACAGTAAAAGGACATGATGGAGCTGCAAAGTGACTCAATTATACAACTGGAAGAAGTATTCCAGTAGTGTAGATGTTTATCATTTGGTTTATGGTTTTAGGAGCTTTTTTCCTTAGTGTGGTTAGGATGGTGTAAAGTTCGTTGTCCTTACCATAGACTGACAACTACAGTAGAACAGCAAGCAGCGTGTGCTCAAGTTAACCTCTGTAAGATTACCATGGATGTGATTCAGTGATGATTATGACAGGGCAATTGAGTGTCTAAACAACAGGGCCTGGAGAAGGCAGGTCAATTCTGGTTTTTAAGATCTCTACAAGAGTTCTCTGTACTGCTCTGGGATTTAGATGTCATCTGTTCTTTGTAAATTGCCTCAAGCCTAGCAGTCTACACAAATAATTAAACTTGCCCTTGTTACATGGCATAAAATAAGGATCCATGCTGTGTGTTTGAACAGCAGAGCACCTGGACTGATCAGTCTCCTTTTCACAACCATGTTAAGTCATGTGGAATAAACGCCATAGGAATCTACCAGTAATGAATAATTTTCTAAGCAAATGCTTTAAATAGGCATGAATTAAATGGTTCACAAATAAGACCAACAATGTGTCATTCAGCAAATGCTGTGGAGCTCTTATTTTTACCTTAGTTTTTCTGTTCTTGTCAATTTGTTTCATTGATTTATGCTGGCATTGCAAAATGAAATACACATTATTATTTATTGATATATAAGATATAATTAGGGCGGAGCGGTGGCTCTGTGGCTCAGGATCTGCGCCTGTGGCTGGAAGGTTGCCGGTTCAAATCCTGCAGCTGGCAGAGGAATCCTACTCTGCTGGGCTCCTGCGCAAGGCCCTTCACCCCAACTGCTCTAGGGGCGCCGTACAATGGCTGACCCTGCGCTCTGACCCCAGGCTCTCTCCCTGTCTGTGTGTCTCATGGAGAGCAAGCTGGGGTATGTGAAAAGATCATTCCTAATGCAAGAAATTGTAAAAGGTTAATAAAGTTATGTTATTATTATTATTATTATTACATATACAGTACATATATACTGTAGGTGCTAAAAGAAAAGGAATGGCTTGTGTCTCAATGTAGAATGTAGTGAATGATTTCTCCTTATTAAATATAATATGTGTTATCAATGAGAAAATACTCATTTAATGTAATGTTTATTTAGATCTGAGATCTGGAATCAAATAAGAGACATACTTCCAAAGCAAGTTTGAATTTCTCCGTCATGAGTCTTAATTTGTATTACTTGCTTGGATGACATATTTAAATTGGTACAGTAAGTAAGTGACCTTTAGTTATGTAACTATAAGTAAGAGTTAGCATTCATGATCACATTTGCAATTTGAAAATATTTGCAAACAAAACTAGACCAAGGCTCTCTTTTCCAGGCAACTCCTGGGGAAAGCATGATAACAGCTTTGAAACAATGCATCATCTCACACTACAAATATACTGACGTATCACACAAGAACACATCAGAGACACGCGAATACCAGCCACATTCATGAAGCAATTCTAATTGCCTAATGACCAGATATCGTCATATGTATTGATTTAGCATTTAGCTAGAATTAGGGAAATGTCTACTTTAAATGAGATGTATACTTTTAAACACCATCACAATTTAGCAACACCATATTTCGCCTTGTGTTACAAAGTCTTCTTTATGGCCTAGACCGAACTATTGCAATAAGGTTTGTCTAACCTGTGCAGGTTCAAATTTGGAACAGCATTACAATATGTAAAACCATGGTTGTCAACATACTCTACTCTTTGAGAACATTTGCTATATTAAAATATTTGCGGGACAAGCCGATTAGCAACACCATGTGCTTCCCTCACCTCATGTACTGTGCCTCATTTGTGATTTGTGTGAGTTTATATGAATATGTACAGTATAAACTCATATTATTGAGGGAAGAAGGGATCACTGGTCCAAGTAGTAAGAAGATGGGACCCAAATTTTCAAGGACAAGTCTGAGAGGCCTTTTCATCTTCCAAGTATATAAAATATTTTTTACAGAGTTTTATTACACAAAAAAGAAATTTAATTCTTCTTAGGGGTCAAACCAGCTCTGGCAAGGTTGTAGAGAATGAAAAGTAAGCTCTGTATCTGCGGAGAAGGCTGGATATTTACACACAGGAGGGCGAAAGTGATGGGATTAGGAAACTGATCTCCCCCCAAACCCAACTGTCTGTTTTAAAGAACACCATGAAATAGTATTGCAAACCACAACGTGATAAATGTATTTAAGTGATTTTACACAAACAGGATCTAGTTTTAAGATTCATAATAAAAATGTTTTTCCCTTTTTTTCAATCTATAAATTCTTGAAATAAGCTTTCTAATCACATACAATTTATATAACATACTGTATTTGGATCCCAGTTTAGCCAGCTGCCTGAAAATGTGCTTATATTGTAACTCTGATGAATGTTTTGAATTTCTTTTTTATTATTACAAGTGCACCCTTCCTTCACAATGAACATTCCTTTTAGGCAAGAAGTAAAATGCAAGCACAGCAGTATTTCAGACCCACGCCTCTCAGTCACTGTGTCATCTCTTGCAGATTATTTGCAGTACTTTGTTAAGGGAATATACTTCATTGTTGAAGCAACTGTTAGTGAACTTTATCATTTATGCCGTATGGTGTGTACATTTCATAAAACCTTTTTAAAGTCTGTATAATTGAGACATTATTTTCTAGGTTAAGCATTTCAATAAGCCATTGATCCATCCATTACAAGCAAGCCTCTTAATCTTTTGAGGGTCATAGCGAACTGGCGTCTTTCCAGGAATGAGAGTTCCCAATCGCTCTCTCCCTGGAAGGGATACCATTCCATCACTGGGCCATTGAGAAACGGCCAATTTAAAACCTCAATAAAACCTAAACGGTGTAATACTGGCAGCTGGAAGGAAACCCTTGAAAGCACAGAGAGAAAATGCAGACTCTACACAGACAGCAGTCCAAGGCCACACTCGAACCCAGGATCCTGGAGCTACAGGATAACAGTTCTAGCTGCCATGCTGCTGTCCCTCTATGCACTGAAAAACAGGAGCACAGCAAAGCTTCCAAAAATAAAGGCCAAAACAGACTTGCCACAATTTTACCTGAACCTGAAACACAATTTGCGTTCTTCTTCAGGTGACAAACATCAGGCTGTTTTTGGAATCACATCTCGGCCGCCGAATTTAGAGGTGATGATCTTTTATAACAGGGTCATATAGCTACATTGGGTGTTGGGAAACTATATTTTAAAGACCAAATGAATGAAAAGATCCAGATTGGGATATTAAAATGGCAAGCCAAGTATTCAGATCTTAAACCAGTACGACGGGGGGAGAGATTGAGACAGCAAAACTCCAAGCAAAAAGAGTAAAGGTGAACTTAAAAATAAATGAAGCATATTTGAAAATTATTTTTGTTTTACAACAAAATAAATACAAGCAAGCATACAGTAGGTAAATAAGACTGCTGACAATACTAATACTGACCACTAAAATACAGAATTAATAAATCACTTAATTCTGTATGCATTTTGTCCTTAAGTTTTGATAGATGACTGCTTAATACAGGTAATTAAAAGTAGAAACAGTACCATCCATCCATTTTCACTTTTGCTTTTCCTGGTGAGGGTCGCGGTGAAGCCGCAGCGACCACAAGGCCGGGTACAGGGGACAATCTGGAGGCCAAGCTAAAGGCCGAGGGGGGAAATTTGGCCCGGACACCAGGATAACTCCCTACTCTTCTTGAGAAATGCCCGGGGATCTTTAATGACTGCTGAGAGTCAGGACCTCGGTTTAACGTCTCATCCGAAAGACGGCGCCCACTACAGTACAGTGTCAACGCCACTACACTGGGGCATCAGGACCCACACAGACCGCGAGGTGGGGACCTCCCACTGGTCCCACTAACACCTCTTCCAGCAGCAACCATAGCTCTCCCAGGGGGTCTCCCTCCAGGTACTGACCGGACCCTGCTGAGCTCCAGTGAGCTGCCAGTTGAGAGCTGCAGGGTGACATAGCTGCTGGCTCGAAACAGTACCATTTACTACTTAAATCTGCTAAATGTGTTGCACATCATCACTTGTGTTTTCTTGGTACTACAGAATTGTGGAAAACAAACTGTAAATATTGAACCAATAAAATATTGTTAATAACCATCAATCTCAGACAACCTCTATTAAACAGCCTATCAAAGCAAACACTGTATTTGTTAAATTCTTTCAACAATGGCATGACATTTCTGAGCACTTCAATAACAGTCACGGCAAATGTCAAATTCAGATCTGGTGTTTGGATAATGAGTAGCAATATAATAGCATAAAAAGGCTCTAAATGAGAGAAGGCCATCTGGCTGTAAGAGGAGTGCTTCGCTTACCCTGAGGAGCAGTAAGGGGTCGTCCACTGTCTTGACACCACCCTACGGGATGAATGTGAGGACTACTGGAATCGCACCTATAAAAGAAAATCAAATCATTACCAGATGTGCAACTCGCATAAAAAAGTATTACTGCATCCATATTCCTAGAACAACATATTCTACAGCACCAAGTATAATGAGAGAGAATGGGAGCAACAACAAAAGAACCCAAGAAAAAACATGAAAAAAGAACAGAGGCAGTTTGATTTTCAGTGGTCTGTGAAACGATTAAATTAAACCCTTTTTTACTACACTTTTAAGCTCTATATTTGTTTCTCTCAAACTGATGTAGGAACCTACTATAACTTGGAAACGCTGTCCATCTGAAAATACAGCCACTTGATTATTATATTGAAATCTACTGAGTTTTATCAGTTTGGAAATGTAGGGAAAATGCTGTACACACATCGAGGAAGGCATTAAAACACTAAGGCATATGGTGACTTTATTTCTTTTATGCACGATACATTTCAGTGTGCTTCATTCTCCATGCCTAATTTTAAGTTTTAAACCAGAACAACAACAATAACTACACTTTTCACGTCTATACAGTATCACCCCAAGGCACTTTAAAATATTAGGGGGCCTGTTCTGTCCACCATTGGGAAGCAGTACCCGCCTGGACAATGCCTGGCAGAGATCACGTGCCAACAGCCTCACTACGCAACAGCTCAGACAGAAAAGTAACGAATTACTACCAATTAAAACCAAAGATGCGAGCCCGAGATCAACTCAGCCACAGGACACCACAGCTAACACCAATATTCTGTGTGGTCTTTAACGACCAAGAAGGACTTTTCATCCAAAGAGCTTTAACTCTCATATGAATTGCCTGTGCAGCAAGAGGTTATACTTAATAGGTTATACAATAATAAGCGGTTTCACTTCAATGAATATTAGTGAACAAATGCAGGCTGGATGGTAGAGAATGCCCAGTATATTAAAGTTTGATCCTAAACAATGTAGTCAGTATTCGTTATGACTTGTGGGCTGCTCAAGACCACCATGTGATCAACATCATTTTATCACAGCATGGCTTCAGAAACCAGATGATAGGTAATTTCATTAGGAGCCTGCAGAAAAATAATTTTAAATGTTTCAACTTTTATCATGTCTATGCATAGTCTAAAATTATTATACCATGATACGCATCATGTTTATTAATTGTCAATTTTAGTGGATCATACGTGATTACATAATCTCATGTTCCTGTCAAAATCTAAGTCAAGAACATGTCTTACATGCATCTTTTAAATTTTAAATGATTTGGGGAAGATTTCAGGATTTAGATCATGTACCAAAGAGAAGAGTTTGTTCTATTCAAAGGCTATTACTGGGGGCAGGTATTCTTCTCTGGGGTTCATTTTTCACATCCACCTGCTCTATTCCAAGGCATGTTCTGCTCAAGAACATGTTCAAATTAGGATCTGCATGAAGTCATTTTTTTAAATCCCATTTCCTTAGTAGCAGGATGTTAGCATGTCAACCTTGGCACTTAAATGTACAGTATTAATTTATTTCTTATAAACATTGGTAAAAATGTGTGAAGTACTCCCATATAAAGTTATGCAACATTTACACCCTACATATAAATAAAAATGAGGTATTTCTCAGCATTCACAGGTACTGTGCTTTTGTGTTTAAGGGGGTCTCCTTATGTATATTTGTCTTTACAGTTATCCACTTTTCCAGAGCAGTGCTTGACGGCCACAAGCAACAGTTCTATGGCATTTATTCAGTTTAGATTAAAAATGACATGTACACATTCAACACTGATTATCTCTGTTCTATACAAGTTTAATTTCTTTAAAATAAATATCACATTCCAGTTATACATATCACTTTTTTATTTTGTAATTAAGCAATTAAGTACCTGTGCTACAGTGACTGTGGGCAGGGATATCTACACTAATGCACAGAAATTAGAAGTATACATTTGTCTCATACAGAAACATATAGGATTTTATTTTGGGATGCTCAAACACTTTTTACGGACTCTAGGTTTTTATCTTGGGATTTGAAAAGTTCAAAATGAGACATTATAAACACTACTAATTTGTTTTTCCTTTTGTATTCCTTGGGACTGGCCATGGTGCTACTGTACAGTACATGTATGCTATTAAATTGGCTAAGGGAGCATCTTGTTATGCGCATCTGTTGTTGCATTGTCTCTCCAGCACTTACAAACTGTGATTTTAGATCTGGATTTAAACTGGCATTTTTCACAGAGCTTCCAAGAAGCACCAGCTGCTTCATCTGGTCTGAGGTGTATTTCAGGCATGGTTCTATTGCTCATCCTGTGACAATCTCAAGGACCATCGCTAAGTAAATACATGGAGTGCGAACACCCTTCTACCACCACAAGAATTATAATGGAATAAACTGTCCTTGATTTATTGTATTTTCATCAGAAGCCCACAATCCAGAATCCCTCACTTCCAGTCCTAAAACTGCAGGGGGCTTAATGGTTACCTCTCATTGTTAACAACATTTATCTTCCACTTCACTATTAATCTTAACGATGAGGGGTTAGGAAAAAATCTTCAGGGTATTTGAGAAATCCAACTAAATTCTACAAGTTCAATAGTTATAAATCAGCAAATTAAGTATGGTAACGTGCTCTTCACAGATAAAAAGCTAAAAGCTGTTAAAATTTGATAACGTTGACAATCACAAAAACACCTAAATTGTCACTGTGATTGATGAGGTTTACTACTGTAGATACAGTTCAAGTACAGCTGCAAACAAGAGGGGAACATTCGGCTTTGCTCCGCAAACAGAACACAACCATCAATCAGCCAGTTGAGCATAATGTTATAACTTTGCTTTTTTATCCCATACTGAAAAGAAAAGAGACACAATGTTTCGGCTGTGGAGCCTTCACAACAGCACGGAATAAACCTTTACATGTTCCTGCAGCTCAGTATTTGAACTTTGCAACAGGTAAAGTATTAGTAGTATACTTCCCCTGCACATCTATTATCAGTTATTATAGGAACAAGATGATATTACATACAGTACACTGCTATGAAAAAGTCTTATTCACCTTAGACACGAGCAAGAGTACAACATACTGTATGTAAGCATACATTTTTTACTTTCAAGGCCTCAACTACCGCTTTCTACAATTTTAGATTTTATTAATGAAACTTAGTTTAGAAGAAACCAACCTTGTCATTGAGAATTTTGCATTTCACATTGCTCAGGAAATTAAATTTGACTTCTACAAATGATGTAAAAGTACCAAGGGAATATGATATGTTGTAGCAGCTAATGCATCAGTTAGCAAATTAAATCTTGACTTATTGTCTTGAACAACTTGTCATTAACATTATATGTTCCCTGTTACAAATCCATAGAGCTAAAGGGTATTTTATTTAACAGTATACAGTAACAAAGCTTCAGACAGTATTTAATTTAAAAGAATATGGTTCACAAGAAAAAAATGAAAAGTATGGTATTGTCAGATACTGAATCTTAGTTTGCACAGATAAGGTGCATATTACCAGTCAAGAAATTAATAAATTAGATTTTAGGATCAATTTACTAAATAAGCAACCTGAGAAGAAACATGTACTGTACCACAGTCATCTTTAAAACCTTTCCAATATATCTATGTCATATTACAATACGGTGTGAGATGCATACATACTGTAAAATACAGATATTCAGTAACAGCAAACACATATTAAATATGTTGCGAAAGTTTAATAATCCATGTGTTATCAATCAATCAATATCAATTTTGAAATATATCGTTTCAGCCTGAATGCAGATGCTATATTTACTTTCTATAGTTACAGTGAAGAACTAACAGTTAGTCTGAAGTGAAAGTTGTTTTTTGTTTGTTTCATACAACACAATGTACTGTATGAAGGGTTTAGAAAAAAAACATACGATTTCTGTAGGATGTCCAACAGGAAATAAATAAATTTTCAGTTTCTCTGCTTTTACATTCTACGGTAATCCAAACCTGAAGACCATTCTTTGCGACAGCTGTAAATGTTACCTACATGTTCCACTTATTCTCATTAACAGATCAAATGTTTAATTTTACTACTGCCATATTTGCCTTTTACTGCATCCAAGGAGTAGGGTACCCAAGTGTTCACACATAGGAAATGTTCTCATGGAAAGAAAATCACTATCTGTGGTACAATAGTGATTAATAATTAATAAGAGATGTCTCACCAGTAATCATACGTATCATCCCAGTTATCAAAGTGAACGAGAAAGCGACGGTCCACCACATCTGCTACAGTCGCGACACAGACCAAGCAAGGGTTCTTCCTGTCGACAGCTTCCAGCTTCATACCAGCTTCAAACTGTGATGGTGTCACAGCCTGCGGAGGAAATGATTTGAGAAGAATTAAGAGACAGCATTGTTAAGGCTGGTGCTTAAACACGTCTAGTATGTGTCTACTCTGTGTGTCATGATGCATATACTGTATACGGTACAGTCTCTTTTCTGTGACTTGATATTTCTTACGGTAAGTAGAGAGTCGTCTGATCATAAATCTAATTCATGATTTCTCTAAATCTGCATAAGACACTAGACTACACTGTATTCAGCGTCTAGTTTATACAAAAAGCCCAGCCAAATGATCTTTTATTTTTCAAAATGTGTATTTCACGTTATGTATTATAAGTAGTAGATGTATTACATATTCATTAGCATACGTGTTAACTATGCACACAATTTTAAAAATCACTCAGACCTAAAAACAATATTAAAAACACACAATTATAACATACTGTATACAGTATACACATCTACAGAGACCTTAGTACATTTAGTTTATCTAATATTTGTCAAAGTAGTATCAGTGACGGAAACTGTAATATACCAAATTGCCCTATGAATCTTGCGTACTGTAAATCTCACTCTGTATTCAGAGTGAATAATGTTTTCTTGTTTAAACATTTTTCTGTATTGTTTAATTGTAATCTGTGGTGTGGACATTTTAAAAATTATGAGGAAAATGAGTTTTCCTAACAATATGAATATCATTATCAACAAGCTGGAACATCTGCATTTTATGCACATAATTCAAACTGATTTTTTTTTTTTACACTGGTTTTGACAAAGTTGCCAAGGTAGTTCCACAGGCTAGCACAAATGCTTCCAGGACTGCATGTTCTAATCCCTCCTCTACAGCACTGGGCTCAGTTCCTGGGTGCTCGCTGCATGTACTGGAGTTTGCATGTTCTCCTTGGGGTTGTGTGGGTTTTCTCCAGGTGGTCCAGTTCCACCCCACAGTCTAAAGACACGCTAGTAGAATAACTGGCTTCTGGAAAAACTGGCCCTGGTTTGAGTGTGTGTGTGTGTCTGTGTGCCCTGTGATGGGCTGGTGTCCCGTCCAGGGTGTGTCCCCTCTTATACCACTGCGTATTGCACGCACTGATAGCCTCTGGTTCCCATGCAACCCTGCACTGCTTAGAAAATGGATGAACGGATGGATTTACAAAACCACAGGGCTCCATATTACTTAATTAATGCTCAAATGGCTACTAACAGCTGTGATGATTTTCACTTTTAGCAAGCAGAACAGAACACTCACAGTATTTTGGTTCTTAAACAGGTTCTTTGGTGCAGCCTGAGCATTACAAGCCTCTAGATACTTTGACCAGTTAAAGTCATCCTCCTTGCAACCTGAAATGATGCAGACACGGAATTACTGTTATTTATTTTACTATAATGCACATACAGTATATCAAAAATAAGAATAAGAATGGTACATTTTGGTGTTGATTTTGTTTGTCTCTGTCTAACTGGTCTTTGGCTTTCAAAAAAATCTGTTTCCTTTGCTATGTCCTTTACTATTGCCACTGCAATATCTGTTATAATATAAACCCGAGAACGATTATTGGTTGTACCGCACTACGACGATTTTCAGATACTTATTTTTATAGCTAGCATCACCTTGCCTAGAAATATAGGCTTTTTGAAAATGATTCAATCTTTGTAAAAATTAAGAAAAGGAAATCAAGTTGAACTGAGAGTTTTGTCTGAGTTTCTTTAATTCAAAACACATTCGGCTTTTTGTTAACAAAAGCCCTTATATCTCAGATCATTTTGATTTTAAGTGCTTGTTTTGGTACGATTTTGTAATGATTTGTAAAAAGGTATTCTGTTCAATAAAACTGATTTAGCCAACATAGCCATCCACAAATAAGTCAAATCCCAAACTCATGTTTTTCATCAGAAAGAACCACAAAACAATTAAAGGTTTCAATTTGGTCTGGAAAAGAAAGACAACTTTTAAAGGCAAATTAATTTATCTTAATACAGCACTACATTAAATGTACAGTGTGCAGAGAAAACATTCTACAAAAAATGAAAGCAATTCCCTTAATGCAATGCAGCTACGTAGTTCATAAAATCCCAGATAACTGCAAAAACCTTAAGTATAAAGAAATCATGCGCTTGATAAATGCTATCACTGCATATTTTAGTATTTGTCTCTTTTTTTTTCCTGTGTTGCTTACAATCTCCTTAAAATCCCCAAATCAGCAAAATAGTTTGCTTTAATGAGAGCTGGTGCTGTGCCTGTAGACGGATACCTTTCGGGGGGTGAAGTCTGCGCCCTGTTGTTTCACACCACCCTGCAGGCCGGATATCAGGAGAATCGGCATTCACCCAGAAGTCATAGCAATCGGAAAACCCATCAAAGTGCAGGCGAAAGCGATAGCCAATCACCTGAGAAGGATATCGGGAAGATGTTGCTTACAGACTGCAAAATATTAAATGTAATAAAAAAAATACCAGAAGACTAAGCTTGTCACACATCATTGAGGTTTGATAACCTTTTCTTTGACTTACTTCTGCGACCGATAGGACACAAAACATAGATGGGTGAAGTGGGTCAATGCCTTCTAATCTCATTCCGACTTTAAAGCCATTTCTGCACTGTGGAAAAGACTGTTGCTGCAACAAAAAACAAAACATTTGAATAGGAGACCGGACTATTTAGACTATGCAGAAAACTTTAAAGTGTGTATTCAAGAATATAAATAAAGTAATTTTGTGCAATTTAAGGCCACTTTTGTGCTTGTTTACACTGGGGTGATGCCTCTGTTGCTTGGTTGCTGTAGAAACCACTGTTTATGCTTCTAAAATAATTGATATCTTATTAAGTCCTGTCGTAGAAAAGCCCATCCACACACTGCATAGAAAGCAGAATTTATTCAAGCATTAATCATTCAGTAATGAGGTCTGAATTGAAGTGGAAAATATGAAAACCCTTGCATGGTCTATCAGATAACTCTAAACCCTGAAATAAAACATTTCGGTAGGTCTTGGTTGGTAATAAAAAATAAAAACATTCAGCATGTATTTTCTTGTAGGTTTAAACCTACAATGTTTTCCATCTTCTTACTGTATGTTTTATAGAGGATACTTCTTGTAAGACACTTTCTTTGGAGTGCATTCAAAAACAAAAACTATTAAAATAAATATGAAACATCCTTCATTATACTGAGGGTTATATTGCAAATAGTGCATTACTGACCACTCACTAGGGTAAAATAAATGAATGCATTTTTCCATTTCAATTAGATTATTAATTACAATAACAGTGGTCAATAACTCCTCCATCCTCCCATATCAACTCCTTCATATGATGACACTGTACTGTTTTATTAGTAAACCAGTCTACAGTAGATCAACTGGGATTTCAGACATATTCAGTCTGTCAAGTGAATACTGCATACTGGCCATCAGCAATTTCTTTGTTGCATCGCAACAAACAAACACTTCCAAGTTGTATTATCAGGAAAAAATATTTGCAGAACTATTTTCTGTTCCTGTTTTGATTAAACACCCTAATCTCTCTTAGTTCACAAGTGAATATACATGGACAAAATATTGTCTGTTCGTACTTTGCAGCACAAAACAAAGCAAGAATCTAAATGATCAAGGCCTGATAATTCTAGTCTAATCATTTTTAGGAATGCAATGAATAGTTCGGCATTTAATAACATTATATGACTACAATTAGCCGGTTCTATTCTGGGAGGCTGACGCCTACTGTACCTCTGTAAACAGTTTCACTGGTGCTGCTATGGCCTTCTGTTCCTCCAAATACTGATCCCAGCTCCACATTTTCTTTTTCCCATCCATCCCTTAAATAAATGCAGAAAATTCGGGCCGAATTAACGAGACATTTAAAATAAACTAGAATAGCAGTTTTGTTCTTGCCGTCTGGTGGGAATGGCCACGTTTTACTGTACCGTATATTCCTCCCAGAAGGTGAAGCAGAGGTGCCCACTTTTTCCCTCACCAGCAGGTCTTATCTTTTTATCAGCATGCCGTACGTTACAGGAAAATGCTGTAATCACGCCATTTCTAAAACTGCCTGAATGATAAGCTGGGTTTCTCTGCTGACAAAACTTTAAAAAACACAAGTAAAAAGTATTGCACTGCAATGTCTTCCTTATCAATTCTTCCCAACCAAAAAACTACACATTAGGAAACCCTGAAATAGGCGGATGCCTGCATGGACTTCAGCCACAACTTATAATAATGGCTTTAAAAAAAAAATCCCTGAAGATTTTCACCAGTCTGCAGAATATGTGAAATCTAATTCGGCACTCTCCTAGAGCCTAAATGGAGAAAAATGTACAAATACTAAAAAAGCTTACCAAGTGTACAAGACATTTTATTCTTCATTTTTGTCTCCTCATCTCTCGGCCGCTCCTGTAACACAACAAGTTTATTATTAGTCGATTAGGAGGTGACAGGGTTTTCTAATTAAGATTTAACAATAAAGAACAAGTATATTAGTTTAACAAAGAACTTGTTTATTAGTAGATGAAAGGATTATTGCCTGTTTTCTAATAAAGATTATTAGCATTGTAATTAGCATTATTCAATGCTGTAGCAAGACAGTAAAGACTGTAGACGGTATAAGGCTGTAAATCAGCAAAACAGCTCTAATTTGAAAGAGCTTCATATTATGTCATAACTAGAGCTCAACCCGAGTAAATAAATCTTATCAATCTTTAGTTAAACCAGTGGTGCTGACAAAGAAAAATATGAAAAATACATAAAATGCTGTCTCTTTATAAAAAATGTCTTTGTTCTAGAGGTGAGCATTAATAGTTGTTGCTGACAAGTCAAATACCAATGACTGAATTGCTTCACACTGGAAAAGTGATAATTTGACATAATGCTAAAAACACCTGTTTGCAAGAGATTTCAATCCACAAAAGGCGTTGGCACGATTTGTTGAAATCTGAGAAATATGAATTTAAGACTGTGCACAGGGGCACTTTTTTACACAAAGGGTTGTGGGTGATGGGAACAGTCCCCGTTCCCTCTGAGTCGTATTATCAGAGCTGGCGTTTTTCGAGGAACGGCAGGGTGTGATCCTCGGATCGATTACACACCAAGCTATGAATGTAGCTTTCTTACAATTGCATGCTCTTAAAATTGCAAGTGTGCACAAGGGAGTGGCAGGGCTGCAGAAGCAGACATGGAGCACACCACTGGGGCTCTTTAGTTTGTCTTTTAACTCTGGTTGGCAAATCCTGAAAGGACTTCCTAAGCCTCCCCACTGAGAATGGCTTACTTTATCATAACACAGCATTAGTATTCCTCACATCTGCTGACTGACTAAAATATCCACATACTGTATGTTACTTAAAATGGAGGCCAATTAGTGATAAAAAATTGTCTAAAAATTGACCCTTCAAATACACTTCAAGTAGAAGAAATAAGCATTTTAATAAAAACTCTTACATTTGGAATGTTTCTGAATACAGTGTCAGTCTCACTTTTTGCAGGCAATTTATTATGTCTTTATATACTGTGAATATTCAACTGTAAAAAAGAAAGTTTTATAGCTAACCCTATAACTGGTAGCTGCCACTTTTAGCAGAGCCTAGGAATTTGTCTGCTCTTTTCTTGACAAGTCATTAAGTTCAGAAGGCCTGACGTTGTAAAACTGGGTCAGGGAATGAAAACTGGCAGCAGATTAAATTGCTTTTTCCTTCTTACACGGTACTTGTTTACCAGACAGGGATGCTTTATGCCCAGTTTTTGTTGCGTTTTGTCATCCTTACAGCTCGCCACATATAGTACAGCCATTTCAAGTCAAATTCAGCAGTATACTGTTTATCAGAGGTTGGTTACATTTCTACAAAGTGAAACCTGCATTTGACTCCTTGGCAAAATATACTTAATTTTTTTTAACTGCTAATGTCAATGACTTGAAGAATTTTCTTTGGTGATTTTCAGCTAACTGTGAGGGTCCTCTTGGTTGATTTATCATGGAATGGCCTGCAAATTCTGTGTTTGGAATTGGTCTGGCATTTCTTGGCATTTAAGGTAGATTGGTAGTTTTTTAAAGTACCTATCACTGTACCCTCTCGTACAACATTCTGCATACATAAGAAGGAACTAGTAACATTCAGCTGTAAAACACAGCGATTGGAGTAGGACTGCAATACGTGTTTTCATTATATTCAGTTTATGCACAATGCAGTCCAAAAATATCTTGTCATCTAATACACAGAATTGTTTTCTAAATTTTTAAGTTAAAAATCATAACGTTTGTATTTTGCTGGTATGAAAAATTTTATAAAGCTTTTTCTACTGGATAACTAGAAAATCGGTTTCCAATACAGTATTATAATATGACATACACTACTTACTCTGAGGCAATATTCATCTGATGACCCTCTGGAACTCAGACTTATTTTTCTTCTTTTCTTTTCCTCACACTGCATGATGACAAGCTGAATGGTACCTAGAAAACACCACCACAGCAGATACAGAGGCATTTCTACACACATAGTGAAATCTCTGCAACATGTTGAAACGAAATGTTTTTTGTTTTTGTTTCTTTGTACTACTTATGTTCGAGAGCTAGCTAAATAGATTTTCGTTATACCATATACCTGTATAATGAGTATAATGACAATAAACTTGAACTTGAACTTGAAATGAATTACAATGAACAAAAAAACTGTTGTTTTTTTTGGAGAGGGCTGCTTGCAATACTAAGTAAATGAAGAGCTGTGATAAAATACAGTAGCACTGAATTTCACCATAACTGCTTGTGTTTGTTACTGCCGTCTCATGCCCCAAACCTTTCATTGCTTTTGCCTATCCATTCTATTAAGTGAATACTGAGACTGCACTGCACCCTCTCCGCTACAAGTATTCGGATAATTTTACTCTTTCAAAAGCACTCCCCACATTATAAATTCACCTCCTGTATTAAGCAAAGAAAATGTATATGCAGTCAATATTAAATTAGGAAGGCCCCGTAACTTAATTGCCATTTGTATAGTACTCTTGTTTTCTATTATACTTAGACATGCTAGATTAGAAAGCAGACCTCATTGTAACGCTGACAACAGGGATTTTCATACATTTAGAGAAGGCCTCACAAATTCCACAGTATCAGACAGATACATTCTGTGACAGCATTTCATGTGATTTATTTGTTCAACAGACAGGATGCTACTAGAACACTTTCTTGAACGCCTCGGTAACAAGATAAATCACCACATGCACAAAGGCTTTAGACAAAAGTGCTACAGGAAACATGAAGAATAAGTCTTTTTTACTGCTTTCTTTTCTTTGTTGTGTCTCTTGAGCTAGGAACACAGTAGTTACATGATTTGTTGCTGACCTCTGATCAAAAAAAAAACTTATAAAATGTATATTGGATTTAAATCGCTTTGGGGGGACGGGGGACCTTTTCCCCAGTGATAATTTGGAACCCTTGCTAAATATAAGATATTTTGTAAGAAGTCAGTTTTA
The DNA here is from genome assembly GCF_059453375.1 of Lepisosteus platostomus. Lineage (NCBI taxonomy): Eukaryota > Metazoa > Chordata > Actinopteri > Semionotiformes > Lepisosteidae > Lepisosteus > Lepisosteus platostomus. Next base: position 4,607,754 of record NC_142618.1, on the reverse strand, counting down.
CCTCATACCTTTTCTGTTTAATTATGTTTACTAGAACACGAGAATTAATAATAATAATAATAATTGCTTACACTTATATAGCGCTTTTCTGGACACTCCACTCAAAGCGCTTTACAGGTAATGGGGACTCCCCTCCACCACCACCAATGTGCAGCATCCACCTGGATGATGCGACGGCAGCCATAGTGCGCCAGAACGCTCACCACACATCAGCTATCAGTGGGGAGGAGAGCAGAGTAATGTAGCCAATTCATAGAGGGGGATTATTAGGAGGCCATGATTAGTAAGGGCCAATTGGAAATTTGGCCAGGACACCGGGGTTACACCCCTACTCTTTTCGAGAAGCGCCCTGGGATTTTTAATAATGTTATTAATATTAATTAATAACAATAATTAATAATGTTATTGTAGTAATAAAGAATAATGTATATCTGTTTTTCTTTCTGCAGAATTAATGTTTAATGCTGAGTAACTTTGCTTACACCAATGTGACTTTGGATTGTATTATGACTTTGACACCATTCAGATGTAGCAGGAAAATCTCGTAACTGTAACTGAAAACTGGTCTGTAATCGTACTTGGGGTACATGTCTCTTGCCCATACAGGTGCATTTCGATGGCTGGCATCACAAATTTGATTTCTGGGCAGATTCTGACTCTACAGATATTCATCCTGTTGGGTGGTGTGCCAGGACTGGTCATCCTTTGGAAATGCCACTCAGTAAGTAAATATTTACTTCTTTGTGTGTGCATCGGAATATTTAAAAATCCTACATACTGTAAATTTAAAAATTGTTTAACGAAAAGTAAAAATGTTCCAAGATATGCAGCAGTTTTCCTTTAAATACAGCGTACCTGTATTGTTTTGTAGTTACAGTATATCTCTTTTAAACATATATTTGCTTGAAGCATTTCATATACATATTTAATCAGACTTTTCAAACATCTTATATATGTTTAGGCAGACATACCAGTGGCTTAAAAAGAATAAATGAGCAGAATACACACAAAAATACAAAAGGTATGTTTATGATTAATTCTTGACTTACGTAAAACAAATACAAGTTTATTTTAAGGTTTGTGTGGTATTTGTAGTCGCATGCCAATGAGGTACTTAAGGGAACTTGTATCTGCCTGATCTCCTCTTGTGTCTGTGCAGCAAAAGCACAATTAATCCTTTGAAGAAAGAAAGGAAATGAGCATTGCTGTTTTTCTCTGACATGGCAAATTGACATGAGGTGTTTTGTATTATAAAGCGGGATAAATTGTGCATTGCATATCAACCGGGGTCTTTAAAAAAAAGATCAGATTTCAAACAGAATGTTGTTAAACATGAAATTCACCAGTGCATCACTCAGAAGAGAGCTTGTGTCAAGTGTGTATCCTGTGATCTCTGTTATATTTGCAATGTGGGTTCATGCTTCTATTTTATATCACAGGAGTTCATGCTGCCTGTGGGACAGCTTTGTGGATTTGACAAGGGTATAAAGTCCTTCGCCCTGCCTTATACCCATTGCCTGCCAGGATAGACTTTGGCTCCTGCTCAGTCTGAATTTGAAGTAGCCGTTAGAAAATGGATGGATAAAGTCCTTCGCTGATTAGTAGTACTTAGAGAACGCAGAGAGAAAAATGAAAAAGTTGTTTTCTGTTTTAGAAATAATAATAATAATTCCATGCAGTTATATAGTGCTTTTCTGGACACTGCACTCAAAGCGCTTTACAGGTAATGGGGATCCCCTCCACCATCACCAGTGTGCAGCCCCACCTGGATGATGTAGCCATAGTGCGCCAGAACGCTCACCACACATCAGCTCTCAGTGGGGAGGAGAGCAGAGTAATGAAGCCAGTTCAAAGATGGGGATTATAAGGAGGCCATGATTAATAAAGGCTAACAGGAAATTTGGCCAGAATTTGGAGAGTCAGGATCTCAGTTTTACGTCTCATCCGAAGGACGGCGCCTGTTTACAGTATAGTGTCCCCGTCACTATACTGGGGCATTAGGACCCACATGGACTGCAGGGTGAGCGCCCCCTGCTGGCCCCACTAACACCTCTTCCAGCAGCAACCTTAGTTTTTCCCAGGAGGTCTCCCATCCAGGTACTGACCAGGCTCACACCTGCTTAGCTTCAATTGTGGAGTCAGTGTGCGGCACTCGTTTATTTCTCTAATTCCCCAGGTCTAATTTTAATTCATCTCTGAGAAAAGCCCGAGTGCAGTGGAGAATGGACGACGGGACCCTTCTGTCTCACCTAGGGTTTCTGCAGCTCCTCAGTCAGTTATAGTGGGACCTCATTAGCTGGTTTTCCATGGCATTCTCATTTTTCTCTTCCAGACAGACCAGTCTCTACGGCCCTGGAGTCATTGTCTACAAAACAAAAACACAGTCTTGTCCAAATTTCGATGCTTTTGTTAACTTTTTTCTTGGGAAAACAGAGGGAAAATTAAGTCATTAAAAGCACCATTTGCATTAGGAGAATACGTCAGTCCTCTGTTTACTATCCTACACAAGTATATACAGTACAACTCCAGCTTTATAACCACATTATTTTCAGGTTAGTTCATAATGCCTTTATGAGTTATTCTTCTGATCTCATTAACTTTATGCACCTGTTGTTATTTATTATAATTTCTTAGGAGAAGAATTTCAGGACTAAATATCACATGATATCCTATTTGCACTTCAATCAAATTGTATACTGGTATTGGCCTAACTGTAAAAAATGTATGTTCTTCTTAATTTGACTTTTTGAGCTCAACACATACCGTACTGTACACCCAAAGTCCAGGACAGTACAGATAAAAAAAAAGAATAACCTGCTCTCTCCACCTATGACCCAGAACTGGATTTTATTCACACAGACATTTAAACAATCTCAAAGGAAATCTGAAACATTTTTACATGTAAATTAATCAGGACAGCAAAACTAGATCTTGTATGATAGTTCCCCATACATTCTGATTTTATACACATCTTCATTTTCACCTAAAGAGAAGAACTCTATCAGATTTGAAAAACCATTTGTTCAGTAAAAAAATGACCCTTCTGTATATCAGCTAAAAACGGAGCTATGACCATGTAATTTGCAGTTTTAAAAATTTGGTAAAACACCTTTGGTTCAGTTAGCCAATAGCATGTTGAATTATTTTTCTGTTAAAATAAACTGGTTCATCTACAACATACAAATATCCATCCTTTATAAAATAAAACAATAAAATATAATAAAACAATAAATGTGCAATTTCATACTAATAAAACCCAAGAAAGATGTGAATCATCTTTCCAAAGGCAATAACCACACTGCTGTCAAACTTCATCTTAAAACAAATCCATAATCTTCGACCTTCACAGCTCACTGAATATTTAAGTATGCTATCTCCCAGCTAAAAAGCTCAGACCTGGAACTTTTCAGTAAGAATTCACACTGTGGAGCTGTTTGCTAATGACGTACAGCATAAAAAAATCAAATGACACAAGCATTCACATTTTTTTCTGCTTGTATTTAAGGGGAAAGATGCACATTTTAATATAAAGTAACATACAGAAATATTGTAAGATGCAAGATCTTGGATTTAAATAAAAAATAAAAATGTAAATGATTTGATTTGATCTGATATGCATTAAACAATATTAAATGTTTGTGTACAAATCTGTTGAGGATTTGCAATCCAACACTGAACAAAATCAAAAACATCAGAAGCTAAAATTTAAATACCGATCAGTCACTTTATTGTCATGACATGCTAAAAATCTAAAAAAAAATTAAATGTGAAAGGTATCAACATCATGCTTGTGATATTTGAATTATTTTTCCTGTTTCAGTAAGGCAAAGCAATTGTTTTAGTAACTATTTACACAGCTTTAACCTATAGTATGTGTAAATTTCTACATGAATCTTAATCAGTTCACAGTGAGAAAAAATAATCCGTACTGTATGTGACTGGACAGTGATATCATTTAAAAAAATCCTTCCTAGTGAGGGTTACTGTTTTTAAAACAACAAACGTAAATATACTATATGATGCACTGCATGATATTTGACAAACACCACAGTCTACAGTACGTCTATTACTTAATGCGACATAAAAATGACATGTACAGTACAGTAATATTCTGGTTTCCTCTCAGTTAACAGACTAGATCTAGCTTGGCTGGTGCCTCTAAATCCGCCCATGTGGGTTTTCATGGTAAGAAGACACACCCAGAGTGCATCGCGTCCTGTGTCCCATGTGTGATGGGTCAGGTTCCACAGTCCTATACAACGCTGTATTGCACTAAGCGCTCGTGGAAGAAGGGTGGATGTAAAATCTGTTTGGAAATAACTAAAATGTATTTTTAGAATCAACACGATGTACTTAGAGATGCCCCGCAATTATCTTGCCCAGTCTCTCTAATTGTCCGTAACCTCTAAACATGCCAGCTTAAGATAAATGTGACATCTCAAAGGTGGCTGCTAATGTCTTGATGAGAGGGCACATCAGGGCAAATGAAAGACAGCTTGTAAAATATATTAAAAATATATCAAATATATTTTATCTTGTTTTGTGCTGTTTTTTTAAAAGATCAAGTCTAAGGAATAAACTCCTGTATATGGTAAAGGCTAAGGTGGTTCTCTAAAGCATAACCATTAAGCACACATATGACTATGTGAAGTCTAAATTGATCCTCCGGTGAAAAAAAGATATTGTCGAGAGGTTAAATGTTGTTCTTAATGTCTATACAGGCACACAGAGACACAGATACAAAAACTACATGATCTGGAAGCTTAAAAACCTAAAAAAAAACTCATCCGAAGGCTGAAATAGTCAAAAACAAACCTATGCCCTCCATCCTTAACAGTTAAGAAACGAGCAAGTGTAAAAAATTGCCCATGTCATGAAATATTCAGCAAATTTTAAACACACCTCTCACAACAAAATGGTAATGAAAGTTGTTCAAACGTCTAACTGCCAAACCTAACCCACACTCTTACCAGAGATGTGTCACCATGACAACTACATTCAAATCAATGGCAAAAAAGATATTACAGTATATTGTATCAAAGCAATTGCTTGGGATCCTATTTGCAAAGAGTCCAATCAATCAGTTACTTTGAATAGAAGCAAACAGTTGATATGTGAAATGTTTTAACAATTATAGAGTAAATACTGCACTTTGGAAGTAAAATAAACTCTACAGATTTCCCTACATTCTTTAAAAGATGACAAAAAATATTATCTTAAACTCATCCAAACCATTAAAAAAAGACCTAGGGAGAACCTGAAGTGATACGTCTTGATTTATTATTTCTTCTAAAACTCATTTAATGTGAGTGTAAAAATATGTTTATTTTTTTCCTTTGTTTTTTAAGAACCCCTCAGAATTTTTTTTATCCCCAGCATCACTACAGTACTTTATCATCGTACTTACAACAAAATTATGTCCTACATATTTGTGTATACAGTATGTACAAATATGCAAAATTGTACATATTACATAATACATTTTTTGTATTATACGATACATATAGAACATATTTCTCCTATGAGTACCATGCCTTTGCATTCTCTCATCCCAACACATAGTAAATTTCACTATGTAGTAAATCTGAAATGATGTTTTCATGAAAAGCTCAATTAGACTCAATTAGATTAACAAACTGACTTGCTGTATGTGGTGGCATCTCAAGGTCCTACCCATCAGTGAGGATCAGAATATACACATTTTTATTAGTGATTAAGAATGATCATAAGTCTATGTGTTATTGATTAGTCTGCAACCACTGACAGTCATCCTCTTCTCACCCTGCAACGTCTTGTTCTTTCGTAGTACATTATGCTCAACTGCTATCAAAGAGGGCACGGAGCTCAGCACTGCTGCCTCGCAGCGCTGGGACACCGTGTTCACCCTGGGGTGCTGTCTGTGTGGAGTTTGCGTGTCCCCCCTGTGTTCCAGGGGGTTTCCTCCGGGTGCTCTGGTTTCCTTCCACAGCCCAAAAACATACTGGTAGGTGAACTGGCTTCTGGGAAAGCTGGCTCTCGTGCGAGTGTGTGTCTGTGTGTGTGCCCTGTGATGGACTGGTGTCCCGTCCCAGGTGTACCCTGCCTTGCACCTGTTGCTTTCTGGGGTAGGCTCTGGCTCCCCCGCAACCCTGTATTGGAAGACGCGGGGAATGGGATGCTAAGAAAAGATACTACAATAAATATATATATATAAAATATAAAGGAGAACTGATGTCAAAATGTAAAACCTAACCTCCGTATTTTCCCCACTTTGTGTAGCACGCTGCCGGACCTTCTGTTACGCTCTCCATAATTTACTCTGGCACCCAGTTTCAGATTTGTCCAAAACACGGAGGGGAGCAGCTCCTGGAGCCGCTCAGTAAAACGCCTGTCGGCAGCATCTCTGTCGCCCTTCTCTCTGATCTTATCCTCTGCCACTTCATATCCGGCCATCTCGAACGCCGAGGAATCTGACAGCGAGCCTGTAAGACTGCCCTTACTGAGCTTTGCTACGGCTCCACAAGTGTAACAGAATAAAGGACAGGCTAATGCTGTACAGAAAGCAACCAGCACCTTTCATTATGACAGAACCTTTTTTCTGGAAATGTATTGATATTTTACAAACCAGAAAAGTGACATGTGTCATAGGAGTCCTTCCCGACAGACTGTCAAAACAAGTTCCACTGCCTTTTTGTTTGGATTCCTTTTGGAATTAACACATCATTCTGTTAAAGGCATCTTATCACATAACCAGTGAGCATGTCATCAAAATAATGCAGTGTCAAGAGAACGATGGTGTGACTTGGGCAAACCGACGATCTTGTGTCTGAATGACAGGCACATCTGGATAGTCACCATAAATGTGAGAAATCATTCATTAGGATAATGCTGTGTACATCTGTATTACTATTTAGTTATCTCCCATTCGTTAAGATACCTGACAAAAAAGGCCCAAATATATTCACTTTAAAGCCCTACAGCAGTTCCACAAAGAAAAGTTTTAAGTATATGAATCTTTTTTTACTTTTTCCAAAAAAAAAAACATCAGTACCTGTAGGAATAAAACTACAGAATTTACCTCAAATTACCTTCAGAACTGAAAGCTGCCATCATCCATGTTCTATACAATAGAAGCGTATCAGCTCTTCTATAAGATAAACATCTGATTATCAGCCGGACAAAATCAGAGAACCTGTTCATTTCTTTTCCAGTCGGCCAGATAATTCAGTTGAGAACAAACTCACTCACAGTGACGGCCAAGAGATCCCTGTATGCCCCAGGGCATCAGCTGAAGCAATCTGAGCCAAGTACCTTGTCTGAGGGTAGAACACCAGTGCTTCACCTGGGATTCGAACCCACGACCCCAACCACCACTCCACACTGCTGCCTCTACTATTCGCCACAGTAAAACTGCGTGTCTGTGTTTGTGCCTGTCCAGGGGGTACCCCGTCTCGTGTCTTGTCTTGTGTCCCCCCAGTGACTCTGAATTGGAAAGAAGCGGCTAGAAAAAGGATGAATGGAAGAACAGTATAATGAAACCGCATAGTGACGTACTATAGCTAACCGTTAGATACATTACATTATATTCATTAGATACCCTGGTCTTAAGCAAAGATCCCTTCAAGCACAGACAATCCAGCAGTTTTCATCTAAGCAATGCTGGCTCGCTCTAATTATGAACGAAGAATTCTGTATCTTAGTTATCGAAACTCCTGACTCTTGAGCCCTAACAGTCTCAAATAGCTGTCAGCCATGTTTACATCATATAATTAAGGAAATTGGGCAAACAAAAGGATTTAGGAGAAATTTGAAAAGACCCATCTAGCAGCTGGTAACAATTTAGAAAAAGTCCAAATAATAATGATCCATCCAACAAGTTAAGACAACAAATGCACTTAACAAAAATAAATCTGTTGCTTAACAAACCGGATTCGTTAAGAGCATCATTCCTGGGGCTTATATGCTTTTGAATATCGCCTCCACAGTAATTATGAACTTTGCTTCTCTTTTAGCAATAGGAAACTGAGACACAATTTGGACTGAGTGACTTAAAAGACAGGGTCAATAGTTTTTCATCGCTTAAACGTATAAAAAACATTGAAACACAATGCAAAAATGATCTGAACCTCTTAACAGTTAATACTGAGACAAATGTGTGTTTATACAGTCCTGTGTATTTATACTGTATATGTTTACAGATTACCACCCACTCACTATCAGAAAGCCACCTGTCCCAGCCCAAGGATCCAGCCAACACAGGACCTACCCTTGAGAACATGGGGCAAATTTCAACGAATCTGCGAGCACAAGCAGAGCATAAAAAAAACACACAGAAGGTGTCCTAGGCTGGACTCGAACCTAGGACCCAGGCAAATTTCGGAACAAATGAATAGGAGGGGGAGAAAACTAATTTGATAAAGTTAAACAAATGACCAATTACCGATTGGTTACATTCATGTGGAACGAAAAGCATATTCATGTTAAGGACAACTACTATTGAACTGAACGACAACTGAATTATCAATATATACTTTAAGTGCAATACAAATAAGCTATGCTTTATTCCCACAGCTATTAACCTGCTTCATTTGGACAACTGACTGTACTGTATATTTTACGTGTTATTTAACTTATTCTTTTCATCTTGTACGTGTCTCACACACTGATGACCCATCACTTAAGTTGTTAACTTATTTTCCTCATCTTATGCCTGTGATTTCTTTTCTGTAAACAGGTTCATGTGTTAAATGTAGTGTATATTGTGCTACAGTATGTCTTGTACTGTACCTGCCTGCCATGCAAATTTCCCATCTGGAAAAATAAAGGAAGTACAGTAAGTACAGCAGCCCTCTCTGTATCCCTCATGGTATAAACAGCTGTTCTTAAAATCAGATAAGGGCAATAATATACAGTAACTCCACCATAACAATGCATTTCCTATGCTCAGAAAATAAGTTCTGTCTTGTCCAGGGACAAGGTATAGACTCTGCTACTGTTATTTAAATGTAACACAGTAATTAGGCAATAACATACTTCACTGCACTTAGAGGTGTTTTTGTTTTTAGTCCAGTGTATCTCTTCCCATTCCTTTTGTTTACAAAGAAAACATTCTTTACTACACCAGTGCCAGGATAAAAACGAAAAAGAAAGATTAAGACATATGCTGTAATAGTGGTAAGTAAAGGACATCTACCACACTGTTTACACAGATCTTTTTTTGTTGTCCCTACAAATGACGCAGTGTCTGACAAAAGCATTTAACCAAACTAGCTTGGAAAACTCAAGGTTTCCATGAGTACAGTGCATGCAACCCTGTCTCCGTGTCAGACTATTTTACATTTCAGCATATATCCAAAATGATATGGAAACAGCCTGATGACATCAAAGCTATGGGTAACAGAACAATTTACCCCTGCAGGCTTTTAAAGATGAATGACACACGGGCTATTCTGCAGGGAATTATCTCAAAAGAACTACTAAAACCTGAAAAACAAAGGACTTTCACAGCCACTGATGCTGTATAAAGACTCACCAGAGGAACTGCCTGAAGAAAAAAAAGTGACGGGTGAGGCAGTTTTCGAACCTACTGTAACACCAACGAGAAACTAGGGCATTGTGCTAGCAATACTGCACAAAATGTTTTCCATGAAGTTAATGAGGTGAGGACAAAACTCACAGTGAGCCTGTTCCACACTTATGGCATGAGAAACAATAAAGATGCAAACATAATTTGAGAATCTAGAAAAAAAGTCATGCCTACTGTACATTTCAGTTACACGAGGGTATAAATGTATGGTTTTGAATCACCGTAAAATTTTCAGACTCTAAAAGTATGATAAATGTTTTATAATGTTAAGGTTCTACCAATGAAAACTACGCTTACTGTATTAGTTCAGGTGGGTAGCCGCGTCAGCATGCGTAGGCTGCAAAGGAACAAGTAATAGGTTTATTTCAGGCTGAAAAGAAAAGAAAGAAAACACAATGCACCTAAAGAAGGCTACACGGCCGAAACGTTGTGTTTTCTTTCTTCTGTGTTTCAGCATGGAATAAACCTATTACTTGTTCCATTACCCTTACAGTATGCTTTAACTGTTAAAAATTTTAGTCCTTGCCAGGATCAAAGGGTGTCAACATTTATAAAGACAGGTGCCAACCACCTATTCCATGTCCATTCTTACAGTATGTAATAATATATAAACAGAATTTACAGTATGTTTTTCATGGCATACACTAATTGACAGCACTAGAAGCATGCAAATACCAGATACTGATGCATCAGTGAGTAATTACATACACATGTAAATTCAGCTAATAATAATACAACAAAGTACACAGCTGTTAAAAAATCCTAAAGAACAGACTTTATCTAAAAAAATGCATTCAATTTAATTCCATAACAGGAAAAAACAAACACTACCATCCCTCTGCAGTTCACACCAATCACCTTCTTTTCAAGTAGTTTAATTAAATGCACCTGATCTCACACAAACCCTGAAAGAATCCGGCCCACTTGGGCATAACAGTAAAGCCAGAGATTAATCAAACGGCTAAGGAAAGGGGGTTGGATCTCCATCCCGGCAATTCATTTTCCACATCAGACAGCGATCTCAGCTGTTACACATGCAGAAGGGGTTTCATGCGGATATTAACAATGTAAACACAACTTTAAGGTACATTCTTTGAGGTTTCGCCCCACTGTAATAAAAAAAGCCAGCAAGCTTACATTTCATCACTGAGGGCTATCGACTCAGCAAAGTACAGTACATTTCATGATCATACAGCAAATGTTTTTACCGAAAGGCACCACTTCAGAAAACTATTACACTGTATATTAAATAAGACTCCCTGTGGACACAGCATGCGTCTACTTCTCATTATTCAATCCTTTCGCCAAAGAACTGTTTTTTTATTCTTAAACCCCCCACTTTCATTCTATATTAATTTTCCAAAGCTCATGATAACTTCATGGGCCAGATGTAGTTTTAAGAAATATTCAGGGACTACAGTCCACAAAATTAAAAATCTTCCTCTGCAAGACGGACAAGTATACATGTGTTGTTTCTATCAGATTTAAAGCTCAATGCTGCAATAGCAGTAATAAATCACCAATCATGGGAACATTTTATGTAGTTTTATCACAAAAATATGTATAATATTAAGAAGATTAAAGACAGCAATAAATAAATAACTACACCCTCCCAACCAAGGGACATAGTTTCAGTTTTCTAGGTTTCATGGCTGAACCCGAATCCAATTTTTCAAGAGGCTGTGTTCATTTCACAATTTACTTAAACATGATACATATTACATTTGATTAAATTACAAAAGGAACTTAGAAAAATATTGATTAATGTAAATAGTTTTCTACCTTTGTTGGTGCAATTGTAATTGTATTCACCATGCACAGTAAATTTCCAACACAAAAGTCAGTATTTATGTTTTTCAGGACATTAAAGAATTGACAGCATTTTTTTTATTTTATAATTTCCCATAGGAAATGTTGTATTCCTATAAAATGCATAAAATGTATAAACACAAATAATTTAAGGACTAAAAGGACTTTTTATACAACATAGAATAGTATACCTTGAATATTTCTAAATTCATACTGTCCATGTATGTACCGAATAGATACTTGTTTTCATACTGCATATACAGTACTGTATGTACTTCAAATTGCCTTGGATAAGGGCATCTGCTAAGAAACCAATAGGATATTTATAATCTGTGACTCCTCAGCAGGTTATCCTACAAAATTGCTACCCAGAGTAGAGCATACTGACATAGACAGTTGTGAAACCCTGTCTTAATAACATCACTTTTATAATTTAAGTACACTATAAATAGACAATTGGCCTTTTAAAAGTGACTTATCAGGAGGTAAAAGTTTAAATATTTTATGTTAATTTTTCTACATTCAAAACAATTCCCATAACATGTACCAGGGGTTTACTAAAGAGTGACAAAAAGCCATTTAAAAGACCACCAAAGTGTAAAGTTGTAAAAACAGACATGCATGAAGTTAGCTCAGAAAAGCACATGGTAATAAAAGCACCAATAGTAGAAATGACCTCCTGTGGCCACCACATTTAGTGGTTGGCATGGTAGTACAGTGGTTACTTTTACTTTATCACTTTATTGGCCATATACCATATCTTGCATTAGGAATTTGTCTTTTCGCATACCCCAGCTTGCTCTCCATGAGACACACAGACAGGGAGAGAAGCTGGGGGTCAGAGCACAGGGTCAGCCATTGTACAGCGCCCCTGGAGCAGCTGGGGTGAAGGGCTTTGCTCAGGGGCCCAACGGAGGAGGATTCCTCTGCCGGCCACAGGATTTGAACTGGCAACCTTCCAGCCACAGGCGCAGATCCTCAGTCACAGAGCCACCGCTCCGCCCCAATGGTTAACATTGCTGCCTTGGAGCGGTGAGGCACTGGGTTCAATTCCTGAGGTGCTACAGTATCCGCATGGAACTTGTATGCTCCCATCTTGTTTGCGTGAGTTTCCTCCTACAGTACTCTGAGGTTAACTGGCTTCAGGGAAGTTGGACCCCGGTGTGAGTGTGTGCACGTTTGTGTCTGTGTGTGGTCCCTGTGACGGACTAGTGTCCTATCCAGAGAGCGTTCTGCTTGCTGTGTTAGGCTCTGGCTCCCCTGCAACTCCGGATTCGATACAGTGGTTAGAAAATGGATGGATGTTTTTGGTATGGTAGTCGATGGTTTGGATGTTGATTCAGATACCCCAGGTGCAAAGTGATGGTGTTTTTCATGTTCTCAGTTTATCATTTTACATTTTATTAGTATATCATCTTGTGACTCAAGTCACAAAAACTATATCTGGCTAAGCAGGTGCTGAGAAACGGGTCAAAACCTTTATTTTCGCTAGACTGAACTGCTGTACTGTAAACGTCCCCTTCCTTGCATGTCTTACAGCACTCTCAACAGGCTTCGTGTTCAAACCTCAGATGCTAGAATCCTAATAAGATTTAAGCGCAACATTAAACTAATATTCTAAACCTAAAATAAAATGATCACGGTATGAGGGTAGTAATGCAACGTTCAGGAACACCACACATGATCTGCCAATAGCCACCTGTAACCACGTGTCTGGATCGACACATTAAACAGGTCTGCTGCTGCCTTCAGCAAACCACCAAACAAATGTGCATCCACAATCGGGGCACATGCATCAGCTTCCTAACCTACAGGGCAGCTATATCACATGCTGGACCCTACCCACCACTTTACCCAGGATATGTCACCCCTATCACACCATTCTCTAACACTTCTGCAAGGCAAGGCGCATGTACATATACATGTGGACAGTAACACTCACTATGCATGTAAACGGAGTATGAACAGATTAACCGGGAAATCCTGAAACACCCCATTCGGAGAGCAGGTCGTTACAGCTATCAGTATACAGCCCGACTCCATGCATTAAGAGGCTGCCGCATGGGAACAAGTCACCATCTAAACACAACGGCATACCGCGGGATCATCCAACTACTGGAGAAGAATCGATTCGAAAAAGATACGAGCCAATAAAACCCACGAGATGTTTAGGCTACAAACTCTACTACGCTCAGTGGCAGTGAGCAGCAGGAGCTTGAGCAGGGCAGGGCTTATTTCTGAACATTTCTTACACATCTGGGGGCTGCTGCTCTAGCAGCTGAGGCTGCAAGGACAGTGATGGTGTCTGAGGCTGAACTGCTCATTTGACGCAGACCGGAATGGAATTCTAGCTCTGTGCATTTACAGTAAATGGGCCAGATACACTTTCTGGAATTCAGAAAGTCTGTCCGCAGACGGTTTTCTGATTAATCACGAGAGGCGACACCTAACTGCCTAAATTCCTTTTTAAACGGGAAAATTCCTCTTAACCGCCAGATGACACCCCCCCACACACAAGCTGCCCAAACCTCTTACCATCCTGCAATTCATGCGAGTGAATGTAATAGTGTAAAACAGTTTCAGTTTCAATTATAATATCATGCATCAAAGTAATAAAAACCAATTTCCAAGCCAGTTTTGTTCTGATACCTCTGTTTCTGGCAAACAGCCTTACTGAGGAAGCCAAGCAATGTTTCCTTTTATTCTATTGCTATACAATAGAGATATCTTACTTCACAGACATGGACAAAGAGCTACTGTATGCCTTCATGCCTTCAAACAAAAGTTTTAAATAAGGAAAAAATTACACACTAACAAATTATCGATGTTTACTATTAGTGATTTTTACTATTTTTAGTTTATAAGTGGATTTTTCAGTCTTAATAATGTGTAATGTACTATACCTTACATTCAGCAACATTCACTGCATATAATGGCACATAACTAGTGCGTGCACAGATCAATATTTTTTGTCATTTCGTTTTTATTGTTTGGGTGAGAGGCAGCATGGTGGCACAGTGGTTGTGGGTTCAATTCGAGACCCGGGGTGCTACAGTATCTGCAATACTGAATACACGGTAGTATTTTCTCTAACCGGTGGCTCCGGTTTCCTCCCACAGTCCAAAAACAGAGTAGGATATTTGGATTCATTATCAAGCATTTGCTAATGAAAGGAAGAAGTGCCATTAGAAGAAACAAACACCTTTCTCAATTAGGCATTATTGCTACAGTGGGGAATCTTGGACTTTCTGCATGTCCTAGAAAAGTTTCGGCGACATCACTTCCTCACATGACCTTTCCGAGACGACGAATCTGGAATGGTGGATGAAACCCCCACTGGACAGCACCTCCCTTAGACAAAACCCCCCATGGGAGAAAACCCAGGCCCACGGGACAAATCCCCCTCCAACAGAAGAATAAAGCCCAACTATAACAACTCACGTCAAGCTGAACTGAAATGGAGACCAAAGTGCTCAGTATGAGTTAGCGCTGGTGAGAGGTAGTAAGAATCAGAATCAAGAACTTTTTATTCGCCAAGTACAAGATACACAAGGGATTTTCTCTCGGCGCAGGCGTCAGCGAGAGCTCCTGTTCTGAGCAGTTCAGCCTTATCTCCTTACTTTTGTATTTATGCTTTTATTGTTCTGCATGTCTATAATTTAGTGGGATGGGCTTCTGTGCAGGGGGTGGTGACAGAGGAGCTGTTCCACACTTACAAATCTATGCGAGCAAAACAATGATTACAAATGTGACAAACGTGACAGAAATGAAATAAATACTGCTTTCGTTTTGTGGATCCTCATATCACACTATTAGACTTAATGTACACAGTACACACCCAACCCAGAGCTACAGCTCCAAAGATAAATCCATTCTGTATACACAACTATAAAACACCCAGTCTTAAAGCTTATTTCCTAAACTATTTAAGCAGTAAATAAACCCTGTTATAAAATAAAAAATGTTTTTTTTTTCATATTTAGTCATCTCTGTACAAAAGGGTCATTTAAAACTCAAAATGTAATGAACACTAGATGAGAAAAACAGTAATATCAGACTTATTCTTTTAAAACATGCAAGGATTACCAACTTGACTTGGCTAGATCACATTTAACTTTTTATACACGTCATTACCTGAACTGTTTAAAACACATTAGTGTCGATGATTTCCTCTCTTTACATTCATGTACTGTACATGAGAGGGTGTTTGAGGGCATCAAACTTCTATTAGAGAGACACGAATCTCCAATTACAGCAATTAACAACACGTATCAAAATTTAAAGCAATATTTTTTCAGTAGTGTATGAAGCAGATTCCATAAACATTTAATTTATGTTGGATCACATGTATAAAATGTCATCAAAATGAACAGTAACAATTGTGACAGTTGTTTCTCCTTTACATATTTATATAAAGCAGACTATTCTTTCCCAATGTTTTTTCAAAGGGAAAATATTTGCTTTCTAATACATTGAAATTTTTACTTTTTTGGTGGCTAAACAAAAATTAAAACATCTATACTCCAACCTTCTGTAGAGCGAAGAATTGGTTAATTGGGTCACACTCCCGCACACTAAAATATGCTAAACTCTCATTTTATTGTGGGACACCAATGGCAGCATGTCAGTCAGAGATCTTCAACAAAGCACTAAATACACACATTCAAATCAATGTTTAAATTAATCACAATACACCAACTAATAATATGCCTAATTAACAACTAAATGGTAACTGAAAACACTATTACTCATTTGTCAGCACATAGCAAAAAAATATCATTCATTCTTCACTTATGTACAAATAAAGTACATAAGATAACCACAAACAAACAATGTATTTCATCACAATTAGTGTATTGCAAATATATTCATAGTAGATCATCACTGTTATAAGGAGCTTATTATAGAAGCTAAAAATGTGAATGCATCACATCCTCATTTAAAACTTCATTAGTCTATTTGTATAATGTAGGGCATACAGGTTTCATATGAAATGAAGCCACAACAGCTGCCCTCTCTATCAAATGGACTTGATTTCCACAACTGTGCCCGAATGTCATGACTGAGGATGATCAAAACAATGTTTAACCTAATATCACATAAAAAATGTAATTTACTTTGTGATTTTTTTTTTATAACTACAGATTAAACATTAATTTTCAGAGTCAAAATAACCGTTTATAACATGAATTCACAAGTATTTAATGCAAGTCCATAAACGTAAAAGTATTTATGGAACTGACATCTTTTTCTCTAACTAGAGGTTTTGACTGATGCCACATGTTCACTTCGATGACCCCTGTTTCTAACTGGCTGCATGTGTACTTGGGAAAGGTTTCGATCACTTTTTGCTTTGATTCATTTATGAGCATAATGTCCACAGCACGCAAAGTCACAAAAGCATCAACCAAAAATACTGGAAAAAGACATTCAAAACATCTTGCCTGCTCTTTTGTCTTGACCAACAGTATAACCTAAAACCCATCAATTTAAAATGTTTTAATAAACATAGACAGTATTTAAAGAGCTGGAGAAAAACTGGAATGTGGAAAACACTTAAAACCGACAGAAAGTATAAATTCCCCTAAGCTACAGTTTAGTTGTAGGAGAACGGAGAGGATGCTGACAGAAAGTATTTTTTCTTCTCATTTTCATTTGAAGACCAGGAACCTTAGACTGAAAGGGTATACCAGGATTGGGAGGCTATTCAATTTGATGCCCTGTATTTCTGGGATGGCAGCCTGCCCCATATTGTCAAAAACCCCATTCAAAATATTCTTTTGCGCCACTACACAGACTGAAATGAAACTTGCCAGATTTCATCAACAACTTCACTTTTTCCAAGTGTGAGCACGAAAGGTTCAACAGGAACAATGGGTCATAAGCTGTTTTGAAAAATGTGACTGATCAAACTAATTTCTCCTGCTCAAAAACAGTTTGGACTTTTTGCTCTCACAAGCCATACTGCCTCTATCTTGAGAACATTTGCACTGACTGAATGGAGACATGAACCGCACAAGCTGCTGCAATAATTTACCAACCCACAAAGGGTCATATACGCTTGGTAAAACAAGTCAAACTGCTCCTGATAAAAGCCTGCTAGACCAATTAACTTCAAACTTGGTAGGTTTAATTGCAGTGATAATATAATGTAGTTAACATATGGTGATATGGAGTTGCTGTCTAATCAAAATGGCTGATATACTGTACGTTCATCTTCAAAAACTGTTTTAAAAGGAATTTATGAAACGATTTTATGCCATCTCCAAATTTGTTTGAAATGATTCTAAAGACAATGCAATTTTATAAATTGGGATGGCTGACAAACTGTTCTCTTGTTGACATGCATCCCATAACACAAACACAAAGTGAAAAGCCAACTTCTTTCAAGCTTCCTCATCATTATTCCCATCACATTGTAATTATCACATGGCGAATTACGGTTCCTGCTTAAACCATGACTTTCTTATTGCAATTTTGTTTCCAAATTTCGAAATACTGTTGACTCACATCTCACAGGTTTCAGCAATGCTTTTTATGCCAAAACCAGTTGTCAAACTGCTTAGCAACATACAGTATGGCCCATACCATTGACTGCTCTTCTGCTGGACCAATTAACTTCAAATTTGGCAGATATCACTGCAGAGATGGCAATCCGCAAAACAGAATTCATGTGTATACCAGAATTGAATTCAGTTCAATTCAATTCAAAATCCTTCATTCATCCCCAAGTGAGGCAATCTAAGTGGATGGCTGACTGACTGCCATTTGTCTCTTAGATGTAAGTTTCCAAACAAACTTCATCTGTTTCCCCACTTAGCTCCAACGTTGGTAAACATCATTTTTGTGGCAATGCAATTTAAATGGTGTGCACACATGTATGCCCACACTGCCAAAAAATGCGCTTTGTTTTGGCGTTGATAAACTGTGTGGCAAATATCTTATGAAATATTTTAAACCCCAGTTAAATCAAAACTCCGATCTGTCTGCCAATCACAAATGATCAATTCATTGCATGATAACAGGTTTCCATGAGACAGAAGCAAGAAACCTTTGACAAACTGGAAGACGTCACCGAGTACAGGCTTTATTTAGTTGCTAGGTTTATGTTTTGACTGAATTTAGGCCTTGGGCAAAAGTTCTGTGTAGGTTATAGAATGACAGATGTGCTGCTCCAGTCTTTCTTCGAAACTGACTGCCACCAACTTGAGAATCTAGGAATCCATTGAATCCAATGAACAGAGCTGAACATTTCAAAAATAACTGACAAAAGAATAGCGATTGCTTGGTGCCTTTCATTCATCGCTAAACAAAAAAGAGATCCAGAAGCTTCAGCTTTTTTCTGGCCACTAAATTCTGTTTATATAATCAAAATGAGAACTTTAGTTCCAAATTCATATTTTAAAAATGCATTATGATAAAGATACACTTCACAGGAAAAGGTAAAGGTTTATTCCATGCCGTAAGGAAAAGAGACACAATGTTTCAGCTGTGGAGCCTTCTTCAGGCGTCAAACACACCACACCTGAAGAAGGCTCCAGAGCCGAAACATTGTGTCTCTTTTCCTTACAGCGTGGAATAAGCCTTTACTTGTTCCTTTGTAGCCCACACATGCTGACGCAGCTACCTACTTGAACATCTTTAACATACAGTACACTTCAGATCATGCATCACTGCTAGATACACTGTATGTAGCATCAATTTGAAGGACTGACTTTAAGCATCACACTAATTCACCTTGTTATTAAGAGAGCTCATGGGTACTGGTGATGAGACAATATTAAACCTTGTGAAAATCAAGACAGAAAAACACAGAAAGGAACTAACATTCCCTGCTTATTCAGAGATTCTTCTTTTCCAGTGTATATTGGAAGCTACTGTAGACTAAGTCAGTGCTATAAACCTTATAAGTCTTGAGAAGAGAAGACTTCAAGGGGACCAGATTCACAAATTTATCATCTTAAAACACGCTAAGTTTAACCCCACAGACTTCAGAATAAGGAATGAAACATGAGACAGAAAACACAAGCCAAAATTATGTGGACACTGATTTCAAACTGAGAATAAGATATCTTCTTTACAGAAAGGGCTCTCAGAATATGGAACAAGCTATGCTGCCATGTAATCTCTATTGCAATTTTATTAATATTAAATTAATAGAGGATAATCAACATGGATTTAGAAAGCACAGGTCATGCTTAACTAACATGTGAGAATTGAACAAGCAACAGCAATAGTGGATATAAATTTAACAAGCTATAATGAGACTTTCTTAATTCTCCTGAGAACTGGTTAATGGATAGAAAAAAAGAATACAGATAAGGGGGGAATGCTCAGATTGGAGAGGATGTGTTTAGTGTAGTACTGCTCTTCTTAACTTACAGAAATTAACTTGATTCTGGTATGCTTATTAAATTATTCTGCTATAATATGTGATCTTGTTTAAGAGGTCTATAAACACTGCAGAATATGAATAAAAGACTGAAAAAATTAAGAAAAATCCAAGACTGTGGTAAGAAATGGTAAATGAAGAAGAAAACCTTTATTTTCTAAAGGTGGTGAGGAAGAAATAAAAAAGCAAAACAAAAAATGTCAGGAATTCAGCACCTGTAAGTACTGTATATATCTCATGTTATTTTAAAATTACACAATGCACAAGTAAGACCTCACTGAGAATATTGTTCACAGATTTGGTGGACAAACTGCAAAAAGAGATATTGCGGCTCTGGAATAGACTTACGCAACTGAATCTTTTGAACCATAAACTTAGAAGGCTGTGAGAAAACCAGATACTGTACATGGCTGGCTAGAATGTTTTTTTGTCAATACAAAGCTGCCTTCACTATAACAATAATAATAATCAGCCGTTGGCTTTGGATGTCTTATGGAATTCCTCAGGCTAAGTGTGTAATCTTAATTATCATGCACAGTTCTATCCAGACATAAAGTGAAATCAAGTGAAAGAAATTGTTACTCGATCACTTTTGAATCTTTTACTCTGTATTTCAATTCTCTACCATATAATATTACTTTAAAAATCATGCAGTTCGAGGAAGGCAAAAACATAACATCGAATACAGAAAACTAAGACTAGAACAGCATACTGCATCCTTACTATACAAACTGACACACTAGATGACAGAGTCACACACAAGGCCACAGTGATCTTGACTGAGGCACACTTTATACAATCACCTGAAACCAAGCTTCAGTATGTGGGAAAAATCAAAGACATCAAACCTTAACACTGAATTGGAGTTTTTTTAAAATCATTTCAGCAAACACATTTAAAGAACAGCCTTAGAGTTTTTGAAGGCTTACAATTCCACAAACATCACTCACACAGTCATCCGAAACTTAGTCTGTGTACTGTACAGTATATCATTTACAAATAACTACCTTTTGCATTTTATCAAAAAAAAATAAAGTTAGTCAGATGTAGGACTACTGTGATATTTCTCTAGGTGATATGGAACTCCCCACTATATCAACTGAGAAATGAAAAGAGTGTTCTTGTACTCATGCACTAACTCCAGTGTACCCTGTATTCCTGCTTTTGTTCTTTTTGTCCTCTGTTAGGGTACTTCCAGATTCGTGAATTAGGCCTATACTGTATACAGAGCTTATGTCATTCGGACATTGTGCAGTAACAGCACAATCAAAAGCTTCCCACTTTGATGCCGAAATAACCAGGACATTTTTAATTAGTACAAGGGTAGCACGTATCAGCATAAACTTTTAAGCAACAAAGCTTTTTCTTTTAACTCTTCATTTATCTTGTCTTAGACACATCGACAAGAAATTGTGGAAAAAAAGGACAATGATTAGAAAACCTTCACAACATGAAACTCTCTGAAAGCCTTTACAACGCAAATGATAAAACATCTGTGACAATTTCCTGTTTAAAAAAAATTTACTGTATCTTAAAATTTCTTGATGATTTCTTGATGTCTTGAATACTAACATACAGTACATCTCTCATTCTGAAGTACATATACAAGGAAATGCCAGACAAACCAAGCATCATTAAAACAAAAGCAGCCTATTGTATCTCGTAAATGACCTGCAGTTCAGTTTGTAACGAAGGCAGACTGATATGAAAGTTTACATTAAGGTCAACTTTAGTCCACAAGTGTGTGCCACATTCTCTGTCAATATGGAGGAAGTAACACCTTGAAACCAGAATCTAACTTTTGTTCCAAGAATAATGTATTGATGTTGATTCTGATAGGATGGATTTGGTAAGAACCCCATCATTTAGAGTTGCAGAGAGTGTAATCTGATATGAAAACAGGCTAACGTCAATATCTGCGTAAACTGATCCAGGGTACACTTAAATATTTAGGCAAACGTTTCTCAAGAACTTTACTTTGAGGTTCTTATTTGCAATAAAGACCAAGAAAAGTAGACTGTATGTAAAAAAAAAGAATTACAATGATCCTTGCTTTTATACGATTAACAAGAAGCTGTAGCAACTTGTCACAAAGCTCAATGGTAAGCTCTAACAGATGCATATTCCTACTAAGTTTGCAAAAACAGACATTTCCTGTCAAAAGTTATAATCTAGTGCAATTGAATTTTGATGGAAAAGAAAATCGAGTGCCACATGCTTTGCTTGTCCACAAAAGTAAGCTTTAATCTGCAATAAATTTAGAACAAGTCTAGCAAAAAAAATGTATTATTAAGTGCCAAAAAATACTATGGCAACCTCTGCGTATCACTTATAATCTAACTGCTAACTCGCTAAAAATGAATCAGATGTTTTGAAACAGAATGTAAAACTTTTGTGAACATATAGAGTGGAATTTTGATGTCCACTCATGACAGCATGAGTCATAGTTTTAGGTAAAATCATTTTAGCTCATTAATTCTGGGATCAAAACACAAAATAAAAAAGCACACCATTATGGCATTCCAATTTGACTTACCCTCATGTTGAAGGTGTCTATTCTTTTTACTGTGCTCTTAATATAGAGGAACACCTTTCGTTATGCTTTGAATACACACACTGCTAAAAGAAAGGGTCTCCAGTTTTACACAGAATTAGGCTACAACAGCTTTAAGTGCTAATCAGTCTGGGATCTCAAGTACAAATAAAAAGAAAAGTTCTGTTTTGTTGCTAACACGCGTCATGAGCACAAGTACTTTTATGGGGACTTCAGAGTTGAATTTTTCACCTCATAACTAAAAGTAAAATGGAAATTGTTCTAAATGTATATTTGTTTCAGGGAATTATGGAGTATAGTATGTTGATATTACCTGTGTTCCATAGTTTCACAAAAGTAGACAATAATGACACTTTGCCCCCAATATTATTAAAGCGAATGTTTTGCAAACACACTTGTAAGATCAACAAAATGCATACGAGCCGTCAAATTTCGAAATTATTATATCGCTTTTTGTGTCAGCAAGAAAAACTACAATGATTTCTTTTTTAAAAGAATTTAATGGTGACTTCCTAGCAAATCCCAGTTTCGTCACAATTATTTACACTAAACTACAACTTGCAGAAATAAACTGACTGCAATTTAGCATCATTGCACAGGACAACAACAAAAAAGATGCGGGTAGCAATTTGATCATGGCTAAGGGGAAAAAAACTTCACTAGGAATAAGTAATTTCACATCAAATGCGTAGAGACGGAAAACTGCTTTTCGGTACATTTCGAAAGCAGTGTTTTTAAACGCCAAAAGAAAATGAAAAAACAACATTTACAATCAAAATGGCGGAGGTATTTAAAGCAAACAAGAAACAAATTATAATAAAACTGCAAGAGGAAACTGACCCACCAAGTGGGTGAACAAGCACCAAAAATGCTGGATGAACTGCCGAGGTCAAGTCATTATACAAGATACAACAATATAAAACACAATTTCACACATTTTGGTGTTAAAAAGCTGTCACCCAGGGGAGAGCAATGACAGACTTTCAGGAAGAGTTGCACTCTATCAAAATTTTTCAGAATGACAAAATAGAAAGGAAACATTTCCGAGAGCAAAAAAAAATAATAGTTTCACTTTAGACTCCTGGTTACAATTTACGTTGAAAGATCTGTAAACCCATTGAGTGCTATAAAAAAAATGAAAATTATTCATGGCTTTTGATAAGTGAAGAAGCACCAGGAGGAGAAAAAAGCACCTTATAATATGTTGGGCTAACAAGAAACATAGATTATCTCAAAACGGATTTCAACGCCGTAGGAAAACACTCTTTTAGATCTCCTCTGAGCTATGTCGGATTCGCCTCCCGTGAATATAGCCGCTTTGTTCAAGTGTTTACTTTCTCCCCCTTACAAATATAATGCACTATCCCTGCTGTTGTATGTAATGTTATTAATTTCTTACCCACACAGCAGTCAGTGTGCCCCTCAACGTTGTGACAGCAGAAGCCAGGGTGTCATAATAGATTGTGCGCATGCTCAGTCTTACACAGCCCTCTGTCGGAAGCAAAGATCGGCGCAGCTCTCCGCTGAACAGGTGTGAACAGCACGCAATTTACCAGCGCAGCGGTAACATTTAAGCAAAGTACCCGTGATTTACATACTGTACCCCTGTCGTTTTTAATCAAGGGCATCACCAAACAATAGGTCTGTTGTTTTTTGTTGTTTGTTTTTGCGCTTGTTCCATATGAAGTCTTTCGCTGGAATCCGACCTTTGCCTTTCTTCAGGGTTTTTTTTTTTAAAAGAGGAGCCATCATGGGGGTGTTTTCAATGGGGGTTTTTTAAAATAAAATCTTTAAAACGACATCGTTGCTTTTCCTTTTTCGTTTCGAATTGTTTTCACGACAAAAAAAAATGACTTACAGTAGTTTTTTTAAAAAGATATTGACCCGCACGAAGAGTGTTGAATTTTTGTGCACATTACTCTAATCATACTTCTTTATACTGTAGCAGAAGTCTCAAACTAAGCTCCTGGAGGGAGCTAATGTCTTCTGGGTTGTCTCCATGAGCTGGTCTAGTTGTTTAGTTAACTGCATAATCGTAATACTTCTAACCAGGTTCTTAGCTGATCATGTGTAATGGTACCTTTAATGGATTGAATGTTTTTGCCTCATCAACTGTAATAAAACCCTGAGCAAAATAAATATGGCTAAGAAAATAATTTGTTAAGAAGACACTAGGGCTTCCAGGAATTGAGTTTAATGCCACTGATCCACTACATTAGGATAACAGTGGTCCTGCTGGAACAGTACTGTACTGTATGTAGAACATTCTTAACAGAGCCTTCTGAATTATTAACTATAACAACTTGTCAGTGGTATTTTGGCATTTTCATCTACTGTTTTGCTTGATTTCAGCAGAGCTTTTCCCAAATGTGATCTGACAGGTCAACACTTTTCCATAACTCATCAGGTGAAAGAAAGGGATATAATTAAGCTTATCAAAACTGCCCGGATTAATTATTTTTTTCTGGATGTAGGCATCCATCCATTCTCTGCTGTTTTGGACATGAGACTACTTAATTGCTTCTTCAGCCTGATAATTGTAAGTAAGGGAAGTAAGATATGAATCCTCTATTCTGCTCTGATAAGTGCTTTTTATTCAGAAATAAAAGCCAAAGGGAAGAGAGTTTTTGAATATTAAATAAACACTATTTCAGCGCTCAGATGGTTTGCTTTCATTTTTATTTCATATGTTTTATAGGCTATGTGATGGCTGGTTTTTATTTGCAGTCCCGATTTGTCCTGTGCTGTCGTGTACAGTACTGGGTTTGTAACTGATGAAAGGTGACTGGGAAGTTGGGAAGTTTCCTTTTGTTCTGAACTCTGATGACAAATGATCATTTCCCAGTGGATGATTTACAGTACCTTCAGAAAGGTAATGTTTGTTATATTATGATTTATTCCCACTGATGTTGTAATCCCTATGACTGTAGCTGAAATGCATCTGGGTTTAATATTTAGTTTAACCGACTTATAAATTATTTTGAAATGTCAATGACACTATATAATGTCAAGCGCTTCAACACAAATCAACTGTTAAAGAATGTATAGTTCTTGTTTAGTAGTTTCTTCATCAAACTTTGTATTATCTTTTACTTGAGAAGTACTGTATGTGAGCGATTACAGTATATACAGTAAAAGTTATATAGTTACATTTAACACCATGTGTTTCAAAAGAATATATCATTCAAAATAGACTTTTATAAGCTCTATTTTATAGAACACTCCATGACTGAAAATGTACCTACAGTAGTTGCATTTCAATGATACCCTTATCCATATGTAATTAAGAAAATTCTTCATCTTTATTGTATTGATTGTGATAGCTGTAGAATGACAACAATGATATAATTTACTAGAACTGATATCAAATCTTATGTTTAATTTAAAGATTTCACTTGCAAACTTTACTGTACCCACAAAGTTATAGATATTACTATGTTAATATCTGTATTCATGTCATGTTAATTGGATTACACTGTGTAAGCTTTACTTAACCACCACACAAACCTTTATAATATTATTCTATTAATATATCCAATCTGTTTAGCTTTTATCCAAGTGACTGCCCTATATTTTATATTACATATTTAATGCTTCAACAATACTTAAAATCAGTTGTGCCCATAGTTTGTTAAATTAAGTAAACCACATTTAAGTGAAAAAAAAACAGAGTAAAATATTTGTTTCACTAACCTTTGTTTTATATTGTATGTATTATACCAACTTGTTTTCTTTTTTAAAGAAATGTATTGTAACGCATACAACCGACATTGCAGGTTGCTCGAGCTGGCTTACCAGTGCAGTGACGTCACCGCCCTTCCCTGTGAATAGCAGGGACCTCAGCCGCCGGGCTGATGGGAGATTTCCCTTTAGCTTAACTGGCTGAGTGCCTGTTGAGTGATGCCGGAGGCCTGGGTTCGAGTCCCCAGTGGCGAGGGCGCATACTCACCCAAGAGTGCTACAGTATATTTCTGATCTACTGTAAGTTGAGCTCATATTCAATACAGTGCTGAGGAAACATTTGTGATCCTCCTAGTTTACTCCATAGTCTTGTGTATTTTAGAATTAAATATGTAATTGGATTCCTCATGTAAGTCTTAATAAAATATTATGATAACATGATTAAATGTAGAACATTAAGACATACAGTATATTTGGATCATTTATTTAACAAAATAATTTAAAAATAAATACTCATCGGAGTAAACGTCAAAAATTGAGTAACTGGTGGCACCCCTTTGAACAACAATGACTTAAACTAGACATTTCCTGTAATAATTTACCAATCACTCACATTACATTTTAGGAATTTTGTCCCATTTGTCCTTACATAACTGCTTCAGGTTGGTGACATATGAAGGTTTCCGTGCATGAGCAGTCCACTCCTTGTTCTGCCATAACATGATTGAGATCCGGACTTTGACTTGGCCAGTCCAAAGTCCAAAATATCTTCTATTTCTTTAGTCATTTTGCTGTAGCTCCGCTTGCATGTCCAGGATCATTGTCTGTCTGAATGACCCATTTTCAGATCAGCTTCACCTGACAAGTGGATGGCTCTGTCAATGAAGACCATACTCCATTCAATCCTTTCCTGATTATTGAGGCTTAAACACTTACATTAACTACAACAGGAGAGACCTGCAGATTCTTAGATGTTACTCTGAGATTCTTTGTGACTTTTTGGATAATTTTCTGAGTTGTTTTTGGGGATAACTTAGCAAGATAACTGGTCTTGGGTAGATTTATTATGGTCTATATTACCGTATGTGTCTGACAGTGGAGTGGAGTGGACAATGCAGAATGGAGCACCAGATTTTAGGAATTGTTTTGTAAGCATCTCAAGACTGATAAGTATCAAAATATTTTATTATTTTATTGTATTTTATAGAGCTTTTTATTGTTTAATTATTGATAGTAAAGTAACATTAACATGCAGAAATAACACGACAACACAATATACACAAAACACATTGTCCTCTGAAATCTGGATCGTGTTATGACATGTTACCATTAACCTGAACGGTGAACAATCAACTCACAAAGTCAAAGATGTATGGATTTAACAAACAATGACTAAATACTCATAGTTTTGCAGGGGAACTGAAAAAGTAAGCAAGCCCCTAGTTTAATTGGTTCAGTTACGTCATTGGAATCAGATGTTCAAATAATTCCGTAGAGCCTGGCAGCTGACTTTGGAATACTTCACCCAATAAAGATCAGAAACATTATTAGTGTGTCTTTCCCAGACAGGTGATTGAAAACAAGTCATGCCACAATCGAAGGAAATTTTCAAAGACGTCAGGAACGGAGGTATTAATGCTCATCAGGCCATAAACAGTCAATCCACTGTCAGACAGAAATTCGACACATGGAGAAAGTTCAAGACCACAGTCACTGCCCAGGAGCGGCCATCCTACCAAAATCTCTCCAAAAAACAAAATGGAAAATCATCAAGGAAGTTACAAAAGACCCAAGGGTAACATCCAAGGAACTGCAGACCTCTCCCTCTGCAGCCGATGTGACTGTTCATGACTCAACTATCAGAAAACTACTGAACGAGAACGGTGTTGATCTTCCTAGACAAGACTTCAGGACAGATGAGTCAAAGGCAGGCCTCTTTGGCTTCGATGAGAAATGTTATGCTTGGCAAAAAACCCAACACTGTTCTTGAACTGCTGACCCTCGTCCCACCTCACAAGCATTGTGTTGGGAGTGTGATTGTTTGGGGCAGCTTTACAGTCTCAAGACAGGGACAGTGTCGACATTGTCACAACCATCCATCCTGCATTGCGTCAGGAGGTTCTAGAGGAGAATGTCAGGCCATCTGTCCCTGACCTCAAGCTTAATAGAAAGGGGGTCTTGCAGAAAAGGCTGTGTTACAAGCAGATCGACAAAAGAATGGCTGCAGAAGAAGCAATTCCACGTTTTACAATGGTCTCGCCAAAGCCTGGACCTAAACGCCATCGGGATGTTGTGGCAGGACCTGAAGCAAGCTGTCCATGCAAGGCAGACCTCAAACGTCACAGAGCTGAAGGAGTTCTGCGAGGAGGAATCGGCCAGAATTCCTCAAAACCGGTATGAGAGACCGATCAATGGTTAGAGACGTGTAGCTGCAGGAATTACTGGTCAAGGGTCTGGCACCAGTTACGGAACCTAAACATTCATATCCTTTGTCACAGATGGATATTGAATGTTGCAGCATTTGAGAATAAATTAATGTTGAAAGAGTATCGTGTTTTGTGTCATTTGATTCAGATGACTTTATCGACTTTATCTATTATTAGGACTTTCTGTAGATCTAATAACATTTTAGGTTTCAGATATGTGACACATGTGGACGGTACTCGTTGCCCAATTATTTAACCACCTAGTTCTACTTTCCCCCACAGTTGTGATACGTAAATTAGGGGTTAGTTTATAATTTCACATACTGTACACCAATTTTTAATTAAGCATTTGTTTGCTTCATACACCCTTGTTTCTCACAAAACTTTGAAATGGTAAATAGAAACCCTTTTCAGTTGGTTTCAGTTTAAACAAGGGTATAATGGTAGGAAATTGTAAGTTCTATAATTATATTGGGGATTCATGATCTTTTCCTTGGCACTGTGGTTGAATTAAGTGAACATAATAAAAAGACAATGTACCCTTTCTCAGATAAGGCTCCATTTTTTTTCTTCACAGTTATATAACTGATTAATGTGTCCCCTGCAGGGAATGGAATGTTATCCTATTATTTAAAAGGCAAAGTGGAATTATCCCTTGCAATTTAAGATTTCTACAGCAGTTTTCAATTTTAGTCACTTCACTGTTCACAAAAAGAAACTGGGAGTAGAAGCAACATATTCTTAAATAAGAATTTGAGAACCTGTGGTATGGTATGTTGCATAAAACACTTAAGGTTAAATTCTCTTGAATTAATTAATTATTTTTTGCCAAATGATGTCCTGTACATTAAATTTAAGAAAACTTTTATCTAACAATAAAAAGGACATAAAAATACAATAATTCTGTTGAATATACTAAAGGTTTCTTAGCCTTATCATAATTTTTAATTTTGTAATTTCTTGATTTGTGTAGTCTGATATTAAATTAACGTGATATTAAATACTGTAATTAAATGTGTCCATATTTATTGGTTATTGTACTAGAAAAACATTCCTGCAAGAAGTGCAGATATTTTTAAGGAGCTCCCAAATTCTAAGCCCATTAGAAAACAATATTGTATTGTTGCACAACAGTTCAATTCATCGTTGCTTTTATAATGGGGTTGGATGTTGACATCCAAGAGCCTCTTTCTCAGCTACTGTACCTTATCATTCCAGTGTTGCCATAAACTCAGCTGTGTTCTCGGAACTATTAGGCAGTGTGATGAATCATCCCCCCATTTCCAGACTTTGGCTTAGATTCTTAGACATTCTCTCTTGAAACAATGAATATCCCATACTGTAAAGTAATATGACATTTAAGAATTATGTCTCTACATGTCAGACTAGGACTATTTTTAAAATGCATGTCTTTTTCATACAGCTGAAATGTGAAATGTTCAAGACACGGTTTTAAAAGTATTTACAAATGATACATATTTTAAGACGCTGTCCCAAAAATAAAAAAAAATGTAAATCTTGCTGTGTGGAATTCTTTTTATGTTTAGAACATATGATTTCAATCGCTCTTTTTTTCCTGCTTGACTGTCTATGTGGTAAGAGAACGGATGAGAGCATCTGAAATGATCTGTGCACACAAAAAGTCTGTAATTAATGCTTGTTGCAGTACAACATGAGCACAATTTATTTCTAATCCTCGGATAATTTAAAGAGCTACAGAGCAGCAACATTTAATTTCAAACGCCTATAAAGTTTCCTTTAAAATCCAAAAAATATTTTTAATAATCCACTTTGGGTAGGAGGGATAGGGAACATAATTATATTTGTATATTTATATTAAATATAGAAGTATATTTTTTATAAATCTTTTTGATAATTTTAATAACAGAAATAATGTAACAATGCTATGCATAAGAACACAAGAAACTATGCATCCAGTATCATTTAAATCATTTAAATGAATTAAATCATTTCTTACCTGTGGTATAGTCCTTTATGTCACAGTATTTACAATTGTTATTTATTATTGTTAATCTTAATACCTGCTAATGATTAATAGAAATATTCTGTGCAGATACCCACAGTAAAATGCTGATAAGGAAGTGAAATAGGGAGGCAAATGAGTATCACAGATTTCAATTGAAGACCAACGTGTCATGTACTAAAACTATAGACATTTTAGTATTTTTCCCAAGCTACCAGGAGCTAGGAGAATGGTTTCATCAGACATCATGCACATGACAAGAAGATCCTGTATCAACTACAACGTTTTTGATCTACCGTGGAAAGGATAATGGATTAGCCTAAAGACGATGATCATGGAATATTAATGCATCGGATAAAGACCAGTAACAACATACAGTAGATGTAGTGGGAGCCAAGAGAACTGAAGAGCAAATTAATCTACAGTATGAAGGCTGAATAACATAAGCAGCCATGTAGACTCAACCTGAATTTAACAACAACAAATATGGAATTTGGGAGCTACATGATTCCACAGCAGATCACAGTAGACAATGCTGCAGTGGATAAATTACAGGAATTCAGATATTGAGGTCTCCTCCTATGGAACAATTGTAGATTGTATGAGGTGATGAAAAGTATGGGCAAGCACTACTGAAAGTGACGACAAGGATAGCACTCACAATCACGTGCTTCTTTTACTTACAACAGAAAGAAAAAACAAATAGCCAGAGCTATCCTTTTCATCATTCTCCTTTCACATTTGAGGATTCAGCAGCCATTATACAGTAAGTAAATTTAATAACAAAGAGCTGAGCATGTTCATAAACAAACTTTCAAGGATTAACAGACCCAATGCAGGGATGACTGGGTTTAACAAAATCTGGAAAAGTGAGGAAATTACCATTTTAACCCACTTGAAGATAATAAGAACGTCTATCTCCGGCTTACAAGAAGGATATCGTGGAGGTGTTAAGAAACTTTGTAAATGAAGGGTTAGAAGGAGAGTGTGAAATATAAGATGGCAAAACCAAGCAAGGAATGAAGCCGTGAGAAAGGAGAGGGGAAAGGACATTACAGCAGGTCTGTAACAGAAAGAGAATTGAATGTACTGTGTCTGGACACTTCCACATAATGAACAAGGGCAGAGAATAGTGTTGATAATCATGACAGGGTTGAGGCATGAAGACAGTGTGGAAGATATACAAGGCTGATGTCAGAGGGATCTACAGTACATAGCCTTGGCCAGCTGACACTAGACAAACACAAAAAAACCTCGTCAAGCACAGCAATCACCCATGGGCAATGTGCCCAGGGACAGTGATGATGATGATCTTCTCTATTACATCTATTACACAGTTTTGACTCTTACAACCCACTAGAGTGCAACATGTTTTGTGATGTGTTATAAATGTTACGTGTTGTTATGTGTTATACTGTACGTGTGCAATAGAGTGACGTGCAATGTTTTTCTTCTTTTTTTGTAACAGAATAATGTGCAATGTTTTTCTTTTCTTTTTTTTCTTGCATTCTATTTAAATGTACAGGAGTGATGTGTGTCCTTAAAAAAATCCCTCAGGGAATGATAAAAATCTTATCTTATCATATTGTCCCCTCCAAGTAGCCAAAAATGTCCTTTCCAACTTATGGACTAATATCAGAACGCAGTCTCTCTGATAAAAATCCCTGGGTTGAGCAGGACAGTTGTACTGTATATCCTGACTTGTTCCTGGGCACACATTCTAAGACTCTCTGCATTTTTGTTTGAATCTTGCTCTGGTTTGCCTCATTATGATAGCCATTTGGATCAGACCTCGCAGTGATTCTCCTGCTGTCTGTGAATTTTGTAATAGCAGGCGATTAGTTGATTATTGCTATAGCTCCGCTTTGACAAGTTGTTGTACCAGGATGTCCACCGTACTCATCTCAAAGGTGAATTGTTCCTGAAATTGCATTACCCACCTCCTCCATATGTAACAAACTGGGTACCTGGGTATGTTTGTTTGTGCCTTCCATAGCAGGTTTTTACTGTAGGAGAAAACCACAACTTATGCGAACATATGGGGAATCCCTGTGCCAATTGTCCAGTCCTTTTGAATTTTGTACTTCTATCAGATTGTGTTCCTCTGACAGTCCAATTAAAAAAAAAACATTTCAAGTTCCACCTCCAAAATGTTACTTCCCTCCTGAACATTATTTTTTTTTCTCTCTCTGTCTCTCATCCTGTGTGAGTTTCTGTCCTCTGCTTTCCCTCCCTAGTTGTTCCAACAAAGAAATCTGGTATGTCTCCTTCCCTTAAATTAGCTGAGAAAGGTGTTTTCCAGGTGTGTCAGATTCCTCTAACTGCTTACTCCTGCCCAGAGCCCAAGCTCCCTCTCCACACATCCATGGGTTTTACACCTAATTTTTAAAGAAAATACAGTAAATAGATGGGGAGTGTAAAATTTAAGTTAAGAAATGATATGGTAAACCTTTACAATGCATTAGTAAAGTCTCATTGAGGTTATTGTGTTCAGCTTTAGTTACCACCAAAAAGATATTGCTGTTCTTAAATTAGTCCTGAGAGGAATAGCCAGACGCATTCCAGGGCACAAAAGGAACTGAATGTTTTAGTCCTGAACAGGGGAGACTAATGAGGGGAGCTCATTCACACAATAAAAACAAAGACATTGACAAGGACACCCCCGTGGACTTCTTCAGAACCTACTGTATATAAAAATGAACCAGAAGACAGAGGTTGAAACTGCTGGGGAAGTACAGTACATTTAAAACTGAGAACAGCAGGTGTTTTTTACATAGAGAGTTCTGGAGACCTGAAACAACCTTCTGAGTTTCTTGAAGCTGATACTGTACCTTCAAGAAATAGCAGTATGGTATCCTCAAATCAACCAGTTAACTACCAGCAACAAACAGAGGTAAACCTGTTTGTCTTCCTTTCATTTTATCCCTTTAATTTTCTGATGTGTGAAGATGAAAGTGTATATCAGAATCAGAATCACCTTTATTCACCAAGTAGTTTAAATTTCCTCATGCACAAGGAATTTAAACTGGTGTTCTTGGTGCTGCATAAGCATTCTACATATACTGTAACACACACAAGCAAAACTAATGGACATCTTTAAGACAAACAGTATATTGTAACTAGGAATTCTGGATAAACAAAAAGACAGCCCTAGGAAAGAAACTGTTCAAAAACTGGGTGTTTCCGGTTTTAAGAGCGCAGTAATCGTCTTGAGGGAATCGATGAAACAGGTGGTAACCTGGGTGGGAGGGGTCATCAGGAATTGATTAAAAACACTGTTCATTGTTATCATATTGAATAGGAGAGTACTGTATGTTGTCCCAGTGTCCACGAAATAATTACTGTTGGATTAAAAACAGTGCCTTTCAGTATCTGAATGTAATTTTATATTTCCCTGAACAGAGATGTACATAGAGATGCATATCAGTGTTACAGATCATTACCAGCTCTTCTGGGATTGAAGTTCTGTCTGCGGAAATGCCAGGAGTAATCTAAGAGAGGCACTGGTGAGTGAGGCACCTTGTACATCAGCCAGACTATTGGGTTTTGACCAGCCTATAAACACATGGATAAAAGGCAAATAGTTTAGAATGTGCCTCCCTTCTTCATGAATGAATCCAATGTGTGAATGAGGCCAGTATTCCAACAAGTTACGATATTGCTTACCCCTGTGCTCTTTATCAGTGGAAATATTATCCAAAATAATCTCAAATACCCTCCTTCATGAACATACGGGAGACTACTGTATCCAACAAGAAGCCACTTTGGTTAAGAAACATTGTTTTCATTGAGAATACCACACCAATTTACGTTTTTGCTTATATAAAAGAACTCAATTTACTTTCTACTTTAAATAAAAATGTAGTAGACTCACAAAATGTACATTGTATAAATGATATTAATCATGCAGCATGCTGTATATGCTTATTGTACTGAAATGATCTTGAGATGAGATGTTACCTCTCTAAAGGTTCTTCACATGAGATAATTATTTTGATTTATATATAATGCTTTTACTTCCAAAGGAGCCCAAAGAGCTTTACATATACTGTGGAAGGGGATCACTTTATTCATCACAAACATGCAGCATCTAACTGAGAAAGAGACAAAAATAGCTAATGATAATGGCTTAAGAGCTTCCCGTATTCAAAATGTATTCCCGCTTAGCTCATTACACTGTTTTATAACCTCTGAAAAAGACTATTCCAGTCGAGTAAGCACTCTGAGTGCTTTATCTAGATTTTCTTTTGTGTGGAAGCTAACTCACTGGCACTTTTTTCTGATAACAATTTAATTGTCATCTTACTTCAGTTTCATGAATATTTTAGTTCAGCATAGACCCCAAGATAATTTCTCTTTCAATGCAAACTGTAAGTATAATCATGTTATGCAGCTCACTAATGCCTTTGACTTTTGGGAGCAAGGCTTTAACCCTAATTAAATGCATAAAAAGTTAAATTTTCTACCAGTTCATCACTTTTATGATGCCAATTAAAGCTTTGCCTGTTTGTGTGCACCAGTGCGTACAGTACTTCAATTTCATAAATGTAGTGCTTTAACAAATTTTAAAAATTGAATGTGTTAATTTTTCTTAAATACGTGTGAGCTACGATAGAGGGTCTTACAATGATTGAGACAGGCCAGGTGAGTTGCACTGATTTACACAGATTCTCAAAATAATTCCAGACCTGTGTCACTGAAGGACATCCACTTTTGTTTTCTTCACTGTGTCCAGTGTAGCTTTGACATTGTGCTTTGGATCACTGTCCAGCTAAAAGGCGTGACAAAATGTATGCTACCTCAAAGTGTCATGACTACAAGATTTAAAGCAACAACTTGTGTAAACATTGATAGTTCACATTTAATTCTTTAACTCTTCAAACATTAATACTGTTCCATCCGAATGTCTATTTTCTAACCGCCTTTCCCAGCGAGCAATGGGCTCAAGGCAGGGTACGCCCTGGATGGGACGCCAGTCCATCGCAGATCAACATAGTTACCAGTAAAAAATGTGCTAACAGCTTGGTAAAAATGATGCGGATCAATTTGGAATTTATTATTTACAAGTAGACAACTGCATCAGCATGCATAGGCTGCAAAGGAACAGGTAAAGGTTTATTCCATGCTGAAAAGAGAAGAGATAACATTTGAGCTCCACAGCCGAAACGCCGAGTCTCTTTTCTTTTCAGCATGGAACAGTTTATTTACATTCAAAGTGTAAACACCTAAAGACATGGGACCCCAGTGACTTGACTTGTTAAGAAAGATAAGAACAGTTACAGACGAGAGGAGGCCATTTGGTATCAGTAGGTCCAAGGATCTAATCCAGCCCTTTCATGAAAATCCCTGTGGGTAAAGAAGTGCTTCCTGTTGTCATTTTTAAAAGCACTTTAAAATAATTTGCACTTGTGTCCTGTGTGTTCAGGTTTCATTGTTCATTTTGAAGAAATGTGCTGGATTGATTTGGCCTACACCTGTGAG
Organism: Lepisosteus platostomus; assembly: GCF_059453375.1. Taxonomy (NCBI): domain Eukaryota; kingdom Metazoa; phylum Chordata; class Actinopteri; order Semionotiformes; family Lepisosteidae; genus Lepisosteus; species Lepisosteus platostomus. The sequence goes on along the minus strand of NC_142618.1, from coordinate 4,571,862 downwards.
TATTTTGAAAAACTGTATCCTTTCTTATTGTCTTCTCTGGTCAAGACCTACTGTGATAGGCAGTGCAGGACAGTCCCTTAAGCTCCGGGATGTGCAGTATCTGTTTGCTCTTCTCTGGACCGATTACAGATCAGCAATATCATGGTGACTAAAATTCTACACAATATTAAATACTGTATATAAGGTTTTAATAGTACACTTTTATTCTAACATGCCCTGATATCAATTATTCATATGTTCTGTCCTATGCTGACATTTGTGGAGTAGTGATATATTTTCCTATTTTCAGGTTGTGTCAGATATCAGTGTCTTGCCATGATGCCAGTGTCCATCAGTTTAAATGAATGTACGATATACTGTAACTCATTCATTGGTTGCTCCTGTCTAAATTTTAAGGTTTAACTTATGTTACAGCTGGTTTTCTATTGCTTGCTGCATTTTAGATTTCTGGAATACAGCTCATAACAAAATCTAATAAGGAAGCGTAGTTCAGGACCCTATGCAGACGGTATAATCCAGAAGTAAGTGGAGAAGGACAACAGGGAAGAGACATAGAGGATCAGGACATGTGGACAGACAAGGGGGCATGACGGCGGTGATCCGGTGCTCAGGGGGCATGGCGCAGGCAAACAAGTCCAAACAGTCCAAGGGGTGAATCCGGGGTGCAGTCTAGAGTCCAGGAACCAGGGGATCAAACAAGACAAGACAAACAAGGTCAAAATCTGGAATTTTATCCAGAACAGGGACAGGAAATAAAACCAGGGTAACAAGGCCAGGCGCTCCGAGCCCTGGACTCAGATGGTCAGGAGGCCGTGAGGAAGCCTGTGCCGTCAGGTCTCTCCTGGACCCGCTGGTAGGCGGGCTTCAGGGCGTCCATCTCCCAGTGCTGAGCCAGGAATAGCGGGAGTGCAGGCTTAAATGACGGACAAACACAGGGCAGGTGCACCTAATCAACTAAAATACGAAGGGGTCAGAGCGCACTTAAAAGGAGGGATGAGGATCGTGACAAAAATTCAGTCAAGGGACAATAAAAGACCTGAAAATTTTAAGACATGCCAGATGCAAATTTGTCCGATTTCATTATTTAAAAATTACTGCTAAAACAGTACTAATAAGTTGTATCTTATTTGAATAAATGACTAATAACCACTTACTGAAGGACACAATTTTATTGAACTCAGGTTGATGACTTTACATCAAGCTGAAAGAAAGAATTCTGTGCAACACATTGTACCAGGAACAATTTATTTTATTAGATCTTTTGAGAGGGACACACAGCAGTATAACCTGTCTCTTGGTTTCTAACTCCTGTAGGACTAAGACCTGCAGTAACAGAAGGTAAATTTTTCCCATATACTGTATGTTTTGCTTTTGTTCTATACGTACTGTACCATAAAGCAAGCCGCACTGTCCTGAGACTCCACTGTTTTGCCAACCAAAATGACCTGTTAGTATGTCTGGATATGTTTTGTTGTTAGAAAATTTAGCGTTCATTCTTCGATTCCTGCTACAGTACGTTATCTGTAGCAGGACAGAATGATTCTGTGGCCTTTCTGGTGCGCTTGTCGTTTCTTCTGAGACGTTTCTTATTTTTGAACAGAACACACAGGGCGGCAGATGCACTGTAAAATCATTATTTCATAGAAAAGAGAAGATTCTGATGCACGGCACGTCCACTTAAACTGAACCTCAGTGAGGACACATACTTCATTACAGGCACTACTGACAAATTTAAACATTCAACCCCTTGCTTTTAAGGAGTTTTCATTTAGGATGGAGCCTGCAACTGTAACTAAATAAATATCTACTGTATATAGATAGTAGATTTCCTAATAAAAGGAGAACATAATGAGCAGCCTGTTTAGTAAATTATAAAGGAGTAGACATGGTTTGTTCATGTATTCAACACTGCCAGTGATTAGTGATTACATGGATAAAAATGAAGAAATGTGAATGATGTTGTTCTCTCTCCTGCATACTCTATAATTCGGTCATTGTGCCCCATTAGCAATGTTTTTTTTGTGGAAATCCATCAGCAATGCAACATCCTGTCTTGTATGGCCTCACATTGCTGCAGCTGGTTCAGACCCTTCGTTGCCATAGAATAATTACATGCCTTTCATCACTGACTTCATTTCATGACATACAGGAGCTAAAAACAATTTAGCAGTATTGCAGAAGAGAATTCTGCAGTTAATTAGCAGATCAAACACCTGCCCTTGCAACCAAGCACTGGTGTGACGTGGGTCAGTTTATTATCTGTGTGGGACATACTGATTTCATTTGTCTGTTAGAAAACAAATTCAGATTAAATATACAATCTTAAAATGGAGACTTCATTGAATGGTTACAGTATTGGAGGCCACTGGGTAAACTATAACTTCCTGGGGACAAGAGATGGAATATGTCAGTAATTCAAATCACTGCTGTTTAAATTTCATTTGCACACAGTATGTGGGTAATAGCTGTTTATTATTTTAGCGTACTTGTTCAGACATGCCTTTTTCCTTATAGAAAAAATCTGGACCCTTTTAGATTTCCAATAGGAAGGCCTTTAATAATGATCTCACTCTTGGGTATGAACATGTAAAAACTGATTAGTTAAACACAAAGGTGCTATATCCTACTCTGGGCAAAAATCCTTGTATTTCTAAAGAATCATAAAAATTATTACACATGATAATGTAAAACTGTATGATATTTCATGACACAATTAGCCTAGTTTGCATTAGGCTTTTAAAAAGAAATAGGATTTAAAAAAAACTAATGCCATATAAAACAACATTATTCTATATAATATACCTCCTAATGGGTACAGTATATTACACTACAGTGTGCTGGATTTTTGCATTAGGTTTATTGGGTGCAGGAAAGCATATGCTGTGCAATTTGAAATAAACTGAAATTAAATGTAGAATACCATTACTTTCTAAAAACTATGTTTAGTGTTCATATAACCTAATAGGTTAAACGTAAATATACTGTTCAGCTGTTTGCAAACATAACTCTTACAGTTGGGCTTTAGGCAATTGATTTCACAGTTTACTATAATGAAATAATACCTTTGTGGCTATTGATTGTCCATAGTACACATACTGTATACCATTTGTACTACTGTATTTAACTCTTAAATTAAACAGTCCATGAAGTGAATAATGTGTAGAATAAAGAAAATATACTGTATACAGCTTTAGAACACTTGAGAGAAACTAAACACTAGATGTACCCCAGAATTCAAGTAATGTAGCAGATTATGTTACAGTTTAAAGCCAAAATCAACATAACCTGTGCATTTTGCAGGAGATTCCTACTTTAACTTGGATCTTCCCAGCCTTGTTCCTGCTGTTTGATAAAAAAAACTACACCTCCCACATGGATATGCTTTACTGCAGAGGAAAAGGACAGTAATGCTATTGCTAAGAATTTAGCAATGTTTACAAACATTCAGTAATTCCTCTTCTTGTTGTCATTTGCATGTGCATTTCTGATTAACACAAAATGTTAAAAAGGATTACAGCTCAAAAGTCAGCAGACATGTGATGTGAGATTCTGAATAAAGACCCCTTCAATTCTGAAAAACGCACCTCTATTCATCCCCAAGGTATGTGTTAAAGCATTCATTTCAGTGCCCTTTGTGATCAGGAGGAAATAAATACATATAGAAAATGTATAAACTGTACAGTGCTGAAACCATTGTGAGATTATACTGTATCTTCCCCACTTCCCTCAGATTTGCACTGACGTTTATCTGCCTATGTGGTTGTGGAGTTTATCAAAGGTGTTTTTAGGTGCCTGACACCTTTATCCAAAGCTACAGGAGATCCCTATTTCATTATCTTGGAGAAGATTTGTGTTTGATCTAAACATGTAAGTAACAGCACAGCACACATGAATCAGTGATGATTCTTTGAAGATCTGATAATGGAAAACAGTACATTAGCTGAACAGTTAATACTATGTCAGTTGCTTTCCTAACCTGACAGGGAAACTCATATTACTGTCAATACACATTTATTTTGTGAACCAGTTAGTACCGGGAGCCTTTCTGTCCCAAGAGCTTTAATCCTGTTGCTCTCTGAAACAGATCCAAAACAACATTGTATTTAGACAGACTGTCATTTTCAGAGACAATACATTTCACAAAGCTTATATCGTTGGGAAAAACAAAAAATCCAATCTTTATATCATGCGTAACAGTATAAGAAAACAAATGGAGTACACCGTTTATAACCAGATGCCATTCACAGTCTATAGGTTATCGTTTTGTGGATTGTACAGTATATCCTGTTTTATATTTATATTTAGATATTCTATTCCCATTCATATATACTTATATAAGTATACATATATGATTATAGCTCTATAAACTATTGAATGTTATCATATAAATTGCACTGTGTAATACTGAAATGAAGTAAATAAATAAGTGTAAGTAAATACAAGACCTATCACACCAGTATTAAAAGCATAGCTACACAGCACATTTTGAACAAGGATGTGTAAATATACATGTGAACTGTCACGACTGTGTGCAGAACGAGGACTTTTTGTCTGATGATTTTGATGTTTGTGGATTAAAGCAAAATCTGGCAAACAATTCCAGTAGATGGCAGTAGTAAAATTATAAATGCAGTGATAAAAAATATATACAGCATATGTACTGAATAATTCTAGTGCAATCCCAAGTTATTATGTTAAGTCATGTATTTCAACAGCTCATTAAACCTAATCTGCTTTTAATGTCAATATTATAGAATTATACAATGAAACAGCACTCAGTGTGATTACTGAAATGTTGCCTTATTGTAGCTATTAATTAAAAGCCTCATTTGTGTCCTGATTTGAAACTAGCAAGTGACCAATACCATTACTTAGAAAACATGTACTGCACCTATACATAAAGCACATTTCCTTTTCAGTCACGCATAGCGAAAGTAAACCACAGTCAGGATAAAAATATCGAAGTCTCAGTCATGGATTTACTCACCCATGAAAAACCACACAAACCATGTAAAACAGAAAAATAACTCAAACCTCAGAATACTAAAAAAACATTAGTTCATTATACTGTAGTTGGTTACAGGACAAGAAAGCTTTTAACAGATTTTAAAAAAGGTAATAGATTTTAAAAGCTAAACCAGTAGGTGGCGCTGCAAAGACAAAAATCCCTTTACTGTTCCAAAACTATTTTCAATACAGTTTGTTGAAATTACAGATAATTCCCGAAGTGAAAATGTCCTGGAAAAAAAAATATGTTTCTCAGTCATCAGGTTAGTATGAAACATGAGGTTAAAATGAACGGCGTCCCAGTCTGCATGGTAATCGCCTCACAACACACGAATCCGGCTTGGGGCTGATGTGTCGATATTCGTCCTTAAAATTTCGTTTCTAAGACTGGTGTCAAGCACAGCAGATGGCCAAAAGGTCTTTTTATAAGCTCTGGCAGAATCGGTTCAGATGTATCACTACTGTACGTTCAGTAAGATAAGAAGAATTGATAAAATATGGGTAATTTCAGAAGAAAAACTGCTTGATTTCTATAATACCTTGCAATAGTATTTGCTCGCTTCCGATTCTATTTTTTTAATTACAAATAGTGAAAAGATTTTTATATGAACATCTTGATTCGTGCAAATTGTTCAATTTATGCATTGATTGTTTCCGAAGAATATGCATCACTAAAGCTGTTTTCTCTTGAGTACCTAGAGAATATTGGAGTGGGGAGCTGGGAAGATGAAAATCACATATAACACCTTTGTGTTTAACTAATCTGCTTTTACACGTTCGTACCCAAGAGTGAGATCATTATCAAAGGCCTTCCTATTGGAAATCACAAAATGGATGTCTAAAAGGGTCCAGATTTTTTCTATAAGAAAAAAGGCATGTCTGAACAAGTACGCTAAAATCATAAACAGCTATTACCCACATACTGTGTGCAAAAAAAGATTAAATCAGGGATGATAATACTATCCACCCTTAAAGAATCTTGTTGGTGCTAGTGTACTGTAAATGCTCTTTTTCCCATATTTGCTCATACACAATCTGCACTTTCTCACTCTTACACAGGTAAGACCTCCTGTTGCAAACAACTTGAACTTAATATGTAGTACTGTATTTACCAACCTGAAATCTTAAGTCATGATCTAAGACTTCTAAATAAAAACTTAAATAACATTGTGGAAATCTATTATATTGTCTCATAACTTATGGTACTGCAAGTGCACAACAGCTAATGTGTTAGGATGTCCAATCAATAAGGACAGAAAGCCTGCAAAGCTATTATATTACATTTTACTTCACTGTCACAAAAAACTGTTTCAACATAAAAGTACAGAAATGTATTTGTTCCACCTTACTGGTGGTACTAGTGTTCATATTTGAGTAACTTCAAGAGACATTACAAGGTAAGCGCTTTTGTAGTAATGAAGCAGCAAGGGTACCTGAACAGTTGTGACCATGACATCAACCTAAAGGAATTCTTTACCACAGAAATGTGGAAACTCTTAGTGAGATGGACAAGTGTATTTCTGTACAGGGAGATTATGTTGAACAACAGGTGCAATGTCGATCCGTCCATTTTTAATAATGGCTAAGTCCAATAGAGTCAAGTTGAAACCTAACCCAGCAGACAGCCAACACAAGGCAGAATTCAGCCTGGACAGGATACCAGTCTTCCACAGGGCACACATCTATCACAGTGGGCGATTTAGAGATGCAATTCAACCTGAAGACACAAGAACTGTGAGACTATCAGCCTGCTCTCAGTGCAATCTCAGGGCCGTGATTAAGAAAACAAATGCCCTTGTATTATGGTAATTAGGACTCCACCTACTTTTTTAGTAATCCAAATGACATGTTGTTGAATGCTTGATTTCTCACAGCAGATAGGAATGTTTGTCCTTACCTCTAGCTCTAATGCATGATGCTCTTAAGCACTGAATTACTCTTGTGAACACTGACAAGCTCACTGACATTATCACTGTGTATTTTGTATTTGTTTTGCAGTCTAGCAGATTCTGAAAGTGCACATGCCAACTGCCAGAGGAAACAGCACATTAAAACCTCTTGGTAAGAACAGAGGAGCCAGCAACCATATACTGTAGCAAGGAAATAGAGCCATCCTCGATCTGTTTTGTAACACATGCAAGTCTCTCAGTCAGGCATGTACTGTAGCACATTGGCAGAAAAAGCTGACCATTCAAAGACACTTTGCAGCCTATGCATGCTGACACAGCTACAGTACAATACCTACTTGGACTATGGCAAAGAAACTGCATATTATCCAACAATATGTAAATCTCTACATGTGCATCTAAAGCCAGTACTGATATGATGTCCTGATGCTGATCTTTTATTATATTGGTGCGAGACAGAATTATTTAAGTTACAAATACTTATTTTCAGTTTTAAAAATGCTTGTGATGTGAATGTATTTCCAAAACTCTTGATCAACTTCACCAGATTAATACTGTACATTGATTTAGCTGGGTTTTACCATGAAACCTTGGACAGGAATTTGCAAAAGAAAAACACTGGTATCAATAAGGCTTTTATATCCTATATAGTCTATATCTATAAGCACCTTAAACCCCTTCATATCCAACCTAATATATTATTGGATATCACATTAATAGTCAGTGATTTAAATCCTACATTATTATGCACTTACTGTATGATGATCTCTCTAGCAACATCTTCTGCTTTTTATGCTTTATAGCCAGTGTTAAAACTTCCACGTTGTCTTGACCTTTTAAAGGCAGATGAATCTTTTAATTCTACAGCAACCTGAAGATTCAAATAACGTTTGTCTTTCGTTCTCCTATGAAAACCAGTTGCTGTGTTGGCTTGCCAAAAACAACACTTGTATTCCATTAACATTTGAAAAGTGCTTGGAAATTGCTAGCCCAGAAAAGTGCCTTGAAACCCAGCATTCACTTTTGTTTTCAATACGCAGCTACTGTATATGGTATCAGTATAGCTGTCACAGGCTTAACGTGAATTAGAAACCTGCCATTACACTCTGCAATGAGTTCTCGTTTTTCCTGACTTGCATAGAAACTAGTATATAACTATTGTGATATTGTAATATTGTGATACTTGACTTCTATCATAGCCCTGTCTATGCACCTGTGGATATCTATCCATCCATTTTCTAATCACTTTCATCCAATTCAGGGTCGCCGGGGGACCCTGAACCTATCTTGGCAAGCAACAGGCGCAAGGTGGGGTTCACCAGTCACCTGTGGAAATCCGGAATCGGCAATCTAGAATTTCAATGGGACACCCGTCACCTGTGGAAATCCAGAATCCTATTACAATTTTTGGGAAGTGTTAAGAGATTTTGGTACACAAAACTCTTTTTGCCTGAGTCCCTGGAAGATGCTTTTTTAAACTAACAATAAGAATAAACAGTGCTATTTTAATTTAACTGTCAGATGCTTAGAGGGAAAGTACTACTTTGCCTGAGCCTCTATGTTTCCACAAACACCTGAACATCTGTGACTAGCTCAGTTTTCGTAATAAACAGCACCCATTTAATACAAATGTATAGTAAGTCATTTCTCTGTTCATTCTTTGTGTATGTTCCTTGGTAACAAGGGTATACATGATTCATGTGATTAATGAAACTGTGTGTCTTCAGCAAAGTAGTATTTTTTTAGATAAAGTGTACGGTCAATTAGTGAAATCAAGTATTTGCAATAGACTGTTATTATATATTTTACTCCTGATTAAAGTTGACTTCTAACACCACATCTACGCTAGGATGAAAGAAAACAGCTTGAAGAATTCCAGTAGAAGTACGTTTTCTTAAAAACAATATGTTTTGGTGAAGCATTTTTAAAACACTTTACAAGATTAATCATATCAGCTAGCAAAATTAATAATAATATAATTTTTTGTGAAGCACAAATTCAGACATTGGAAAACAATATTATTATTATTCTTGTTCTTTTTCCCTATATTGTCTAATAATAATAGCAACAAATGCAACAGTATAGTTGTCCATTACAGTTATGGAGAAGACACAGAAACCTCAGAAGTGAAACTAGTAGCTGGTAGACCAGTAGTACCTACTTGAAACTCTGTTTTGTGCTGAGCAGGGATTTCCTGAGATGGGAAATTTCCTGAGAAAAGGCCACAGCATGATGTTTGTTGCTTTTGACTGGGTATTGTTGGCATCAGGTTTTTCCAGCTGCAAGTTAGTCATTTGTGTTACGAAAGAAGATCATAGTCATTTGAATGATGCATACTGTAGTTTGAGCTCCTCCTGCGCAGAGGAAATGACTGAACCAAATTCAAGCATTTGTGTTTCCCCTTTAGAAATAAAATTAAAGCTTCAGTTAAGAGCTATGTACCACATTGCGTCTTGTGAAGTCCAAGCAAACAGTATTTCATATCGCTGCTTTGTTACACAATGCAGTGTTATTAATAGTGCTGTATTAAAACAGTGTAGTGTGCATGTTATGTGGTGAGCTCCTAAGAAAGCAGTACCTAGTATATTACCGCATGCATGCACTCGATTATAATTCCAAAGATGAACCTAAAAGGCAATTATCTCTTTGCAGGTACTCCTGGCCCTGTTGGAAGTGGTATAGAATACTTACCCTGAGTGTCAGTGATCTGTTTTTTGGAAATGTCTGATCCTACAAGTATAAATCATAACACTAATTCTCAGTGTTCAGCGTTCATGATATAGAACTTGTGATTCCAGCTGTACAAGAGACATTTTTGCAAATAATTCACTACAGTTTAAGGCCAGAGAATGACTATATTAGAAACCTTTCACCTTTATTCTCAATGCATTGTCTATTTAACAGCTACAGTGTGTTTTGCATACAGTATTGACATACAGAACTGGAAGCTTCTTTTTTACTGTATTAATATTATACATTGTAATTATTCTTTTAAACCTGTACAGTAGCTCTGAAAATAGACCTGACGCATAGCTGAGAGCTGTTTTTTGCTATAATTTAATTGGTTTTCCATTCTCATTCTGTTATGTCAAGATTGTTGCAGTGTGTGACTCTGTTAATGTTTGGATCATAATAAAAACAGAACCTAATCATCTTGCTTGATTTACGTTCCATCGGCATTTGTCTATTTTCCAATAAGCAGGGATCCCATCACACAATTTCCTGCAGGAACACCAAATTGGTTTTGAGGGATAGAAAGCAGCTTGCAGAGCCTCTTGAGAGCTTCTGGAAAGGGGTGGAAGTAAATTTAATAGATTATTTCCATGAAAAATTGACCAAGAAAGAATATTCTGCTTTCAATCTTTATTGAAGTAAGGAACAGATGACAATTCTAAATCCATTTTGCTTATTTTGTGGGTGATCGGACATAACAACATTATTCCAGTGTATAAGAACTTAACAGCACTGAGGCATCACACATACAGCATTTTCCAAAGGAGAAAATAAACATGAACTACAGCAAATGCATTGTACAATACCTTTGTACCTTTACCACACAGAGTTTCTCAATCTTTAAAGTGCCTATTACTCTATTGTAATAGAGTCAACAACACGTCAACAAGTTCAAGTTTATTGTCATTATACTCATACACAGGTATATGGTACTGTATATGAACGCAATATGAAATAGAAACAAAATGCTATTTAGCTTGCTCTCAGATGGTAACCAGTACAAAAAACAACAACAATACAATTGTGTAAAAAATTAAAGACAGGGACAAGAAATCCTCTTTCTGTGTGTTTCTTTTTGTTTGGTGAATCACACAACACATACATTTTTGTGCTGGATGTTCTATTTATCAGTTTTAAATGATCTGAGACACGATAATCTAATCTTATTAAAACTGCATTAGCTTGTGAGACATTCTCTGATAAAATTGCACAAAAAAAATGCTTATGATATAATGCTATGCTTCCAGCTCTCTTTTTAAAGTCTGTATGATTTGAGCAAAATACTTGGAGCATGTGAAAAAATTAATAAAAAACCTTCCATCACAACTATTAGAAATTGTTAGCTGAAGCACAACAAATGAATGTATCATTAATTCAAGCACTCTCAAGTAAATGCCTTTCATTTTTGCTTCTAAATCCCTTTTCATTCTGCAGGTGCCTACTGGATACTAGAAGGAAAGCTCACTCAGGGACTAAGGTTCTTCTAAGGTTTGTTTTTTGAGGGAAGCAGATCTGACATTGTTAAAGCTTTGATTTATAGCAGCTAAGTCTTCTTTTCACCCCTTTAGGGAACAAAGTGTGACCCATTGACCTTTAAGTAGTAAATTCTGGTATTGATTGGCAGTTCAAAATGCCGTAATAATGGGTAGCTACACATACTGTACACTATAGGCAGGAACTGAAGATGCTTTAAACCTCTTTCAGTTATGGCATATATTCCAGTGTTAGAGGTTACAGGGGTAACTGCAGCCTTTCATCACAAAACTTTATATCCCCTTATTGCACATCAAAATTACTAGCGTGATAATATTAATACAATTTTATTCATGAGTACTTTTCAAGAAACTGAAAACACTGTACAATAGAACTGTGTCTACGTCAGTTGTTTATGATAGGTTTTCTTGCTACTGTATATAGCTGTTTTTCTAGCCGATGAAGGGAAACAGACAATCTTTCACTGTAAAACCTGCTGTCTGTGTCCTATTACTGACGTTCCCTCCTCAAAATGTGCCTGTTGGTTATGATTAGACAGTAACATTTGTTTGCATCTTTTAATCAAAGACATGCACTCAGAACCCTGGAATTGCTAAAGGTATCAGAGCAGCTCCCAGATGTTATCCATCTTTTAAAAAAATTCAACCTTTAACAGAATAAGAAAAATAAAGGAGAAATAGAGGTTCCACACGGAAAAGTAATTTTCAGATTCAGGCCACACTGAAAAGTACTATGATAGTGGCAGTAAACTCCACTTGTTCCTTTAAGACACAGCTCCTTCAATCACCTAATAAGAGTAAGAGTAAGAGTGAAAGAATAATTTCCCCTACATGTGATGGCGGGCACTAAATATTCACTTTCAGGATCAATATTTCAGGGTTGGTGGCTCTAAGTCAAATGTCTCATCAAGGCATGCCATTATAATCAGTCATCTTGGCCTCTTGGGTGGTGTCTTTTGGGTTTGTTGCTCCACCGAGCACAGAAGGCATTTGCAATCAATCATATTTTCTGAGTGCATCTTCCACAGCCATCCCATCACCTAGGGAATTCTTTCTTCGTCACACACTTGTACAGAATACTATTTCGATTGAACTCCATGAGCTTTTCAGCCAACACGTTAAAAGGAAAGGCTTGACTGGCTGTCAAGCAATCTGGTATAAACCATATTTGTCCTCAGTGCTGAAACAGTTAATAGTACTGGTTGTACTGTGAACCTTAAGCATTTTCCACAGTTCATTTTTGGGCCTTTCCATATTTTAAAGGTCATAATTGCGCGCTTAAGTCTGGCAACCTGCAGTTTTCTTTAATGAATATGGAAGGGGTTGTAGATCCACTAATTTATTGTCTTGAGACTCACTGTTCAGAAACTCTGGAGGTGTGTGTCATGAATATAATGTATCAGTACCTGAGTTTACAGATTGGAAGAGCCATATGCAAGAATCAGTGCATATCAGTGATTTCTGTGTCATTCTGAAAAGTTTTAAAAATGGTTAAAACAGTTGTTTGTTTTAGTAGCTGTTTATCACATCAAATACTGAACAATCATGGCCACATAATGTATTTAAGTCAAATACCAATTACTGCTTAAGCTACTTTATCAAGTGTGACAAGTGTGACCTTGTATGTCAAATGTTAGCTTGACCGCAAGCATGCAAATGACATGGCACAGGTTAGCAGAGACCTTTCACAAGGACCACAGGGACTTTCTTTCATTCGCCCTGGAAGGCAATGCTTGATCAGCACCGATATTTGTTGGTCGCTGATGCTGGAGTACTCACTTACCAAATCTATCCCACAAGTGCTTGACTAGGTTAAGATCGGTTAATACAGCATTTTTTTCCCCCCCAGATTTAATCAGGAAATATGCAGTGACCCTTGACATGCTGAGATGAACATTACTGTGTTGCACTAATGATGTTAGTATGATGGAGCTCAGGGCTTGGGACCACTATAATAAGGTTTATGGATCTTCCGAAATGCTAGATTATGTTAGCAGTCCTAAGTGATAGTTAGAATGAAACCCTTGGGTGATCCTTCTTAATCAGCACATCCTGTTGTTGGTCTACTGCACATGATTGATGGAGTCTGGATCAATTATGAGTGAATCCTATTAGCTGATAGCACTGCCTGGTAGAGATGGTTGGAATGGTGAACTCTGAGTGCCCTCGTGCATTGCCTCTCTTTCACTGAAGTGCAGTGTCATTGCAGCAGAAGTGTGTTTTATGTCAGGTGAATCATTAGGGCTTCCCCACATCCCATTTTAAAGTGCAAACACGTGTTTTTCTTCCAGGATTGCGCATATGTGGGCCCGTTTCTGTCAGGACATATTGTAAGTCTAAAAGGGATGCAAGAGGAGACCTGTGTGACTGTGCAAGAGGGGTGACTTTTGGGGGGTGTTTTGCAGGAGCTGCAATGGCCAAGACAGCTCATCCAGCTGACGTTTCACAAGCAACGGTGTCTAAGGTGATGCCAACAGGAAATCTGAGGAATAGACATCATCAGCCAGGGGAAACAGAGGGCAGAAGAGCATACTCCAGGATTGCCATGTCCACACACAACTTCGAAGTGCAAGGCAAAACAGTCTACAATTGGCTGTAGATTTCAAATTGGAGCCTGGGCAGCCAGTGCAATCAAAAACTTCTCGGAGCGGAATACCTTAGTCAGGTTGCATTCATGCATTCAGGTAACATCCTTTCATCATGATCTCGACAATGGCAAATGGACAAGCTCACATGTGGTGCCAACCTAAGGAACTACTGTATAGAGCCTTGAATGCTTGATTCCAGCACCAATGGATTCTGGGGGATCTGGTGGATCTGTTGTGGGGCAAATTTTCTTGGCATGGTGTGGAAGTACAAGGTCACTCCTGTAGTGAGGGTGAGGGTCTTAAATTTACTATCATGATTACAAATTTGAACAACAAATTGGAAAAGTGCTTTGATGACTGTTAAGGAATCAATTAAAATATAATAATTTATGTATCACACGCAGTATTACACACAGATTTTAGACTTACAATATACTGTACAATTTATTGCACAACACCAAAACATACAGAACATACCAACAAGAGTACCAGAATGTATGTGTGACTTGATCTGCTTCGCTACGAAGATCAGTTGTTCAATCAGGGATTACAAAGAGAAGAGTGAATAATGTGTTCCAGACCTTAAAGATGTTTGTTATCAAGTGGGCCCCTTTCAGCTGCATTCCTCTGCTTTTACACAGAGACTCTAGTTGGTTTGTCAGGGCAACAGAAAGAAAGAAAGACAGACAGAAAGAGAGAAAGAAAGACGGAAAAGAAAGAAAGATATAAAACTCTAGTATCGAAGAGGAATGGAGCGTAATTAAGAGTGTGTGCATCTGAGAAGGTAGTGGGGTGTCAAGTAGTCATTAGGAGAGAGGCCTGGTTTGATGAAGAAAGAAAGAAGAAGGAAAGAAAGAAAGGAATTATTAGAAAGGTTTGGTGACACTTAATTGTAAGTGGAACAATATGCCTAGGCACAACCTTTTAGAAGGCAAGGTCCATACTGCTCTCCACTTAATGGTGCTGAGTGATCATCTTCACCATACGCTGCAGTATTTTCAGGTAAATGCAAATATCATAAAAATCTTATGTGCAGAAAACATGAACATGAAAACTGCAAAAGAAAAACACCTTAATGTAAACCTAGGAAATATGTGATTAAGGCCAGTACAGCTCATTTTAGGATTTGTTTGTCTTGTAATAATAATTCCTTTCACTTATATAGGGCATTCCTGGACACTTCTCTCAAAGTGCTTTACAGGTCATGGGGATCCCCTCCACCACCACCAGTGTGCCACGTCACATGGATGATTCCCAGTACACTCACCACACACCAGCTCTCAGTGGGGAGAAGAGCAGAGTGATGGAGCCAGTTCAGAGATGGAGATTATTAGGAGGCCATGACTCCTAAAGGCCAATGGGAAATTTGGCCAGGAAGCCATGGTAACACCCCTACTCTTTTAGAGAAACGCCCTGGGATTTTGAATGATTTTGAATGGCATTTTACAGTATAGTGTCCCCATCTCTATACTGGGGCAGTAAGACCTACACAGACCACAGGGTCTACCCTACTGGCCCCTCTAACATTTCTTTCAGCAGCAACCTTAGTTTTTCCTAGGAGATCGCCCATTTACTGTAGGTAGCTTCAGTGGGCTGCCAGTTGTGAGTTATGAGGGTGATGTGGCTGCTGGCTTGCGATAACAATATTAAGAATACACAACATTTGAGTTACATGCCTTAGTCAAAACATGGGAATGCATTTTCCTATCTTAAAATTGCAATAACGCTGCTTGATGTGGAACCCAAGTGCTGGGCAGAGCAGGCAAGAGGCAAGCAGCAGGCAGGCTTAGCAAACAGGCAGAAAACAGACCTGAGCTGCAGTCAGGGGCACAGAAAAGTGTGTAGACATGGAGTCACAGCACAAAGGGAAATCTAGATGAGGCTGAGGCAAGCAAGCAAAGTTTGTTTATAACACTTGCTGTCAAAATGCTCTCTATATCTCTCCAGTGGCATAATATCTTCAGTTCTGGACTGCATATGAGATTTTTCCATGTGGAATGATAAGGTCAATATGGCAACCTGCCTGTAGCCAACATCCGGAATAGTGCCAAAGAGGAAATCTGCATTTTAACCCTAACACGGAGTCGGGCGAGCGGTGTTTTGACTGTTGGGGATTTGAAATGTGGAAATGAGGATGTTGTGGTTTCAATTCAGTATCATGAATGTGCTCAGGCCTACCTCAAAAGGAGGACACTGACACAGAAAGGAAACTTCTGACTCTAACATTCCTGAGCATAAACAGTATCACGTTTCAACCACACTAAAAAGGTCGGAGTGAAATTACAACAGTGTATTGTTTGTGAAGTCATGAAGCTATTGCAGGTAGGTTTTTATAGAACTGTCAAGCATAAGATAAGCACAATGCCTGAAAACAAAATATCAACCATTAAGGTATTAGAACAAGAATTAAGAATGAAACAGATATGAAATATACAGAATCATAATAAAGAAAGCCTACATGCTAGAGAGACATGGTGGACAGTAATTTTAAATGAAACTTAATTTACTACACAAGTACACTAAACATGATCGTCTACGGAAGTGGAAGCATTTTCAGAAACAGTTTAAAAGGGTAGGAGTGAAGATAAAGTAGAAGCAAAGTTGAGAAAGCCCTACTTGTTTTTTAAAAAACTTTTTAAAGCCTTACCAAAGAAGTAATGTTAATTTTTCCTTTTTTATTTAATTTCTTACATTTCTTACATTTGTCTTTCTGTTTGCACAGCTTCCTTTAGAAGAGGGAAAAGCATTTGTTATCTTAACTGTCTAAAATATTGAAAACACAGTAACAAATGTGACTGACAAACTGGTTTCAGACGAAAGGGTTTACACAAACTGTTGGGGAACAAATGTGCATTATTTTTACATAAACGGTATAAAATGTCCTGCAGAAATATTAAACCCCCTCCTATCGTGTCCCATTTTATTAAATTACAGACAGATGCATACACATTTTTTTAACATTAATATTTTATTCACAACCTGAATGTTCAAACTGAAAACTCTTTTTAGGGTATGAGAAGTAAATGTCAAAAACTAAAAAGAAAAGAGAAAAAAACTGAAATATGTTGATTGTATAAATATTAAGATCCGTGGACTTAACATTAGGCATTTTTGACAGCAATTATAATTGCAGGTGCTTCTGAGTCCAACTTTCCATATCACCTTACTGCAATCTTTACCCTTTTTGGGCAGATTTGCATATGCTTTCTCAAGTTGCTTGGGGATCTTTTCCGTTCTTTCCACAGGGTCACTTTCGTATCCTTTAACCACTCCACTGTAGCTCTGGTGTCGTGCATGGGATCATTCTTCTGTTGAAAGGTGAATTTTTTTCCTAATTTGAGGTCTTGACAAGCTTCCCAGTTCCTGATGATGAGAAGCAGTACTATAACATAAAGCTGCCACCACTGTGCTTGACAGTATAGAAGGTGTTGACTGCGTGTTTTTTTTTTGGGGGGTGGGTTTGTAACAATGTGCATTTAGACCAAAGTTTGTTTTCTTTTCTGACCAAAAAAACATGTTTGTATAGTATGGCTTAGGTGCTGTGTTATTCTGTGCTGTTGTGGAATCATAACTTCATGTTAATTGTCCATTCACATTTTTTGCTTTGAATGTGTGCTGTAGGCTTAATTAAGAAAATTAATTGCTACTCCAAACTGCAAGCTTTAAAGCAACCCAGCGACGACTGCGCAAAGAGTCTGAATACGTTTTTAAGGCATTGTACTGTATGTTGTTCTGGTGTTTCAACAGTCAGCACAATAGTAATACTACATAAAATTTTTTTTATATTTGTGCATTAAATGAGTACAACTCTAAATTGGTGCTTGGTGAAAAATAGTTTTGTGTACAGGCTCTAATGAATTTGCATTATTAGTCAGAGAATGTTTTGCTCAGGGGTGTAAAACACGTAGTGAAATTTCATACAAAAGTTATTAAACAATGGTGGTGTCATATTTCAGCTATAGGTTTACACATTAAGTGAGGTTGTAGTCATTGTTTATTTGTGTCTTGGAGAGCAACAGGTGCTGACATGTTTGTTGCCAAACTGAGGTTTCGTTGCTACACATGGTGCATTTTCCAACTGTGTGAAAAAACATTTACAGTAGGCTGATTAAGAGCTTTTGTTGCCACGTGTTTAATATTTTTAAATCACTTGGCTATTTCTGACATTTAACAAGAACATTACAATGTCTTACAACAGTTCAAGTAGGCAGCTGAGTCAGCATGCGTAGGCTGCAAAGGAACAAGTAAAGGTTTATTCCATGCTGAATGGAAAGAAACACAACATTTCGGCTGTGGAGCCTTCTTCCTAGATATTGTAAGACTTGTTCCAATGTCTTACAATATCTAGGGTCAAGTATTGCTTTGCATTGGTCTGCTGTGGCCCAGCCCAAGAGTAAATAGAATAGGTACAAGTTTCAATATTTGAGTAAAACAAAGTCATCATGAGCATTCGATATACAAGGCTGATGACAACATTGCTATGCATTATCCTATTCCATGTGGTATCCCTGACTGTCAGCAAATGGTTCTTGTGCTGATGCCTGACTCATGTCTCTTGCTGTTCTCATGATTTGCATTTATCTTCGATATTTAATGCTTGATGATCAGTCTAGAGGGTTTTGTGTGGCTGAATGAAAGCAACAGATTGTCAAATAGGACAGGCCTTGGCTATGGTTCTAAATTGGCAGAGGCACCCAGTTAAACCCTTGAATAATTTTCAGTGGAATGGTAATTCTGTGATGTCTGTATCTAAAGGAGCTAAGTCTCCTTTTCTGACTCAGAGAGAAGAAGAGAAAGGTTGTCTCTTTCCACTGCTGAGATCTAGTATTTTTATCTACAATAAAAACTGTTTGTAAAAGGAAAGATCTTTTATTTTTCTAGTTTATTTACAGTATCATTACATGCAACTACTATGTTGATTGCTGTGTGTTGCATATTATAGAAGGAATTCAGGTATCTTTTTATTAACCTACACAAAAGTGAACTATGTTGTAGAAACTGACAGGCATACTGGAAAAGCAGGAACATGCCTTTATTTTGAAGATACAAAAGGTCTCTGACAGGTCAGTCCGAGTTGTTCACTACTGTATGTTACAAAGATAACAATCCAATCACTGATCACTGGGAAGAAATGAAAAACAGAGCTGGAGTCTTTATAAAATAATTTAGTAACTGTTCTTTCCCTGTACTCCACAAAATGTTTTAAAATCCTTGAAGCAGTTATCGTGGCAAACGAGAGCAAGGTCCTTCATGAAACGTTTTCTTTCTTGTCAAGAGTAATCTTCAAGACTCACATTGGTTATTCTATTCAGCCCTACATGGGTCAGTCCCATGGGAATACAACAGCCCTTCAACATTAAACTTACCTGCGTTCTGGGTCCACAGATATTGCCACCACTTGCCTAAATGCAAGAACTGCATTTGCCCATTATACCACCTAGGAATTCTAAGGCTGCTGGGGCCTTTCCCTCTGCCACAGGTACTTTTCATCACCTAAAACCACCAGTGCACCCACAGACTGAGCAACACACGAATGTGTCCTCATAACACAATCGTTTCTGTCACTGCCCACCCAACACATGGAGCACCTATCTACAAGACACACACACCCACAGACCAAATGAAGAAACCCTTGGACCAAATGTCACAAAAGAGTGAACTGATGATAAACTGCCCTGCCTGCTTCCAAACAGAGAAGAAACTGAGTAATCGTAGGCTTCCTCCTCAGTCCTGGTGGTCCCGAACAACACGTCCTTTCCCCCCGCCTCCACCTGTTTGTCTCCAGGTTCAGTTTTTCGGTAGAGGGTGGAAGAGACGAAGCTAGAAGATACCACTTCTGCTCTCTGCAGAGCCCAAGTCCTCTCCGGGGTGCAACACTGCAATCTCTGTGTTTTGCCCCCCACGACTGGGGCTATGACGGTTTTATCTAGCCAGAGCTCAGGACCCATTACTGGGGGTGGGAGGTGGTGATGGCCTTGTGATGTCTTCACTGTGGGTAGAGCTAACCGCTCAGGGCTCCTTGATCGACTGGCTGCACGTACTGTAGATGGTCAGGTGAAATAATGCACTGTGTATTTTCACTGTGTTCTAGAGCCGCCCTCTCAGTCTGAGGCGCCGTTACTGTCTCGCAGTCCCGCATGTCACCTCTGAACTGAGTGCCAGTCGCCAGGTGTCTGTGCTAGGAGAGCCTTTGATCAATGGGGGGAAGCTCGGAGTGAGAAATGTATCAGCTCTTAGGGAGAGACTGGCCATTCAGTGCAAACTTAAGATCGGTGTGGTTCCTGATATCTGTCGTCCCACACCCACTCTCTGGCACGAGATGTTTTGGTTGTTGGCAAGCATGTCAACAAAAGATTTCATGCCCCCTGTGGTGAGTGGAGTGCTGCTCTGCAGGTGATTACATTGCTGCCACTTAGCTGACGAAAACTGACACATGCTGTAACTGTACAGGGCAGCTGCAAAGGACACCTTAAATCTAAGTTCACTGGGTGGGTGCTGGGTCTTAAGCCTTGTTCCTTACTTTGGAGTGAGAAATGGCCCTTGGTCCTTATTCCTAAAGCATACAAGACCAGTGGTGAGCAGGAAGGGACAGCACCATCACACACCGCAAGAGCCGCATCGCTGATCTGAATGCATGTGAACTGGCCAAGGCTAGTGTAGACATCCGCTCCACCACTGGAGAACATACTGAACATACTGCAGCTTCCAGCACATCACCTCACACTGGCCTGTCATGTACAGTAAAAAAAATCAGGGCGAAGCTGCAAAAGCCGGGCTGATAAACCATCTGATAAAGATGGAGTTGAAAATTATTTGAAAAAACTGATAACTCGGTGGAAAGAGAAAGTCATGTTTCTTTACAATCACGACGCATCACTGACAAATCATCTCTTTTGTTTGTGTCATTATTTCGTTTGGCAGAGTTTCTCAGACTTACTCAGACAGCGACTAGTGAGCAGGAAGGGCTTCTTTTACATCACGATACACAACTCATGGTGAGACCAGCGGTTTCTCATCTGGCAACCGTACTGTACCGTACTTTCACAAAGTTCCCGATTATCCCAATTCAAAATTTGGAAAATTTTCCGTTTCCGTTAATGAACTTATTTTTTTGCGAGATTTAATAACCGGTCTGAAGAAATTAGGACTGCAGTTCCCTTTTGCTTCCCTCTCTGACTTCGCACACTGGCAGCCTCTCTCTGTGTAGATCCTGACCTGTTCCATTCATGACTATACACCAGCTTCTGCTCTCTCCTTTCCTCATGTTTGTGTCTGTGTGTGCCCTGCGATTGACCGGAGTCCTGCCCAGGGTGTACTCTGCCTTGCGCCTGTCGCCTGCCAGGATAGGCTCCTGCTCCCTCATGATCCTGAATTGAAATAAGCAGTTAGAAAGTGGAATGTATTCACCCACTGGTGGCATTTCATGTTGTACAGGTGGGAAGTTTCCTTATCCAAATCACAGAGACTGATTGGGCCAGAGTGAAGCCTGGTTTCTTTGGGTGTGAAGAAGGTTACAACTAGACTAGCTATGAAGAAACTTATATATCTTCACAGGGAGAAAAGGAAAACTGACAGGAATTGGGAAAAAAGATATTCCTTTTCTTTAAAATTCAGTGGAAATGCAGAGGTCCTTTGCTGTATACATATATAAAGAAGATTGTTGAACTTAGTCTAGGACCCCGTGACCGGACAAGAAGTTGAACAAAGACAGTACTGTGTGTGATGAAGTGAGAGACCACAAGGTCAGACAACAATTACCCAAACGTAAAGCAGTAGGACGGGTCAGAGAGAAGGACAACCTTACAATCCTCCAAGGAGGCTTGAAGGCAAGCAGATGTCAGACAATCAAAACGTATGTGTCTGTGCACCCTCTAAACAGATCGGGAATGCGTCAATATTATTGTTGAGAGCAGACTAAATGAACGCTTGAGGAAAACTATGAAACAACCACCTTTTTGTAGGAAAAAGACTCGGTAGCTTCCTACTGTAGTGCTTCTGTTTTCGGATACGACGGGATTAACACATTAATGTGAGGAAATGTGTTTCACACCTCATTAAATAAAATACATCTGGGCAGATATACAGATTGTAGGTTTAAACATAGGTTCCGCTGATATTTTATTATTTGTAGTGTCAAAAACAGCAACATACGGAGATGTATAGCAATTATTGGATATTCAGTATTTTGGAAAGATAGTAGTGAATGCGATAGAGAGATGAAATGTGTATACAGTGTGACTTCCTAGCTGAGAGAACGGCAGTCTATCCAAGGATCCAACTTTCCTCCTGAACTCTGTTACAATCTCCATTAATTGCCAATAATTAAGAAGGAACACTGGAAGAGGGAAATGGGGTGTGCACCGTTGTGCTTGTGCAATCTTTTATTGAAGCAAAGCAATGCACTCTGTAAAATGATTCTATACATCCTTACTCTTTTCCCATTACACTTATTGTAATGGTGTCATGGTGTGAAAATGCATACAGTACATGGAAAGCAAAGTAACAAAATATGGTTAATTTGAAGAACTATGGTAGGAAGACTATAAAGAGTGACTTACAGCACAACAAAGAAAGCTTTACCAGTGCTAATGTTTATGTCTTCATCCATGTATGTCTGACTGAAGTTCTATCTACTGTACATTTTGTTCAGAGAACGTCCCTCTTTTTTAAAATCACTTCTGTAACTAATCAGGGGAAAGTAAATGGTCATCTTAATTTTGATAGATATCAGTTTTATTGGTTGACAGTATAATTGTCTCCGTATGCTGGTTCTTTCTTCGCTTAGCTCCCCTGAGTCAAACCCAGGAAACTTTTTTTCTTCTGCCATATGCGATAATATCCTGTCCTTGTTAGTACCTAGTATTTTGCTCAAGAAACCTCTCACATCTGCTTGTGTAATACAGTCACTTCTTTGTTTCATAGGCACTCAAAGTAATGTTTATTGACATTCACTGGGTACTAGTAGGATATTGAAAAGCAATGTATAAAACATTCCATTGTGTATTATAGACTATAAATACATATGAAGGAATAGTTTTCTGAGAAATATAAAACCATTTCAACACTGACACAACCACTTAATTTTCATATTTCCCATTTCCCATCCATTCCTGATTCACATCATTTCCCCCTTTGTTTTCCCCTGGTCAGAAATCGCTTTTACTACAGTAGTTTTGTACGTTGGTGAATCGTTTTTCCCTTTGATTCAATGAAATTTTTGCCAATAGCAGTGAAAAGAGGTAATGTCACGCTTGCTGACAAACAGATTGTTTGAAAATTGCATCATCTTCAAGGAATTTCAATCAATGCTTGATTTCAGCTAACCTCTTTCTACTATGAGTACAGTCTGTAGGGACGTCCCCTGTGTACAACTTGCTTGTTTATACAACTTGGAGGAGCTCCATTTATTTGAGGGAGTAGATGTCTTTCAATGAGATGATGAGTTGGTAGAAAATAAGTTTTTCACTGTGAAGCTGAGACAGGATTTCAAAGAAAGCATTAGAAAAACTGGAGTCGTAGAATTAAAATACTTTGCCTGATGAGAAACAAAATGGTAGTTTTACTCAGTGTAAGGGAAAGTCACTTTTAAAAGTAATCCATTTCAATAACCCGTATAAACAATAGTTTTTGTAAATTGTAACAAAATGTACTGTAAGTGAAAATAATTTTAAAAAGCCAGTTATAGTGATCTATACAGTGTGTATAGATATTGTATATAGCAATACATTTCCTCTTACAAAATTGCCCACTTCTTATTATTTTTTAAATTTAATCCCTCACACAAGTAGCTTTCCCCATCAATGGCCACATGTTAAGATCAAGTGCATTTCAAAATTACAGGAGTTTCCTCTAATGGTTTCCCTAAAAGAGAAAGGAATGCCACTGGCCACACAGTGCAGAAGATCAATCTTATCTTTCAGATTGTTTTACTTGGGAGCCAAAGTCTGCATTCCACATGCTGTAGGCTAAAGAAAATGATATTTCATTATGGCTCTTAGAGAAAGTAAATAATAAGGTAAAAAGGCCACACATTGGATAGGTAGTAATAATATAGTTTTTTCCTTTGTGGTAGCAAAAGAGATGTTTTGAAGATATGTTGTGTTTCTCTTGCACTGCAAATAAACAAAACAACTTCGTTTTCCAGTTATTTCAATGTCGCATTTTTGTAAACTACAAGACAGTCTATAACAAACAAAATCAGAATAAGAGTGTGAAGTGAAACATAATTTGAACTATAATGCACTGCCCTGATCTAGTGTGGGCTCTGTGGCTATGAAAAGGCTTATTGCTGCTTCTTTCACTTTAGTGACTTTTCATTTCTGTGCGCCTCATCCTGACAGATAACACATAGCAGCAGTATGTTTTTATAATGATTCAATTATTATTTTTTGCACATTCTGTGACCTAGTTTCATTTCTTCATTGTAGCATTCATGGATGTCAGCCATTACTTTCTGATTCAGCAGTCTTAAAATGCCCTTATCAAAATCTTCTGGGTACTGGTGATGAATGCTCCAGAGACTGATCTCAAATACGTGCAGCCAATAAGAAATGAAGAAATGCTGCTGCTTTTATGAGGATTGTGAGACCAAAATGCATAATTTTTGTTTGTTATTACAGCATATCATTAAAAATACTGACTGAGCAAAATAAGTTATTATAATAATAAAACACTCTACGTGTTTTTCATCTACAGAGAAAAATTCCAAACATATTTAAACAACGAAGTCTATTCTTGTTATGAAGTTGACTTTAAGTGTTCCACTTCTTTAGGATGGTCAGGAAATAAATAATTAACCTAATGCCTGCCATAAAAGGAAACAAAAATATTACTCGGACTAGAAGAAAGAATATGAGCTGTGACAGTGGTTACAAGTGGTTGCATGGCAGTGAACTCAAAAGGTTTTTCTTGAAGAGATTTTTCATGCAATCACTGTTCTTATTTGTGGTCTAACTATGCACCTGTAAAAAATGTTTTGCCACTCACAGTGATCCAGTAATGCTTCTTTCTCATCTAGTTACTGACATGGGACATACCGCACTGTTGGGTCAATGGGACCCTAAAACCAAGACTGAATCAATGTAGTGGAAACACATTTTTAATCTCCCCAAGAACATTGACCTCACTGTCTCAGCTGCAAGGTTATGGGCAGTCTGCACTTTCTGGCTTCAACAAGTCACACTGCTAATTGATTATGCAAAGAGCAGCAATCTGATCAATGTCAATTTGACCTGTTAGCACAAATGCAAAAACTCATCCATGAAAAGTGATGGGCAATGATGACATATCCTACTGGAAAATAATAGGACATTTCAAAGGGTGTGGTTGCTTAGGCAAGTATTTCCTTATGATTTTTTTGAAAAAACAGACTGCTATGTGGGCCAGCTTTTAAAGCCTGCCTTCTGTAGTACATGTTTTCTAATTCTGACTTCTTGAAATCTGCTGTTGACAGGTAGTTAAAGCAACTGTCAAAATGTTCCTGTTATATAGTTATATCCCTTCCAATTATAAGGGAATTTACAGGAAAATTGCTGGTTTCAAAGGGAAGTATTTGTATATAAAGACAAAGCAGACTTAGATGCAGAGTTTATTACACTGAGAAAAAAAGTCAGCCAATTTTATGTCTTCTTGTTGCATTCAAAATAATGTTAATGCTCCACATTCTACTTCTTGAATTAGATGAAAGTAGATCTTTCTCATCCAGCAGGGACAATCACTAACCAGCCATTTCAAAGAGAAACTAATGGCAATATTTCATTACATTCCTGTGAAACAGGGCAAAAGTTGATAAGACTGTATGCCTCCAATCAGTGTCATTTCTACATTGGTGACAGCACCATTTCACTACATAACCTAAAAAAGATAGGCACAGAAGAATTAAATTCTAAATGTAAAGAAAGCAAGGTTTTATTCAGAGTAACATGCAACAATTTAAGAGGCTATGCTTACTTTATTTTAATCTTGTACTGTACTTCATGAAACATCAGTAGGAAACAAGCTGTCACTTGGTATGAGCATTTGGGGATTGAGTACGAGATGGCCAGTTGCTCGGACAGCTGTGTCTGGGTCACGTGACTTGCTCTACATTATGTCATGCAATCTGCCATTTGCACCAGAGCAATAGACTGCGCAAGAAGAAACTTCTTAATCTTTCATACTGGCAGTCAGTCTTTGAGATCCCAACATAATGCCACAAACTTCAGTTTAAAATATTAGCATTGTATTGTTGTGTGTTTGGATCATTTCACCAAGCGGTTATTTTTTTCTAGATTAAATGTCAAAGTGCAATATTTATTAAATAGTTCATTTACCTGAGACACTGTACAATGAACATTCTTTTTTCACACCCTGGCATTTGTTGCTGTTCCAACTATTATTAACTACTTAGTGTAACCTGTTATTTCTCTTGTAGCTTGTAGCCTTGTAGCCTGACTGAGGCTGTTATAATTATATCCTTTTCTGATGTAATGTTTAATGAATGTTGCTATAAACTGAATTTAAATGAAACACTTTTTTGTTGTTCTTCTACTCATAAAACAAACAATAAATGCACCAAAAATGCATTTGTCTTTCACAAACTGGCTTAGTAAAGGCTATCTTGGTAGAGCTGAGAGATCATTTGTACAACATACAACAATATTCATTTTGATGCACTGCGTTGTGTAAATCAAAAACAAACTCCACATGCAAAATTAATCTATAAACTGCCACAAGTGATTCTTGTCTCAGTGTTTGGAAAGATGGCTGTGCTTCATTACATTTTCAGTGTGCTGCTTTTCCTTAAGGACAAAGGAGTACAATCAGCACGGCCTTAAATGTTTTATGTTCATAGCCCAAATTATCTTGCATTGCTCTCCAAGCACTGGGGCAGACAAGGCTGTAAGACCAAACACTAAAAACAGTCATCGGTCATGACAAAATATGAAAGGCAATATTTCTAGATCTGTATGATGTTATAACACCTTTCTTTTACATTATTATTTATGTACAGTATATACTCTACAGTGTTTTGTATCTTCATATGGTCAAACTGGTAACTAGAAAAAAAAATACCCGCACCTCCCCAGAATGAAAATGATATTTTTTTACCTCTTAGGGAAAAGCTTATGAAAAGCTATCGATGTTGGCCACACTACTCCCTGCTCTTCCTCTCTAGTACGTGACCAATAGATTATCGTAAAAGGTTCACAAGGAGAATGGGGTGCTTCAAAACTGTATTAACTGCCTCACATGGGACTTGTAACTCTAAAGTTGTGGGATCAAATCCCAGTTGGACCACTGCTCTTAAAATCTTAAAACCTGGTGAGTATCCATTTAACCAGTATACCCCAGACTGCTGGATTAATGGACACTCGGCAGGTCCCACTGTTTGTGAGAATTTGTTCTCAGTTCCCTTAAAGTATATGATTAAAAAGGATGATGATTTTGACACACTGTGGGGTGGGTTGTTCAGGGTGTGACCTTACTTTAACACCAATTTGTGCAATTTGCCTGAAGTGAAAACAACTGTTCCTTTATTTCCTTCACAGTGAATCACACATAGGATTATTTTTAATATTGTTCAGGATAAGGAATAACTTCCTTTTGATTAACTAATAATTCTACAAACTGTTGTGTAGAGCTCACACACACGTTTGTTTGACATAATAATTAATTCAGCAGCCACATCCTATTTTATGGAATTCACCAGTAAATAAAAATATATATACTCTTTCTCTTGAAAAAGACTACCCGGGTCTTATTCTTATTCTTATTCTTATTCTTATTCTTATTCTTATTCTTATTCTTATTCTTATTCTTATTCTTATTCTTATTCTTATTCTTATTCTTATTCTTATTCTTATTCTTATTCTTATTCTTATTCTTATTCTTATTCTTGTTGTTGTTGTTTTTTTAGGTTCACTCTGTCATGAAAAACATGAACCTCCATCAGGGAATGTGAACCACACAGCTGTTAGATCTTTTTTCCGATCAAAGATTACCTTTGTTAAAAGCCTCAATATAAAAGCCATCTAATCAGCATGCCCTGTAGAGCAATTTCAATCTGAACAGTCTGAAATATTACAATCGTAACCAGGCTGTTAAAAAATGGATACCAGATGGAAACAGGTTCAGGCTGCAGTACTGCCTGTATCTGTCCTTGGCCCTCTCGATCACCTCCTCCACCCCAAAAAAACCCACAAAAACATCTTTTCACGTCATTTTGCAAAATGATGGTTTAATATTGATTTATTAAGACGGCAAAAAACATGTGTTCTTCAAACAACGTTATCAGTTATTACAACATTTGGTAGAAACTTTCACATTTTCCTTTGGGCATTTTTACATACAGTACAGTATGTTTTGCACTGGATTGAGAAAGTTAATTTCCCCTTATTTTAACCCTTTCAAAGTGCAAGAAAATCAAACTGTTAGGACTTCAGGTTTGACAGTTTTAATTAGTTTCTCTAACCATGTTTAAGCAAAGTTTCTTTCTTTTGTTGACACAATAAGACACATTTTAATCATACAATGAGAAGTATGTTGGTTTTTATTTTCATTTGACAGAGTTAAGCTGCTCCGAAAGATACTTACTGTATATCTTATCTGACATCTGCTTTGACTTACAAATGATTTGTGCAGTATAAACATACAGTACAACCATTATGTTTTGGGAGTACATTCAATATGGATTGTAGGCAGGGCGGGGGTGTTAACCCTGGTGTGCCAGTGAAATTCCACAAAAAAACTAAAATAATTCAGTGTAAAGTTTAAATCAGAGAAAGCTACAGTATGTTAAGCATATACACTAGATCAGATCTCGGTTAGAATATTGCAGCAATATTGGTGAACATGTTACAAGAAAGATAAGACTACTTTGGAATTAAAAGGAGTGACCAGCTATCTTCTTGGGTTTTAAGGAATGTCCTACACTCATGGATGTAAAGAGCAGAATATTTCTATAGCATTTTTGAGAAGAGAAGGCTGTGAGGGATCCTCATGGGAGTCTGAGTCAAGCATTCAAAATAGTCCTCAAAGGCACTGATATAGTCAACTCAATGGACATCTACAGATTCACCAGTGAAACATGAACCAGTCGACAGAAATGGAATGTAAGGAGAAGTTTATTTAAACTAAGAATAGAAGGCAACGTTTTACACAAAGTGTTGTGGGAGTGTGGAATAAGCTACTCAGCCACTGGATTTTTTCTTTCTAGTTATTAGTATTAATCTACCCTCTTCTTGTTACTTTATCATAGGTTGTTAATATTGTCAAATATAGAAAACTTTTTAGAAAGGTTTTGTTAATCAAATTATAGTGGTGATTCATATTAAACTATGCACATTAATATTTCACTGGAAGAGGCTTGGGCTTGTTGGGTATAGGACTTCGCTGGGAACCCCATGTGTGAATAGCGTGATTGTGTTCCTTGTGGGTCCACTTGTTCGACATCCTCTAAGGGCTGAAGAGATCAATCCTCCTGACCTGATGAGTCACTTCAACAGCTGTTCCCTCACGGGCTGAAAATGGAAGAAAAGTCCAGGGCAGTGAGATACTCCTACCGGCATCAGGTTCAGGTTACCTGGGGACTCAATGATCAGAGTGCTGCCAGGAGCTGGAAAGGGGAGAATTCAGAGGTTAGCAGAAGGAATCCCCTGATTCAGAAAGAGTCGATTCAAAAGTTACTGCCTCATGACTGGGAGCTGGGCCCCCAAAGGGACTGAGAGAGATGGAGAATTTGTGAGTATCTCAAATAAGTTGGAAAATGCAGGCGGGGCTAAGGATAGTGTGGCCTAGGGCCACCCCTGGCTCACGCAGTGAGAGCCTCACTACCCCCCCTCCAGGCCCAACTCTTTTGTCCAACACCCATGAAGACAAGCTGCCTGTGCTTCTAAAGTTCCCTACACTCTGCCTGTGAAGCAGCTTCAGCTCTGGGCTTTGACTGGGAGTGTTCCCTGCAGCCGTGCTGACTCAGGGCTTCAGGTGTGGAAAAGAGACTAAGGACGAGTTTCTTAGTCAGCCGTTCCTAGCAGATGTCTCCCCCGGTTGATCCGAAATGGAGCCTGTGTATCCGATTCCGTTCGCACCTGGGCGCTTCTGTCGGAGTGAGGAACCTGGGAGACAGAGCTGAAAGCGCACGCCTGGCCTGGCCTCGGAGGAGACCCCCGTTAGGGTACGTGCCTTGAATCACTGGCTCCTGGGCCCTCCGACTGGATCACCGAGAGGGGGTTTCCTACCTGACCTCAGTACAGAGAACCCTTCGGGGAGAAGTACAGCTATGATCCCTGGTGGTTCTTGCTCTGTGCAAGCTTGTCGACCTGCACGCCGGGCTACTCGAGTGGGCTACACCCCCAAGACCCTTGCAGTCTCTTTTTATTTGGGGAGCTTGCCAGTCGGTTCCGTTCCCCAGCCGAGGCTCCCTGATTCTGAACGACAGACTATGTTGAGCTGTTTGTACAGGGCTGGTACTGTGCCATGCCAGCCTTTCCCTTTTATTCGTTTTTTTCACCAGGGATACAGTGAGCCAGACTCTCACTGGACTGCTGCGCCTCACCTGTCCTTTTCTTTCCTGACCGACTGGAGCAATGCTTGCTCAGCCGGCCAGTTCTTTATTATAGAATTATTCCTTTCTCTATTTCATTTCTGACCGGCCTGGACAGATTAAGCCCCGCCGGACAGAAATTCATTAGTCTATTATCACCTCCTTTCATTCCACCTTCCCTCCATCCCGGAGCGCTTGAGCCCAAACCATCCGGGTGTCTTCAGGTGTTCTGGCACTCTCTGTTCTCTTGTGCTTGGCTTCTGATTAATCAGCACTGGCCAGGAAGTAGGTAACAGGAGGTAGGTAAAGTATGCTGTAACAGGAAGATGCTGTAACAGGAAATAGGTAAGGTATTCTGTCAGAGCGGAACAAAAAAGTGCACAGATGGTGCAGATGCTGCTGACTTAACAGGTTAGAGAGGCAGAATGTACCTTGAATATCCGATGCTTTTCAGAATAAGAGATGATAGTAATTCGGAGGCTTGAACAGTGGAGGGAGCTGTGGAAGACATTGGGATGTGGAATTTGGATTCTCAGATCCAGATGAGGTGATGATACAGCAGTGGAAACGGGGGGGGATAATGTTCCACGAAGACTATGGGCCCACAATTAACGAACAGATGAAACGACTTCCATTTGCATCTGTCTCTGAATCTACAATGTTTCTTTGCTATGTAGTACATGGAGCGATTCAAATCCTGATGCCTGAGAGGGCTGATAGAGCCCCGCATGTCTCTGAAAATAAAGAAGGCTAATACAAACTCGCTGAGAGTTCAACTTTAAGAAAGACTTTGGATTGTGGGATTTGAGAGTGACAGCAAGGGTACGGCAGTCTGGTATGCAGTGGATGATAAATTCGAAAGGAGCTAGCTAGGATGCGACTCACATCCTCACCTTCAATGCTAGGGCGGTGCAAATGAGGAACGAGGGGGTGAGTGGCGGTTACTGCCTGAGACCTTAAGTTACCACGCTACTGAGAGTGAAGCTGGGGGAGGGGACTGGGGCTGGAGGCGGGGCTGAGGTGAAACAATTTCCTGTTTATCCAAACTAGAATTGAGGCCTGCAATGGAGCCGGTGAGTAGTTCAAACATCGGAGTAAAGTGTTGAGAGGCTAAGTTCGAAGGGAACCCCAGTGGCTCCTCGAAAGGAGGATGAAGCGTGATGTTGCCAAATGGGGCTTCTCCGTGACAAAGGAACGCTGGAAGGGACTTTGGGCCCCTGTTCAGGGACCAAAGTGGAAATCCCCATTCCCTGAGCTCCTGTTCCGCAGTTTAATGAGTCGGGACAGGGAAATAGCACGGACAATAGCAAGTGGTAGGGCTTGGAGAGACTCTTATTGTGTTGCACTGACTGATGATGGGCAATCACCTCTTTTAGAACGTTTTTATTTGATGTTAGTTTAGTAATTTGTTATAATGTGTGCCTATTGTGAAAAGTGTTTTGTGAAATAAAGTTGATGTTGATAGAAAAACAAATCCCAGTAGCTCCGGGGCAAGAGAGGAAGAGAGAACGTTCTGTTTTACGCGGGAGGCGTAAAATCGATCGGTTGATCGATTGATCGGTGGATCGGTGGAGCCGTTTCTGACAGAGCGGGTTTCTGCTGCAAAGTTCTGGGTCTGCTGAAAGGGAGTCTCAGAGTTCAGGAAAGGGCCTGGATGAAGGAAGGGTAATGGATTTAAAAAAAGATTGCAGGAGCTTGGTAAGAGGCCAGTTTTTGCAGTGAAGCTGAGCCAGCATATCCTGGGAAGTGCAGTGCCAGTTGGGACAGTGCAAGCCGGGCAGGGACTGCATGAAAGAAATTGCAGAGCATTGTTGCAGTGCACAGGCTGGAAAAAAGCAGGAGGAACTATCTTAGGAGTCTTCGGAGGATGGCAGAGAATTTCGCAGGTTGGCCGCAGTAGTCTTAGAGCGAAATAAACTAAAAACGTTCTGAGCTACAAATAATAGGATATTAATAATTATTTATTTGACTATGGAGACAGGCAAGTTGCATACTGTGAAGGTGTCTCAAGGACGATTTCTGCTCAGTACTTTTTAATTAAAAACTCTGAGAAAACAAGGTTTCAGTATGGCCCCACATTCGACTGACCCCAGGGTGAAGCAGAGAGAGAGAGCTGCAGTGGATATGAATATAGAAGACATATATGGCAAATGCAGAATAAGGGGAGGGATGAATCTCCTTAGCTGTAGTTGTATTGCAACAATCCTGGAAAATTCTGGCAGAAGATTCTGATTTGCTCCGCTTTCCACTGAAGATGGGGTTCAATAGAACAAACCAGCTGAGCACTGAAAACCCAGTGGTTTCAGTGGTCTTGAGCTGGCTGGATTATCTGTTTGACAATGCCAACTTTCTTCCAGTAGCACTCCTGCTGAAAAAAAAACTTTTTTGGTCATGTGCAATAGGTCCAGGGAATGATTGTCTTCACTGTAAGAGGAAGGGCTGAGGTCTACAGACTGTATCTTTACCAGTATCATTACAGAAAGAACAGGAACTAAAGAGGCACCACCTTTAGCGATAAGAGATGTTTCTGGGTTTGCCCAACACTGGTAAAGATGTCCTCCAAATGTTTCTGAGGATTATTTTAAAAGGAGAAAGAGTAAAAAATAAGCAGGGAGAATATTAATATACTTTTCAACATTTATGTGTTTGGTGTAATAATTGAACTTCACATTAGTCAGCTATAAGGGTGTATTCACTTTTGTGTGTAACTTTTAAGTGTGTGAAAGACATTTTCCTTTTTGTTACAATAGTATAGTCGTGAAAATAACTGTGGAAGTTTTATAAAAGCTACATTTAAACTAATTGTTTAATAAATTAAATATTTCATTTTACATTTTGATTAGGATTACTTATGTACTGTACACTCCCTTATTACCTATATGCAAGATTGTTTATTATTAAGACAGGTTGTAATATTGATCTCTGATCTTAAACATGGAGTCACATTAATCATTCTATAATATTCAGAACTGTATGCAAAGTTACAGAGCATTGAGGGGCAGGATAAAAGAACACATTGATTCTTCACTCTGTAACATTGAAAGATTATCAAAATAATGTTATTGAAGCCACACAGAACTAAAATGGCAGTGATGATTGACTTTTGTGACATATTTAATGCCCTTTTCAGTCCCATAAATATATGTAAATCCCTTGAAGTCCCTATTGCAAACCACATGAAAACAATTTTCCTGACATATTAACATCTCTAGCAAACCACAATTTACTCTTGCTCTTTAAAGAAAGAAATTATTACAATTTTAACCAGCCCCTTTATCATTTAAAGCAATCGCTGTCAACACATAAAACATTTGCTGAACACATGTTGGTTGCCATAGCAGCAAATGTTTTCTTCAAACATATGTACACAAAAGTGGTGAGTGATGTCAATGTTGATGTGTATTTCTACGTTAAACTTTCAAGAAAATATTTATGAGATCTTGAGAGATTCATTTCGAAGACCACGAGCACATGCAGAACATTTTCCTCCAAATGTTTCCTTTTGTCCCTCTGCACTTCCTTTGTTGCACAGCTCTACTTTTTCGTGTTCTCTACAGCATTGTTTGCTTTATGCTAACAGATGTATTCAAGATATAAGAAGAGATATATTTATTATATCCGATGTATTCAATATTTATATACATAAATAAAGATTCTAGCCTGAATAATACACAAATTAAACTATGCAACAATAATCCTGCTATTTTATTTTGATCAACAGACATGCTAGCATTAGCAGACAATAACCTTTTCTTGAGCAAAACAAGTACAAAACTTTTCTTTTTCCTCACGGTAAAGAGTATGAAAAGGACTGAAGGAAATTCTGTACAAAGTATTGTACTGAATAAAAATTCCAATTAATCTTCTGGAAAACTGAGCCACAGATTTTACTTGATTGATTGATTTTAAGAACCGTCAATAAAATAAATGACATGCAGTTAAAAATATTTTCCAAAATATATTAATTAATTATATCTATATAATGAAAGGAAGAAGTAATACTGTAGGTTTATTCCATGCTGAAAAGAGAAGAAAGAAAACACACCGTTTCGGCTGTGGAACCTTCTTCAGGTGTAAGAAAGATAGGGCAGTCATAAACTCAATGCAATAATGAAAGATGGATTTTACACTTTCTTCTTAACTTTCAATGAATGCAAAGCACCAAATGTACAGTGCCTTTAGAAAGTATTAAGACCCTTTGAGTGTTCAAATGTTGCCAGATTACAAATGATACTTTGTTCCAATCAGTACTTTTATTGCAAACCCATGTGCTCAAACAGAAATTTTTAAAACACAAATTAGTTATCTGTCGACAGAGATCTTAAAGAAAGTCAAAAATTGAAATATGCTGCTTGCATTAGCATTCAGACCCCTGTGCGCTCGCAGCTGTAAGGTTACACTAGCTGGGATATAATTGCCTCTGTCACATTTACTGGATAAAAACCCCAGTCCATTTAGGATCAATGGTAGTGAAGGCAGTGAATCTGAAAATGAAGACTAAAGAGCATTCTAAGGAAGTTAGAGATCAAGTGATCAAATGCATAGATTAGGAAAAGGGTACAACAAATTCAAAGTGTTTGGATATCCCAGTGAGCACTGTCGGCTCAATAAGCAAGAAAAAGGAGCTGCATCACTCCACCCAAACTGTATTTCCAGAAATATTTTTGTGCTTCAGCCGTTGAACCTGAAAGAGTTTGTTCCTGTTGAGAAAAGAGTATTGCAGATACAGTACAGCGAGTGGAAAAGCCTGCTCTACAATCCAGAGTTTCATGGGAAGTGATTCACTGGAGGTGTAGCCTCTGTCTTCATCAAAGGAAAACAGTGACCAAAATCAACACAACATCAGGAAGGATTATCAGCAGTGCCTGTGTATAAACAGGACAAGATAAAGTAGCAGCTTAGTTTCTTTTTTCTATGAAACAGCATTTCTTCTTCCTACAGAGAAACACAAAATTATATGTCACATGTGCTCTAGCTTATTTTGTTTTAAGTAATGTGTTTTTTTTTTGTCTTTGTAAAATACACAGAAAACTTCACATTTTTAAGAAATAACATTATTCCTGGTACAAATCATCCTACAACACAAAATCCATTTCTGGAATAAAGGTAAGTTGATTTATGTTCTTCATATAGCTTCATGTAATGAATAAACATATTACACATTCCATCTACAGTATATATATTGTATATAATGTGAAGACATTTACATTTCATCAAACTAACATACAGTGTAAAAGTCTAAAAGTCTTCAGAAACATTGATGCTTTTTACAGATGTTCTGAAAAGCAAATAATTCCTATCAATTGACACCAGAGGAAATGGTACTGTATATGTATCTAGTATGATAGAAAATATAAAAAATTGAATTGTTTTTATGATGTTAAAGTATTATGTTAAATGTCTGAATAAAATTTGCTATCCTTTTTGGAGTGAAGCAATAATCACTTCCTGAATGGAATGTAAAGCTAAACCTGTGAAGCTAAACTGTACATTTACTGTATATTAAAGAACTTCAACTTAGCGATGGGAGCAGAAAGTTAACTTTTTTCCTGCATGACCTTCACAGTGCTAAAATGATGCAGTCTTTATGCAATGGCGATGAAGCAGCAGGTATTGAAAATAAGAGATTATGAAAAACATTGCCTCTTCCATTCTGCTGTGATTGACACTGAATGTACTGTAGTTTCTTTTCACCATCAGCTACTTGTTTGTAAGAGCCCCATTAAGAAAGCAGTGGTCTGTTATTGCAAGAAGGCCTCCATGCTGGATAATACCGTTGAAAAACTGTTTGATGAGTTTTAGATATAGATTAGACTGGATTTGGGATGTTTAGATGTTTTTATATAGGATGTCATTATTTTCTCCAGTAGAGATTAAATCTGTATTTTGGTGCCCTCTGCATAGAACAATGTTCCGTGTTCATAGTGTAGTCCTATGCATATGTCCTATGGCAGTAGAATGGTTATGAGGCCTAATGTCAAATATTTTATAAACAGACTCTGTTTTTGAAATATGTCCATGGGGAGAAAGTTTGTAGAGACGACATAAACATCTCAACTGTAACACATAAAACAAAAATATCTTACAATGAATATAAAAAAATCACTTTGAAACTGAAAACACAAAGAATTGATTATTTTTAAAATACTTTCTGGAGGAAAAATGTTAATGTTCAGGTAACACCACCAGGCTAAGATACCTCATTGTGACACTATGATGTTAAACAATCAGCTACATGACAGCCATGAACCCTTTTGTTCCAGCTCAGGCTCTTAATTAACTTAATTGCTTAATTGATCTAATTATGGTTCAACTGTATATTTTATCACTGTCTTTTAAAAATATTCATTCAAATCCTGCACTGTATTCGAGGTACAGAAGTTATTTGCAATGAAAAGACATTTCATTGCCAGTAACTACTGCTGCACGCTGTATTGTTGTGCATTTGATAAATAAACTTTGATTTGATTTAACTTTATCTATTCTGGGTAAATGTGTTAAATTAAATAAATAATAGTATCAGGGGGATTTGGTTTAATTACTCTAAAAGTAATTGGGGGGCTTTAGTTTAATTATAGTAATAGTAACTGAGAGCTTGGGTTTAATGAAATCCAGAACATGCTGTTGCTCCCTGAAAACTGAGCTCAACACCGTTGCTGCTGTTGTTTTAGACAATATCTTGGGCTATTGGCTTCTACTTCTGTTAAATGTGAAATCTGTTTACATAAAATGATAGTGGTAAATTTTATTATCATTTGCATAAAATGATTTTGACATAAAGTGATAAACTTGTGGTCACCAGTTTTGTTTTATTTTGAAACCGTAGATACTACATTGCTGAGTATTAGTGCATTTTTAAGTAAACCAGAAAATGTAGTGAGTTAAGTGTAGTTTTTTCTTTATTAAGCAAATGTACCAGCACATCATAAAAACACAATAAACACCAGGCAGGGAATCACACAGTATTTCAATCATGCTTTCTGAACTGTGAATCTGAATCATGTTAATTTTGAACCAAAAATCTCACCTTGTTCGGCATGATAAAAATTATGTAATTTCTATCCAGTTATTTGCCCAATATTTTCCCATATATTATGAACTACACTGCTGATTTTACACCCAGTAAAGTGTACCTCTAGTTGTGTGCATTCACTGATAATTAATTCAGTCAATTATTTTCTCATGTTCTTCAGAAGCTTGTTATTTTCTGTAAAAATATATCACTAAATTGTTTTCACAACCTGCTATGTTTCAAATTAAGTATAATGGCATATTTAAGAATATTGTAAATATTTAGAATATACCTGTATATTATATTGAAATATAATATATACAGTATAAAATACTGAAAACTGTGTTGACATGGAAAATACAGTACAGTCACATTTAGGTCACCCCATTTTAAAAAAGATATTGCAGCTCTGGAATACGGCACGTCAGGAGTAATGCAAATAAAGACCTACAATTAAATGGAACACTGGTATTACACTAAAATAATTATGCACAGTACATGATAAATGCAATACCTTGACACCACACACTCAGCATGTCCTCCACATAAACACTAAACGCTATGGTATTGCTGGCACGATAAAACACAGTTCTCACCCCATTTGCCTTTTTAATACCACCTACTAGTGCTGCAAACATTCCTGTGAAGATTATTTCCCTGATGAGAACATTCAGATGTGTTTTCTTTTCAAAGACACTCGTTCATCTGTGCAGTTTGACAAGTGTGTTTAGTACATTTCCCCTCCAATATTCCTGCCTAGCCTCACAAAGGTTTTCATCCAAAAAAACAGCTTCTGTTCAGTGTTAATAAGTGTGAGCAGCTCATTAACACACTCCGTGCCAAGTACCAAGGATGCACAGAACATCAAAATAAAACCCCTGCCCTTCATTATGAATATTTGACTAACATTGCATCAGAGACTACATAAACTCCCTTTCTTCTGCTGAATTTCAGAGTATTATTATTTCTGTACACAACCTGGAGGATTACTGATCTGGAAGATTGTGTTTAGAAGAGTCTTGTGGAGTAATACACACATTCACACATTAATTATTTCACCTGTATTTTTTATCCTATCAACTGCGCTCAAGATACTGTATGCTTATCCTGTTCTGATAACATTGTCAGCATCTTCACCTTTACAGCACCTAATCTAAACTCTTTGCATGTGAGGTTTTCCAGGATACAAAGGCCTGAATTCAAGATTCACTTTGCTGTACTCTTCAGTGCCCCACTAAAAAGGTTAGTGGTATAAAATGGATTAAAAACTCAACTTTTAATTTAATAACCAGATAAGTAAAAACCAAAAACAAGTAAAATATTAACAGTGCTGTCTTGTTTTGATGAAATCAGAGCTCAACCCTACAGAACAATCTTAGGTTACAACACACTTCTGACAGTGGTTTTCCATTGGGTAAAAGAAAGAAGCAACAGTCTGTCACATATCAAACAGAAAGTTGCTATAAGCCACTGGGTTAGAAATTGCAACTGGTGTATGAGTCAAAGTTCTGATTTCATCTGGCCTAGCAATGTATTGATACTGAATAAAAGCAGAGTCCCTCCCGTAATTTGAATTAAGATACATCCTGCATTGAGAATTTGGTAATCCTTGGAATTAGTGCGCGATCTGAAAAGACAGTAAGGGGTGCTTTTCATATTTTGTTATGTAGTTGAAAGTAAGAAAAATAAAACATCAGCTCAAAAAACTGATAAACAGTGAAAGATCTAATGTCACTCTTAAGTTCCTAGCTGCTAAACTATGGCAGTCTATAAGCTATCGTGTCAGTCCTTGCTTGAAAAATATGCTTCCAATTAAAAACTGCTATTAAACCTGCCAAAATGTAATACAAAATACCCTTACTGGCAGTAGAAAATAATGTTAAGGCCTGTGTATCATCTGCTTACATGTGATATAATTGGCCATGTTTGTACCGTCACAGGTCACAGATGAAAAACAGAAATAGATTTAACGTGATCCCTGTGGGACACAAACACCAAAGTGAACACAAGGAGAAAGAGGATTCACTCAAAGACAATAAATTGTGTGTATGACACATCTGAAAAGAATAATTTGAGTGTTGAGCTATAAATGGTAATACATTGGTGCAGAAGTTTCTACGGTTTATTTTATAATCAACCATATCAACATGTCAGACACAAGTCTTAAAAGATCGGTACCTACAGTAAGATAAAAATAGTGTGTTACATAGTATCATAAACAAACTCGTTTTGGTGTACTAATCTCTGAATTAATTTATATTAATATGGAAATAAAGCCCCTAGCATGATTTTATTGATTTTTAAAAAAGCAGTAATTTAGCTTGAATCTTAAACAATGTACAAAGTATGCCAACCTAAAATGGAACAGGGAAATCTTCAGATGCCAGAACTGTTCACTGGACATATTTCAAATACTGGTATGGACTTATTGCATCTGACAAAGTCTTTCAGCAAGCCTTACTTCATACCTTTGAGGCATAGGGATGAATTCACTGCATCACAGTTTCCTGTGCCTTTTATTAGCAGTACATCTGCTCCAGATAATCTCTTCAGGGAATGCTAGATGACATATCTTCAAATGCATGGGAGACCTAATACTTCTTTCTATAGAAGGATTATTTTATCTTACATAGTCTTGCTTGAAATACAGTTATTTATAAAGCAAATCAAGCACTCTATTTTGACAGATAGTGGAATGCTTACACTCTTAGAGAAGAATACTTAATCTCGTCATTGCTTGCTGAACAGTTTTAGAGAACAGTTCTCAATCGTGTCAAGTTTACTGGACATTATTATGTGCAAAACAATAGTCAATCTTGCCATTGTTGACTGGCCATGGGATGTTGATCCCATTATACTGTACATAGCCCAAGTACCTTTTCCTTCTAAGTCTTTCAGAGCCTTAATTTGGCTTGATTGCGTGAAAAGCAATGCTATCCACATCTAAATGTTTCATGCGCGCACCGGCGTGGTCTGATTTTTCCTAAGCAGGTCTCTGGTTTCGAGGCACATGAGTTAGTTCACTTCATTGCAAACAGCACTGAGAGATAACAGCAAGACTCTACAGAGCAACCTAAAAAGAACAAAATATGAAAATGCGCACGGCTACAGGTTTACAAACGCAAGAACTTCGGCTCTCTGTTTCCTAGAGACATCCCCAGGACTTTAAACCCTATCTGTGTTTGTGGGCGGCGATGTCTTTATGCAAATGCAGCCCCGAGCCTGATAGGCCGGGCTGTGCATGCAGTTGCTGCGCTTGGGCTCCCAGTGGTATCGTGTTACGATTGAAGACCGGAGAAAAAGAGAGAGAGAGAGAGGCAACGCGTTTTGTTGTAATTTAATTTTTGGTGCTGCGAGTGAGACCCTCGTGTATCTTTGTGATGTGAAGGAAAGCGTCCTGTCAGCTCTCGTCCTTTGGTAGCAGGCAGGCGAGGTGCCTATGACAATGGAAATTAAAGATTCGGGCAGCGTAATTTTGACAGCTTACCACTCTTACTCGCCATCAAGGATAGCGCTGATGGACCAAAGCTATGCGTCGCAGCTCTCTCCGAGCCCAGGACGTTCTCCTCTGAGCAGGTAAATTGTGCTTGTGGAATATACATGCATCTTTGTAATGGTTACTTCTTAAATATGCTGTAAAACACTTTCCCCCCCTCAGACTTGGCTGTCATATTCCTACTTGCCCGTGCCGGTTGCGTCAAACCAAAGTTTGTGGACACCAGCAAAGTGTTTAAAACTCTTAGATCGCCTATAAATCCGCAGTACCTGATGAAAAGGTACAGTAGATGCAAGCAGCCCCGAATAAACCGCTTTGCTTTGAATGTTAAGCACGGTGCTTTCGTTTCTTTTATTGTTACGATACTTTTTTCCCCCTAATTGTTAACCCGAAACCGCACTTACAGTGTGTATCCCTTTTGGTTTACCTTGTGTGTTTAGCCAACAACGATGTGTTTTAACAATGGAGTTCTTCAAGTATACTGTAGCTGCGATTTAGTTCTTACAGTATTTTCAGCTGATGACCTCCACTAATTACAAGTCACTTATACTGTACGTCTTCGGTGCCCCGAAAGTTCAATGTTAGATTAACTTTTGTCTTATTTAATAACTTACTGCAACTATTATAGTAAAATACAATAATTTTGAAAGAAATAATTTGATGCAGTGATTTCGACATTTGCCATAACAGTGGCACTCATGCCATTTGGATTATCTGAGACTTCAAAAAAATTGACATGCTCGGCCATTGGAGTGCGTTCTGTTGTACAGGATGGTTTGGCTTTCTGGCGTTTGTGTGCTTGAAACATAATTGTATTGAAAATGCAGAATGAATGACCTTGCTGTTCCTTCACCCAGACAGTGCAAACCCTTAACCTCTCTGACAATTGGCTTGCAAAAAATACTGTGGTTGATGAATGACTGTACCATGTGGTCTCTTCAGATGTGTTCTTGTGTTTACACAGCAGCCTCTGAGCGTTCTGAGCTCTGTAGTAGACTCTTAAGGCGTTTAAGGGAATATTTCAAAATTATTTTACAACCAATTGTCATCCATGTGAGTAAAGTATCTCTGTGAATATTTTGTCACTTTTTATTTTTGGAAAGAAAAACAAAATCTTATCAGTGTACACAGATGCAGATTTCACATTGTCTCATTTCATATTCTGCCTTTCACATGTTTAAGCGAATGTACTATTAAAAAACATCTCAGGAATGCATGGAAGGTTGTCTATGAGAGGTGGCTAGCAGCTAAGGGATCAGATGATCTCTTCCATCCAGGACTTCCACAAACCTTGTGTTTAAAAACGTCTCTCCACTAGTCTTAGTTTTAAGTGCATTTTCTGGAGCTTCCACTTGTGTCACCCTTTTCATGTTGCACTGTTGTTTTTTAAAAAAATACTGTATAATACTTTAGTTTATAAGCTCAAAACTGAAATGATTAGGTTCTTATTTCCTGTTGGTATAGCACATTTCATTGAGTTTAGGTTCCATCTGGCCACTCTTCTCTGAACTGATTTCAGAGCAGGCAGTAATGTTTTTTTTTTTTAAGGTAGTGATAAATATTAATATACAGATTTCAAAACTAGACTTTGCAAGTGGATTATACACAGTTTGAAATGAGGCTTTAACATAATGCTGTCCCGTTATTTAAATTCTGAATTTAAACTCTATATTCTGATTCTGTTGGCCTTGCTTCCCCACAGTGTGTAGTATTAGGAAAATGATGTGTCAACATAAACCCAGCCAAACCAAACTATAAACCTACAGTACAGTAAGCCTTTTTCACGCATATCTTATTCAAGCATACTTTTTCCCATTTTATAGTTTTGGTTTATGGTTTAACTGCATACATGCAACATTCTGTTTACGACAAATGTTATCTGTCAGGTGTTTGTAAACCCTTGAATTTAATCACTTTAATTTTGCCAATCCTTACATTTTAGCATTTGCAAACTTAGTTTATTAAATATGCCAGAAATATCATATATATTTCATATAAGCAGTACATAAAATGGTACTACATAGACATTAGTCAAAACCTGGTGTTCTTTTAGTTTGTGTTTTTCTTTTCATTTTGTACTGTGTAGCTCAGCCCATATCACAGGCACAATATTGACTAACATTCATATACAGACTTACAGAATGTGTATCGATCTCTGTGGCTTTAGAGGTTCCTAAAATATCCTTCTAAATTAAAATGCATTTCTTAAGGTGTCAACGTGGGAAGGAAAAAGCCTTTGAACTTTTATTGCCGAATACTGTTAACAAGTGGAATATGAAATAAGAACACATTTTTTTATTTTGTTTGTTTCTGTCACAAAAAATGAACGTGTCGATAGTGCAGAGTTAAACTGAACCAACTTATGAATCTTACTAAATATTAAGCTTTCACTCTCACAAGCCATAGCATGCATTTAGAGCCTCTATTCTAGATTTTAATTCCTAGCGTCCTGCTAATTTTCTTCAGTTGCTGTATAAGCCTGTATATGTTGTGTATCAGAGGTAAAGGAAAGTATTAGAATAGACCTAGAATGAGGGTGGTGGGTGACGTGTTTAGACTGCTATTTTTTTTACAACAGTTGAAATCCGAGGAGGTTTCTCTGTTTTTTTTTCATCAAGTGCCCCTGGTGGAGTCCCCTGGTGTCCTTCCATGCACAACGGATGAAAAACATCTGGCCCCCAGCCCTTTGATCACTTTTGTTTTTGCTTAGAGCCTGCCATTTTGGACAGTTGCCTTGTCCATTATCTGCCATTAGTCACAG
This sequence comes from Lepisosteus platostomus, assembly GCF_059453375.1. Taxonomy (NCBI): domain Eukaryota; kingdom Metazoa; phylum Chordata; class Actinopteri; order Semionotiformes; family Lepisosteidae; genus Lepisosteus; species Lepisosteus platostomus. The sequence continues at coordinate 4,528,343 of NC_142618.1, read as the reverse complement.
GTTGAAGTTACCCACAAAATGTCAGGGTCAGTCAGAGCGAGAGTTGGGTGAAAGCGTCTTGTGTGGTTTTTGGAATGCTGGCTAAATGAGGAGTAATTGATGCCCGCTTTGAATATTTAGAATTTGGAGGACATATGTGGGAGTATTGTTGTTGAATTAAAAGAAGAAGTTGAGATTTTCTGCATTTTTTGCGTCTGTGTCTAATGATAATTAGAGTAAACTATTTTACATTTCCGCAGTAATGCATAGTTGTTGAAAGCTGTATATCAAACAGAATATACTATGACTTTATGCTCTTTTATTACAGGGAGTCTTCTTGCAAATTGAATCACTGAGGAGTAAATTCTGTATGCTTTGTTCTCCTATGAAAACATTATTTTGTTTAATTTCATGTAGTTTCCCCCTCATCGTGGGTCACGTTTAGGATGAATACCTCTAAACGGATCTTGGGTGGTCAGTGAAAAGATGTTTTGACTAAACTCACAAGGTCAGTGGCACACTGCACATTTCTCTAGTGAGGACACACTAGCTTACAACATATTCTAACAAGGTCATCATCACATAACAGTTGTTATCATTTCAATACAACATTAACATATTTAAGAATAATTCTTGGTCAAAATACCCTCATAAGTCATAATCAGGATGTGTTGACCTCTGTGTTCCTTTATCTCTGTAAGGAAGATCAGATCTGTCATATTCTTAAAAAATCACTAAAATAACCCGAGCTTTACTGTCCAAGTGTAAAATCGAATACTACACTCTTATTTTCATGTTATCATTCTTGTGTGTTTTGTTCACTCAAGCTGAGTTTTTAAAAAAGAACATATGCATGTTCACATACGAGTGGAGGCCATCTGGCCCATGTGACCTATTTGGGAGTTAGTAATTACTGTACGTGACCTATGGATTCGATCTAGCCATTGTTTTTGAAAGAAACCAGCACACTGGTTTCAACCACATGGCTTGGGTATCTTGTTCCAGACTCTCACAACCCTTTGGGTAAAGATGTGCCTCCTGTTCACAGTTTTAAATTCAGTCCTACACTGGAGTTTTGGAAGAGTTACAGTACATCAGTGGCTTCTGAATAACCTCTTTGGTTTTTAAGTACAGTTGGTAAGATACCGTGGGGTTCCTGGGGATTTATTTATTTGGAGTAATTCTAGTACCTGAAATACTTCCACCTGTTCTATTGCTGGTCCAACACAGAACGTTCTCCTTCTGCAGCTGGAGGCATGTTGTGGACTTCTTCCTTAGTGAACTGAGTTAAATACTAATATAGCTCTTATACCATTTCCCTTTCATTATCTAAAAGTCTCATGTTTTTCAGATCTATTTTTACTTCATCCTTGGTGCTTTTTTATGTTGTTGTAGTTATTCTTTTTGGGTTCTGCATTAAAATAAAACTTAATGGTTCATTTCTTTACTTAAGTTTTTTTAGTTGTTAGTTTTTTCTAAAACACACACAGATTGTCTGAAATGAAGTTGCCAGTCATCACAAAACATCAAGAATTACAAATATGAGCGAGTATAAAGTCAGGTAATTAACTTTCTTTTCTTGTTCGACAGAGGGCATATTGCTAGGGAGGAAAGAGGGGAAAAAAAACTTAAAAACATGTTTTCAATAGCATTATAATTAGACTGTAAAAATAATCCACCTCTCCCAATATCTCTCAAAGATTCCTCCTGGAGTCTTGGCTGATATTAGTTTCCCATCCCATAAATCTCTGTGACATTCACAGTCCAGTTTTTTTTGGTTGGGAGCACTCTTTGGAAACTGTTATGTGTTATAGCTTTCTAGTTTCTCTTGGCCATTCTGATGTCCTTTATTTTTCCTGTGCTTGTGATGCCTTGTACTCTTTTTATCTAAGGGCAGGCGAGGCTGCTACGCACTGCATTTTAACGTCTTGCCCTGTGTCACTGTGCACTCGTGGGGGCAGAGACGGGGGTGAGAGCGCTATGAGCAGCATTAAAACAGGGGATGTTTTTTTTGGAGGAGATCAAATACTGTGGCCAACCATTTAAACGTGACCTCATGGGGAAACCCAGCACATGACTTCAAGCAGCATGAATGCTCCTGTGATGGCTTTAGATGTTTTTAGATTCCTTCATCATTGAGCTTGAGAATGCAGTAAAACGAACAGCAACCTTCAGTTTGTACCCAGTGTAATTACCCATAAGGAAGACATTGTATTTATTAAAATCATATGCAAAGAATTTTATGAAACGTTTGCAATAAAGTTGTTGGTTTCTTTCTTCAGACTTAAAAGTCTAGTCAATAAACGTTGCCCCAACGTGCCTTTGCTCCTTACAGGAGCATCGGTTACGCAATGCAAGGAGGCTGTAAGCACAAGCCTTTGTTCTGGGAGGAACCTTAAATTTGTAAACGTTTGCCAACTATTAACTTGGGGAACAACTGTCAATCCTTTGTGTCCTATTTGTAAGGGGTCTAGGTTAGCCCGCAACAGTTTCAAAGACAACAGTTTGTGAACTAGTATCTGTATTGTAGCGAGTTCGGGTTCTTGGGGTTCCTGCCCTCGCTGCTCCTGCCCTAGTTCGTCCCCTGCCTCGAACCCGGGTCTCCGGCGTCGCTCAACAGGGATATTGCTGGCTGAGCTGAAGAAGGCCTTCCTCGGCCCGGGCGGCCAACATCACTGTTATGCGCTTAAGAACTGTGTGCTTGGTAAAAAAACACAGGGAGGCCTATTAAAGCGAGTGAAAAACAGCACTTGAAAACACTTCTTCAAAAAAATGTACTCTCCTTTACCTTCATACCTCTTCCCCTGAGATCAGTACTGAGATTGAATCTATGGGGTTTTCTAAAAAAAAAAACGCCCGTACCAGGACATACAGTACTGTACTGTAACGAAGATGAGACTTTGCGATCTCCCCTCCATAGTAACTGCATGTGCACAGGAGACGACTTTTATAACTGCTGTGCACAGGTGAGAGCGAGCTGTGGGAGACACTCAACACTAAGCTAAGTGCACACTTTGGGGGAGCACACTAGTAGATGTTTTGTGAAACCACTAATTTCGACATCCCTGTCCCACTTTAAAAGTGAGTTGTTGTGCACTGTTAAAATGGTCCAGCAATGCTTTATTTCAGTATATAAATATGCATTCACAAGTGTTTCACAAATGATTATCAATTGGAAATTGTCACTCTTATTTATGCATGTATGTTTTTAGAAAATATTTCAAAATATTCAGATTTGAGGTATGGATTAAATTGTATTAATTCTTAATATAAATATATAAATATAAATATTATATTAAATTTCTATGAATTTGGGATATTTATGCTTTTTTTGGTGGGACATTTAATTAATAAATGAATAGATTAATAGAACATATCCATTTTAGGAGCACTGTAATCTGTCCTTAGATGTCTGCTACTACAATTATTAATAACAATTGCACATTTTGTGAAGTTAATCACGTGGTGAAAAGAAATAATCACATTGGGGTAGGATTCACTTTTATTTTATGTTATCATTTGTGGATATTCTGTCATTATATTATGCACCATTGTATTCCAGCTTGCTCCCGTTGCTTGCTAGGATAGGTTCCAGCTCCCCTTGATCCTGAATTGGAAGAAGTAGTTAGAAAATGGGTGGATGGAAATGTATGATTTATGTAGTACAGATTTTATTTTACAGAGTGTAAATAGATTTACATGGGCATGCACCTGTATCTACTTAAATTCTACATTATATTCCGGAGTATGGTGATGAAGACAGAATAGGATCGGGGAAACATGTTATTTTAACAATTGAGAGGGATTATTCTTTAATAAAGAAAAGCACATTGACGATCAGTCAAGGCTACCAGGTTCTCGAGCATTATGGAATCTTGTTGAAATATTTTCCAAACCTAGAAAGAGATCAACCAAGAGAGAGTGTTTTAAATCAAACAGACAAATGCTCACTTGTGAAAAAAGTTGAATTGTAATCATGTTCTACTACACAATCTCCTGATAGTTTGGGTGTGGATAATGAACAGAAGCTATAGAAAAGGAATTAAATGTCTGAAAGAAGCTTTTTAATGGAAAAGGCTATTGGTTGAGAAATTTTATAGCACATATAAAATACAAAACTGTATGTCTGGAAGGCAGCAGGCAGCAAAAATATTTGCCACCCATGATACTGTAATCTCCAATATGTCTAATTTCTGTGCTATACTATAGCATACTTAAATAAAACAAAATCCTGTCTTTTTAGGTGGAGGAGTAACCTATTATACTGTATACCGACAGGAGACAGGTGAATGTTGTGTGATTCACTTACTGTAGGTTCCAGCTAAAATGTTTCTTTCCTGAATATATTTAATATATATTTTAAGTATTTAATTTTAGAATTCCATGCAGTGTACATTTACAGAATGTAAATATATACCTGTAGCAACAAAGTACCAAATATAAAAACATTTTTGACAAAGTCACTTATTACCACTAAACTGTTGATTTGCAAAATTATTGCAAGAATTGAACAGGATTGAAATCAAGCAAATGGTAACAAAAATGTAAAAAAAAAGATTTCCTTTGGAGCTTTGACCTTTTTACTTTGGAATGCTCTAACACTGATTAACCAACAATACATTCATTTGAGAAGTATCAAAATGTAATACACTTTCATCATCTTCATTTAATCAAAGGAGCTACTATAAATCAGCAGTGTAGCAAACTGTTATTTCAGGCTGTAAAAAGGAGAACAAAGTTGTTTTAAAAAAAACAAGCATTCGTAATGAGCAAAATAAATAGTATTGCAAACTGGCATTTCTATAAATAAAACTGGGACTTGCCAAAAAAAAAACTTCCTGGTATTTGTTAGGACTATGTTGTTCATCCACATTCCAGATCATCCAGATCACACTATACTGTACACTATAGGCTGCAGCTGGAGTAGTGATATGGCAGGTTTATAAGATCCAGAGCTGAACACTTCTCTGACATACACAGAAATGGAATATTCTGAGGAGGAGTGGAGGGCAGCAAGTATACACAGGTACTGTATTTACCATGATTTCTGTGTGTTTTACGGTGGAATTAGGTGGCCTCCTGTACAGATTTCCTGTTCTGTGTGGAGAGTGTGCTGTAGTCAGTACTACACCATTAGTATCATGAACAGTGGAAGAAACATCAAAGGCTGATGGGTGTTTGATGTGCCACTCTTAATGTTGAATTGTTTTATTCCTAGTAACATTTCTACAGTGCTTCTGGACTGGGAATGTCCATGCAACAGCTAGAGAATGGCAGAAAACTCTACAGTGAAACGGCACACTATCCTTATTTCCATAGTTGGTTAAAAACCTACATTGGTGGTTGATTAACTAGGCTCTCATTTAAGTATTAATTGCATTATTTTGTTCCGTGCACAGTATGTGAAATACTAAGTGAAAGAAAATAAGCTCTGGATGGGATTCTTTGTGTGGTTAAATAATTCTCGTCCTACCTGGTAGTAACTGGTTGGCTTTTCATACCATTTATACATAAAGGAATGATGTGCTGTTAAATTACAGTTTGATTTTAAACACACTGTCTTCGTCGTTTTACAAAACAAGGTTCCAGGCATGCAGCAACTCAATTCAAGAATCCTAGTCCTAATTAAATTGATCCTATTAAATTATGAGAACAGCCTCGGTGTAAAATATTAAATTATTGAGCAGGTCTCAGTGTCTATTGAAAAGCAGAGTAAGTGTTATAATGTTAGCAAAGCCCCAGGTACTGTTCCAGTCACATTTTGAGTTTGCAATACAGCAGTCTGCTCAAAGTGCTTAACGAATTGTACAGTATCTAAACTCATTCTAAAAGGCTGGGGTTGTTATGCGAATATGAGAAACACAGGTGTAGCTCAAAGTGCAATTTATTTTGCTGGAGGCTTAAGAAGAAGCATCTTTCAAATGTTGCAGAGGACAACAAAGCACCGGTACCATGCATAGCTCAAACGTTATTTCTAGTCAACTTCTAATTAATTGTTCGTAAGTGAAGCTTGTTCTCATGTAATGTTTGCTCACGTGACAGTAGTTAAGGTTATAAGGATACAACTTATAGTGGAAAGCTTATACTGTTCCACGATCTGTGAAAATGTATAATGAAGCAGTTTCTTTAATCCCAGTCAAATACACTATATCTTGAAATGTGAAATAACTACAGTATGTATTATGTACAGATGTAGGTCATTATGTATTGTATTTTGATTTAAAGGTATATACTTATAAACCTGATAGTTAAAACTGTTATTCTTCTTAATTTAGAATAAGTTATGAAATTACATTTTTAATTTAACTTTTTTAGTTTGGCTTATTGTGTAAATAATGTGAGCACTGTCTTAAAAACAAAGAACAATGTAAAGCTGTCCTGAGGTGTTACCTAACTGCCCCAGCGTGTTGCTTTGCATGGAAAATGATGGAACTGAAAGCACATTTGAAACTCTTGAATTTGAATGGGAAATTACTGCCCCAGAATCCAGTGAAAGTTGAACCAGCCTAATGCATGTTATTGAGCTGATAGCAGTGCTGCATGTGCAGTATGTCTGCTTATAGGACGCAATGACAAGAAGAATCTTCACTGTACAGTAGGTGACAGACAAAGATAAATGATAAATGAAAACCACTTAGTGTTTTTTAAATTTTGACATTTGAAGATTTTAGTAAAGACAGTCGTTTGTACTGTGACAGGAAATGGTCAACTGTAAGGGAAAACACCCCTTCGAAGTTACTTTCTAATTTTCAAGTTTCCGGTTCATTGTCATACAGTATGTACTGTACCTGAGTACAATGAAGTGCTTACTCTCCTTGGCAGATGAAAGGTATGTAAGTGTTTATTATTATTTCTAAAAGGAAATATCTGGGCAATTCTTAATTGGGAGTTAATAATACCATAAATAATTTGAGATTCAAAATTTAAAAATAGGAAATATCCACTCAGTGTAGGGAATATACCACCAGGTTGACTGTAATGAGCGTATGAGAAATATAGCTATACTGTAGCAGTGTGTAACATCTAAAAAGTGTTTGCGGAGAGAGCATTGTTTTGCTTTTTTTTTTCCTTTCAAACACAGGAAAAAAACGATTAAAAAAGGATGGAAAGCTCTTTTAGAGATGAGTGTGACCTGGTCTGTGTGGGTGAAGAGATTTAAAGATTTAAAGGGGACACCAGATCACAGTTACACGGAGCCAAGTACGCAGATGAATGCTGTAGCTGTGGAGTAAATTGTCCAGTCTGTTCTTCCAGCTAGACAAGGGTACTGTATGTGTGGTTACACTAGATTGTCTGCAGTGTTCCTAACACAAGCTTGTGTCCCTTTCTTTTGACCAGAAATCATTCTAAATCAAACCTTTATTTTTTGTCAGACATGTGTTTGCAAATACTAAATGGCCTAATAGTGTAGAAAGAAAAACAACTTCCTTTCACTTGATCTAGTGTTCATTTCGAATTGATGGCGGCACATCTGTGCATACATTTTCTCAAAGTGAGTGAGGTTCGGTGTCTGAATATCATGCTGACAGGACCACGGTCTGGAAGATGATTCCTCTCCAGTCAGCTGGCAGTGAGTTGATGTCAACCTCCACTTCCTAAGCACTTAGAAGGATCTGGTTCTTTACCACTGAACCAGGGCTGCAGAGTCCCTGTGTCCACGCGCATAATGTGATATTGGACAAATCTGTTGAGGAGTGGGGCCCCTACCCAGGACAGTGAAAAGTTACCTTTGCTTTGACAATTTAAAAACACACTGATTGTGTAAGCATTTCAGCTCCTCTCCATGGAAGGACACTATACTGTACATCATATGCTTATAATCACTTGCACAGAACATAATAGACTCCTTGGAAGGAAAAACACAGAGAAAAAGACTCTGAGACCTGAAGAGTTTGGGCAATTTGCAACCCTGCTCTGAGCCCAAGTATTAGTGGTCACATGGCTTGAGGCAGCTTGGTATAGTTGCATTTAAGGAAAAAATACAGTGTTGTCCAAATGTACTGGATAGAAACAGTAGTAATTGAGGGTATAATTGCCTTGGTGATCACCTGCCTCATTTAAACAGAAAGACAGAAAACAGTGTGCAGTGAACGCCTGTAGACCCAAACAGAGAGAAAAATGATTAAATGACTGAAATCCACCATAACTATTCATGACGATGAGCATGATATTAATGGAATTTCTGGAAAGTAAAGTGACCATTTCAAAAGGTAGATATGTTGATCTTCATATACAGAATGAAAAGGCTGAAGAAGAAACAGGGAACAGCTCGAAGAGAAGATGGATTGATTGCTCCTATGTCTGTGGCTGATCATTTCCTGGCCTGCACACTCCTTACCGCTGATATCATTTCAGCCATCATCAAGTTGAATATGATTATATGATTATAATATAATTCCAGAGTATGATGATGATGGGGGAGAATTAGAGATGGAAAACCTCTTGCATACACCACAAAACATCAAAACAAAAAGTACACTAAACCATGAAGATGGGTGAAAAAAAGTACCCAACCTTGTTGTGGTGAAGCCACACCCTGGCTTCTTTCAGACACTGTCTGGATTTAGATGGCTAAAACAACATCTGAACCTTTAAACCCAAGCAGAAAAGAGCATATGAGATATAAACCTCCCAAGGGATTGTGAAGATGCTCCAGTGTGTTTGCCTTTATTAAAGCATGGTGGTACAGTAGTAGACCAAACGAGGTTGTGGTAGAGGGAAGTTCTAAATTTATTTGAAAATAAAAATTCAGCTCACGTCAGCAAGATTTTTGCTCGGGATTGCTGTTTAGGTCCAATTGTTTAAGTTACCTAACATAATTCCCCAAAATGGTTCTTCTCCAATTTGAATGCTGCATTCTTTGCAGACAAAATTAATTTTTAATTCTGTGGAAGTCTACTTTAATGTGAATAAACCTTTCTATGACCAGGCCTTATTAAGAATTTAAAATGTAAAATGCCAGTAGGTGGTACTGATTTTCAGGGAAGAGAAAGCATAGCAGACATGTCATAAGTAGTGTGTTGATGGACACACAACATAATCCTTATTTATTATTAAAATCCATTAAGTATAATGGAGGTTTCTGTAAACCTGACTTTTTGCACTGTGAAAAAAATTTGTATGCATTAAGAATAATATCCGGTATATTTTTTCGTCGTGGGTGTAAGGCAAGTCTACTGTTGATTTAACACTGTAGTAAATGTTTTACATTTGTATTTTTAAAATTGTAGTACTAAAAATGTTTTATATACAGTATATCATTAATAGAGATTAAAATCCTATTCTTTATTAAATATAATCCTTAAAATGTACTTTAGATTGTGAAATAAGTTGTTATGCAAGAACAAGATGTTTTAGTATATATATTTATTTATAAAACCACATAGCCTTTGGCAAAAATAAGTTACTTTTTTGTTTCTGATTAGATTTATGAATAACTGTAATGAAAGATACATTTGCTTATGTAATTGACACTGAATTTCACAAACATTTATTGTATTTTCACCATTTTTTATTTTTTGTACGAACTTGTAATGGGTCAGTCTTTGTGAAATCAACCTAATTTAGCCATGATCGTCTCAAATTGTCCTGGAATTAGATGCAAACATTTGTCGCAATAAAGGCAGAATTTGACATGAAAAGTAAATCCCATTTTATTGGAGATAGTGGCTTTTAAAATGGTTATTTTTGATCATTTTGATACCTATTTCGGCTTCTGTGAATATATTTTAACGTCTGATCTGCAAGTTACAAAGATAACCATTTGAAAACATATTCCTACACAATGTTTCACTGAAGAAATGATTTCCTATTTCCGGTCCTCTTTTCTTGTTTGAGAGTGAGGTTGCAGCTCTAAAAGCAAAATCCTGTGAGAACTGAGGACAGGTCCACCGCTGGGTTTCTGGTGAAAGGACATGGGAAGAAATTCACAGTTTGCAGTCAGAAGCTGTTCATTAAAAATATAAGTTTAATGAGAGTTTGAAAAACTGTTTTAACATGTTTTCCGGGAAAAATGCAATACTAAAGACACAATGGAAATAAAATAACATGGACGTTTTTTTTTTGGAAACCTTTGGCTGCAGAAGCGTCTGTGAAGTTTCTGTCAGGATTCCAGCCTGGTGCACAGCACTGATGGGGATTGTTTCCCGCTGAATCTGTGACTGAGAGCACAGATATAAAAGGCAAGGGACAGCAGACTCTTCTTTTCTGGTTGTCCGTGTGGTACACCTTCCTCTCTTCCTCTCTCTGTCTCTCTGTCTCTCTCTAGCCAGCTGTATCTAATCGCTGCTTTCAGATTTCCACTCTGTCATCTAGTTCTTCCCAGTCCACATTCTCAGGTTTTCTGTAATGCCTATTAGCACTCTCCTACAACAGGGCTGTATATGGCGTTAAGGGTTGGGAAATGCAGAACTGCCAGGCCCTGGGGACATTTCTCAGTTATTCGTATTTACTTATTTATCAGTTTCATTCTTGTCCTCCCAGCACGGAAAGAACCTTGTGTCCATCAGGAGCTGAAAGCTCATACTTATAATAATATATAACGACTTATCAATGTACTGTATAATAGTCATCAATAGTAATGTCCAATTTAACATAACTAAAGGTTATTAACACTGTCCTGGAAAAATGTCTCAAAATGTAAAACGGAATCTACCCTTTGCAGTGAGTAGAAGCAGTATTTAACTCGATAGCCACTTTAGAGAGTGGGGAATATGGAACAAGAATCCATTCTCTGTGCCTGGATTATTTCTGATTTATTATTCTTTGAGACAATACAAAATGTTTTCTGTAGCGTTTGATTTTTTTTTTACATTCATGAGAAAACATTTAAGAAATGTCCATTTTTAGACATATAATAATGAACCCACAGTGGAAATTAATTACAAAATGCAGCCTTGTAAAAAGGCTAAAATTCTGACAAGATCTCTAACTTTGTCAAAGTGTGTCTGTTTTCTCACAGCTGTCTTTTAAGAGCACAGTAAATATTTTTAAGCACACTTTACATCCGATTCCTTGTACATAAAATGTGCTTGGCAGTTAAAGTGATTCTGATGTACATTTTACAGCTTTTGCTGCTCAAATGTGTTTTTGAACCACGTTCATTCATTGAATAATATGACACCTGAGCAATATTTGAGCAATGGATAATGACAAAGTGAGACAAGATGTAGTGGTGAGGTATATAATAATCCCCTAGCACAGTCACTATTACCTGACTAGGTCGTGAAACTGGTTAGTTTGCTTTTCGCTTCCTTAAAACCGCTGATATCCGACACTTGCGGTACTGCACTCTGAAGTCTGAGTGATTTATGAAATCCCTATCTGTCGAAGTCTGCTCGTACTGCCTGCCTGAAATGTTTTTATACACATCCTTGGGCTTGGGGTATTTGTATTGATTGTGCCAAGCTCGGATGCACTTTGTTTCCTAATCATGTTCTAAAATAATAGTGAAGCAGTTCTATAATTAATGTGTTTTCTTCCCTGTCTTCCGTCCTCTTTATGAGCCGAGAGCTACCGTGTTTAGGTATCTAGAAGAGTTGCTTCCTTTCATAAGGCTGTTAGCATCTGGGAATGTTTCATGCCAGTTCATTTCATTATGGGGCAGAATTAAGAAAAGGGCAGACTTCCAGAATTCCTGAGGGAGAAGGAAGCCATAGCCTTTGTACTGTAGCTTTTCAATTGGGGAGTTCCAGAGACAATGCATGCCCTTCACCGGAGAGAAGGACTGTTCCTACTTCACCAAGGAGTGTGTCTAATTTAATATTGTGTACTGAGGGGAGGTGAAAGGTCTTGTGTCACTGTCTCCATGATGACATGACATATGAGCAGTGTCCATTAATATCTTGCAAAACATGCCTCTGTTTACTTTAGATAGCGGCCACCTTGCAGGGAGTCTCTGATTGGTTGGTATGTAGAAACACTTAAGTGTGGCCAAGGTTCTGGAGCTTAGCAGAGTGACACCTGAAACTGGGAACACCTCCTTCTATATGGTGTTTAGGGTTATTGATATTGAGATTTAAAGCACCACTGGATTTTCTCGGGAGAAAATGTCTAAATTAATCTTTCAATTCTTACAAGATGCGCTAGTTGTGAACAATTGATTTTGATGTCAGTATCATGATATTGTGTTTTCAATACAGCTGTCAAATTTCAAATTTCTAAATAGGACAAAATGTTGATGGGGAATATTTCTCCAGTAGTTGGAAATAAAAGTGTTTTAGTCAATTAATAATAAATCAGTGAATCTGAGCTTCATTAATAATTCATGCAGCTGAAAGGGATTGTGAAATAAAATTGTATTATTAACTGACAGGTTGATAACAAAATACTGTACAGTCTATGGTCTGGAAAAAAACAGTCTTGTCCACAATATAATTGAGTTATTTTTGTTGGATAATCATAATCATAATAAAATAGGTAATAATCATAATCACAATCTTCCTTCTTTCTACTGGCTTTCTACTATAGTAACACAAATTTAGAAATAAAGAAGGAACAGTCCCTTGTAATATCTGGGAAGTGTTGTTTATATTATCTATAGTGAATGCATCAGCTTCTAATCAATCACATTAGCACAGTTACAGAAAAATTAAAAAATACAATTACTAAAAGGTATTAATAGGACAGTTTATTAAACATTTTGCTTTTGGTAAGTACTGCAAACTGGGTGGATATTTTGTTCCATACACCCACAACCCTTGTGGTAAAGTACCTCAGTTCTCTGTTTTAAATGCAGTTCCACATAGTTTCCACTTGCTCATTAGGAAGAGGTTCACTGGGTTAATATGTCTCTGAACTCTTGGATCAAATCCTCTCTGTTCTAGACTAGAAAAGTTCAGTTCTTTCATGTAGAAAAGGCATATATTTTCCTGAAACTACACAATACTCGAAATGAAACTGTATTATTATATAATGGGAAGAAGTAATAGGTTTATTCCATGCTGAAAAGAGAAGAGAGAAAACACAACATTTCGGTCCCCACCTGAAAAGTTGTTTTCTTTCTTCTCTTTTCAGCATGGAATAAACCTATTATACGGTATACAGTAATAGTGCATGATTAAAGTGATGTGCTTTTAACTATATATCTTAACATTTTGTTTACATTTTAATTCATTCTTCACAACACCTAGAAGATGTAAATGATGTGTCAAACAAACACCTATTAGTTTCCTCTTCAAGTAACCTCTTCTATCTCCATTTCCCATTTTATATTGATAGTTTTGCTTATGCTACCTGCAGGCAAATACCTGTACTTATATAAAACATAATCAACTATATTGACTTAAGTTGTTAACAATACCAGAATCTAGGTCATCGATATGAAGAGAAATGGCCCCAAGACAGATCCCTGTGGAATCCTGTAGATTGATCTCGTAGATCTTCACTTTGGCTAGCAGCTTTGAAGCTTCTTTTGATTTAATGTGAGTGCAGTAAGTATGTAAATTCAGTATGTATTGCAGTGCAATCCAGGGGTTTTCCCTTGTTGTAGGTTTGGATCCTGCTACTCGCTGTCTTTATTATCTGATCAGATCAGGGATCTCACCCCAGACTATCGTCACGAACACATGCAGTTCAAGACCATGAAGTAAGGGTCGAAAAAGGGTGTAAAAAGTAAGGAAGTGATGAAGGACATCTTGCTACAGTTTGTTACTCCGTAGACTCCTAGTCTATGTCACTTTTGTTAGTTTAAAATGTACTAGATTTGCATATTTACAGTACACTGCTGACCTCTGAATGGGCCAGATGTTTCTATTTTATTAGTAAAATATGGAGGAAGCTGAGCTCAGAATGGAAGTAAATGGAACTGATCTGTCCACGTTACTGGTGTTTGCTTACTTTTATTTTGTTTTAGTCTTGGTGATTTAGAACCGTAACTCAGACACTAGGAATAGAACATAGTGTTTTAACTGATGATTGAATCTGCAAAGCACCTGTGCACGTTATTTCCTGGTCCTGGGTTGACAGTAGATGTTAGATAGGCTACAGTTCCTTATACTGTACCTGCCCAAATATCAATCTAAATCTTGATTACAGCTGTGCATGCAAATTGCCCCAGCAGAACAGGAATATGCTGATTTACTTATAACTGGGTAGGATATTCTTTTTTATTTAATTTTTTGTTGAAAAAATGCTTGTCTTTTTTATTCCAATGACGTGGTTCATTTGTACCACTAAAGTGTTAGTTATTTCCAGAACAGTATTTTGAGATTAAATGGCTTTTATATCTACCTTGTTTATACGATACATGCAGGTCTGTATGCCAGACTGTCGAGCTCAACAGCTGTTCTTCTGTATTGCTGGAATTACGTGTGCACTTCTTACTGTGTCTGTATTTTTGGATTCATTCCTATTTTATCTAAAGAGCATTTAGGATTACCAGTGCATGACAGAACAGAAACGGAACAATGTGCATGTGTGTCTTTGTGAACTATGTATGTCAGAACACCAAAGTAAACTGATTTTAGGGAACAGGAAACATTTGTTTGTGCAAGCATGTTTCTTCTTGTTTTAATTGTAAGTGGTTTCTAATAAATAATAAATAATTCTTATACTTATATAGTTCTTTTCCGGACACTCCACTCAACCCCCTTTACAGGTCATGGGGATCCCCTCCACCACCACCAGTGTGCAGCCCCACCTGGATGATGCACCAGTACCCTCACCACACACCAGCTCTCACTGGGGAGGAGAACAGAGAGATTAATCCAGTTTATAGATGGCGATTATTAGGAGGCCATGATTGGTAAAGGCCAGAGGGGGAGTTTGGTCAGGACACCAGGGTCACCACCCCTACTCATTTTGAGAAATGCCAAAGGATAGTGCCTTTTTACAGTACAGTGTCCCCATAACTATACTGAAGCATTAGGACTCACACAGACCGTAGGGTGAGTGCTCCCCTACTGGCCCCACTAACACCTCTTCCTGCAGCAGCCTCAGCTTTCCCAGGAGGTCTCCCATCCAGGTACTGGCCAGGCTCACACCTGTTGAGCTTCAGCGGGCTGCTAGTTATGAGTTGCAGGGTGATAAAGCTAATGGCTGGTGTTTATGGATTTCCTGTTAGTTGTGAAAGTGTAATTTTGCATGAAGTGCCTCCAAACACAGGAGAAAATAATATTTAATATTTGAATATTTAACTCTCTTTCCTGTGGGCAAGGAATATGCTCTTGTTGTATGACAGTAAACTTTCCAAAAGACCCCAAAAGACAGCCGTGTATATACAAAATGATGTTGGTTGTCCTGTGGCATTTTTATGATATGATGTACTTGCTCTATTGGTCTGCAATAGTTCAGGATATGTTTCATCTTTCAATTTAAAGAAAACATTTTGATCCTCGTATTCCTCGCCCTGTCTTTTTTGTACAACTAAAGTTGATTTCTACAAGGTGACAGAGCTACTATTTTGGGAAATAGATGGCCAGCATTTTTGTAAGAGTAAACCGTAAACAGTATGGGAACACCACGATACTCTGCTGGGGGATTCTGGGGGCCTATGATGGGTTTTGGGAGGTCTAGAATGTTTTTCTATCCTGATGTTAACTTTATGCTTTCATTTTTCTCCACAAACAATCTGCGCATCTTTCAGTAAACTGAGGTTAAGGTTTAACAGAGGGAAAGGTATGGGAAAAGCACATAACAGCAAAGAGTTTAAACTGTATTGAAAGGGTTCTGTCAGCAACTTACTGTAGGTATTTCGATTAAACAGGTGGATGTACAGCATATACACAGGATATATTTCGTGGCATTTAAAATTGAAGTGAGAGTTGATATCTGATCTGAGTCTTTAGCGGTTAGGTAAATAGTGAAGTTGTGACTGTGTCAGACCAGAAGAAGAATGTACTGCTTTAACTTTTTTGGTTAAAAATTTGCTGTAGGTCTTTGAAATCCAAAAGGCTAGAGTTGTAAACAGCTTCAACTTGTACCTGAGGACACAGATGGAAATAGATGATATTCTGGTTGTACTTCTTATGTGAAGCTGGCGGAGTGAAAAAAACTGATTTGGCTAAGAATACAGTAGGTCCTAGGAGGTTTTGAGAAAGAGCTTATGAAGTTCTAGGTCCAACAACCAGCTAACAGTATGAGGGACTAGTAGGCCAACCAACCCTCTTTGTTGCTTTTGTGTGTTTGTGCTGGCTGAGGGCTTGATTTGAGAAACATACAAAACAAATTGCTTCCACAATCGCATTTTCAGGAAGGTCTCGGTGGTTTTGAAATTTAGAGTTGGTTTCTTCTTATTGTCACATTGTGGTTACATTGTTTTGTACTGAATAGAATTCAAAACCTTTCACATTTTATTAAAATACGTCTGATGCGATTTTTTAATAAGGCTCAGTATAGAAACCTGGAGTGTCATGTGTGTCATGCAGTGATGGTTACATAGGCAGATTAAATAAAGTGTATACACTATACAGCAGGGTTCCTGGTATTTGAATTAATTGCACCTCAGGGGCTGTGAATAACTTTACACTGTTATATTAGCTTGTCTTAGAGCCATCCTCTTAAAACCTGCTGGAGTACCTGATGCTCTTTTGTGTCAGTCCTTTCGGGGAAACACATTCAGCTTGGATTTTTTTAAAATGATAATACTTACAATACTATATAGGAAAGCTTACTGTTGACCCTTCCCCAGTGAGAAGACAATACCATAAACCGCAGTACACTACATTATACATCAGGATATTTAAGAGATTGTTGCTCATAAAAAAAAACTTAAAATACTGATATTTCCCCCTTATTTTACAGATTTTAAACCACATATTTTTACAGCATCAGCACAGAACAGAAGTGTGCTAAATCTAAGAAATATTCTTTTGAACAGCAATAGTTAAAGTTTACATTATATACATAATATTGTTTAAAAAATAACGTCATTATCTTTTACCGTTGGTATTAGACTGTATTTGAAGACATCGGTGGAATCTCTTCATTTACCGTATGCATTAGTAACATAGTGTACAGTACTTAATTGATTATTCCCAACATGTTGATCCAGTTGTCTTTAACAGTCATTCAGTAAACATGTCGGGATCCTGGGAGGCTTGATCCAGCACTTAAGAGGGAGGTGCACACAGGCAGAGAGTGAGAGAAACTCACAGGGAGAGAGCAAGAGAGAGAGAGAGAGGGAAGCTGGAAACTTACTCCTGACTGTGGAAACAGATTAAGGTATGTGGGCTGGAGTCCTGTCCATATCAGATACAGTAGATCCTGAGTTCACTACCAGAGGAAATCCTGAGCACACCAGTCACTCTCAGATTCTTTCTGGCGGCTTTGAGAGGCTCTGCTACCAAAGGGAAGATGGCTGGATCTTTCTGTGGTTAACAAGTTCCTGTCGTATGCTCAGATAAGAATTTGGGAGGTAATGGAATTTTATTTTCCTTTTCAGATTTGTTTGGTAATGTATTTTCTGTTTTGTTTTATCTTTCGTAGTAAAAAAAAAATTCAAACAAAGGATTAGTTGATTAATACTAACCATGGATGAAATAGCTTCTCTTACTGTGCGGTAATACTGTAAATAACATACTTTAGTCAAATGTTACCAAATTCTGTTCCAGAATTAAGTATACAAAAATCTCTACTAATTTAGGAAATGTCTGTGCCTTTAATTAAAGACCAGCTAGGTAGCTATGGAAGTCCAAACCTAAGCAAAATTACTTTTCTTTTCTATTAAATATACCACTGATGGTGCTGCCCAGAGAGATTTTGAGGCTTCAGATGTCCTGCTACATCTGTTACAGGCTACTGGAAAATATAAAAATAGAAAGTTATGCTACAGTGCATGCCCAAATTCATAATCAAATAAAATTAATTTCCTAAAGCATAGTGTGAGAAAGTATTTTGAAAAGGAGAGCACAGCTGTTTGACGTAAGGTTGGGAAACTGGAATCAAAAATATATATTGTATATGCTTCTCAGATTGAAGTTGTACTCGTGTCATATAGTTTTGACTCATGTACGTGAAGTTAGTTTCCTAGATTTCAAGTCCTACCCTTGTTTGCAGACTTAAGTTCATAAGGAGCTGACAGAAAACAGAAACAGAAAACTAAAAAAACTAACAGAAAATTCCACTCTGATGAATTGCACTGTACTCTCATGACATCACAGTGGAAGGTATCTCAGATATTTTTACAAATCCACACAGTGCGAAATGCAAAACCACAGACTGTTCAAATGTTAGTGATCTTTTTTAGTAAAGATTATAAAGTTACTGTACACCCACAATAAAAGAACATGCATGTACAGTTATATGAATGTTACAGATCAAAGAAGACTTAAATGAATAAACATAACTCAACACTACAAATAAACTGTTTAAATTATAAGATAGCCACAAGGTAAAGTACAAGTATGTATTTCAGCATATTACAAATGTATACTCCATAAAACAAGCTGTTCTTGGGAAATTTGATGTCTTCTAACATTTTGCCATAGTATTTATCACTGGCTTCCCCTATCAATCTTTTCGTTGTACATTTTATGTTTTCATTTTCCTCTCTCTGTACAAGAGATGAATGCTTCACTGGTTTGGTTAGTTAGGAGATCTTGAATGGGAAAATAACCTGTCTTCATATGCAGTTCTCTGTACCATCCTGCAGTTTTAGATATTGTGTTTTTATGAAACTAACCATTCGTGAAGATCTTACTGAAATACTGAAAATACATACAGTATGGAGATATCAGCTGTACTTCTACAAAATATATTTGTGAAGACTTAAAATAAAATAAATCTTTTCAAATTTACTTGGAAATGAAACAAATATACAAGTGAAACAATAAAGCAAAGCTTACCCTATGGTGTTATTGGTAATAGAGGTTTTCCCATGTTATTAGGTGCCAAATGTAATATAAAATGTGAGCTAATTGCTAATCAGTTTCGCAAGTTTAACATCATTCACCAAAGACCCGGTAAATGTAGCATATGCTTTATCCTCTTTTGAGAAAAAATAGTCCAGTTTCTTTAGAGATGTGTGTTATGCAACTCAAAGGTCATCATGACCTTAATGAGATTTTCACTTAATGAAAGGTCCACTGACCACCACTGACTGGCCTACTGTGATGTTGGCACTTTCCACTGTGGCTGAATGTGTACTGCAGATAAAGTCTTGAAAAGGAGAACAAAAACAACTGCTACCTGTTGTATATTTGCTAACAATACTGGGCTCTAAGTTTGCCGTCTTCTGATAAAATAAGTAGAAGAAAAAAAAGTCAGTGCAAGACAAGACAGGCACTGTGATTTAGAACTTTGATTTGATCTCATTGGTGTTACGTGAGTTGTTTTACACTCATTTCATTCTCACACACGTAAAAAGTAAAGATTTTTGCTTGGTTAAATACATAATCACTTCCTGTAATGGACTGGCATCCTGTCCAGGGAGTTAGTACTGTCCTACATACTATTCCTCATGTTAACTATGAGATGTACTAGGAATAAACCAGTTTCAGGTGATTGAAATCAGGTTTTTTATGTGCGGTATTTATGAACAATTTATGTTTTAGAATCCTTTCGCCACATTACCTTTAGAGCCCCACATGTCCTTACTGAAATTATTTTTATCTTTAAGTCTGAAAGGACATTTAAGGTTGTTTTGATCAGGTATTTAAAAAGAAATGGATGTATACTGTAATTGGCTGTGTATGAAACAGATGATATCCAGGTATAAAAATTAAATGGTTCCTTTTACATGAGACACAGTCAGGCTGGTATCTGTTAGCAGACAACTTGTCAGGGATTGCTTTTTCTTTTTGGTATTGGAATAATTTTTTGATGTCAGCGATGACTTCCAGCAAGTAATTGGCATGGAACATGTGAGAAAAAAAGAATCTCACTAGAATAAAAAATAAACTCCAAAAACAATTTACAGTCCATATAGCTTTGTTTCTTTTTTTTAAATAGAATCACATTTTTTATTATGCCCAGCTCATTTTTTGGATTTTGGAGTCGCCAGTTGTATGTTTCCGACCTCTGGGCTCTTGGCTATGAGACCTGTGAACGCACACGGGGGAGGGGGAGGGAGTTTAGGCTGACTCCTCCCCCTTCCCACCTTTGAGCCACTCCCCTTTTAACACATCGCAGGCTGCACATCTGTTGCACATCTGGGAGGTTGCAAGGGTTGCTGTGTTTGCCGATAGACCACTGGACAACTATTGACAGCCTACCTTTGGTGCTTCTGCTTGGGGAAACCAGGACATAGATGCTAACATGACACAGACTTGCACTCATGATTCCTCTGTCTCCAGAATTTAATACCCCTGACTGAATATAGCAAGAGACGACGTTCTTAGTATCTTCATTGCAGTGTTGGCTTTGCTCATGAGTGCATAACCATTTATCTTTCTCACCTGAAACAAAGACAGTAGTATTATCATTAAGGTCCTTAATCCTTAGCCCACACCAGTGACAGTTATCAGAAAAAGAGAGCTAGCTGTGATGGTGATTAGGACTCCATTACTTGCAGTTCTGCCATCTGTGTTACACTACAGTAGCTTGGCTTGCCATCTTATCTGCCAACTAGCTATGAGCTGTTAGCTGAATTCATGTCTCAGAAGTGCATTTTAGTTCCTCTTTTCTGTGACTGTTTTGGATTTAGATACATATCTAAGATAGATAAAGTGGAAGAAGAGAAACATTGATTCAATTTCAGTTTAATTGCATTTCTGAGTGAAATGTACTCTGCAGCTTCTCTTTCACATTTCCTGAAAGTAAATTCATGTTCAGAAAGATTAATGGCCCATATGCAGTTTGTGAAATAATTAAGTGACACAATTTGGAAAAAACAGGATAAATATCACAGAGTTCTCTTAGATTAATTACAGCAAAGCGATTTGCATTGGGTGCTCATTACTTTAAGTGCTGCTACAGTGATCTACAGTGATTAGGTGCTCTTGTTAGTAGACATTCAGGTGGTGTTGATTAGAGTAAGAGATTGCAGTGGCTGACATTTGACTGCAGTTCAAATTGGTTACACGTCTGTTTTACCAAAGAAGAAGTTTAATTCTCTCATTAGTTTTAACCAGGTATAATATGTTGATAAATTTCATCAGAGTGTCTGTGAATATGTTTATTTGCAGGAATCTAAGATGTTAGATGTAGCATCCACAATGCTAAACTGTGGGATCCAACCTGGTTCAGGACATCTGTATTCTTAACGTTTTATAGGTCTCTTTAAATCAGCAACACATTGGACTTATCTCATATTTAGTGGAATTTACTTTTAATTTCCAGCTGTATACATACCTATGTAATAGTCATAAAGTAATCTCTGCTTGTAATTGAGAGAAAACTGTCCATAGTTGTATGATTTTATATGATTACATTTGATTAATATATACTTCACTTATGGCAATTTCATGCTGAACAATATTTCTGAAGTATCTTGTTCAAATGTGGACAAAAATAGCAGACATGCTCGTAAAAACAAAGTACTGTAAATTGGAGGCTCAGTTCGGCAAATCCAGAACAAACTATTTTATGTGACAACTGAGTGCTGAGAACTGCCCTTATTTTGTGTTATTTTAAGTCAAAATAACTTACAAAAAACATTATATTAAAGAGAAAGAATTTTCTCAAAATTGTGTTGAAAAAGTTTTGTATTTTTATTGTATAGTATTGTTTTATTGTACTGCAAATGCCTGCCATAATTTTTGGTGTACTATAAAGATACATTTAATGTATACAAAGACACAGTCTTTCAGATTTGTGAAGGTGAGCAAATTATTTGTAGATTTCACCCAGCCATATCACAGATAGGACCTCAGATGTACTCAGAATTCCAGTGTTATTCAGAAAAATGGTTGAGAATGAGATGGATTACTTTAAAGTTTCTGAGTTCTTTCCTCAAGAACCCTGTTATCCAGTCTGATTCGGCTTTGAGAAGAAAAGTATTATCATCTATAAATGTGTCCGGAGTGCTGTGACTCACCACTCACATCTGAGATATTAGGTCATCTAGTCTCTGATCTAGTCTCCCAGCCACAGAAAACAAAAGGGAATATTTCAATATCAACTTTGTTCTAGTAACCAAAGTGTCAAAAGAAAACATCTGATGTCTAACATATTCATAGCTTAGACATACAGTGTCTGAATTAGTGAACCTTTTTTCCGTCCCCACTTTTGTATGGATAAGTATTTTGTCAAATGAAGATGTTTTACTCATTTGTAACTGTATTTTCAGTTTGATTTCAGGCTATATTTTTTAATGTGTTTTGTCAATGTGACACAAACACTAGAATTGCCCACATAATACACAGATTTAGTGAAGCTCTAAATCTTGCATGGATGTTTTTAGTGTTTTCCTGAGAAGGCAGTAAATCAGTACCACAAAGGTTTAAATTTACGGTAAATTAAAGAGTATGCAATCAGTTCTAGTTTGTGTCTGTTCTTATCTATGTCAATGATTCCATTATTGCAATAGGTTAATTAAGATTTGTTGAGGACCTGAAAGTGGTCTAATCTGGTTTTCATGAGGCTGAAAGCTATTTGACAACTGCTCTTGAAATTCAGTTACGGTGCATGAAGCTGTGCAGAGCAAACACAGACTTTCACAATGTTCACTGAGGTTTGTGGACTTTGGCACCTGAAGCCAAGAAGCACATGTTTGTAAAGTCACCGAAGGAGAGAAAGCTGCAGACTTTCACTCACAGATCCAGTCATAGAACCCCGATAGCAGTTCAAGTAATTAGTTTGATCCCACTACAGATGCCCATCTCGGAGAGTTGTGTTTGAGGATGGAAAAAAGCAAACATGTCATTTCTTTCAGTTCTGAAGCTAAACCCAAGAGCTTATTTGTTTTTTACAGTATATAAGAACAAAGGACTTCTTCATTCTGCTTCCTACCTTCTTAACAGTCTCACCTGGGGTATTCAAAGCTCTAAAAAAACAGAAAATAAAAAAGTTACAAGCTCTAAAAGACCTGTAGTTGTTGTACTGTGTTGGTAAATTTGAAATGACTGAAATCAGATGCAAGTTTAAATTGTCATATATTACACCTCTTTTATTTGATATGTAATTATACCTGGTTTTTGTATTAGAGTAGATAAATGGAATTTTTAGTTTTCATGTTAGCGCTTAGTATGCATTTTCACAGGAAATCTTGAATGAAATCCATACAATGTTATAATACATGAATATCATGACATAATCTAACACTATGTAAGCACAGTGCAAATTTTCATGTGCTATGCGACAGAAAAAAACAACTATTTTCTGTAGTCCTCTCTCAAATAAAAAATGTGAACATTTTTAATTGAAAGTGTTTGCCAAATTACATAGGAAATAAAAATGAATGAGAGTGATTTATCAAATTGTATTAACTTTTTTCAAATACTAATTATTTTGACATTCTACAAACATTCAGTTGTCCTGTTGTCTATTTCTTTATCTTATTCTTAAAACAGAGACTCTCTCAAAGGTAAAATATATATACAGTGCCATTGTGACTCATTATATGGAAATAAACTGAAAGACTATCCATGTTTTCAAGGTCTGTATTGAATTGGGTGGAAGCTTACAGTGAAAGTAAGTCATGTCAAACAAGAATAATCACGTGAGCTTCCCTTTCACGAATGCCCAAATGTCCGATCTGTACCTGTGTGAAGTGTGATAAGGTCCTGGGTGATATAAAACTCATTTCAATATGACTGGGGGCTCATTGCTTTATATGGTCTTGTTGTTCCCAGCATGTGGTATGGCTTTTTGTCTAACTAGATTAGGAAGCAGTAAACCCCTGACAGAGGTTTGGTGAATATGTATTATTTCTCAGCAGTACAAGAGGCTAATCCTTCAAGACAAGTAATAAATCCTTATTAAGCAAGAAGAACACAATGATGTCATTGGTGGCCTTTTGCATTTGTCAGCTTTTAATGGCACACAACCCTGTAAGCTGTTTTAACAGAACTCATTCTGAATGTCTGCACTGTGCACAGTACTATCAATATCCTTTTCAATACATAATATGGTAGCTTATATTTTAGAACTTTGCTACTTTTTTTCCAGGTTATCACGTATTTGTATTGGGCCTCTTATTAGATTTATGTTCATTGTGAAGTTTTTTTTCTGTATTTGTTTTCTTAGCAGTGCTTTTTTTCTTCTTCAATGACCACAGAATTCGTGACTCCAGGGCATAATTACTTACCTGGTCTGATTCATAAGATTTTGATGTCTTCCTGCACTATAATTTCTTTTTTGTTCTATTAGGAAAACCTAGATTTGGGTTGAATATTAAAACCTACAAGAATATCAGCAAAAAAAGAAAGACCCCCAGACCAAAATGTTTCAGTATTGACCTCAAAGGGTTTGCAAATTTCTTGGAAGTTATTTTTATCAGCAGCTGCCACCTTTGGCCAGAATGTGTTTTTTTTAAAGTATCTGAATATAAGTGACATGTTTCTAGACTGGGGCTGACTTTTTGGGTAATGTACACTACAGCTCATTTTGTCATTTTGCACCCCGATTTACTGTAAAATAATGAATAGGTTTGCATTTAAGTTTTTATTTCATTTTTTAAAGCTCTTGGATCTTGAAGCTTACAGCTTCCAAATCACAGTGGGATCACATGGGTTTCTATTCACTAACATATATCCACACAGGGTTTGATTTATAAACTGTGACTACTGTATGTCCATGAACCTAAAAATAATTGTAACACTAACCATTTTAACCTTTACATACCTATATGTCTCTTTACCGTTTACAGTTTAGCTGAATATGGCGGTGCGTGTCAGCACACTATTGAAGAAACACAAACATCTGTGCCCCTGGCCCATGTGCCAGCTCTCAATAGCAGCGCCCAGCCAAAGACAGGGGTGCACCTGACTCAGATGTCCGGGGTTTTGACAAAAAGCCAACTCTAGTTGGCACTCAGAAGGTTTTGTCTTGAGAACTCCCCATTAAAAAGAACCCAGTCCTTTTCATGTTCGCTGCAGGCTGTGAGCTACAAGGTTCAGGAGTTCTAGTTAAGGCTTCTGGTTTAGAACTGTTCTACACCGTAACAAATACTGTAATATTTTGTGAGTATAATTGTTTCCTGTCTTGACGATTTTGTGACATGAGACAAACGTAGAAAGTGACTGAAAGAGAATGAGATCATTGTGACCAAAATCTTCCAAAGACCTTGATAAAAGGCACATCAGTAAAACAAAAATATTCTATAATAGATCTATAATATGGAAATATATTCTATAATATTAGAAGCAGTTCCTTCCTGAGAATAAATAAACAGCATTCCATTATTGTTTATAAAAATATGTATTTATTCTGTTGGAATCACACAGAGCACCTGAACAAAATGCACTTTGAATCAGATGTGATATTGTAGCTGTGTGAATTTAGAAACTGTTTATTACAAAAATTAATTGTTGTTAAATTAGTTTAGTGAAAAATTTAATGATTTTAAAAGTTTAGTGATTTTTCTATATGAACTTTTTAGATGAATTAACAGCTATGCTGTGGGAGACATGATTCTTACAGCTTTCCATATGAAAAGCAGAATCTGAAGTGGTGTTGCGCTACTTTTCCATTTTAAAATGATTGAGGTTTCTCAATATTGACATTGTGACCCGACTTTCCCAGGCCAGGTTTGCACGCACAAAAGGTACATCACGTGTCCTACTAGGAGACCCCATGATGGCATGACATGCCTGATTTGTCGTTTGCAGGAAAGTGCGCTACCAGGAGACCAGCAGGATGATCTCTCAGGACTCTCTGCACCCACCCTCCTTTGCCCGGTCAGTGTCGCAGGACTCCCTGGACAGCAATGCCATGGAGGATTACTGGAGCGAGGTGAAGAGCATCGAGGAGGACTGTGACAGCGCCCAGGAAGAGGTGATCGAGGTCAGATCTGCTGATGGTAAGTGAGGACAGGGGCTGCTAGTTTGCTCTTTCTGGACGGCGTCTGGCTTCAACTAGACTTAGAAACTGTTGCACTCTTTTGTGGATTTTGATTAGATAATTAATTGAGTCATTTAATTAGCTGTTACATTATTTTGAGTGTATAAATGGAGAATGTGCGTTGCATAGTGGCGCAGTAGTTGGCATCGCTGGAGCCCTGGGTTCAATTCCTGGGGTGCTGTCTGTGTAGAGTTTGTATTTTCTCCCCGAGTTCCTCCAATGTTTCCTCCCACAGCCCAACGTTTACTTTTCTGCTTAACAACAGCTCTGGGTAAGCAGGAAAGTGCTGGTAGTGCTGATAGGTTAAATGGCTGCTGGGAGAATTGGCCCCTTAGTGAGTGTGTGTGTTTGTGTCTGTGTGTGACCTCCGGTGGACTGGTGTCCTGCCCAGGGTGTACCCCGCCTTTCGCCCGTTGCTTGTCAAGATAGGCTCTGGCTCCCCCATGACCCTGAATTGCACAGAGTAGTTAGAAAATGGATGGATGGACATGTAAATGGAAATGTTGATGAGGATAATGATGGAAATGATGATGGAAACGTGGAATGTATATTTGTATGGAGAGACGGTCTTAAGCATTGGCACTTGCTATTTCACATCAGTTATTTCACCTAGAATCTTTAGCACTTCTGCCTAGGTTAAGTCAGTACTCTAAAAATATTCACTATTAGGTTTTTTTAATATCTGTTTAACTAAACAAATCTGGAAACAGCTCTGTTTCAGTTGAATATCAAAGGGGAATGCTTCTTACATTGTGGCAGATAAAACTGGATCTTTGATTTGAAGATCCCAGGTTTATTTAGTCTGATTACAGCCGTAGTCTTGAGGATAATTGAGGGTTCTGGGCTCAGGACTGGGAGGTTCAGGGTTCAAAGCCTTGGTGGGACACTGCCGTACACCTGAACACAGAGCTTTACTACGTACTCAGCTGTAGACAGAGGTATGCATGTAAGCCTCTTGGGAGAAAACTGCCAGACAGATACATGAGTGAAAGCGGGAAGAGCCTGAGGAAGGCGGGAGTGTTGCTGTGGTAGAGGAGCGCTGTGAGCAGCCCGCTGGTGCGGTTGTCCTTGCAGAGGGGGAGCTGGAGGAAGCCTGGCTCCAGGAGGCAGGGCTGTCCACGCTGGTGTCGGGGCCCCCGGGGGACAGTCCGGCTGAGGCCCTCGTCTCCACGCTGACCCGGACGCAGGCCGCCATGGTCAAGAAGCGCCTCGACAACTACACGCAGACCATGCGCAAGAAGAACAAGCAGCCCGCGCGAGACGTCCGGGATATCTTCGCGAGCGGTGACACGCCGGTAAGCGAGGGGCGATCGTGCCGCGTCCCGCGGCGACCTGGCGAGCCGTCCTTCGCGAACAGAGAGATGCAGGTCACGCGTGTTTTATATGGAGCTCAGTGTTTATACATCTGATTTACACCAGCAGTGACCCAAAACTGAGTCAATAACATCCCAGTACTTTCACATGATACTGCATTGCACTGCATTGTTTTTAGGCCCGGTGGGCTCTTTGTGCTTTGGTGTTGACTCCTGGTTTGTATATTTCTATTACATTTATACTTGCAGAATATTCTGTTATACAGTATATAGTGTCCTCGCTTATTTTTCCTTAGGATATTTTACAGACTTTCTGAGTACATCTGGGATGCATAGCTGCAGCACGAGAACTAAATGGCGCAGAGCCCGCTAGTTCTGCTTCTCTAGGCTATTCTGTACTGCCAAGGCCAGGGTACAATGCTAAGTCAACTTTTCTGTACGGTACTGAGCTTTAGACTTTGTGAATGCTTTTCAGAAGAATGTGGGCTGTGAAGTATTAGTCATGATAGGAGAAAGAAGAAGACAGAAGTACAGAAAAGTAAATGAACTGTAAAAAATCAGTTATTCAAATCACCTCATACTGTACCATGCCTGCAGTCTTCCACTCAAAGTTATGGAAGGAAAAATACTATACTGTATATTTGGAGCCAAACATTCTCCATATCATCACATTTTCAAAAATAAATTAATTTCTGAAGTGTTTTATTTGAAATTTCAACAAATTGTATTTTTTGAGAGTCACTCAACACTTTCTCTGAAATTACCTGTGAGATTACAAATAAAGCCTTCAGTATAAAAATATTTGGTGATTTTTGTTCGATTTGAATGTAAGGAGCATTGTCCACTGTTATAAAACTACCAGCCACATTATATTCACTTAATTAAACTACAGTTTATTCGCTGTCATGTCCAGTTATTTATTTAAGATGAATGGCTGATCTAAGCAATTGGCCTAAACAGAATAATTTCTACAGGCATGCCCAGAGCAGGAAACTAGGAAGTGTAGTATCTCAGTCAACAATGACATTTACATGTGAAGTTTGCAGATCTAAACTATTCAAATATCAGGAACAGAAAACTGGCTTCATGGAGAAAATATGAATAAGTTAGTTGTTTTGCTTTCAAATAATGTCTGGCTGTCATTTTTTTTAAAATAACTTAATTTTTTTTAAAAGAACTTAAAAAAACATTGCATACTGTTGACAACACATTCTTTCAGATTTTGTATTCTTGCGTGTCTTTTATATTTGAAGCTTGAATTTCTAAAATTACAAAATTATGGGAAATGCTGGCCAAATTATTTGGCTTCTCTGCCAATTTCAGCAACAGTTAAAGATGATGTTTGCAGATACAGTGTCTTTCAAAAGTATTCAGATTCTTGCATAGTTTTCACATTTTGTTGCTAAAGCTTGCAGAGACAATGACATGACACTGTGAGGTAACAGTATGGTTATATGCAGAACGTTACACATTCACAAAATAAACAAAAAGAAATAGCAAATACTGTAGGTAACAGATATGAAAGAAAAATGGAGAAGTCATAAATTGGAGAAGTCAACCTAAGTCAAGGTCAACCTAATTTATTTAAGTACATAAAATTATCTTAACAAGCCCTTCAGCTAGTTAACTTGCTTCTGTCTGTGTGCAATAATAGTTGTCCACGTGATTTAAGAACGGATATACTGATTTCTGTAAAGTCAGGCAGTGAATTTCAAGCACAAATTTAACTATGAAGACCAAGCAGCTTGCCAGCCAGGTAAGGGATAAAGCTGTATAAAGACTCAGATTAGGAGAAAGCTGTCAAACATTTCAAAGAGCCATAATGTGTTTTTGAGCTTGATGAAGCTCATCATTAAGAAGCGGAAGACATCCAGACACTGCCTAGATCACGCTGTCCCTCTAAACTGCCACCATGCCACCATCAGGGCAATGGAAAGACAAACCCAGTTCAAGTTGCCTAGATTGCTATGGCAAAGTGGAAAACCCATCTCAGATCTTGCATAGAGTTTGCAACAAATCACATGTTGAAAGGCTCATTATAGCACATCACTTGGTTATAATCTTTCCTGCTGACAATCATGGTGGCAGCATTATGTTATAGTTCTGCTTCTCGTCAGCAGAGACTGTGAGGCTTGTCAAGACTGATTGAAACATAGGTGACGCAAAGTACTGGCATAGAGGAAAACCTGCTTCAGACCTAAAATTCCTAAAAGTCAAATTCCTGTCATGAATCCGGCTGAGAATCTGCGGAAAGACTTGGAAACTGCTGTCCATTAGTGGTGCTCACGTAATGTGGAGTCTGCTAATGAGCTAAGAAGAATAGGCAGAAATGGCACTAAGGAAGTGTGCAAAGTCTACCCAAAAAGACCTGCAGCTATAACTGGTGCCTAAGGTGCTTCTAGCAAACAGTAATAGGTTTATTCCATGCTGAAAAGAGAAGAAAGAAAACACAACGTTTCAGCTGTGGAGCCTTCTCTTTTCAGCATGGAATAAACCTACTGTATTACTTGCAATCACCATATTTCAATATTTTTTTACTGATATTTATTAGACCATGTCTTACCCTTAGAAATATTCAGTGTGAGCGTTCAGGTTTTGAATAAAATATTCAGTTAAAAAATGAGCATGCATCATTTTGTAATTTCATTCAATGGGACACAATAGGCAGGGTCTGCATAATTTTGCAAGACACTGTATATACTCTAGGAAACACTTTTTCATTTACCTCACTACCTCCCATAAACTCAAAAACCTGCAGCAATTCCACACCCACTGACTTAAAATTTCACTTTCTCTAATCTAGTTTGTTTTTCTCATGCAAAGCACATGCTGAAAGAGTTTAATAGAAACAGCAGCATTACTTTTAACAGAGAATTTGTAGTTATTTTTACAGTATGTCTGTTCATTCACCAAGCTGTGGTTGCTTCACTCTGCACATGACACAGGGGTCTGATCTTGCAGCTGTGCTGTGCAGAATGTGCAATCTGTTACTCACTCCAGCCTGATTCATAGTCAGCATATTCTGTCACAAGCTCCCCTTCCTCCCATCTCTCAGACTGGCATTTCAGCCGGTATGCATGTAAGCACATTTTTTGTTAATGATTTGCTCTGAGATGACTCACTGTGAGGCTCTCTTATACTAGCATCCTCCGCAGCAAATGAAAGCAGACTTCTGCTGAGCAATTCCAGACCACAACTCCCCTTTCTTACCATAAAAAGATATATTTAGAACCGTCTTTGTGCTGTCTTGAGATAATTTGGAATCCTTTCTCTTTTCCTAGAACTGTTGTTTTCCATTTAAAGCCCTAAATAATAGTGGCCTGGGAAAAAAACAACAGATTGGCCTTTTTTTCTCCACAAAAATGATTCAGCTCTCTGCTTTATTGACATTTAATTTAGCATCACACCTTACAACAGTATGTTACCTTTTATTTAGTTGTGTTCCAGTTTCTTCCTAGGAGAGCCATGAGGGCTTATACTGTATGTACCCAGAGAAATGATGTCAAAGCTACAAACCTCATCGTGATCTGACAGGCACCTCAGGTTACAAGTTCAAAGATGTTATAGCCTACAGTATAAAACAAATTGTTGCCATGGGTAGATTTGCAAAGATTTGAACATTTTTATGAACTCAAGTTCTGAAAGAATTCACTATGAAAAGGAATTCATTTTTTGTCTTTCATTCAAATGATGATGTACAGTATTGATAGTTAAAAGAGGTTCTGTTAATTTTCCTTAATTCAGTTGGACTGAGAGATATATTGTTTTTTTCTCTCTCGTTTTAGTTGTTTAAAAACTGGAAGACGACTTCTTTTCCTTCAATTTCAATTTAAATATCTTTACATTTGTACTTTAAAAATCCAATGCATTGTCTAGTAAACTCAAGCCTTGATTTGCTGAGAATGAAACTGGGTTTTACTTTGTAAGTATAAACCTACTAAAAATGCAGAACAGCGTATGACTTTTAGTTGCATGTTTCCTGTAAATCTATTCTCCTGCAATCTTTAAATTTCTCCCAAATGTTTATAACTTTATTTTAGACTGCTTTTAATTTAGGTTATGTAAATAATGAGATGTAATGTTGTGCACAATGTATAGTTTGCATTTAGAGTAATGGCTTCCGTATGAACACTTTTATAGTTATAATTATCAATATCAGTAGTAACTGCTAATAGTATTTATGAGTGTATAAGTATAAGGTCTCATATGTACCTACCTAATACACAACAGATGTATTTTTCCATATAAGTACCTATTTGCCACAGATACTGGGAACATCTGAAACCAGTTGTTGTGAAGATGGAGACACATTCTCCTATAAATATGGATAAGTGATTCCCTATGTCCATCATCCGCATTCCTTACTAAGCCAGAGCATAAGTCAGTGAGTGCCCTAACATGACTTTTACAGCACCTGGATTATTTCTGTAGGCTACTCTGGCTTTTCTGTGGCATTAATGAAGTTTGTGATGTGAATGTTTGAGAATGAACCCAGAGACTGTGATGGAAGAATTCTGAACAAAAAGTCAATATTTTTAAATCCAGTCTGAAAATATACAGTATTAATGTTGCTTCTGTTTGAATTGCAGTGAATTATATTTTAAAGTATTTTTCTCATTTGTTCATAGTATTTCTTTAAAGTGTTTTTAAACATACTTCTATTTAAATGTAAAGCACTTTGATATTTTTGGTACATTATAAAATAAAGTTTTATTATATCTCATTTGTTTAAAGAAGTGTTATGCTAAAGCCAAATATATTTTCATGTTTAAAAAAGAAAATTAAAAAGATGCTTTAAAATTGCATTTAATAAAGGTGTTATGGTAATGTGGAATTTTAAATGTGAGTATTGCATTAAACCATGTGATCAATTGTAGGTGTGATAGCTTCTTATTTAATTGAAGTTTTTGCACATCCAGAATTTAATCCAAACTATTTTATTTACCATGTGGAGGTTGTAAATCATTGTTCATGTTTTTTTTTTTTTTTTCAGTTTCAAACAACTTGTTAATTTCACAAAGTCGTGGGGTCTTTCCTCAATTTTTTCTTTATAATTATCAAGTCAGGGCTGATTCAAATCATTCCAAGTATTAATCTATTAAATTAATGTATTATTAATTTAACAAGTTCTGCAGTCCTTGTTTTAGGCGAGGTCATAGTTTTTGACAGAAGTTAGAAGGAAAACGATTTATGCAAATAAGCTGATGTTAAATGAAATGTATCCCTCTGTTTTCTCCACTGTACATTTCTAGAGCAGTTTTGTGATGCTGCCTGGCACGTGGGCTGCTGTGTATCTTCATACATTTTGATGTGGGAGGGGATCACTGTTAGTCTGCCACACCTTTTGGTGGTCTACAAACCTGCAGGTCTGCGGCTGATGGGGTCACGGGCTCTTGATCGACTGTGCATTCCTCATGATCTCAATGGCCTTCAAAGCATTCATGTGGCTTAATGTAGCCCCGGTGAACACCAAGAACCTTTAGCCAAGGCAACAAAATGGAAACACAAACTAAAAAATTGAGAGCTCTTGAAATTCCTAAAATGCTTGCTTGATTGTTTGTGGGAAATGAGTCTCTTTCTAATATACTTATCCTTCTACAATTTCTCACAGTCCTCTGAGCCCGTTTCACCAACCCCTTCCAGCAGCACGCCTCATCCACATCCACATCCACCTAAGCTGCCTTTTTGGATACCAGCAAGAAGTAAGTGGAGAAGCAGATCACAGCCCTAGTTTCATTGCCTAGAGGAGGTGTCAGGAAGAGAAGGCGCATATAGGGGAGACTTACAGGCGGGGGAGGGGGGGAAGGGGTGGTGCTGTCATCTCTTTCTCTGGTTCTTCCTCATTCCCTCAGTGAAGTTAAGTGAAGTGGCCCCAAAGACTCTGGGTTTTTGTTTCTCTTTTCTTATTTTTCACGCTGGAAATGACCTTGACGTGTACGCTGGATACGCCCTTTTTTTTTCTTTTTTTTTGTCGGCGAGTAATATTGGATGTATGATGTATCTTCTTTATGCCTCCTACTCGGGGGCTTTCGAGCTTCTTGAGTAGGGAGGCAAGGCCTCTTGTTCCGTGTTTTGACTTCAGTACGGGAGAATGATTTTTTTTTAAAAAACCTAACCCCAACATTGTTTTGTAAGTTACTTCACGGCCACATGAGTTTTTATGTCTGTGTATCAATACCATATGGCAAATAAGCACTATAACAAGTTCTTCAAGCACAAAAGAGCATTTGGCTGATCTGTAGCATCAATTGGAAGTTGGTGCTCTCTGAGAGATGGACAAAATTTTACTTATCACTGGTGCAAATAACAGACAGAAAACCAATATACTGGGATTCTTGGACACAAGCTTCCAACTTTAAGGAGTCTTCTTGAAGACACACAACCATTACATTGAAGTCTTCATGAAAACAGGGATTTCTACATACTGTATCTCTTAAGCAGGAGCACATCTGTAAATGCAATGGGCCACTTAGTCTTGAATTTATGGAGGTTGAAGAGAGAAGAAAGAGAAATAGCCTTAAATTCTTTGAAGTGCTTGCCTCTCTGAAGAGAGTGCTCTTCTGCAGGGCACAGAACACCTACGCATAGAAAAGTGACATTTTAGACTTCAAATTAGGGACACTGTTGAAACTTTGAACAACTGAAACTTGAGAAAAAAGGTACAAGGAAGCTCATCTAATATACAGAATATGTTACAGGATTATCTTTTGCAGGGTAGCTATTTATAATAAGCCTTGGCCCCTTCTTTGAGTTCTTTAATGGTTTATATATTCTTTGTCTTTTTTTCTTTATTTTCCCCCCACAAACACTTGTTTAAAGTGGAGAACTGTGTGTCGGATTGCCAGATGAGTAAGGAACGGCCAGCAGAGGAGTTTGTTTTCACGGTGCCTTACTCTGAAGGAGCAGCCTGCAGGAGAAAAGACAGAGACTCCAAGAACTTCCAGAGAATCAAGAAAGATGATGGCACCCTGCCCGTAAGTCCCAGCACTGGGACTGACCACCTTTGCTTCACATTTCATAGTTTTAAGACTATTAAGTTTGATTAAGTAGTAATGTTCCAGGTCAATGTCTCAGAATATTTATTTTTCTTGTCTTTTATTTGTTTAGAAATTTGTGTGGCGTAGTACAAGGCTGGGATTTACTAGGGTGGGGGATCTATCCCCAGAGGACATGAAGAAGATTGGTTACCTCTCGCTGATTGAATTAACGGCATTTTATGATGCCCTGGGCATTGAACTGAAACGCAACCGTACAGTGCGGATCAAAGTACGAGGTAGGTGGCCTGACAGAAGTCTGTCAATGATGTAAACTTTTCAAGTAATTGAAATCTGAGAAATGTGTTGCACAGATACTACAGCTCATCAGTCCTTCTGTTCTTTCATTTTGTTTACAGAAAGTGGCCTTTTTGGAGTTCCCCTCACAACCTTATTAGAAAATGACCAAAAAAAGGTTCCTGGATTGAAAGTTCCTCTTCTTTTTAAAAAGGTAGAGAATGTTTGATTTATCAAGAATTTTTCCGACTGCTATCTCGCTGTCATTCATGACAATTGCATCTTAAATTACAGTGCATTATGGCAGTGCCACAAACGTTTTAATTATGTTTGAGGATGATCTTAAGTTTCAAGATTTTTAAGTATTTTTATGTACATTTTGTAAGTGTAGCAAACAAAAATATACAGTACATTAAATAAAGTACACAAGTGCATAAATATTTTTTCTACCTTTTAGAAAAGTGTTCTGAATTGCGATGCTAAAAGAGTCTGGGCATCTTCTGGGACGTTACTTATCTCTGCTTTACTTAGTGACTGTTTCTTGTTTATCCTTCCAAATGACAGACTTTAAAGACATTACTTTGTCTTGGTTTCTACTCTTTTATTCAAAACATTGGGGCTGAGCAACACTGACTGCCAATCCTTTTTGCATGTATGTTTCAGGCCATTACTTATTGTTTGTGCTGTGTATTCTGAGACACTTGATTACTGATTTGGCAAATCTCAGCTTTGCCTCGCCAGTGCCTCTCCTGCCTCATTCATTTAGTCAACAGCAGCAGCAGATTCCTGGCATCAGGAAAGAAAAAACAGAAAGCCAAAACAAATTCAGCTTAGAATGTTTTACATCTTCAAATCTAGAACAGACTTGAGTGTAATACTGTATATAACCATATTTAAAATAAAATACGTTTCATGTACTACACACCTAAAGGGAAAACATTCTACTTTTGAGCACCTTTTAACATGTGATAATATTATAATACATTTTAGTATCAATATTATATGAGTGCATAGGTCTTAAAAGTGTCTTTGCTTGGGGCCACACTGAAATCGGTAGCTCCTCTTTCTTTTGGAGACCAGCTGGTATAGGAACCTGTAGCTCTAACCTTGAAAACGTCCAGGCTCTCAGGTGTTATGACTGTGAGCTGATAGGATCTAGTGCTTGTTTGTGAGAGAGTTTGAATAAAGCCTTGATTGACCTTGTTCACACAGCTGAATTCCCCGTGAGGCTCTACTTCAGACAGCGCGTGTTCTAATCTAAACCATTGTATACTTTCTGCACGGTGATAAAATTAATTCAGCATTCAAATGTAGGGGAGTTCCTGGTAGGCTGACTCCAAATCAAACAGAGAAGCCACAACCCGGCTGTTCCTTCCTCTGAAAACAGCTTCCTTCTCTGAAAGGAGGGGCACTTTCCAAGGGAGATGTAAAAAAATAAAGTGCAAATATTTTCGAAACCCTGGGCTCTGTATCATGTTTAATATAGACGAACTATTGGCCTCGTCCTTGAGTAAACATCTAAATATTCTGGAAGGCAAATTATTGTGTCTTTTTGTTCGCTTCCAGTGGCATTTTTGTTTTTATGTAATGAGCATATTCTGTAGTGTGAGATTGTGTTGAATGGATTCTAGTATGCAGTATATAGTACTCTGTTTTGGTTGACCCTGTGTAGATGATATGTTGACTATTTTTGTTTTCATTTGCTGTGACTGTTCAGTATAAGAGTAGACAAGATATTCAATTCAGTTCAACTCAATGCAAGCTTTTTTGTCCCCTAGGGGAAATCATGAGCTTGTGCTCTGGTACAGGTGAAGCACGGACATTTAAAGCTCTTTGCAGAAGGCTATGAGTTATGACCTTATATACACAGAGGCCAAAATCCTATGAAGTCCACAACATGCATTGTGTTCATGTTCATGACCTTAGAGGACTGAGCAGCACTTGTTTCCTCTTTCAAAGACTTTGAGTTTGCAAAGAAAGTGCTCTCTAATTCTTCTTTTTAATTTGACATCATGGCTAAAAATGCTAAAAACTTAAACGCTAAAAGAAAATTCTGTCATTTTTTCAGCATTGCGGCCCACGGTTGTGTATTTTTTTGGAAATAAAATCTGAGAACGTTTTTTTCTCAAAACAATGTCAATGGGAGAGTAATTCTTTGTCAGATCTGTTAATTAGTTTCACTTATTTGCTTGGCAGTTGATGATGTTCTACAACAGTATACCACATGGCACATCTCCGTTTAATATGAATAGTTTTCCACAAGGTATACTAGTCTTTATACATCCAGGATGATTACTGATATGAAGTCTTGATCTATCAAGAAAGACCAAACAACGCCAACGTGGGGTTCTTCAAGTACAAAAACTACAGACCAGGAAAGATGGAGGCTGGTGGAGAATTTCAATAAGGCAGCTCTGGGACTTCCTTTCTGCCGTGTCAGTGGGACCACTGGAGTTTTGGTGGATGAAAAAGGGGAGCCTGGGGAGCAGATCAGCATAGAAAGGTTTTTCTCTGGTGAGGGCAGGCGCCAAGTGCGTGAGCAACTGCACAGGAAGTGGGGCTCTTAGTTGTCAGTGGACAAGGTTAGGGTTTAACCTCTCGTCCTGCCTTTGTGTTGACCTCCGCAAATAATAACCTGCGCAAGTCATCGGCTCTCCTGGCGTTTGTGTGCTGCAGCTCCTGTCGAAGCTGGAACAGACTGGACTGCAGACGGAGGGGATTCTTCGCGTCCCGGGTTCTGCCTCCCGGGTCAAGGTGAGAAGAACCTTCTTCTTCAGGAGTGTTTCCGTGTGTCCAATGTGGGAGGGCTGGGAAACAGGAAGGCAATTCAGCTCATTTAAATATATTTATTACTGTACGGTCTCCCTGTGTGTTTCCCTTATTTAGTCACATTTAATCTGTTATTCCAAAAATGGGCAAACACATTCTACAGGAAAGTCTAACGTGAAAGAGATTGGTTTTCATGCCCACTAGGAAAGGTTAGTCTGTAGAATTATTTTCAGGTGATATGGAAGTTCTACAGTCTTTTAATAAGACAAAGAGTTCTGACGTTTTGCACTTTTAAAATTACATTGTACCGTAACTGGATTAGAACAAAATTTCCTATATCATTATTGTTCATACTAAATTGCACACTTCACACCATCATTACTAATGCAATGCAGGATAATATAGTTTATTAGGCACTACTGTATGTAGTAGCTCCTTGTCAACAGCATGTGACAGATGGAAACGTTTTACACAGTAAAGACTTACAGATGTTCAAATATAGTGCTGTATGTGTTTTGATAGTCATGAATATGTGTTAACATGATGCATATCAAATGTCATCTAGCTCTGATTAAAGCTGTATCTGAGCCAGAAAATGATTTCATTTTGCAGTTGTCTCTTTGATTTATGGGGTGGTCATGTAAATTTCTTTAAAGGACGGTGACATTTTGTCATTTTGTATGTTAGATGCTGCATAATTGACAGAACTGTGCAGAAAACCTTATGGAAATTAGGGAGGGCAGCAGTTTTATATGTCTGGTTTTGATTTCTGCTTTAAGCTTGAGGTATTAAATTCTTGCTGTTTGCATCAGGCACGCATATGGAAGTGTTTAGCCTGGGATATAGTTTTACCTTGCATGGCCTAGAAATCAGTAGTCCAAGTTCGCTTAAAAGGTAATAATAATTAGAATAATAATTCTGTGTACTTGTAATAAAAGTATTCATCCCAAAGCACTTAACATCTAGGAAAGGACCCAACTCATCCACCACGTGGCAGCTGTTATGTACTGTATCATCAGCCCCACTGCACAGCGGATCAGACAGAGGAGTGATAATTACTTCACCAGCTGAACTATGGTAGAATATACCTGGGACACCAAGGTTAACACCCCTACTCTTACCAACAGTGTCATGGGATCTTTAGTGGCCAAGTAGCCACGACCTCAATGTAATGTCTCATTTCAAGGATGGCACCTCCTACAGTGTAATGTCTGCTGTCATCATATTGGGATATTTGGTTTAGAAGTTTTGCTCCAAAGAGAACAATTTCAATTTCAAACAGTCAGTGTCAATTACTGACCCAGCGAGACAACTTACAGCGGCAAACTGGTTTTCCTTAGAGCTCCCCCATTCCAGTACTGCTGGGAACTGACCGTGCGGGGCATCGGTAAGCAGATGAGATCAGGCTGCAGGTTGGTACTGTAGATCTGCTATAAAAGGTTATTGGTTTTCAGAAGAGAAAAATATTCTGAATTTAAACATTTTAGGGCATTCAAATGTATAATTATTTAAAAATCTCGAATGGTGTTTTTTTAAAAACAAAATGTTTTCTGTCGATAGCATCTTCGTCGGGAACTGGAAGAGAAATTTTATGATGACGTGTTCGACTGGGACCAAGTGAGGCACAATGATGCGGCTGGCCTTCTCAAAATGTTTATCCGGGATCTCCCATATCCTCTCTTAACCATGCAGTACCTCCCAACCTTTACTGCAGTCGAAAGTGAGTATTCCTTAGCTAATGCTGTAATGTGCCATTGAACATTTCACACTTCAGTCCTTTCTGAATGATCGTTCGGAACCTGACGTATTTTTAAGAATAACCAGGGAGTTCACCATTGACAAAATGAACTTTTTAGGTCTGTAACTGCTATTGTAAAATTGTTGGCACCTGGCAAAATACTAAATGTGTTTTTATTTGTCCCAATTTGTTTTATGGTCTCGCGTGTTATTCTTAAATGTAATTTAATTTGGACTTATTTTGTAATCAGGAGTGTGGTTCTGAATGTTTGTATCTCATCTGTTTCATCTCTGCAATGTGTCTGCTGACGGCCTGTCCTGAACTTACTCATGTTTCTGATAAAAACCTCCTTTTCTTTCAAGGCATAGGATGATGCAAGGATGATATTTATTGTTTGGAACAGATTCTAAAAACCTTTATTACAGTTTGTGTAGTTAGGGGGGCAGTAACCTTCGTCTGCCTTAATATTCTGTGTTATTCTTGTAACTGGGAGTTGGCAGCTACTTTGTCTTTTCTGTTTTAGCCCCCATTTAGATCTGTCAATTAATTGACTCTCATTATGACTCTCATAGAAGTAAGTAAAGGATGAGGACCATGCGCACCTTTGTCCCAAGCGCACAGTCTCTACACTGGTGTAAGGATCACATGTACAGTAGGAGTGATGTGAAACACATGCATCACAGTGCAGATCGATGTCTGTGAGCTCAGCATGCCGGTGCTGTAGTACAGCTTTGTAGTGATTGAGATACGAGTGTATGGTTATGAATAATCCGGAACTGGATGTTCAACGAAGAAGGCATTTTAATACAAAGGAGGTGACTGATGCAAAAGTTGTTGTTATTATTATTATTATTATTATTATTATTATTATTATTATTATTATTATAAAAGCCATTTTATTGTATGTTATTTTTTTAAAGTATTATGTAGCTTACACATATTCCTGTCAAATTCCAGACTTTCCTCTTTAAAGTGAGTGGTATGTGATACCTGTAGCTGGAGCTCATGTATTCCATCACCTTTGTCATCGCTTATAATTTTTTTTAGTGGTTTTTCCCATTGTATAATAACCTTTTTTTTAATTCCCTGTTTCCACAATGGTTTAAGGTGTGAGACTGTGGTGCCTGAAATAGATGTGCTTTTTATTTCTGTTGCTGAGAGTGTCAGTGTTTTCTGCAGATTGGCAAATGGCAAGTAGCTGTATTTTCTTGAGCACTGGTGAATATGGAGAATTACACTGGCTCTGTGTAGGGTAGTGACTCGGTGTCCTGTATGTTAAATCAGCATATAAACCTTCCAGTCTTTTTATCGTGTGGCTAAGGTGGCATTCTTTTACAAAATGCAGACTTTGGTATTTGAAACAAACGTGTATGGAAGTGAAATTTCCTTATAATTATCAGTAAACGTCCAGTGATTTCCAGAGTGCAACAACTCTTAATTGGCCATACATGAAGAACCAAACCTGCCCCTGGACATTGTGTACTAGCAGAGAACTAGTACAACAATATTCAAAGAAGCCGTGGACACAAAAAAAATGCTTAGTCCTTAGGTGAAAATCTATTCAGTTGTTTTCACAGTGAGTTGTGTGAGTTAATGAGTTAATTTTCATTTTTGGCTGTAGTGAAGCGTCCATCTGTGATGCATTTCTTTTAGTCCAAGCAGTTTTTTGTTTCAAAACAAATTTTGTTAGTAATATCTTGGCCCCTGCTTTTAATTTGCATTCATATTCCTTTTTTTTCTTTAGTGTGCAACACAAAGGCTGTTGAGCTGCTGAAGGATTGTGGAGTGTTTTTGTGCTGTCTTCTTGTAACCCTGACTCCTTTCCTAATGCTTTTGTTATTTGCAGATATCTCTCCTTCCAGGACACAGCTACAAGCTTTGCACCTTCTTATCATGTTGCTGCCTGAGCCTAACAGAGATACTCTTAAGGTAGGAACCTGCTGAACCAGCAATAACTTTATCTTCTGTAAAAAAGCAAGGAGAAAAAACATTGCAGGAAGGTCAAATGAGTGACCTTTGGTTAATGTTCTCCCACTCCAAAATTTCTGCAATGCTTGTTAACATTTTACCTTCTTGTTGAGAAAAGAAATAGTACTGTAGCTACTTGTGAAGTCCCTGTGATTATAACAGCACTGGTTTATGTCTAATTCCTCTGGCAGCAGGATAATATAGTTTAGTGGTGGAGTGGTGGTTTGGTGTATTACTGGAGGTGTGTGGGTTTACAGCTT
This sequence comes from Lepisosteus platostomus, assembly GCF_059453375.1. NCBI lineage: Eukaryota > Metazoa > Chordata > Actinopteri > Semionotiformes > Lepisosteidae > Lepisosteus > Lepisosteus platostomus. The sequence goes on along the minus strand of NC_142618.1, from coordinate 4,487,167 downwards.
GGTTGGAAATTTGTTGTTGGGCCCTTGAGCAAGATACTTCACTGATTGCTTCAGTAAATGCTGTACAAATAGGTCACCAGGTCAACATTGCAAATGAGAATTTGTTATTGAATGTATTGTCAGTTTAAATGAAGCATTGAAAAGGTAAAAAAAAAAAGTTACCTGCCATTTCCTTCTTGTAAATCTCATGCTTCTGCATGAGTAGTGATGCTAAAAGTACTCATTTATGGTGTAATTCCAACAATCATTTTGTGCTGGTTATGTTAAACAAACTACTCATCTTTGTTGTTTTTCTTCAATGTTTGCAGTTGTAAAAATTCCATACTTGGATTTTCCAAAGTATATGTTGTTATTCTTTTGATCTTGAGATGGAATAATAGCTTTAACGGGTTTTATTTTTTAATCGGTTTAGTTCTATGCGTGTATTCTATTTTGTCTTTTTTTAAATACAGCATTACCCCCAGTGACATTACCCCAAGATCAGGCAGAAAATCTAAAAAGGAACAAGCCTACAGTATAGGACACAACATCAAAAGCCAATGCAAAGTATAAAAATAAATTACTTTCATTAGAAACTACACCCGTAACTCTTTTTCCAAATGTTCTTTTTGTGCAAATTTGATACTACGAAGCATGTGAATTGTTACCCACATTTCCAACAACAAAAGCCAACTGCAAATCAATGAGGAAAGCTATATGAAGAAAAATTTCGAGCACTCTGTCGAATGTAAAGAGTGCAGAGAAAGACACCATACAGCTCGTTTCTTATTGAGTGTTTGCATCAGATGCCTCTAACTAGTATAGCTGAGAGCTGGCACAGAGCCTACGGAGTGGCACAAGATTTGTGTGATACAGTTCCCAGCGTCTTGCTTCGAACATTGTTCTCTATTGTGTGCGCTCATACTTTTCATAAGAATATTTGTGGTTTAGACTTTCTCATGGAGAAAATTAAAATTGTGATTGTGTGTGTGTGTAATTGCACAAAAGGCAAATGAATTGGTTACTGCACAGTACAGTACTGGACTGCGCATAGGTGTGATTAATGATGTGTAACAAGGTAAGCAGTACAAAAAACAAAGATAGAAGATAGAAGATAGAAGATCTTACAAAAATCACAAACCACAATATGAATGTTACTTATTATTGTTTCTTGTGTCATTTTTTGTTGAAAAAAGTACAAGTAGGGGTGACATTTTTGGGGTCCAGAATGGATCGAAGTTTTCCCTATAAGAAAAAATGGAAATAGTTTTTTCGTTTTACATAAAGTATTTTCGCTATAGGAAAGGGTTTGTGGGAACGAATTACATTCATACAAAACGGTTCGCGTGTACTGATACTGGTATATTGAGACATTTGCATGCCGAGGTAGGTGTTATTTTGGGGAATTCACTCACTACAGAGAACTACTACGGCCAAATGCATTTTTGCCATGTGGGTAGATTTTGCATACAAGCTCATAGATATTTCTTTAAATGAGGAGCCAATGGAAGAAATTAATATTAAGCTTCAATAGATAGTTTGAATAAAACCATATTAAAAGCAATAAATAGAAACTGTGTGTTAAATATTACTCGTTAATTGTTGACACAGTATTACATGCAGACTTGCTTCTAACTGCTAAGGCTGATATGAGCGAATGACGTAACCAGCCTGGTCTGATCGTCTTGGGCTTTTCTCGTGTCTCCTCAGGCTCTGCTGGAGTTCCTCAGGAAGGTGGTGGCCAACGAGGAGAAGAACAGGATGAGCTTGTGGAACGTGTCCATGATTGTGGCTCCCAACCTGTTTATGTATAGAGGCAAGACCGCCAAGCCACAGGAAATGCAGGGGGCTGCTGGTGCGGCTCACCTGGTACGGCTCCTCATTAAATACCAGGATCTGCTCTGGATAGTGAGTGCCTCTACACGTACTGTAATATCCAGTGTCTTTTTACCGCAACTGTGATGTTTCTTTTCTCGTCCTTCACTATGTTCAGTGTATTTTTCAAGATGTCAGTCAATTACATCAGTAGACATACTGTATGTTTTTGCTTTATTACGCTTCTACGTTGTAAGATCTGCATTTGTTAAGTATAGGACTTTAGTGTGTTTTTTGTTGGTTTGGGAAGATGGGGAATATTGGGCCTTTGCCGAGACGCGGGAATCTGTCTTAGGATTCTGGTAATTCTCAGCTCGATCAATTTTACCTCCTGAAATATTTAGTAGCCTTGCAAAAAGTAAAAACTCTTGGAACGTTGATGAAGACATCAAATAAATCTGCTGTCTGCTCAGTATGAATCTCAACAGTACTGCAACAGTAGATGCAATGCTGTTAAAATAGAAGCAGTGAAATAGAAAACCCCCACAATGCACACGTCTGGCTGGAACGTGAGATTCGGGCACGTCTGGAGGTGGCGTGGGGGGGCCGAGGAGAGTTCGTCAGGTCTCGTTTGGCTTTTGCAGGTCCCGTGCTTTATGGTCTCGCAGGTGAGGAAAATGAACGAAGCCGCCATGCCGAAGAGGCACCAGGGCTCTGAGAAGAACAAGAAGAAGCTGCTGAGGAGGTGGAACGCAGAGCGAGACAAATCGGAGAGGAGTGAGGTGCGCAGAGAACGTTCCCGAGCCGGCCCTGGGCCTGGAGATCAAGTGTCTTTAGGTTGTGTTATTTACTTACAGGGTTACGAAAAGGTCCGTGTCATTGTAAATGAATAAAAATTCACTCACAGTTTATAAATCAATCGCGTTATACCCGGCAAAATTGAAACTTTAATAATAATGTTTCTTTATTAGCCCTATACAATTTCTTGCATTAGGAATTCATCTTTTCGCATACCCCAGCTTTTCTCCATGGAGACACAGACACACAGACAGGGAGAGAGAAGCTGGGGGTCAGAGCGCAGGGTCAGCCATTTATACGGCGCCCCTGGAGCAGTTGGGGTTAGGGGCCTTGCTCAGGGGCCCAACGGAGTAGGATTCCTCTGCCAGCCATGGGATTTGAACCAGCAACCTTCCAGTCACAGGCGCAGATCCTGAGCCACAGAGCCACCGCTCCGCCCTAAATTAAGGTTTCAGAAGGACGTAATTGCTGTACTTTTTCCTGTTGGTTTATTACAGTGTTTGTTATGTCCTAGTGATGATTCTAATATAAAGGAGGGCCTCTTTAGGGGGCTAACAGCTAGAACACTTCCTGTTCTTGAAACCCGAACGGAGAAGGCTATAGGGCTCATCGTTTGCATGAACTATAAATCCTCTTCCATGCAGCATTGCTGTAGGCCTCGCTGGTAAACGCTAGCTCTCTGGGTTGTGTCAACAGCTCTCTGACATACGTGAGGGAGTGATCCGGGTCCACGCTCCACTGCACGCCAAGGTTTCCATGGCGATCCAGCTCGACAGCGGGACGAAGGCCAAGGATGTCATGGCTCGATTCGAGTGTGATAAAAGGTCTGCGAGAAGCTACCGTTATTACTCATTTTGTCGTAGCATAGGAAACTGAACCATGAATTTGCTGATTTTGCTGGATGTAGTCCCTTTATTGTAGTTTAATGTAGTACAGAATGTGTATAAAGTTGATGATCCTTTATGGTTTTAATTTCTCCTGTGGCAGCCTGCTACAGCATACTTTTTTCTTGAAAAACATCCAACGTTTAGCACCTCAGATTGTATTTTGCAGTATTCAAAGTCCTGTAGCTAACCATTTAAATGTTGTATTTAAAATATTTGAAACTGACACAAATATGAAATTGTTTAACTCTTCCAACGTTGATAGATGTGACAATGCAATGTCTTCTCTGTGCATTTTGCTTTTTACGATGATGCAGAAAGATACACACATTGTGTACATACTGGACTGTATAATGCTTAACCGTGTACTGCAGTGACACTGTTGCTCCAGTAGATACACTCTGCTGTAGTGGAACCAAGGAATATGCCTTTAACCTCATTTATAATTCTCCATAGTTGAAAATATAAAAATTTGAAAATCAAAATTTAATCTGTAGATTTAATAGATACTTCTGATGTCAGATTCAGAAGAGTTGGCGATGAAGGCAGGCACTGTATTTCCAGCTATTTGCTTTACAGCACTCACTCATTGACCCTCTCTAGTCTGCCTCCTGCTTGGCACACTGAGCTGACCCTGCTTCTGTTTCTGATGCTGTTCACTTACTGTAGCTTATAGTCCCTCCTTCTCCTCCGTGTTGATTCTTCAGACCATCTCATCTCTGCAGCCCTTGTCACTCAGTTCCCCTGTCAGCACGTGCTTTATGTCACTGCTCTCAGCTGCTTCCCTTTCTACCACACTGATCTTGCATACCTGTCTCCTGGCTCGCACTCAGTCCCCTGCTCTCTCTCTCCACTGGTGTCAGCTAAGGCTCCGTTCTGGGTTCCCTAATGCTCTCTGCCCAAATTTTACTGATACATTTTTATATTTAATGATGTTCAAAATGTCCTCTTTTTCTCCCTCTGATACTGAGATCCCTTCCCATATCTGTTTGTCTCCCTGCCATTCCCAAGCGGATGCATATCCACCATCCTAAACTCTAAGTCTACCCTCCCCTTCTTCCCTTCCTCTTCTCTGCTTTCCTGCCCCTGTGCCTCCACCGTCATCTCTCCTCCTCTGCCAAGGACCTCGGTGACAGTGTCTATCCATCCCTGTTCTGTTCCCGACACTTTCTTTCACTCATATGCTCCTGCTGCTTCTAAATAAGCAAAATTTGCTTAATCCATCCCTTTCTTACCAAATACACTAAACATTTCTCGTCCAGGCACTGGCACTAAATCATCTAAACAATCTTTCCTTCCTCTTGGGTGGCCTTTCATGCCAAAGATAACCGTCCACTTCAACTCTGGAATCTGCGGCTTGCCTTGTCTTTTCTCATGCTTCTCCATTACTCCTGTCCCTCCAATGTCTCCCTATTGATGTATACATCACTATGTCTCACGTCCACCTCACTCAAAACCTCTATTCCTTTCTACCATCAGTCTCTTATCTCCTCCTAGCACCTCTCTTGCCCGTCCTGCTTCTATCTTTCTGACAGACATGCTGCACTCCCTGTCTGTTCTGAGCCCTACAGAAATCAGGACTGCTCAGTCCCTGACTTCCTTTTAGAGACCCCTCTCTTCAGAATGTACTCTCTTTGCTTTCAGCTGCATTCTTCAGCCACATCTCACGTTGCACTGCATTACTATTGGCACCTCTCGAGCTGTTTATGGGATCTGCCTATTGCACGCTGTAATAACTGAATCAAGCTGTTTTCATCACTGCTTTGTATCCGCCCTCTGTACCCTGTCTTAAATTATTTCATTTTGTGTAGTGCAGCACTTGCCTTGCACTTCCAGCTTGTGCTTGCCTTGTTGTCATGTTCTTCATTTATATAAACGTCTTTCGCATGTATTGTACAGTACGTTGCCCTTGATAACGGTGTCTACTGAGAAAATATACTGTATAAATAATAACAGAATACCAAATGGGAGAGCAACCAATGAAGTGTGATGTGGTTGTTGGAAACAATTAGGTTTTCATCTTCAGGACTGCCTGTTTACAAAGGCACTGGATTGACTGTCATAAAAATAGAACAGGAACAGGTTGATAGATCAAAGTTAATAAGTTACACTTAATGAGCTACGAGTTAATAAGTTAGACGTTCTGAGCTGCACAGTTGAAATATTAAAAATAATGAACTTCAGTTTTGTCTCGTTCATTCTCATTCTCTGTTTTTTTTTTCAGCAATGGAACTCGTAGCTCTAGCAGGTGGCAGAAGCAGTTTCTGTACGAAGTGGGCGGGAATATAGGTAGGTGAGATGTGCGTTCATCTTCCTTTCCTGGATAGAACTCAGCCCGTTCAGCCCACTGCTTTTTGATTTAGTGCTTTGAGTTGCTCTTATTAAAAAAAAGTGATGACTTTAAAAGACACACCTAATATTCAAAACAGTTAGGTGCTGACATCTCCAATGGGACTGGACTTTAAGTTTTGAATTCTGGGCCCAGAATGTTTATTTATCAAACAACAAAAAGAAAAAACGTCTTGAGGGCATTTTTAAGTCAGAAATCACAAATACGACAGCTTGAAACCAAATCGATTCCGATTCCTTTCCCGATGAGCTGGCGTGTCTGGACGTTTTCTAGGCGCTTTCATGTTCTGATATTGGAAGAGCTGTAAGAAGGTGGTAAGTTTATCCACTTAATCCATTTCAGTTGAATTGAAAACCTACAGACACACGCGCCTTTCTGGGCCAGAGTTGGTCCAGCCTGTTTTACAGAACACGATTATAAAGTAAAAGAGAGATTCATTGCAAGAGTCTAAAAGCACTGTAATGTATTTCTCAGGTGAGCGATGTTTGGACCCAGACACTTACCTCCTGGACTTATACCGGGTGAATCCCAGCTGTGATTGGGTTTTTAAACCAAGAACAACCTGAAGGTAACAGGGTGGAAAAAGCAGAAACTGGTGATTCAAACCCCTCCCCTAAAAAAAAACAAACATATTACCTACTGCCCCCTGCTGGAGCATTGGACTATCAGCATGCCACAGTTTCGAGGAATTAAAGCAATGGAACCGATGCCACTTTGAACTTTGAACTGAAGTCTAGCTGTTCATGGTATCCCTGACATGGACAGGTGCTCTGTAGCTCCCTCAAGCATATGAAGAACATGTGGCATCAACTCTTGCGACTGTTTTACTTTGAGCCTCAGAGGACAAAATCAAGGGAGCAAACCACTTGGAAACCTGTGGATGGGAACTGAACCTCGTGGCCCCAGAGGAGGTTTTGTTTCCCCAGATCAGGATTAGCTTTACAAAACTGTGGCCAACAAACTGACGAACAGACCCCTGTCGGTCAAGTGCCAAACCGGCCCACACTGCATAACTGTGACCTGCTTGGTTTCCTCCTTGGGAACTGAGGAACAGGCCTGCCGAAGAGCCTTTTTCACTGACAATGCCGATGAAATGCAATGTAAAAATGTGTACATACTGTATTTATACCACTAATTTATCCCACGTATTTTGGATTCTACCATAAGCTGAAAGTTTTTTTTTAAAGGCATGTGTATGGCAAACCTCCTTTGTGAAGATGATTTTGGATCAGTTAGTCTCCTGGTCAGCAGTTTCTTTCAGTTTTTCCCTCAAAAGGAGCCCAAGTCTTGAAGGTGGTTACAGAGAAGGCATAGGCTCGTCTTCTTGAAAGGAAAGGGTTTTACAACCTCATTTCTGATGTTTTTGTCAACCGTTTCAAGTGGCAACATGCATGGGCAACAACATTAGGAGGATTTTGCTGAGCAAGACTATTTAAGACCAAGATGAAGGGAGTCAGAAACCTCATCAGTATCAGAAACAAAGACTCACAGTAATTTTGTTCAAAGAAGAGCATCACATTTTTAAATTTATCAAACAGAAGATTGTATTAAATATTTTCAAATGGTCTGAAACATCCCTCAAAACTGGGTTTCCTTTGAGGGCAGAAGGCTGTAGCTATGAGTGAATGTGCATAACAGTTGTTGCTGAGATTTGTGTTTGCTCTCTTATCTGCCTTGTATAATCTCTTACAGCTAATAACAGCTGTCTATAAAAGCACTGATGTATCTTAGCACTGTGTCATATTCGCTTTGTCAGTCTGAAACAGAACATAGTAGCTACATACAGTATACAGTTTGAAATGAAATCTAAGATGCTGTATTTTACAGCATGTGTCTCCTGAAGCTGTTATTGGCAATTTTTTTCCAGTCAAACCCAGCTGATGAGAAAAGGCTTAGATTTTATAAAGTGTGATTGTGAACACTGAGAGGTCATATTTCCCCAGTGTTTCTTGTCCTTGAAAACCCTTAACTATAAACATCTCTTTGACATCACATGAAGAAATAGACGGTTTCTGTTTTCTTAACCCCCGGTTTTAACCCAGTACACAGCCCTGCTACACATAAAAATAACTCCGAAACACTAATACCTTTTATTTGTTAGATGTATTCATGCTCACTGTGTTGCTCAATTCATCTCCAAAATAGTACCATTCTATTTGTTTTTTTTGCTGCCATTTAGTTTCCAGTGGAAATGGAAAAAGAAATTATACAATTCTAGACCTGAGTCTGTCATTAAGTACTTACGCCTCCCTTACTTATCCATATAAAATGACTGAGTGGAACTTTAAATTAAACCCTTTTCTGAGTTAAAAGTTGTAATGCCTCTTAGTAGATCATGCAATAGTAGCATCAAAGACAAACTTAATAATTAAAATGACTATCGATTTCATTACATTAATGTCAGCTATATCGTTTTAATACTTCAGGTGGGTAGCTGCATCAGCATGCGTAGGCTGCAAAGGAACAAGTACTGGGTTTACTCCCTGCTGGAAAAAAAAAAAAGAAAACGCAACATTAAGTCCGTGGGGCCTTCTTCAGGTGTGAGCCTTCTTCAGGCTGCACGGTCGAAACGTTGTTATTTATATTGTTTTAATTATTCAAAGCGAGGTTATTGTCTTAGAAATCCATTTTAAAATATGCATTAAAATTTTAGTTTTTACTGTTCACCAGTGTCAGGCCCATCTACTGTAGCTCCAGTATGACTAGAATCATTCTTTGCTATCAAAAAAATGGGTTGCTTCACTTTAAATACGTTACATACAATAATGTCAAGATTAAATTACACACCTGCCATATCTCTCTTCTTGGTGTTGTTATAGTAAGAAATTCCATGCGAGACTGTTCATACAGAGAATGAATGACATTGGAGACCTCTGTGTATAATCTCACCATTGTCTATATTTACACAGCAGAACTAAAGATTTGCATGTCAGAATGTAAGTGTATTTATCTTAACTTGAAAGTGAGGCACTGGTCCTGACTGATAGATAGTGCACATTCCATTACCTGGGTTAAAAGTCTTGTCTTCTTAAATGGCACATTACCCAATGGGCAGTCTACGTCCCACTTTTTCCACTCTTGCCCGATTTCCAGACTCTCCCCAATAAAATAACTTGGAAGGTCAAACAGGAAAATGGTAAACTGGGCCAGGCCTCTCCGTTCTCGTTTTCCCAATCTGGGTTTGTATTGATGTCAATAAAAATAAATTGTTTTTTTTCTTTCTCCTCTTAACTTTAGAAATGCATGTTTTTTTTTTGTTACATGCCCATCCAACTCAGTTGGATAACATAGTCAGTTAGGATTTTTTTTTCGCACCTCACAGCATCTCTCCCTGCTCTTCCACCCAGGAGAAGACAGACAAATTTCTTCATTATCTTCTGAACTGCCCGTCTTCCATCCCTTCATCATTTGACATGTCACAGGTGCACAGGGTAAAGGTTCAGCACAGTGCGAATCAAATAAACACCAATGGCCTTTAAACGATCAATTGCATTGTCTACAAATCACCTCTTGGTACCTTTTTACACCTTGCTGGAACACTGTTCTAGACTGGACGACTAGCACTTCATATGCTTGCGAACCGTGGGCCTCTGCAGCAGGAGAAAAGGATATAATAATAATAATAATAATTGCTTACACTTATATAGCGCTTTTTCTGGACACTCCACTCAAAGCGCTTTACAGGTAATGGGGATCCCCTCCACCACCACCAATGTGCAGCCCCACCTGGATGATGCGATGGCAGCCATAGTGCGCCAGAACGCTCACCACACATCAGCTATCAGTGGGGAGGAGAGCAGAGTAATGAAGCCAATTCACAGAGGGGGATTGTTAGGAGGCCACGATTGATAACAGCCGATGGGGAAATTTGGCCAGGATGCCGGGGTGACACCCCTACTCTTTTCGAGAAACACCCTGGGATTTTTAATGACCACAGAGAGTCAGGACCTCGGTTTAACGTCTCATCTGAAGGACGGCGCCTGTTTACAGTATTCTGTCCCCATCACTATACTGGGGCATTAGGACCCACATGAGCCGCAGGGTGAGCGCCCCCTGCTGGCCCCACTAACGCCTCTTCCAGCAGCAACCTTAGTTAGTTATATGACTGGTCTCATAGCAGCTGAAGAAATGGTACCGCATTGAGAGCCTCTTCGCTAACATCGGTGGAACCTGTCCTGTCTTGACTTTGTTTGCAGTGTATGTGATGCTCAGGTCCATGATGCACAGGGGCAAGAGATGGCAGGGAAGGCTAAGGGGACTGCTAGTGCTGTCAAAGTCTTAATTACAAGGTACTTCTGACTTTATTACAGGAGTCCCTTTGAAGGCAAAAACTACTGATGGGAAAGAGAATTTTGGGTTTTTTTTTTTAAAAAAGTTTATTTTTTTTCCAGACATTGTAAGGGCACAACAGTACAAGCCTGTACAGAACAAACGCATTTCGTTATGTGGAGGTCAGCAGCTTTACAAGTCCTTACCCTTTCTGTGAAAACGAAGCAGAACAGTCAAGTGATTTAAAGCACGCTGACTTTTACTAGTCAAAACATTCCCATGAATAATGGATCACAAAGCCTTTAGAAACATCAAATGTAAAGCTCCAGGGAGGTACACAGTTTACGTTTATTTCATTAGAAAGAAACTCCTTAAAAAAAATTCCCTTACAAAAACACAACGAGCATCCCGAGTGGAGAATGGAAAGGTTCTGGTTTAACGGCTGTCGCTGGGCCCTGGACAGGAGTGTGGGAAGACACCACGCAGATCGAAGGCTGTGCTGAAGTCATAGGCCTCAGTGATGTGTCCTTTGACAAGCCTGAGATTCTTCATGCAGCCGCGAAATGGAGTGTTTATAGTAAGGCAGTTCTGCTTCACATTACCTGTAATACAAGAGCAGAATACAGAGTCCTGTAAGCACTGAGCGTTTATTTTTTAATCTGGTTAACAGTCGCCCGATGTAGAAATTAGGTTTTAGAACCCTTCCATGTAACATCATTGTAAAAGGCTCTCTGTGTTGTACAAGATCTACGCTCAAATGTATAGCACAAACTTATTATTCTAAAGTGTCTTAAGTTAAAGTACTAATGGCACTACAGACACCTTTTAAACTGCAACTAAAACACAATTCTGCCAGCGGGAACATGTACAGCTCAGGCACAACTAGAAGTAAAAAAAAAAAAAAAAAAAAATCCATACGCACCAGGAAAACCTCCAACATATACAGGGTCATTGGTGTCTGCAGAGGTAGACTGAGAATGTGGGTTGTCAGTCTGGACTGTGACCCCATCCACTGTCAAAATGAGTCCGTGCTTGGTCTTGTTAGCCAGGAGATGATGCCACTTCCCATCACAGAGGGTGCTGGAGCCTCTCGGTTTGTAGGTGGCAGATATTCGCCCTGCGCCGTTATTTACGTGGAAAAGAACCTGCAGAAACGCAACCTCTTTTAGAATCCTCATTTCTCCAAGGGTGAAATGAAATAATATAGTTGAACTGCTCTCAATAGCGTATACTATATATGTAATAAATCAGGGATTTTTTGGGACCATCTAATTATTATTTTTTAAAGTGTCCACAATGGGTTGGCTCACAGGACCCAGGCAGCAAACACTACCGGGCACTCTAGAGCTGCCAGGGCACTCTAACCTGCGAGTGTCATTTACTGATACCCCACACAAACCCATTCACTTGGAATCATATCATCTTGAGCCTATATTTCTTAGCAGCGATGGCAACTCCCTTCTTTTCCCTCTGGAATTGTGTAAGACGTTCTACTGCCATCTGCCTTCAAAAAAACGGAATAGCAGCACAATAATACCCACAAAGAAGCCTTACTGACACCCTAATCTTCAGTGATTGAAACCGATACCCTACACTCATAAGGAACTTGGTGTCATTTGCCAGCTTGTTGAAAAAAGCCCATTGTTTGACAAACCATGCAACTGCAGATTACAGGACTACTTTCCATATATGCATACCGTTATTCTGGTTAATATAGACTTCTCCAGTTTCATATACTCCTTTTTTTTGCATAGCAATTATATCATTTTCTTTAGTACAGAATTTGAAGAGTTGACCTCACTGCACTTCTTTGGACTATCTAACCAGGTTTTCCGAGCTCCACATTTCCGCTCGATTTCCGAGAAATATCAATAGAAAACCGAGCTTGAGAAAGGAAAACAAAACGATTGTGACTCTTCCCTCGAAACACTGTTGGCAAAGCCAGCGGGAGATCATGACGAGAGAGCCGAGGCTGAGCTGCCCCTCCTGGCCCAGAGACTGACCTCGCCCTTGACCAGCTCCAGCCCGATCGCGTCCACCTTTCCACTGCTGATCCCCAGCAGGACCCCGTCCTGCACTGGGGTCCGGAAGTCGAGGGCCACGGCCAAATCCGAGCGTACCTTGTATCCTTCTTTCACTGTAGAGGCAGAGGAAATTGTCAGGCCACGGCCTCCTGTTTTATCTGGTAGCGAACAGCCTTTCTTTTCTGAGCCTGGCTATGCCCATGATTTCATGTCGTTACATGGCCTTTACACTTAATCGTGCTTCAAGAGGCTAGGTTTCTAAACAACTACAAAACATGAAATCATTTTATTGAACTATTATTTTAGGTTTTACAATGCATCTCATGTGTCCTCTAGCACTCTTATTGTCACAATGATATATGTCCATTAGATAAACAAATATTTCTTCTACTTTCCATTTAGTCTTGAAATAATTGCATTTAAAATACGGCTCTTGTCATCTGATGGGAATGCTTGAAAACATTCCAAGCTTTTAATGTTTCCTGTCACCCAAGAGTTTGTACATACAGTAGGTTTACCAATCATTTCAGGAGTAAAATAAAATGAACCAGGAGGCAAAGTCTATAAAATGTCTTTAGAAAAAGAATGCATTCACTAGGGAGATATAATACTCACAGCACTCATGTTTAGAAACCACAAAGTTGAAGACTAATGAAAGAGAAACTTTTAACCAGCAGATATTTTTAATGATACACACAGTGCGGATGAACCACTATCACGCTTTTGGGGAAATAGTGAAACTGAGTGTTCTGATCCATTTCACGTTTAACTGTTGCCTGAATAATTTGTTATCCTGAAAATTGTGTTGTGCAAGTAACTCCTTTAGTCCACCCACTCAATGTTTCTGGTTTTTGTTCGGGGCTCTGTGTGTAACAAAAACCACAAGAGAATGGGCCGTTAGCAAAAGAGAAACACAAAGAGAATCTTGCTGGTGATGACCCCAATACCTTACCTAACGCTGCAAATCCAGTTCCTTCAAAGTATGTGCCCTCTTGGGCTCCAGTGTAGCAGGAGCCAAGAGCATGAACCGAGGCAGGGCTCTTCGTGTTCAAGAGATTATTGTTCAACATCACCTTGCGTATACAGGCTGGAACACTGTGTGTCACCTGAGAGTGTGAATGAAAGAAGGTACATATCAACGAGTTCCTGCCTCTTTCCCCAGCAACACATCGGTTTGACAACTCAAGCTGTCTTAATACGTACTGTAGTTCTTTATAACCTCAATCCCCGGTCTCTTTGAAATTTCTTAAATAACTGATGACAAAACAATTACTTCCTTGTGTGAATAAAATGTTACCCAACCTGCTGGTAACCTTTCAGACTTTTAAATTAAAAGGTAAAACTAGAAAGAAATAGAACAGCCTGCATCTCAGCTTCCCGTGTCCATTTGCCTTCCACTGCTAAAGTCAAGGTCTTTTTCATCTTTGTAAAGTGTTGTGAATTAAAGTTAGTTGAGCAGTTTTTATATTTGAGTTCATGCCTATTTGTTCGTGTAACAGACTGCACTGTAGGTACAGTACATCACAATTCTAATGAAGGTAAATGTGCACAGACGATTTGTACCAGAGGGTATTTAAATAGTGACAGTGTACTTACATTTCCAATCTTCTTGGCAATGTAGCCTACTGGAAGGCCACCCAGGTACAGCTTTCCTTCCACATCAAGATAATTCCCAGTTCCCACAGCCTCCACTGACAGAGACTCCTTCCCATCTATACTGATTCTCACACTCTTCTTAGCAAATTCAGTCTTAATCTGCAAAAAAAAAAGGAACTTGTCTTCAGCATTAGGAGCTAAAGGGAACTCTTCTAGCAACAGTTCACAAAAAAAGAGGACTTCAAAATGCAAGACAATGGAGAACTTGCTTGTCTTTGTGTATGTATACATCTACCACTATATTGTAACTGTTAAGTAAATAGTGACGGTAGTCGGCAAAAAGCGCAGACGTGGATGTGGCATGGATAGGGAGAGCACTGGTTTATTTGCACAGTGCATTCGATTTCAGCTGCTGAAATTTGAACCAGCTGGACCAGATCCCCTCATCAACGGGCTCACAACCACCAAATGAGCTAGACGGACCAAAAGGCTTCCTCTCACACGTTAACCATTCTCGATGGTTCGCCTGTTCCATCGTGCCGCTCCGAAGGCACGTTGTCACCATGCAGACGCGAGGGTGTGAACCTGCCCGGCTGCCCCCCTGTGTACTCACCGTGTGCCACTGGCCATCACGGACGTCATGGGGGTGCGTTGCCACGGCAACAGTCTTGCCAGGGTCACAGGTGAAGAACAGGCGCCCGTCCACCAACTGCAAGGCTGTGTAATCAACCTGGTTGGAGTTGGCCATGTAATACACCAGGCCACTCGAGGCCACCGTGCGCAGGGAAAGCTGGATGGTAAACCTAAACGAGAAGCATGTTTTCACCCTTCAAATTTTCTGTTTGGTTTAGAAATAACATACAGAATAATATACAATAAGAATTCTCATCCTGTATCAAGTCCTACTGATCTGAGGTCTGAACTTGAAATGCTGCCCGTATGAAAAATAAAGCTTTGCCAGCATTTTGCAATTCATTTTCCATCATTTCAGAAGCAGGCGCTGCAAGCGGAGTGTAAAATTAACTCATGCTTCAATACTTAATCAGAGGAGAAGGTAGTGTCTTCATGATTCTATAAATGAAGGAAAAGCTGCAGATGTTTACTAAGCTTTATAATCTTCTAAAGGGAAATAAGAAACTGCATAAAAATCTTAATTTGATCCTCAGCTGTAATCAAGTTTTGCCATGAAGTGATGCCTTAGAAGAGAAGAGACTGAATGAAATACTCACCTTTTCCTTACTTCATTGCGACTGATGGGCAATATCATGTGGCTGTTTTTGGAAAGACCAAACTGGTGGGCCTCAGGGACGATCTCTGGCAGTCCTTCCTCTGTACACTGAGGTCAGCCAACAGCAACAACAAAAGCAAGAGAAAACTGAGGAACTGAGACCAGGCTTCATTATCAGATCAACAAGTCCTGATTTCAAGGACTGTCCCTCTGCACCAGTCATTTTTAAAGAATTTAAAACATTTCCAAAACCCCAACTGTGCCATAAATACTCAGCATACCATATCTGCAGCTTAGCCCCACTTGAATTGAGGTTGATTTCATCTCTTAACTTGAACATGAAGGTGTGAAACTATTTGTATCTTCTCCTAAGATCTCAGACCACGGTTTGTTTTCTTAAGATCATACAACAGCACGCAGCTGTACAGAACAGTAACAGTACAGAACTGTTGGGGAACAGCAGAAGCGACCCCTCTGCGAGCTGGACGGTACCTCAGCTGGGCCCGGGCTCTGGGAGGTCTGTGCCGCGGTGGTGACGGTCACTGGCCCGGCTGCTGTGGGCGAGGCCACAGGCTCGCCCCCCAGATCCTCCTCCTCGTGGGCGACCACAGGCTGAGGCCTCTCCTCCAGCAGGCAGCTGTCCATGTCCACGTTCTGATACCTCGCCGCGCGGGACAGGTCCAGGAGCCTGGACCACAACAGACGCCACAAACAGACACACGGCTTGTTTAACTCTGCCCTGCCTCCGAACCCAAGAGGATCCCCATCACCGTGTTCTCGCAGGCTCAAAGCGATGCCGTGATTGACCTAGCGCAGCTCAGCTCAACACTCCCATTAAAATCAAAGGAACGGCAGTGGGAATGCCGCAAACAGATCGAGCCGCGGTATTGAATAATAAACACCCTCCAGCTACGAACTCACTCCATATTGAAGGCCAAGTTCTGGATGCAGCCGTAGAAAGATCTGGTGGTCGTGAGAAAGCCCGCCCCCTCTCCTGGAGGGATCCCCCCGACGTAGAACTTGGAGAGAGTGAGGGAGCTGCGATCTGCCGCTGGTCCCAGCCTCATCTCCTCCTTGCTGTCGTCGTCCACCTGCACTGTCACCGCCCTGCCGGACAAGCATGTGCACAGGTAAGGGGAGAGAATGCGCTTCGGCGGTCTTGGACAGGTGTTTTATGAGAATTATTATTATTATAATGTAAAATCCTGGGTTCGGTAAAATGTTTCAGGCATTCACGTGAAGGACAACAGAGCTTTCGCTGGCCGATTATCAAACTTTATTGATAAAACAAAATAAAAAAAACTAGCCGACCAAGCCAGAAGAAGACAAAGAATCAAAATAACGGACACAGCGCGAGCCTGCATTCTCTCCTCAACCGTCCACACCACACGTTTCCCTGGGTCAGAGATTAAATAAAACTTCACTCGCACCAAACAAATTACCACACACTGAACACGTTAGCCCAAATATGTCTCACAATAATACTTCAACGGTGATCGACGTCCAAATGGTTTTTACATTGAATTCCCTATTTTAACTTGTTGATAGAATGAGACACAAGCAGCCAAACAGGTTGAAAAAATTAAAGTTCCTATACAAGATGAAAAGTGTTTTCCTTTTTTTCCCCTCCCTCTGAGTGACAATCAGAGTCTTCCAAAATGTGATTTTTAATTCTCAGAATTTGGGAGATAATCATGTATTGTTGATTCTTGTGTCAAGAACCTTAATGTGGAAGATGCTAAATTAAAGTTCTCTGAAATGACTGAAAGAAACTTCTAATACTGTATGTCAAAATCAAATCGAATTGTTACAAATTAACTGTAACGAGACACATCTTGGAAGAGTTACCTGATATTTACAAGTTCATTATTTCATTTTTGTATGAATCATGTAAATTTAGCATATTGCCAAATACATTAAGAATATGGTCTTTAGTGTTTTACTTTCCATATCCCCTGTGAAACTTTCTTTTTGACCTTAGCCATTCATATTTGTGTTACCTAATTCATAGTTATTTTACTACAAAATGTCTCAGTATCATACTTCATGTCTATGTCATGCATGACGATCACACGTGTAAGAGGATTTCAAGGACATCACAAGAAAAATGGTCTTCGGTTTTGCTTCTACCTCTTGGAGCGAGACAGAATAAGGGAATGCTCTTCCCCATCGCTGAAGGTCCCCATCTTTGGCTTGACCACGGCCTTTTTAATATGAGCCCCATCTGCTGCGTTCATGTGCACTTCCAGACGACCGTTCAACAACATGACTGCTAGGAAGCCCTGAAAGAAACATGTGGGATGAATTCATGCTGTTCGGCACGGTCTCACCTCACACTGTATTACTGTGCCATTGATAGGCTGCACAAAGCAGAAAATAAGCCATGTGTGCTCATTTTGAGACCATGCTGCTACGAATATCTGCACCTCCGCCAACAGCAATTGTCCCTTTCAGCCAAAGCTTGATCTTAATTGTAACCTTTGTCACAGTTTTATGTTTAAGTTTTATGTTGCACTACCTGAACACACACTCATTTAGTGATACTTGTTTTACATCCATTCAGAAATGTAATATGCTTACTGATGCCAGAACAGTTACGTGGAAAAAATATATTTTCCCACCTGGACGGTCTGTCTTCGCCTCCGCTTTCCTCCTTTGCCGAATCCCGTCAGGATCAGGCCGGTGTCGTTTTTGGTGGAGAAAGTGGCCATGATTTCAGACTGAGGAGTTAGAGTCACAGGCAGTAGCTCAAGGAAGCCCTCCTTCAAGACAGTCACGCTGCGAATGGGCTGAGCAGGAGAGAAGAATGGACAGTTTTGCATGGAGGTTCAGACGGTATTACTGAGGAACACTGAAAAGAAATAAAAGATAAAAAATCCACACACAAAAAATTGGTCCAGCCCCTGGAGGAGCAGACTAAATGCTTTCACTTTATAAAATTAAGTTCTTTAGCTCCTTATTTTCTTACTGGAGAAACAGGTGCTTATGAGTCAAGAAAAAGATCATCACATACTTTAATCAATCATATTTTAATATTTTAATCAATAGTATGTTTCAGTGATCAGAAGCACATCTCAGAAAGAATCAAGGCCTTCGTGTGGTAGTGAAAAGGGATAAAACATGAAATACTGTATTAACAAATCTCTGAACGGGTACACCAAAAGCAAAAGGCAGTTATTTGCATGACTTAAGAGTTGAAAAATGTTGACCAGATGTCATGCAAGAACGGTAATAAAATATTTCTGCCTTAAATCTTTTTTTTTTCAGATATTAAGGAATACCAGTCTAGTCTTTTTGTTCTCTTGGTGCAGCACTTCCTAATGCTTTAGACCTTAGGGCATCTATCAAAGATCAGGAATCTGTGGTAACATCTTTGATTCAATCAGTGCAGTCAGAGGTCATGTGAAAGATGCCTTTTTATCTTCATAACTGTGCTTACATGCTTACCAGCTTAAATTATGTTTGATCTCTTCCAGGTTTGATTCTTTGAATGCAGTAAACATTCTTAAACATCCTTAACAAGCTGCAGGATGGCGAGGACTCAGGGGCTGGGATTTTAACTATAATAGCATGTTAACTCCCTGTAGACTTACATGTTGTTTGGACTTCATGGACTCTCTGGCCTTTCCTTTATTTCCCTAAATAAAGCTCTGAATCCTGTGGACCAATATGTTCAAGGCATATCTTAAAACTCAGTTCCTGAAACTAGTTCTCTTTAAGTTTCTGTATTAATAAGTATATACATGTATCTATTGTTTTGCCTAGTTTTATTGTAAAATGCTTAAAGATGATGTGTCAATAAAGTGGTACGGAGAACTAAAATTCTTATTATGTAATGTTTTGGATCTAAAGGAAAATCAGAAGAAACAGTTTGCAGTTTGATCATTTTTGGACTGTGGGGTCTGAAAGGTATATTTGCATATCTAAGTCATTCAGAATTTTACTTCAAAAAGAAAAGAGCATATTATTAAAATCTGTAAACAATCTAGAACAGTGCGATGTACGTAGTGACTAGGTACTAGGTAATACAGCTTTATGTTATGATAATGTATTGGTAGACCTTTCATTGTGAATCACATGTTTTTAAGACAGCTGAAGATCCAGTGTAAAGCAGTGTACGCACACAAGGTCTGACTGTGGAGCATGCATTTTGCTAGATGAAAACAATAGTAAGTAGCTTGTAAAAGTAATCCAGTTCTTCAGGAAAATTACAGATTTTATAAGCATTCTCATGCAGAAACAGCAGTACTTTTAATACTCCCCTCTGAATAAAAATGTTTACCGATGCATTCTCTTGCCAGTTCCAATAAATGGTTTTATTTTCTGCGTGTTTTTGGAAACATGTATTTATTTTTGTGCGACTGAATTGAAACCAAAAGACAAACACTGGCTTATATTGTATTCTATCACATAAACGTTTCTCACGGGATAAAGGATAAAAGCAAAGGTTCGTTCTATGCCGAAAGGTCAAGAAAAACATTTCAGCTGTGAAGCTTCTTCAGGAGTGAGGAAGAAAAGGAAAGTAGCACATAAATAAGGCACAGGAGAACACAAGACAGTAGTTACAGTAAGCAGGGAGCAAATGGGCACAAAGCAGATGAGAATAAGTGTCCAGTCCAAACTTGGGGAGAACTGGTGGAGAGGTGTGAAAAGTCAAAATCTGGAAATGAACAGAGGATTTAGACAGAGCTCCAAGTTTAAGGGTAATCTGAGTGGCCGATCTTCATACTACTTCATTACAAAGTTCTTATATTGCTTTCACCAGCTCTACATGGTTCTTACCTCTAACACGCAGCCTTTTCTGACCCCATAGGCATCTCTGAGCAGGTCAAAGTTAGACCGGGAAATCTCCACATTTTTGATGCACCCAACATAACTCCTGGTTATAATCTGCTTCCTAGAAGATTGAATTAACAATTTAATTCTCTTAGAAGAATACTGAATGACGACATAACATTCAATCTGTACTTTTCAGTGTACGGGTTAGATCTCCAAGCAAGTCCGAGATGGAACAGAGCTATCGTGCCCTTGAGCAATCCGATTGACTCGCACTGCTGTCCTTTATATAAGGGTACTCTCCAAGTGGTCACTGAGTGTTCTCAATAAGCCAATTTAGTTAACAAAAACAATAAAATATACTCCCTAAATACTTTCCTTCTAGGCATGAAATATGTTTTTTTCCCTATGTTAAATTGGCTGAACCATTTACCCCTACAGAAAAAAATTATTAAACATATTTCTGCAGAGGTAAGACTGCAAGGTGAGGTCACTTGTATCTAGAACGCTGTAGGTACCTGATGGCTCGGGAGCGAGGCAGCCCCCCGATGTAAATGGGGTCCCTCTCCGAGCGATTGAGATCGGAGGCGTTGCCTGGGGACATTCCCTCCATAGTCTCTCTGTCAGACGGCACATAGGCATCCATCACAGCTAAGTAACCTAAACAGGAACACGTCACTGTGAGCATCTTTATTCACTATATCAACTTATCACCTCCTTCGAGGCTTGAAATGTCTTCAAGAGGAGAAATAAAAACAGTCCTTTTTGTGTGTCATACCATTTGAGATTTAATTTTTGACATTTGGATGATTTTCTTAATGACGACAATAAATGGACTTTATTAATCTTAATAATTGCACCCGAAACACGGACTTTAGTGGATGTATATTATGAGAACAGATTGTTGTGTGACTGCTGTAAGAAAAACAATTTTATAAAAATCCTGTTGATGGGTCATATGAAGTTAATCAAAGTCACATAATCTGGAAGCAATTTACCTTTATTACCTTAAACTGTGGTACTGCTGTTACTCAAGCAAACACATGGATGCAATTAATAAAAAGATTGACCCACAAAGCTTTATATGAGCTGTTTTTTTTCCTGATACCAACAAAGTAAATGCAGAAACCAATTACAGATGCAAAACAAAATTTATTGTAATCACTTCAGTGGTTTTAAATGTAGTCCTGTTTAAAATCAGTACTTTAAATATACAGATATACTGATACTTTTCTAGGTGAGCAATAAAAGGACCAGATTATCCAGTATTATGAACCAATAATTTAGATTAACTAGACAACTCATATTGACTGCAGACTCACATTATATTTGCTATAATGAAAAAAAAGCTAGTGTAAATCTGAACCATCTTATCCCATACTTCCATTTAACTATACTAATCAAAGGTACAGTAGTTGGGTAATATACTCACTTTACAGTTGAACTTTTCTGACTTGAAAAACATCCTCAGAATTTGTTTTAGATAAAGAAAATGTTTAGGATCTTACCTATTTTTTTATTCCTCTGGAAGGCAATTTTATACCAGTTCCCAGTATTATATGTCTTTGTTGTGATGAGTGTGAGAGGACCTGACCCAAGCTCAAAGGTCAGGCGAACTTTGCCTTCTACCAATTCTATAGACACAAAATCGCTCTGGAAAACAAGAGGTACGACTGAAGGTTAGGGAGAACATAAGTATGGTTTTGCCATGTTGTGCTTTGATTTTCTGTTCAAGGTTCCACAGTTATCTTAAAGGAAAATATCTTTGAAAGTGATCGTAAATTCATTTTGAAAAACTGTATTTGAAGTTGGCCGACTGATTACAGCCCAGATGTGATTACTATGAAAAACAACTGATGTTTTGAAAAGAAATAGCAGGTAAAGTAATAATAAATACATGCATATACTGTATTTTAAAGAAAAGGGTAATATCTTTCTTAAATCTTAGTGCTGTAGCATTCTGTGTGGATGAACTAAAAACCTCAGAGATCGGAGTAACCCTGTGAAATGATGTGCATACCGTTCCATTGGAAGCAATGTAGAGCAGCAATCCATTTGGGGAGAAGGTTCTGAAGAGCATTACAACTTGCGTGACTGTTGAACGAAGTGACTTCTCAATAACAGAGTAACCACTGCCGTCAAAATAAAAGGACGTGTCTTCTTCCTGGGGACTGTGTGATACAACACAATTCATTTAAGTATTTGAATAAGACTACTGTGTTACACAAAACAAAACTATAAGACAAAAAACCAAAAAGGTGAGGTCTGTAATTTATCATCTGTATTTAATCATATCTCTTCCTAAAGAGGTGATTTAAGGCTAACGCAACAGTCAAATTCACTCATATTTATTCAGGCCAGTAATGAACAATCAATGAACGGTATGCAAAAGGATGTATTTGGTCAATATCCAAAATCACTATACTTTAGAACACACACACATAGTGATCTGTTTCTTTTGACACTCAGAATAAGCACCATCTTTTTATGAATGCCTAATTACAGCACCCAGATATATATAGAACATGTTGTATCATCAAGTTCTATCTCAGTACCTCATGAAGCAGCCTTTACATTTGCCTTCCCGTTCAGCGTAATTCCACAGTCCAATATTTTTGCCGTTCAGGGTAGCTTCTCCCATGCAGCCTTTGAAGTGGGTCATTTTCACAGCTGAAGATTTCTGTCAATGACATTGCACAGGTATTGGACTGCAGAATTCAGAAAAAGGATGTAGTCCCAATCAGTAGCCCAGACCGATCGGACAACACTTTACCTTGATCTGACCCCCAAGGCCTCCTACAAAGACGAGGGTTGATTTATTCACATGCAGCACTGAAGATGTTCCAGGGGACGATGCCGTTTTCACAACGGGCTTCTGTGAAGACTTCACTTCTTGAACAGTTAGTGTACCCTGTTTTCCAAACCTAACGCAACAAAACAGAACATGGAATGAAACAACCAAATCCAAGTTGATTAACTGATGAAAAGAACCTCAGAATCTAAAATCCTGCCAATATTCACCGTCAAGACAATTGGGTTTGAAGTCCAAACTACTGTAAATTTACTTATTTGGGACATCCAGGGTTGTCTGCCTCCTAATGGAAATTGAAATTGTAAAATCTACTTGAAAGTTAAACTCCTATGCTACATCTTTTACATCATGTTTAACGTACCTGGTTGCATGAATCTGGTGCCACTGGTTGTTGTTAATCTGAAGATCAGGGTACTCTATCCTTCCAATTCCCGAGCCAATATCCCAGAGAAAAGAGACTTTTCCTCGCCGCATCTCCACAGCCATGAAATCAACCTACGAAATGTTGCCAATAGACAATATGAATAAAAGGGCAAGCCATAGTTGCCCTTGATTACTTTGTTGGTGATTTTATTACCCAACATCTTAAGTGACACATTTTATGCTCTCAAGACTCCCCTTCACCATCTCAGAGCACGGATTCAGAAACGTTTTTAAACATAATATTTGCATAAAGACGTCCCAACCCACATTATCTCAAGTATATTGAGTGCAGTTCCAGGAAGATCGTTCAGTGGGGTGCAGGTTTGCCAGAGAGCAAGTCCTGCCCATTCAAGATGCTACTGTATGGTAGGAAGAAACACTGATAATAAACACGAAGAAAGGCTTGCGATGGGGAGGGTTAGCGGAAAAATTACCATTCCCTAGCAATGCCCCAGCGTATCTGAATTCAAATTTTAAAGAATCATAAATATGTAGAGCATGATTTTTGGGCAAATGTACAGTATGATTGGCTGCACCATTGTTCTGTTCTGTAGTTGATCAACTCTGCTAACAACAAGAACGCGGTTCAGTCTAGCCCAGCCGTCTTTGCTAACCTGGCACAGCCCTGAGCAGCAGAGAGGTACTGCTCAGGTCAGAAGTCACGGGCCCTTGTGTACAGCAGGTCATCGCTTGGAAACAATGCAAAACGTGGCTCATTGAAATCCTCAAGTGATTGAAAAATAAGCGTGGTATGCCTTACTAATCTGATTTATTTTTCCAGATAATTAAGCACAAATTAAAATTCCTGCCATGCAGCATTTATTTAATGCCAAACCAAGAGATGCATTAAAAACCAACATTAGACAACACGCACTTTGATTTAATTCTTCCTTCCTTGTTGTTTTTTTTTTTTGTTCCAAGATGTTGTCCACTTACACTGGAGCTGCTGCCCATATAGAAGAGCAGGTTGTCTGGTTCTGTAGTTTTCACCGTCAGGGAAAGGGTGTTGAAGTTGCTGGAGGAGATCTCTGGTTTGTAAGCGCGTACACAGTCTCGGTCAGCAGACACGGCCACTTTAATCTGCAAAGGTTAACACAAAATGGCACTCAAGAAAAAGTATACTTGAGGCCTGGTAACAGAAACTGATTTTTATTATAACACTATTGATGCCAGCATTACTACTGTATTTTCATCATCTACAATTCAGTACACACAGAGTGCAGATTTCGAAAAGACAAGGAAAACTCAATATTACCGAAGCGGCCTGCTTCCGGGCCTGATTGATCAGCTCCTTGATTTCAGACACATTCCGGCTCAAGTTGTCCTCCAGGAGTTTAAGAGGCTTCAAACGCTCAAACAGCAGCTTGGCCCGAGCCTCCATTTCCTTCACTTTCCTCTCAGCGGCGTTTACTGAGAAACAAAATGGGTGTGAATCTTAAAAAACAGCCGGCGGAACGGAAATAGTTTAAATGGCTGCTTAAAATACTGCAGAGGCAAATGCTTAAACTGCAGTTCTTTACACCTTGGTATATTAAGACAAGGAAATATGGCAGATATGGTACACCCAGCACATGAAGCATCAATATGGTTTCATTTTAGAAAAAAACATCCAGATAATTATTCTTTTAAAGATTATGCTTAACATCATTGGTAACACTAAATGGTAAAAATATGGCAAGGTGTAATAGATATTTTTCCCCACTTCGCAATCGCCCTGGAGGAAAAAGCCTTTTCTAACCAGGTTTTGCCATGCAGTATCCACACAGTTATCTACGGTCATCCCAGTCAGGAGGTGACTGCAGTGGCTGGGATTCTCACCGGTCTGCTCGGAATCGTCGACCAGGTCATTAGTGCTCTGCACTGCCACGCTGGCTCCGGCCACAGCGGTCGAGGACGCAGAGAGTTTCCTCCTGAAGTCTTCGAGGCGCCCGAGGACAGCGGCGAGGGAGGCATTGGCTGCCACAGCCTGGTCTTTGGCCTCCTGGAATCTCTTTGCGGTGTCTGTGAGGCAGAAACGCTCCATGGTCAACCCAGAACGCGTTCAGAAACAGGAGGGAATGGTGGGCAAGATGTGCGGTGCGATTTTTATCGTCCAGTTGGTCTGAGGTTTACACTTCGCCATAGCTGTAGACAAGACCGTACACGGCCGAGTAAGTCTGAGATCCCGAAAGAGGAAAGCTCTCTTACCGTTGGGAAAACTTCTCAATTGCTGCAAAGGTTCAGCCAGCTGCCCACTTATGTTTTGAACATTTTTCTGAATGCTGCTCAGCTTGTCCTTCTGACTATTAAACCGGACTAGGAGACCTGCAGAGAGAAACCCAGAAACCCGACGTTTCATTAATGAATCACAAATCTTCAGTAAGAGACTTCCATCTTCGCATTAAGCACTCGAAATAGCAGACTGAAGAAGGCATTCCACAAAGCTTCTTCCTATCACACATTCCAAGCATGTTATCCACATCAAAAAAGCACATGTTCAAAATGTATGAAAAGATGTACACAAATCTTAAAAAAATAAAACTTGAATTGATTAATCTTAAAACACACTTCGGTTTCAGACCAACAAAACGAGTTTAAAAATAAGGGACTATGAAGTCAGAGAGGTTCTATTACTTTTTTCCAGTAAATGTTTTTGACCATTTTTCATTTTTCAGGAGGACTCACATTAAAGTTAATTATGAATCAACAATCTAAGCAAAAGCGACTCGACACATCATGACCATAGACGATCGGGCAGTAGGAAGCTCACCATCAGTTTTATTGTGCTGGTCAGTGGCTTTGGCCAGAATCTGTGAGCTTTGCTGCACAGACAGGGCACCAGCATCTTTCATTGAGCCTTTGGACAACAGTGTCTAAAGCAAGATGGAAAAAATTTTTTTTAAATGTTCCACCAAGAGATAAGCCTTTCCACTTGCATCACATGAACAGGGAAATCACTCAAGCCTCTTAATCAAGTACATTAGGGAACAGTTTCATGACATTCTACAAAGCATTCTACAACGCTTTTCAACCTTATCTTATAAATCAACAATACTAATGTTTTACTTAAAACTACATATTAGTTTCAGTAACATTTAATACCTTAGCATATGAAATACCATATAGCCCAGACACAATGCATAAACTATGGTTACATCTGAATTGAACCTTTCATTAGATTTTATAATAATTTAATAGGCCTCTTCTAACTTTAGACATCTACATAAAGAACGTCACAAACTAAATATCAATCAAAAGGTCAGACTATTTCCTTCCCCTTTCAGTCTGTTCTCCAAAGTTTACATAGGGTGTTCCAGTTAAACAATAAAGCTGGTTTTTATTGTTAATGCTGTGCTTAAAAACAGGATAAAGTGCATTATGTTGTACCCCTGCACTTTAGTGAACTTTAAATCAATAATTATGCTGGACGCTGTAAGATTCAGCTACTGTATTGTTACCGCCACAGAGCTCATGTGGCACGTCAACTTTCTTAATTCAATGAAAATGAACATCTTCCAGCCAATAGTTGATTTAGCAGATGTTCACAGCATTTTAAAGACACATTTTAAGATTCGTATGAAAAAACTCAATACTCTTGTAATGTCAATAACTAATCAACTCAAACAACTTCCTTTTAAGGAGGTAATCATGAAACGATTTTATCTGTGAAGGAAACACGTACAGAGCTTGTAAGCAACCTTTCATTGGCCTTCATCGCGCACGCTTACCAGGTTCAATACCGCAGCTGCAGTGAGATGAGCCTCTTCTGCCTGCCGCTCGGCAGCCTCAATGTCAGCCTTGATATTGGAGTTTGCCTGAGCAGCATTGGTGGCATTGAAAGACATATTCCTGACATCACTGAGCACACTGGAGAAAAGCCCATCGTTAGTGCAACGTCAAATCAGAAAGCCCAAGAATTGCATTCACACTACAGAAGGAAAGAGAACTTAAAGCTGGCTTATATATTAAAGGAATGTGTAAAGGATTACTCCATGCTGAGGTAAAGAAAAAGAAAGAAACATGATGTTTCAGCTGTGGAGCCCTTTTCAAGTTTCTTTTCTTAACCTTTCAGCATGGAATGAAGTTCAGCTTGTTCCCACCGTTTATTAAAAGGCAGACAGCAGTGTTTGCTTTTCAAACGCATGTTGTTGAAAAACAAAGAGCACATGTGCCAGCCTTTTTGGAAAATACCGTGTTAACCCAACAAAAGTATAACGATTAAAAAAAATTAAGCATTCTTCATAACCGTGTTGGAAGTCTCATGGTGCTATATTCCATTATACAGTATGGAACAAAGTCAAAAAGCATGTCTTATGACAAGTGATTTAAGAAGCCTGTGGTTTTGACAAAAACAAAGCAAATATCTCAATGCACAAGACTTTTGATACTTCCAAACCCTTGTCTTGTATCTTTTGAAATTCCTTTATGGCTGTTTCTTTAAAAGCCTTTAAAATTAACAATTGCACTGTATATTTGAACATATTCTAAGGAATTGGTGGGGTGGAACAGATGTTTCTCATCCAATAATGCAGTTTACAGTGCCAACAAAAGATCACATTTTAATCTTTAATCTTTTGGACAGACGGCATGATTCTGCACATACAGTAGAGCAGTGTAGTCGTAGACTTTGGCAAACCTGTACAGTGAGTCAGCCTGTTTGCTCAGGCCAGCAGCATGATCCTCTGCTCTGTACACCAGCTCCACCACTGCCTTCTTCTTCATTTGCATCACAAGGTTGTCCACTCTCTTTCTCAGCATGGGATTCCAAAGCTCCAGGTCACCGAGCTCTTCTTCCAGATGCTGCAGTGCGGAGGAAGACGGCACTTGTTAATCAGGAAGTTCATCAACTGTCACCCTGTAATTCCCCCCAAAACTCCCTCCCAGCACAGCGTTTTCCTCACACCCTGTTTACACCAGACTTTGTCTTCCAAATGTCCTTGTGAAGATGGAAAAACAATGCTTACAGACAAAATATTTCACATCCCTGAAAAGGCTCCTAGGCCATAAAAATACTTTGGTGGATGAAAACATCCCGTGATTAAATAAATTTTGATTGCATTTTACTAGTAACCTTTATCTTAATTTTATTTAAGCTCAGTTTCAAATGTTCATGTTATGTTTTTGCATATAATCAAAGTGACTGGATTTATTTTTTTAAAGACAGCATTTTCTCAGAAAACAGCACTTCACTTACAGAAGTGATATTAACTAAACTGTCAGCCACAGCTAAGCCATCAACCAGAGCTTCTTGCGCTTCTTCAATCATCACTGCTGCCTCGGCACTGGTGTTACTGACATTCTGTTTCCATCCCTGTCAACAAACGAAACGGAACACAACCCATCTATTACTTGATAGCAACATTATATACAATAATCAAAGTTAACAGTCATGAAATATAAGCACATTTTATTTCATAATGCTTTTTGGCCACAGAGACTTAACATAAGGGAAAGAGAAAGAGACTATAGATGTAACAATGTCCTGAATCTACCATTGCTGCTCAAATTTCTTTCATATTTAACTGGGCTTTCTGACTCATTGCCATCATTTGTGGAACAGGATAAATAACACATCATATACATTTTGCATATTAACAACAACAGGGAGCAAGGTTAGTAATCCCTGAAGGGTAACAATTTAAGATACGCATCTGTATTTTAATTTATTTCTTCTGTTGGAATACATAACTTTCTATAAACAGAGGAGAATGATCGCTTTAAGTTCATATGTATTCCTGGAATGTTATATATTACATCTCATTTTTGTTCTGCATTAATCCACCCATCCGTTTTCTAACCACTTGTTCCAGTTCAGGGCTGTGGAGCCTATCCCAGCAAGCAAGGGGCGCCAGTCCATCACAGAACACAGACACACGCACTCACTCACACCAGGGCCAGTCTTCCCAGAAGCCATTTAACCCACCAGCACGTCTCTGGACTGTGGGAGGAAACCAGAGCACCTGAACACGGGGGGAACATACAAACTCCACACAGACAGCACACTAGGGATTGAACCCAGGGCCCCAGAGCTGCGTGGGCCACCCTACTGTATGCTTAAATCATGGACAGTAGAGCACTGTCAATGAGGGCCTCGGTTCTTATTGAAGAAGGCGCTCACATCGAACTCTGCCAGGTTTTTGGAGACGGTGTGCAGAAGCTGACTGGCATTCCTGGCGCTGGCCTCTGCGGAGTTCACCAGGTCCTGGGTGTCGTTCAGATGGCGTGCCAGCGTGGACAGGGCGGCGCTAACTTTGTCCCGCAGCTCCTCCGCGCCCTGCTGGGGCTTCCCGAACTCCCGCTGAACCTGCTGGAGAAGGGCCCTGGCGGCTCTAGGCAGATTTGCAGATCACAGCGTGTCAGACAAGGCACACAGCAAGCAGAGACAAATTACCACCTAACTTCCCAAGTCACTTTAGACCACCGATATGTGTGATCTTTACCAGAATAATCAAGAATGACCAGGAATCAACTGATAACACTTGGATTGATCTATGTTATTGCATCAGTCTCCACCCCCGGGAAAACTGGTTTAAGATTAACTTAAATCTTTCCGGTTTTGTCTAAATTAGACGAAGATACAAATAAGGGATTTATGTAGCATTTCATTGTAATGGGAGACCTCTAAGAAGCTCAGCAGGTGTGAGCCTGGTCAGTACCTGGATGGGAGACCTCCTGAGAAAGCAAAGGTTGCTGCTGGATGAGGTGTTAGTGGGACCAGCCTGGGGGCGTTCACCTTGCGATCTATGTTGGTCCTAGTGCCCCAGTATAGTGTTGGGAACTTTTTTACTATACTGTAAAAAAAGGTGTCATAATTCGGATGACACTCCATGGTTGTATAATCCTGGTTTGGGGGATACACATTGATGGTATGGATAGAGGGGAGTCCCCAATAGCTGTGAAGCTCTTTGAGTGGAGTGTCAGGTGCTAAATAAGTGTAAGAATTATTATTATGAAAAATCAGGTCACTGTTGCGGTGGTGATATAAATGGCACTCTTCTTATTGGACCATACTTTGCTATTTCATGCCAAGAAGCAGTGAGAGTACAGATATTGTACTCTAGCAGGTGCTTGGCAGTCATTTGAATGAGATGTTAAGCCAAGTTATTGCCTATTTCTTCATCAAGGGTCCCATGGTGCTGTTCTCTAGCAGAGCCAGGTGTCCTGCCTAAATTCTAATTTTACCCCACAATTCTGAAAACTGAAACAATTTTGGTGCAATAATTCTACTCTGCAAAATTCTACAGTGTAGTGGGGGCTAATATGTAATTGGGGGGTCCCCTCTATTATGTAAAGTACTTAGGGGTTCCTTCAGGACAAAAACAGTTACGTAAATACAAGCAATTACGATTTTTCCAGGAGCACCATTTCCTAAGAAATTACTCAAAAACTTGATTGCCACCCAGTTTAAAATTTCATAGTTGGCATAATGTTAATACTGGAAAATGGTAGAAGTTCACAAAGAAAATACATCACAGGGCTGAGCCCTCTGTTTCAGCTTGCTGAATACCAGAGAAAAAGAGAGTCATGGTCACTTCATGTTTTCTTAAAAAAGCACACACTACATTTCAACTGACTTACTTAATTTCATCCCTGCTGGTTGTATTCTCCAGAGTAAAGTCAATCTTTCTCATGATCGCCACCATTGCAGTCATCTCCTGCTGTAGCACAGTGCTATTCGACAGATCCAAATCGCTGTCCACAGTCCTGTTCGCGTCGCTGGCCACTTGTGCAAGAGCTATATTTTAATTAAATTGATGAACTTCAGTGTCATGGTATGATGTTATTAAAACTTCAGTTTTAAATTAATAATACAATATTTACAGTAAGCAAAAAAAAGGCACAGCAATTTGAACAAAAGAGAGACCAGCATCTGCGCCACTGTTTAGAAAGGGGTGTGTGACACGATCCAAAAGGGACATTCAATATAAGTTTAAGGATGGCTGCCATTTGGTCAATGTTAGTATTACCTTGGATAGCTGTCTGCATTTTTGTTATGTAACTCAATAGGTCCCGACTCTGGTTAAGTTTCTGCTCAGTGGATTTTTCGAGGTCCAGACCCTCACCAAATGCTTGTGTTACCTGGAAAAAAAGATGACTTTGATTCTGAGAAAACCAGATGTATAGGTTAAAGTCAACATTGCTTCCAAAGGGGGGGGAAATCGATTTGGTGTTTTGTTGCACTGAGGAAAGTGCAAGGTTACCTTGTGGTGCAGTTGATTAATGTCATCGGTAATCCCTGTCAGCTGCTCGTCTATTTCCTTCGAAACATAGCTTGGATGTGTCTCAGAGGACAAGAGTGACTTCAAAAGAATAAGACAGAGATAAAAGCTGACAAGTATTGACTTCAAAGCACAAACAAGGCTAAAAGAAAAACTTGGCAAGTTAGTGTATTATTATTTTATTTTACCTGAATCACAGACTGTTTTGATGTTCTCTTATGTCTGTGTGGCACCCTTCTAACGACAAAACTGTTACCTTCCACACGGAAATAATGCTCTTCACATTCTCTTTTCCTTTTTAAGGCTTGTTTTTTATTTTTATCTCCTGAAGATTTAAGCTCCCAAGACACAATGGGAAAAACGGTACATGATGGAGAGCCCAACTTTATATACCTCCTATGAATTTTAAAAACAAGTTTAAAACTAGTCTTTCAGAGGTGGGAAGCTCTCCAAAATGTTAAGTACAGGTGTGCTGGTTGAAAGGCAGCAATTATGTTCATTTCCACACACAGTCTCGGGTAAAGGCAAGGTGAAAGACAAAGGCTGTGCTCTGCTCCAAAGTAGAGAGCCTGTGAAGACCTGGCATTTAAAGTGAACGGTTTCAGCCCTCACCTTCACTTCCTCTGTGGTATTCTCAAGCGAAGCCAGGAGACTGTAGGGGGCTAAGATAACACCTGTCAAGTTAACAGACTGCAGAGAGAGTTCCAAATTATCCAGGTCATTTAGCAGGACTCCTGTGCAGTCATCATCGCAGGCTGTGAAAAGACAGATATTCATTTAAATGAGACCGCAGCAATTCTCATGTTATTGCTCTGTAAGACTTATAAAATGGCTTATTAATATTAGGCTTCTCCATGTTTCAAAGAAGACTGCCTCCTGACATTTACACGGAATTACGCAAAATAAAATGAAGGGCCTTTCATGCGCGACAAGGGCACACTGATACTTCACCACATTACCATTTTAATTTACATTAAAGAGGAGCTGGTAATGCGGGGAAGAAATAAAAACTGGGGGTTTCAGCTCAGAGGCGTTCTAGTGGTTCACTTGCACGTTCACTTCCCATCCCGCCCCACACGGAAATCTCCAGATAACACCTGAGAAGCGGCTCTTCCCGGGAAACGAAAAGACCTCAGATACGTACACATGCACTCCGTGCCGTGGAGGACGTGTCTGGGCTCACATTCGTCACAGAGGTGGCCGCGCACTCCTTTCTTACAGACGCACTGGCCCGTGAGCTGGTCGCAGTGCTCGTGGGCCGAACCAGTGAGGTTACATCTACAGCGCTCACAGCTGCCGTCAGGGTCGCTGGGGTTGCCATAGTAACCTAGGGAACACCTAGCGGGAAAACAAAAATCGAAGGGGAAATAACCATTCATGGGTTAAGGACCAACCGAATTCATGGCTCCTCTGTGAATTATGGGAAGACAGCAGTAATTAGACAGTTAAGATTAAAATGTGTTGTAAAGTTATTCATTAAGCTATGTCTGTGAGCTAGACGCGCGCACACACAAAAAAAAACATTAAGGCTTAATCCGTGCAGTAAATGTTTCCTCTAACTTGTGCTTTAGTTCATGTCCACAAATTCTTTGTATTTTTTTAGATATCAGCAATGAACGCAAACTTTTGAATGAAAAGGATGAAAAAAACTGGGGCAGCCATTTTGCCTCACACTGCTGGAAGTAATGGGATTGATATGAAGACTGGTAAAATACACTCTTACAATAATACAGAAAGTAACACTCCACGCTTCATAAGAGTCAAAAAATACTTTAACAAAAGCACAGAAAATAAGGTTTCAAGCTTCATAAGAGTTAAAAAACGCTTTTGCAGTGACAGAGACAATGATACCCCATGCTCCTACCTTTCACAGTACTGCCCTTCATAGCCCTGGAAGCAGGCATTGCAGTGGAAGTCACTGGGGCCTTCAGGAACACAAGTGGGGCTGAAGCTGAAAGGAACAAGAGATCAATGCTGCTACCTCATCTGCCTTCACTGGAAACCGATGTTCTCCCAGCAGTCAGAAGCTGGAGTTTGCTGAACAATAACATTTAGCCTAGAGCTTGAGATGGGACTGCCTGTAAAATTTCCTTTGCTGGACAAAAAAAAGTCAAAAATGTGAGGAAAACATTAAAACTGATATTCGGAATGGTAGATTTTCACATTCACCTGGGAATTCAAACAGTGTTTACACACTCTGTATGCAAAGATGTCTACCAAACGTTTTTCGGTGTGGTGTTTTTCACAATATTTTAACACTTCAATAAGAAACTGGAGGAGGCAGAACACAATGGCTACAAACTGAAGCAGGTAATTTGTTTTTTTATTCAGACAGTATAACCAACTTCAAAGTCAACTGTAAGTGTGAAGCATCAGGAATGGAAATTTAATTTAGTCTGTTTTCTTACTCCTAATGATCAATCTGAGACATTCATTTTTGAAAATATTTGTTTCAGGATGTATGATTTCTGTCAAGGCTAAAAAAATGACTAAAAAATTGGATGTAAAAGGGCGTCATTTAATATTTAACTTATGAATTCAGATGATTATTGAAGTCCATAAAACAAAAATGCCACCTGTATACGACGACAACTTAAGCCTGGCATCCGTGCGTGTTCTGTATGGAAAACCAATTTTAAGTTATACATGCACTCCCGATCACAGATGTTTCTGCAGAATTCTTCAGTAGAACTACTGTTACCACAGAGAAACTGGAAAGTCTGACTTGCCACCAGTATGTGCTTCAAGAGGAATGGCAATGAAAGACTAAAATGAATAAAGAATAAGTGCCTAGGGAGTTCTCACCATGAATATGAATACAGATTTGAACATACCATTCTTTGTAGTATGCTGCCATCTACTGGTGCTTAGAAGACTAAAGATGTTTTCAATGTTTATTATTTAAATACCGTTTAAGAGATGTCACAATCACAGTAAAATTGGTAGTAACATTTTCTTTTGACTTCTAACCTATTTGGTATACATGGTAAAACACATTGAACATGAGTTTGGCACTCATAGTGGCCAAGTTAAGGCAAGTTAAAGAGACTGAATACGAACCGAGTTGGAAGCCTTACCTTTTTTTGTTGCCATGTGGACAGGCACAGAGTGAGCAATCATTTATTGACCCTTTAACCTTCCCATAGTATCCTGGAGCACATAAGTCACAGTGATCACCCACTGTGTTGTGCTGACAGCCCTGGTTTATGAGAAAATGAAACGCAGAAGAGTCTCTCAGAAAAATAAATACAAAGTATTTGAATCCAAACTTAAAAAAAACACAGTTCTTTTGCCTTTTCAGTGCACACACTTTTATGGTGCTTCCACCACACACAGTGCTGAATGTGCTCTATGAGCTCTATGAGGACCGCTGCCGTGGTAGAATTCTGGCCATCACAGAGGACAGTCACCACCCCGGGCACGAGCTCTTCACCCCACTGCCCTCAGGCAAGAGATATAAGAGCATACGGACACTTACCACTAGATTCTTCAATAGCTTCTATCCACAAGCAGTGAGACTGGCGAACACAATTAGCCATCCCCCTCGGACCACACCTACACCATCACCATCTACCTCTTTATGATTTCTTATCTATTGCACATCTCCAGTCATTGTTTACACGTCTGTATTGTTTACAATCAAACTGTCTACATGTTTACTTGCACATTGTCTATTGTTTGTTTGTACATTGTCTTGATGCACTGTTTGCACTTTGTCTTGTTTTTTACACTTGTTTTACAATCGAGAGACTTTCTGTCAGTAATAATTCCATTGTACCAGTACCGGTTACATATGGCAATAAAGTTCAAGTTCATGTGGTCAGCCTCCAGCCTGCTCATGCAGAGTGTCACACACCTGGCACGTCCCTGTGTCCAGATCACAGGTCTGGCTGTGGTTACTGCACTGGCAGGGCACACAGGGCTCAATCAGCGGTCTGGGGCTCAGTGTCCCCACCCTCTTCCGGTAATGCCCGGGTGCACACTCCTAAAATAGGAACAGCAGAATAGGAAAAATTAGATGGGGATAAGGCACAACAGACGAGGGCCTTTTTCTTCCGAATGGTATTTTCATGTTGTTTTCTTAAGGAAGAGGCTTATGCCAACTGCACTGTGCTACTATTAGTTTGTTGCTCGTCCTGCGGTGATGCAGTAGCTTGTACTTTCTACCCAACATGCCCTAGCACTGGATCAATATGAATAAAATAAAATGCATCTGGAGGGATTTTTTCCAAGGTGACCACTAAGAACAATGCAGAGCAAACTCCCACACACCATGCAGAAGATGACGCAAAGAGTTCCCTTGGAAAATGACTGTGGAAAGGAAGTACTGACACACTGCACCATTTCAGTTCTCTCACACAGTGTTAAAAAGCCCACTCAGAAACTCTTCCGTGATCAGTGGACATGCAGCTTAATATAAACAGGAAATGCAGATGGTAAAGACAGTGCAACATAACATGTAACAAGTCTAAATGAAAAGCCTGCAACATTAATGTACTGTATGACATATTCTGTATAAAATGCCAGAAACCGATCCTTTGAAAAATAGCAGTCCCCTAGCTTTAATTATATTTTGTGAGAACTTAATTTAATAGTTCTTTACAAACACAAAGGCAACTGTAAGACTGCCCCACCGAATGATTCACTCAGTAAGCTGTTTTCATGTAATAGTAAAGAAGTGGGCTCTGATATCAATGAAAAGGCCACCATGCTCTTCAGTTACTCTGTTCATAAGCTACGTACCTGGCATGACAGTCCGGCATAACCAGAAGGACACTCGCAGACTTCAATAAAACGAGCCAGTTCGCCGTCAGTGTCCTCAGACTCAAATGCAACTTCCATTGAGATATTAGAAATCCTGCACCATACACACAGTCACAAAATTTAAACATTGAATTAAATGCTCCCTTCAGTTCTTTGACAGTACATAGGTAGACCAAAGATCAAACTTTAAGGAATGCTGAATGACATATTTTTATTTTACATAAAATATGTAAATATTTTATTTTACTAAAATGTGCTGTTACTGGATGCAGATCAGACTTCTCCCTTAGTCGTATGTGCATCTTAAAATTTTAAATGACTTTTGTCAAGACATCTGACAGCACATTAATGATAAGAAGTGCAAATTTAACAATAGCTTCAAATTTACTGTATACCGCAAAAATAATTTAAATTAACACCCCAAGTTTTGTCCTGTGATCTAAAATATCAATGCATATTTTAAATCCACACTTCTAGTATTTTTAATCCGTTAAATATCTTGAAGATCCTCTGAAATTTGTTCTGGACAAAGGCTTACCTGCTCTGCTGTAATCCATTCCCATACGAAGCTTTGATGATAACGTATTCAATGTTGCTGAGGACAGACATGAAGTCAGAGTGTGTGACTGCCTTCTCAGAGACAGCATTAAAATACTTCCATTTGTGCTAGGAAGAAAAACAAATAAAAACATTAGACAAGGGAACCTCTTCAGAATTACTACAGTACCAATCAACTCACAATGATTAATTTGACTCCACTAATACGATGATTGTTACAGGCGAATGGAGGTGTCTCTAAGAATCCAGACCCAATGGGCAACACCTAACTATTATCCACATTTCTACTTCCTAGAGATTCAAACCAAAGAATGCTTACTTAGTTGTGCTGGGTGTGAGACACACTGATCGAAAGTGTCCTCTGGTTTACCTTAGTTAATAAAGTATTGGGTGAATGATAAACAGTGTAGGATTAAAAAAAAAAAACAGAAAAAAGTGTAGGATAAAAGACAGAGGACAGAACAAGAGACAGGAGGACAGACCACATGAGGCAGAAGAGGGGAGAAGGGAGGACAGAACTTGTGTGTGCCAGGTGAGAGGTCCTTATCCAGATCATCCGAAAAGACCAGACTGGAGCTGAGTATTTGAACATGGCTAAGAGAGCTTGCTATTCTGTGTTTAGGGAACTCTAATTTCCTGCATGAAGAATCCCTGGGTTAAAAACAGCCTCCCCTGATAATTGGATGCATTTTAGAATAGAGAGACAGGTTCCCACTTATTTTGTGGCATCTGGGTCTACAGAGAAAGAGATCTAACCGCAGGCTGCATCTTAGAAGGTAGTTTATCGCTTCTTAGGGGCTTTGTAGGTGTTATGAGTTTGGTAGTAATCTTTACATTTAGTAGCAGTCTGGGATTTTTCAGGGTGGTGTAAACTTGTAAATAGAGTAACGTGTGTTTATTTGTGCTGTGTGTAGTTTTGTAAATACCACTTTTCATTTTTGTTTAATCAAATGTGCCTGAAATATTGCTCTTTTCACCAAAGCTGTGCCAGAGAACAAATAAGTCGTATGCCTCTAACTATACCAGCCGCTTGGGTATACTGTTGGCAAACAAAGTGAATTAGAAAAGCTTTAGTGTAAAACTATTTGCAGCAAAAACAAAACAAAATCAGTCAACACTTTGAAATTTGAAATCACCTCCTTCAAGTCAATCTCCTGCCTGGTTTTAACCCCATTGTCAGGAGCAGGTACGTCTTGATAGATGACCAGTTTTTTCAGGTGTCCTCCTTTAATGAGGACCTGGGGCTCATTGTTGGAGACTCCAGAGCCTTCAAGAGCGTAGAATGCTGCTGTGTACCTTAGCTTCCCCCCATAGGCCATGAGCTGTGTGAAAACAAGCCAAGAGCTCATGTTTTAAACCAATACGTTTCTTCTGCACAGAGTAGAGCAACAAGCTGCCCATGCAGGGCACACTTTATTTTGAGTTTGTTTTTGTGATTTTAAAAAAACACATCTTTTTGTATTTCTAGGGAAAACTAGTATTTTCAGGTGATTATATAAAGCTTAAACTTAAAAAACATCTCTGTTCATCATCTTTTTCAAACCCAGTGGTCTTAAATCACTAAAATTGACTTCCTTTTTGAAGCTAAAAATGTTCAACAATAAAATTTAAATAACAGTGTGACAAGAAACACATTTTATGGAACACAATAGTGCACAGAGCATTTTCATAAGAAAAGGTGCATCAGAGTATAACACAGATCCCAGATTACCTCTAGTACAGTAATTATTGTTTCCCCTTAACCTTTATTTCAGCTGAGTGAAATACTGTAAGCACACAGAATGCCCATGGCCAGGCTGCATTTACCTTATTGCCTTGAAACTGCTCTGGCAGTCTCCAGTAGTACGGGCCAGTCGGTAGTGACTTCTGGACTAAGGAGGCATCTAAGAGGATGTCAGGGGCCTGCAGAAACACGCCCTCCAGCGTGCCAGTCAGGTTACTCTGAGTGACCACACGCAGTTTCTCCTGCTCCGGCTTCAGTGGGATCTGTACATAAACATATGGACATTAGCAAGAAAGACCGGCGCAGCCCAGCACATTCAGGTTTGTTTACCTTTGTCTGACATTTTACCATTTTCAGAGAGTAAAAAAAGATCTTAAGTTAAGGCATACTAAAGGCGTACTCGTGCTCCTGGACTCAATTTAATAGAGCTTGTCCTGTAACACTGATATAGATGTCAGTGTACGTTTCATGCATTATTAGTTTGCAAAAGATAACAGGTACCACATAGTAGGTGCCACCTTTGCCTGCAGTGTTAACACCTTCTACCCTGGGCTCATGAGCTCATCAGATCTCAGAAAGTAAGCAAGGCCAGTACCGGGACAGGAGACCTCCTAGGGAAAAAAGGTTGCTACTGCAAGTGGTGTTATTTGGAGCAGCAGTCGGCTCTCTTCCATCAGCACCAGAATTCACAAACCAAGACCCTACTACAGTGACCCTGTGCTACAGGAGATTCTGTCAGTCTGATGAGACACACAGTAAATCCAAAGTCCTGATTACCAGGAAATGTCCCATTTCACATTTAAAAAGGACAGTGCTGTTAACCCTGGTGCCCCGGCTAATTCCCATGCTTGGTGCGCACAGACTGGCTTTCCCTGGAGTTATCCCTTAATTCGGGTGTTGAAACAGTGTCCAGCTTCTTTGTTGAGTGGTGGGGATGCTGCCCTCCTGTGGTGAAGGGGGTTCCCTTCCATATGTAAAAAGAGACTTAAAACTTGAAAGAAACCATGCAGACCTGCAGACACACCAGCTCTCCTGCAGCCCTGGTAAATGGCCTTCTCTAGTTCGCAGCCTTTCTTCCATACTGTCCTATTTCTAAACGATCCTCGACAATGCGATTAGAGTAAACAGCCTGTGAAGGTTGTCTGGTCTGGCCACACACACTTGCTCTCCTGTCCCACTAGTCCTGGCATGATTTGTAACGATAACCCACCTGCAATCGCTTGGGAAAATGCACAGCAATACTCCACCTTGCGCTGGGGATGTACGGCCAAGAAAGAACTTGTGTTGGAATAATAAATGCGATTATAGCATGGGCTCAATGGGAATGTGTTCACAGGAGCGCTAGTTCTTACAATCTTACATTAAACAGACCTTCTGCACTTTTTTTTTATCTGAAAGTGTATCTGGAGTAATTAAAATAACGGCCTGAACAAAGAGCACTAAGGTGAATAAGCAAAAACAGAAATAGTGCTAAGCAAAGTATTCCTGCACAACAGACAACAATGATTTTCTAACAATAATGGATTAAACCCTGAAAGAATGAAAGGTAGAGAACAGGATTACCACATCTGGAGTCTCATGCTTTGCGATACTGCCATTCTAATGACATCAACTAGTCATAAAGTAGGTGAGGTATTTAAATGCGAGGCGAAAGGTGTTGGTATTTAGTGATTACAGTGATCGCCACACTCACGGGAACTCGCACTAGTCCTCCGAGTTCTTCGCACTCAGTGGACACTCCGAAACAGAAGCAAGGGCTGCAGCCAGCCGGGTCATCTGCGCTGAGCCCAAAGGTCCCCTGCTTGCACTCATCACAGCCTGCGCCGCCCACGTTGTCCTGCACAAGCCAACAGGGCGACAGCGGTCACAAGCAGCACCCCGAGGATCAACCCTCAAGAAGGGCGAGAGAGACGGACAATATCCTCCCCCTTGAAGAGGGCTGACAACACCCCAGCACTGATGAAAGAAGATACAGCACTTCCTGACAGCAGCACTACGTACTGAGCTGAGAGACTAGCAAGAAAAAGGCTCGGAGTGGGTAAGGGCCCAAACTGTCAGCCAGGAAGCAGGGCAGAAAACTGAGAAACCACTCAAACAGGGCAGTCTTACACTGACAGGAAAAAGCAATCTGGAGACAGGGTAGTGAAAAGAGAAGTACAGTACTTGCACTGAGACACATTTAGAAATATAAGGCTACTGTGCAAATATCTAGACCAAGTGATAGCTTCCAATCTTCCCCACATCAGCTGAAGCAGGTGAAGCATTTAACAGAGTTCTGCTGCTGGGGAGAGAGGGTAAAAACACAGCCGGCCCAAGATGTGGCAGGTTTCATTCCCGCCGTGCAAAAAAAAACTCAAATCAATAATCAGTTTTGGCAAGATTGCTTTCAATTCTCTGTTGAGTGCAGCTGTCAGTTATTTATAGTCAATGCCTTAAAGGCAGTGCCACTCTTTCTGTGAGCAAAAAAAAGTAACCTGTCTCCAAGTACTTTGCAAATACTTCATTCACGCAGTTTACAGTCTGTGTTAAAAGTAAGAATTGAGTTTAAAAAAAACTCAGTTTCACCAGAACGTAAGATAGAGGTTCAAGTTAAACCTCATCTTTAGAGTTAAGTATGTTACACGTTATCATTGAACAGATAAAACTGAAGGAGAAAGGAAGCAATAATATTAAAACCTTGCAGACACAGTTGCCCAGGTCTTCCTCACAGCCACAGACTCCCAGCTTCTCATCACAATACTGCTCTCTCGTGCCGTTAATGTTGCAGTTACAGGCAGTGCACTGTGGGAAGGCTCTGAACCCCAGTGCGCACTGGTCACACCTCCGTCCCCCAAACTCCACATGACATTGGCACTGGCCACTGGTCAGGTCACACTGGGAGCTGGAGGACCCAATTACACTGCAGCCACAGGGCTGAAAAAAAGAACAGAACAGATCACGATCACTGGGGTGATCACTGAGGACAAAGATACAAACGGAATGCACCTCCATAAAAAGAAAAAGAGCGACAGCTGAAATAAATGTCATTTTCTGTAGTTCTCTATATATTTCTGAACATGCCAACATTATGAGCCTGGTTAAGTAAAGATGTAATATCCTTAGAATGTGGTTTATACTACCTTTGCAAGGGGGGTTTCACTTATTTCATAGCATTGATAAGGTCTCTAAATCCACCTACTGTATCTCAGAGAGGGACGTTTCACATTTGTGGTTAGGCAAACAATTAGATTGGAAAGCTGAACAACTGTGCAGAACTGGAACTCAATGAAAGCTGATGATAAATAATGATAAAAACTGCTCATTGTTTTTACTGCCAACACATAGGAAGGGGTTCACAAGGAGGCCCGGCAAGGAGAGGTTTTTCACTCTGAGCATAGTTTGAGTCCTGGGTTGAGAGCCTGGACCACGACAGTGACCAGCTGGTGCACAGGAGGTACAGCACAACTGTCAGAGAAACATCAGGGGAGATTTGGGCATTTCAGGAAGAAACCTCTCAGATTACTGCAAAGGGACCGGTCGGGCATCTTGTAATGACATCAGTGGAAAGCACAAAATGATCTCATAAATGACCAATTAAATTGGATGGGTATGCATTAAAATGGTGGTCCAATAATTAAATGTATATATTTAAAAATGGAATAAAGCTCTGAATACCAAAATACAATGACCTTTACTAGAAAGTCTTTGGCCTAATGTTGTGAGGTGGCTTTCACACTCAACCAGAGGCTAGGCAGTTACCTTACACCCCAGCAAGGAGTCGTGTCCCCAGTAGTTATCCTCACACTGCTCACATTTCTCCCCCACAGTGTGGGGTGGGCAGATACATTCCCCCGTCTCCGGATTGCAGGTGTTGTGGGTGTGGGCACAATCACATGCTGACAGAGGAAAGTGATTACCAGATGCAGATTCGAGCACCGTGTTTGCCAGAACATTCAAAACTCTTATTGTTTAAAATGGAAATACTAAAAGGCAGCTACACGCATTACACCCAAAGACGCGTTCTAAACAGAATGATCTAAAATACTTGACGGTACCAAACGCGCATGTGGCTTGTGAGTATCTTTTGGTAGTTGGAAACGATTCCACACACTTCCCACGCCAATTTTGAGTCTTCAACGTCAGAAAAAGATCTCACTCAAGTTTCTTAGAAACATGTTATAGAAAGAAGCGAAGACTGAAGTATCTTACCCTTGCAGCCTCCATCTTGGAAATGATAAAATCCGTGTTGGCAGCGGTCACACTTGTCTCCTGCCACCCCTGGGACACAGGCGCACTGCCCTTCCTCGGTGCATTCTGCCGAGAGCGACCCAGCCTCGCTGCAGCTGCACCGTTCACAGCCCACACCACTGTTCAGCCCAAAGTAGCCAGCCTGCAAGACACACACACACACACCCAAAACGCATTTCCACCTGGTCCATAACGTGTTGTCGTCTGCTTACAGCAGTGCACAAATATAAAATCTGGAAAGAATCAAGTGTTTAAGTTTGCAACATTTTTCAAATTCTTTTTTTTTTTTTTTTTTTTTTTTAGCACCGATCTCCGCTAGTGTGCTATGTCAGTTTTGAGAATAAATGGATGGGCTCGAAAACAAAAAATGTTCTATCATTAATCTTATTTTTTTGTTGTTGTTCCGTCTCCTTCCTTTTTACAAATAAATCATATCCAAACAAACATTTTAACAGTATTTTTTAGAACAAACATCTAAATCCACTGTCAATTTTTACTTTCAGGTCCAACAAAGCGCTACATTGCCATTAAGCTGATGCTGTCCTTACTAAGAAAATAACATCTGGGAATCATTCTTGAATGAACATCTGCTCAGCTGCATAGCATTTCCAGACTAAACTGCAGTCACAGAACTATCTTCATCTACATAATTTATTGCACTATCTATCCAAGTATGAAAAGACAATCTGATCGCCATAATTAATTCTGAAAACACTTGCTTATATTTCTGACCAGCTGGAGTCATCTG
This sequence comes from Lepisosteus platostomus, assembly GCF_059453375.1. Classification (NCBI taxonomy): domain Eukaryota; kingdom Metazoa; phylum Chordata; class Actinopteri; order Semionotiformes; family Lepisosteidae; genus Lepisosteus; species Lepisosteus platostomus. The sequence continues at coordinate 4,443,995 of NC_142618.1, read as the reverse complement.
GAACAAACACGTAAGCAGAGAAAATCCAACTGCCATACCATGTAATGTGAGGAATTCTAATTCAGTTCCAAAGCCTTGTCATATTGTTGCAAAGATCCCAATGGAAGCAAACATATAAACAGTTATTTGAATTTCAGACCCAACATACTGTAACTTAACGCAGAACATTGTGTTTTTTCTTTTTATTTTCTGGGGAAAGTTAAACTCTGGTTTGTTGAGGACATTTTGTGTGTTTCTAAAGTACTGTCGAGCAAAACATAATTTATCACTCACTCCCCAGATAAAAAAGGAAGATGAACGAATAACAAAAACTACAGCTCATGTTTCCAAATTACATAAAATATACATTAGCAATATGTGGAAGTTTGGGGTCAATAAATCTTAACCGCATGGAAAATAAAGGCATACCTGGCACTGGTCGCACTTCTCTCCGATGACATTAGGTTTACACTCACACCGTCCCGTCCTCACATCACAGACACTGGAGAGCGAGCTGTTAGCATAGCAGCCACAGCCTGGCAAACAAATACAAACACACATTCAAGAACAACTGTACTCTGCTGGAGCTCATTCCATTTTGCACATATAAAAATACTCATTTTTAGGGTGGAGCAGTGGCACTGTGGCTAAGGAAGGTTGCCGGTTCAAATCCCATTGCCAGCAGAGGAAACCTACTCTGTTGGGACCCTGAGCAAGGCCCTTAACCCCAACTGCTCCGGGGGCACTGCGCTCTGACCCCAAGCTTCTCTCCCCGTCTGTGTCTCATGGAGAGCAAGCTGGGGTATGCGAAAAAGACAAACTCCGAATGCAAGAAATTATATATGTCTAATAAAGTGATCTTAATCTTAAAAATACTAATTTGGTCTGCATGGTACCAGAGGGTCTAAATTGTGGCTTGTCTGCTTTTCTGCACAAGATGTCAGTAGAGCGCCTAGCTAAAAAATATTAAAAGGTTTCTAGCTGGTCTGCTTTTGCCCCATTGTTTAATTGAATGTGTACAAAAGTAGCGATTTAAAATATACTACAAAGTTTATTTTATTAATCTCAGCTATTAGTTCAAAACCAATGCCATGGAACTCAATTCTAAAATACCAAGTACTGCACTTGGGTTGGTATGATACAAGCTACCCAGTCTGATACCTGTGAGAAACAGCTGGATGAAATAAGCTACTTTCTAAAGGGCTAGATGGGGCAAACAGCCTCCTATCACTTGTAACCTTGTAACTGTTCTCGGCCACCATGTTAATAATTCAACCTGGACAGTGCTGCTGTCTCACAAAGAGAATCTTCGAGGTGAGCTGAAGCTTATTAAATCACCTAGAAGGTTAAAAATAAGAACAAGCAAGCAAACAATGTTTCAAATTTAATGATGTGAAACGGGGTCAATAAATGGCGATATTGACGCCACAGAACTGAGAAAGAAACCATAAAATGGCTAAGGGCTAGGATTTTGGAGCATGGTTATGACTTCCATTTCACTGCCACCGTACAACCGCCGGAGGACAGCTCGGGCAGCTTTCAAGGAGCGCTTCTGTCATGGAAGCCGGCGTGAAAAATGTGGCAAATACTTTTTGGAATCTCCGAAACGGTCAAAGCGACCATTCGTCACAATACAGTTCTTTAATGTCAAGGGACATTAAAACACCCAGAGGACATTAAAACACCCGCGTCATGACCGAAAAGGGCTTGCAGTAGTGAAAGCGCCGGCCGAACACTTCTAAACCGTTGTGCAAGATTTCAGCACGTACCTTGACAGTTTTTAGCCACGACAGCGTCGCCGAAATAGCCCTCCTGGCACCTCTCGCAGTGGGGGCCCGCTGTGTTGCCGATGCATTTCAGGCACTCCCCGGTCTTGGGGTCGCAGTGGCCGGGCTCCTCCGGATTCACGTTCCCATTGCAATCACACGGGACACAGCCCTCCCCCGGCACCGTCGGGTCTCCATAGTAACCATCCGCACACCTGAGAACAGGAAGCCGAGTCAGACCGTGGCCCGGCAGGAGCCCCGGGCCTCCCGCGCGCCCGCCCACGGACCCAACTTAAACACGTTCAGGTCTTGGGGAGACGTGCACAAGAATGATTCCATTCAAGGCATCGGCACCTCCGATGTAAAAAGTGTTTTTCTAAAAAGACCAACAACATCTGATCATTAGAAAAAGAGAAAATAGTTATGAGTCCAGTTGAGGAAAATGTAGCTAATTAATAACACTGGCATATTGAACTGTCAAGTTTTATGACTGTGCAATATCGGGTTTCTTCTGCAATGATCCCATCATCCTAGCCTGAGAGGAATACATGTTTCTAATCCCTTGGGGAGAGGCTCTGTGGTTTAATTACTCACAAGGGCTGACTGCTCAGTGCCTTGTTGTCACACAGGATTTATGAACTTGTGGATCAAATGAAGGCCATCAGCATTCTTTCAGAAAACAACTACGTGAAATTAGCATTTTCCATTGCAAGTCGTGGCCCATTCCAGTCTGATCTCCGGAAACCTCAAGGGCTTTCTTTCTCCGCAGAACCTGGCGTGTGCGCTGGATGTTTGAGCACGTGGAAAATCTAAGAATTGAGACAAAGGCCGCCTCTCGGAGGAGGTTTTCTGGTTACCTTTCACAGAGAGGGCCTGCGTAGCCCCGAGAGCACTGGTCACAGATCACCTCCCCTCCACTGTCCCGGTGGCAGGTTGGGCTGAAACTGAAGGGGCAACAGGGCCATCAATGCGTCAGAGAAACTCACCGGAGCTTCACGAAACAGCCAGGCTAGTGCTCTATCTACTTCAAGTGTGAAAAAGTACGAGATTGCTTGGCCAGGGATGACCAGAATATTGCAAGAAGCTGCACACTCCCCAAATTTATTTTCTAAGAAATTATTTTGAATTAACTAAATATCCTATATTGTGTTTCACCTTGTGGTAAACAATATGAAGTATCATTATATTATTAATTATTACAGAACAGGTAATACAATACAAGAACACATGTTCTCTCATGATTAAGAATAGTAGACTATTTCTTTCTAGAAACCATACACTGTGTTCTCTTGTAAACGTATTCTTATTGTTTAACCACATTTACATAGCAGTGCATAAACAGTGAGCCCTCTCTGTACGCACGTTGTTGTCCACACAGTAACAGGAACAGCATTTTTTTTATTTTATATGGGCAACATTCAAATATTATCACACACACACTGTTGAAATCTCTGTTTCTGAGCTCATGATACCCAAACACAATATGGATGCTGTCCCCTACTCCCATTTCTATAAACACACTATATTCTATAATAGTTTATATATTATATTCTATAATATACCGTATACATCACAAAACACTGTGTCATGTTCACAGGACCGCAGTACAGTCAATTTTGTTTGTTGTTGTTTTGTTGTTGTTGTGTGGTTAGTTTTGCCAGTCATTTATCATTTAAGGGATATCCCCTTTTTTCAAATGCTGATCACAGATAAGACCCGCCTCTGAGCAGGAGCACAGATTTGCTCTTTCACTCGTGAGGAGCAGTTGATTTGTCTGCGACGTTGGTTGTGCATGGCAAGACCATTACCTAAATGATTTGATTAATGTGCTGCGCGTGTCTCACTAAAATCACAAATTGTAGTCAAATCAAATACAGATTCCAGGGAGAACTGTAGACATGAGTGTCTGTGATAGCAGGGAACTAGACTTAAGCCACTGATACACCGTCACATAAAGCATTTCATTTTGCCTGTGGCCAATTTAAATCATGAATGTCCCTGAAGTTAAAAAAAACTTTGACCCAGCCAGGAGTATCTCTGCAGATTCCCTTAGCTGGATTTAAAAAAGGTGAGCCTTTCTCTACAGCAGCTGTTCTCAAACCCTGTGCTGGAGGGCCGTAGTCTTGCCCATCTACAAGAACTAATTACTGGATTAACTGGAGCCGTTTAACAGATTTTCTCAGCTTTCAGGAACAGCTGTTTTTAAAGAGGCCTGTAAAACTGACAGGAATTTGATACATGAAATGAATTTCACTTGGGTTTTAAACAAGGAAAAACCAAAATAAAAGTGTACCTTGTGGGGTGAGATTCTATATTAGATAGTATTATCACAGAACAGGAAGACGTGTTACAGGTACTAGATGCACTTTATATTAACTGATCACTATGACGTGATGGTATGCCTAGTTCTGCTTAAGGAAATGAGGTGTTGTACATAGACTGTTAGCAACTCTTCTAAGAGCTGAAAGGGGCAAGGACTGACTGAATTGCTAATATAGTGCCCAACCATAAAACAGGTGACAAAACTGAACCAAGTAATTACAGATTAATATGGATCAGGAAACGATCATCTATATTAGAGGAAATATTCTATATAGAAATAGGATGGCAAGGGACAGCATAGTTTTAGATTAGGTTGTTCTTTAATTTGCAAAGGGTTTTTTGAACAGTCAACAGCAGTAACAGACACACAGGGCATACTATATGCTAAATGAAGATTTTCAGAGGGAGTTCCATGCAATTCCTCATAAAAGATTGATTCTCAAATGATGTGAAGATGGCATTAAAGTTAAAGCATGTGCTTAGGCTGAGAACCAGTTGACAGAAACAACAGACGCACATGCTAAAATCTGTACTTTCCAATTTATATAAGTAAATAACTTATATCACTAATAAATTCTAATATTGTATATCACTACTAATGTTTACCGATACCAAAATAGGAAAAAAACGCTGCAATATGAATTTCAGAAAGAATTAAATTGAAATCAAAGCTGATAAATCTAAATAAAAAATTGATGAAAACTGGTTAAAAGAGAAGGAGTTAAAACAAGGTATGATATTTTAAAATTTACAATGTACAAGTAAGAACTGAATAAGAGTACTGTGTACAGTGTTGTAGCACAAAAGCACAAAGTTTTTTTTTCTCACTGATCATAAGCCCATTTAATTAGGTACAGTAGATAACAAAATAAATAATTTGCTGAAATCATTTCTGGAACAGAAGCTGTTCTTAACATTGCAAATGTCTTTTGACCGCTTGCCTTTTCAGTCCAATTTTTACTGTCAGGAAAGAAAAGGTTCCTTTTTATGTTCAAACTAAGGAGGATGCTCAACAATTAAAAACACTCAAGGTGATCTCAAGGAAGCAGCTTCGCTGTAGCGAAAATGACTTCATGCAGCAGAAAAGACATTTAAAATAGATGCTTTGTTGTAGTAAAACTTCAGAAAGCAAGAGGTGCGTGTATACTGTATATCTGCACATTTTATTTCACCAGTGGTAAAATTATATTCTTTTTAACAGGACGGAGACTTACATAATGTGAGCTAATCATGATTATGATATTTTAAATATAGTAAACAATGCTAAAGAAACACCTATATATGAACTGCTTTAACAATCTCAAAGACATAAAATAAGCTTTCTGTAGTTCAGAATGTTTCTGTGACCTTGATTGCGATCTAATAATCTAGTAATGAAGAGTTCACAGCCTTTTCAGGTTTGTTTCATCGATGTGTTTTTATAACTGCTTCATCAAATTCAGGGTCACAGGGGAGCCCGAGCCTATCCCAGCAAGCAAAGACACATCCCAGATGACACAAGTCCAGCATAAGAAGTTAAAAAAACCTACTTGTTGGAGGAAATATTCAACGGACAAGCACACATCTGACAATCATCAGGGGTGCCATTGGTGGCATCGCCATAGAAACCAGGAAGGCACAGGTCACAGAATGGTCCTGTGGTGTTGTGGTCACAGTCCTGTGGATAATGTAGGAAAATTAATTGAAAACCTTTCCACTAAAATAAGTTTAAATTTAGGTATGATTAACTAGGATAAATAATGTACAATGTGCCGTATTTTACTTTTCAACTTTTAAAGTTTTCAGAGGTACGTAGTCATTTTATTTGCAGGCATTTTAAAAGACAAAAAAGAACCTATTTATCTTGTGGTGTACTCTCTGCTGTAACATGTAGTAAGCATTGAGTGGAATGCTAAAAGCCAGTGTAATCATACTTGGGAGGATAAAATGTAATTTTATTTGGCAAAACATCTTGGTATGATATTCATGCAGCTCGGCATTCAGTATATTAAGAGGGATAAAGCAGGATGAATATGTCACAATATTAGTAAATAAGTCTTTTGGTAGAATGATGTTTAAAATGACTTTGTAAAATTTGACATAAACAATTCAATTCCACTGTTTACTGCATTATATTAATTCTTCCTCTGCAAAGATATGTTGGGTTCAAAAGAGGACTACACAAGTATAAAATGTTTGGATAAACTTCTGGACGATAACTTTGTGATTAAACACAGACTTTACTAAAATAAAACCAGAAGGACTAAAAGCCTGGAAAATAGCACAGTATATGCAGGGGTAACAAAGTTAATTAGAATAAGAATGAACTGAAAGACAAGACATTACTTTGAACGTTCAGCTAGTTAATTGCTGAAATGCAGTCTTGTTTTGCTTCTAAAGATTTTTCAGTCTTAAATTCCTACTTACATTACTGAGAGCATACAGTAGGGTGTTGTGATGTGATGTGGCAGAAAGTGCAGATGAAGTGTGGGCAAAAGGCTTGTCACTTCAATGTGACAGAGTAGCACAAATGAAAGTGCATCCTCATGCTAAATATTAAACAGCAGAGACAATGATGTTATGTTTTATTTGCAAATTTTACTGTCTTCCTCTTGCACTCTTAATGTCACCTCATTTGGATACTGAAACAGGTTCAAATGTCTTTGCAGATGCTGTCCAAGACTGTAAAACTGTACAATATCTGACTAACTCCAGACTCATTCATCAAGGCATGTCCTGCTAATCATACCCCTTCTGATTGTCATCACATTCACCTTCATCAAACCCACCCATTCATGGTCTTCTCAACAATATAAGATGAGAGTTTTAAATTAGTTAACAAGGAAAGAAAAGAGGTATGTTTTATTGAGTTGAATGGATGGCTTTGATGAATAGGGATGAATATAATCTTAATGTTACAGAGTATTAGTTGTCTGATAAAATTCTCCCATGTAGGTATCTTTTAGTGATATAGTATCTACTGTAGAAGCATGCACGTGAGAGAAACAGGGTTCTCTTCTATTACTGGAAGTGAAAAAGGTACCAGACTGGTACCAAAGTCTTTACTGAACCAGAACGGTTCTGCATTTAAAAAAATCATCTGCATCTTCAATCAAGTGGTGTAATATTACACTAAAAGAAAAAAATGCATAAATATTTTGCGTCGTTGTACAGGACAGAGTGAATTATCAGTCTAAACCCAGCTCATATGGATTAGGAAAGAACAACGACTGGTGTAAAAGTATCATAAACCCACAAGACTTATTATCTGAAGTAATCTTGTGTGACAAACAATGACAACTTACAAAGCAGGCACCATTGATATCGCATTCGGTAGCGTGATAATTGCATTCACACTGCATACAGTTGCCTCCAAACAGAATCCCTCCAACTCGATAGAAACCAGAGCTGCAATACTAGAAAAGAAGAACAAATTACATTTTTGCCTGTTTTGTGATGTCTAGGTTTTATCTGATGCACTGCACAGCCGTATCCCAATAATACCATCAATTCAACATTGAACAAAAAAAAGATTGGTCGAGAGAAGACCAGATCATCCTGTGTAATACAACAACAATGTGGCTGATTGTTTTGTATCTATAAGGTAGAACAACACATATCGGATTATAAGGGGGAGATCATACCTCACAAGAAGTCCCAGTGTAACCCCAAGGACATTCACAGTGTTCTACACTCAGTGCAAGTTTGAGACCTGTAGCATTCATATCTGCTGTATCCAGAGAGGCAGTCCTCAGTCTGTGGGGACAAGTCAAGGATAATCAGTCCTTAAAAAGGTGAACATAACAAACCAAGAAATTAAATATCATTTGTATTGCGGCAGGATTCTAGGGGACAGTCAATATGGACTGGGAGAAAAGATACAGTTAGTCTTCTTTAACTTGTAGAAGTGGTATGAATAAGCAACAACAATAATGGACAAATACAGTCCATTTATATGTAATTGTTATTTTCCTAAGTATCTTAATAAAGTTCCTAAAAATAAATTAATTAATAAATTACAGACAGATGTCTTTTAATTAAAAACCTAATACTGATCCTGTCCGTCATTAGGACCACTGCTCTTTCTAACTCAAATTAATGAACTGATTATGAGATTCTGGCATCTAGTACCTGTATAGTAATCTAGTGTCTAGTTCTGGCAGCTAGCCAAATTCACATATTCTCCAAAATAGGAAAATTAGAAACAATTTGAGAGGCTGCAAAGGGAAATCACTAGGGAAAGACTAGGAAAACACCAGACGAGAGTATCACGCGATGAAGGAAAAAAAACAATCAATGTAAGGAAACAGTAAGCTTCATGAAGATACCTATGAAAAATGTGTTTTACATGGAACATATCATCTGGAACAAAAAACTGAGCACTGCTGCAAAACCAAAGCTGACATCCTGGCTTTCAAAAAGCTGTTGAATGAGACTCTGATAACTTAGTTATCTTCAAGAAATAAACTAGATGGGCCGAAAAGCTTTCTTATTTGTAACCTTATAGCCACCCTTCACACACCATGACAGACGACATTTCGAATACACTTGTGTAACACAAACTACAGGGAGAAGTGCAGCTCCACCAAATAATGTTTATTAGACATTTCCCTCCGACTGACTCGGCCCAGTGACGGGCTCGGGGGGGGGGGTTAAATTCACACCCATCCCAGCACCAGCTGTATTAAGCATCCGGTTAATTCCTCCCCCAGAGAGGGGAGACGCATTGGAAAGAGAGGCTTCGCTTGCCTGACAACGGCTGCAGCGGTGCTGTTGACGTGGACTCTGAACCGCAGGGCTGTCAGGTTGGCCATCGCCGTCAGGAGCTCGTCCCGCTGTGCGGGATTCCGGGAGAGCAGGCCGACGAAGCTCCCGGGCACCATCTCCACCCCGGCGCTTTGCTCTTCACGGGGCCTGAGCAGCAGCTGCTGGCTGATCCCTGTTTGCAGAGCCTTGCCGTTCCCCTGAGGAGAAGATGATGCCAATCGGAACACTCTGCTTCCAGCTTAATTCAATCCCAAATACCTCATTCACCCCCAGGGGAGCACTTTAAGAAATACTAATGTATATAAATAGAACGTTTTTGTATTTTGGAAATTATACATTAACTGTGATAAATAATGTATATTGTGCTTTATTTGCCTTTTTAGCTTTAAAAATGCACAGTTGGGCGTGCAGTCATTTTATTCTCGGGCATCTTAAACGACAAAGAAGAACCTATTTGTGTTGTGTACTCTCTGCTGAAGTGTGTGGTAAGCACAGAGTGGTGAACGCTGAGAGCCAGTGTAATCATACTGTACATACATCAAAATTAAAAAAAGGTGATGAACAGGAGGAAGAATTCCTACTTCAAAAACACATTTTGTTGAGAATTAGCTACTAATCATTTTAACAAGCTGATGAGAGATGACAGCGCTCGATTAAACAGTGGCTGTGGCTGCGCCTTTCTTCATTGGTAGTAATGATTCGGAAGAATCGGTTTGCGACCGCTTTTAGCCATCTTTCATACAGCGCTTTAAGATAAGGGGGACGTACCTCAATAATGACATCATAAAGAGCGATCATATAAGGATCCCAAGACTCTTCAGCGGGATCAAAAGACACCGTGAAGCTCAAGTTCCCTCCGTAAGAGGTCAACTGCACATGGAAAGGAAAGAAAGGAACTGTTACAAAAGAAACCGTCTGGAAAAACAAGACAGGATGTATCTGAATCCTACACTGTTGAATTTGACATCCCTTTCTTTTAGGCATCTAATGTAGTCTTTTATTCAGTGTGGAGAAGTGGTCAGAGATGCTCCTGTTGTGCCCTTAAGCGAAGTACTGTGCCACAATCAACTTCCATCAGTAAAACACCCAGCTGTACAAATAGGTACAAATGAAAGTACCAGCCAAATAAATTGCAAAGTCAAAATAAAAAGGAGAAATGTTGAATCGTAGAAATGTCGAAACGACAAAATATTGATGAACTGTATTCTGTGAATGAAGAGAGCTGAAATGAATTTGGGTAATGGGTGTTTATTGTCCTGTTCCTTTAGTAAGGCCTCCTCAGCGAGGTGGCTGAATGGTCAAAGGCACTCGAGGGCTGAGCTCTGTGACCCAGAAACTGCATGTTGCATGACAATTCTGTGGCTGCAAATTGTAGTTGATTATATCTCATCATGCTGTTTGATCTTCAGCAACCAAAAGTCTAACCTTTGCCTGTTTTTGAACTCCGGTTTCCTCCCACACCCCAAAGACGCAACGAGTAGGATTAAGTGGCACTCTCTATGCGAGTACAATATGTATTTTTTGTGAGTGCCCTGGCATCCTGCCCAGGGTAAATTCTGCCATGAGCCCACTGTCTGCCAGGTGAGGCTCCGGCTCACTGTGACCCTGTATTGGACTAAGAGGTTGTTGAAAACGGATGAAGTAATGTATCACGATCGTCACCCCTCCTCTAGAGGCCGCACCCACCCTTTTGTGTTTCAGTTTCATTATCACGTTCACCTGCCCCTCGATTCGCCGTTTTATTTAAACCCGGTGCTCCGGAAGCTCAAGGCTCTGCATTGGGAGACGGACGCCCGGAGACCCGCCTAGCATCAAGTCGCTCTACGTCTGCGGCTTGAAGGCCTAGGTTTACGATCGGCGTCCTGACCCAGCTGAGTCCTGGGCTCTGAGTGCCTGGCTTCGTCACTCCATTTTTTATCTCCTTGTTCCATGTCCTTGTTCCTGTTTTTAATCATCCTGTCTTGGATGGATCCCCTGGTTTGGGATTTTGCACTGCGGATGTTCTACATTGGACTGTTTTCTGGACTTGTTTGCCTGCGCTCCCCCCTTGCACATGGTTTCACTGTCGCCATCCATCTCCTAACTGGGATTTCCCTGTAGCCCCTTTTCCAGTCACTTCCGGATTATACCGTCTGCACAGGGTCCTAAACTACGCGCTACACGGGAGTCAGGACCGGCTCCCATTAAACCGTGTGAAAATAAATCATGGACCATTCTAAAGCCTCCTTTCAAGGTCTCTCCCCCCTCCCCTCTTTCACAGCGGATTACAAATTATAATTCAATTAATCACTCCAGGGACTAATGTGTATACAGATTAAATTCTGTTACAAAGAGTACAACCAAATTATTGCCCGGCTTCATATTTCAGTTCTGGAAGAGTTTAATCACAGGGCATGATCCATTAACTTGCCCAAAAAAAATGAGTGGAAATTGAGAAGCAAAAAAAAAATCCTCGAGGGAGAACATTAACTAACTTCTGCAAGCCTGTTCAAATCAATTTTGCCTGCATTAATACTTGCAGTTCCTTATCAAGAATAACAGCTCACGGAGACATTATGCTGCAATTTGCTTAATGCCTTTTGGCAACAGGATTCCAATAAGTGAAAAGGCTTAACAATAATGTGGGTCTTTTTAAAAACATTCTATTAAATCTTAGGACATCATAAAAATTAAACACTGATAGAGTCAGCTTCCCTAATAAACCTTCACTGGGCACAGAAATCAAGAAAAGCATTTGAGAAGCCAAGAAGAGCATTTCTAATATCTAACTAAAATAAAAGGGTACCTTGTTTCCCAGGAATCTCTCGGGTGCTGACCAGGAATAGAGGAATTGCAGTGTCCTGCCTTCTGCTGTGTTGTTAACAGTGACAGGAAGTCCATTAATGTAGAATCGGGCTCTGGCGAGATTGTCCGTTTCAACAACAGACCGCAGCAACCCATCGGTGTTTACCACCTGATAACACAAAAAAAGAAAACAACAAGTGACATCCACTTACAAATGAGTTGCTGGTGGTTTTAAGAAAAGTATCTTGAAACTGTCTGCCATGACATTCGTGAAGTATATGTTTCTAACCACTTTTGGATCATGGTTGGATCATGGTAGGTATGTAAAGCAACATCAGGTGACACAGTTATTGAGACTCTGTTTACAAAGTTTACAAAGTCTGTTTACAAAGTCTTACCTGATCTATGGGCCAGGAGATACTGTCGCACACATCTGACACTCCAAAACAGAAGCACTCAGTGCAGCCCTCTGGGTTGCTCTCTTGAAGGTTATAATAGCCCCGTTTACAAAGGTCGCAATTTGCACCCATCACATTTTCCTGCAAAGAGAGAAGGCCAGTCAGTTGCAAACCAGAACGAACGGAAATGTACTTGTCATGAAATGAACTTTATTTCATAGGTTTACAAAGCTATCGAATGTCTCTTTCCTTATATATCGCTGGCACTCTAAAAACAGGTAAACAAAACCCCCAAAATATTGTCCTGAAGCAAAACAAGTTACTGATTTACTGTATAATAAGTGTTGGTATAAAAGGAGCTTTGTGCTTGTAATTTTAGACACAAAATATCAGTTGCATTGTCAGGGAAATGCTTGTGGAAAATCAGTGTTACCATCCAGCTCTCCAGATCTATGGTACCATAATAAACAAAGCCAGAAACAAAGGCCAAGGACAGAAAATTATCTTCACTTACTTTGCATATACATTCTTCAGCACAGGGGTCTTTATTAATGCTGCCCACCAGACTGCAATTACACCGGATGCAGTAGGGAAAGCCCGTGAAGCCGAATGCACAGCGGTCACATTTATCACCAGTGTATCCCTCTTTACAGTAACACTGCCCAGCATGTAAACCTATGAGAAAAATACCTTATATAGCAATTGCCACAAAGCAAAGTTAAAATACAATGAGAGGATTAAAGGCAAAGTGTTTACATTTATTATCATAAAGGGAAAACTAGAAACTGTATCTTAAGAAGAAATTCTTGGACAAATTTGAGGTCCCTGTGTTTGCTGTGTCTGGGATGTAAAACCTTGACTCTAAACACAAGAATGATTCAGAAACTAAAATCGACACAAACAAGCATTGAAATGTATAACACTGGAATCCCCATTCTGGACTGAAAACTAAATGAATGGTTAAGGAAGAAATGAAGAATTTGAGATATTGGAAGAGTTAAAAAAAACACAATGGGTTGGACGTACAACAGGTCGAATAGGCCACTGTGCAACCAGGGAAAGTCTGAACTTTTCATCTCATGAGACAACAGACTAACAAAGGAGCCTCACAAAAGACTTGCAAATGAAATTAAAGAGGTTTTCAGGTGTCACATGTCAAGAACTAAAGACAGGAACAGGCGAATGAAAACTGTTGACGATGAAGATGAATGTGAGGTCACTCCACACATTACCAAAATGAAAATGATAAATGAACATAAAGATCCAAATTACCATTCTGGAGATCAGCCTGATTTTCATCCTTAACACAGTTAAGATGCACAGAGCCATATGGATCACATCCACATTCAATGCAAGGGTTCTCTGCATATGGTGAGACCTAATCATGGAAAGGAATTACAAGAAAAAACACTTAGCAAAACCTAACCTCTCAGTGCTAGAAATACTAAAAATAAGAAACTACAGAAAACAGCTGAGGTTTTTAAAAGCGAAGGTATTCTAGGAAGAACAATTACATTTTACACTATTTTAAATTCTTCACTGATCTGAGTTATTTCCTTCCAAATGAATGACTTGATTTTCCAATTTCTTGTAAGCTAAGCCAACAGACACCTACAGTAGTGAGGAAACAAGACCTCCAGATAAAGACGAAGCAATAGCAGGCAGCAGCTATGAAATGTGCACGTCAGAACAGAGAGGAAGACTTGCCTCCTGGGGTCTGAAGTAGCCATCGATGCACGTCTCGCAGTTAATGCCAGCTGTATTTTGAGTGCAGTTCACACAGACTCCTCCCCCAACAAACTGGCCGTGAACATTCAGGCTCTTCCTGGTGTCTGCCACTGTCTGGTTGTAGTAACAATCTTCAGCCTTGTTATGACAGTTGCATTCTAGAGAAAAATAACACAAATGAATTTAAATGCATACAGCACAAATGAGAATGGGACTGCTTCTGCTCGAAATATACAATTACAACTCAAATGTCTGTTTTTTTCCCACTTCTAAACAACCTGAACAGCATTTATGATGTTCTAGATCCAAGTTATAACAAGACCTCGAGACATTTTTCAAGGCTGCTAAGCACTTTCCGTTTGCACGAAATACACTGCACAAAAAGTGCAAACACCGCTAAAGCAATGTAGCAGAAAGACTGCTGCTGCACAAAGTGGATGTTTGTAGCAAAGAAAGAATTCAGAAAGAAAGAATAACATATAAGAACAATTTGTGTTTTCACTAATATGAAAACTGTGATGTTCTAACGAACGTTACATTTATGAAATACTGTAGCAAAGCTACAGGCAGTTAGGGATCTACAGAATTATAATGGAACAAGGCATTAGAATTGTCTCCAGTAACATGAACCCTCATGTGTGTCAATTATACTTGCAATACAAATTAGTGAGGAGTATGTCTATTGCCAAGGGCACTAACAAAAACTTACAAAACCAAACTGGCAGTATTGCACTGTTGTGTTACTGCAATCAAATGAACTTTGCACTGCTATAAGTCACATTTAATAAAACAGGATCTGTACATATACAGTAAAAGGTATTTTCTGTGTAAATAGAGTAAGAGTGCTCTCTTCCAAAAATGTTGATCCAGAGAGAAATATCTTCAGTTTCCTGAAGGCATGTTCAATTTAATAAACACCATCAGAAAGGAAATGAAATTACTTATGAAAGTAATCATAAGTATGACATTAAGATTTCGATAAGAATATTACAATCACAGAAGAAGAAAAGGTTTACATACTGTGATTAAATTACTTTTCCCCATGATTATACCAATCAAATTTGTTGAGAACTGGATTTGGAAGGCTTGAATGTCTTTTTGATCGTTTTCAGCACTACTATTGGTTACATTAGAACAGTCTTCAATTTTGCCTGCCAAATCTGGAAATGTACCGTCTTTTGACAAAAGACATTACAGAATAAAGTAGTACTCAAGCCACCATCGTGGGTTACTCTACAATAGTTTCACACTATTCACCCAACAACAAGCCAGAGTCCATCTCATACCAATTGCCTTGTCTGCGCCAGTATACCAGGCATGTTTCTGGAACTGATCCAGCAGAGCCAGTTTGAAATTGGAGAAAAGGTCAATTAAATTTTTAAAAAAAAATCCTTCCCATCATTGGTGGCTGATAAGCTTGGGAGACGAATATATTGCGCACTAACATGCACTCACCATGAAGCTGAAGAAAAATACTGAAAGAGACTAGCCTGAAAGGCAGTGAGAGAAAAGCTTTTCAAGTTTGCGAAAAAGGACTAAAATTAAAAAAAAAAAATACTTTAAAACATCATTCACAGCACAGGAAAAAAAAAGTGCCCTGCAGGAAAAACAGAGTAGTGAAAACAGAGCTTACTGAGCATCACATTTATTCATTTAGTTTCTGTTTTAGAACATTTTGCTTACTTTCACAAGTGTTGCCATCAGACAGGGTTCCAGGTTGCCAGGGTTTCTGATGGTAGCCAGGGCAACATTCATTACAGCTCTCCCCACACGTATTGTGCTCACACACACACTGGAGCTTCTACATTAACAAAGGAGAACAGTAGATGTTTTGTTGGAAATATTTATTTCCACTTAAATGCTCTTCATCTGCTCAGTTGCTCGACAGTACTTAGGCTCTGTATCCACGTTCTTGAGAAACATAGACACAGTTTTAACAATGTTGTGCTGAAATGCGGACATTTCAGTAACTCTCGGCAATACTTTAAAACCAGTCACTGTTGGTAGGACTATGAGAGAAGAAACAAGAAACAGATCCCAACGTTAATTCTTCATCAGGTGTTAAGGACACCAGTGGGTTACTAGCTGCAGACATTAAGTGTCAAGTTGCAGCTGACAAGCTCTTGCGATTACAGCTGTTCTTGCTATCGGTCTCACATGAGGCATCATTTTTTGATAAACTGCAACATTCTGGCAGTTTAAAAAAAAAAGTATATGGCTAACTGGAACTAGACACTCTCTGCAGCTTCTACAGCTACAATTTCCATTAAAAAAGTCTTTAGGATTTATGGCTTTACACAACCTTGGACACTTCATCCCAGGGGCAGCTTTGAGCATGGCCATAACAGATGCACATCCCTCCCACAGATATGTCCTTGATGGAGTAATAATACTGTGGGGAAAAAGACAGGATTATGAAACACAAATCCAATATTCACTCTTGTTGTGTTGACACAGCAATGTTGAACGCAAACATAAAGGCATTACATTCAGAATATACTGAAAGAAAGCTCATTCTTTAAGCACAGTGTTCTACAATATTAAAGGTAGTGCAATTAAGATTTCCCAGTACCACAGTTCTATGTCCAGCTTTTAATATTAAGTTATTTGTAGATTTTCTCCTAAACCTTTCCACTCACCTATACATTGAACAATTAAAAAAAAGTATCATTACAGAAAATAAGCGTGCATTTTTGCTTTCTTCTTTTTCAAAGTCACAGAGAAAGGTACTGTTTGTTTGGAAGTTTTAACTATTACAAGGGCACCGACATAAGAAGAAACTGGCAAACCTAGGTGGCAAAAAAAGGAAACAAGAGTTTTCAGAGTCAGTTGGGAGACGAGTGAGACCCATTTTAATATATACACTGCGCACCTAGCAATATTAAAAGTTTATCGAGCTCCAAAAGACCATCTGGATCAATTGTCCCTTTACATAATCTTTTATTAAAAACTTTAATGTGAGCAAAGTCAGACTGAAACAAAAAAAGGCTGCCTCCTTAGTAACTAGCTTTCTTGCCAGTACTGCAAGAGGAGTTCCCCATACCCGACGAGTGACTATGGGGTCCACGTCTTTGGGGTCCCTGTAGCTGAGTGTCATGAGGTCGGCGTTGAGAGTCCTGATCCGCTGCAGCCGGAGGCGGATGTACCGAGAGGAGGTGAACTGCAGCAGGGCGGGGGTGAGCTCATCGGCACCGGGCCTGCCGTTGATCAGGGAGGTGTGGATCTGCGCAAAGCCACACAGGCAAAAGCTTGAGACAAACCCATTTCCACAGCAAATACATAAAAAGGCCACATGGCTGTTTTCGGGCAGCTTAGCAAATGTTTTATTCGAAAAATCCGATTTCCCCAAATCTGAGTTTAAAGATACGCAGCAGCTCAAGGAGAAGAGAAAAAGGAACAGTAAAAAGGAAGAATAATTCAAAGCATGTTTGAAATTGAAATTGAAATTACACATGCTAAGACTCTAAATCACTAAATGACAAATGTAAAGGAAAATAGCAGTAATTTCAGGCTCTTAAAATATTTCATACTTTTCAGCAGTTGCACATTTTATTCCTTCTACGATGGGCTCTCCATAAGAGGCTTGTCTGTAGTCGCTCATTACTGGGAGTGTTTTTTTTCTCTGTAATTGACAAACCGCTGCTTTCATCACATATTTTCAATGTTTCAGCCTCTCTAAAATCCAGTTGGCACTGTGAATGGTCAGGAAGCATGCATTTGAAGAATTGTACATTGTCTGACTCTCAGGTGACTACTTCAGCCTTGAACGAATGCCAGGGTTTATGACTCTAGCTGTGTGAAACAGGATCACATCGAGAGTTTCTAGAAGGGCTTTGCGCTTTATAGAGGTATTAAGGTCTCTACAATATGAAGGTCTTACAATAAAAAGGAGGTCAAGCCTTTTATTAGCCTTCCTCCCATCAGCAGGAGATATGTGCCGAATTAATAGCAATACTGTGAGTAAAATGTAATGATATTCAACAAAGGTTTCTCCATAAATCTTACATTTCACTGACTGGTCTTTAAAAATGGCAAGCGCTTAAGACTAAAAAATTAAAAACAGATAATCACCTGTTTAGTGGAAGCCAGTGACGTGTAAACATTGCACTGTAACTCCTTATTGCTTTACAAATCTACGAAGCAAAACTTCTCAAACGTTGTGAACAACTGACGCTATTGAACAGTATCTTGGTTACTGGGTTGCCACATGTCCAGGTTCTAACAGAATTGTTCTCTTTTTGAGATGCCAGAAAATCTGTAAAATTTTCTTGGTTACCTTAAATGTTCATTGTTTTTTTTGAATCCCTAACAGCATCTCTTTAATAACATCATATTTATATGGAACATCACTTCAGCTACAGAGTTCTTGCAATCTCATCTGTTAGGACACATCTTTTACAAAAAGCCTATCTTGCTTAAATATAAGAATGCCAGGGTTTATGACTCTAGCTGTGTGAAACAGGACCACATCAAGAGTTTTCTCTAGAGGAAATATAAGTAAGAACAATTGCAGTAAGTGAAGACAGTTTTACATTGGGTTTATAGAAAGCAAATCATTTTTTTCAGGTAATGGATTTGGTGTTCAGTTTTTTAAGTCAGACTTACTGTAGCAGCTTCACTTGCCAATAACATTGGAAACCGACATATCAATACTTTTTTTCTGAACACACTGCAAGTGTTACAATGGAATATGGAACAGAGGACAAGTCATACAGTGTGCAATAAACTTCCATGTTGGAATAACATTGTAAATCAGACCCTGGCTTGAGGTCATTCCTCAGGCCTGGCTTGACTGCATTTTAAAAAGAAACCTGTTGTACGTGACATGTCAGAAATAACTTAAAAGATGGAGATAAATAACGTTATCAGAAATAGCTACTGTGCCATGTGTGGAAGTATTTTCTACTGTTCCAATATGTAGGTAGTGGTCACTCAGAGACAAATATCTATAGTAATAACGTAGCATGACCATAGCTGTGCTCAGACTTTAAGGCACTGTGTTGGATACACCTTGTGTCTTCTTCAGGGTCCTCTGGAAATGTGCTTTTTCACCACAAATTAAAACTCATCCCAGACCTTCACTGAACTGCGCTGTGACTCCCTGAATCTCTACAATAAATATGATGAATAATGGGAACACAAGTACATACAGTGCCACTAAGAGGGAGCTTAACAGGCAAATAATATTCACTAAGTGGTGCTACTGGAGTTTATCCATGTTCCATGTTTCACATCCATGGGTGTTATACAAATGTGGAATATGAAAAGCAGACAGTATCAGGAAGTAACAGCATGAACTAGACATGAGGTGATGACCTAGCAGAGCAAGAAAAGGGGCACAGAAGTGTCATAAGCCACATGGGACTGCAAACAGACAGGCGGGGGGGGGGGAATCATTCATACACTGTGTGGAACTACCTGCAGACCAAACCGAACGTGGCTGCATTTATTTACGCGACCTGCTCATGATCTTCGGCCTTCAGCGTCCTCAGTCTCTGCAGCATGAATTACTGCATGCCGTGTGACTTATATCTTTAGAAACAGACTGCTGGCGCCGTCCCGTACCTCTCCGTGCTCCAGAGGGACCAGTCGGGAGTAGTACGAGGTGCAGATGACTTCGTCGTCTCTTTTGTACGTCGGGGGCCCAATCCGAGGAGTGACGTTGTACCGCGTCAGGCACTCCGTGTCGCTGATGGCGTAGTACTGCCAGGGCTGGAACTCCACCCCGTCCAGAGAGCGCTCCAGAATCCAGTTCCCAGGGCGCGGGGAGTTGGCTGCCTTGATGATGATATAGGCCACTTGGAAGACCTTAAAAAAAAAACACAGAACCAACGTTGTGAATCATTCAGTCTAGCAGGTCACCAAAATGGGTTTTTTCAGTTTATAGGGCATAGGAAATGCCTATACAAAACCTCGATATAATATGCATTCACCTGTTTTATTTCACATTGTGGCTGATATAATTTGCTACAAATTATATCAAGGGAGGTGTTTGCATTGCGGATCTTGAGCCGAGCACATTCAATAGCATATCACTGGTAACCCACAGGTATCTGCACTCATACGTTACGTTTTAGTGTATACACTCTCAGCCCACTCAAAAAGGCCGAATCTGTAGGGCGAAATGAAACTGTGCAAGCTGGCAGTTATTCCACTTTACAACTCGAGTACAAACGACCGTGTGAATCATCTATTGTCTGACCATGTTGTTCACCCTGTGTTTGCCACAGTCTGCTGAACTACCTCTCTGCCCATTATACAGCCGGCTGGGCTACAGACACTTACTTCTGATTACATAGGGGTTTTTCAAGGGCTGCGATGCCATTATCTTCACATTAAAAACCCCAGCTGATGCAGCTAATTTTAAATCCTGTTTCAACAAGCAGTCAAAACAAATCTACTCTTTTATCATGTGCTTTTAGTTCAGCCACCATGATGAGAAAAACACACAGAATATCGCTGATCTTTTTATACACTAAAAGAAAAATAAAACCCTATGTGTCTTAAAAGTTAACACTGATCTAACACTATTCAAACACTGAAAGTAATTATTCATTTCATTTATGTGGCTGCATTCATTTCAACACAACGTAATTATGAATCTTCCACACAATCTCTTGTTGTGTCTCCTATCTCCAGATATCTCTGCAGTCATGACAGTTTTTACAGTCAGAGAAATAATTGTGGAGACTGAAAACTTCCCTTTTGAATGACAAGGCCATGCTTGTGACATTTGTCATCTAGCTGGCTAGGAGCCTGGTTTGGAGCCATGTCATTTCATCACTACTGTACATATACAGGGACAAGAAAAATACATATTCTTCTACTAGATTTAAAAGAATGACTTTGATTTTGAACATTCCTAATTATACTCAAGTTTACAAACTTTCACTTTTAAAATGTTGCATACTTTTTATTTTCCTGGATCAGTAATGCTGGAAAATTATCAAAAAACATGAATAGCCCTTTTGGATATATTGTTTCTGAATATTAGAGAATGTGTTTAATAATATGATGTTTATCCTCAAAGTACATTTAAATTGTCCACTGGTATTAACTGCAACTAATGAGGGGAAGACATTTGCAAACCTAGTTTATTAGGCTTGTTGGTAGCTAACAATTTCAGAGTTTCAGTTAACATTTCTTGGAGGATTCTTGGGGGTTAGTTTCAACTAATGGGTGGTGTGGTGGCTGTGTGGTTGAGCACCTGCGTCTGTGGCTGGAAGGTTGCCGGTTCGAATCCCGCGGCCAGCAAATCTCCAGGGGTGCTGTACAATGGCTGACCCTGCACTCTGACCCCCAGCTTTTCTCCCTGTCTGTGTGTCTCATGGAGAGCAAGCTGGGGTATGTGAAAAGTTCCTAATGCAAGAAATTGTGTATGGCCAATAAAGTGATCTTAAATATCTTAAACCTCAACATCATGGCTGAGTACATTGTTCCACACTTACACAAACCCGTGAGTAAAAAAGTGCCACCCTCTTAGTTTTCACTTCCGTCCATTGCTTTGCATTTCCCCCGATTGTCAGGAAGCTGACGTTTTTAGGTTGTCCTTGTCACTGCCTTCGAGAACTCTGAAGACAAGAATCATGGCCCTTTGGGGTCTTCTCCATTCAAGACCAACAAGTGTCAGTTCCCTCAACCTGTATTTTCCCCACTCAATACTATATAACCACTAGCCCAGGAATTTAAATAAGATCGTTTGAATTCAAATTAATTAAATTAGGGGGTTAATCTACACAGGCCAGACTGTGCAAGCCCAAAGTAGAAAATTACCCTTAATATCAGTGTTAACACCTTTAGACCTATTAGTAAACACACTGCCCCTGTTAGCATGCTGTGATGCTGGTTAGGGAATTATATTTCAGAGGGTTGACCACTGCCTCATGCCGCACCAGCATTACTTTAGTCAGCCACCTGGTTTACCTGGAAGTCTCCCATCCTAACAGTGAGCAACGGTACCTTCCTTACTTTCTCAGCTGTAATGAGATTATGCTAGAAGATATTATGCTGCCGTCAGTAAAGTGAGCAATATGCTCAGATAAAGAATACAAATGTGTGCAAAATCTTTTTTCTAGCATTTGTCTCTCGCCGGTCAGTTTGTAATCATTTTTCTCTTTTCCATGCAGTACTTTCCTAATTAATTCTATGTTTTGTTATCAGGATTATGAATGGGGCAAAAAAAAAAAATAGGGGACTTTCCTTAATGTTAGACAAAGAGGTACAGTATTACCTGATTCAGCCACAGAAGCCTAAATCTGTGGCCTGACTTATCTGTTCAGCAGTGAGAAGACACAGAAGTATAAATCAGTCTGCAATACTCTGATCAGAAAGGAATGCATTACTGAAATTCCCAAAGACCGATTCTAACTTGAATGAAAACTTTGATATGTAAATCAGATTTTATGTATTTTTTCTGTTAGGAAGCAAGAGATGGCGGAAATTTGGCAAAGATGCATTAGACGGGAACTACCAAGAATTGTACTATCCTTCAACTCTCAGAAAGAAAGCAAGCAAGCATGCAACATTTAAATACCTAAAATGTGCATATCTTCAGGCTCTGGACCAAGGAAATACAGTGTGTCCTTCACAATCAAAATCAATAACAGCTGACTTTGTGATTCATTTTGTATGACTGACCTTCAGACAAGGAAGGTCCCAGGTACGTATCTGACAAAACATTTTCAATGTAGCAATTTAAAAATAGCTTTACTGAAACTCCTCCTGCATCTGAATGCCTTAGACTTGCTTAAAGAAACAGGAAAAGAAAAGTTTATGAATCTTTTTTTCAGTGTTCTGTGCCCAGTGAATATTTAATCATGCCTGATACTTTAATCATTAAATTGTGATATTGGTATTTGTGATCTAGCTCCTAAATAATGTTTTAGAATGAAAGCCAAATAGTTACATGTATGGATACTACTAATATGCTTTTTTCTGACCAAAAACCCACAAAATCTTCAACTATGGCCCGGTAATGTCAACTCCAGATCACTCTCTCACATTGTGAGAAGTACTTTGAGAATAAACGAAAAAAAAAACTGTAGTTTTAATTGATTATTTTGTTTACGGCTCCTGAAAGACTGCACAATAAGGTCTTGGGATCAGCTGTCCTGTAAACAAGCTGGTTTGCCAAAATGAGCTGGATTTCATTCCAGCTGTGGGGCAAAGGAACCACAGCCTCTTCAGACATCACTCTAGGAGCAGCCATGCCTCTGGGAGGACTGCAGCAATTTTAAAGGCACGCGTGACTATTTCCCATTCAAATACACCTGCCATGCTAGTCTTTTAAACTGCTCGACCACTCGGAGAAGATTACAATAGCAATCCTTTTCAATGAATGATTGCTTCACATGAATATTATATATTAGTAGACACTCAGTATAGAGGACTGAGGGTAGTATTCACCCTGTAGAAAGAGAGTCACATGTTGAGTAATTACACAATCTTTTAAAGGAACCTTTTAATTCAAAACTATAATCATGAATCAAAAGACTGTTCTTTCTAAAAAAGATTCAATGTGAGAAAAGCCTTTGAAGCCAATTGAAATGTACTCATCGCATATTCATCCCCCTAGCTCAGTACTTGCTAAAAGCACCTGTAACAGAAATCCCTGCTATAAATCTTTTTGGAATGATTTATATGTTTTGCACAATGATGTGGTGTATATTTGCTGATTCTTCCCGGCAAAATTCTTTGTGAGCCTGGTTAGTACCTGGATGGGAGGCTCCTGGGAAAGCTAAGGCTGCTGCTGGAAGAGGTGTTAGTGGGGCCAGTAGGCGGCGCTCACCCTGCGGTCTGTGTGGGTGCTAAAGTTCCAGTATAGTGACGGGGACACTATGCTGTAAAAAGGAGCTGTCCTCCAAATAAGGTTAAACCAAGGTCTTGACTCTCTGTAATTATTAAAAAGAGTAGGGGTGTAACCCTGGTGTCCTGGCCTAATTTCCCCCTGGCCTTTACTAATCATGGCTTCCTAATAATCTTCATCTATGAATTGGCTTCATAACTCTATTCTCCTCTCCACTGAGAGCTGATGTGTGATTAGCCTACTGGAACAGTCTGACTGCCGGTACATCACCCAGGTGGAGCTGCACATTGGTGGTAGCAGTGGGATTCCCCATTACCTGTAAAGCGCTTTGAGTGGAGTGTCAAGAAAAGCGATATATAAGTGTAAGGAATTATTATTATTATTATTATTATTATTATTATTATTATTATTATTATTATTGTTATTATTATAAATTCAATATTACCCCTTCACTTTGTCAATCTAATCACTGACTGTCATGATCACCCCTTGCACAGTGAATTTGACCCCCTTCCATCTGGGTGCTGATTTAGACCGCCTAGATTCAAGAACAACAGAACAAAGTCATCTTTTATTCTCACAGCAATTAACCTCCTCAATTTGGACGATTGACAGTATATTCGACTTTACTATTGACACACCTGAAGAAGGCTCCACAGCCAAAATGTTGTCTCTTCTCTTTTCCTTTCAGCATGGAATAAACCTTTACCTGTTCCTTTGCAGCCTACGCATGCTGTCACAGCCACCTACGCTGTGACTTTTTATATATATGTTTGCTTCTCATTCTTCATGTTGTGTTAAATGTATTGCATTATGTGTAATGTCTTTTACCTGCATGCAAAGTTTCCCATCTGGGATATTAAAGTGCTCAGTTCCACTTAGATCATGTCATCAGGAGTTTGGACATCTTTACTTTTTGTTGCACATGAAAACTATTACACCAGATGATTCCATACTGTAATACTCTTTATATCATTAAAACAAGGACAGATTCTGAAAACTAGCACCAAAAAGTGAAAACTGCCAGATCTGGGCATTATCTTGTTTGTAGGATGCATATTCCATTTCTTAACGATGATCAACAAGAGTTCCATGTAATTTTCTCTCAATCTTTGCTTTTTAATCGCTTTTTCTATTAATTGTTTCAAACGCTCCTTGGCCTTCATGTTTGATTTGTATCACTGTGTGAAATGTAGCTCCAAATTAAATATCTGAGAAAATGAACAGAGACAGATGGATTACTCTAAAAATAAGATTTTAACCCACAGAGATTCCACTATTTTCTTTAATTTCAAACTAATTATACACACCTGAACTGAATTAGTGTTGCCATAGCAAAGTATTGTTCCTGGTAAATTATGAATGCTAACGCAAATAAGAATCTTAATCTTATTTACCTTCTACCAACACAGTTAACAACAGTAAAACAACAGTAGAAGTTGGGCAGATTTGAAATATAAAGTCCTACTTGAAAGTGTCATGATTACATGTTTGTACAGCAACAAAAGGGGACATCTATGCAGGGGCTGAATATTTATAAAGGAAACTGTACTACAGGGGGACCCACTTCATCTACAACTGATGTGCCTCCACACCTGAGTTGACATGTCTCCTGTGTATAAACTTGTAGTATGAAAAGTTTTACCAATCCATGTGCTACTACATTTTGTATAGTACACTTCTGTCTCTCAAATGTCAACCTATTTCCCCTAAGCACCCTCCATGTATGCATATCATTTTCATGCAGATGGGGAAATCTTTTTGGTGGTGCAGAGGGCATTTCCTCCTGGAAAATTCTACATTATAGCCACATATTCAAGCCACATACCAAACACTAGCCCCTGATGTTTTTATGAAATCATAAGACTTGAGCCCTATATTTCACTGCTCCAAAAAACAATACTATTCAAACCATGAACAAATCAATCTGGTCTCTACTGAAAACGCCAGTACCAGTTTTTTGATGACGCATCAGTAAAATCTCAAGACAATATAGTTGTACAAATTTTAAACATCCAGATAATGATGAGAAACATGAAACCCACATTTACAAATGTAATGGTCCAGAATTACAATGGCATGACAATGTTTGTCCTGTTTATTTGGAATAAAGCAATCAACTAGGATGTTTTATGACGATGTATTACATGTTAATTCTTGTGAACTGGTTAATATCTGCTCTTTAAGACAAGGCACGGTTCAAACAACCACCAATCATTAGGGCAGCATTAAAATTAAATAAGTGGTGGCTGGATTGAAGTCCACTGTTACACAGAAGCATTTTCTGAATTCCACCACCACCAGCGTCTATAAATTGTTTAGTATCACAAAAGAGTGTTATGTTCCTCAGAGGTTGCCGAAACACTAGTCAACACATGAATTACAGAGGGAATGTAGAACACTGTACCAATACTTACGATCCTACGTTGTACACTAGTCAACAAAGGGGCTGAGATTCACATGGGATAAAGCATAGCGTATGTTCTGAGTTTCCTGCAGATTCACTATGTGCTGAGCTACACTGGAAGCGTGCTGGATGAGAACCCAACTACATCACTGGAGCCGTGGCTCTGTGCCTGAGGATCTGCGCCTGTGGCTAGTAGGTTGCCGGTTTGTATCCCGCGGCCGGCAGAATAATCCTATTCCGTTGGGCCCTTGAGCAAGGCCCTTAACCCTACCTACTCCAGGGGTGTCGTATATATGGCTGACCCTGCGCTCTGACTTCCAGCTTCTCTCCCTGTCTGTGTGCCTCATGGAGAGCAAGCTGGGCTGTGCGAAAAGACAAAATTCCTAATGCAAGAAATTGTAGATGGCCATTAAACTGATCTCATCTTATCGCCAAGGGCATCCTATGATGCTGAGACATAAAAGCTTGGTGCAAACGTGCTGGCTTCACCTGGGCAGCGGCAGGACGCGCATGAGTAATGAAAGGGGGAAGGGCAGGGGAATGTGAAAAGACAAAAGGAAGCCGAACAGGAGGGCAGGCTAAAGAACAGTTGGGCCCTGTGGTGAAGAACACATGCTGCTCTCCCCTGGTTGGGCTGTTTGTGCAATCACCACTCAAACAAAACAGCACAGTGCCGTGTGCTACCACCTTCCTGTCTCCCTACAAGCTGATCAAATACAATGTGTGCAGGATAAACAGAAAATGTCCTGTCCAAACATCTTGTCACAGGTCATCAGTGTTGTCCTAAGGCAATCAGTACTTTTCTGGGACAACACTGCCAGGGGTAAACTCTTCCAAACTCTTTTCCCACACCATCTTTGGTGGTTACTAATAAGTATAGATAGCATCGCATTAATTTAATTATAAGATAACTTTAATTTGAAGTATTTTTAACTATGCACTTCAAATAAACGGAAATAAAAAGTAAGTTCAAGTTAATTTAAAGTTCTGTGAAGAGGAAGTGTTTATTCTATTAAACCAAACATTTTATTAACTTTAATTAGTTGTATTAAAAATGATAATGGCACTTATTGTAATAATGTCCTTTATGACATCACCTTTATGAAAGGTGATGTTATATTTAAAATAGTTAAAATTTTCTATTGGCTTGCTATTAAAAAGCAAAGGAATATTTATGGTAATAACAACAATAGAAAGAATAAAATCCTTGGGGAAAATGTTCTTTAATTTCTTTTAATTTTTTTTGTGAAAAGATGGTTCCTAAATCATGGATGCTCATTAGCAAAATGGCCAATGAAACAAATCTTATTTACATCACATTTATATTTCAGCACAATTGTCTACCTAAAATGAATTATAGCTTACAATTAGTTATGCCAGTTTTAAAAATAATTACTGTAAAGAGAAAAATATTCATGACAACATAATTGCACCCTCTTGGTTTAAAACAAGTTGTTAAAACGTTTATTCCTCTTCATATAAGGAAAACGTTTACTATGCCTATTAAATTGGTAATAAGTTCTATACATTTTTGCAGATTTCCAATTTATTACAGAATCTTCTTAGATATCGACATGAATCTGATTGGCGCAAGACCGAACATGCTCTATGCTGGACTGTCTATACTTTCAGTCTTACAAAACCTAAAGAATTCAAGTCGTTAACACCCTTCCCCCATCAGGAAGAAACAATGAAGTTACTCATTGCCACCCATGGTAACAAGTCTGTCTCCATGCGCAGCCTTCTAATGTGATCAAGATGAGTGATAACTTTCTGTACGGACATAAGAATCCTCTCGAGGATACAGGCTAGATATGGGTTCACAATGGCAGCACATATTGTATTTTAAAACCAATAGTCCACAGTGGTTTTCTGTGCTGTCACAACTGCTTAGTGTGCTCCTCTCTCTGAACAGACTTTGGCCTCCAGTCGTCTACCACTTCCAGGTTTCAGGCTCAATTCTCAGTCCAGAAGTCTGTGATTTGTCTTTCCCTAAGAATGGCGATTTTCTTCTCTCTTTGTTGTTTCTAGGAGCCCCTAATTCTCTTTCACCTGTGCCTTTTATCACCACGTCTTTGTGTGGATCTCAGCTAGTCAGGGGCATGTTATTGTTATTGTCATGTTATATAAAACAGCACTGGTTGTTGCAGTAGTGTCCTAAAACCTGATATTTTGGCTTTGTTTTTTAAGTTGAGCTCATCACATATAGAAGGCCTGCACTCCCTAATGTGCCTACCACCCCACGGAAGATGGCGTATATAAAACTGCACTAGAGAAAAAACAATTCACACATTTTTACACTTGCGGTATGTGTTCCAAGCCATAGCACACAGGTAAGATTCCTTCACTAATCCATTTTAACAGGCCTCCCAATTCAGACCACTATCTTATCATGACAGTGATATGGAAAACAATTCAAGGACTGTTTCATGCTACTTTGACTAGTGGGTCTAGCACACATCAAAGTCTTATTTAATTGACCATGGGGTTTATTAGAGACATGCCATACAATTTCTTTCTTAGTCTTCTCTTACTGATTTTAAGGAGTCAAGTTTAAAGGATTGAAAGATACAATGATCATGGCACAGAAAGGCATTTCTGCCTAGCATATGAAGAGACGCCTCATAAATCACACAACATGAGAACTCAGATAAGCTGGCAAACTGCAGAGTGTTATTGATGCTCTTAAGTGTAAACATAGATTCATCAACATTAGAAATAAACAGCAGCTCTTAAATAAGAAATTGCAGGGATACTTTTAAGAATGTCTTATAAAAGGTGTATAGAAAACCCTTAAAAATAGAGAAGTGGCATGAAACAAAAATGATACAGGGCTGTAGACAGACATAGCCCAGAGGCAAAATTAAAAATGAGCACCTGGAAACCTACAGGCAGCCTCACTTGTGATGTGATCCTTGTATAAGGGCTGCCTCGCTCATTCTGAGAAAAGCGGAGCAGAAAGTACTGTATCTCCCCTCAGATATAATTAGCAAGTTATGTAAGGAAAATGCCGAGCAGAACTTCATCTCATGTACATCAACATCTGAACCTACAGTGCAATGGGTGAATAAATCAGTGTTCTGTAATACAATCTGAAAGATCAAATTGATAATCATTGGTACGCTGAAGATGTATACATTTACTACTAACCTAATGTAAATAAAAAACACAGATACTACTACAATCAAGAACTTTTGCCTTTGAAGAAAGAATTCCTGATGTTTAGAATCCACCTTTTTCAGTCATTCTGTATAACCTCACAGGAACATTAAGCTTCTGCAAGCAAGACATCTTCAGACCCCAGTGTGTAGAACCAACTGCCTCCATCATCACACACACACAAAGATCACAACCTTGCAGATTAAATGATAAATACAACACACTGTTTTCAAAAACATTCATCCTTAAAAACACTGAGCACTTCATGTGTTTCTGACACAAGGAAAAATGAAGCAGGTTAAATGAATCAGGTGCTCATTATTGTTTCTAAGAGGGTTGTAACTGGCAACCCACTGAAGCTCAGCAGGTGTGAGCCTGGTCAGTACCTGGATGGGAGACCTCCTGGGAAAACTAAGGATTCTGCTGGAAGAGGTCTTAGTGGGGCCAGCAGGGGACGCTCACCCCTGGATGGTGTGACAGCAGCCAGAGTGCACCAGTACACTCACCACACACCAGCTCTCAGTGAGGAGAGCAGAGTGATGAAGCCAATTCAGAGATGGGGATCATAAGATGGCCATGATTGGTAAAGGCCAGGATGCTGGGGTAACACCCCTACTTTTTTCGAGAAACGCCCTGGGATTATTAATGAGCACAGACAGTCAGGACCTCGGTTTTATGTCTCGTCTGTCCTCGTCACTATACTGGGGCATTAGGACCCACACAGACAGCAGGATGAATGCCTCCCACTAACACCTTTCCCAGCAGCAACCTTAGTCTTCCCAGGAGTCTCCTATCCAGGTACTAACCAGGCTCACACCTGCTGAGCTCCAGTGGGCTGCCAGCTGTGAGTTGCAGGGTGATATGGCTGCTGGCAGTTAGCCCTGGTTTCCATTTACTTAATGCACTGGAGAATGATCAGAACTTTATCTTTGAATAAGAATGCCTATACATATGTGAACTCATGCTTCCCAGTAAAATATTTTCCCCAATCAACAGCATAAGCGTTACATATATTAAAAGAATTTAGTTTTGACTGCAGACTGAGAAAAAGACAGTTCAAGGAAATGTTAGTCCTTTCCAATTCTAGCCAAAACTATCATCTGAAATTAATCATCACAGAAGTGCCGTAAATTTATATGAAATATAAACCATACTTTGAATTTCTGATACAATGTAGTTTATACAAATGAGGTACTTTTATTTAGAAAGGATCAAGATGCTGATGCGGTATTTTATGTTTTGGAACAGGATTAATTCCACTCTGAAAAGCAGAAAGAGGAAAAACAGTCTGAGCCTTTCGAGGTGTGTCTGAGCTGCATGCCGACTCCCCAGTCGAACTTACTCTGGTTTGGCCCTACTCCTCTGATGTAAGCAAATGGGGGACAGAAACTCAGAATTGTGACTCCCACTACATTTCACCGGTCATGAAGCTAAAATTGCATGAAAAAAGTTAGTCAAATATTTTTATAGCTGTGTAAATTTAAAGTCTAACATTAGGAAGGCATAACAGGAAATCTAAATCACCTTATTTACTTGTTTCAAAAAACTCATGTAAATCCTAAAATGTATATTTCAGTCCAAAATAGGATTTCACCATTTTTATAATTCAGTGAGAGTCGCTCAAATTAAAATGATCCCCCTGTCCTTCCTGTGAAAAGTATGAAGTCTACGAGCTGCAAGAGTAAGTGAATGATGATGTCATTGACCAACCTGCCGTAAATCCAGTGTTATTGTCACCCAGTGGTACTGTCTGCCGTTTTTGATGCTGGGACTCTGCCACCAGTAATTAGTGCCGTCATTTGCATTTGTGATGGGATGTCGTTCTGCATTTAAACAAAAAGAAATAGAGCAGCAAATTATACTCAGCTAAACACCATGCCCAGTCTTAAGCACTTGTGCCTCAATAGGTTTTTTGCTTACAGATATCTTATGACCTTTATCTACTACAAGTTTTAAAGTGTGTAGCACAGATTGTATCAGTCCAATCCATGATCTAATCCTGCTGGGATCACATTTTCAGATGAGCCTTTTAGCAGCTGAAGCAGCACCACTCAGTCTGTGTATCTCTGAAAGCGGAGCCCAGAATTCCGAAGGAATCTTGGCATAAGCAGCAATCTCGGGATAGGCCTGTGCGTCTTCAGCGCCATTTCCAAAACCAGTTTTCCATTCAAAGAGAAGCACCGAAGCGCTCTTTGGTCTAAGACATTACCTCGTGGGTTTGTACTGTTGCCGTCGCAGATCCGACACTGAGGGTTGCGGATTTTTCTGCCCGGCACGTGTTCCACTAGCTTGCAGAACATCTCAGGCCCCATCTCCCCACAGGTGGCGTTGGTGGAGATCTCCGCATTGCTGGCCAGATTCAGAATAGCAGGAAAGAGACCTGAGGACAAAATTGAAAAGGACATAACGTGAGCTGCAGCTGTACACACACAGCTTGGTTTCCTCGTGTACAATTTTACTTGCACACAATCTTCCAGTTAGAACAAAAGATATTTATGTAACCAGAGGTTAGGTCCTAAACCTTGCTGTGATTTCAGTATGACAGATAATGCAATTATCTGACTAGACAGTCTCAGACAGAAGGACAGCAGATACAGTATATGGGAAATGACAGGGTATGCAGAGGTCTACTATCTATTATTGGAAGTAATGTCTACTTTCACCCCCAAGCCGATACAGTTAAAGTGAGAAAATAATAAGGTGAGAATAAGCATGGAGACGAAAAGCTAGGAAAAAGAACAATCAGAATCACAGTCTGAAATCGCGAATTCCATAACCTTAGTAATGATACTGTGCGTGGGGAGAGAGAGGCCACAGCCCGCAGTCATTTTTTCAACCTGCGAGACCTCCAGTGCCCACTTCTTAGTCTCTTAGTGGCGACTGGAGGAGGGATGCAGCTGGAAGCAGATCACAGAGGCTGCCTTTGTGAGGCTGACCAAGACAATCTTGTCGCACTGAAGCATGCCCATTTCGTGTGGTCCACGTCTAATGTTAAACGTGTCCCAGACTTCTGTTTATTCCTGTTTAGATTCATGTAACTTGTAATAAAGGCAAATTTGCAAAGTACATTTTGTGTGTGAAGGCACGGATGATGCCTCAGTAACTCTGTGCTTCAAAGACACCTACTGTACACCCCACCACGGAGCCACTTCGACGGCACAGGAAACATTCCCCACATCTGAAGGCTTCTCCTGCGCAATCCGATTGGTCAAAAGGAAAGCCTGAGGGGGAACTAATCAGCACAAATCCAGTGCTTTTCAATTTGTTTTAACTCTCTTGTTTTAACTGTTGCTCTGGGGGGCGTATCTTTGAAGCCTGGATTTAAAAGTGTTTGGACTTATTTGAAATGGGCGAAATAAGCAGGTCTTGGAAAGCTGACAAAGGAGGCAGTGTCCTGTTGCAGATGCTTTTAAAAGCATCGTGAAAACAAGCTGACAGTCTTACTGTCTGCCCCAACATTCCTGTAAGGACTCCACGCGGGGTGAAAAATAAAAAGCACTTAAGACAGGAACATGGACTTGTAAGCAAAGTGTATGATTGAAAAATATCTCGCGCATTACAGTCAAAATCCCTTCACCATTCCAATCCACCCCTATCACCACTATGAGCCACAACCATTTCAAACACATCACATCATAACAGCCAAAACTGTTGATAGTAACCCTGACCAACTCTGAACAGACATGAATAATTTAACTTATACAGAAAATACTAATTTGTTTAATATAATAATACATGCATAAACACTCTTATTTCATTTAAAAAAACGAAACATGCTTATTACAAAACAAAATTAACAATAGCATTATAAACTGGATTAATTAAACTTCAATTCAAATTTACAAAATTTGTTTTTAGCATAAAAAGAAACTATTCTTCACCGAAAACATATCCAGATCTTACTATACAGCCTAATGTTGAAATGTGCTGAGGAGTCTTCAGGACAACGGGCTCCAAAGATAAAAAAAAGGGCTTAAGGTTAAAACCCATCAGAAAAGGCAATTACATAGTAGAAAGAATACTAATTTCTGCTTGTCCCAAGGGAGTGCAAGCAGACAATCACAGATAAGTCACTGAAGAACCCCTATGAAACTCAGGCAGATGCAGTTAGAAACATTCCTGAGATCAATGTATCAAGTATAACACTGACTACCTCGAGCAAGCATGAGTAAGCGGGCATCTGATACCTCAGACAAACTGAAACACCAATTGAGAAGCTTTTTATTAAGCATTGTAGCAAACTACCCATGAGTGAACCTACTGTAGAGTGGCTGAAATATTCACAGGCATTTCACTCGGTACAATCTGAATATGTAAGGTGTGTTTTGGTGATCTGATTGTCCCAGAAACAGTAAATTCCATTGGCAGACTTAAATTAATGTTTGTTGTGTAAATCTTATTGATATCTCTACCATTTTACTTCATCTCCTTAGAAACCAAAAAGGAAAATCACATAATCAAAAGGACATGACATTCATTTTACATACAATACCCTCAACTAAATTGTAAAAGATCACACAACTACTTAGTACTTTACTTCACATCCATAAATTCAATTATAAGTACTAAACCACTGATGAGTAGTTTAGTCTGATCTGGGATGAATCTTTCGTTTTCTCTGGAAGAATTATTTCCAACAAGCTGTTATATTTATGGAGACAGTAGCACTGTATATTGTGATGTCAGGAGAAGATAAGATTAATTCTGAACTTGTGCATCCTTCATGTAATGTAAGTACTGTGTATATTTGTAACAGATGTTCATTTTACATTAGCAAAAAAGAAACCCTATTCAACTGAATGCTGAAAGTTTTAAGGATGTTTTCAAAAAGCTTCAAACACAAAGGGCAACTTAAAATGCTGGAGTAAATAACTATAACACTATAAACGTAGAATAACTGCAGTTATACTATACCTACAGTATACACTATAGGTATACAGTTTCTGATACAGTAATTCTAGCAGAAAGTGATTTGTAGAACATCATAGGACCGATCAAATGTCACCAGACTGTGTTGATTTATTTTTTAAACCAATGCATTGTCATTTTCTAAAATGAACCGCAGAACGCCACTGCTAAAAAACATTTCATGTGAACAAGTACAGGGTTTTGCATGCAGGCTTTAAAAAACAAACTATAAACAACTGTACAAAATGGTAAAAACTGAGCCAGAAGAGGCTCCTTATGAAAATATTTTTTTTACCAACAACAGTCTAAAACTGCTTTCATGTACTTTCATACTGATTGTGTCTTGTTTCTTCTGTGAGCTGGACAGATGGAATCACATAGATCAGGGGAGACCATACAGTAGATATTCAGTGTATCCCATTGAGTTTTACACAAACATTGAAGCTATATGCACATAGATGAAAGACTGTGTTGCAGGATATTGCTCCACAAAGGGGGGCTGCAGTTGCCCCTATTTTATAAAATAAGTCTGTATCTTCTCTGCAAGCATTCTTGCACGAGTTTAAACAGAGGGTGTGTAAATAACGGGCCCAACAGGCTGAAAACAGGCTGTGAAAAGCCGGTAAGAAGCCATGAGAAGTTTCACTGGGGGAGTTAAAAGCCCTCTCCCCACAACATCAGAGCATCTTTCAATCTGAAGGGCAAAACTATTGAGTCGACTATTCTTCATAAACACAGTTTGCATATTTTAATCCAAATGTTTTTTTTAACTCTTATATAACTGTTACACACTTAAAGTAAACCAAAGAAGGCATACACTATTTGTAAATTATTCAAGAATGTGTCACTTTTGCATCATTATTTGTAAAAGAATCTTAAATGTGATTTGTAGAATAACAGAAGTATAATTTACCCAGTGAATCAACAGATAGAAATGATCAAAGGCTTTTCAAAGCACCAAACGATCTGTCAAATAGCTCAGTCAATGAAGTCTTGTGTGTATTCTTAGCACCTCTTCAGGTGATGCCTTGTGCTACACAAGCAATTAAATCAAGAAAGCACGATGACGCTCGGCAAATTGGAAAACTTTAAATAAAAACAGAATGCTAAAACTGAGAAGGCTATCTTTTTAAAACCATGCGGTCAAGCTCAGTCTAAACAAAAAAGGCTGAAGGAGCTGTAAATGAGACAAAAACAACAGAGCTATATTCTACATATACCTACCTTCAAACTGTTAGTGTGCAGGCCTGAAGGCAAAAAATTCCTAGATATTGCTGTAACAGGGCTATTAACAGCTCTATTACGTGTGTCTGCATCAGAACAGAACATGACAGTCATTCATACTGAACTGCTGGTAACTGTGGTTTGGTAGATGGGACTGATTCCAAGTAGATAATAGGTCTACTGGACCAAAAAGAAAGGCCTGTTAAACCATCCACAGGGCCTTCCTGGCTGTGTGGGTGAAAGAAAGAATCCTTTCTTTCACCCACGCTGCCAGAACTACAAGGATTATGTCTAACCGAAGTAGCTGGTATCTTTAATATCACGCCAGCTGCTCAGCTTCACCTGTTGGCTTCTTCATTACTGTACTTCTCTTCTTGAGCTGTGGCCAGCTCCTGGGTTTTGTAGACATGGGGATAAACAACAGTACCGCACAGTGGTCTTTAAATTGTCATGCAGGCAGGGCTAGCAAAACAACAGAAGATGTGTACAACAAGGCAGCAGGAGTCGAAAGGAAAGCAGGAAAGATATCCATTAGTACTGGATCATGTCCGCTAAATGAAGCCCTCGTTCAGCTCATTCTATTTATTCAATATGCTGCACAGAAGGGTGAATGTCACAGTAAGTTCAAATAAAGACTGGCCTTCAGTGGGAGTGACACAGGGGCGGCTGTCATTAGCCTTTCATTTCTGAACTCTTTCATCTTTGAGAAGATTGTTAACTTGACAAATCTAAGAGATATTCCCATAATTTATCAGACGTTCTGCAAGGAGTATTACGTAACAACAATAAAGGGCTCCAGACAGCTGATTTAGGGAGATTAAGTTGGAGGGCTTGCTTTAATTCAGGCCTTTTTCCCCTTCACATTCTTCTCTTCCCAGCCCCCGACAATCCTGACCAGATCACAGGGGTCAGCTTTACTGTGAAAAATCAAGATCATGTTTCAGCGTGCCAAGAGGTATAGACTTAACTATGCATTCATTGGACTGAACTAGTTTCCAAAGGTTAACCTACCAGAGGGCTTCAAAAAGCATGCTGATAATTTTGCAGAATTCCTGCTGTCTATGGGAACCTGTTTCTTTTAGTTACAATACAACGCATATGGTCTTTCGTCAACATTCAAGAAGCACAAGCCAAGCATGCGAAAAATATCCCTTAAAGACTCAGAAAAGTCACAGAATGTCACTCTTTAAATTGAAGGACTTTCCTTTAATACTTTCCTACATTATAGCTAATAAAACAGAAGGTTCTTGTTCTTGAAATGCTTTCTGTAGTATTTACGTCAACCTTATACCTGTTTTTTTGTTCCTCAAAAAAAAACAACAGTCTGAAGCTATAAGGTACCGCCTAAAGAAGACATCTTAAGCTTTTCTTAAGTTTAAGTTTGGTTTTATTTCTGACACAATAGTAGCCAGGAGTTAAAACAGAAGGAATGGTTGAGTAATGTGGTTCAGGTCAAATATTGCCATGTGAACCCTGTACAGGCCCTGTTTTCTGTGGCCTAATGTGACAGGCCTGATTAAAACCCCATAGGCATAACATTAAGATAAAAAGGACCATTTAGGAGGAAACTCATTCCCCTGTGGGATTCAAAGCAAGATGATTCACACTGGGGTTCTGCTTACCATTTATTTCAGTCTAGACACTGTAAATCATCTCTTTTGTCCCATAGCTCAAAGAAAAAGCTTTGTCTTTTGACTTTCAAAGTCCAGAACGATAGCATTTTTCTAAAATTACTTTGAAAATTTGCCCTTGCCCTTGTAGTATGAATGCTGTTAAGAACCCATTATTCCAAACTTGACTGCTAGGTGAACTGGTGACTCCTTCGTGCTCTGCAGCAGAGAATCATATTTTGTGAAGATGAAAATTAACAGTTCAGACCCCTTGGCCCTTTCTGGACAAACAAATATCATTTTCCTCAGAGGCTCTGCACCTCTCCTGTAACAGTACCATTTACATATCGTGAGAGTATCCCTCAAAGTAGAGTCAGAAGAAATGTATCCTACAGGACATTCTGGTGTGGTCACAGCAGGCAGGACTGCTCTGACTCTGGAGGAAAGACACACGTTTTTAAACAAACAAGATCTGCAAAGAAAAGCAATCCACTCTTATTTTATCAAGTGCTAAAGGCAAACATGGACTTAATTAGAAACAACTGTTCTCTGTTAGAGTGGGTTATTTGAGAAGTATTTTCAAAAGAATTTGTAGTGTGTTATTTTACTTGTATGAGCTTTTCATCTACAAATAGTATGAACAAATCAATAAAGTAAACATAAAGGCACTCAAATGAGTGTGCATTATTTTATCCATTTGAAATACCACTGAAATATAAACAGACTTACAAATATATAGCGTGTGAGACATTTCATCTGTTTACCATGGCCTAGATTCCTAAATATTGCTTTACAAAGAATCATTCACAATTTCTTCTCTGGAAATATACACATGTATTTGGTTGCAAGTTGTACGGAAGAGGATTTTTCATTTCTTCAAGCTCCCAAAACCTCCTGTTAGAGCCACCATTGGTTGTGAATTTGAATTGTGATTCACTAGGAGAGGTTTGCTTGTAAAGGGGAAATGGAGTTCCAATTTCTCAGACTGGTTATTAAATCGCAGTTACAAAATATTAATTGACGTTACAGAAAATCTTAACAAATTTCAAATTCAGCACAAAATCACGAACTTTGCAAAAGCACTGTAAGTCACCATGTTGCTGCAAACTCACATTCGGATTCACATGAATTGCGACAAGATGCGGCCCTTCCCGCTCACTAGTCTACGTAGTGACTTAGGTAATGCGATGTACAAGAGAACAAGTACATGTTGTACAGCAAACATTTCACAGCAGAAATGTTCCAATTTGATCTGTATGCAGACTAGTGTAAGTAAGTAGCATTTGTCAGCAGAACCATCTCGAAGACAAGAGCAATATTTCTATTGGATTAAAAGAGATTTACTCACCAGCCTGCTCGTGCCTAGTTCTGAATCACAGACTATGGCGCTGTACAGACCTGGACATTTTGTCAATTTTGTGATGGAAATTGGAGGTTTTACAAGTTAATTTGTACATTTATTACTTTTATTGAGGTTTGAAATGCTGATTTTTTTTTAACCCCAAGGTACAAAAATGGCATTGTAGTTCCCCTTTAAGCCTCTCTGGACACAAGGGAGAAATGCACAAGCAAAGCAGCTCAGAAACATACTGCAAAGACGGAGCAGTTTCAGGATCCCATCGGCTCAGTATCCAAGTGATGAACAATTAACAACTGAGTGATGACATTGGATCTATCCGACTCTTTGCATAGCTTGGTCTATGTAAGCTCAGTGATACATGTCATATCGCCGGGAAAAACTGTGAGTAATTTAAAGGGGGACTGGAGTCCCGGTTTCTCAGACCGTTATTCAACCTCGGTAAAAAGATAATGTCATTGACAGGATCGCAAAAATGTACAAATTCCACACACTTTGTGAAATTACTGTAAGACACCATGTTGTTGCACATTCGCATTTGAGTTTCCACGAATAGTGATGTCATGCTGCCCTTCCTGCAATTATTCCATTAAGCAATAAGCTCCAACTTTTTATGTCTCATGAAAGTTTTTTCAATACTGTTTTCCCTATTATTTACTGTATATTGGCACTCTATAAGCTCCCCAGACTTGAGGCAATATAAATATATACTGTATATGTTCAGGTGGGGAGCTGCATCAGCATGCGTAGGCTGCAAAGGAACAAGTAATAGGTTTATTCCAAGCTGAAAAGAGAAGAAAGAAAACACAACGTTTTTGGCCATGGAGCCTTCTTCAGGTGTGAGAATATATTGTGAGTATACGTGTGAGTATACTGTATATGGAGAGAAAGGATAAAATGAACACTGTGCCTCTGAGCTAGTTGAGCCAGAAAGATGCAATGAAAGTAGTTAATTGTACAGCTAAAAGTGACGCAAAACAAAGAATAGTTGTAATTCCTCCAAAGCTTAAAAAGAGATGCAACATCACAGAATCAGGTAAAAGTAATGACACTGTGTAAAATACATTCACTCAGTAGCTTTAGTAATGAATACCCTCCTTTTCTTTGTCTTATCTTTAATTTTCACAGAAATGTCTTGAGTAAATGTTGAGTTGTCTAGAAACCTGCGATTAGAAAAAAAGTACAAAGACGCAGATCCCTAATTACTGCATATCTTTGGGCAATATGACATTGACTGTTTTAATAACCTAAAAAGCAAGCCATTACATACTGCCTTAGAAAATAAGCACTTCAGTATAATTGGGCCATGTAAGTTATGTTAGGAAAAACACTCTTTAAATAGATTAATAACGTGGAGTGGTTGCAAAGTTGCACTAATAATAAGCAGTTCCACAGCATTAAATTAGTAGAAGTAATCATGGTGAGTATTCGTACAGGATCTCAAAACAAAACTTTACATCCGCAAAGGAAAGCAAACAGATCTAGTTTTCCCACAAATGTTCTAAATGCTGCCTTTTTTTACTCTTAATACACCATTGTGGGAAAAGCAATACAGATGTATTTTAACTCATTTTTTAAGCATGTAAAAAGGAATGGTAAGTTGAAATCCTACAGCAGGCAGTGGCCTATTATTCTGAGCAACACTCAAAAATGGCCGAGACTTGTCATTTAGACTCATTCTACAAGAAAGAGACTGTTCACCCCAACAGAGAACAAAGAGAACTTCCTGGCAGCCCTTAATTTAACACATTCTGCACATCATTGTTCAGCTGACAGTCACATGAGGCGCCCCAGTGCAGCAGTCAAGAGCACCCAGCAATCAAAAGCTCCAGGAGAGAAGTGTCATGAAAAACATTTCCATGCCAGACTGAAATGGCAGTGAATTTGTGTGCAATGTTGTGCTGCATGCTCACACTTTTCTTAATATGTAGAAGTAGTTACCTTTTTGATGGCCTCATACCAGACACAATATGATGGGGAAGAAATTTGTATCCCAAGACCAAATTTCCCCACCTTCTATCAAGCCACACTTCAACAAAGTGCTTAAATCCTGACGGGAGACTTGTGTGACTGTTTCACACTTAAGTTTAACTTTAGGTTTAGCAAACAAGTCGGGAAAATACAGTACAAGCAGTACAAGAGAAGTCTGAGTTCATTTTTTCTGTGGCATGTTGTTTTTGTGTAAACCTGTTTGTGCACTCCATTGATGCAAGATGTACATAAATGCATCTGATTTATATAACAGATTGTCATGAAAACGTAAAGAAAAACAGTCTCGCTACATCCTCCTTCACCAGAGATTTTGTTTTAACAACAAAGGTCTCAGCTATTAAATTCCATATTGTATTGCACAGTCCATGATAACAGACACCAGGACAATAAAATCTACTACAACAGCA
Organism: Lepisosteus platostomus; assembly: GCF_059453375.1. Taxonomy (NCBI): domain Eukaryota; kingdom Metazoa; phylum Chordata; class Actinopteri; order Semionotiformes; family Lepisosteidae; genus Lepisosteus; species Lepisosteus platostomus. Next base: position 4,403,403 of record NC_142618.1, on the reverse strand, counting down.
CGCCCTGTCCTCTGTGGGACCACATGCAGTAGTGCTTAGGGCTCTGGACCCATTCCTAGAGATCATTAGTTCAAGTCCTCAGAGATAATTCTGCTGTTGTTTCCTTGAACAAGAAACCTTACCCTAATGGCTTGAGCCAGCCCAGCTGTGTTAATCGCTTCCAGAATTATGGGAAGAACTTAATGTCCAAACCGGAGAGCATCTTACATTCTCAGCTCACACAAGGCCACAGAAACTAGCAAAATGAGCAAAAACCCCAATATCTTGAGCAACTCGTACTCATTAAGCATACAGCCTGGGAGATATAAGGTCTCAGCCCTTGCTTTGCCCTATTAATTTAACTTCACACCAAGGTAAAATCAAAAGTGAATTCGAAATATTTCATTCAAAACAGGAAGACCCTAATTAAAATACATAAAAGCAGTGCTTAAATAATACTAAAACCACAGTTTGAGAGATTTGTAGCATGCACTTATAATGCTGTACAATTATGGTCAACAAAATATGTGAAGCATGAGTGAAAAAAAAGGATTGCAACTACTGTGAGAAAATTTACTTTATATGAAAACACCTCCCAACAATTAAAACTTTCATTTTTTAATTTGTCAATTTAGCCTTGCGTCAGTCATTATGTGGCCCAATACACTGGAAAGAAATAATCCAGCTAAGCAAAAGTTCAGCCCAGTAACCGACTAAGAATATCTTTAGCACAGAATTTTGTGAAGGATAAATGAAAGACTTGCAATACCACTTCTAATCCTTGTTAACTTCAAAGGATCACACTGCTATCACTTATTTTCACAGCCTCCGGGGCCTACAGAGCGCACGGGGAGAAAATGATGATTTCTTAAACAGATAAGTACTAACCAGTAGTTAAACGGTTTTTAAGACTATTAACCTCACCTACTGTACGTGCTCAGCCGGCTGAGACTATAAAGCACTTTTAATACACTCGCGGAGCCTCAGGTAGAATCTCCCACTAGGACGACGGAATACAGTTAATGCCATTTGAACTCAAAACAGCGTTTGGTTTCTCACATGCAAATATCTTCTTTTCTGTTTCGCTTTGATGATGGGATTAAGACCCTCTTTTCTTTGTGGTGACAGCAGGCAGGCTGTTACTGAAAATCCATCACCTGAAGTCTATCTAATTATTGTGCTAATTAAATGGCCTTTTCCCACAAAATTCCCGCACAGTACATTATTAATGTATGTATGGACCGTTGCTAAATTCCATAAAGGAAAATAACTCAAACCCATCTCCGTTTCGTCGCTTTTCTCACCCAAAGCAAAACCAATGAGATGAATACAAAGATTGAACCTCGGGTGTTTTTCGTACTATTCACAAATGTACAGTGTCAAAAATTTAAAATACACCACAAAATCAAAAGACACCGAAACTCACTTTAAAGTTAGACGTAAATTGTTTTTTTTTACAGGATTTTCATATGTTTCAAAGTTAATAATAATAATATAAGATGATTATATTATTGGAAAAGGTTACACCAATATATAGCCTAATCTAAAATTAAAATTTACCATAAGTAAAGCACTTTTGCTGTATGTAATGAGTAAACATACAGCTTTTGGATGCTTCCATGAGCGCTTCGATCAACAAGTGGCTTTGCAGACGTTAACTACAGTGGTGTGCCATTTCATTTGTATTATAAAGGCCTGGAATTTCTTTCAGTCTACAGTATATGGGCTGTTCAGGCACTAACACACCGCTTGATAAGATGAATACTGGTGCTGGGATTTAGCCAGCAGAGTTTGACCAAAGATCATTCAAGCTTCAAATGGGATTCCCTGCTAACCACCCAAGGATGTTTCACGAATGAAAATGAATGTACATTTGGAAGAAAAAAAAAGTTTTATACATGCAACATTAATAACTTGTGCGTAAAATTACTTCAGCAGATTTGCTGATCATGGGAACATTAAGTTAAAACATGTTCTGATATTGGAATAACTTCATTAGTAAACAATAAAATCGAAAACTCTACACTCGATAGAAAAAAAAATGAAGCGACGCTCCGCTTGTAGCACACGTGAGCACTGATTTTACCCCGCATAGTAAATATATTCATGGGTTAAAAGGGACATGCATCACAGATTGAAGCCGAGTTGATCAAATCGGTCAAATTCATTTCCATCCTCACTATATGAATGAGAAGTTCGCGCATGAGGCTTTACTTTTGCTTAAGGAAGAGCTGCTGGACGATAACCAGCTTTCAAACACAAAACGCGAAATCAATTAGCGCTCCCAGCTCACCTCTTTGCTGACACTCCACGAAGGATGCACACAGCAACAGAATGAAAAGGTAGCTTCTCATTTTGTTCTCAGCATAGAGTTCATTTAATTTCTGAGAGAAACAAAAAAAACGGTCTTTTTTTTTTCTTGATCACTGTTTCATTTACATTCGCACTACTTCTCTGGTTGTCTCACTTCACAAAAGCAACACTGTCCCACAGTCTTCAACCGTCTCTTTCACTCGGCACCAACTTTTGTCTCCAACTAGTCACTCCATCCCGCTACACAGTGGCAGGATCTTTGGAATGCACCATTCGAGGAAGGGAGGGGTGTAACGGGATTGACTCCAGGACTCCAGGATGAAGACGGAATCCCACATCACCGAAGAAACAAGACAAAATAATGCTCGAGGGTTTATTTAACATGGAGTGAATAAAAAAAAACCGACCAAAAATGCTTCCCTTTTTGGAAATATAATCAACAAAGATAAAAACTGAATTATTCCTGTTGAGCGATTGGAATGAGTTTTTAATTTATAGAAGATCAAAGTGGCGCTAGCATACAGATTTTTCCTTTGTTACCTCCGAAATAATGAAAGTAATACTTTAAAGTTTAACCTGGGAAGCCCAGCTCTTCTCGCTATCCCGTTTTTTTTTCCCTTAGTGAATCTACTTTGTTGGATGTTCTTCAAAATATGCTTCAGAGGAATTTATATTTTCAAATCTAAAAAATATAAAAACGTTTAGTAGCTAAATGCTTGATTTTAACAAATAATAAGCTGCACAGTAGTTAGAACAAACTACTAAACTACTAAGAAAGAATTCGTCAACTATCTTTGTTAAGGTGGTTAATGATTTGTTGAAGGCTTCTGACTCCTTGACAGTTAATGTTCTTTTTCTGGATTTAAATGGAGCTTGTCTCCATTTAGGCTGCTACAAGCCCGCTGGTAAATTTTGGCAGTTTGAAATATAAAGTTGTCTCACTTGATCTGTCTGTTCCACTAGGTTCCATGCTAAGACCTTTTTTTTTTCTTCTAAAATGTACATGTTTCCCCTTGGTCAGATAATCCACACACACACACACCCACCCCTTCTACCCCTTTCCCAACATTTTTCCTGGATAAAACCAGGGAGCGATCTCCGCTCTCTCTTTCTCCTACTCTTGAGTCCTGGGGATTTCTGCTCTTTCTCTCTGCCTTCCCCGCTTCACCTGTTCTGTGACTAGCATGCCCCGCTGTGATGTAAAGGGCATTAACATTTTCAGTGAGCCTGGAAGTCGTCTCCGCCTGTCTTTCCCCATGTTGCCATTGCCGTACAGGGAGTGTTTCTTACATTGGTGTTAACCGTGGGATGCTCTGCCCTGGGTTATGGACAGAGCCGGAAGCACAGCGGAACGCTGCCCAGACAGAGCTGTGGGAGTGAAGAACTGGCACACTGAACCGACAGCTCCCTGCGCCCAGCACCTTGCGGGTGGGGATTCGTGCTGTTCTCCTCCTACAGAAGCCGGAGACCAAGCAGAACACCTGGACTGACAGAGGGCGCCATCCAGCACCAGACCAGAAGTTTGTGGGCATAAATTTAGAGTGGGACACGTTCAGACACCTGATCATTCCACGTTATTCGGATTAGTGCCATTAATGCTCTGCTGTATAAATGGTTATCCAGTTCCTAGAAAGGGCTGACCCCAAAAAAACATTTGTAGTGTGTAACATTAGATCCCAGAGAGCTACTGGCACCTCCATGCATGACCGGGTCTTGCCACCCACCAGTTCTTCCTGTAATACAATAGTTCCTAATGCAGTGCCAGTGCTCCCCGCTGCCATCACAGCACCTCGACAGGGGTAGTGGGTGAAGCTTGATTATCAAGGTTGCACCAGGTTTGTCATCCTCAGTAAGAAAACGCTGGTCTTCTGCTCTTGCTGTCAAGCAGCAGGATGTGGCAGGCCCCTAGGGTGAGCTGTGGCCCTTTACTGACAAGACAGTCTCGATCTTCCATGCAGCAAGTCTAGGAGGGCCGTCGTCGTGCTACGTCTTAGAGGATGGGAGAGCTCTAGCCCCCCCCCAGTCTGAGTAGAGACCAGAGACCCACCTCTGACCTGACCTGAGCGGGCAGCTGTGATGTTGTGGTGGATCAAGGGAAGGAACAGAATGGCATTCCCTCTTCGATGGTGATGGTCCTTCCTTTTCTCAGTGGAATCTAGGAACCGAGTCACACATTCCTGGGAAACTTGCACTTGAAGATCATGGACAGGAGAGGAGAGAAGGGGCACCCTTGGTGGAGTCTGACATCCATCATGAGCAGGCCTAACCTAACACCGAGATACGAGAGCCAATCCATATTCTCGTAGCACCTCCCACAAGATAGCCTGGGGTACATAATAATAATTCATAATCGCTTACACTTATATAGAGCTTCTGGACACTCCACTCAAAGCTCTTACCAGGTAACGGGGACTCTCCTCCACCACCACCAATGTGCAGCCCCACCTGAATGATGCACCAGTTCACTCCAGACACACCAGCTCTCAGTGGGGAGAAGAGCAGAGTGATGAAGCCAGTTCAGAGATGGGGATTATTAGAAGATCAGGATAGGTAAAGGCCAATGGGGAAATTTGGCCAGGACGCCGGGGTAACACCCCTACTCTTTTCGAGAAACGCCCTGGGATTTTTAATGACCACAGAGAGTCAGGACCTCGGTTTTACGTTTCATCCGAAGGACAACACCTTTTTACATTACAGTGCATTAGGACCCACATAGACCGCAAGGTGAGCGCCCCCTGCTGGCCCCACTAACACCTCTTCCAGTAGCAGACCTACAGTAGTTTTTGCCAGGAGGTCTCCAGTCCAGGTACTGACCAGGCTCACACCTGCTGAGCTTTAGTACATGTTCATAAGCTGTGTCCACTTCCACAGGACATTGTAGGAGAAACATTGTGTACTTTCTTCCTGTTTGCAGGATTCCTCCTAGATAATTAAATAATTCTACCTCACATTTGTACCCAACCAGACATGTTTTTCAATCCCCTCTTTTTTTCTCGAACAAAGGATAAAAGTGTTAAGAAAACTAAGCACCACATTGAAGGGAAAAATGAGCTTTGCTTTTAATTCACAGTGAACCTCATCAAGACTTATTTCATTGAGTGCATGAAACTGGCCCTAGAAAGTCACTTTCACAACTAATATCATGGTAACCCTGAAACAGGAATGAAGGGTCAGGACTGAAAGCAAAGGTTCACATGGCTGGACTGTAACAGGTGGCATTGATAAACTTTGTGTTGTTTTGGACTATGGCTACAGTAAGTCTCTGAGAATCACAGATTCCATGCATTGGTACGTGAAATGTCACATGATGTAAGACATAAGGGAAGCATTACAAAGGGTCAGTGGAATTATGTCATAATCAACATTTCTCTGCTACATACTGAGCTTATTCTTGGACTCTTTCTGCTTCCTGTAAATAATCCTAAGATAAATTTCTGTTATCTTGGACATAAATGGAAATGGGAGGAAGACATGTGCATTTTCTTCAGACTGAGACCACATGAACATTTCACACATACTGTATCAAGGATTCAACATTGAGCAGACATAACATCCTTGACAAATAAGGTCAATGTGTTAGAGTTTACAAACTTAGGAAGATAGGCTATACTGAGGAAGTCTCAATATAGCTGGAGCCAATAAACATCTGGAATCTGTTACAAAAACATCAGATAAATAGAATGTACACTTAATGCCCTTAAGTACACCTAATTATTAGAGAAGTATCCATTGTGGAAATATATGGACGTCGTAGATAATTTCTCGGCCAGTTAAAGAATGTGCAGATGTTATAATGAAGGGAAGATTGCCAGTTTCGCCTGACCTCATGGGTTTGAGCCCACCTGGCTAGTGAATCAAGAGATCCATTACAGTTCTAGAGAGCTGAGCTACTGAGTTCGTTCAAGAGAAACAGCTTGTTTTGCTCAAGACACGCTTGATTAATGTGGCTAAGGAGCCAGAAGCATCAACCTTGCACTGACGGGGCCCTGACTTAAGGGCCCATTACAGCAATACAATTCAAAACAAAGTTTTCAGTCTGCTCAACACACCAATTAATTTTAGTACAACGATCTTTTCTGTGCTTTTCGCTAGCTCTTTGATAGTGCAATGCTGTTGTTGGCCAGCAAACCCCAAAGTATATTGTACTATTTTTAAGAAGATAGCTGACTAAGGTTCACTTCTGGATATATTGTATATATATATTGTATATTTAAGTGAGGCCTACATAAAACTTGTCACTTTGGTGAGGATTCAACAAATGCTTAAATCTGACTCCGTTTTCTGTCAACTCTGTGCTCGTCTAGGATTCTTGTCTGTCTATCTCCAAGTGGAAAAAGGCCCTGAGAGGAATGTTTTGAGAATCACATCAATCCTTTTAAGGTTTTCCATTAAAATCTGAGAAAGGTGGCCAGACAACAGTAAACAATTGACTATCCTTGTGGTTTGAAATGCACTCGTCAATGCTGATTCTTTCTCTCCCTGATATATGAAAACAGCCTTGCAGCTCCCCATTAACTGCAGCCATCCGCCATCCTCTGGTCATAAAGACAACTCTCTGGAAAGACTGCAGCTTTTACAAAAGCCAGTTCTGAATGTTTTTGCAAGTGATAAGTCCGCTAAGCACACGGCGGCACTTTCCAGGCAACTCCATTTGCTCCAAGTGACGTATTGCATTGCTGCTAAAATTTAATAGGAACTTTTAAGTGAGTGCCCGGATCAGATTTATTTTTGTCATGCTGATTCCCTCCGTTCCGGAATGCGCTTGCGATACTATCATTCTTGAGACCTCACCTCTACAACATTCTGTGACATGCTGTTGTGTGCTACCCCTTATATCTGCAACAACCTCCTCTATGTCTCCGAATGAGACTTAACATCCTCAGAAACCTTGCAAATTAGCAGAAGCCATCTGGGCCATCTACAATAGCTTGTCGTATTGCTCGCAGCTCGCTGTTTTGGTCTCTTATTCTGCTATTTCTTGGAAGATGCAAAGCTTCTACAACACACAGTAGTTGGCAGTACCAGACACAGCCATTTGTGTGAATACGTGCCTCCTGTTCTCTGTTTTAACAGCTGTACTAACAGCTAGTTCCAATCTATGTTCTCTGGTTCATCTATCAAGCATGGCTGATTCAGAAGATTTCCAATGAGTTAAGTGTGTCATCATCTTTGATGTCTTTGAGTACCTGTATCAGGTTCCCTCATAGTCCTCTCTGTTCAAAATTCAAATGTTTTAGACCTTTTAGCCTGTCAGAGTAGGACATTTGAAACCAAGAATGTGTGTGGTTACTCTTCTCTGCACTGATTCCTGAACAGCAAAATCACTTTTGTAACATTGTGACACAATATTCCAAATTAAGTCTTATTTGTGCATTGTACAATTTTTATGTAACATCCCCCAATTCAAATTCTACACTTTTAACTACAGTACATGTTCTATCATTTGTCATGCCTTTTATTAGCTTTTTAAAAATGTGCTTGCATAATCTGTACTTAGTCTATTAGAATTTCTTTTTCTGTGGCTTTTTGCGTACAGCTTCGAGATTAATATTGTAATTGGGACAGGTAAAACGCACTGCAAAATGAATTTTATTTGATCAGATGTTTTCTGTACATATCAAATGAAACATTTGTGATTCATAAGTCTCTGTATTGTATAATTCAAGTTCACTCACATCACTGTGTCAGCTCCTAATACTAAGACTTTTGTATCTGAACAAAATGTCCTTCCAATGACCATACTGTATGCTCACACTGCTCTTAACACATAAAGGACTACAAATAAAAAGCTGGCAAATTTTAACCTACTTTGTCCAACATAAATTATGTTTTAACTTAGAACTGAATTGTAACCCGTATGCACACGCAAGATGTAATTGTCTGTGGAGATGACATACAGATATGTTGAAGTAAGTGTACACAATGTGTATGTGTATCTCATTAAGATATATTATATTGCTGTATTCTGCTGTAAGAACACTGGATAACAATATTTCTTTAGTAGTATTTTCATGGTGTACAAATTTTAAAGAACTCCAAATATTGTTTTTAATATAATGTTTTTGTTATATTACTTGTAAAAAGAAATATTTTGCTTATTTAATCATATGAAATACAGCATTTTTTCCCATTTATGCCCATCTGTCATCAACCTTCAGATGATCTGAGTGAATTTAATACTGTATATCCCTGAAACTCAAATGGCTTTTAATATTGATGCTTGAACTCCATTAAATAGAGAGGATAATTATCATTCATGTACTGTACCCTAATAAAAATAATATTTTGTTTTGTTGAATACTGTATAGTGACACCAAAAGGGCTAGAGCAGTGTGTTAATTTCTGAAAAACATTTCTTCATGTAGAAGCTCAGTTTAATTACTTAAATGTAATTAATTACAAATTACATTAATTAATTTAAAAATCTGTTCTGAATTATCTATCATTTATGAATCATAATTGTATTATTAATTTTAAAAAGACGTACATTGTGTAAGAAATTGTGTAATTTCTTATGGCAGTAGCTACGACGATTAAGTATAGTGTATACTTAAAATTAACATCCACTAGAAATAATTTAAATATTCATGAGTATATAAATTCATGTTCCATTCACAAAGAGCGGTGTTTGTTCCTAGTTAAGAAGCACACATCTAAGCCTCCCCGTCCAGGGTGTACCCTGCCCTGCGCCCGTTGCTTGCCGGGTAGGCTCCGGTTTCCCGCGACACCGCACGATATTTGCGGTTTGGCAAATGACATGACATCTAAGCTTCGGGCTTTGTTTGAAGCATTTTGTTTGTCAATTACTCCCTCTAGTGGCATCTCTTTAGAAGTCCTAGTGTTAAAGCTTTGTTCAGGACTGTTCAAGAACCAGTGTTTTTGCATCACTTTAAATGTCGACGATATTCTCAAACAAGACTCCGAAATTATTTATATCACCTGTTCCTGTTATAGTCCAGTCCTTACAGACATTGTATAATGTGTGCATGACCACTGACAAGTAGCTAGAAAAACGTGCTTAAACGTGTTTGCACTACAGGATTGGGATAACAGTGTGACAGAGAAAAGACGTTTAAAGGAAATGAGATAAATAAAAAAAATAAATAAATAAGAATGTGCACGTAAAAGGTGATTTTTAAAAAGCACTTGATGCTGTTTCATTTGTTTAAAGAGCTTCCAGAGTCTGTAAAAATGCAGTTTTATTCTCAAGCTCGCTTTGAAGCTCATTTTTAAAGAACAACAACCCTTGTAAAAACATTAGCCAAACAGAAATCTCTCTACTGCTTCCTTCTGCAAAATAAAAACATTACGTTTTCCTTTTTATGTTACTTTTCCTTTTAACGTGCCTTTCTTTCAAAGGGTGCTTTGATGCAGCCTCAGCAGTAGATTTAAAAGTTGAAGAGGTTCAGCTCTTTTTTCATCTTGCTCACTGTGTTCCGCACACATTTTTCCACACATTGCATGAAGTTCAGGCTAAACTCACTTCAATCTGTCTTTTTGCACAACTGACAGTTCTGATTAGCAGACGTTGCTGGGGTGTGAACCTTCGAAAACGTGGTCTTCACCTTTCAAGTCTCAGCTCGGCCTGGGCATGATCCTAATCTGAAGGGTTTGTGGTGTGAAGGAGAGGTGAAAGAGGTTCTGGCACTTATCTCTCTTCAAGAGGTCCAAGTGTCAGGGAAAATGCAACACTCCTGTTGGGCCTTCAGTCAAGCACAGCCTCCTGGTGTGACTAGGAATAAAACCAATAACAGCCTCAACTCATGACTACAAAGAGGGAAACCTTAGCCAATTTTGTCCCTAATTGTAGTTCATTCTGCATCTAACTTCAAATACCTAGCAGCACACTGAACATTGTTCTGCTGAAAATTACATGCTTTTATTTTCACAGAACATTATACTTTATTCTATATTCATACATCATGAGACCGCTACAGATTGGCCCTGGTTAGACTGCCCAGCTATACTTTATCAAAGAGCTTGTTGTTGTCACAAATACAATTGGTTTTCATTCTCAAATATTGGTTCAGCTGCTGAAACCTGATTTTGCCACTTTGTAACTGCATTAGCCCGAGTAATCTTGCTGCCTTTTCTTGGTGCGGTAGAATATTATAAATGACATCATTATGCTGTGTAAGAGCTTAGAAAGTAAAACTTCTATATCTATTTATCAATTTCCTCTATTATTTTTTCACATTTATTTACTTATGTGCTCCCTTTCTGACAAGTATAGTATAAGTGATCCCATTTTCAGAAGCAGTGCCTACAACAATGATTTTTCCATTCATTATTTTACAGAAAATACCGAATTTGGCAAAATTATGAGACACTGCTAAATCGATAATAAATTCTACAGCGGCCCAGAGCTGAGAGTACATCTCAGGTGTCTCATCTTTGCCCCTTTTGAAAAAGAGGGGATAATCAAAATCACAGTTCACAAATAACAGCTAGGTAAATTACTTTCTTACCATTTGATTTCAATAATTAATAAAATGAACCAGAGCACAGTGAATTACCAACCTGAATGCATAGTGTAATCTTGAATTTAGAATAAGTCAATAAATTAAGCATACTGTCTAGCGATATCAACAAGTTTTGTAACACTGCACTAAAAGATGTCCAGCACAATGCTACTACTAAATGATTTAATATAATTATTTTACAAACCTTGAAGCAGAAATGATAAAGTGCTTTCTGAACTCTTTGTACACACAGTTTAAATTATTATTAATATTGGTGCCATAGATACCTTGCCTGAAAGTGCCCACACATTTAGTAAAGACAGCCTTTATATTATCATACAATGCCTAGAAGACGAGAGTTGAGCTTTTGTATTCCCTGTTAAAGGTTTTCTTCTCCAAAGGTTTTGGATTTCTTCTAACTCTGTATTAATAGACTTAAGAATTTCATTGTGTGACCTATGGGACAAGACTGTTGCCTATTAATCACCATTACATTTGGTATTCATTTCAATAAAAGCTGATGAAATATTAACCAAAGTACACTCTGGGATTTCCCTTGTTTTATCAATGAAGGATATTGTCCTGTTTGTCCTGTTTGGTCACTATCTTGAAATAAAATAAAAACTGTAGTTCAAAGACAAACTGTACCGGTACTTCTGGGAAAACTGGCCCTGGTGTGTGTGCGTGCGTGCGTGCGTGTGTGTGTGTGTGTGTGTCTGCCCTGTTTTGGAATGCCATCCCATGCTGAATGTATCCTGCCTTGCCCCAGTAACTTGCCTGGAAAGGCTGCAGTTGCCCTGCAACCTTGATATTGGAAGAAGCAGTTTGAAGATAGATGGCTGTCCAGTTTGTGTTTGAAGACACCCATGTTTTGCCAAAGTTCCAGCCCCTTCTGATTTTCACTTCCTCTCCCGCACCCCTGTTTTCTAGCCCTGAGGGTTCCACTTCATCGGGAGTCAAATTCAGGATTAGAACGGAGCGATGGCTGCTTAACTCTGGGCGTCTCAGAGGACGTGTGACTAATTCTGCCATCTGAACAAATGCGCCACCATTCCCAAGGGTTACAGGAGCCTGGCATGGGAGGAAAGACCGATGGCATAAAGATTTGCATTTGTAACTTGTGAATAATAAATAACTCGCTTCAGGACATAATCCATAACTCATCATCAGCGTAGACACGCAGCTTTTATCTTTTCAAACAGATAATGGGTGGAACAGCTTGAGATTTCTCAAAGCTGCTGTTAGGCAGATCCAATACAGGTGTAAAGCTTAAACTACAAGACATAAACAGCCTGTTTCATATCTTGTGTTTGACGGTTCCTTCTTACTTCATTACATGTGAGAGAAAGTATTATATGAGATACCACTATGCAAAAACTATTGGTTTTCTCACTATGCTAGTGGCAGATAGTGGATATGATCTACTGCACTCCACTCTCATATGGCTCCCAGGGTCCCTAGGGCCTTCAGTTAATCCTTTACTTCCTTTCTGAGACACTACTGATGGAGTGGTACTTTCTCTCCTTATCACACTTGCCATGCCTGATAAAAGCCTGTGGTCTTCCCTGATAAAGCATTAATGTCTGCAACCAAAACTATGCATCACTGATAAGCAGAGAGTGTTGAATTTACAAATGGCAGCAACAGATTCCAAAAGGAAAGTTTAGTGTATCACCTTCCTGATTGTGGAAGAGAAGACATGAAAACATTCAGACAATTGCATCCTAATTAATATTTTTAAAATCTGACTTTTTACATAGTGTTCCTAAAGAAGACTGAGTGTTAATTCATTAATAACTGTCTGGGTGATTTCAATACAAAATGCTACCACTGCTCTTGGATATATCATCCACAACAGTTCAATTTACCAAGGATGTGAAATTAAAACAAAGAATGTAGAGATAAAAATCTATGGTGACAAAATAATAAAGGAGTTTTAATTTGGATTGACTTTACACAGTGTGAAACAAAGAGGTTTTTAACACTGAGGTAAACAAAGAGGATCCTTGTTGTAAAGCTATGGATTCAAGAGAAAATTTACACAGCAAGATTAACAATGTTAATCATTGCTGAATAATAAGCAACAAGTCTGACTTGCAAGGAACAGAGTCCCGCCTTATAGTAACCAGAATATATACAGAAGCTAATATATATACAGTATGTGTGTATACAAAGCAAATCCAGAAAAATAAATTTATCATTTTTTAAAACTGAAGTCATTTCAGATGACCTGCTTTATGTTTCTCTCTGTCGTTCTCTCTTTTGTGTGACAATCAGTGGGAGGGGAGGGGTGATTGTTCTCAGCACTCAATTTCCTCTGCTGAGGAACGATTACTGATGAGGAACTGGTACTCAGGTCAAGTGGATGCAGTGACATTAGGCAGAAATCATTTTGTTTCTGGCAATGAAAAAACATTTTATTTATACCTCCTTTGGACAAATAAATTAATGTGAAACACAAAAATGTTATTGAATAATAATAATAACAAAATTTAATGTATCATGTTATGAAAGTGTTGCTTGCAAGGGAGTAATCTTCAATCCATAGTGTGGAAGGCTAATCTTCAGTTACTTTTACATTTCTGTATGTAACCTTGCACTTTTCTCTAAAACATGCCTTCCTCTGAGGAATAGATATTTTCCATATATCCATTCTCTAACTGCTTCAGTTTAGGGAGCCTATCTCGGCAAGCAACAAGTGCAAGGTGGGGTACACTTTGGTTGGGGTGCCAGTCTATCACAGGTCACATAAACGCACACCAGGGCTAGTTTTCCCTGAAGCCAATTAACCTACCAGTATAAACACTGTGTGAACATACAGACTCCTTGCAGTTGGCATCCCAACAGCCTGCTGCCACATCACCCTGCAACTCACCACTGGCAGCCCACTGAAGCTCAGCAGGTGTGAGCCTGGCCAGTAGCTGGAGGGGAGACCTCCTGGGAAAAAACGACATTTGCTGCTAAAAGAGGTGTTTGTGGGGCCCACCCTGCGGTCTGTGTGGGTCCTAATGCTCCAGTACAGCGATGGGGATACTGTAAAAGGCGCCGTCTTTCAGATGTCTTTCAGTAAACCTGGTGTCCTGGCCATATTTCCCATTGGCCCTTACCAGTCATGGCCTCCTAATAATCCCCATCTTTGAAGTGGTTTCATCCCTCTGCTCTCCTCCCCACTGAGAGCTGGTGTGTGTGAGAGGTGGGGCTGCACACTGGTGGTAGCAGTGGGATTCCCCATTACCCATAAAGTGCTTTGAGTGGAGTGTCCGAGCTGAATCCAAGTCCCCAGAGGCAGCATTCCTAACCACTGTGCCTCCTTCCACATTTTTTACTTTTAAGATTTTTATTACATTTCCTGCTTAATATAGATTTATTTCTTGTTAAATCCTGCATTCTGACTACAGCTCCTGTGCTGCATGGAGAGCTGTAATTCGATGTCTCCTGGGGGTTTGCTAATATAAAATGTAGCATAAATGCAAGTGGTTACACAGTTGATGACAAACATAAGTTTACAGTGATGAAAAAAAAAAATATGTAGAGATTTTCCAGAATCGTTGGTGTCATATGGTCCATATGTCATCAACTTGAATGCTGCAGGGCAGAGGAGTAGATCTCTGGATCTAAGTGTATAGCCTGAATAGGTGAGTACTAAGAAAGTGTCTCGGGTTTGTCAGAAATCGTGAGCTTACATACTGTCTGTATTTCTGTCAAAAACCTCATGGGCTATCACCGTGTTGGAACAGTCGGTTTCTGTGGGAGCTGTGGTCTGTGGTCATGGCATAAAATGTGCAGAGGACAAAGCAGGGACTGGAGGCAGCAGGGGACAGCAGGCAGGTCCGAACTGGACAAAAATAAAATGGGCCTGTTAAGAAAATATGAAAAAAATGATTTCCGTATTTTCTATTTTTTAATTTATTTTAGAGAACAATAAAACCACATTACACAACCATCCTTTCATAATGCAAATTTGCAAATATACATCACACATGAAAATATAGTCCCTTAATATTTTACAATTATTTTTCTTAGTTCTGCAGTAAAATATAGAATTAGTGTAAATACTGTACATTCAAAGTAAGGAAGATGCCCAAGTTTTTTATTTATGGAGAAAAGTATGTAGATATACATGTTTATTTCAAGCTTCAGTTATTCTGTATCTCAACAAATTCAGACGATTTCTCTATTTTCTATTTTCAAATTGCTCAACTAAAAGACAGAAATTACACACGTGGCTTCTACATAAAACAAGAACATATTAAACAGCATGCATAAAATGAAAAGAAATAGCAGTCAGATCACTTACCACAACTGAAACACATCAGTTTTTTTAATAAAAAGATAATCATCGTTTCCTTCTAGCTCAGGGATAGCAGAATAAGACCAAAGTCTTTGGGTAAACCCTCTGATCACATTTGTTAAGGGCAACAGCAAATTCATTGAGACGCCTTGTGATTTCCTATAAATAGAAGGGAGAAACCAGAAGAGATTCAGAGACAGTGAGAGGGGTTCTGGGACCAGAGACAGCAATTACAAAGACCCTGGCTGTCTGGGGTCTACAAAGTGAAAGCCAGCAAGAGATCCAGCAGTGTGTGCAGAAACTCTGGAGTGTCCTGGTCAGGGAAATCAGTGACAGTGACAGTCGCTTGTTCCTGTTTGTTACTGTTTAATGAGCATTATCACGAGTAAATCATGACCAGTTTATGATCCTACAATGATTGAAGTTACAAGAAATATCTGTGCATCCTGACAGAATAGCTTGAGGATTATTAATGATGGCCAAAGACTTGGACTGACAATTTTCTCATTTCTTCTATCCCAGAGAAGTATTTACAGTAAATCCAGTGAAGAATGACCTATAAGAATGAACAGAAGCAAAGCATCTCTTTCTGAACACCTTAGTGAGAGGTGGATATAACTCAGCTTTAGCACCTGGGCTAAGAGATGTGCTTAAATACCTAGATAGATGCTGAAATAAATAATTATGTTACGTTTTCATGTATCCTACATGAGATCATTTAAAGCAAAATCTTGACCATTCTAGCAAAATATCAAAAATTTTGATTGCAAAAGAAGTACCAATAGTATGCTTTGAATAAGTATTCAGACCCTTCTTATGATGTCTCTTTCGTGAAATTACAAAATGATACTTACACAATTTTTTTCATTAATATTTTATTCAAAGCCTGACTAAAATGGTAAAACTGAAGAGTATTAAGACTTCTTTATTGCATATTCTAATACAGGTTGCAGCAAAAAAAAATATGATTGCATTTCAGTGTTGTTGTTTTGCACATACTTTTTGGAGTTGCTCAATCTATCTCAAATTGTATGGACAGCAGTTTGAAGACTTTTCACAGATTCTCAATAAGATTCAAGTCAGGACTTTAACTAGGGCACTCTAGAACACTCAGTTTCTTATTTTCAAGCCTCTACAGTGTAGCTTTGGATCATTGTCTTGGTGAGAGATTAAATCTTGTCCCAGTTGTCGGCTTGAAGCAGGTTTTACACTACGATTTCCCCGTACTTGGCTTCATCTACAGTCTGTTCCCATCAGCCTTGACAAGCTTCCCAGTCCCTGTCTATGTGAAGAACCCTTACATAATGCTTCCACCTCCATGCTTTATAGTAGAGCTGGTGTTGACTCAGTGATGCACTATTTTGGGTTTGTGGCAGATGTAACATCTTGTATTTTGTCCAAAAGGTTCCAGTTTTGTCTTGCCAGACCACAAAATCCTTTGCCACATGTTTGCAATATCGTTTAGATGCTCTGTTGCAAACTCCATGCAGCATTTGGTTTGTTTGTTTTTCAACACCATACAAGCCACATTTGTAGAGTGACTGACACTCTTTCGAAGTCTTCATTGACCTCACAGTGGCCACCCTTCCCAATTTCCTCCTGGGCCAGCTGCTCATTCTGGAGGGACAGCTCCAATCTAGGCAGTGTCTGGGTGCCTCCCAGTTCTTAATGGTCGACTTCATCATGCTCAGAGATATTAAGGGTCTTTGAAATGTTTTTACCTTAACTTAATTCCTGTGTTGTTCCTTAAGCCCCTTGGTCTTTGAATTTTTGCATGATTTTTTGCAGACTGCAGGACCTTACAGAGACCTTTTACTCCACAAATAATGTGAAGCATCATTATTGCACTCAGACAGAGGCCACCCAATTACTTGTGTGGTTTGTTAAGAAATGTGAACTTTGCTCACCAATTTGAATATTTGATTTGAATATTTATGTAATTGAGACCTTTCCATTTTCTTTACTATTAATTCTTTCCTTCTTAGTTTTTGCTTTTTTTTTACTTTGTCTGATGTAGGTTGTGTCTATAACAAAGATGAATTGATGTCATGACTTCAAGCTTTAAAGCGCTAAAATATGAAAACCATGCAAGGGTCTCAATACCTTTGCAGGGCAGCTAAAAAATAAAACTAGACAGTCTAATAAAAATATGAACATGATTCAAATAGGGAGGGAAGAACTGAAAGTAATAAAGTACTGTATTTTAAACAAAAATGGTTTGTAGTTTGCAGTACAGTAAATGGTCCAATGGAGATCAAAAAAGGTATCCAGGAAGACTGTCAGATTGTTGTGTATCAGTATATCAGATTTTTTCTTCACCCCCAAGGCATTATTTGGGCTTCTCTCAAAGTGGAAATATCAGAGATGTGGTTCTGAAAACACATTAACCTCTGGAGGAGGCCACACCACAGTCATGTGTCTGCACTCCACCTGGATGATACACATTCTCTTAAACGTGACGTTACTACAATTCAAAACCAAATCAATAAATCTGATTTCTGTATCGTGCGAGTCCGGGACCTGGAAGCTCCTGGTCCCGTTCAGGTTTTAATCTCTGTTCCCGTTCCCTGTCCGCCGGTTCCGACCCGGTTCATGTTTTTAATTCCTTGTTGGATGGATCACCTGGCTATGGACTTATTCTTGTGTTTTTGGATTGTTTGCCTCGACTACACCTCCCCCGTGCACCAGCGCACTTTGGACACGCCCCCCTGTTTTCATCCCCGTATTCCTGCATGATCTTTTTCCTAGTGTTTCCTCACAATTCTGGATTGGGCCGTCCGCATAGGGTCCAGAATGAACTGTTCGTTACAGAATGAAGAGCCCGGATGAACGTCAGCGCCTGGCTTTTAAGGTGGACTGGGAATAGGGCTCAGGTGCACAGAATTAAATCCAAAGTGAAAGAGCCGGAGCGCCCTTAAGGAGGAGGGACTACAATCGCGACAATTAGACATCTAGAAGTATACAATCATGTCAATAACACAGAGGTGTTTGATACCTTTGATTTATGTAGGCTTCCTTTTGTACTCTTGCTTATTCTCTTTTAATCTGAGATTTGCTGCCTTCGTAGTGGTCAGAGCTGCCTCTAGCTAGAGCCCTCTGAAGTGCTGCACCTGTGCCCTACACATCCACTGCCTTTGTTGTGCCAGCAAATTAGGATTAGAGGGAATGCAGGCTGCAATATTTTAAACACTGCAGGATACAGAATATTGTTGGGATTGTTATGTAAATCACAAAGCATTCTGACCCATTCTTATACGTAACACTAAAAACAGTGTCCTAAAAGTTGAAGAACGGTAAATCTGGAGAAACCAGATTTCTCCATGAAGACAGTACATGTAGCTATAGTGTAATACTAAGTAATTACTTTGAGAATAAATACAGCTTTTTAAGTGCCCCTTTTCATGTCATGCCTTTTAAAACGAGTTTTCTCCTTTTTTCTAAACTTCTAAACATCTCTGAAGAAAGGGGAGGAAAGACAGAAGACTTGAGAAGAATACTAAACAAAGCAATTTTCTAGTACGGTCCTACTGCACTATGAAATTATTTAGTACAGCACAAAGGAGACAATCCATCTAGGCAATGTTTTAACAATTGCACAAAATCACATAAATATGTATTGTGACATATCTCTCGGTAATTAATGGCATTTCTGAATTGTTATTTGTCTTATGGTTATATTCACAAGTACCCTATACAGACAGTGTTTATGTCAGCAGAGTGTTTTGTTCCACTACTCCACAAACAAGCATACCCTTACCCAACCACACACAGATACACTCACATAGAAGTTACAGAGACCTGGGACTATATTAGCCTCAGTCCCTGATTAACAGAAGGACAGGTGGTTAAAAATACACTGGGGATAAGTCGGATTCTTTGTCAGTCTTCATTTGGCAGTTAATGCTAACAAACACATCAACAAGATCCATTTCCAGATACAGTTAGAGCCCAGGCTACATTATGTCAGCCGCATTAGTTTACTAATTTGGACTGTTATAATGTGCTTTTTATAAGCCTTCATTCCTAGAATAGCCAAGCTACATATTGTAAGCTGTTAGAGGATTTAAATAATTAACATTCTGCTTATTCTAAAAACATGCAAATGAATTTATCTGAGATTTTCAGTCAGAGCTACGCTGATACACTTTTATACATACAGTAACACCAAACACAGCGTCCTAAAATTTGAAGAAAAGTTAATAGTCAGAATAATAAGAAACCAGGTTTCTATATATTTCTATAGTACATGTGGTTATAGTGGAAATCCGAAGTAATTACGATGAGAATAAATAACAGCTTTAAAGTGTCATTGCCCATTTTAAAAGGGGCCTGTTTTCATGTCATTCACAATGAGATCGAATCGAAAACCACCTAATCTAAAGCCTAAATAATAGCTAGTGACCAACCGACTGTCAGTGTTACTCACTCATAAACTGATCTCATTGCAGCAAACATCCAGTCAAACATAGTAATTAGCTTAGTGATGCTACTGCAATATCCTTGACATTAAAACATCTGTGGCTGAGGATCTGCGTCTGTGGCTGGAAGGTTGCCGGTTCGTGTCCTGCAGCCAGCAGAGGAATCCTACTCCCTCGGGCCCCTGAGCAAGGCCCTTAACCCCAACTGCTCCAGGGGCGCCGTATAAATGGCTGACCCTGCACTCTGACCCCAAGCTTCTCTCTCTGTCTGTGTGTTTCATGGAGAGCAAGCTGGGGTATGCGAAAAGACAAATTCCTAATGCAAGAAATATGGCTAATAAAGTGATCTCATCTTAAAAAATGTAGTTCAAAGTATTTTTATCTACAGTAATTCTTTGTCTGAAGAACACATTGCTTTTTAATAAAAAATTCTTGTTTATTTCAATAACGATTAATTCCCAAGGTTCAGAGAAGACTGTAATTATTTTTCAAGCTCAGGACGCGGTTTCAAATGGGATGTGAATATCTGATAGAATACAGTACTGTAAAAAAAATAATTAATAGTGCCAGAATCATAAAGAGGAATGTTGTTTTTTTAAAAAAAGACCAAAAGACATACCTATATAAGGGAAACAGGAACTTCACTAGAACAGAGACTTCAATAGGTTCTTGAAGTCATTTCTGTTGTGCATTTAAGGACACACCTGACACACTGTTCCTATATTGCTGCCTTTCTTATTTTTGGCCTCTCCAAGCATGTGGCTTCTTGGCTAGTATCTTGTATTGACCTCTTTTCTGCTATTGCATAAAATATTCATGATACTGTACAAACAGATTTCATGTTAAAATGATATCTAATTAAATAATATATGAACACGATATTTAACACAGTACATGCAGGGATTTCCTGCATCTAATACTGTACACAAACTTGTGGACTAGACTTTGTTCACTCCATTTTTATTATGAAGAAAGAAACTATTTGCTGTAAATGAACCCCCTGTGAGTTATACTGCTAAGGGGAGGGAATGAGTACTGGCTGGTGTCAGGTAACTAAAGCAGCACAAGAAAGGAGTGACATTTAAAGAAACAAATAATACTTACTTTGTGTTTATTCAGCTTTAAAAGAAAGTCATATATTTTATTATTG
This sequence comes from Lepisosteus platostomus, assembly GCF_059453375.1. Classification (NCBI taxonomy): domain Eukaryota; kingdom Metazoa; phylum Chordata; class Actinopteri; order Semionotiformes; family Lepisosteidae; genus Lepisosteus; species Lepisosteus platostomus. Next base: position 4,382,790 of record NC_142618.1, on the reverse strand, counting down.
GAACTCATTTAGTGAGGCTGGAGCTTTTGAAATATCTTCTCCACCCAAAAAAAAGGCATCTAATAAATCTCTATTTTTATTCCTCAAGTGTAAATCCGACTTTGAAAAATAAAGTTGATACTTTAATCCCTAGGTCTATGTCTAAAAATAAATTATTTTTCATATGCTACATATACACTTACATCTTCATTGGTTCTTTTATTTATTTTGGTTGGTCTTTTCACTATGAGCTTTAGAGAAACATCTTCCTTTCAGCTGCTGAAATATAATATGTTTATTGAAAGCATGCTTTTACTTTCCAGTCACAGTAGCGGTGGCTGGTTTTACTTGAGTCTTCAAGCAATGCTGTGGGCATGGTTATATTAAAGAGCTTCCACTTATTCTTGGATCGATTTAATTTCTTTGTCTTAATTATTGTTCGCATATGAAATGGATAAACTTGTACATGAACTAACAGAAAGGCTGAGAGAGATTGCTGACTTTCAATATCATGAAGATTCCAAAAGCCAAGCTGTAAGTGTCAACTGCTGTAGTAAAGACAGAAAAACTACATTTTAATGGCAAAGTATTGTTTTGAATTAATATGTCAAAATGGCTTCAAGTTAAATATTAATTAGCATGTACATGTGATATGTAAAATATCAATAGACAATCTTCTTTTTTGTAATTCCCTAGAATTTTTATACTTCAGGATTTCTGCTAATTTTGTCCAAAACATTTTCAAGATGTTACATGGTGCTATATGAAAAATATATACAGTATATATAAAATGCTGTAGAAAATGTTGGTGTATTGAGCAAACTGTATCTTTGTGTGCTGTGAAACACTTTCGGGTACATATTTGTTCTAGTATTTCTCTATTCTGATTTAGAATGTAGTCACAATGAAATATCTGACTTAAATCACAGCCACAGAATAAATCTTCCACCAGCAGTCCTATTCTTGTCCATAAGCACAGTTTCTTTTTTCAGACGTGATTTAATGGTTTTATAATGCACAGCTTGTTGGTATATTTAATACTGTGTTAACTAATGAGAAAGAGATAATATTGCCAACGCTTTCAGAAAGAAGATATCTCTTCAACAAGCCACTCATTTATCAACTGTCTCTGTTTTTTTAAATACAAAGCTTACATTGGGATTCAAAATATCCTCAGTAATCTCCCCTAAAGCCCGAAAATACATCAGCAGGAGTCAGTACATGAGATTTATACAAAATTCCACAGCAAACGTACAAATAAGCAAGAAAGAGTATGAATATTGTTTTAAAAGTTTTTTTTAATAAACTACTTAATATTACTTTTTGTAGTTTTTAGATACTAGTGTATGAAGTGAATGGATACATTTTTAGGTATTATTGTCACAGTATCCTTTCTTTGTGGTGTTTGAATTTCCTTTGGAAATCCTAGCGAAATCAATTTATTTTTACATGCATTTATTTGTGCTTAGATTCCTTGTCTTGAGTGGCGATACAATCCCAGTACATCCAATGTCCTCTCCAAGGAAAGAAAGTTAATTTCTACAATACATTATTTGCTGAAATGACATAGGCTGGGGTCAAGGATATGTGATTTCCATACAATGACAGAAAGTGACTTAACAAAAGTGGAATACTAGTGACCTCAATACAATCAAGGTTAGTTATCACTCAGACGAAGCACTGAAATGACAGTGGCAGCTGTTCAGTGAAATTCAGTAGGAACTGGAGCAGGTCTGGTCAGCACATTTAGTATTTCAGCTCTTCATTACACCTTTCATTTAGTGAACCAGAGCAACACCCTGCTCTGTGCTGAAAGAGAGATTCTAAAACTTTTCCATGCTGTACCTTACCATCGTTTCTTATTTGGATAGTTGTTTGGGGGGGTTGTTTGCTGTTTGATTTAAAAAAAAAAACTGGAAAAGAAGAGGAGCATCCAGGAAACCTTTCATGCACACAGAAGAAAGGAGCCTTCCCCCTTTTAAATTCCTGCACAGAAGCTTATGCAAAAAATGTCCCTTTGACATTTTGATCAAGCAGGCGCTGTTGTTTTGAAGATATGGGAGCTAAGCAATCCAAAAACTTCGCCAAGGAGGAGTTGAAGAAGCAAGTTAAAAAAACAGGGAACGCTCCGTCTAAAGAGGAAGAGTTATCATCCGCCGAAAGAATAAGGAAGCACATCGTTGTCCGTTTTGGATTTACCGTTCTGAGTCTGGCCATGCGGGGAATGGCTAACGCTCCAGAAGAACTGTGGGAATTGACTGAGCTGGGCAAGCTGAACCTGTCACTGAACTGCCTGAGCACACTGCCCCCTGCTGTGGGAGGCCTTGAAAACCTTGTGGTTTTGAATCTGTGGGGAAACCAGCTGACCAGCCTGCCTCCGGAGATTGGCCAGCTGAAGAACCTCCGTGTCTTATTTGCCTACAAGAACCTTCTGACAGAGGTCCCCGAGGAGCTGAGTGCCTGCAGCAGACTGGAAGTTCTCAGCCTGGCCCACAACCACCTCACCTGCCTCCCAGACAGCTTCAGCAGCTTGGTCAGCCTGAAGAAGCTCAATCTGAGTTACAACTGCATTGACCACATCCCAGCCTGCGTTTACAGGTTGAAGAACTTGGTCTTCCTGCACCTGGCCTGCAACAGACTGGAAAACATAGCAGATCAGATTGAGCACCTGGTGAATTTAAAGATCTTCATCGTTGAGGGCAATCATATCCACTCCTTGCCGAAGACTCTCTGTTTTCTAACATCCCTGGAGTTGCTTAATGTGGACTTCAATGACATTCACAATGTTCCTGTGCAATTCTACCTTCTGAGGAAGCTAAAGAGACTTGCGTGCCATCCACTGGACCAAGGGCTCCACATTGTCCACAACCCTCTGCTGAAACCCCTCGCAGAGGTTTTGGATGGGGGGCTCAATGCCCTTTTTAATTATCTCAGATCAACATGAAACACAAAAAAGGTAGTTTTCCAACTTCAAGCTTTCCTTGTTTGATTTATTGTTATTCAGTTTGACTTCATGATGCTGAGGAATTTGTTCACAATATATCTCAGCATTGAAGTAGCATTATCGTTCTCAATTTTTCTTCTTTTCTAAAAACCTGACTGCTTGTTTCTTTTAAAAAAAAACATGAAAAAGATCACACGGGAAACATCAGAGGCCCGGGGCTTTTCAGTGCCGGAAGTAAATTAAACAGAATTCTGGGTCTATACAATATTAATTAATAGATGGGTTGAAAGTTAATATGAAGGACTTAATGGATTGTGGTCTGTTTTTAAAATTGTCTCCTAAAAGGTTTGGTTTGCTGAGTCCATCACAAAAAGAGCAAAGCATCTTCCAAGCAGAACCCATTTTCATTCTTACCTGCATTGAACATAAATTTGCTAGTTTTCATGCACTGGGCTAGATATGATGAAAACAAGGTTTAAATGACTAAATGAATTATTTTAGGAATGTTTCTGACAAAACATTCTTCTGCAGCTGTTTAGAAATGAAAGTAATCACAGTGTAGTGAATACATTGATGCTGAATTTGTTCAGAAACCCTGAATTAAGACAGAGGGAAAACATCTTAACAAGGTCTTTAAATTAATAAAACTAATCATATGAAATAGTAGATTAGTTGTAATATATTTAAAACTTTTATTAGCCATTTTTGTGATACAGTACAGAGATTTAGATGAAATCTTGGTTCGGATTTATACGGGTGAACATAAATTCAATGCATTTTCTTGTGACATATACATGTAAAGGGGTCCCCTCATATGAAGCTAAAAATCAGAGGGAGTTTGTTTTGAAAATAAAAGAGGGTGGGTTTTAATTGACAGACTTCTGATAGTCAAATCTCATCTCTGGCTGGCAGCAGCTTTGAATTACAGATCTCTTAGGAAACTCTAGATGCTATCAGTCCAATGAAGACTCTGGAAGACTCTTGACATATCTATATCTGGATTCAAAAGAAGGGGCTATTGTTCGTAGGTGCACTAGCTGTACAGTATGTGAAAAAATTGAGTTTTTCTTAACTCCTGACTGTTTCCTGGTTATGGGGCATGCTGTGTATTTTGTGCAAAAGGTATTTCAAAGATTCCGTCTGTGCCCAATTTTAACTTCCGGCACCACATGCTGACTCAGTATAGCTGGCCGACCCTACTTAGGCCCCATAGTGGAGAAAGTCAGGAGTGGAGAGCAAGTTCAATTACAGCCTCTGTCTGTCAGAGGCCGGGTTAACAGGATCATGACAGAAAGAGCTGCTGGAAACTACATGGGGAGACATTAAATCCGGCACAAAGAGTGCAATACATTTTTATTAAATGTTCCAATCCATCATATCAACAAATGGTGTTATGAACACCCCCAGGCATTTTTTATGTAGTTACCAAAACTAAACATTTTAAAGCGATCCATTTAAGCAATGTCTCTCTCTAGAGTTTTTTAGTGTCAATCAAGGAAACAAAACTTAATTTATATAATTTTATATTTTATAATTAATGGATTATATCCTCTTAAATTGTATTAAAGTTTATTATAGAGAAATTACATATCACCCACCTAAATATGATTCGGTACATCAGCTTTTCTAAAATGTACGGTACTACTAGTAAGCAAGAACAAGAAAGATAGTGTCTAATTAGCCAGGCTGATAAACAGAAGAGGGTCAGATGGGCAAGCAGTCATGAAGCAGGATTCAGAGTAGCTGCTTTCAAGAGCAAAGACTCTGGAATCCTTTGAGAAGTGGTTGGATATGTTTCTGGCACTGATCAGCCAAAAGAAGCAAAATTATCAGAATGGACTGGATGACCATCTTTTCGTTTTGTATCATCAGTTTTTTCCTGTTTGTTTTCTGCATGTTCTTGAACAATGGACAGCACAATTAATGATTTAAGTCTGTCTCTTCAACAAAATAAAGTGGCTAGTACATCATCATTATTAATACTTCAGTCCAGAGATACAGTCCTTACATCTGAACCCATTCTTATGTCTGTGTATTGTACTGAAAGAAATTATTCAAAACAGTGTATAAGCAAACCACTTGATTTGAACCCATTACCTTTCTTTTCAGAGCCCAGAACACTAATCAGTGCTCTCTACTGCAGAATAAGTGAACAAGACCTTCAATGAATAAGAAGGTTTCTCCAAGCTTTTCTCTATGTGTGTCATACAGTACTAAGGTGGTTTTAGTGAAAATAAAACTAGGATTGGCAATGTACTGTTTCTTTATTATGCCTCCATTTTCACATGATCAACTTTGTTTAAAAAAAGTATGCCTCACATTTCATATCAAATGAACATGTACATAGGTTCTGGAGTTAATTTACATTTGAAAAATATAAATACCTTTAATAGTTATAGTTTTAAATGCAGATTTTTATTAAGTAGGCTTAATTCACACATTAATGTTTCAGTGAGTTCAATAACCTCCTTGAATATAGTATTGTAATGTCAACAAATGCTTTCACTTGTTCAGTCTAATATGTGGGGTTTACTGTGTTACTAGTTATACAAATATGCACCAGATTATTAACTTATCCTACCAGCAGTAAAGAACATTTGTCCTAAAAATCTACAAAACTTACAAAAGGTTTTTTTTTTTGCATGGTTGTTTATTGTGAAACACATTTTAATTTGAGCATTCTCACTCATAAAAGGATTACATATTCAAATGCTTTTTAATAAAGGTAATGGATTTTTGCTTTTGAAAACATTCGCTAGCAATTAAACATCTCCAGTTTATGAGACATAAAGTTTCACGTTATGAAGGCATTCATATACGGCAAATGTGTTTCCAAATAAATCAATGTTTGTGAGCAAAACGTTTTTGGACCATCTGGTCCAATGTATTGGGCGCAGTGCCACAACAACACTCAGTGGCACTGAGCAAGATTCAGTTTTATGAAGTCTTCATTTCTTCATAAAAATGCATTTCCATTAATCTCTAACTTGAATCCCAGGTTGGTCTGTTCACACACTACACTGGGGAAAGGGGTGGTATTTATATACTTACTGTCATGAACCAACATTTTTCCTAAGTATGCATGTGAAGTATTGCACATAGACGTAATTCCAATAAAAACAGGTTCTTGTGTATTGGCAGCTTTATCTTCTTTCTTAAGAGTTGAAACTTTAAATGTAAATCCATTCTAAGACCGTGAGGATGTGACCGGCAGGGCAGGGTGGCGCAGTGATCAGCACTGCTGGGGCCTGGGCTCAGTTCCAGAGTGGAGCAGCTATCTGTGTGGAGCTTGCATGTTCTCTCCTCCCACAGGGCCAGGAACATACGGGTAGGTTCATTGGTTTCTGAGGAAACTGGCCCTGGTGTGAGTGTGTGTGCGTCCAGGGCGTATCCTGCCTAGTGCCCACGCTGGGTATTTTATTAATTGAGAGAAACTGAAATTTCAGCTGCTTTATGAAAGAGCCCGTAGACTGAGCCTTAACCACCTAGCTGGGAAGTCTAATCCAGACCATACCACAGCCTCTGAGATATGCGATAGTCAAATTCATAATTACACCTTCAGTGTAATTACACCACTTAAATACCCATTGAAGTAGTCATGTTCCACATTGGAGGCCCGCATGAGAAGTCAAAGAGTGACCACACATCTGTAGTTTTACATTGCATTTATGGGAGAAGTACCGTATACACTATCGATAATGAGAAACCCAGACGCGTAGTAAGATTTATCTACCGTATTGCACAATAACGTCTTCATATACGAATTTCTATTGATAATTTGGAAAATAAATTGCACAGCTGTCTGTTTACATGGACAGTTACAAGGTATAAACAGCGGTGAAAATATGTGGACCATTTTCTTCCATTCCTAATAAAAAAGGATCCAATATACCAGTCTACCTGGGACTCCTGCAGTGCGCTCTAATTCTACAGCCAAAGATTGGTGCTCTCATCAACATGATAGATAGACATGTCACCGCCTTGCAGAGACTGAAGGACAAAGCCACAAATTCTTTGCAAATTGTTGTATTTTCTGGTTATCCTCTGCTAGGCCATTTCATATTTTTTAAAAACATTTTTGGGAAAATATTTTTCTATTTAAAGGATTACAGTTTGTTACCAGTAAAGCAGTGAAAGATAAGATGGAAGATAATACAAAAGAGAATTTTAAACAGGGAGGCATATTTCTCAGGAGACTGGAAAAGCTATGTGTGCCAAGAGATTCGGGTTGGACTGGCACAGACTCTTGTTGCGCTGTTCAGCTGATCTTCCCCTGTTCAGAGATTGTTTTGGACGATGGTGAAAGACTGAAATTGTTTGGCAAGGTATTTGCAGTAGAAAGCTGCATGCATATTTCTTTTAATGTACAAGTATTTATCTGATGAACAGCCAGCTCCTGGCTTTGAATTGCCTTTTGAAGCACTGACTGTGTGACATATAAACTTGTTTCATCGTTCATTTGAGAGGAATGTGACAACTGGAACCACACAGAATGTACCAAATAGCAAGGCAGTATTACTTTACTTTGGTAATTGTAGACACACCTGTAAAGAGCAATACCTGTAGAAAAAGCCTCAGTGTATTATATTTGTGAAAAACTTTACATTGTGTGAGTAATGTAATGTCAATTCAATTAATAATTTGTTTTGTGGATTTTTACTTTTAATTGATATTTGTGAAGGTAAGTATTCATCACAGGCTAACATAATATGTAATTGGCATACAAATTTTATTTTATCATATAACAATATATGGCTCACAAAAAGGTGGAACATATACAATTTCAAAATGATATGGAATGGACTGGAAGGTAAGGATGGAATATAAATAGAAATGCTTTACTGTAGGTGTTAAAAGACAATCAATATATCAGTCATAGAAACATGATAGAAATTATTTTAGCACAATGCTTTTACAACAACATGACATTCCAAAAATGTGTTATTAAATGGCCACTTAATTCACTTAATTTATGTGTAAATGAGTATTATAAGGTTATGTTATTATTAATGTTTTGAACTAGAAATCTGAGCACATCATTGGCTATTCTGTATGGTGGTTTTAATTCGTCCTTTGGGCTATTCAATGTAACGAACACCCCAACAGCTGAGCATTATATCTTTATTATTATATCTTATTGCTTTGCTTTATGCCTTCCATGGTCTTTAATCAGCGTACATACTACAGATATCTGGTAATCCAGGTCTGATTTCCACTCATGGAGTTAAGTAATGATTTAAGAATAGTGTAAGACAATAAGAATATATGAAAAATTACAAAAAATAGAATTTTTCTTAAATTCTATATTTTGCCAAACTGAACATTTTGTTAACTTTTTTTCATATTACTTACCCATATTTCACAAAACAGGACAACGGTGAGTCAATGTCAATAGCTATGTGCCCTTTCACACTTCACAGTAGGCTGTTTCCTGTATCTTGCTGCCTTTCATATTTATAATGTATGTTCTTCCTGCTATCTGTACATATTTGCACTTCCCTCAAACATAGTGCAGCTGTTTGCTCAATTTAGGTCCAATTAACAATACTCTTTGCTTTGGAGCATTTATTTTGAGAGCCAGCTCATAGGATTTTACACTAAGCGTAACCGATGCAGGAAGGGAACAGGTCTGCTACATACAGTACCGTATGTTCAGTACTGCTGAACTTTGGCAGGGCATTTGACTCATTGAGGGCTCAATTTGCTTCTTTCATTTATTGTGCTAATGTTTTGGGTTTTGAATAAAAAGGCTGATGTTTTAATCCTTTACAATCCATACAATTTTCACCTGTTTTTCTCCAGTTGATTTTGATGTACTGGCACATCAGTTTGTAAGGCCTAAACATAGTGGCACAAATACTGTACTCAAAGAACATTAGAACAGTGACAAACAACAGGAGGCCAGCTGGTCCATCTAGACTCTTTCACAGTCAGCAGCTAATTGATCAAAGGATCGCATCCAGCTGTTTCCTGAAAGAAGCCAGGGTATCCAATTCAGCAACGTGGCTGGGTAGTTTTCCCATACTCCCACAACACTTTGGGTAAAACAAGCACTTACTGCTCTCAGATGTAGCTGCACTTCCACATAGCTTCCACATGTGTCCTCTGGTTTGTTCTGAAGCAGTCCGGTGGACTGACTTTATCAATACCCTGGACGAATTTGAATATTTTATCAAGTGCTTTTGCAATTGTTTCAGTACAACACAAAACTGGTACCAGAATGAATATGTTTATATACTAAATTTATCTGCCAGGTTTAATTGCTTCCCTACATTGACTAGAAGAGGTAAATGACATGTTCTGTCTTTTATCTCAAATATCATTAGTGCTTTCCCGGTGTAGAGATTCAGAGAGTCACAGCACAGCTCAGGGAAGGTTTGACAGGCTACATTTCCACCGGATACAAGGTGCATCCCCCACAGTATAGCCATGGTCTCCCTGTTTTATTACCATGAATGTGTTTTTATGAGTAACCATTGCTTATTGGAACACTAGTGTAACGGGAGCTGGTTCTGACTTCCGAATGTGTGGTTTAGGACCCTATGCAGACAGTATAATCCGGAAGTGACTGGAGTAGGACATCAGGGGAAGCAGGAACAGGACAGGATGACAGACAGGGGGGCGCGGTGGCTGTGATCAGGCACAGGCAAACAAGTCCAACACAGTCCAAAAAGGGAAACCAGGGCGCAGTCCATAATCCAAAACCGGGAGGTCCATCCAAGACAAGGACGATTAAAATTCCCAGGAATAACACGATCAGGAACACAGAGGTTAAAAGGATAATGAGGCCAGGCGCTCGAGCCCCAGACCCAGATGGTCAGGATGCCGTGGTGAAACCTATGTAGTTGGGTTACTCCTGCACCTGCTGGTAGGTGGGCTTCCGGGCTTCTGTCTTCCAGATGCTGAGCCGAGAGCTACGGAAACGCCGCACTTAGTAATCGGCAAACGGGGGGCAGGTGCACGTAATAACGAAACTAAAATACAAAAGAGTCGGAGCGCCCTCTAGAGGAGGGATGGTGAAAGTGACAAATAGAAAATATGTCCGCACATGGCACAGTGGCTATTCCTGATAACGTTATCCCTGCCTTTCAGTTATTTCACGTACAGCAGGTGTCTGTTTAACATGCACTCAAGCCAGGTCAGGAATGAGCCCAGGCCAGGGTCAGATTTCTACACTCAGTACTTGAAGTTTATCTCACTTTTTGCACGTTTTTATTTTTTAGTGTTTTCCAAAGCACATAATTCAATATCATCTGTAACTTTGACTATTTTACTAATTATACCAGAATCCAGATCATTTACAGTATATAAATTAGGAAGAGCAGTTGTCCTAGTACAGATGCATGTGGTACTCCATTAATTAGATCACCCCAATTCACCAGTGCACACTGTAGGAGTTAATTAGTTTTCTCATTTCTGGTGTCTGGGATTTAAGCTTTGCTTTTCTTTTTTTGTGTGCTACAGAGTTTTTTTAACCCAAACTAGACCACAATTAAGAACTGAAGGAGAATAGGAAATTATACAGTTATGTGTCTGATTCCTGTCATGAAACATTTTCAGCCTTAGAGCAGTGAAAGCTAGTACACACAGTTAGTTATAAAGAGTATGATCCATGCCAATGAAAAATCTTCTAAGATGAATATTATGCAATATACGATAAGCTACACACTTCTTAAAATGCTCCAAAAATATTTGTTTTATTTGTGCAACAGCTCCTCGCCTCATGAGGCCCATCTCACACTTCATAGTTACCTCAACAGTCACAGCTGTCGAACAAAATCCACATGGTCAGGCTCAATAATCACCATTCAGTGGTGACAGAGTGTTGTAGATTCACCAGTTCAGTTAATATGATGCTCACGGCTATCAGGTACCATGTAATGACAGCAAAAGGCTTATCAGTGCCTGTTGGAAACTGCTGTCATCCCTACAGTTCAACAGCTTGGTTGATGCACTGGATAACAGTTATGCAGGATAGCACATCCCCACACATTACACACCCCATAAAAACACTGGTGCAACCAGCATGTGGTTATCAAATGATGAGCTGTCATGTCACTCAAGGAAAGCCTTCACAGTTACCTCATCTGATACCGTGTGATTTCCAGCTGTGGGACAAATTCAAGTAGTGTCTGTATTGGGCAATACCTGCTACTGTGGTCCATCCCAAAGATGTGCCGATCTTACCCGGTTTTGCTCTCTTGAACACCGAAAGCCTTCACCCAGCTCCATGCTACACCCTGACTCCTGCAAGCCATCATAGTCACACATGCTGACACAGTTCAGAACGCAGAGGTGTGTTTTGCTGTTGTTAAGGAAAAGTGTGTGTCAAGGACCCTGGGTCTGTGCAACAGATTTTATCTCTCCACTGTGCTCAGCCTACACGTATTGATGTCTTCTATTTTCAGGAATATGGTGACATACAGTATTTCTCTCTTTTCTTTTCCTTTCAAGTTTTGTTTCAGTGTTTTTATTTCTTCAATTTTTTAAGTTTTGCCATCCATAAAGCTCAAAACATGTCTGAATTAACCAGACTAGTCCTTTAGCATACGATCATAGCTATGAAATAACTGTGAAAGACTGTTCAGTTTAGAAAAGTGCTAACTTAAATAATGAGGTGAAGATAAAATTCCTAACTATGAAATATGTTTTTTGATAAATTACAGTTTAAAAGATTAATATTAATCCAAACTTGAGAATAAACAATGATAAAGATAATTACCAACTATAAATTAGCTGTAACATTTCGATGTGTCTAATAATCAGTTTCCCAGAACTGTACAATTGTAGTTCTACAGAGATAAAGCAAGGCGGGTTTTTTTCTTTTTCTATCTGTAGACCTTGTCCAAGGTTAAATACTTGGTCAGCAATTAATCTGCCCCTCAGATTGCTTCCCAATTTTCAACCTTTTCAGTTATACTTCCCCTTTAGCTACCCTGTCCCTTCACCCAGAAAACTGCTTCCTGAGCAGCTTTTCCAATATTGTTTCCAAGAGAAACTCTTATCTCCCAGTTCTCTGTGCTCATGTCTGCAGCAGAGAGTGGCTCCTGGACTGCTCTGGGGCAGTTTCATTTCCCAGCACCTGATTAAAGAGCTTTATCATAGTCAGAGCCTCTTGTCTCTTCCTATTTCAGAAACCTGTTACCATCGCTATAACCTAGTCATTTTTTTCTGCTTCGAGCATAATATGTTTTATATATGCTTCCTGCTATATAACTATGAGATTTAAAAACTTTCAGGTGGTAATCATCAGCACCTTCCATATCAGGGATCTCGTGCAGTGAGTCCTGAAAGGGTGATTTTCCCTGCTTTACGGCTAGACCATATACTTTATCAGGTTTTGGCATGGTAAATGCACAGTGTGTGTTCAAGTCCAATTTGACTCGCGAACATAAAACATCTTGTGAGATCATGAAGATTTGGCATTGTGAGTATCCGACTATCCATGTGTCATGAAAAGGAGTAAAAAGATCAATTTAAGGGAACAGGATGCAGGTCAAGAGAGCTTAACGACGAAGTCAACAGACCTCATCTGGAATATGAGATTCAAGTCTGGTCAGTGCTTCAAACTGAGAATATAACTTTCTTTGAACAGATCCAGAGAAAAGTGGCTAGACATCTTTGTGGGATGATGTGCATGACTTCTTATAATATCTTGAAAGTGTCTTGCTGTTCTGAGGCCTTCAATTTGAGATTTTACACAAATGCAGGCTGTTCTATCAGTTCTTTCCAACTGTGTTTATGTTGCAAAACAATTACAAAACTTAGAACTGATGCAAGAATGCACTTTAGTGTACACAAAACGTTGTTTTGTATTTGATTTTGATTTAGTGTATATCAGTCATATTGTATAATCTAATGCAAAGGGATCCTTTTCAGTCCAGTTAAATGTTGACAGATCACTCAGATATAACCATACAATCATTTTGAATGCATACTGTTTTTCTTGCACTATTATTTTCTTATTAAAACCACAAAAACAGCACGGTGACATTTAAGAGATCTTTATTTTAGATTAAGACTAAATGAGAACCTATGTATCAACATTTTGATATCATTGCTGGGAGAGACACATGCAATATATATTTTTTGCCTTCCACTTTATTATAACTTACAGTATATAGCACCAAAGAACTTTATATCTGAACAAATAACTTTCTCAGGAATAACTTTCTCAGGTTTTTGTCCACTACGCTGAACTTTTTTTCTACAGTGAATTTGTTAAACATCTTTAAGGCAGTTATAAAAATGTTAAATGTTATCTGATGACGACCACCTATATCTCTCATATACGCATGTATGAATATATGTACATGAACACGCATGCGTGGAGTTCAAAAAGAATAATTGATGATTTAATTTAATTGTATAAATGTTAACAACAGATTCTTCAACCCTGAGTCAAAACCTTTCTAAAAATCAGCTGACTATTATGTTTCACCCAGTGTCAATGAGGAAAAGAAGCATTTTATCAAAACATGTCAAGACACAGCCAAAGCCAAATAGGCAAAGGACAGGGGGAGGTGACTTGATTTATCATCAGAAATGACCACACAATAAAACTAAAGTGAGAACACTGGAGAATCTCTGCTACAGAACAGAACAACTCATACAATTCCTCTTGTCCACCAGGCCATCAGCGTGATCATCAGTCAGTGGTCATGTGCACAATGAAGTGGCAGTGTGCAATTACAGGGTCTCAGGTGATAGTGGAAGGAGTAAACTCACGGGTTATGGTGTAGCTGTGTGGATTTCTGTAGGAAGGATCTATGATGACTATGTACAATATGGGCTGATGTCTTTTATAAAATGTTATTTTTATTTGTAATCTCATGTTTATTCATACTGTTTATATGTTTTCGTAAGTCTCTGTGTGTGTAAAGCTCTGAAAAATCAGACAACAAAGTACTATCGTATCATATAAACGTGTAATAATATCCTTTGACAACAAAGAACGTTGTCCACAGCTCCTCCAGAGCTGGTGTGATGCTTTACCAGACCTCTCTGTTCATTGCCATGATTCCATTATGTATCACAACACCAATTTTTTACTCTGCAAGGTAAAACCTTACAAAAAAAGAGGAAAGACAACTTTGATTCTTCTATTCAATTGCCATTACTGGGTTTCCCCTTTTCACTGCTGTCCCTGAGAATCACAAATTCTCTTTTCCAGTAAAGTCTGCTGCACGCAATATATCCTTCAGTACAACAGTTATCACTGTTAAAATATGAATGCAGAAAAACTGTACTAATGTGTTTTAATCAATGTAAACATTTAAAAAAATCAATTTGATTATGACCTCAAAGCACTGTGCTACATTAAATAAGGACAGTGTAAAAGTACAATGGAAGAGTAATACTTTTATATAAAGCAAGTGTTTCTCAATTACAAGCACAAAAACTATTTTCAGAACCTAAAACGAACTATTCGAAGAACTTAAAGTTCCTTAACAGGAATTACAAAATACTACTATTTATTTGACAGCAACAATCGACTTTAATGTTTATGGCATTTCAGAAGATACATTGAACATAAAGGTTTTGTAGCCCTCCTTTAAAGGTTACTAGATGTGTCTTGGTGGAGACAGTGTACTTATTGTACAAATTTTCTAATTCATTTATACCAAGACATAAAGGGAATTTTAAAATTACATTTTATTTTTAGGTAGATGGTAATAAACAAGTGCATATCCATAAAGAGAAAAACAGAACAATGATCTGAATAATGTCAAAACAGTAAATTAAAGAGCAAATGTAAAATAAGTACAATAAAAAGCCACAGAACAATCAAATGCAAAATCCACAAGAGTAAACAGCAAGCATCAAATAATGTCACACGAACAGCAGATGAGTGTAATTAGCATCAAGAGAGAATAAAAAAAGTGTTCATGTATAGAATAAAACACAAGGCAAATATATTTGATCATGAAACATTTTAATCTTGAAACCGGCCTGCAATGCAGTAGGGAAATGATCATGGTTATGGAATGTACATACTCCTTCCCTGCTCATCGAAGTCCTCAAAGTAGGTGCTCCGCACAGGTATTGAAAAAAGCTTCTGTGTCACAGGTTTTCGAATGCGTGGTTCGCTTTACAGCAGTCCACAGGGACTTTGGCACAAACAAGTAGAACATTGTTTTTAAAAAGATCCTTCTGGAAGCCGCTACTGCCAAGTCAAGACCAAGCTAAGTTCCTATCACGTGTGTGTTGCACTAACATGAAGGAAATGGGAAAAAACTCAGTCCAACGGAAAGAAGCAATTATAGTTTTCTTTTTCCATTTTTCTTGCGCTATGTAAAGATTTTGAGGTGACTCCGCACTCCACGTTCATTTACCGCTGAGTCTGGAACAAACACAGGTGATGTTCCAAAGAGGGATACCCCTTCGCAAACAAAAAACAGCATTTCTGAAATCGAAGATTAAGTTGCTTAAATTTTCGATGCCGTGTACTGAAATAAGACCCACAAATGTATCAGATCTTCTTTTTCAGGATGTAAAAATTCAGTTTAATTCAGATTAACCACATCTGCTTGTAGACCAGTCTTCAGATCCAAGCAAGGTTCGGCCAGAGGCCTTTTTAGTAGCAGCTGTTTGATGTCATGTTTGGCCAGCAGGTGGCATCCTTTCCCCTGTGCTGGAAAAGTGGAACCCAAGCCCTAATTAATTATACTGTTTCCTATAGAATATTAAAATTAAGTCCAATCTGCATTGAGGTCATGCAATATTGCCTGACATTTTATCCAAGATTTGAGATGTTAAACATGGTTCTGCATACCTTGGATCAAATCCTTTCTTGTACTGTTTGTGATTCCTGTGTTCCAGCTGGCAAATGGAGGTGTGTAGGCATATTTAGCCAATTCTAAAACAGATGAATATAATTTAACATGTTCTGTGAATCTCTGCCTCTGTTGTCAATTAAAGTTTAATCTTGACTGCTGTAATAAAAACATCAGAGTTTGAAATTTCCTGAGCAAGTAAAACCAGTACCGCATACTTCATGTAGTTTTCTGAAAATAATTCATGTAAATACAATAGTTTTCATCAAGCTTTCTGCAGAGCAGTGCAATCAGAGACACATTTTGTTTTCATCTGGTCATGATTATGTGACCTTTCGCAGGGATTCCAGTAGTCTTTCTGGAGCCAGGCACTGGACGCCAAAATGATCCTCAAACTGGCATCACATCTTCTACCAGCTCTCAATGACCGACTAATGTCTTCTCAGACCTCTCACTCATGATCAAAATTATCATTGCACACCTCTCCTGGGATTTGTCTCCTAGATCTGCACTCCTATGGACATGTCTCTCGCCTGCTGTGTCCATTCTCACAACTCTTTCAGATGCTCCCCTTACATCATTCCTGCTCCCTGCCTCCTGAAGAGGCTCCGGGCTCGAAAACAACTTTCAACAGTCTTTCAAAAAACTAACTTTTAAATCGTTAAATGCTGCAGGAATAAAAACACCAGGTCTAACCAGACGTCGTGTGTAGTTTCTCTTTAATACTAGTGCAATTGGGAATTACAGGTAAAAATATTTTTGTCACAAATCTGCATGTTATAAAGACGTGCAAGGAGTTCACAATCTCGGCTGGGTGGAGTTTTAAAGTCTCCCTTCTGGAAAGCAAGTAGATGTGCCTCACATGCAGAATTTGCAGGTGGTAACTTCATGTGTGCAACCTGGTCAAAAAGCTGGTGTGAAAAAGCTCCAAGGAATGGGGTAGGAACAGGTTGTTTTCCAGAGGATTTTCATCAGATTTCATCACTGGATCCATCAGCATGGGGGAATGAAAAAATAAATAGTGTTTTGGCAAGTGTACATGAAAACTAGTCTTTAATGACCAGCAATTCCCTCTGTGCAGGATACTGTTGGTTAGCTGCGTGTGATGTTTTTGGCAGCCGGTCTCTGCTTACTGTCTTACCACACATCCATGTGGGAGGTGCAATTATAAACCAATTACAATATGTAATTCTCTTGTATTTTTGCATTTTTGATTAACTTTTTTATTGTTGTATTGAGGAATAATATTATCTAGAAAGATTATTTTCCCTTTTTATTGAAGTACTTGTACTTTATTTGAGAATATGTATAAACGTGTCTCTAAGGGAACTGTTAGAGATGGCTTGATATTTCACTTTCAGAAGCATCTTGTAAAAATCCTCATGAATTTGAAGGAATTGGGGCTCTTAAAATGCCTCCCTTATAACAATACCATTAATACCAGTAAACTGTGACACACACAGTGATTGGTTGTTATTTAAAATATAATCTATAATATACACAATATTCTTCACTTCAGAACTTTTTTCAGTTAGAAATACATGTGATCTTTTTTATACCCTTTCCTTTGTTTCTTGTACTGTACAGTATGTTTACCTGCTGTTTTCCTAAAGAAGTGTCATCATCACATCTCTGCTGAGTGCCTTTCAACCCAGCATTAAAATTCCGCCATAGACCTGATAGAGCTCTCCAGAATCTGTTTTTTTAGAGGCTGTTATAAATTTTCTGTCTTTTATTCTGCATAATTGTTTGTTTATGCCAATAATATGACTGACAGTAACAGAAACAAAGATAGCTTAACTCCCAGACCTGGCAACACATTTTGTAAGGGAAAACATCCTGTTTTGAAGGTAAGTGTGAAGAACAAGGTCATCAACACTATCCATAATACACCTCAACAAGGAGCGCAGTGTGCAGATCGATAGAGGAGTATTCTGTTCTGTTGTAGAACATGCCTGAACAGATTTGTGCAGGCCTGTGCAATTGATTTAATGGAAAGTGCTATGCTGTTGTGATTTTGTATTACATGGCTTCATTATTTGGCACTTTCTCGAAACACAGCTGAGCCAAAGAGCAAAGAAACTTGCACTGTATGGTTAGCTAATAAAGACTTTCACGTTTTTAAGATATTCTGAAGACTTTTACCACATTCCGAGCACACTAGCGCAGGCTGACATGTGGAGTTCCAGTATAGTGATATCATCATCATCTGGCTTTGTCCGTCCAGTATTGGACTAAAAAGCCTGCTTAAGAGAGATTTTACACAGCTATTTTCAACTATCCTTGTCCAACATCTTCCCGGAGATTTCATAATTTCATCTCGCCATCTTGAATAAATTTGCATGAATTTCTTGGTCACCTCAGAATTTATGTGAAATGATCCCTGCAGTCCTTATGTTGTTTCCCACATTAATTTCTTAGCTTTCACAATGTCTCTCACCCAGCCAATTTGTTTGTCTTCTTGTCTGTTATTGAAGATGATGGTTTTCATGCTTATTTATATGATTTTTTTTATCTAGGGTTTATGCATTCTATATATTTCCATAAGTTGTTATGGGAGGCATTAGTTTCTTGAAGACCTTTCATTAAGCGACATACAGAAAACAGCTTCCAATTTAGATTTATGCTTACTGTCCCTTAAGTACTCCAGCCTGATCTGACATTTCTCTTTATTTTATTCACACATTAATTCACATAATGGAGTTTATAACGAAAGTTTGGGAGTGGTGACAACAACCAAGTTCAATCAGACTCGGCCGTCATGTAATCAGCAATCACTCCTGACGTCACTTCCTCTCCTACGTGATCCACTTCTGTCCCTCTTGTACGTCTTTTTGCATCCCTCCTCCACCCCATCTCCCCCTCTGCAGCTGCCCCTGGGTCACCCCTCACCCCACAGGGGGTCCCAGCCTCCTCGTCCCCTGGCCGGGAGATCAGTCCTCAGCCAAGGGGGTCCAGGCAAATTTTGATTAAACACACCGCAAACTCTATAATCCTTTCAGTACACTTAATTTCTGAGGGACAGTCAACCTTAATACCTGGATTCTATGCTATTGCAAGTTGGAGTCATTAGCTCCAGCTAGTCCCTAATTATTTAACTGTTGTGCAGCTCATTGGGTTAATTAAGTAATTAAGAATCAATTCAAAATCCCGTCAAGGCATGAAACCTAAGTGCCAGGGCTGATTATCTCTGTCCTAGACTCAAACACTTCAAACAGCTTGTGAGGAACATACGCATTAAACATCACTTTCATTTTCTTTATATTCATTGAAATACTGACACTGACGCTTGCTTCGTGCGGTTTTGGAATGGTCTACTGCAATCCTCCCAGGCCTGGTGAACATATATTGTTGATGGTAAAAGGTGATTGTGTCTGGCTGTAACATCCTGCTGGTCTAGACATTGCTGGTAGTGAATACCCCGGATGACAAGTAGCCTTGCACTCGTTTCGTCCAGCCGTCCATTCATCCAACAGATATAACCTGTACGTCCTGGTTATATGGTCCTGACTCTTTGTGGTCATTAAAAATCTCAAGGTGTTCCTCAAAAAGACTAGGGGTGTAACATCCTGGCCAAATTTCCCATTGGCCTTAACCAATCATGGTCTCCTAATAATCCCCATCTATGAACTGGCTTCATCACTCTATTCTCCTCCCCAATGAGAGCTGGTGTGCTGGTGGTGTACTGGTGCACTATGGCTGCTATCACATCATCCTGGTGGGGCTACACACTAGTGGTGGTGGAGAAGGGGATCCCCATTACCTGTAAAGCGCTTTGAGTGGAGTGTCTAGAACAGTGCAATATAATTGTAAGCAATTATTATTCTCCCAGTGGCAGAAGATATTGTTCTCTTGATAAGCAGGTCGTATCTATTGATTTTCTGTGTTTTTCTCTCTTGATTGTCCTGGCTTTATATTTGTTAGGTGAACGAAATTGACTCATCACATATGCCCAATCACCTCTTTTGCTAAAGAAGGAATTAGTTCAAAGCCAAACATCACAGTCAAAGCTCAAGTGTATCATGATCAGCCATTAATTATCATTAAAATAAAACCAAAAATACCACTCAATCCATATCCAAATTTTAAATGCTTTATTTTTCTCAAAATGTACATGCATATAGAGTGATGAGCTTCTTTCAGTGCTCAATACTGAAAGTTTTCTTGTATTTTAGTAAATTCCATCCTCAAATATTTGGAAGCTGATGAAACATTAATTTTACTAATCCAAGCTTGTTCAATAGAGGCATTTCATTTTTTAAAGCAAACAAAAGTGCTGCCAAATGCCCCACATAAGAAATATCAGGACTGTGCATTCGACATAAACTTTCAACTATTGAAAGCGCATAAAAAGTAAATTATTTTATGGCCAAGAATAAATGAGCTAAAAGCAGAAAGCTGATACCTTTCCAACCTCCCAGATTGAAATACAGTATGAGGAACCTTTATTGCTATTTTTGATATATTTGTCACTGTCAACTTGAGGTTTTACTTCTTGCTTTTCAAAGATTAGCAATGTGAACAGAAATTGGTGTTGAAATCTATTGAGGTTAAAAAAGCAATTTCCCACATGCTGAAATTTTTTATCAATAGCAATGTGTTTGCCCCATTTAAAATCAAACAGGTGACTTTTTTCTTTTCACCTGTTTGTTATTAAGTGCTTTTGATTCCATCGCAACAAAAAGCTTCCCTGGAAGAGTTTGTATTAGAAAAATCAAATGTGTGTGTGTAAATGTGTCTCATTCTTTATTTCAATCGCACTGGTACCGGCCATTTGCTCTCAGATAACTTCTGTGGTTACGAGAGCATTCAGGCGCATATATACAGTACAACAATGGCAGTGCTTTAGCCCAGTGCTAAAGTAATTTAAGTATCACAGCTGTGCACTGATATATGGTCTTATCTTGCATTGATTCTCAATGGAATTCCTCAGGCATGTACTGTACCCGGCCACAGGCAAAGTGTGCTGTTTCATGCACTTAAAATGAAATATCCATATATTGTCTCACTAACAGCAGCTGTGCATTGTGCAAAAAAGGTCTGCGATAGTGCAAATCACATCTGAGTTCCACAGGATGTTAGTTGGCAAGACAACCTACTCAAGGACTACAAAAGCAGCATAAATAAAGTGCCACAGCAGTCAAAACAATCAAGGCAAACGATAATTGTTACGCACCAACTCGGCAGCCCTGTTTTCCTGGTGAGGGGACAGGATGCAGCAGACTGTACTCCTGATCCTGTCACTTTCCTGCTTCCCCCTGGCCCTTACAAAACAAGGAAAGAGGAAAAGCAAACAATCGCTTGTGCTGTTTCAGTCATCCCCTAGAGACTCTCCTGCTATTCTTTTCTGTTTGATTCAGCAAACAACGGAACGTGATTCAATGTGAATTGATGCAGTGCTTAAAAAATTCAGATTCAGTACTTAAAAGATGTTTAAAATTTCAATCCAGACCAGATTTTCTGCTCTTTTCATTTAAGACCAGTCCACTCAGCTAGTAACATGTGCCTTGTTGTATATTGCCAATATTGCCAATCGGCTACTTCTCATAACTACATTAACATTGCAGATTACCATAGTGATTGCAATTGCTCACCATTTCCCAATAAAGAAAACTTGAATGCTGCACACTGTGCTTTTAAAAAGAAGTGTAATGATATGGGAAACACTGTGTTCTGTATTTCCCTGTGGGAAGTATCAGTTTGTACACAGTCTCTCCAGTGCCATATGCGTATCTGTGATCATAATATGCCTGGGTACATCCTTATTACCTCATTAATGAGAAAACAAACTTGGCACTTTTTTCATTTAGTACCAAAATGAAGTAACAAAGACAAGGCTATTAAACCCTAGTGTTTTTGAGGGAGCGTTGCACATCACCTTTCCAAAGTGCTTCAGTTTCCGGATTGATTTTTTAAAAAACACTGATTCATATCCAACTGGGTGTCCTGCACATGTATTGTATAGTTTTGTTGTTTACAATTGTTTGTACTCTGAAAATGTGTCACGAGGCGTTTTTCAGGACCTTTTGCAGACAGCAGAATCCGGAGGGGAGTGAACAAACACGGGAAAAGAAGACTGGGATCGGGGCTGGAAGAAGAACAGGGGGCGTGTCGACGGTCCACTGGTGCTCGGGGGGGCGTGACCAAGTCCAAATGGAGTCCGTAGGGTAATCCAGAGTAGGCAAGAGTCCAGAGCCGGGTAATCCATCCAAGACAGACATGACATAAGTTAAAAGCCGGAGCGGGATCCGGCGAAGGATCGGAAAATAGAAGGGGTAATGAGGCCAGGCACTCCCAGCCCCGGACCCAGATGGTCAGGACGCCGTTGTGAAGCCTACGCCATCAGGCCACTCCTGGACTCGCTGGTAGGCTGGCTTCCAGGCATCCATCTCCAAAAGCCAAGCCCAGTACATACTATATTTATATAAAATAAAACCTTTTAGACAAACAGTTCAAAAACACTTAAACAGAATATTATTATATATTATTGATTTCAATATTAAGATTTTGCTCATTGGGACCAAAATAAGAATGAGGAAACTGTTCATACAGTATATCACCACCTTCAGGTAAAAAATGTAGCTTGAGAATGCCAACTCCAGACAGTGTTACGCTCTGTCCCGTGTTTAACAAACGCTCACCCCGCAAGTGATGTACCTATCACCGTTCACCCCCGTCACTATTTCACTGAAATGTTCAGTTCCCCTCTTTCCTCACTTCCCTGCTCACAATTGCGGCTTCTCCTAGAGCTCCCAAGTGCACGTTATTTCTGTACTTGTCTACACTCGGTATTTGATCTGCTAGCCTGCTCCTCGTTTTCGACTTTGCGTTTTGGATTGCTGCTCTTTGGTTGTTTTTCTCGTTTTCCGACCTTCTTGCTTGCTTCCTGGTATACTGTACATTTTGATTAGTGATTTGGATTGGTGTTCTCTCTCCTGAGTCCTGCACGGGATCCATAACTCCTACCTGCCCGCTCTTGCATACTGTACATGCAAATATGTACACTAGCTGTACTAGCATATTGTAACGCAACGGGGTTCAGGTGGGCGCCCTTGCCGCATTAGGTCGGCCCCGCACCGTCGGGGGCTTGAACCCGGGACTCCCGCGTCACTCAACAGGGATGCATCCCAGTGAGCTAAAGAGAGATCTAAACTGGAAGGGCGGTGACGTCACCGCTCTGGTAAGCCGGCTCTTACACAGTGCCTGTTGGCCGTATGCGTTACAATATGGTTAACAGGAATTATGTTCTTACAGAACAAGAATTAAAGCTATATTCTTCCTGTGAATTCCAGGATATGTTAACAATTTGTTTCAGCGATATTGTACATTAGCGAAAACAGGGTATGACGAAGTCTCTCACAGCTGTGAACGCTGTTTGTGAGGGCAGATTTGCTCTGAAGCTGTTCTGATGATTTAGCATGGAAACAGACATAGCCAGTGTATGACTCGAAAATAAAAAATAGAACAAACAAAAAGGAGACAACTCCCTTGAGTGCTAATCATTTTCTTGTAGTTAAACAGATCTGTCTAATGTTATCGTCCGGTCGTCATTTTGAAATAACAGCTATACTGTATATATCCCTATAACAGCGGTCTCAACTGCAGTTCCTAGATGCCTTAGCTTCAGATTTTTGGTCTCAGTTACATAACTAGTAAGTTTCATCATGTTACAAGGTGTTTTATAGGTACCTGGAACTTAAATAAAGTGAATGTACATACTAGGCAGCTGTAAGTACTTCAATAAACCTCCATTATAATGTTAATTAATAAAAAAAATAAGTTAATCATCTGATTAACAGCTTAGGCTAGAAAAAAAAGATGAAGACACCAGATCATCCAGGAGTTGGCTTTGAGACCCATGTTATTAATAATAAACATTCAACCACACATGTCATGTGGATATTGTGCTTTCTTAACATTCTTTACATGCAGGTAAATAACAGAAATGTTTCCATTCTTCAGTAAAACAGTTTTCAAACAGAAGTGAAAGGTTCTATGACTCATTATGTTTTTTAAAATAGCCCCTGAACCCAATATTAATCTGTTTTAAACCCCAAACTACATTACTTAGTGGTTTCTATTTTGAGCTATAATTGTGTTGTTTGTGTTTAACAATCTCCTAATTCCCATTTTTAATAATGTTCTCATTATTATTTGTTACGATGATATGTGATGGTTTCCCTGTTGAAAGACAATTTTTTAGACCAGCTCCATTTAAAACAATGTGTTCAATTTTTACCACCAGATTAAGAAGAATCCAAAGAGGAAAAAACAAAAATATTGCCTGAACATTATTAGTTCCTGAAGTAATTCACTGGAGGTCAAAAGGTCAAATGGGATTTGTTATTTGGGTACTGTATGTTACTTGGGTATCAACCCTGGACCAGTTTCTGAGTTTCACTGCCCTCATCCAGGTGCCGGAAATGAAACCAACTGGACCTCTGCACAAGGAAACAAAACACTCATTGTGTCAATGTCTGTCTCACACAGTGTCTTTCCCATTGCTGTCTCTTCATTATTAATCAACTACTGTAGTCAGAGCTGTTTAGTCAGAGATGAGGAGAGGCTGGGTAAGGTTCTGTGTACCTAAAGTTGTTTGAAAAATTATATAGAAAGTCAGGTATTTCTGATACTCATGACTGACCAACCAAACAAATTAAATAAAAGTCAAAACTACCAAGATTAACCAAGTCATCAGTTAGCACTGGCAATTCAAAACAATCAGTAGCTACAGTTGGGCACCACTGCACTAATCGATAAGCTAGCAGATGAAATCTGCAGCCTAACTGGCCTTGCATTAATACCAATGACATAATCGTGATTCATTGATTTGGCAAAGTACCTTTAAAGTTTGTTTTAAATGTATTTGTCTTGATTTACCTTTTCTGAGATGTAGAAACATAATATTGTCTTCTTGCACCGTGTATAAACTATAATACATTACAATCTGATGCAGGTGCAAAATATTGAAAAATGACCTTGGTTTAAAAGGATAAGGTGGTGACTCTTTAGGGAAGAATCTTGCATTCTCAGTTCAGCAACAGAAGAAAATCTCTTCACAGGTGCGCCACAAAATTGCTTTGTTCAAGCATGATACCTGCAAAAATTATGCTTATGTATTTTGGAAGATTCAGAAAATAAGCCCATCTATAAGAAAATAAATGACATTGCACTTGTAATAAAAATTACGTTTTTTTTATAGTAGGAAATGGAAACCAACAGATAATGTGATATTTACGTATGTGAGTTACTAGAGAGATAGAATACAAAGCAATACTGAAACAAAATGTGTTTATATTGTCTTAGTCTCAGAAATGTTTCTATTTTTGTATTCCAATATTTTTGAATAGGTTTAGACAAATATGAGCTTTTATGCAGTCATTTTTAGGATAAAATGTAAAAACTATGAAAAAAGATAAACCCTCTCAGATACAATTTAATCTTCTTCTCAGAAACAGCTGTAAATCACAAATGAGTAACTCATAATGGCTTTTTGCTTTTCAGAGGTCTTTTGCGTCTGCTTGCTTAATCATTTTATTTCTGGAGGGTGAGTTACAATCTTGGCTGAATTTGGGCCTTTGGAACAGGTGATGTACAGTAGCACAATTGTTGTTCAACAAATGATCTAATTCCTCGATCCTCGATCCTCGGATCCTCGATCCTCGATCCTGGAGGCCACCGAAGGTAGGGCTTAGATTCGGTCAAAACACCGGAGCACTAAACTGAGGGTTCAATCCCAATAACTCATCTTTCAGTTTTCAGTCTGACAGAAGCTTCATGTGTCTATCCAAAGGACAGCACTGGACTGGGCAATTAGCAGAGGAATCAAAGGTCTGATTTAACCTGAGCTCAAGTATGAGAATTACATGGTGGAATAACAAAGATTTTAATGGAATAAAGATTTGGGTTAAAATCCCACTAAACACCTACCCATTTTGAGCAGTACAGTGACCAGAAATTTCTGTTACTGTGTCAGAAAAACCTACTATGCCTGTACTAGATTGGCCTCAGTCCCCAGGCACTAAAACAATATTCAATTTCTACGGGTTTGGCCATTGCAGACCAGGAGTAAAAACTGCCACGAAAACAAAACTGAAGACTAAATTGATCAAACTCATGAAGCATGCAGGAAGGAATAAAAAAATCACAGAACTGTGCTGTGCATAAATTCTTATGAATCGCCATCGTGGTGATGCTAAACAAAAAAACTGAAAATGAACTGAACTGCATGTTTCGAATACTACCTGAGCAAAAGGTTTCATTTGGCATCCCATGATAAAAATGCCAATGCATTTATAAGGCACAAGATAAGAATACAGAGGAGGCTGCTGTGCTTTTCATTGAATTATGCAAAGCAAACCTGATGCCATATTCCAGAAACTACGTATATATTTTTTAAAAATTAAGGAAGTATTTCCTGTGGACAAAACTGGCCAAGCAAGAAGTCCAGCAGAGGCCACATTAGACAAAAAAAATTCCCTCACGCCACTTAGATCCTTTCAGGAAGGCGCTTAAAAAAAGCACGAGCAAAAAATAAGTTTTAATTGCCAAAGCAATAAATAAAATAATCTTTTTCTTGAGATCTCGTTTGACACTTTCTTCTCACTTGTGACTAGCTCTGCAGGACTGAAGTAAGTAGTTATTTTCCCCTGTTTTGCCTCGACACATGTATTCCCATTTAATTCCCAATTAATTATCCAATTTAACCTAGCCTCATAAGTTACATGCATTTGTTGTTGCCTGTAGCGAGGTCAGCAGTCCAAGCTCATTTTCGCATGGCTGGCTGGCCTGCCTGATGGAGAGGAGCTGAGCAGAATGAAGGATGGAGAATTAGCCCACTCCCTGGCCCCGTCCACACAAATTCCCTTGTGCTACATCAACCAGGCGAGACGCACAACTGCAAATAAAATCTGGGGAAACGGTGGCGGAGCTTTATCAGTGTTGCAACAGCTGAAGACAGATTAAATACATTACCTGGGTCTTAATTCCATTTGTTCTGTTCATACATTTACTGGAAATGAATAGGACATAGAGGACATATGAAAGAGAGTATTAGGAAAAATAAAGAAGGAAAAACATTGTGCATTAACAACACGAAACTAAGCAGAAATGCTTTAAATAAGGTTTGGAACCAATAATTGAGTGGTGTGCTGGAGTGAATACTGTATGTCAGTTTCATTTTTCAGTTATTTAGATATTTTTAAGTAGCAGGTAGTGATTCACTAGAAACTAAATCCTGGCCATGGCATATACAGTACATATTGCAGGTCTGTACATTGAATCCTTTGTGCATCTGTCTTTTTCTGCTAAAGTAAACAAACACAAAACATTGTACTGCTGGTTTTTCCTGGATTTTATCTGGGTTACCGCAGGATAAATAGGCAATAATTCAGGAACCAAAGAAATTAACTTACTTTTTTGTAAATCCATTATCTTCTACTATGGATACCCCTTGAACTTCATGGAAATCTGTGAACACAGATTGCAATTACAAACAAAAGGATACAGATAAGGTCCTGTTGATCTAAAGTGTTGCTCAGCCAATAATTTATGTCCTTAGACCCACTTCATATCCCTAGTTGCATTGAAATGAAAGAATAAATTAAGGAAAAGACAGGTTTTGCAGCTTTTTCTGAAATTTAAAGTTTGAGTACAGGTTTCAATTTGAAAATACTTCAAAAAATTAATGTTTTCTTCAATGTACAGGTTTACCGATTGGTCTTCTCTTAATGACCCATTTTCTTAATTAATTTGAAAATAGAGGCTTTTATGGATCTTCATTTACTACTTTGTAATATATATGGATATACTACAAACACTGTTTAATTAAAACATTAAACGTTTAACATAATACTCCTGGTCAGGGCCACATGTTATCTGTATGTACAGATACTGTACTACATAAAGCATAGTTGACATAAATGTTTTAGATTTAATATTTTCTTAGAGACACTGTGTACTCATATTTCAAATTCTTTGTCAGTTCTTATTCTTACTTAACAGAGGCTTGTGATTGTTCAGTATTCATGACTGAGATTCTTGGAGGGAATGTGTTAAATGGTTAGGCTTCATGTTTAAACATACACGTGGGTTCCAGCGCAGAGTAATGAGGACCTACCTAAATTAAAAACCTCCAGAGTCAACACAAATAGTGTGTGCTGTACTCCTTAATTTAGTCACTAACTAATAATCTTTCATTAAGCAGCACTTAGATGAATGTGAACTGAAAAGTCAATATTGCAATAATTATATCATGAAGAAAATCTATTAAACATCAGGAAAAAACACAAAATGTCTGTGAATACTGGAAATGGATAATACTGGATAATGAAACAAATGATTTCTCTATAGCCTGAATGTAAGAATGCTTTTACGCCTCAGTTGAGTCATTAAAAACATGATTACAGAAACATTTCTTTTTTTTGTGGTGTGAACAACTCAGAAAGAAAGTGTTGGAAACACACTGAGGTGAACTGATTACAAGTACTGTAAGTGCAGGAAAACACCTGCCCTTCAATTACTGACTGCTACCTGCCACAACAGGTCAGAACTTAACACCTTCAGTTATTAATGGTCTCAGTTTATATTGTTGATTGGAGGTTCTTAACTTATGTTTCGAGAGGGATAATGACTCCCGAATCTCACCCAACTGTTTAAAGTCACAATCATCACTGACTTTCGCTACGCTGTATACAGTATATACCTCTTGCTCAGGTTGCCTTTTGTTGCATTCGTTCTGTACATGGACCGTGCTACAGACAACAAACAAGAAAACAAAAACAAGGCCGAACACAGAAACATTTGGTACTTTAAAGGGTACAAGCCCTTTAAAAGAAATTCACCCAAGAAAGTTTGTTCCTCCACATATCTCCTGAGCTCATAAGAAGCAGACTGTGGTCATCCAGCATATTTCCGCGTCTGCAGTGACACAGAAAGACGTCATTTCAACAAAGGACCTCAGGGCCGCAGATACTACCGTGTTGCCTTGTGTCCGTTTCTTATTTCAGCATTCCTCCTTCTCATTCTAGAGACAAAATGCTGTTTCTTCTGCTTTTCCTATTCCCTCTTGTTTTCCCTCATCATTGTGCCCAGACTACTTGGTCCGCTGAGTTTCAGGACACATGCCTTCTTCCTTCATATTCTTTCATTTGATCTTGACTCGTCGTTTTGTGCTCTCTTCCGCTTGTGTTCCCCAATGTCCAGCTAAGCCCAGGGTTCCCCCCTCTTGGCCCCTACTGTTCCTAAAACCATCTCCTCGGCCCCGGATCTTCCTAGAGTCCTACCTCCATCCTCCCTAGAGTACTTTCCTCCTGCCTTTATTTCTGTAAAATAAATGTGGTCTTAGGAAAGCAGGGGAAACAGATGAATTATGGGAAAAAAATGAAATGCTTAAAATGATTAAAGAAACGCAATCGACGAATTCTTCATTAACACAATTTGATAAATCACAAGAATTGGTACCTTAAATAAAAATCATTCAAACAATTAAAAAGAAAGCTGACCATTCAATGTACAGATATTTATTGAGACATTTTGTCTTTGAGGTTGCCTTTAAGACTGTTTACCATGGTATGTTTATCAAATAATCTCTTTGTTTTCCCATGGGCCATTAGTAAAGCATAATAAAAACTTCAGAACGCCACACAAGACTGAGACCCAAACCATAGTAAAGCCATGTGAAAAGTGACAAAAGGTCAATGAAAAACTGAAATTACAGCAAAAAGAAACTGTCATTCGCTGACAGATTATCTATAAACCCACATGGGGCAAAACATCTTGGACTTGAGCTGAGTCGACTTGACAGAGTTGAATCCCCATTCATCTTGTAAGCGATCGACAGCGGCCCTGGGAGACCGCAGCATTCCCATGAGAGATCGCATTTCTCCTGGGACTCCGATTCAGACACGCTTGGACCACCTTTCGGTTCGACCTTCCACCTCTCAAACCGGCAACCCAATCATCTATTTAATCCAGATTCCCTATTTAATTCCTGAAGCGCCACAGGTAAAGTGCTCTGTCATTGAGATAACTGTGCCAGCACAGCTCTCTGCTCTGCTATATTACTACAGACATGCAAGCCAGCGAATCTGACCCACCAAGATACCCTGCACCCTGAGACCACAGATCCAAGACCTGTGCCCCGAATCCCATTCAGTCAGCACTGTTCCTGTGGCGTCTTCCCCAGCCTGTTTCTGTGTGCTCCAGCTCCTGTCTGGTCAGCCATTCCAGCTTCTCCTCGGCTAACTCCGCCAGCCTCCGGAAACACCAAGCCCTGCCGTTGCACTCCCTGCTTGCCTTGGAGTTGCAGCTGTCAGCAACGGCAAGCTGTGTCAAAATAAAAGAACACAAGAAGCCACTTTCTTCACATTGTGTGACTTTCCTCGTCTAAAAACTAGCCACCAGGTTTAAGCTGTTCAGCTTTTGGAAGTGAAAATATATATTGTTTGTAACAATTAGCTGAAAAAGAAGAATACATACAGATAAAACAGACACAAATCTGTTCGAAGATGTAACTGTCTAGGAGAAAGTGTTTCAGTTGTTCTTAGTTCTGCTCCACGTGGTTTGACAGCTTAATTTAAAAATACATTTGAAATTTAAGGAATAGTCATATATAAATAATATCTTGGGAATAAGGAGTTTTATTCTCACGTGCACACAGGGGTGCAGCATGGAGCGACCCACAACAGAGGCACACGTTCTAGGTGAGGCCCCAAACACAGACACACCCACACAGGAGATGCAAGGTTACACGGTAGTTTATTAGCCAGGACTTATAGTATGTGCCTTTGGACTGTCCTTTCTGAGGCAGCCAAGGATATAGCAGCAGCAGTCCAGGTAGCTGCAAGACAGTCCCTGTGGTTGTGTCAGTATTCCAGTAGCCTGCCAGGTGTGTGAGTGGCTGAGAGATAAAATATCACGGTCAGTCTTTAGCTCTGAAGCTGGTACTGTAAGTGTAGCAGCTGAGAGATTGGAGCTTTCAGCCTGTCTGTATTTATTTAAAAAATCTATGAACAACCTGTGATGTGGCCAAGGCTCTGTCGCTAAACGACTAAGGGCAAAAACTATCACAGCTCTGAAGCTGGTAGAAATACCCAGCCTGTGCTGTTGCACCAAAATGGATATTCAGCCTTGAAGCTGGGAAAATAAGCAGGCTGTGCTGTAGCAGGTGGTTGCTACAACCACATTAGCCCTGGGACTGGGCAAAAGAAAGCTAAACAGCTTTTGTTTAGCAAGAGGCTGTTGTATTAGCAGCAGAGCTACCTTTTAGTTCTAAAGCTGTGATGGTAGAGGAGAAAAAATATAAGTGAAAAATCTTCAGCTTAAAGAGTGCTTTAGTAGGGTTTCACCTGAGGCTGAGGCTGAGGCAATGTTCTGGCGGAGTCTGTTCTCAGGCTTCTTCTCCTGCTCATGTCCCACCTTGTCCTCCCTGGACTAGAGCAGGCTGCACAGTTGACGCCTGCTCCGGTGGCTGTTGGTGTCCAGGCTCCTGCGAGTGGCATGCCCCCATTTTAGCTAGGGTCCAAGCTGTGAACATAAAACACTGTAGATGAGTCACGGGTTGTGACTCCCCAGTGTAATTACTGGAATTCCAAATACTTCACAAAATTATTAACAAAATTCCCTTGTTGAATCAAAGTCAGTCTTTTTTTAAATAGCTAAAACAATTTATATTTGCCAGCTCAATGTTTTTGAAATATTGAAGTTAAAAAAAAAGCTTTATTAAGAATAAGTGTATGTGAAAGAATACGTCCTTGTTTACTTAGCACAATCAAGGGGGGGGTAATTATGCTAAGGTGGTTAAAGAATTTGCTGACAAATAAGAACAAATAACAACAAAATTTACTGTGGATAATTTTGTTAACTAACCAGTCCAAATAGATATCATGTCTCACTGTATCTTTGTGATTAATTCGTTTATCTTCATCTTTTAGAAAGAGTTTAATGAAGATAATTAATTTTTATGTCTAAAAAATATGAGAATATGGACTTCTGTATTTTCTGCGCCGTACACAGTATATAGGGGTCTGCCATTCCCCTAACCTGCATATTTTAGATTATTGTTATTTTGCAAAAAGATGAAGTTGTTGGTTCCAGGCTATTGTGTTTTGAGACAATTACCCTGATCACTGCCCTCTATTACTGCACCAATAGAGGGATTCCCAAGTTTCCAATGCTGTACCAAGCTCACTGGGTATATGGATACCTTATTCAGGCCACGTGCTGTGTCTTGGACTGCCTGTTTGCTTGGCTTTCAGCATTATCAAGTGCGCCATGCGCTATCCACTGTGCAACTCCTCCAATACATGGGTTATTGAAGAAGGCCTTATTGTTATCAGAAAATAAGTACAAAAATTATAATCACTGTGCCTTGTAAATTCTAGAATGATTTATGACATCTTGATTTAGAGTTCTCCTGGGGTCTAAATATAAAATTACTGACGGTCAGATGCCATGGATTAACAACATAAGATTCTGTGAGCTCTGCTGTCTAAGCTTGACGCTTTTGGTTAAGTCCTAGTTTGTCTGAAAGTGGAAACAGGGTTTTCTGTTTTGTTCTTCAGTAAGGTCATAAGTAAAAGCCTTGGAACACTGTTATATGTTTTGTGAAGAGTTTCCAAGAGGTTACAACAACATCTTTGACTTATTATGAAATGCAATGGGTAAAATTCAAATGAGGATCATCAGGTCCTAAGATATTTGAGTGCTCTGCTTAACTAAAGTAACCAGCACTATCCTGTCAGTCAGGCAACAGATTCCTGATTACCAGGGAGAGTCAGCTAATAGTATTCACTTTGATGAGCATAGTCTGCTTATACAGTATACAGAATTATCACAATATGAACAACACTGTAAGGTAGGTGTACATACCTGCTAAGAGGAGATGTCGGAATTGGTTACCATGCTGTTGCAGGCGCACCTGGCAACATTAAAGACCTTGAAATAGTCTTTAACATTGAAACAACTGGGCATTTTTTAGCTTAGTTGCAGCAAAATTAACTTACATCATTTACATTTACAACTATGCAACGTGTGTATCATTTGCGTTTTAGTGTTTCTGGGGGATAAACTGTTTTGACAAAGAAGACACGATTTATTTAAAATTAATCCCATCAACGTTTGGATATTAGGAAAATCCGATGGAAACAGAAACATTTAGACAAGTTTGGAAGAATACACTACATGAGCAGAAATTGCAATAGTACTTCATTTTATCTATGCTAGTAGTATAGCTATAACGCTAAAAACCACAATCAGTCCGTTTCCACTTAAAAAACAGTTACTTTACACTGACTCACCACTCACAATATTACTATTTAACATTTTTAATACACACATCTCTCGACAGTGCTGCAACTCTCACCAGCTAAAGCCAACGGAAAATGGAATGATAGAGATCCGAGTAATCGGTATTTCATAACTTGACTCTAATTAAAATGAAAAAAATCACTGTATCCACATGGCTTGCTCAAACACATATATGTCCACAGAGACCACAAAGAATGTAAAAACACACGCAAACCCACATATCACGGCACTGTGACTTTTGGCTTGAAAATCTCATTCTTGTCAGGTATACAGTATACTGAAGTATATACTTTGCCAGGAACGGTATACCTGTATACTGAAAAGATGTATATACCTTGTGAGGTATATACCTGTAGTCTTGTGGACTGAAAGACAACTATCATATTTAGGCTACCATCACCCTTTCTAAACTCCTTCAAATCCAGACTCCAAACCTTCTTCTTTAGAAGAGCCTTTACTTTACTGGTTCTGTTCTTTACCCCTCTGCTCCTACTGTATTTAGTACCATCATCTACTGCCTATAAAGCGTATTATTATATAATTATTATCCTAGAAACCGGTAGAGGAATCCAACTGCTAGGTCCAGGTGAAAGCGAGCGGACAGGTCAGGTGGAGGATGTGCCGGGCAGCCAGGCAGAGCAGGGAGACTGTATATACTGTACCAGCGAAAGGACGTTGCAGGCAAAACTTTTTAACTGGCAGTTGGGGATTAGGGGCGACACCAGGCGAAACGGGGGGAATACACAGGAGGCAACCAGAAGGAGCAGGGGAGGAGCAGAGCTGCAGTGCTGCAAACCTGCGAAGCAGGCGATGGGATGTTACACGTATTTATGTCTGCACGGCCGAATGCTTCAGCGAGCGAGTCTCCACTTACCATATACACGTGCCGTTACCAGGTTTTTGTTAGACTGTGTTCTAATAAGTATCAACGAAAATTAACGCAACTTCCCTCTACAGTTATTAGTGTTTTACGTTCTCTATCGTGTACAATTCTGTTCCGTTTTTCGGGTTTACAAATGTGATTACAACGTGCTTTGAACTTTGTTCTCTGCTGCTTAAACTCACAAGTTTTTTTTTTTCAAAGAAGGAAGAAATAAAGCTGAACTAACGATACTGTATGAGAACCAACCTTAAATAATGCAACACAGACATCCGCTTTTAGGTGGAAACTCTGTAAAAGCAGCTGGTACGCCGTTTGAGTTACTATACAGCAGTTTTTAAAAATATCCTTAACGATATGTTCATAACATCCTTAAAATGCATTAAATACGCGTATTTGTGGATTGACTATTAGCAAAAAGACATGCTTGTTGCTGCATGCGTAAAAAGGACTTAGTATTCTTAGTGTACACCAACACTGAAAATGACAAGAGTAAGAGTCTCATTCAAAAATTATCCTAAAACAGTAATCTGATACGTTAATAACCTAATCTTACCACATACTGTAGCCCCCCCTTTGTTCAAACGTGATAGCAGTCTGCAAAAGCATCCTGATATTTAAATGTTACTGTAATTTATAGATTGTATAAACTACAAATAAAATTTTAGTGTATATCCACGTGTGTGTTTCAAACGAAATTTTAATGGTTTCAGGTTTGAAATGTATTTTAGTATTAAATGCGCAAGCCTGTTATACACCTTCGGGCTCACAGTCCAGGCATTGGAGGTTTAGCTGCCCGTATCGGAGGCTCTCTCAGCGGTGTGGCACGAATGCCCAACAGTTACCCAAGCTGGGTGGGGGTAAACTGGCCAGGGTGCTCTTCGTGGGCCAGGCAGTGGGGAACCTTGTGGCTTGCTGGGAGCTGTTGGTCTTGCCAGTGCTGCCAGTGGGATCTGTCCCGCATTCTGTGACCGTGCCCTGGTGCCCAGGAGCCTGACCTGTGGAAAAGGGTGGGTGGCTGGTTATTGCAAGTCTGGGAGCACACTGGCGTAAGGGCCACAGTGCCAAGTCGAGCTCAAGTCAACAAGTTCAAGCTTATTGTCATTATACTCATACACAGGTATGTGGTATAACGAAATGCTATTTAGCTAGCTCTCAGACGGTAAGCAGTACAAAGAAACAACAATACAATTGTACAAGGAAAGAAAAACAAGAGACAACAGGCAATGTGCGACACAGCAACAGGTAACAGGTAATGTGCAAAACAACATCAGTTGTGCAAAATCATACATCAACAGAATGAAATAAAGGATAGAAAATGATTGGGAGTGAACTTCTTGACATGTGAGGTAGAGATAGATTTCAATATGTGTTTGAGTTTTGATAAAGAGAGAAGGCACTGTGAACTGTTTTGACCCCTGAGGGTCCCAAATTGGGAATGCTAATTTTCAACTGCTATAAAACAATCAGTCTTATTATTGAAGATTTTCTATCGATAGGAGAAGTAATATGATAAATATAATGGTCACCTGCAAAGCTTTGATGTCTAAATGCAATACTTCAAATGTTAAGTTTAACATTGAGGCTTTAATATTATGAACGCAAACAGGGCTGGATAGATCATATGGTTTACTGGAGGCATGGAGCAGAGAGGAAGAGGAAGAGTCTGTTCACATTCCGGTCGGGTATACTGGGAGAGAGAAGCCTTTACATCTGTGACTAAAAATGAGGTCCTGCATCTAACCAAGAGGGCTCACCAGCGCCTCAGAAAACCCTTTCAAGCCCCTCTTTTCTTTTGAGCCGCTGCACAGATTGAAATGTAACTTGGCAGATGTCATAAAAAAATCAAAGGTTTTTCACATTTCCACCTGAGCAGTTGCTGTGATCATTTTTTATACTTTCAAAGAATTCTAAACCATTTTGAGTAACGTGGCCTGTCATACAAACTGCTCCTGTTGGAAATCTATTTGGCCATTTAACTCCAAACATTCTTGGCAAATTTCAAGTACCAGTAGGACGCATACATGTGAAAAATAGTTGATGGATATGTGGAGGCTGGCTGCCTGATCATCATTACTTTCTCATTTGGCAATTTGTGCTCAGTAACACTCACTCCTGCTGTTTAATTTACATGCAAGATTTGTTTTCAGCATGGTTGAATAGGCCTGCCATGGGTTTCAGGGTGTTGACATAATCAGCACAGGGACACGCTAAACACGGCCTGCACACCGACCGAGCTGTTGGCAGACTCTTCCTGCCATTCTCTGCAGTATGAAAGGGTGTAAGGGTTATTTCCTGAAAATAGTGTTTACGTTTTATACAGGAAAGGTTTGCCCCTAGCTGTGCCACTCTGAGAATGAAAGTTTGTCTTGGGCGAAATCGGCACATTTCTGATAAGTTAGAATAAGTGTCATTTATCACAAGGAAGACACGTAGAATTCTAGGGCAAGGCTGCCTGTGTTGCATTCTTGAGGGATTCACACCTGAAGACACTAAGCCTACCTTTAAATCCCCAAATACCTATAATTTCATATTTGTATACATCCATATACTACTTGACATATATGTCCATATTCCATACATAGTCAGACTGGAAGAAAATGGCAATGATGGGGTAGCCTTCCGACCCGGGACATGAGAGCTGGGGGTAGAGTCAAAGGTTTTTCTTCCTTCTCAAGCCATCACAGTGCTGTCGAACTCTGTTTATGGCACCATGTCTGCCGCAGTCCTAGTCTGAGTCTTTGCTTTCCCAAATACAGTACGTTCGGCTGCAGAATTCACAAAGCTTTAAGCTGCTGAGACCCTATTGTACCATAGCTGCAAAGCTGACTGACTTCAGAGTCAAGGCGACTCACACAGCTGCCTTCTTCATTGTGGTTTTAAAAAATAAAAATGTGTGATAAAAAAAAAACATTTTAATGGAACATTTACACTGTTCTATACTGTTAAAGATAGGAGTGTGAAAAAATATGTTGGCAGTCCACCTAATGCCTCCCTCACAAACCCTGACAAATACCATGTTGCTTTTCTGATGCCTCCGTTTAAAAACAACCTCTTGAATCCTATAGCTTTGTTGGGGGCACTTATTGTTGCTCATAACTGTTCTCACTGCATGAAAGGATTGACTCTTTCTTTTGTGACTGTTCTCATGCATTCTTATGCCTTGGGTATTTCAATGAGATTCTGTCGGGCTGAAATATACTGTCGTTGTAAACAACCCTTTTCCATTCTATATCATATAAGCGTTTCACAATATATAGTATCTCAACAGATGATTATAAAATAATATTTAAAGTCCTGAATGCTCCTGCAAATCCAAACCCCAGTAATACTTGATGCAATTCTCAGAGCAAATACATCTCTCGAGAATCAAAGGTTCGCTTGGTTTTAAGGTCAGCTTTTTTTTTTCATTCCCTGTAATAATCCAATTCGCGTCATTAAAGTATCATACATGTCGAAATTGCATAAGGTTGAATATTTTCGATGAATAATTTTGTAACAAAAATCTTGATTGTGAAGTACCTAGGACTTATTAAATAGAACAACACGAACCATCTTCATGTCCCGCATAGTACTGTAACTAACTCGTGGATATGGATAATGTTACCGGATGGGCAGTCACGATGCAGTGGAGTTCGCTGTTTCTTGACCCGCAGGTGATTTCAAATTCTGGAGAAAAAAAAAAGGTGCCACCGTTTGCTAAATCCATTTAAAAACTATTTTGTAAAGAAATGTCAGAAGTACAACAGCAGCAGACGAAGCACGGAAAAGAACAGTGTGAGAGAAGCATGTTTATTTCCCTCCAAATTGTCTTTATGTAGCCGTTGTCTACTGGAAGGCAGACTGACGAGCAAATGACTAGTTCCTTTTGGTTAGCATTTCTGATGTGACCTGCGGATAAATTATCCACACACACACACAAAAAAAAATGCGCAAACGCTACTTTTTCCACCAGTTGCTTCGGCACACACAAAGCTGCGGAGTTCAGCGTGCGTGGACGCCCCGGCTGTTATAAAATACGGCCGCGTCCAGCTTTAGTGCAACACCAAAAGAGCCGCAAACAAACAGCGAGGCGTCTACATATTAACAGGCGGAGATGACAATCTTTTGAAAGGTGCCGCGATTTGACCCGAGTCCGAGGGCTGAGGTTTTGAAAACCCCCTCTGGCGGAGGACGCCGTTCTCTCGCTTTCTTTCGGAGCTTAGTGACGTCAAGTCTCTCTCCTGGCAGTCAGTAAGTCAGTGCGAGAGAGTGGAGCCGCTTAGAAACACACAAGTTAGTAGTTAAGAGGCAAACACAGTGAGAGTAGGTTTGAGGTACCCGGAGAGTAACTAAAAAAAGGGGGGAAAGAGTTTGAGTTTTCACCAAGAGGAACAGTTGTGTACGTCTTGCCCCGGGAGCTGGGGGGGACATCAGACACTCCCCGCAATGGATAGAGTTATAACTTCTGTCTTTGCTGCGGTCAGTCTTTTGGTCACGGTTAGAGGACAGATTTTCAAAGGTAAGGCACGGCTTTTTCTCGTCGTCGTCCCCCCCCCCCGCACTAATGCTGACATTGCGTGTAATGTTTTTGAAGTATGAACAAGCGAAGAAACGTCCTGAATCCAATCCGTTTGCAGCGCTGTAAACTGACGCCTTTTGGCAGTTGTTGAAGGAAAAAAAAAAGTGTCCTAGTTTACATTAAGTTTTTTTTTTTTAGAAGATAGCCCATTTAGGGGTTAATGAAAGCTTCTCTTACAAACAAAACAAAACTTTATGCGATTTGAGCATTTGGGGTTGTGTTCGTGCTGGAACTGCGCTGGGGGGAAATGCGTAGTGTTGTAAAATTGTTTTTAACTTTACGCGCTGTATTCTGTATATGTCGGTAGGCTCTGTTAAGTTGGACCGCGTATGAACTATAAATCTATGGTGATGGGTGTACCAGAGTGGGTTTCCAGCAGTTATTTTCTTGTGAATGTTACACGCCGAGCAACTGAACTTAGTTTCCGTCTCGCCAGGACTAGTTTGGAAAGGAAACGCTGAGCGCCTCTTCGACACTTAGCGTTTTTCATTCCCTTCCAGGCGGACAAAACGATTACAGGACACCTACTTAGTCCTAGTACTGTATGTGAGGGTGAAGGAAACCTCATGAACAGCAGACCCTCCATTTTCGCTTAATCCCCGAGCAGTGAATTGGAGACTTTGAGTTTTAAAGCAGAAGTTGAGGGCGTCTTTAAAATGTTTTAACCCCGCTGTATAATAAAATGAAGCGACGCCGCTGGTCTAAATGAAATACCCGTGGCACGTAATCCGTTTTTCACGCGGTTTGTAGACAAGCGCCAGTTTTTTCTCGTCGTATTTAATGTGTCTCAATGATCTGGACGTTATTCTTTATCCGCTTCTGAAGGAAAGCGACAGAAGGGAATAAAAAAAGTTTTGTATCCTAAAAAAAATAAGAACAGCACCGCTTTATTGTGCCAGAGACTGGAGCAGATTTATTTCTGTCGTCTCTCCGTTAACTTCGACGGGTTGGGAGCCAGGACGGTACACTGGGTTTTATGGCTCCCAGTTGTAATGGCTTGGGTTTGGCTCTTAACAATGCTGGTTAACTGTAAAAGACTAATTTTAAATAACTTAAGACTTTGTAATTAAAGGCTTCCCACTCTGCGCTTTAATTCGCGTACAGCGTGTCAAAGGAGTGCAAGAAGTATCTTCCTGCAGATCTTCACAAAATAGTAAAAAAAACGCTTCCTTAAAACTGACAATGACGACTCAAAATATTTATGCATTTGGGACACGAGTCATTCAATTGAATTTGGTCGGGATTGTTTTTTTTTTCCCTGACATTTAAAATCAATTTTAAACTAATGGAAATCACAGTTTCTGATGAGTATGAATCCTGGAATAGAAGTATATGATGTTATTGCAAGTAAACAACCCCGGGAGTAGCCTACGGCTCATCTTATTCAGAAACCACTCCATATGTATTTAAAAAAAAATATTTTATATAATCACATAATAGGTAAGGAGATGATTTTATATTTATTTTGATCCTAATCCTAAAAACTAATTCCTTTCCATTTTGTTTCGTACAGTAATACTAGTGTAGCAGGGGCTTAACATTTACTTTATTTCTTAAATTGTTTTGAATGCTGTTTTCACTAAAATAAATCAATAACTGCATTATCTGTACTTTTAGCATCTAGGTTCACTTTATTTTCGTTGTGTTCATTTGCATATTTGTGCGTATGAACAGGAAGATTATTGACACGAAAAGCTACTGGGAAGCGATATTGCAGCCCCACCTGATAAGCAGGTGTGTGGACCCCTGCAAATCTTGATTGAGAGCGCCGCACTAATGTCAGTACAGGTGTGAGAGATTGTACGCTCTCCTGCTGCTCTGTTAGACGTTTTCGCTTTCTGAAACCCACAGCGATGCCTGGGGTGACATGAAACTGTTTAATTCAATACTTAAAAGGGGTCATTTTCAGCTGTCGGGGCAATGGATGTTTCATCTGAAGAGGGGCATTATCTATATGTAAATCAATAAGGTGCATACATAGTAAATGTATTGCTTTGGGCTACGGCATACTTTAAACTAGAAACATTGCATACGAGTAGCATGAAAAGATCGAAAGACTTTCAAATTGACGCGTTATTGGCTTGTTCCCGTGATAACTAGGAACATATTTTGGATTTATACAGTCCGGTGGGGTTGTGGTCTGCAATGTTTTAGAAACGATAGGTACGATGTTAAGTGGACCTCCCTTTACTAACTCTGTGTGGATGGTTTCAGATACAGATCTTTAAAAATACTTCCAGGGTCTGTGTATTTTCGTGGCGTCTTGAGTGTGAAAGCAGCGTTTTTTTATATTTGCCTAATTGTTTCGATATCTAAACGCTTGCAGTTCTACAGCCTTGACCTACTGCGCCTTTTCTGTCTTTCCCTTGACTGTAGGGACCTGATGGTGGCAGCATCGTACACAAAAGAAGTGTTTATATGCAATAAGTCAGAAACACGACTCTTTGCAACTTTTTTCCCCCATCATGTGTACATTTAATAAAATAGAAACAAAATAATGAAAAATTTATTTTAAAATACCTCCTGACTGACAAGTAAACAGAAGCGTTAAGACTATAAAATAATCTTTTGAACCTTCATTAGAATTATAAATGCAAATCGAACGCGCTTTTCAGTGAAAATAATTAGTAACAATCCGATTAAAAGGAGACTACTGCAGACCTAGCTACCTAGTTCTGCCTTAGGTATTGAGCGCATCTCAGCTTTGTGATGTGTGAACCCAGTCAATCTTCTGATTACTTCTGAAACATACTCGGAAAAAGTAAACCAAATGAATTCAAGCTAACAACGCATACAGTAAGTCTTTATTAACCCTGTTACTTTTTAGACTTCTAAGCTATGGGTTAAAATCGGAAACAAAGAGATCAGTTTTTCTCGCCCTCCACAAGATTCAGTCAAAACGGTGTGAATTAGTGATGCAGAAAAGCGCGTGATCTGTTCACCCGAGGATTCGGGGTATCGTTAGCGGAGATCAAACTGTGTATCGCAGGAACAAATTATAATTCAATCTGTTTCATTTAATCCCTTTTATTTAGGGCAGATCAGTTTAGAACAATACCTCATTTGCAACCATGACCTGAAATGTACCCATCTAGGCACCTCTGGGGCAATCGAAGTGTAGTACTCTACCGCGCTCAAGAGTACATCGATCAGTCCTGGGTGTTAATTGTGTACAGCGGCACGTCATCTTGAGGCGGTCTGCCTGGCCTTGAACCCGTGTGCTCGGATTGTCTTGTGACCAGAAAGGCGACGTTGTCTACCATACGTCCTGTCCTGTGAATGCTTCCTGTTTTTTTGTCCAAGTACTGTATATCATCCTGATCATTTATATCTGCCAGAACCAAAAAATAACACACGACTTCCTTTTTTTTGGCCTAATAAATGTTTTTGGTGCCTAATTATCTACATCATTTACAGTGATGTCAGGAAGACTAACATATTCATGATTGCTAGGCTACATAAAAACAAATAGGCTTTTCTGAGCAGTTTTTGGTTTCCACACACAGTAAGGCCAAAATTATTAGGCTGCCTTTGAAATGCAGGCAGTTGCATTGAAAGCAAAATGAAATGTTTCCTCCCTTCACAGACATTTTTTTTTATAAAAGAGTTTTATCTGTGGCCTGACAAT
The DNA here is from genome assembly GCF_059453375.1 of Lepisosteus platostomus. NCBI lineage: Eukaryota > Metazoa > Chordata > Actinopteri > Semionotiformes > Lepisosteidae > Lepisosteus > Lepisosteus platostomus. Next base: position 4,340,715 of record NC_142618.1, on the reverse strand, counting down.
GTTTTAAACACTTTTTTTAGAAAAATAAATCACATAATCAGCCCTTTGTGTTATCAAGGAGACAGCTTAGTTTGAGTTCTCACATAGGAATATTTGACGGGTGGCAGCTTTTTTGGTTTGACTCAGTGGAGAATGAAATTAAAGATCTCAGTAATTTAAAGAGGAGTTAGAGCTTCAGCAAAAAGAAACTCAGAAATGATTGATGACGAGTTGGAAGTGAATTTAAGAGATATCTAAATTTAAGTGCTGTTACTTCACACTTTTTACATTGTGGCCTTTTTTTGCACAGAATGAATATTTTTTTGTATAAATTGAAATTGGATGGCTTTGATTTTGTCTGTGCTACTGTATTGTGTTGTCTTTGACTTCAGCAGAGCTGTGTAAGTTGTCAAGTAGATTTTGAAATCCATTTGTTACGTGAAATTTGTAAGAATGACAGTAAATTGTTTTTTCCCCTTGACTGTTTTCTGCCTTCATTTTCACGGAGCAAGGATTTTGGTGCTTTGGAAAACCACTACAGATGTTCATTAAAATATGTAAGGTTGACAACTTTTATCAAAAAGTATTTTCCTGAACCTACAGAACAAAAACTACATAATTTCTCATGTGTTTTTAATACTGGTGCTGGGACATGTTATCAGTCTGTTTTCCATTTTAATGCTCTGTTGGAAGTTGTCTTTAGAGCGAGAGAAGAATTCCTGATGGTCTTCCAACGATCGCTCTGACTGGCCTGTACCAGCCAATATAATGTTGAATACACTATATTTTGGAGGTGACATTTTCTTGTTCTAGCAGTTTGTGAAACCTAGAAACATGGCAAACTATATAAAGTTTACTTTGGACAAGGGGAACGAAGACTCATCAAAATGCATTCAGTTCATAATTAGCAATTGGGTTTGATTCTTAAAAAGATGCTGAGCGGACAGGGTTTCTTTAATTAAACAAGATGAGGACACAAAGATAAAAGCTAATGAAGTGTAAAAAGGGGGATCCCTCCTCCAGCAGGCTGATGAAGAGCTTTGACTGAGTAATTACACGTCGGATCTCATCACCATTTCAAAACCTTCAGAAAAAAAAAATACCCAGCATTTGTTGTGGATGAATTTGAGAAAGCATTGAGTGAAATATCACTAATTAATGCTCTGAGGGCTTTCATTGTTTAAAATAATACAATTAGAAAAAGCAAGCCATTTAAGGAGAAGAGAATTGTGCTGACAAGCCCGATGTAACCAGCGCTCACAATGAAAGATAACTTCCCTCAATGTCGTCCTGATTTGGAACCAGCGCAAATGTTTCCTTACGTTATGGAAATGTTCCGTCTGTGCCATCGCAACAGAGAAAAGCTTGGAGGGGCTAATTCGTCTTGCCTGATGCCCTGGTTTTGCGCTGTGCCCAGGTTGTGAACAGGAGGCAGGTGGTTCTGCCTCCCCTCCCCATGTGTATGACCGCAGGCAAATCTCTCCATTAATGTCAGCTCACATCTGTGCTCTTTAGTGTCATTACAACGTGCCGGTCATTAATGCATTAGTGTCTGCTTGTGTTCGATTCATTTGCATTGGTTTTCTGCTTGGTCAGGCAATAGTACAGTAGGGGTATGGGCGGTCTGCCTTTTGTTTGGTTTTCCTTCAAATGCAGAAGCTCACTTTGTCCCCATTGTTACAGAATGCTGGCCTTCCTGATAGAAGTGTAACTTCACAGCTCTACGTTACAAATAATCTAAGAAACAGTGATTTAGTGTGTGGCCAAGCTGAGCTGGAGCAGTGTTGCAAAACGGATGAGAGCATCATAATATAGGGACTATTTTGACATTTTCATCGTTGCCAAGCACTGCTACCCCACATTAATTTTGGTGATTTATTTAAGTCCACGTTAGATGAAGGGAGCATAAATATTTGTCCAAAAAGCAAGTGGCATGGAATGCTAAATTGTTTTTTTATGTTTCTCTAATTATTCTGGCCACCATATGTTTTAATCACGCCAGCATATTTATTTGCAAAACAAGCAGAAAAAAAAACTGTTTAAATTGATCTTAATTAGTCACTTTAATTGGGTACACTGAAGTTTGTTCATTGCAGGAATTCGGCTCTGTACCTTTGGCTTAAAGCTTCATTATCTGTATTTGGCGTTGAGGGATGGAGTTCTGATGTAGTGCCTGGAGCAGACAGGCCCTTAGCTTACAATTTCAATTTATAACTTTAAGTTGCTTGATCAGCAGAAGCTACAATTTAGTGCCTCACCTTGTTTTCCTGTTATTCACACATCAAAAAGAGGATCTAATTACAGTAAAAATACATGGCTGGTTTTATAGCCACAAAGTCAAATAAAGTGATGGAGTTCTCTTCACATTACTACAGAAAAGGTTTGCAAAACAATACTGGACCATTTTAGTTGTACAGTGTATATTAAAAATCTTTTTAGAAGGATTTTTGTATGTGGCTAACAGTGCTTAAGAAATAATTATTTTTAAATCTCATACATTCAGATTAAGATCACATATCGCATACTGTAAAATGTTGAGCTCGTGGTATAGTTAGATAAGTGTTAAAACATTTCTTAAAGTAGTTACATGTATAAGAAATCTGAGAGTCGAGTGTTCATGATTTTCATTCTGTGGCATTCTTGGCGTCAGAAATAAATGACACTCTTGCCGTTTAGTGTAAAAGAGCTAAGCTCTTCAGTTTAAAAGAACAAAAAAAAAATAGAAAGCGTTCTCCAAGTTTGTTCTGTCCCGTGTTGCCACCCACGTTCTAGAATTGTTTACATAGCTATAGTATATGGATTAGAAGTCACCCCTCGATAAGAATATTGCCACTCCAGGAGGCATCCAGCTGGGCCCTCCAGTCGAAAGGCTGTGTGTGGTAATTAGCTGGCCTGTCCACGGCTGTATGAAACCACTTCCTGCAGTATGTTCACTCGGCCTCCCTCGCTTCCCAGTGGAAGTGTAGAGACTTCCTTCAGCCTAGGCTGAATCGATTCTTAATTAGGCTGTGCGTCACCCTAGAGTAAACTCCCTACTGTACATCTTCTGCCTTAAATCTTCTAGGACTGGGTGGTCCAATGTGACCCATCACTAACCCTGGACTGAGAAATGGAGCAAAACGAAAGTCCAGCGAAAATACTGTACACGTTAAAAATAATAGTGCAGTGATTCCGTTCCCATATTATTGATACAATGTTTTTTTCTGTTAATGTTAAAAATGTTGTTAATTAGTGTTAAAATAACAGAAACACCCCTGTTACACTTTGGTTATTGCAGGCTCCTGGCCTTGCAGCCCTTTGGTTGACCATTTTCTTGTTTTTTTTATCAATGAACAATAGTGGAGATGGTTAAAAAAATGAGAGTAGAACCTTACTGTGTGCAGTGTATATAAATCACAGACTGAGTAAGTGCTTTAGCTGCAGTCTTTCAGCACCTACAGTTTAACTGAATGATTCCTCCCCTCCCTCTAATTATTTTTTATACTTAAGTAATGAAATTGCATGATGAGTTCTTTGAAGAATCTTATCATTAACTATCAAAGACAACCAAAAAGTCTACTCTTGACAATTTTTAGCAAAGAGTCTTAAAGGGGTAGTGTACGAGTGTATCTTTCAAATTTTAGAGTGTGCAAAATGAGGTAATTTTTCGTTCATGTAACTTTTGTACAATAGGATTTTTTTCAGGAAGAAGCTTGACTGAGACTGTATGGAAATTGCAATATTGCGGCTGCAAAAATGACACTACATCAGTTTTTTAGATCCTGAAGATTTACGGACACTGGGACCATGAATATTCTGAAATTTCGTGAATATACTACCCATATTAATAAAGTAGCAAAGAAGCGTGGTGCGTTCTGCTTCTGCACAAGTACGCCGTTATGATGTAACTGGTGCTGAATGTGCAAGTACAGTCTTTAAAGGATTAATAGATAAACAGGTCAGCAGCCCAAGGAATTAAATTATTTTGTCTAGGTGCATAAACTGCTTGTTCTAAATCCCACAGCTGTGTTGCTGTTAAGACACATGGCTGCTAGCCTAATATTAACAAGTCAATACAAAAGGAAAATGATAAAGCTTACAAGCTTAGTGTATACACTATGATTAGGTCGAACAAAATTAAATTATATAGAGCCCTATAGTTTCTTTGATTTTGGAAAATATTGAACTTTTACATTATGTCTCTGTGAATGCTTTGATCTGATGGTGATGAAGGATGAGGTTATAGATCTACAGTATAATTTAAAAATAATACCTCAGTTTTAAAATCTACACTGCATGGATGAATTGAGAAAAATGCTTTTCATCAACACAGATTTATAGAGACATTCAAAGGTGTTGTTCAAAATTAAGAATCTGCACCAAGAATTGTAGTCCGAAGGTAATGGCGCCACTGGTCCACCGATAGCTGGCTCTTTCTTGGAGGTTTTCCTTTCCTGTACAGACCAGACCCAGGCTTGCTAAGCTTCCTGTCCTCTACAAGGTGGTAATGCACCCCTGTCTCTTGTCTTCCTGTCGTGGCAGTTCTTTAGATGTTTATCAGTCTAATTGTTCTTACGTCTTTTGTGTTTTTTGCAGCTTCCCCCCTCCATTACTAAAGTTTTGAGAACGCAGGAATTCCAGGATGTTGATCTGTTTGTGTTAAATATCTATTCTTTAGTGTATAAATAGAAAGTTCCTTTTAGGTTAATATTTATTTATCTTTTTCATTATTGCAGCCTGGCTTTTGTGTCAGGCTTTGACAGAAGAAGGCTCCACAGCCGAAACGTTTCCTTTTCTGCTCTTTTCAGCATGAAACAAACCTGTACTTGTTTCTTTGTCCCTTCTGCTGATGTTTAATATGTTTGTTTTACACACAGTACTGTACGTAGTAAATATCTCTTGAGTTCCCTGGGGTTGAAATCCTTTCTTTGCGTCCACAGCTTTCATCAGGCACTGATTGACGAGATGGAATTAAGGCTCCTGAGTTTCATGTGGGAAAGCACCGTGGGAGTCGCTAGAAATGGTCAAAATCCTCAAGTGGATTTTGCAACATTTTCTGCAGCCAAAAGTACACAGAATCTCTGTACAGAAGTCGAGCCTTTAAAGGATGAGTGAGGCCACTGGGCTATAAGGAAAGGACGCTGGCTAATTCTGTGATTTGAAACTTTGCAAATCTAATTATTATAATGGATGATAATTAAAGATGTAATTACACTGTCTTCTCTGTAGTTTAGTTTACTTGTCAACTTCATATGCATGAACAATGAAATTTCCTTAGCGTCCCTTAAACTGGTGAAATTCTGCTCTGTGCCAGACATGACATTTTCTGTGTTTGTGACCAGTGTGCAGGCTGTAGCAGGCATTGTAGCAAGGCACTTCCTATAGGCAGCCTTGCTGTTCCAGCCGTTTGTAACAACCATGTTTTGCCAAGGATTCTTGGAACAATAGCTCTTTTATTAGCCTGCATTGTACTGAGTGCATTCTTATGTGGAACAGTCTCTTTTACCCCAAATAAGGACGACAGTGGTCATCTAGTATTAGAAGTGCAAATGCAGAATTATTTTAGAAAACAGTGTTATTTGTTTTTGTATCACATTTTGTAAAAGTATACTATCACTATACTATAAGTATACTATGTAGTGAACGCCTAAGAGGAGACTAGAGGGGATTTACGCTATGCGGCCAAGCAGTTGTGGGTTTTTCAAGTCAGTTTGTGTAGCTTTTCCTGAGATGGAGGTCGTTTGAAGTTTTGGAAGAAGGTGGTAGTCAAGCAGGTATTTTGTTTAAAACAAGATCCCTCTACTGCTGGATTGTAAGTGCATTTTCAGTGGAACATTCAGTGGCTTGGCATTAACTGGTGATTACTAAAAGATTTTGAGAAGAATTTTAAAAATATGTACAAGGCTTTCTAGCTGTTGAACCAGGACACCAGTTTTTGTCATAAATGTAATAGCTTTTCAGTTCTGGTATAACTACCTAGTATGGTGTTAGGTCCCTAAATACAGTAGCTGCCTGTAGAATGGCATTGAGCACACCTGGTCTGAACCCAGCACTCTTGTTCTGGTCCAGAGTTTTCAAACCAATACCATGGTGTAATGATCTTGGACACTGTGATACAGGATGTAATTTCCATGTAAATGAGATGCTAAACGGATGTCCTGGGTGCTTGGTCATGAATCCATGTTGATGCTCGTAAGAGGAGAGGTGTTAACCCGGGTGTCCTGAATTTCGATTTTGTGATTGCACAATCTGGCCTACCTATGAGTTCTGCCTTAATTCCACTAGTAGCAAAACTCAAGGTGGGTGCTGTACTTCAGCAGTGGATGAAGTTGATCTTATTCTATATTCAAGGAATGCAAGGAATTCTTGTAAAATTAATTTGGAGGAAATGTGGTCGTATTTTCTATGTTGAATCAGTGCTGAAGTTCAAAAGGAAAACATTGCTAAATAAGTTGATTTCAATAAACTATTCTTCAAAATGGTAATTTAATGAATGTTCAAATAACTGGATGTTGTAACTTGTAATGCAGGTTTGATGAGGAAAAACAGACAGCAGTGTTTGCACGTTTTCACGTTTGGGCCCGAAATGGTGGTGAGGCTGGTGTAGAGTGGGGTGCTGTTCTGTACAGCAGATAAGGAGCGAGGAAAAGCCGAGATGAAATTGTGTGATGGACAAAGGTTATGGTCAAGAGCCAGAGGTCATAAAGAAGGGAGATATGGAGAGAGAAGGAAGATAAGGTCAAGGTGAAAGCACAGAAAAGAAACAGACTTGAGAAGGTGATTAAAAAGACTGAGAATAAGGAGCAAAGCCTAAGGTACATTCCTGCAGTTCTGAGTAGCTGTTTGTATCAAAGGTCTGGAGAGAAGTACTTTGTTCAATTGCAATTACATATCGTAGTGCAGAGAATTACAGTAGGGGCTTTAAGAGAGGGCAGGACAGGGCTCCAAACTGAAGGAGAAAGATTTTTTTTTTTCTGCAGAAGTCTTTGAATGGGGATCGACTATTACAAGATAGTGTTAGTAAGCAATATCTTGGGAGATTTTTGTATCTATTGGTATAATTCTGTGGTCAGAATTGTACAGTAGTTATCATAGGTAAGTGGACAAGTAATAGGTTTATCCAATCTGAAAAGAAGAGATTCTTTTCTTTTCATCTTGGAATAAACCTATTACTTGTTCCTTTGCAGCCTACGCATGCTGACGCAGCTCCCCACCTGAACTATCATAGGTAAGTGCCTTAGAGAACTACTGTTGTGCTTCCAAATGGAGAGGTTAGTGTTAGGCTTAGTTATTAAATCTAGTGTCAAGTTCAAGGTTTGTTAAATTATAAGACAGTACCCATCTGAGCTATTATCGCCCTACTCCCCACCTCGCAACCTTCACTCTTCTAATTCTGGTCTCCTGTCTCCTGAATTATACCAATATTACTTGATTTTCATCAAGTAAGAAGACTCTTGACATTAAATCACTGCCCGTGCCCACTCCACACTCTCACTAATGAAGTGAGTTAGTGTTTATGCAACAGTAAAGGTCCTTTGAGTGCATCATGATCAGTCATGAATTCATTAATGAAAATAACACCAAAACAATCAATATCCAAAATCCATATGCTTTCCTAAAAATGTAATGAATGGTGATGTGTTTCTTTTGATGCTCAGTGTTCAGGAACAGACAAAATGCCAAGGTGCAGTTTGAGTTTAAAGGAGTTAACTGCTACCCAAATTAGGACGCGCTCCACTTATTACATGAACATTTTAAAACACTAAAGGACGTTGGCAGCTTTTACCTCCAATTGATTACCAGTATAATGTTATTCTTATATTAGGATACATTTCAGAACTATTCTTGTCACTGCATAGAGAAGTTTGAAAGAATTGGAAAAAAATATTAAACTGTACATTTTCAGTATAGATATTTTATTTTTTGAGGGACAATGAATGCAGAATAACTAGTGCTACCACTACCTTAGTGTAAATATCTCCGTCTTCTGACTTGCTACATCACATCGCGTGATAGCGACAAGAACAGATTTTTTAGACCGTATTCCTCCCCTAGTGGTACCGGGTTGATCAGGCTTCTGGCGATAAGATGGTGAGATCTTGATTTACCAGCTCATAATAACTGCGGTTATATCGGGAAACAGTTTAGGAATTTGTTTTTGTATTTATTGAACAAAGTCGGCTAAACTCAGCAATAAACCAAGCATATTGTTTTGGAGTTAAATATCAAATCACTATCAGAATGACACAAAGCATGTCCAAAGAGGACAGGGCTCCACTTGTGGTTAGCCAAGACTAGGCATTTCTCCAACACAGAATGATAGTCTGAAGACACTGTTCTCTTCAAAAGTGGAGCATATTGTTTCCTTTCTGATTTTTTTTTTTTACTTTTCACCAGGTTAGACATTCAACTTGTTAAATCACTTCGCTGCCTGTGCCCAGTCAGCTTCGCATTCATTTCCACCAACCGCGGCTTCTCAAGCTGACAAGGAGGTGATTTGTGGAATTTCTTTAAACGGACGATCCTTTTGTTCTGTATCTTTTTCCCTCTGCGTTTGCTTTCAATCATTGTTCAGTGCACAGACGAGAAGTGTTTTGGGGGGGGAACGCGGTGCTTTGTAAGACATTTCAGTTGCACACGTTCAGATCCGCTGGCAGTCTTTGCAGTCGAAGCTGTTGCCGGCACAGAGGCAGGTGAGGGTTCGTCAGTACCGAGGCCAGCTGAGAAAAGTGCGAGTGACGCGAGGGAGAGGAACATGATGGAATGGCGATGCTTCACTGCACAAGGCCTAATGCAGTGAGGGGAGACAGTATTTCTGAGTGTCCTGGTAGACTGCTGCCACGCTGGAAGCTGGGGGAAATAAACACTTCCATATTTCAAAAGGATCTGCTAGGAGGGGCTCATATCGGGATTTCATTAAAATAACAGCATGCTTATGAAAATGTTGAACAACAAAGTCATTGAAGCGATTTAGAAAATTCAGGTCAAAAAGAATTCAGACAATTTTGGGGAAAAAAATAAGAAAAGGTTTGATAAAATTAGTCTTGGAAAAGATACCGTGGCTGTATAATTTACAGCAATTGAATAAGGCATGTTTTTTCTGTTGTGAACATGTAGTGTTTCCAGTAGTTTGAATAATGATTAAATGTTAGGCACTAAATTACTGAACTTGCCTCCAGAATTATGGCTTTATGTGCTAGAGACGCAATGTGTGTAATACTTATTTGTATTTACTAAGTTCACTAATGTAGAAAAGGAATTATTTGAAATATTCAAACAGGTTTTTCTTGTTCATTGGGAGCATTTTAAAAATGCGCTTTTGAGCTTAGGATGCTTAAATCATGAATGAATCATACCACACAATGAGTTCAAGTCAGGTCCCTCATCATGAAAGATGAATGCCTGTTACGTTCATAATTAGCTTGAGTATACATTGTGATATAGTGAGTCAATAATAGAGCACATTGACTCCGCGGGGTGATCCTCTGTTCAGTTTGCCAGGTCAGTGCCATTGCTCGGTCGTGGCTGTCTTTTGACATAGTATTTACAGTTTGTCTATCCCACATTTTCTCCCAGGTATTTGGATTCAGTTTCCATCTTGTGACACAGCAGACCAGTGCAGGGCATTGATCTCGGTTTGAAGCAAAAAGTGTTGAAGCTGTGTGAATGAGAGCCTTACAGATTGCATTATCATAGGTTTGCTTTAACAACGCTTAGTACTGGTCTCTGTTGGATTGACATCATTCTATACAATGGGATTACTCTTAAAAGCTACAAGCCCACTACTGAGGTTGGCACCAGTGGCCACTAAAACCATTATGCTATAATCTCAGACACAATCATTCCTTATACAAACCTCACAAAACCTTCTGTGGTTTCTCCTTTGTACACCTGATGTGATAACTTGGTAACTCCAAGTAAGAGAGAGACCCATTTACCAACATCCAGGGGATAATGTCTTCCATGTTACTGCTCAAGATATTAGCGTTGTAGATTATTAATCTCTGAAGTGTTTAATAACCATAATTTGGTTTATGGGTTTCCTTTGACAGCAAATCCCATTTGAAGCTGTAGTTGTTGCTGTATAGAAGCAATACTTCAAGCTGTCACAAAGACTGGTTGACTGAGACCTAGTTTATTATACGTGCTTCTTGTGATTTGGCACTGGAGTCTGTATAAAATGTCTATCAACAACATATTGAAGTCTTCCTACCAGCAATATTTCTTGAAAATGTCTAATCTGTTGCTGAAGCAAATATTATTGAGCTTTGATTAAAGAGAACTTGGAAATTGCACATGCAGACTCATAATTGCAAATTTCTAACCATGTGTCTGGAATATTTTGTTCATTAGTTTTTTAATGCCTTCTTCATCATTGACTACAACTTGGCACATTTTGTGATTTCATACTTGGGAAGCAGTGCAGTGTTCATAAAGAGGATGTGAGCTCTAGAGTTTTCCAAGGGAATATTAGCGACCCTTTGGAAAATCACACTCAAATATATTTATTTCCAAACAAGCACAATGGGCTATATATCCTCCTCTCATTGGTAACCTTTGTATGTTGGTTAACACTATATTGTTAATTAAGACTCCAAATGCTGTAAGTAGTGTGTTTCTGAGGAATATCAGTGTAATTTGATAAAATATACTTTTTTCATTGGGTAATGTCAGTAATGTAAATTGTCATTTAATATGATTAAATTAATCTTGAAATGTGTTGTAATATTTTAGCGGCTTACATTAAAGTAAAAATCAGATTGTAAAAACATGGTTTCTTTGTTCTTGGCACATTTTAATTATAGTGTAATAAACAGGATGCATACATAAAAAAAACAATGAATGTTTATTTCTATCACTTGATTTCAAACACCCAATAAGCACACACAACTCCTATAGAATATATAAAAGACTACGAGTACTTGGATCCAGTTCTTTAACAGTCCAAAACTACCTTTACTTGTATCCTCAGTAGTGGATCATACTAAACACACACTTAGACACAGCAGTTTATGGAGGTTATACTGGTTTCTGCACAAAACAGTCCCTCCACACGAATCAGTCTTCACTGAATCGGGTAGTTTGCCAGAGAACAGGGTTGTTCTGTGTTCTCAGGGCAGCTGCTAACACCTGGCTTCACATACTGTACCGCATACAGTACTTGTATATTAGTAGATTGTCTAGTATGCATTGCAGTTAAGACTTAACACAGAGAGTGTCTTTTTTCAAGAAGCATAGTGCATTCTTCACCTTATTCTTTTCTATATAACACAGCGTATAACAATCCAGTGGTGTCAAAACTCAAACCTGTTTTGGTGTGAGATGGCAGATGACTTTAAGAACCTATATATGCTGCATCCATTACTGAGTATGTCAGCTGAGGAATCTGAATACACAAGATCAGCATACAGTGGCATTAGCATATTGAGCCAGGGGTAATTATTTTGTGACTCAAGGGGTAGATGTGTTTTATCTTCTGTGCATCTGCATAAACAGAGGGTCATTATCTCTAATTTTTGTTTGTCATAGTCTGTTTTTTTATGGATCATTTATCTGTGTGGTGGAAAAGCATTTCTCATGCATGCCTTGCTCGCATCTAATTTGCAAGGTTAAGTTTAGAACGATTTCAAGCATCAGGAATATAAAATTTATAGTCACTAGCCAGCTAACCATCACTGCAGTGCTTAAAAAGCTTTTTCTATTTTGCCATGCACAAGCTCTAAAATCCAGAGGTGATTGCATTTAATCCTTGGCTGGCAATATTGTGTGGGATTGGAGTATTGAAACGCAGCAAAGCAAATAATGAAGGCATATGTTTACCTATAATTCTTCTTACCTTGGGAGATGGATTAAATTGGAACAGTTTGGTTGTTGTCAAATTCTTAACAGTTGCTTTCAAGCATGAACAGTCCCTAGGCTCTTGGAGGATTTACTTAGCAGTCTGAATAGGGAGGTCTTTACCGCTAATAGGACTGAGACAGCAGGCTTAAGCCATGGGCTGCTTTATAGCCTCTTTAGTCACTTGAGGAGATGCAACATCAAACAGTCAGAATCATTGCAGTCTCCATCGCTGTTCTGGGAGTTGCAAGCAGACCAGTGAATAAATAATTCAGGGCTGCATAAATGCCTTGATGCTGGAACGTGACAAATACTTAACAGCCGTGCACACAGAAGCAGTAGCACTGGGAGATCTTTCAGAGTTTTCAAATCGCTCAGACCCCTTGAGAGCATTTAGCCCCTTCAAAATCATTTCCCAGAAGAGGTGCACAGAGGTTTTCCTGCAAGGTGCTTTTGCCTCAAACTCTTAGAAAGTGAAGGAATATGTATGCGCAGGGAATGAGCTGCTACTCTACATTGCAGGGCTTTTAAAGCCGTGTGTTTCTTCCTAATCCTTTCTTCTAGCTGTAACAAGCAGAAGACAAATCAATCCTTTTCAGAATCCTGTTCTGTAGTTCTTGTGCGGTAAGAAAAAAGCTTGGGCTTGCTGTCCTTGTTTTCACCTGACTATCGTAAGACTCGGGCTCCTAACATTAAGTTCTAGAGCATTTCAGCAGTGTTTTTTATTTCTTTTAATTGGAGGCCCAGGATCTCTCTCCAAGTTCGCACTGCTGTGTTTAGAGAGACTGTCAAGAGACCTGTAAACACTGGTGCGGGAACCATCAAGTCAACGTGCTTGTAAGCACTCAAAATATGAAAATTAGTTAATAATTAAATGAGTAAGTCATATGTATATTTGGTTTTATAGACATTAATAATGAAGAATTGTATTGTCATAACACATACATGAAAAGCTAGTCACCTCCAAAATTATTAGCACCCTTGATAAAGATGTGCAACAAAGGCTGTAGAAAATAAGCAACATGGGTAATGAGCTCTATTTTACACTCTAAAATATGTAAAAACTATATCATTGTATTCTGGTGCAGTTGATCAGTGAAAATGTTTTTTGTTAACAAGTAGTTTTCTTTCTCTAAAGCATAGGTGTCAAAATAATTGGCACCCCTAAAGGTTCTCAATAAGATTCTCAATAACAATCAACCACAAATCTGTATAAACTTTTTTCGTCTCATGCTGAAGGAACTGTATTGAGGCTTTCCTGGGCTTCCTGTCTCACGTGTAAAAACGAAGGAACACGCATGTATTCCATCACCAGGGGGAGAGGCAAAGAACTGAAAAGAGACAGATCAACCTGTACTTACCACTATTAGGAAATACATTCAAAAATAAGTTAAAAACCTCTGTTTTTAGTGGTAAACTTGCCTGGTGGAGGACACAAGTCCCTCTCGCAGTGAGGAGGACAGTTGTAAAATCTCCAATCTGATGCCACCTTGATTGCAGTAGACTATTTGAAAGGGCTGATGGAAACAAACCTTTATTGAAAAGAACCGCCATCAAAGATCTGGGGTTTTCTAAATGTCATTGGAGCTCGGGTTGGAACTGGGTGCTGTGGTCAGATGGGAAGAAAATAGCGCTCTTTGGTCGCAGCAGCACAGCAGCAGTGGGCTTGGCACTGACGGGAGCAGATGTGTGCAGAAAAGAGCATCATGCCTGTTGTAGAATATGGTGGTGGATCTTTGATGTTTTGGGTGTTTTGCTTTGTTTCCACTGGTCCTGGGCCCTTGTTAACTCTACCAAATACCAGGACACTTGAGCCAAAACCCTGGTTGGTCCTGCCAGGAGGTTTAAACTTGGCACCAGGGAGACCGTGACCTCAAGCACTCATCCAGATCCACAAAGGAATGGATAATTGGCCACAAATCCAACATTTTGCCATGGCCATCTCAGTCTCTGGATTGGAACGCCATTGAAAACCTGTGGTTGAATGGAAGACGGTAGTTCCTAATAAAGACAGAAGGATATCAAGGATCAAGGAAGATAGTGTATGGAGGCATTAAATACTATCTGTTCCAATGTGTTCTCTGATTTCAGGAAACCATTACAGACCAAGTCTCAGTGCTTTTTTCCTTATGGGGGGGATGTACAGAGCACTGAAAACAGGGCTGTCAATTATTTTTTGGAAGTGTTTAATTTGGGAAATGTGTAATTTTTTTTTTGTGTAGTCTTGTCCGAGTCAACAAATGAGAAAAGAAAACAATTCTGTTTTCATTGACATGGGCTTTCACTACGTCTCCTACTAATTATACTTAACATTGTATTTATTGCATGTATTTAAGATATTAAAAGTATATTCAGTGAGCTGTACAGGTTTCCATGGGACTTGTGTATGTCATTCAATCCAGTTAAGAAAATAGGTTTTGCTAAAACATTAACATGTTTTTTTAAATTGGTGTTAGACTTAAATACATTGTGTAAATAGAATGTACATATGGTATATTTGTGAAATATGCTTTTTGTTTTACAGTAAGAAGCTAGAAACCCTAATCCTGTGGTTTAGACAAATGATTGCCTATTATCTGTAAATCCTAACTGCTGTATCAGAAAAGTGAAGGATTAATGAAACGCTGCCACTGCTAATTGCTGACATAGGGGTGTTTAGGGCAAGATAAGCTGTCACAAGTACAAAAAAAAGACAGTTTGATGATATCTCTGTGGAGTAAATTAATCAGTCATATTCCTTTCTGGAGCAGATCACAGTTGTGTGATTGCCCACTGGAGCTGCTCTTTATCACCCATCATAAATAAAATGATCCGTGTGTGGAACTGCAAGACTGCTTTCATTGTGAGGAGTTGTAAAGGGGACCACAGCAAGCCTGGCCATGGCAGTAGGCTGGAAAACATTTCACTTTCTCTCTATTTTGCCACTCTGAAAGACATTCTTCATCTATCCCACATAAATTACTTCATCTGGCTGTTTGAATGCTGCGTTATGGACAGCTGTAAGGCTGTGAACATGAGTTCAGCTGTGGCCTTCTGAAACAGAGTATTCTGTTAAGGTTTTGCATTTATAAAGTGGCTGTCCCTTCTGATTCTGAAACAGATGTAATTCTTAAGACAGGGCCTATCTTGTTAAACTGCATTGTTTAGTGCTGCTCATTGCTATTACAATTTGATATCAAAATGAAGTTTGGTGGTTGCTATAATTAATATTAATGGGTTTAACCAGTGCAGTACATTCATTTTTGACCCCTTTATGGACAAAAACAAAACCGCGAGCATCTCCTATTCCCCCAATCCAAGTTTTTTTTTGGTGTTGACACTGCTACTTAATGAAGTGGATAGTTGTTTCTATAAAATGTGACCTATGCTCATTCAAAATCTATACTTGCTGACTTAATCACTTTTTTTTCTTTTAAACCTAATTGGCCTACTGGCTGTTGATTCTGGAATGTAATTTTTAGTTTTGAGGGTATGTTACCTTAAAGCATTTGGATTTGTTTCTAAAAAACACAGATATTTGAACCTTCCTCTGCAAGGTCCATGGTCACATGTAGATAGCAGTTGCTTGACGGCATTGTTCAGGGCAACAGCTATATTAAGGACACTTGCAATTTATCCATCAGGGAAAAGACCTTTTAAAATGCGTCTGAGCAGGCAGAAGACTTCTGTGGCCCTTCTTCACCTGCTTGAGGCTAAAGCTGACCTTCTCACAGCTGAGCAGAGGGAATATCGCTCTTCAAACAAAGTTGTGATCTGGGCCCTCAGTCCTTTTATATTTTTCTCAGTAAAGCAAAGGTGTCAAAACTGACCTTTTGTGCTTGGAGGGCCTATTATACAGACTTTCTAGTTGAGCATTCTTAAAAACATTTGAAGGGTCAAGGTTACATAGACTGTCCCTGAGCCAGCATGCTCTAGAAATGTAACAGTACACCTTCTAGATATTTCTAATTATCTAAGAAGGCAGTTTTACGCTGAAGAGATTGTTTACAGAAAAATATAAAAAGTAGTAGCAAGTCCCTCACAAGAGTTGCCCCTGTTGAATGAATTGATTTCCCACACAGAATTATCCCCTTGAAATACTGAAATAATAGTGTTGATATCTTTTATTTTGCAACAGGATTCCTGACTTATTTCTCCACTCTAAAAAAACTGGTTTAGAAAGCACTTGGTTCTGGTTATTCTGCCATCCCCAATGAGGTCGGAGTTCAAGGTACTGCCATAACCCCATGGATATTCAGAAATGCAGACGTGGAAATTATTTTGAACCTTCAGCTACAAGGAGCACAGAAAATGTCCACATGTGATATTATTCACACACTGAAAGTAAAAAAAAAAGAGTAATCCTTTGAAATCTCTAAAGTACTGTTTCTGACTTGAATTATAAGACTAAACAATAGAAATTGGTTCATAATGATAAACTGCCTATATGAACTTAGTATTTCATTAATAATAACGGTTAATTAACGGTTAATAATATTAATCGTGAAGCTGGAGCTGGATGGGATTTTGTCATTTTAAATTTATAGTAATGCAAAATTCCGTTCCCTTTCTTTAGGAACATTTTAAAAGTTATTTTTATTTCTACTGGTGTCATTCCTTTCTGTAGCAGTCTTAACTTCAAAAGAACCACACTTGCATTTTATACACTTTTTGCTTAACAAGTGTTCTGCACTGCATTTAGTGGAATTCCCCTGTGAATGTTGTAGGGATTTTTACTGAACTCCCACATTAAGCTTATATGTGGAATGTTGGAACGCTTTTCTGTCAATTTGTACTTTATCCTTCATTACCTTATTTCCATAAAATGTTTTTTTTAGGTAGACTACTTAGCCGCTGTCACTTGAGGCCTGAGTGAAGTTGTATCTTTGCTGGTACTGGTACTGATTGTGATATGCCGCATGTATTCCACATAGAGTTCTTCTGCCCATCCCTGCACAAAAGCTGGGCACCAGACTCTTTAAGTCTGGTAAGGTCGTACTTCTTGCTTTAGGTGGTATTTCAGTGATTGGAAAACCCTGAACACATTAAGTATCTGCCCTAGATTGCATAACTCAAGATATATTATATATGCGGTAGATATAGTATGTGTATACAATTAGAGCTACAAGGGAGGAGTGTCACCTTCCAAGCAGTAGAAGCCTATAGTGATTGAAAAGATTTTTTTAACCAATCTTAACTAAATGAACATGTGGTTGGGGTTCTCCAGGACCAGATTTGGCGAGCCCTGCCTTACTTGTGTTAATGCTGGAGTAGTTTTACTGGTCATCTACAAATAACATATTAATAATTAGTAGAAAACCACCAGGACCTGGAATGTGCTTCTAGGTTGCCGTCTCTAAGCTGATACTGTTTAATGGAGCTGATGCAGAACTCCGTTGATCATTAGCCTGAGGCCTGTCGGTTTTTCTCGGTAAACATGGGATGATTAATTCAATACGTCAGCTTTTTCCATCATATTATCTAAAAGCTTCCCATTATTACGCATTACTCGTCCTTTACTGTTCTTATACTGTTGTAAACCTGAAAGAAATAGTTTTATTCAATACAATTGGATCTATAGTCCTTTGTAATGCCCCTTTTTACCTGCACTTGCAGCTCATTATAATCTTGTTCTTTTTCTGCACCCTGTTCTTTATCAAGCACGTCATTAAACACTTTGTCTCCTGAGACTTCTTTAATTGACTTATTAAGCCATTTGGGCCACAGCTATGGCCTTTGATTTACTTCTGGCATAAATCTCTTCTGTTTCAAAACAGAATATCTTTATTCTGTTGCCATCCATTCTCTCCTGATTCCATATCTCTCACGTCACATTTTACATTTCCTAAATGCTGTCTCGCTCTTTAAACTGTTTTCATGAATTTGTAGGAACCAAAAATTCCCCAAGTTTCTTAAACGTTGATGGTTTTAAAATATACTTCCAAGCATTACATATTGTGATCGCAGTAATCTAATGGTTCTCTCATTTACTTGATTGATTGAAAAGGTGAGGTCAGTACAGACATCCTCTGTATTAGGTGTTCAGTCAAACTGAATGAGAAAGTGGGTGTTAGTCATCTCTCCCGAATCAGTTTCAGCTGCTGGTGCCTGGACTGGTTTTCACAGTCGGTGTGAGCAAAATTAAAATCTCTCATGGTAATTACAATTTTCTTTCCATCATCTCATGTCGTGTGATTTCATTGCTGTTGATAGCGGAATGAGATGGGATGAAGTGCGTGCATCTGACACTGTGCCTTTTGAATGAAAGTGGGTTTTGATTCCTCATGGGTTAAGGCCCAGATGCTCTTGTTGACATATCGTTCTACACCTCCCCGTTTTTCTTCCTTGCTCTCTGCCTGGAGTGTTGTATATCCACTAATTCTGTATTCATCTCCATCACTCTGTTATGCATTTTCAGTGATTCCTTTTTACACTGTAATCCCATGATAATGCAGCAACGTCTGTTTCTTGCGTTTCATGCTTAATACTCCTGGCATTTATGTATAACGTTTGAATTACCTGATCCCTTGACGTTTTTTTCCCTTGAGTTTTCTTTTTGAATTTATTTCCATTTCCGATTTTCTTTGGATTCTTCCCTCTTCCTTCTAGTTGAAAGTTTATGATCTTTCTGTTAATCCTTGCCCTAAACTGACGAGTACTAGTTTTTCCTGCGAATCATGTCTAATTTTGATGTTTGTTTTCCGTAGTATGTCTGATTTGTGTGTGTGAATGCATTTCGAAATGTATAGGAAAGTGGTCCTCATAACTATAAATATATAGTTATATTTATATATAAATATAACTTTTTTTTGGGATGGATAGATGTAGATTTGCCCGGTTATGCCTTCTGGCATGTAGGGGCAGCACCATCCTGTTGCTGTTTCGGTAACATCAGTGTCTTACAGGACAGGGCTGTTAGCCTTGTGCCCAGCCTCCAGCATGGAGGACCTGGCGCCCACTGTGGGACACGAACCCGCTACCCTGAGATTGAGTCTCATGCTCTACCAGCAGAGCTAGCCAGGGCCACCTTTTGTGGGAAGTTGGTGTGTTAGTTTACTTATATAATATATTTCACTGTGAATATACATATATATAACAAACCTTTAGATGCAGGATGATCCTCCATGTTGAATTGGTTTGAAGATCCCAAAGTGTTATGATATACATCATGGTAGTGAATTGAGTTAAACGTGATCAATGCAAATAACACTGACATATTTTGCGGGTCAGTTGCTCTCGATCTACAAGCAGTGGACCGGATTTGGTGCCGATTTGTCCTGGCGCCACCAGCCTCCGGTGCTTCATTTGGAGCAAGACGGTTCTCACCGGCTTGCTGTAGTGAAAAAATGAAATGAGCTGCACAAGTTATCCTGAGGCTGTCAACAATTTAAGCTTACCTCTTTTAATTTGCTTTATTCTGTGAATGGCGCTTTAATAATGAATGAACACAAAGTCAATTATAACACTTCATTTATTGCCTTATTGATTAACCTTTTTGATTTTCAGGACAGCTGAAGACTTCAGAAAGTGTTGGCCCTCTAACCGAATGTAGCGTCAACATCAGCAGGGAACCTAGTCCCTTAGGAAAGTCTTTAGAGTTACAAACATTCCAACATCGAGTGAATTAACTTGGCACAGTTACTATAACCCCACTATATATGCGTCAGTTGTGGAGGCGACCAATCCCTTGACAAGTGGACATTTTAATTAGCTTTACTGCACGGCTGTCTTACAGTGTGTGTACGCAGAATTGCAAATAGCTATGCGTCAGTGAAGGTTCCTCCATTTGAATATTCAGCAATAATAAGTCAAGGGGTGAAAACGTCTGACCCCTGTTTAAATGCTGTTGGTCTCTTAGGGCACTAACTGGAGATGCAAAATGTGTTTTTAAATGTTAACAAAATGTAAACTGTACTAAGTTTGGATTTTGTCTGGATTGGGAAGGGATGGCAGTGCGAAATGCTTCCTTTCCAATTTTCTTTATTCATCCAGAAGTAAATTTCCATCCATGAGATGGCATAAGGCAAGCATGAAGGAGGTCAGGATTAGGGTCTAAAGATTTAGTCTTATTGGTGGAGTATTATCTAGTATCAGGGAAAGCAATTTAAAAATTCTTTTCTGATGATTATAAGCTGTGCAGATTTAAGTATCGTAAATATTCTTAAAGGTTTCTTTCATTTCAAGACTAAGCCGAACCCGGACTTCTTCCAGTGTTCACCTCTTATCTTTTAGACACATGCTACTGATCTGCCACAATAGCAGGCAATGGAGCTTGATCCTCTTAAAAGGAGAGCTGATATTACACTCTAATTCTGACTTGGTTTTTGCAATTTTTATATCCTAATCTGCGCTCTCTTTGGGAAAGTGGTGGATATGAACGGCATTCATTTAAACAGCTGGGTTCAGCGGTGTGAACTCATGGTTAGAGCTTTGGAGTTGGAACTGGAAGGTTGTGGGTTGAAATCTTGGAGGCGGGCACTGCTGTGCCCTGTGTGAGAGCAATCCTCAGGCTACCATTGTGAACGAGACGTTCACAGTTGGCCCAGCTAAAGAAAGGTTTAGACACTGAGCATCAGAGGGATCCTGTCTTCTGTAACTGCAGCATATTATATCAGGAAAATTATTTTGGTTACAGGTAAGACCTAGGTAAATTAACTATACTGTTTAACCTTCATTCTTAATGGGCGTCTACTCTGATAGTCGCAGGTTAATAGCGTGGGTGGCCACCAGTGGAGATTATACTATACATGTACCTCTGCAATTCAAGCATGACACCGGGCTGCAGGTGCTGGCTTGTGGCATTCTTGAGAGAGAATCCGTGGCATTACCGTCACATTTTCATCTCCAGAAAGTTATGGCAGCACAAGGATGGGTGAAGGATGCGTTTTCTTTCTTGATGGGATGTTTTTACATAAGAATGAGCCTACAGGAAGGGCAGCAGGTGAGGTCCCAGCACATGGTCGCTGTAGGGCCGTGCAGTCAGGCTGCCTTTGATCCCTACAAGCAGGACCACTGTGACTCCAATACTTAGCATGTTCTTTGCACTTCTGGACCACATTAACTGTCTATTAGGGTACAGGTGTTGAGATGTTTCTGCAGTATTTCATGGGCACAAAGACATTGTAAATAAGTGGGGCAAATTGGATCCTTTGTGTTTTTCCTTATTGATTTTTGCTGGGTTTGACAGTCAACAGGTTAAATCACCTTATTACCTGTACCCCGTCAGCTGTCTAACTAACGAGGTGATTTTCTTCTTCTGCCGACATCAGTCACTCGAGTGCATCACGGTCAGTGTGTATCCTGGAGGATGCATTAACAACAATAATGCTGAAACATTTAATCAATATCCAAAATCAATATGCTTTTTTCTTATAAAATAGAGAAATGTCTTGTGATGCTCATTAGCCTGTATTTACAGGAAGAGGTCATCAGGCAGACTGGCAAAGGGTAGAGGAAGTTTCAAGGAGCTGCCAGCTATAGGGACTCCATTTATTGAATTAAGGAAGCTTTTTTAAAAAAACTCATTCATTATACAGTAAGTATGGTTTTGTAAGAAATTTAGCCTGAACTCTTGTTTAAGATTTTTCTACATGTTACTATAGTATATACAATATTAAGATTAGATTTTAAACATTTGTTTATTTACATTTTTTGTATTGACATTGTATTTATGGGGGAAAGAGAAATTTAAACCTGGTTACAGATAGTTCCTGCAGCTCCTTTCCCTGTAATGACTAATTTGAACCACAGCAGGTCTCCTTCAGGACCACCGACTGCTTTGACTACTTTCAAAGACGATCAAGTATAACGACAAAACCCAGTTGTTAAAGGAAGGAATAAATGCCTGGTGCTGAAGATCTTGTATTGTCATACTGTTGTAAGACATGTGGGAGCTCTTTGCAAATTGAGATCACTAGCAAACTAGAGCTATGATACCGGTTTTGTGAATGTTAGCTTCTTGGTTAAAAGCAGTCACAAAAGTGTGAGATATCTTCCTCATTAAACTGAAAACGGGACATCTTTTCTCTTTCTGCTCATTGTGTGTGGAGTTTGCAAAATCTCCCTGGTTCCTTGTGCTCTGGCTTCCTCACACCTCTAAAGACGTTGATTTGCAGAACGGGGCTGGATTGAATGACCTCCAGCTTAATAGCATACAGTACAGTGACGGTACAATAAATGCCCAGCTGCTGCTCATATCAGGACAAAGTAGGAGAGCACCAGTTGTTCTACTGCTTGTTAAGAACGTGCATGATTCTCAACATCCTCTGCATGAAATGCTTCCTCCCAGGAGATCTGACTGCTCAGATAGCTGGGGATTTGAAATCAACTTACTGTACCTGCATGAGCTTCCTCTCATTTGTAGCCATTTATATGTTTCTGATCTTTCCCGTCATTATTAATGATCTTTTTATTTTGCTTAGTTTCTCTTTCTCTCTCTGAGCGACGATCCATACTTATACTCGCCAAAGCTCAACCCCCTGAAACCAATAAAAAAATAATTAGACACCCAGACCTCCATACTTTGGAACCGTTCATATTGTCTCCTGGATTGTGTTGTTACAACATGCCACTTGTCTGTCCTCACTTTTGCTGGCAGTGGGGAAAATGTGTTCCTAAAGACTTCAAAACCAGACTCTTACTGAAGGAGGCAATGTTGTTGATTGTAAATCTTATTACTCCTCCAAAGACCTCAGAATATTCATTGCAAATGAACAGTCTGTACAATATAATGCTTCTTTTTATAAAACTAAGTAAATGTAATGGTAAATGTGGAGGGGGGGCTTATTATTAATTGGTGTACTGGGACCATGTATTCATACTGTTTTGAAGAATGTTGCTATGGCATTTAGTTAAAATATCAAGGTCTAGGGTAAGTAAAGTCATCTTTGTTAATAATTTAGGTTTCATTAATGTAAATGCAGTGAAATATAAAAACCCTTTACTTTAACCAGATATCACGCATCTATCTTAATTCAAAGGCAGACAGAAAACACTGGGCGATTCCTTTTTTTCCGTGCCTTTTCTCCACTCGGAGGTTGCGGAGGAGACCCGCCGCTGCAGTTTGCCAGGCCACCCGTCTGATCTCATTGCTACGGCTGTTGTCCCCCTCCCCTCGGCAAGAGGCAGATTGCGGAGAAGTCCATAAATTGACAGTTTAGGACAGGCATGCAATTGCCTCAGGCGAGTGGGTACGCGTGGTGACTGTGTTCTGCTGACTTAGGACAGTCTGCCCTCCTGAGATTCCGTGTCCTTTGTGGTGACAGATTGAGGGAGACAAGGAGCACATGGGTAGGCAAACACCTCACCGGGGCACTCGGTGCCATTTAACAGCTTCCTCACGCTGCTGACATTTCTATTTCCCTTCTCCACCCTGCTCGTCATTTACTGTTTGCATCCTCGTCTCCAGCTCGCAGAGTGATCGGAGCTGACAGAGAGCATTAGAGGTAACCTGTGGACCCTGATAGCCAGCATTGCAGTGCTAATCTGAATCAGAGGAAAGACATGACAAAACGGCATTTTTTTGTTCTAATAGAGAGAGATATCTATGAGGAATGTGAAGCAGTATGTTTGAAGTGTTAGCTAAAGATGTGAAGCTCTGTTTTACTAACAGACAAAGATAAGGATGACTGAGGAGCACTATCTTGACTGTTGGTTTATCCCTTTTAGATTGAAAGTTTTTCTGATATGGCATACATTTTAGGTTAGGCTATGTTAAAGAGCTACAGACCTGGTGCGCATTTGCAACTTTGCAGTGTAAGGCACTGTTGTGCACACACAATTCTGCACAGTTTGACTTGTGTCCACAGGGAAGACATGGTGCTTATTTTCTTCAGCTGGTGATTTTGTCATGAGATCTTTTTAAATGTTTTTGTCACAGAAACCTCCAGTGAACCAACAGGGAACTGACAGCCACCTGTTTTGTCTACAGAATAATAAACAGGGCAGAAAAGAATAGCAAATGTTCTGCGGATGAACATTGGAAATTTTAATGGGAGGCAAAAAACTATTCATCTTCATCAGCGCATATGTTCTGACATCTTTGTATTTGACAAAGAGGAATCTTTGTCGTGTAACTATTAGAAAACCATT
This sequence comes from Lepisosteus platostomus, assembly GCF_059453375.1. Lineage (NCBI taxonomy): Eukaryota > Metazoa > Chordata > Actinopteri > Semionotiformes > Lepisosteidae > Lepisosteus > Lepisosteus platostomus. Next base: position 4,316,850 of record NC_142618.1, on the reverse strand, counting down.
TCCCTCTTAAATCATGCTTATGATTGATTTAGAGATTTAATTTGAATAAAAAAATCCTTGCTTTTTTATTCTAACAAGATGCCAGCATCTCTTTAGCTGCTCAAGTCCACAGAGGCTTTCCGTTTTTGGATGGACTTGCACGGTTTGCGACATCTGGGACACCACAGGATGTATATAGTGGTATCAATTATATGCTTAAGTCCTTTGAGAAAAAAATGGCAGCTTTCCCTAACTCCCTGTCACAGCAAAAAATACCCATGGCTTCAAAACACTGAAATTGGAACTCTCTGCAGAACACCAGGTGCACCATAGTACTGTTAACTGTTTCATAGCACCCAATGAAACTCACTGTTCTGCAGTTTCATTTTGTGAAACCCAGTAATCAAATTTGCATTAATATTGCGGTGTGTCAAGCATTTGGTAATGAATTAAATCATTAAGTAACCCCTTTGCTAATGGAGGCGCGTAAGAAATCTTGTGCAGGTTTAACGGCTTAGTTTATGTGCTGGTGGCAAGTTCAGGGCTTTATTAGCAATGAAAGATGGCGAGGATTTGTTGAGGAAATAGCCCATTACAGCCGCACGAGCTGCTGGGGAGGCAACCCCCCGTTCCCAGATCGTACAAAAGCACACTTTTATCATTGCCGAAGCGTCAATAAAATGTCAGCCGGCCTTTGGAGAGGCATCTTGTTCGTCTTTTTTGTTTGTCAAAGCTAAACTCCTAAACTGTTAGATTGTTACATACGCCTCCTTTGTCAGTTCCTGCCAACTGGAGCAAGATATAGTGCGCCAAGCCAATGCCTGAAGAGAAAAAAAGAAAAGAATTAAAGAATTTGCATATTATTCTAATACCAGCCCTGACTGCCCAGAAATTACTTGGCATGATAGCATAATGAATGCAGTGCCTTGTAGCTTTCTATATAAAGCTGCATGCCACTTTTTATAAATTATTCATAGTAGCCTCAAGGCAATAAATCAGCGAGGCAAGAACGAAGAAAATTAGCTACCAATTAGTGTTTATTTATGGGGATCACTTTCTTATTTTTTAATTGCTCATACTGAAATTCAACAGAGTGGACTTTTCACTTCAAACGAACCCGATCACACAGAGGGCATTGAGGAAATGCCTTTGAGAGGACACGTCTCTTTATTACAAATACTGCAGGACATCTTTGAGCTTTTAGTTATGTTTTTTTTTTCCGAGCGAATGCCGAGAAGGACCTGTTTGCAGAAAAAATGCTTTGAGAAATTCAATAAATATATTGGCAGCGCTCGTTAGGTTTTGTTAAAACAATACAGGTCTGTGTGACCTGCTGTATGTATGAGATTTTGCTAGGTTGTTACGTTTTGCGGTGTTAGGACAAGCAAGAAGTCCTTGGTTCTTTAAACCCAGCTGGTGGAGTGATAGGCCCATAAGCCCCTTGACGTTCACCAGGGAAACGCTGCTGAAAGCAGGGAAGCAGCTAAATTCATGAACAGGCTTATGGAGTTACTGGCTAAGACCGAACACAAAGAGCTCGGGAAAGAATCTGGAAGAGGAAGTGAAATGAGGAGAAGGCGTTTGCTTTGGCTACGGTTTGAACTTTGTCCGTAATCAATGTTCCATTTATAGAAATCAGTCGATCTGATAGGGATAAGGGTATGCTCGGAGAAATATGTCATGTGAACCAGTGTTCAGCCCTCCCAGCTGTGCCTTGTTACAAATAAGCCGGGCGTGTGCTGTAAAAGAGGGCCGGGTGTGTAGGCAGGGTAATGTGTCAGATTCACAGACGGCTATTAAAAGCTCCATATAAAATTCTTTGGATGACTCCTTTACTTGCAGCTCCTTGTAGACTTTGAATATTTTTGAGTATGTGGCATGAACTTTAAATGCAGTTGCTGCATGCATTCTATAAACGATAAACTTTTAACATACTGTATACAAACAATAGGGAGCTTTCAAAACGCAGCCAAATAGCCACAAACTAATTCCGACATGAGATCTTTCTGAAGTGTGGCATATGTTTCATCTAATGTATTGTCAATCAGACCAGTCAGAGGAGCGGTTGAAGGGGTTGTTCCTATAGTTTTCAGCTGTTGGCCAAGTAGAAGGCTGCTATCTTTTACTTGTTAATTTGAGATCTTTTTTTTTCCCCATCCTTGCTTTTAGCAAATGATCACATGAACACCAGCTAAATGCCTTATAAATCTAGAGGCAAGGCTTGTGGTTTCCTTGCGTGGAGCTGACTTTAAATATTTTTGATGGTACATTGCTCTTGTCCCTCGGTAGCTGTCGGTTTGCGTTTATTAAGTTTTCTCCCGTTACAGAGATGTGGTGTTCTGTCCTCAGCGATGGTACTCGCTGGGCATGCATGTCAAAAGCCATCGTAGTATCACAGTCAAGCTGTTCCTGGTATTGGCACTGAAAACAGTGCTATATCATCATGACTAATTGAGAAAGTTTCTTGGATCCCTTGAAAGAAAATTAATATTCTTGTTTGTATGCTTGCTTGAATCCTCATTTAACTGTTAATATCACATCATTATATAGGAACAAGTAACAAGTACAGGAAGTGTGCCATCTGAAGAAGGCTTCACGGCCGAAACGTTGTTTTCTTCCTTCTCTTTTCAGCAGGGAATAAACCTTTACTTGTTCCTTTGCAGCCTATGCATGCTGATGTGTAATAAAATATTTAGAGAAATGAGGAAAGATCATCATGGTTCGTAGTGATATGTTACGGTCTTGTTTTTTTGCATGTGGCACTATTACACAAAGAATGGTGGGACAGTGATTGTGACATCAGGTTTGTGGGCCATTTTAGATTAGTACATAGTTACCTGCAAAAGTCAAAATATTAAAAACTATTTTCTTTGTTGTATTAAGATATTAATTAGGGTGGTGTGCCCTTTATCACTTAAACCAACATATTTCAGGAAAAAATATTGAACTGGCCAGGGAGTATAAGCTTTGTTGGAGACAAGTTCTGTAATTCAATATACAGTATGATGGTATTAAAGGTTTAGAGTCCTAATGTTGTTAATGTTTGTAAACAAGGGTAAATATTGGCTCATTAGAATGGAGTTTATGTCCCTGTCTGTCTGTACTGTGTATAAACCAATACTGTCCTGCTGTTTTTTGCTACTGTATCCTTGCTAGGTTCTGTGCTTTAGGGATTTGTATTTGAGAAATGTAATGAAGATTAAAATGAGTACTGGGATTTAATGGAGTTTAAAATAAATCGGAGGGTCAGACCCACAATATTCTTAACAGACTGGTACCACAGATGGCTAAATAAAAAACCTTTACTCGAATTTATGCTTTTCCTTGAACATAATCAGGATTTACATGATTAAAGCTCTAGCCAGTGGTTAATCATGAAACATACTGCATATTTTCCATGGTATGGTATTCAGTAGTTATAGATCTATTTTTCGTTAAATTTTTCACTTTTCTGGCTGGCCACAAAATACAGATTTTGTGCTAACACGGTTTGCGTTTCATTGACTGGCTTTCCGATTGCATTTTTCAACTATTTTTCATGCATTACGACGGTCGTGTGGAGGATACAGCCAGTCTTTGAAAACTAAAAAAAAATCTTAAGATTGTTCATTCATGTTTGGTAAAAATGCTCTGTATTAGCTGTTCCTTCTAGTATCGCTTTTTTATATATGTTCATTAAAAATGCAACAAATTATATTAGTTCTAGTATTAATTTGTTGTTTTTAATGCCTTTTGGTATACATTGAATACATTTTAATTCTGTAAGTGCTGAATATACATGCATCTTTAATGCAGTTTATCTGCAGAGCTGTGTGTACAAAGTTCATAAATGCATTCTGCTGAAAACCTGGTTTCACAATCCTTCATTTTTCCATGCCTGACTAACCCCATATATTGCACCTTAACACAAAGGTTTTTCCTGTTCCTCCTGCGTTCCCATTCTCCGTGGCCTGATATCAGCAGGAAGCAGAAGCTGGAGTCAGACAGGGAGAGGTTCCTCCCTGGGGAGCCGTGGGGAATAATAACCAGAAATGACCTCAGACAACATCTGGACTGAGGGCTTGTGCTCTCGCGTGTGTTCAGAGGGCACATGTCAAGAAAGCGGCGTTGCTTAGCTCCACAAATACAGTAGTACCTGATCGTTAAAGGGACAGTGTGTATCCATCCGTTCTCCCTGATTTGATTTGTTGCATTTTATTGTATACAGTAAATGTTAATTGAGTTTATTTTGCCTGCTAAATTACATCCTCCCCCCCAAAAAACCCCAACAAAATCCTCAGAAAACCTGCTGAAAGCATATTCCCAGACATTGCACAGAGGATGTCTGTCATACCATCCCTTTTGGCCTCGTAGTAAGGTGTTACATTACTCCACTGACATAATGGAGTGTAATTTCCTTACATTTAACTGTGAGGTGTCCGTTCCAAAGACTGCCTTCACTCCTATAGTTTATTACCATGTCATAGCCTATAAGAAACTACATCCTGTAGTCATGCTGGCTGATATGCAATCATTGTTTGCTCCAAAGTAGGAACTGTCCTTCAGTCGTGCAGTTACGTTTGGTAACAACGATCTGCAGTCACTCGCCAAACTTACTGTACGTGTGCATCCGTGGCTGGTGAAACATCCGCTTTACAAACAGTCGGTTTTGTTTGCAGCAATTCAAACACTTTTGTCAAATAGTGCTGGCGATGTTTATACCATGTATTTGAGGAGCAAAACAAAGGCGACGTACAAAAAAAACATGAACTGTATGGCACAGTAGAGGAATGTCCGCTCCCACTTGAGATGACCTGGCGTCTGCTGTAAACCCAAAATATTTTCCATCTTCATTATCTTTGGCATTTTAATGCTATCCTGCTCTTTATTTGCTTTTTGTATCCATGGGCCTAGTATGGCATGGTCCTAGTATGCTCAATTCTTATGTCTTCTTTTTGGGAGTTTAGGTGTTCATTCATTTCAGCTTTTTCCCCAGTGCAGTCTGGATAGAAACCCGTGCGGCCGTGATGTTCTGCCTGCGGTGCAGCTGTTGCAATGAGGGGGGAAGTATCCAGTCAAAAAAGGCTTAAAATATATTTCCGATATGTTTGAGGAATGTAAACCTGGTAGGTCTCTAAGATCTTTAGGGACTGGTCAGCTAGGGGTGCCTAGAGTTGGAACTAACCATGGTGAAATGGCGTTTAGCCATTACGCTGCTCACAGCTGGAACCAGCTCCCAAAGGGTTTGAGATGTGCCCCAACCTTAGCCATATTGAAATCTGAGTTAAAAACTGATTTATTTTCCTCTGCTTTTGCTGAGTTTTATTGTGTTTTTAATTATTTCTTTTATGATATTCTTTTAATTAATTTTTATTTTATTTTCTTGTTTTTATGGTTTCTATTCGCGTAAAGCACTTTGAATTACCTGTGTGTACGAAAATGTGCACTAGAAATAAATTTGCCTGGCCTTAAACTCTGCCTGCAGTTTTATTTTGGCTTTTCCGACTATAATCCTTATCACAGTTCTGTTTATTCAACTGGACTCCTGTAAAAAAAAAAAAAAAAAAAAAAAACATGCCAAGGAATTAATGGGCAGTGATTGCACTAGAAGCGTTTTGAAGATATGTTGGGCAGTTCAGGATTCCCTCGGCCCGTTGCGTGTTTTAGATTCCTCATAGCAACTGGAGTTGCACAAAAGGCATGACTGGGAAGCTTACCCAGGTGACCCTGCCTGGCCTGGCCACTGCTGTGCTGACTGTGAACTCTGTGGCAGCTGTGTCGGGGCTTATTTTTTAGGGCAGTCTACATGCGTGGAGAACAAAAGGGCAGCCGAGGGAGCTCGGGTTTCGGGCTGCTTTAAGTAGAACATGTGAGAGTCCAGGTTAGGTCTGTAAATGAAAGACCATCTGGTTAAAAGGCTTTCATGCTGCTAGCCTTCAATATTACAGTGCTAGTGGATGCCTTGACCAAAGTTAACATGCGTTACCAGACACGTTTGTAAAACTTAACGTTCCATCTATAAATCAGGAGAATTGTGCCCTAGATCTACTGCTTAGGGAGGGTCTGACTTCTGCGTTTTGCAATCAGTGTGCATGGGTACAATTTCAGAATTATTAATGTCTTATAATAGTGAATAATCAGTTTACTCTGCAAAGGAACGGGTGAAAGTTTATTCCATGCTGAAAGAAAAAGAAGAGACAACAGTGTTTAGGCTATGGGGCCTTCTTCAGGTGTGGAGGAAGTCTTCTTCACACCTGAAGAAGGCTCCACAGCCAAAATATTGCATCTCTTCTCTTTTCCTTTCAGCATGGATTAAACCTTCACCTGTTCCCTTGCAGCCTCCGCATGCTGACACAGCCACCTGCTTAAATTACTATAGATCGCCCTGCCTCTTTTCTATTGATAAACTACATGTGGAGAAATTTGAAAGCAGAAATTGTTTGAATGTTGCATGTTTCAGAACTACAGTAGTTGAGAACAATCTATGAGAACTAGCTTAAAAATCTGTTTTCTGCAGAGATCATCATAGGCTTGCCTCACAATCTGACATCCGTGAAGATGAATTGATGCTGAACCTACATAGCCAGGAACTGCAAGCTAGAATCTTGCTCATGGTTTTTCAGTAACTGTTGAGGCTTTAAAGTTATTTGAACCCTTCCTTAACAGACGGTTTTCTCATGTGATGGTATTTCAATGAATGCAGACATTTTCTTGGCATCCACACAATAAATGATAAAGAAACTTGGACTACTTGGGGATTATTCTATGTGAATATAAATCCAAATGTTGCAAAGCACCCACACCTTGTGGCAGCAGTCAGAATGTGAGAAAAAATACGACATTGGTTCCCTCCATCAGCCTACACCGAGTCTAGAAAGCCACAAAAGATTGTTTTACAGAATGAGTAATAGCTTGCTGTGCACTCATTGTAATGATAGGTTTCTCAAATGTAGAACATCTTAAAAAAAACTGCTGTATTATTGGGTTGGGCATAGAGGGTTCTCTGTGAGACAAGATGTCAAATCATTGGTTAGTAACTCCTTAGCGACCGTGATTTGAGGAGAAATAGTCTCATGGTGCTTTTCACGGCTTCCTACTGTATATATAAAGAGAACTGCAGTCACTGCGTTCACAGGTGCACTCAGGTGTCGTGAAAGAGTTAACTAGTACATGCGGGGAGCAGGGAATGGAATGATCCTGTAATACTCCTGGAAGAGTGAAATATAAAAACAATATAGAGTAGCGCGGATGGTTATTGTCCAAACACACAAGTATGCAGCTTGTGGGTAACGTTATAAGTTAGTGCATCATTTTGGTCATTTCAGTGGCCAGTTGATTCACTCTGACATGACAGTGAAGTTGATTTAATGTATTATGTGACTGGTAAAAGACTCATCCCACAATAATCCATTTTGTCTCTTTGTTTCATTTTTACTAAAGTACTAATGATTATAAAAGTATTAAAACATCAAAATGGCGTTTAACATATTCAATGAATATCTCATCCGAATAAACGATTGATATGGCTTTGCTAAAATGGATTACCCTGTATTATAGCTGTCCTGAAGAAGTACTTATGTTATTTTTCCATGCATCATTTTTCCCTTCTAAGATAAACAGAACGTTTGGATGTCTGGCTGACATTTAACTTCGGCAATTTGACAATTTACAAGACAGGTCTCAAACTGTAATGGTATTTTACCAAGAGCCGCTTTTCTTCATAAATCCTTATATATAATCCCTCAGACCAGTCAGCAAGACATTTGCTATGGATCCAACTGTGATAAAGCTCAGGAAGAAGGAATGAATTGTAGAGTGCAACATACATCCTAATTTAATAACGCTAAAGGGGAATAACAGCCAGCAGTCTACAGTTCTGATAGAACTATTATATATATATAAAAGGCTATCTGATGTTCATGTGAATTTATTTTTTTAAATAGGAGCTTTTTGACCTTCATTTATTTTCTTCTGACATTATTAATGTCATATTAAAGGACAGTTGAAATGTTCATTTTAAAATGAGAATTATTTGGATTTTAATACCTTGTGTGACTCTACGGTTTTCGCAGATTGGACTTGAAGCAGTCTTTTTTTTTTCCTCAGCATGGCTCGTAGTCTTGTACCTCTCAGTAGAATTTACGTGGACTGAAAAGTGAGTTTTTAATATTTTTATGATTTTGAGATCTATCAAAGTTCTGCTCAGTGCTTTTTACCAAAAGGTACATTACTGCTTATAAAGAGCCATACATTGTACTGTACATACTGTATGTTCTGATTAAGTACAGACTTTTAGAAAACTTGCAACCTCCAAATTGTGCCTGCGATGAAGCAGAACACACTGTAGCATATAGATTTAATAAATATGTTAAAGCCGCAGAACTGTCCAGTTACCCATTCATCAGCACCATTTCCACGTATATCATTTTAATGCAAATTTACCTCATTCTGATTTGCCATTAACGCCTGCAAATGTAGTTATTTTGTTATTTCCCTTTTCTGACAGTTGATGCAGGTTAAGTTTACAAGATGATTTAATTGTCAGTTTTGATCTAATCTGAGAAAAGTGGACTTTTAGCCCACAGTGCTGACTGTAAATTATTTCTGAAGTGGGCTGGAGAGTCTGAGAATAATGTGCCACAGTTATTGGTGTTGCTGTCAGCAATAATTCCCAGTTGTTTCTGGTAACACAATAGAGGGCCTCTTCATTCTTAGCACCTGTGAAGATTGGTTATTGGGTTTTACAGTAAGTTCCTCTTGCTTCTACCAGAGAACCTTGAAGAATCAAGCTGGTCTGAATTTTTGTCTAGATTTAGGCACAGACTTTTGCAGGTCAACTGCAAAACAAAGGCTAGTGCTTTTGAAGTAAGCATGTATAGGCTGTAAGGAACCCTTTGAAAGTCCCCAGTGGGATTAAAGAAACAAGACTTTACAATGACATCCCCATTTTTCTTGTGCTGCTTTGCTATGCACTTTGAGCACTTCTAAGGAAATGTTTTCAATTTTATATGGGAGAGGGAAAACTGTACCAAAATAAGATTGTGCAGTGTCACTTCTTTAAAGGAGTTCATTTGAAAATTGATCGGTCTTGGCACGGTTTAAGTAGGAAGTAGATTTAAAACATTTGGCCACATGAAAGAAGAGTAGCATCTTATCTAAAAGATAGAGTAACCCAGGGTAGAAGACCGACCAACTCTTTTTTTTTTAGCTTATGATTAGTATTCTCAATCATTTTCCAACTTGAATCATTACTGCACTGAAGAACAAAACACCAACTTACAAAGCTCTGAAAAGAACACGCCAGTTTTTAGATCCCTATTCTTCTGTTCGTATGATCAAAAGTAATTATTCTCCCATCTGAAAAGGATTTCCCTTTGGAGTGGTGTATAACATTGTAAATGAGAAATTATACAAATTGGATTTACTGAACACTTAGTAGAGCACATACGTTACGCAAGGAGGAGAGAAACCTCTCCTTTACTGTTGTTCCACAGCTTCACTGCTTTAGTGTGCTGTTGACTTCTTTCGAGGGTTGTGTTCAACAGAGAGCAGTGAAGGGCAAGCCGCCCGCAGTCAGAAGCTGTCTGTTTATCCAGGAGACAGGGGGTCATGGAGGTGCTATCCCAATCTTTATCTTCAGATGCAATCTCTCCTTTTATATGGAGCGCTGCACCCCGGCAGCATGGTTGCCTGAGGCTAATCAAATGGTAACAGGCCAGGAATAAATAATCTTTCAAGTTTTTAGAAATCTAGCTGGTGCCTTGTAGTGAATCACTTCAGACAAAAATAAACATCCGTCGTGTTTTTCTGTGGAGCCTATGGACAACAAAGGCAGCAAAGAAATGTGCTGTGTTGGTGGTACACGTATGTACTGTATACAGTATATCCGGACTTGTTTTGCAGAACAATGGGGACCTTAAGACCTCCAGTGGTGTAGGAAAGAGCACTTGGTTTGTAATGGAGGACATGCGTTTGCTGGTATTACTGTAGTAGTACTTTAAATGATCGAATGCTTAGCTTTAGTAAAAGATGGGTTTAAAGGCCTTATAACCAATTTCTAACTAGTCCTATAATTATGCAGGTTTTTCATAGCTATTTTCATGCAAGATCATATATTGATATTTTTTTCAAGGTTTTAATATCATAAAACATAAATAGAAATATAGTAAGATATAAATAATAGCTCAGTACATTTTAGCAAACATTAAATTGTACCTCTCAAAGGAGGACATACTGTACAGTATAGGCATTGATTTAAAAAAAAAGCACCATTTTTTGTACAGCTGTGGACTAGGGCCACCTTGTCAAAGCTTCAGATCACATTTTCCACCCTTCATGACCAAAAGAATATCTGAGTAAAACAAAGTGACAAGACGTGATTTGAAGAGGAAAGTGTCAGGATTAATTAATAACCCAGAAGGTTATGTTTTGTAGTTATTTATCTTGTTTTCCTGCCAAAGATAAGATGTTCCGAAACACTGTCTAGTTTAATAAACTTTTGTCATTTTACAACAGCAAATTGTTTGTATTTTATAACACAACTATCTTTACATCCCCCAACATGTCTTTGTAGTCCATCAGTAGCTGGCATGAAATCTGCGATGAAGCAATGCTTTTATGAAAATATTTAGGATAAATATATGTCTAATTTCTTTGTTAGTCAATTTTACAGTACTTCAATAGTTGTTTTAATATTTAATCATTAAATCATGTGGGATGTTTAAGTTAAAATACTGCAGACATGTAGCTTTAAAATCTGGCCTTTTAAAAAGTGTGTTATTTCTTTTTGAGGTGAAACAAGGGCTGAAATCAGATTTGCTCAAGGGAACCAGAAAGTCTTTATGCCCTGAATTAATATAGGTTAAGAAGTACAAGAAGATTCTTTACTCCTTATTTATTCATAATTTTATTTAGTTTGCTAAAGGAAGGGACTTTGTTGCACATAATTAACGTAATGGAGCTTTGCTGCACATATTGTAAGTAAGTTCATGAACAGGAGAGCTAGGCGGTGCAAAGAACTGTATATACTGTAGGCGTGTAGGAGAAGGAGACCACTACCCCATAGAACTGTAGATACTGTAGGAGAAGGAGACCACTACCCCAGAGGTCTGTAGATACTGTAGGAGAAGGAGACCACTACCCCAAAGAACCGTAGATACTGTAGGAGAAGGAGACCACTACCCCAAAGAGCTGTAGATACTGTAGGCGTGTAGGAGAAGGAGACCACTGCCCCAGAGAACTGTATGTACTGTAGGAGAAGGAGACCACTACCCCAAAGGTTACATTATGTTAATCTTTCTTTGCTTGACATGCTTCATATAAAATGTGAAAAATGCACCTAATGGACCTGTGCTTTAATGAGTGCCTATACCAGTTATAGAGACTATAAATCCAAACGCATGCATTTTTATGTATAGTCACCTTTGGGGTTTTTTTCTTCTTAGGGATTTTCTGCAGCTAAAATCTGCATTACTACTGATGAATTAATTCACAAGACTGTCAGAAGATTAAATGATAATGTCAGTACTGTAATAGGTAGTACTGTATAGATATTAATATCAATCATTATTTGATTTGATGGTAGATCCATAAAAGCTGTGCTGGAGATAGTGGTTCTTACGCAGAAGGCATTCATGAGATTTCATTTAAAACCGTATAGGTAAATTACTACATTTCTTCCGCCAATAAATTTGTGAATAGTGTGCACTATGTAGGATGTAATCAAGTCAGAAATTGAAAAGGTACCAAAGATGGAGAAGGGAGTGCTACTTCAGCTCTTGGTTTGGGGAATTTATGACCAAAAAAGTAATTAAGTCATCGTATTTGCATCAGTTTTGAGGACTGTAAAAAGTAAATTAACCTAATCTCTTCATCTTTATTTTTGCCATAAATAAACCATTAAGATGGGGAGGGTTTATTGTGCCAGTTCCATAAGGATGAGATTTTTTTTAGAAATTCATTGACAGGGAAGGAGGATACTTACACTATATTTTTTTGTATTACTTCTGATAAATTGCTGCCCTATTCTCCAGCTTTTTTAATTTAATTGTGTGTGGAAGAAGTAGAGCATAAAACTGTCTATCAAACCTTTCCTGGATCTGTTAGATTTGCTGCTGCAATACCTATTAATCTGCAATCCCTGTAGAGTTTCTCTGGGTCTCGGCAAGCCTGCACCAGGAAAGGTCTTACTGGGGTTAGCCCAAGTGGACATCTTGCCTGCCAAAAGGACAATGAGCAGGAATGCAGGCTTTCTTAAATATAACATCCCTAGTACATTTATGGCCAACCTTCAAGACAACCTTTGCTGGTGCGTGGAACTTTTCTACTTATTTTAACAGTAAATGAGCTTCCATTAATTGCCTACCACATATTATGAGGGGAAGACAAGTTTCTGTATATTGTTTTGCTGGATTTGTACCACTTCAGTGTCTAAAACAAAATGGAAAGAAGTCTGTCAGCCACAAAACCTTTGGTAATCTTGGTCTTAAAATTCTCAGTCTTTTGGTTAAGGTGGATGTATTTTTAGTTAAACAGGTATGTGGCATTTAGGCAACATACAATTTTTTGGTTGTAATTCTCTGGCATAATTACAGCTTTCCAAGTACTGATAGTGTAACCTTTAAATCTCTTTTTACATTTCTGAACTCACATGTATATAGAATGTTGTGTCCGATATAGATCAGAGTTGCTGTTAAAAACTGCTTGCTTGTACCCAATATCTCAAGAATACTGCATATTATCTTTGAGCGTTTACCAAACAAGCATTTGTCAGATCCAGCAAGTAAATCTCGAATAATCATGATGTACTTTTTCATTTTGCTTCCAAAGTCACAACACTCTGTGATTTACAAGTACGTGAATCACTTTCAGTGAATCGTCATTTAATATTAAAGCAAGGTGTTTTTTTCAGTGTTAAGTTAGAGGCTGCATGCTTAAAACTTCACAATATATAGTCACTATGTTTTTTTAAAAAAACTTTTACATTATACCAATTTGCTACCTAACCTAGGAGACCCCTGAATATATATATATACTGAAATAATATGATTTGTAATTAATTTTGCCCTAGTCTGTTTGTGACATCTCTGATGTGCTGGATATATGCTAAGGAGATATACTGTATAGACTGTAGCACTGTCTAGTGATTTGTTCTAAAATGTTTTAGACGGTCTACTTCTTTATCTTAATTGTATAGTGTCAGGTTGTTAAAATGGAGATAGATTTAGTATAATTATAGACTGGATGTACTTTGAGTCCTGTGAAAGTGAATGACAAAGATATTGCATTGAAATTCAACATTGTAGAGTGTTCATCTATCATAATTTAACAAATGGAAAAGATGAAGACAGCTTGTCATCCCTCATATCTATTTAACTGCACTCAGGAGTGCATTAAATTGTATTTAACAACTTTTATCTCAAGTGCTTTACATAGCAAATCTCATAATAGTGCCTTTTTCATACAAGGTTATTGGTCTTTGGTTACGTTTTTATTTGTCAAGGATGACAAAATGAGTTTTATTTTTAAAAGCTAATTCACCAGTAAGCAAAGTGTTCAGAATACTGGTCATTATCGGAATGAAAACCATATGTAAAACAATGCTGTATTTCAAGATACATTTGGTGATTCACAGACTTTAAAGGGCTTGTGGTAAGAAAAAATAGAATTACGTAGGTTTCCCTCCTCGTTTGTTCAGCTATGCCTTTTCCTTGTCTCCTTTTTTCAACCCTTTGCAAACTTTGTTTTTCTTAATTTATAAGTCTTTCGTTACAAGTATGGAATGAGACTTCCGAAGCTCAGGGAACCAGTGTATTTCCATGTCTCTTGCTCCTAGCTATGGCCTGGTGTAATATATGGAGTGTAATAACACTATGCATGTAGAGGTAACTGTGGCGAGAGTGCTACTGAACAGCAGAGTGTGGCGTTTGCATTGTCTGTTATGAAGTCTATCCACATTTACTGGTAGGTAAATTCTCAAGTAAAAGCACCAGTACTTTATACAGCTTCCAGCCATTTACTAAGATATGTGTCGCAAGACCAGGGTGTTTCTGCAGTGTGGAGTTTCACAATTGTACAGGACTCCTCCAGTCGCGCTGTTCTTCTGTTGCTGGGGTTTTTGAGGTCAAGTCATATTTATGCTGCTATTCTCAAAGAAATCTCCAGGAGATGCATTTTAAGGGTAAACTGTGTTCTGTTTGTCTGAAGCTGCAAAGGGGCCTTTTTTTTTCCTGCTTCTGAAGACCTGGCCTGTGCTGACTGAGGATCAAGATCATAATCCCACCCAGCCTTTGGTTAGAGCCACTCCACTTGTTGCTTCACTGAGGGTGTCTTTCCTGGTGTTTCCTTATTTAGGTGCCCTGGGGGGTTTAATGAATGGTGTCCATTGAAAACCATTGCTGGAGGTCTGTTGTTTCCTCATTAATGACTTCAGCTTAGTGTTCATAATGGCACTTTGAGCCGACAATCTTAATGAATGATTTGCGAATGGTAGTAAAAGAACAGAGTAATCCATAAATCTTTGCACCTTGAATGTGTTGAGGTGGAGCATCTTTAGTGATATATTGCTTTGAAACACTGCACTTGGTTGTTGCCGTATCCCGGTATTTCTGGTTGCATGATATATGCTTCTCCAACAATCTCCAAAGCATCTGGTCTCTGCAGATTTTTCAGCTCTTCTCTAAGATGTTGGTTAAGGGCAACATGTAAACAAACGTTGAGAGAGCCACGGACTTTTAGGGCTCTACTGTGACATTCACTTAGAATAGATCAGGTGGGGAGCTGCGTCAGCATGCGTAGTCTGCAAAGGAACAAGTAATAGTTTTGTTCCATGCTGAAAAGAGAAGAGAGAAAACATGTTTCGGCTGTGAAGCCTTCTTCAGGTGTGGGCTCCTGTTACTTGTTCCTTCACTTGGCATATTATGATTAATTATATTATGATTAATCGTAATATAATTAATATGATTAATGTTAGTCGCTCTGTTCAGTGATCCTCCGTCAACCCCTAGTCAGTAGTTTTTCAAATTTAAATGTATTTTGTTTTCAGACATTATTGATGGAGTTCTGAGTCCAGGAATGTTTCTAATTGAGCTAAGGTCTTGGTTTCTGAGACATTCTTCCATAGGATAACAAAATACCGATCTTCAGGGTGAAGTCACTATTTCATAAAAATGTCAGGTACTGCGTGGTAGTGAATGACTTAATATTGTTGAAATGGGTTTAAATCTGTACAAATAGCCATTTAATAATAATCCATATGTCAGCAGAGAATCTCTGCCATTTGAATGCTCAAGAGGCCATTCAGATGAATCAGGTTTTTTAGTGATACATTAACAAAATTCTTGAGACAACAGTGTTCAAGGAGGCTATACCCAAACTAAACCTGGAAATGTTTAATTTTGAGATTCATACTGAAAATTTACCAAGGGACTTTTATCTGTATTTTTGTTCACATTTTCTGTTTTGTTTGCTGTTTAAAATGTGTATTAAATCCAGAATATCTTTGAGTTTAATTTGTGTATCATTTCTCATGCCAATAATGGGTGATGTAATAGGTAGTCCTTGTTTATGAATATTTGGTTCAATTATGAATTATTGTGGTGATGAAATAGCGTAGCTGTAGATCATCATTAGCTTCAGAGGGGTTAAATAAAGAAAGTGTCTAAGCATGATAATTTTACTAAGTAGTAAACAACTGAAACTTCACTAAATAATTGAGGTAACTGAAATGATCTTCCCCTTTTACTGAAACAAAGTCAGAATGCCAAACTTGTATAGATGAATTGTTTTTTTGCCTTTTTTTTAAACAATACAGTATATAAAGTGTTACGCTGAGAAAAAGTCCCTTAGGTCCGTCTTCTCATTCTCATTGTTCACCGCGCTATCTGGTCGAGGTTTGCACAGTGAACTGCAATGCAGAAAAGCCATCGAAAGCAAATGAAAAAATTACCTGTGGAAAATATAAGTTGAAACTTTTTTCCCTGCAAAATCAATGGGAGAAATGCATGCTGAGACTCATAATGATATTGAGATTGACTGTTTAAATCCCTTCAAAAGTTCAAAGCCTTAGACAGTACATACAAGCAATCCACAGCAAACCTTCCTACTAGGGGCTTGTGATAAATAAGTGAAATAAGGTTTGACTGAAATGGCTCATCAGTCCCAAATGGGTTTAACAGCAGGATTTCAGGCTCAAATAGACAGCGGTTGAGGGAGATATCAGACATTGGTTTTAAATTACCTGAGATTGCTTTGTGGTTTCTGTCTTTGGGGACGCAAAAAGACAAGATGTTCATTAAAATGAGCACAGCCATAGAGGACGATAGAGCAAAAAGTACACTTGTGGTTTTTAAGCTAGAGGAGATAAAAGGTGTAAAAAGGCTGGTAATAGCTGATTTGGCAGAGGAGGAGAAGGGGTGCTACAACTATGATTTCTGCTGAATTGCCTGTTAAAGAAAACCTTGCTAGTGGTGTTAAAAATGTGAGGTGAATGGTTTTTAAATAAATTTAACACTGGGGACAGTGCAATGACTGTACAACTATATGTAATGTATATAGTAATTTCAGACTGGAATAAGTGTTCAGAGTGTTAGGAAACCTCTCACGTTCACAATGCTTTTGTAGGAAAACGATGTGTAAATTAGGATAAGACCAGACAAGGATGTATAACAGCAAATTACCCTGATCTGGCTTAGTAAATGGATGTGGCTTGGATCTGAGAGTTAAAATTAATCCCTAAATACATTTTATCAGATTGCTAGTTGTGCTATTGTTCTTGTATAGTTTTATCTTTTAACACCTGCTTTATTTTTTTTCACAAGTTAGTTTCGGAAATGTCTTAAAGTTTTTTATTTTTGGACTGAATATTATTTTAACTAGTACCTCAAATAAAATTCCAGAGTTACAGGCCAGTAATGAGCATAAATCTAATGCTCATTGTACTAAATGCATATATTTTCATCCCTTTGTGCAGTTGTGAAATGTTGGTAATGGCATACATGTATACTGTATAAGTCACCCACTAGCCAGAATGTCTCTGTTGGATGTTTGTATGAGACATCGTCTTTGTTCCTGTCTTCATCATACACTAACCTTCTGATCCTTCCATATCATCACATGCTCATCAGAGTAGAAAATTAAGTTGGGGGACTTGCTGCACAGACATTGGTTGTGACCTCTTGAGAACTAACACATACAACATGCACATGCTTGGTTACTGCAGACATACAGTACATACAACCCTTAATCTAAGGAAGAAATTCTAGAATTCAGAGGTATTGCTTATATTATAACATTTTTGGTGAGTCATCCTAGTTGTTATTGTAACCAATTGCATTTATAGAAATACAAATTGTGTGTACGTTTGTCCAATAACATTATTGTACGGCATCTACACTTAGTTTATAATAGAAGAATTTTCTTATCAATTTGTAGGTAAGCAGAGTGAAGAAGTGGTGCTTTTGGTTATTATTCATTTCCCCAAATATCTGGCTGTTTTTGCAGGATGGCATATGCAGGATGTGCAGACAAAACGTATCTGTTCAACAATGTGATTTTATATTAGTCACTGATCAACAATAGGGATATGACTGCACAGCCTTTTTACTGCTGTGACGGACGTGGTGACATTTGCCATTCATTGCAAAGCCAGAAAACAGGCAGTGCAGTGTAAAGTATTGCTGACAGTGATATAAGAAGCTCAGTCCTGGGGGTCCTGTGTAAAGGATGTGGTTTATCCGGAAGTCTTGTACCTCTTGTTAATCACCACTAAGCATCCCAGAATGAGCTGCACACACACAGGGCAAAGATAATCTTTCACATTTCTGCTGTTATTTAGTCAGAAGGAGATTTTCAAAATGCGCTGGACCCAGAGCTCTGCTATGTTTCCATCTTTCGTACTGTGTTAGACTTGGTGTCTTCTTGCCCTTGATTCAGAGACCTAGATGAAAGACTAGATGCCTTGGTTCATTTTCCTGTACTTATTTTATTGTACTTTTTTTTTTACATATGGATGCATCCTAATACTGTAGCAGCATACTGTACCTGTGAAATTAATGGGTTGCCAGGGAAACGGAATGAACAGTCTCATGGCCACACGTCTCCGCTGGCAGAAGAAGGGGATAGTGTGAGGGACTGAATGCAGAGACAATGCCGAGATGCACTAATGGAAACATTCTTATTGTCTGAGCGTTTTTAAGATGTGCATTATAATGAAAATATCTACTGTATAGCTGCAATCTTGTCTTGTCTATAGTTGCAGTCTTATGTTATACAACATAATGCTGATTGAGATAGTGGAATAAGAGATAAGTGGGGAAAAAATGTTTTTAGAATTTAAGAATTTATTTGTGTAGAAGGCTAGAATGTATTTTTTAGACATTTTTTTCACATTACGTTTCACTAAAGTATTGGAAAACAGCAATATCAAGCGACAGTAACAATAAAATGTTATAATAAAGTCAAGTGAAACTTTTCATTGTACAAATTCTTATCTGTAGTATCTGTTCATACAGTAATTTAAAAAATAAAGTATATGGTTTTTGTTTTGATGTTACTATGCTGTCATGCATAATACGCTTAAGACCCAAGCCACACTTACACAGAGTTCACATGCGCAAGCACGCAGTGCCTTGCCTGTCCACAGCAGCACCTGCAATGACCAGTCTCGCAGTGTGGTGGCTTGGAGCAGGTGTTTCTGTCAGGAAGAGGAGCAGTATTGATCTTTGCTAGTGACCATTTGGACAAACAAATATGTGGTGTGTCAAAATGTAAAGAAGTCATGTTCTCGATTCGTAATTCCCTGGGAAACTGCAATATTAATTGAGCAAGTTCTTACAACTCAGCTTTTATATTTTCTTCATCACATTAGCTGGGAAGAATAAAACAAATGAGTGTACTCAATTTCTGGCGTTTAATTTCTTTAAGTTTTTCATTTTCTTCAGACTTGTGAAGGGCAGTTTTAGAAAGGGGAAAAATATCCAGGCTGTTACAAATGGTTCTTGGTTGAATTGTGGTTGTTCCTTGAAGTATATTGGTTCATTCATTGAGTCACTCATTCAGACCTCTCCCCCCACTTCATTATAAGTCACATTAACAAATGAAATACAAATGATTCCAAAATCATGTAATAAAATACTGCGTTAAATACAATTATAATGCTAAAAATCACACCCAGTCGAATTTGTTGTTCATTCCGTGTGAAGATAATGAATGCACTTACCTAGTTAATTCTTTCGTTTTCCTGAACCAACATAAGCGACATTACATACTGTACATCATATGATTAGTGTACATTGCAACTTATTTAAAACTGTTTTACCTGTGTTAGGGTACACAAAAGAAGGAGTTGATGTTCTGGTGTGACTTTCAATTTAAAGGACAGTAATAACCTAAAAAGAGAGCGTTCTAGGAGTTTAACATCATTTGCCCTAAAGGATGAATCCATTTTTGGTCCTTTACCTGGGGATGAATGTATTCAGTATTAAGGTTTACAGCAGGTGTCTCCAGTTGAGTTAGTTACTTTAATTGTCTCAGATGGGAGATTTACCTGCAGGCAGGTAAAAGACATAATAAGACAATACTATTTACACAGCACGAACCCATTAACAAATAAGAGACATATAAGTATGATGAGAAAGAGAAAAGTACATACAGTATATAAGGTAAAATATGCAATCAGTTGTCTAAATTAAGCAGCTTAATGGCTGTGGGAATAGCTGAGTTCTATTGCATTGAATCTGGTGGTCTCAATCAATACCCAGATGGAAAGAGCTCAATTTCACTGTGCAAGGAGTGGTCATGACAGTGATTATATACACTGTCTGGATATCTGCCAGCTGTAACTGTTGTGCACTGATAACTTTGCTGGCTGCCTTCACAATCGTGCTGTCTTTTGTTGTTATTGCAAGTGTTAAGGTTCCAAAAATCAGGCTACTACAGTGAAAGTTAGGACAGTTTCAATAAAACTTCTATGGAATACAGTCATCACTGTACTACACACATTAAAAGAGCAGAATTTTCTCAGAAAAAAAAATCTCTTGGCTCTTTTTACATAGGGCTTTGTGTCTTCCTCCAAGGTTAGCTTATAATCAGCAGTGGCGCTAATGTATTTGTTACTGTTGACAATTTCAACAATGTTTTGCTCCTTAGTAACTATTGGTTGTGAAACTGGTGGTTGCTTTCTCATTAATCAATGGTTATGTCATTGGGTTTTGAGACATTAAGCTGAAGGAAGGAGTTGTTACATTATTCAACGAAATAATCCATTACAGGCCCGTGATCAGTGTCCACGTCTTGGAGTCATCAGCAAACTTAATCATGTGTCCGTCCTCAAAAGTGCTTCTAGATCTTTCTGTATAACGTATGTATAGGATGGGGAACAGCACACACCCCTGAAGGGTATTTGAAGGATATTCAGATTTGTGTTCCAAATGATTTCTAAATGACTTAATTGAACATGCCAGCTGTTTCGTTGATCATAACTAAATGGTTCCAGGGCCTAAGAAGTGGATGTTTTAAAGGCTGCCTATGAGAGCTTGTGTTGGAGTGGGTCTGTCCAGGACTAGGGTTGGAGTTTCTGACCTGTAATGCAAACACTGCTTCTGTGTCTCTAAATTTGCTTCACTGCCACCACGACGGGCCAGAGGAAAGCCTGAAAGGGTGTTTAACAGTGACACCTGCGGAAAGCTGCAGACAGAACTGGAGCAGAAAGCAGCAGCAGTGCTGATCGCCGGGTAGTGATCTGCGGCTCCCAAAGGGCATAGGGTCGGCACACGAGTGCCGTGGAAACCTTGCATAGTACACCTTGATCATTGCTGTATTGGAGCATTAGCACTCTTCAGAAAACCTCGGAGTACCGTGCTGTTACAACATGCATGGTATTCACGCCTGAACTGAAAAGACAAAGGGAGCATAGTGCATTTACAATACCCAACTAAACCAAGAGTAACACTAAATTAAACGTTAAAAGGTGCAGTCAAAAGAAATGTCAGCAATTGCAGAGTCTCCGATGGGAAACTAATTTAGTGTGAATATAAAAATATTTTTTCTATAGATTTGTTAGAGTTAACTACAAAACCCTCAAAGCCCTCTCGCTCTCTCCTCACTCTGAACACAACTTTAATGTTACTGTGGCAAAATAGCTTGTCAAAGGCAGGGGTTCCCTATCTGTAGTGAAACTATGGAGAATTGTTTTTCCTTGCAAACGACTGTGTTGAAATGGTGGAGACCATAGTATGTTGACTTAAGAAAATGGCATGGCAATTATTTTGGCATGGACTCAAATTACAACCCACTCTTCACATAGTGCTTTATTCTGGCCTCGTTCCAACATGACACATTTGTCAAATCAGAGAGAAAACACTCGCACATTTTGCGTTTGACTATAACAAGCTTCCTACACCATTTTTAAAGTTTTGGTCCTTTTGTATCTTATTAAAATTCAGTACCAGTAATGTCAGTCATTTTATAATGTACCTGCTTTCTTTCAGTTGTGGTAATTGGGTCTTTGGTAAAAAAAAAAAAATCTTAGAACAGAGGCAGCCAACAGACATTGCTGATACTTGAGAGATTTATTGACTTATCACTGGACTGCATAGCATGAGCTGCGTCAATGCAAATAACACAAACGAAGGACCTGTCTCCAGAAGGGGTCTGTTCTGTGTCAAGCTGTCTTTGAGGGAATGCTTTGTACTGCCCACTCCAAGAGTCTGGTTTACTCCTCTTCTAAAACAGAATATTATGAGGTCCTGTAGTATACACGAAGATTAAGGTGGAAAAAATTGGTGTTGAATTAAAACATAACTTTTCTAGTTTAATTTTCTGACATAAACTAAATGTGAAATGTTTAAATGTTTTTAGCATATGTTCCACTTGACAAGGAGGTAATGCTTTAATTCTGCGTGCAGTCTGTTTGTACTCTGGGGGCATGTTGATTTGAACATTTCAAATCCCCTTTTTTGTTTTTAGAGCTTAATGGACGTAATGTACTTGTCATGCCTTAACCAGTGAATTGACTGTGTAAGATGCACACAAAAATGAAAAAGAACCCAAGTAGCAAGTACCCACCCAACACACTTCAATCGTACTTTAAATTAGTAAGGAAGGTGGCAGAAATCCCGTACCTTCGTGTACTGTTTCTCGGTCCTACAGAATCAGAAATTGCAATTCACCTCGTAAAGCCGTTCAAAAATGTTTTCTAACTTCTGTGTTGCGCTGTAGGATTTTGTCGTGACCGACTCTTGATTGATGTGTTTAAGGACTTAGGCATAGCAGAGATGTCTATGAGATGAAGCTGGAAGATGATCTGTGCTACTTGTGTGTTTAGAAAGCCCGTCCTGATTTTCTGGCATTCACAGGTGGAAAAGGCATTGTACTGTACAGTAAATGGTGAAAACTGTCCCTAGTTTTTTCAGACCTCCCCACTGATGTTAGCTCACAAGAAATAAGGAGTAGAATCATTTTTTCTTTTTAAGTTGCTATTTTTATCGTAGGAGAAATAAAACGCAAAGAGAGAAAGAAATGAATTCTAAACAGGTGCTTATTTGATTTTCCCTCTGTTGAGATGTAATCAGAACCTGCCTTTATCCTGGCCTAATGACTAGCAAAAGCATTTGTATCCCGTGATGGTTATAGTAGGAGCTTGTGCTTCTGCAGATGAAAAGGGATTTAAAATAATGTGCCATTTCATTCCTCGATAATTACTGAAATGAAAATACCCATTTCTAATTAGCAAGGAAGCACAGCTTGTTTTGTCTGAGTACCCCCCCTCACCCCCCCCCCCCCCCCCCCCCCCAACCATTATTTTCAGCTTAAATTTAATAGCAGCGCACAGGTTACAGCAAATTGATTCTATCAGTAAAGGATAAGAACTGCAGTGAACCCACGACACTAATGAATAAAAGAGATATCACTGTGCTGCCAAGTCTCTCTTGACTCTGTGGCTCAAAGAGAAATGCTTTCATTCTTGAAGCCATTGATTTTAATATCAAAAGCGAATAAAAGCTACTTTATCCAATTTGTCAAAGACCTGTACATTCTGTAAAATCAGATGGATTATCAAGAGCTATGAAGAACGCTGCAGATATTATGAAAGAAATGAAACCTCAGCAAGTGGTGAATAATCAGGTAGTGGAAACAGAGTGCAGTTAGATTAACACTGTTTAGGTTTTTTATTTGGTATATCTTTTTAATTAATCTGAAAGATTCTTCTACACAATATAAAAGCAGCATTGTTACTGTATGGAGTGAATGAAATTGATTTTTTTTCCAAGAATGAATAAGTTTGGTGGCTTTAACAGATACTAGACTAAAAGGCATAGCCTATTCCCGACCCAATAAAAACAAGCTGATTATTAATCTTTCTTAAACCTAAAAAGCAGCTTAGAGTACAGTAGTAGTTTTACTAGCACAATCATGAAAAGCAGGCTCACCAGATTGAATTCTTGAGTCTTTTATGAGGTTTTCAAAAAACAGGTGTTTACAGTGGCTTTGTGATGCCCATGAGGTTGAATTATATTATATGAGGAAATGGTGAGATTTTATTGTTTAGGGCTTGTGAATAAAAGCCTGCAGATTCATTTTTTCTCCCAATACCATGTTCCGCCAATGAGCTAGAGTCTGAAATCATGATAACCTTCATGATAAACACTCCAAGTGGACATCACTTCGATTATTGCTTTCGGTGATTTTTGGTTAGCTTGGGTACCCTGTGTTTTTCACTTGCACTTGGCTGTATTGATATGGCACACATTTGTTTTTCTTGAAGTTTGCAGGATAATGTGCCATTGCATATTGTATATTGCACAGATGTCTTTCTCTGGATTGAAAAATACATTCACTAGAAGAACTTGGAAGTGTTTAAAATACCCAAGGAATTAAAGCAAGGATTTAATTAAAGGTGCTCATGTGAACTTCCGGTTTCTCTGGAAAATGCTTAAATCCCTGGAGGAAGTGTGAATTACCTCCGTTTTCAAAGCCAGTCACATAACTGTTTGGCATCTAATCAAAATTCCTTCATCGTAATAACCACACAGGCATTAAAGCTGCCTGCCACATACAGTATGGGAAACCCACCACAAGTTGTACAACGTAGCTTAGTGTTGATAGCTGCATGTGTGCAAAATGAGTTATACATATACAATATGTATCACAGTGTCTGAGCAGGTTAAATTTGGAACAAGCTGTCTATCTAAAGTATGTTGTCACAGCTAATACCCAGGTTTTAGTCATTAATGGCTGATCCAGAAAAACTCAGATCAATTAGCTACAAACTATCATAAAAGCTGCCATAGATGGGCTGAACAGCCTTGTTGTGGTATTCAAATTTTCTTCTGAAATTTCTGTGAGTTGTTGGCTGTATTTAAAAAACTGATTTTTAAAAACCTGTTAATATTACTTGAAACTACCAGTTTGAAACTGAATTCATTGCAAGGCCTTTTACTGTATACTGTATGTTCAGGTGGGTAGAAGAAAGAAAACGCAACATTTTGGCTGTTGTTAGTACTGTACATCTTTGCTGACTGCCCTAGCTTTCTTACACCTGAAGAAGGCTCCACAGCCGAAACATTGGGTTTTCTTTCTTCTCTTTTCAGCATGGAATAAACCCAGTACTTGTTCCTATTACTGTATGTTCTGTACACCAGGAAGTTTTAAAATGATAACAACTGGACTGGGGTGTTGAGAAATGAATTTTGCTTCTGTTTTTCCACTTCTTTCTTTGTGACCTGTTATTAAAATAAACATGGATTTATTTTACAGGATAACTGTGGATAGGAGTTGTCAAAATAATAGTATTTAGAAGGACCCCAATGCCAAAGTGTCCATGTATGAAAAATAGTTAAGTGTAAAAATCAAAATAAGGGGTTTTAATTGATTGACAACATTCCCCTTGGGTAAATGAAGCTTCAGTTATTGTTCTCCCTGTTGTTGTGGTGTTGGTATACTAGCCTTCCACATTTACACACACATTTATAATGAAACACAATGCCTCCTAAAATGTTACAGTAAGAGGTAAGAAATCAGTACAAATAAATTGTTTTTCGAAAGTGAGATATTTACCTGGGGCTAGATGCATTTTAATTTTCCTTTCCTTTTGTTAAAGTTAAAACTGACAACTGTTTTGTTATCGTAATTGTACTTACAGTGATGGCTTGAAGTTGTAATTTGTGTAAGAATGTCATTGTAGAAATAAATTACAATTCTGTCGAAATAAAAGAACACAGTTCTGAAACCTGAATGTAAGGCTGTTCTAGGTGATGACAGATTTTCTACATGCAGATATAAATGCTTAAATTATATGCCTCACAGAATCATTTCATATAAAACCTGACAATGTGACAAAGTGTAAAGTGTATCTAAATATATATTCTCCTTTATTCTGGGGAAGTTTAATTTTACCACACAGCAGTTGAATTACTGCTGTAGATTTTTTTTTTCCAGTCACAAGAATATGATCTCATCTCATGAAATTACTTTTGAAACCAAACAAAAAAGATTATACATTTTTTGGCCCAAATCATCCCATTAAATTAGTGTCTGCCAAAAGATCAGAGAATATTGCACTGATTGGAAGGATTTCAAAGTTGTTGCTAATTATTGCTGTATCTATAGTATTTTGATAAGATATCTATGATGTCTGCACCTTACTTTACTAGACTTTAAAGAATAAACATACAAATAAAGCAAACATTGCAGTATATATGAGCTAATATTCAAATAAATTTGTGTAAATAACTATTAATATATATATAAATTATATATGAATAAATATGAATATAGATTATGTAAGTGTAATAAAGTGTAATATTATAGCAAATTGCCACTTTAAATAACTTATTAAAATGTTAATTGTCCTTTAAGATTTTGTTCTCTATTTGGAAGTAATAGAAATAAAAGGTCGTTGTCATTACTTACAATGTGTAAACTTTAAGATAGGCAGGTTCTGCAGTCAACAGCAAGGAACTGCGACTGTGAGTTCACTTGTTGAATGGTAATTTATGGTTGATAGCGAAGATGAGATGTAAAACATTGGAGACTAGCCTGTTCATGCTTCTTATAGTTACACTGGCAGGAGCATGCTGATGCTGATTATAACAGCCTTGTTGTTTCCAACTTTCCAACTTTCAGGATGCATTTATTAAAAGTTGAGTACAATATGAAATTTTAGACTAACTATTGGAAGCACAAATTGCTTTTGTAACCCATAAAATAAACACCAATGTAATGGCTGTGGTGTAAGAATTCTCTTAACATTTCCCCTTTTCTGCCGTTTTCAACAGGCGATTGCAGTTTTGAAAATCCGTACACAACCTGTGGATATACCCAAGCTAAAGACGATGACTTTGACTGGGAGCAAGTCAACACCAAGGAGAAGCCTTCCTCGGACCCGTGGATGCCAACAGGTTTGTTGGATTTGTTTCTTAGAAACAACATAGGGTAAAGATGACAAGGTTGAGCAAGCTGCTCAAGCTTTCTCAATACAGAAATACCCTGGGGAATGAGGAAGAGAGACTTGTCAGAGATGCTCAGAGGTACAGAACAGAAAAGCAAACAAGGAAAACAGAACAGAAGCATGTGGACCAGTAGGTCTAGCTGTCACATGTGTTGAACCTGTCAGTTACCACGTTGTTGTATCACTTCAGCTTTGCAAGGGGTGAGGTTTGTTTCTGCTGTGCAATGGCTCTGTTGTAAGTGAAAAGGAAGAATGCAGGATAATTTTTACTTGTGTTGCCCTCACGATTTGAAACATAATGAGGTTACAAATTAGAATCAGGTTGTATTAGGTTAGTTAAGAAATGGAATCACGGGATTTTTATAATCACTGGCTAAACACTGCTAGAAATGCCGCAGGACTTACTGAAGAATGTCCAGAGGCCTTACTGAAGCCAGGAACCAGCTGGGAAAAAATCAATAGGGTGTATTTCAAGTTATTACGTTTATTTGGTCATCAGGGAATTTTCATTTGCTCTGTTTTTTATGCTCGATTTACTTGTACTTAACATTTTGCTTATTATAACACAATAGCAATTTGAAATTTTAAGAATTTACACTTATAGATCTAAGATCACACTTAGACGTATAGGTATATTTTATGTCAAGAAGGCTAACATTTTCCTCACTTATTTAGGTGCACTGGAAAAATCCACAAATCCTTCACCACACCTTGTGTGTTATTTGGTGTAGATAAAATACTGCTGGGATAAGATATCTATGCAAATTTAATGATTGTGGTAGATAATGTTTCAGTTCAGAGAAAATACTCAAAAGGAGGTTATTTAATATATCGAACCACTTTGTATATATTAAGCTAGATTTACGATTTACATGGGTTAAAAATTTGTAATCGCCAGCAGTTTGTCTTTTTATAGCTATCCATGTTGTAGCCGATTATTGATTGGATGTGGACTGTGCGCTCTTTCCTCTGAAATGTGCCGTGATGGAGTCCCTGCAAAATCCACACTGCCCACAGCGGTGTTTCCTGTCCCTCAAGGAGTCCTGGTGTCGGACTCCAAGCTTGTGAGGCTGGTTGGTTTCAGAGGGTCACCCAAGACAGCCTGGCCCCCCAAAGCCTATCCAGGCAAGCAGGCACACAATCCAGGAATTGGAGACCAAAGTCTGGTGCCCGCCATGCTAAACCCTTGCACCTCTTCAGCCTCTCAGGAGCCCCCCTGGTTTGGGCAGCATGATCATTCTGGGGTATGCAGTTTAATGTGTGCCTATTTGATGTTCTTGTCCTTGCAAGATAACTGGTTGCATCCTGAGGATTTCAGATTAATTGTGGTTTGTAGGTTATTCACGGGTGAAGTGGATTTCTGCCTTGAAAATCTCAGTAGTAATCTTCCATGTGTCTCATGTGGTTGCAGCAAGGCTGACCATGTCTGTAGCTTGCTTTTTAGAAAGTGCGTTTCCACCCATGCAAGCAATCAGCAGTATTGTAAATACTTGTGTAAAAATGATTCATTAATAACATAATAAAATGCATGTTTTTGTCACCGGTACTTTCACAGAAGTATTTGGTTCAGTGTTCGTCTCTCGCAGATGTTTAACATAAAAAATGCATTTCAGGAAACATTGTGTTTTCACACTGTTACAATTCTTAGAGGCACTTTGGAAATGGACTACATTGAGAATGCTGTTGAATGCTGTTTTTAATCTTACTGAAATATATCAGATATATATCATATACTGTCTTATTTAACAGGATGTTGAAATGATTCTTTTAAATTCCATGGCATTTTCAGCTCTTTTGCAAAACTCGAGTTGGAAGTGACATCAATTGCTTTTTATTTAATTTCAAATAATGAGCTATTATTGCTGCTGTAAACTTTCTACAATGTCAGCAGTTCCTGAGTTGAGTCTGACAGTAAAGTACTTTCAGATGATTATAAAGGATATCATTTAGATAAATGAATATTGTTTAGTCCTTGCTGTGTCCCACTAATACTAACAATTCGTGAAACAATTCAGAAATGTAAAAATTCTCCCTGCTCCTATGACAATAGCAGAATTAATTATAAAGACGCTACTAATTTCAGGCTGTCTGCACCAGTAAAATTATACAACATGATGTTAGCAGCACAGGGAAAAAAAAACACCTAACAAGCTCCAAAGAAGTGTGTGCTTCTCCTTTGAAACTGATTCATGCCAGTTCACAAAAAGACTACCAAAAGATAAAATGGGGTCTGTCTCAATGCTTTGATCTACAGATTCAAGTCCCTGCCTATTTAATTTGTTTCCAAAGAATGTATACTACTGTATATGCCTAAAGAATTAAATTTGCATTAAAATTTCATATTGTCTTCTCCTCTGAGTCTTATGATGGGAAATCATTTTCTCCCTGATTGCTTGAAAGTTTTTTCCAATTAGTCATTAGCAATATTTTTTTTCCTTCACTCTGTCTACCAATATCAATATCATTTTTTTAATTCTCTTTTCCTTCTATTTTTCCATGGATAATTTATAAGAGGCATCTGATAAAGGACAGGATACTTATTTATGGATGTGAAGAAAACACATCGTATTACTGCAGAATCTTATGATACCTTTAGGGTTTGTTCAGGCATGCTTTGTGCACACGTGATCTTGCAATGGATGCAAAAGCAATGCTTGATGTGGTGGAAGCCATGAGTGATGTATTGGACCCATGGGATAGGTGCTGTTAATTTTGAGACGGATTTGATTGCAAGGGGCTGTTAGAGGTGGGGCACACAACATTGGCTTTCATCCCTAAGGGTGTGTGAAGTAGTCAGAGCTGAGCTCAAGTTAAAACAGCAAGAAACTGCCATAAGCAGGGTTGAAAAGATTGGAAATGCATATTGGAAATATTTAACTTTTTGCTTATACTGATGTATGAAGTAAAAATAACTTTCAAGAAGTGTAGATGCCTAAAACCTATTATTTGTATCTTCATCATCAGGTTATTTATAATCAGCCATCAATATGGTGTTATTTACATGTTTCTGGAAATATAATAAAGAAGAAGGGAAACGTGACAAAAGGAGGTGTTGTGGCCTGTCATCCTAGGTTTTGCAGAGAACACTGTTGCCTGCTCTTGTCATGGCTGGCTCTGGTCGGTCCAGGGACTGTAGACCTCTAAGGAAGATAATGTTGCTGCTTCAGTTGGCATTCTTCTCTCTGGACAGGAATTTCCAAACCTGCGCCCCAGCGTGGTGATGGGAGCCATTGTTCCGATGAGGCAGTCAACCGAGGTGCTGTCCGCTTAGCTGTGTACACAAGATGGGGGTGTTAGCCCCAAGGTCCACTCTGGGCTTCTCCACTCTTTGCATTTTTAAAGTTCTCTTTAATTCACCCTTTGAAGTCGTTTTTCTCGCTTCTCTTCCTGAGGTGCTGTGCATAGTGGTTGCCATGTGTAGCCAAGGTTGGCGCTGTCCTAGAGTGGCGAAGGCAGTTGGTGCCCTCCTGTATGTGCAGTAAAGCACGTTGGGACTGAAAACCATTTTTAAATGCATGGAGCTGCTAGAATCATTCCTCTTGTCTTTTTGATACAGTAATCGGTTATATCACTGTTTAGTGATTCTGAATGTCATGCTGAAGAACTACTTCCATTATTCACAAAAATGTTGAGTTCCTTTTACCATGGGTCCAAAAGCTCTAACAAAGAAATGATATTTTTAAAGTGACTGTATGGTGACTGAACAGTAATGTTCTTGCGTTGTATAGAAAAGAAAGTAGAACCATAAAATATCTAGCATAGGTAAGTGGAAGGAAACTCATTTGCCAGTATCAGCGCCCAGTTGAGGAGTGTACTTATGTAAGTCTTGGATACCTTCTGACACGTCCATCCGTTTTATCCCCTTTTTCGACACCTTGCAGCGTTGATGAAGACAAACGTCTAAGTTTCTGTAGCTAGGAAGTGTTTCTTGATTATTTCTTTTGTGGTTTTTGCTGGTCCAGAAAGTCTGTTCTGTAGTAACAGTTCATTTTAACACTCAGAATAATTGTGGAAATGACAACAATCACCAGCCTGTCTGATGTGGGTGTCATTGAGGGCGCTATTTGCATGGTGGTACTTTCAAACTTTCAACACTCAATGCGGTATGGGAAAACTTATGTGGAGCTGTATGTACAGATTTGCGTTTCTTTTCACGTCTTCCACTTGCATTTTGACCCTGGTGTCTTGTAGTGACCCATAGAATAAAAATCCAGAAAGTTAGTCCCTCTGCTTCTTCTTCAGGTCTCATCTGCCCTTTGGAAGGCCAGTCCATTCCCCATGCTCTGTGAGAGCCTGTGTTTTTACATATTAGCACCTTCTGTGCCCTTGGCACCCCAGTATCTTACCTTTTAATAGACTGGCTTTAAAATGCGGTTTCTGAATTGGGTTTTCTTCGCTGTTTTTACACGTTATGGAACTTTGCATTGGCTAATGTTTAAACATCTGATTTCTTATTCATATCCGTGATTTATCCATTTTTATGGTTTGGAACCTTATATGAGATTTTCTTTTCATGGGGCATGTAATTAATCATTTTATTTTTCTGTTTGTTGGTGACAAACATAGGATTGTGTTATTTTTGCTGTTGGTTTTATGCTTCTTGTATAAAAAGCCGAATTGAGTAGTTAACACTAATGTAGGTCTTAAATGTCTCTCACGAGCAATGAATGGTAAAAGGGTTGTAAATTGTAGTTTTATAACTACAGTAAAAAGGGGAACTTAAGTCCTAGCTGTACATAATACAACTGTAATTTCATCAAGGGAGATTTGAGTAAGATAAGCATTAAAATAATCACCATAATATACTGTATATGATCTATGCTAAAATAAGAGATAAGCTTTTTTTAACATATTGTGCAGGTTACCTTTCTTTGGCAAAGCTTGTTTATAAAATAAGATAAAAGCTGTTAAGTCAGGGTTGAGACAATATGTTGTTAGTTATTTTATTTTTTCATTTTATTTTTAGGGTAATATTTTACAAAACATTACACTGAAATAGGTTTACTTTGGATGAATAGACCATTATGATGCTTATATAAAAAGTTCCTTAAGACTGCACATACAGACTGCAGAATATTTTGTGAATATTTAAAATTTGATTCAGGTGATTGAAGTTAAGGGCATTGAAGCACTGTTTCCCCTAGGGCCACGCTAATGAGTATAATTTAAATGAGGCTGACACTAGGAAGCAACAAAACCAGATGAAAACAACAGCTCCTTGCTTGTTGTTCTGTTAGCACTTGAATTTCTTTTTAGAAATGCTTCAAGGCTTTGTTGTAATTTACAAAAGTAATAGATATAGATGTCCTTATTGATCTGCTCTTGTCAATTAATGATTGTTTAACATCACCATGTGATATAGATTTCCTTAATGTTAATTGATGGAGAAAACTGACATAGCACCAGTGCTGTAAGGCCTAAAACTGAACGTTTTAACCACACTGTCTATAATGCTGGATAGAAGACTTAAAATAGACCTGATATTAACTAAATGAGAGATGATGATTCATCCGAAGAGCTGGTTTCTGCTAGCAGCCAGGGTGAAAAAGTTATCCCTTAGTTCTCTCCTTGTGATTGGGCTGGATTGCTGACGGGCATGCTCTCGTTCAGAGCTGCGTACCCAGTACAAAATATCAAATTGTCTGGAAGCATGTTTCCTGGAGTAAGCTTTCAAAACCTATAATCTCTTCTTAATGCCTTAAACATGGACTGAAAAAAGAAAAGCTCTGCACAAAAGCAACTTTCAGAGCTTTGCTAGGGTATGATGAAATTGCAGTGGACTTATGTCCACAGCAGCAACAAAAATTGAAGCAGAACAGAGCTCAGGTTCAAATCTATAACATACTTCTATATAGTTTTGTCCAGAAAGAATAGAGACAGTATTTCATAGTTTGTTCTGCAAGGGCCATCATGCATTTTATTCTTGGGCTGTGTCTCCTGTTTTCTTTGCGTGATGGAAATGGAGCTCTTTACACTGTGACCTCGCTGCTCCTGCCATATAAGCAAGAAGGAGGAATGTGCCTTTCACATTCAGATTAGAAAGGAAGAATTGAACACTGTTTACACACATTATTTAAAACAATAAACTGATCAAATAAATTTGTTTAATTTATGTTTAATAATAAATTTAAATAAATGCCAAAAATTATAGTATTGTAATATATTATGAATTGTGTTAGACTTAAATCTGTCAGGCCCACCAATCAAATGTTTTTAACATCCAATGTCATTAGGAAATGACTATTTTTATGCATTTTATTCTTGATATTCTGAAAGTTTCATCTTTTCAGTATGCTGTTTTTTCAGTAATGTGCATCCAAAGATATTAACTCAGAACAAAATTATTTTTAAATTCAGTCATTGTTGCATGCTTCTTTTTCATGACTGTTGATGAGTAAGACTAATTTAAATTTTGGACCAACTCTTACTTAGTTGTTAAGAAGGCTAAGACCAATGTAAGATTTGTATCCTAAATTCTGTTTTTTTGTGTTTTGTAACATTATACTCTACAGCATTAGATGAACCTCCATTTGGGGTAGCAGAAAAAGACATAAAATACATCTTTGAATAAATATCCTTTAATAAAAGGCATATGTATAATTTAGAGTTTTGGCTCTTTGTCGTTTCTTAAGTTTAGTGTATTTAAACAACCTTGTGACAGATAAAGTCTTTAAATTTTACCGTGGGACTTGAAATGACTACTTTAGAATCAGCTAATGATTTCATTTCATGTTGACATATTTTGGTCAATATGTTAGGATTACAGTCTTGCTCTAGTTCATTCATTTCAGGACTATTGTTTGCACTGCAGGTAACAAATCTAACATCTGGTGCAGCTGCTGTAATGCTGAAGTCAGCTAAGTGTTATTGTAGCCCTCTTAAGACTCTTAGCTCACCTTTTTCGACAAGGAAGTACTTTCTACAGACTGCTTGAGTATCATATCGTACTGTAGTACATATTTAAACAGAATCAGTGGCTAATTGTAGGGGGAATGTTTGTTACTGATTTGTGACTGTGATAAAATATACCACTGGGCAGTGTTTCAGTGCACATTATGAAGCATGGGAAAGAAAAAGAGAAAGATGGCTGTGAGTATCCCTGGGGAAATGACATGATATCCATCCATGGGTGAGAAGAATAATTGGGACTAGCTTGTGAATAAAGATGACTTTATTACATTACAGGAGTTCAGGGCGCAGACACTGCTGAGCATTTTAAGAGGTTTTTATGCCTCTGTGCTGGGCAAGAGCATAGCGTTGTTTATCTGACTGTTTCTGTGGCTCACAAAATGCACAGATGCTTGTAGCTTTAAAGTAGTTTGGCAAGTTTTTTAGCTATAGACTTGCCGTTTTGTTCATACCAGTATTTTCAGTCTCACATGAGGGTGAGTGAATTGATATATGCATATAATATTATAGAGAATGATGATTTATCTGATATATAAGTAACAATGCCCTGAATGACAGAGTGGCCAATTTTTCATTAAGCTTTTGAATGCTTGAATAAGTGGGCTATGTCTGGATGGTACAACTTTGGTTCTGCAGGGCCAATGTGTGTGTCTAGTCTCTTAATGGTCATCAGTGCAGATCATTATTGGCTTAATTACATCAATTTACAAACTGTTTAGGTGTTGCAGATTAATAGAAACTTAGATGACCTGATGGCTCTTTGGGAGCAGAGTGAACGTGTTAAAATGTAGCCTCACTGGTCTAAAGCACAAGGGATCTTGCTGGTCTTTACAATTGCTGGTATAGGGCATACTTTGATGAGACACTGTTATAAATAAATAAGGAATGGAAATTTGTCATTGGACAATCACAACTGAGGAGAGACCATTATTTTCAAGTGACTTATATATTAAGTCATTTTAAATATTTTTGAAAGATTGCATGTCTGTTTATGAAACCACTGTTTTTATACGTGACCTTTCAACTGACATATATGACCTGACAACTACATATTTGATTAAAATATTGGCTAAACATTTGCATAAAACAGTCAAAAAGGATGGGGATAAGAAAAAAATGGTCATCGAAAAGAATTGATAATGACTCAAATGTAACCAAATATGTGATTGTTTACAATTATTTTTTTCCTGTGACTCCTCTTTTAATTGCAATGTCAGGAAGAGAACACCCTTGTTTATCCTTGTGCTATAGCTTGATTGCAGGGTGTACCACAGCGAATGCATGGACATATGCTTGAGTGACTTAATTGTCGAGCTTTAATCACAGACACAAATCAGATGCGAACATCCGTGCGTTATTCACAAGCTGGTCTCACCCTTGCTTGTGTTCAGTGGATAATTCTGTCACTGTCCTGATGCAGTATGTAGAAGTTCAATTCATACTATCATGCAGATGTCATGCTGGTTTTCATATATTGTCCAAGTTGAACTGAAGTTGTGAATAATTATTTATGATCTCGATTTATGTCGGCTAAACTAAGGTGGATAGGGGAGTTGCACTTCATTCTGTTTCTGTCCAATTTTGTGGCATAATTGCACATGCAGTTCATAAAAAGCTAAATGGCTGATGTTTGTGCTGCAAAATAGAGATCCCAGGATTAGCTGTTTTCTTAAAACATGGCTTAGATTTCAGTGAAAGATCTAGGACTATTTCCACATAAAGACGGAAAAAAAACATTTAGTGAAAAGAGCAGAACAAAACTTGTGCGCAGCCGTGTGTAAAGGTGAGCATGTAGGTGTAGGCACATATAAAGCTTCTCAGATTCTTCTTCTGCTTTTTTTGTGTGGGGGTGAAGTCTTGGTATGGCCATGAGCCTACAGTATGTGTTTGTGGGAGCGTGGACTTTGCCGCCTTGCTCATACAGTACGTCATCCTCCCTTCGTCATCCCTCTGGTCTTGGCTTAAAGATGGTCTCGGTGTTCAGCGTGCCAAGGAAAGGACTGGTAAACAAACGGGGCAGCGGGGATGAAATAATAAGCAGCTGACCTCCCAGTTACTGGTGTGACGAGCAGAAAAACCACAGCATGAAAAGTGACTGCTGATTCTCGCAGCTGATTGGTAAAGCTGGGCGTCTGCTTGCTGGGAAAGACTTCTCGCAGGGCGATAGCGCTGCTTAGCATTATTTCCCACACAGCCTCCGCCTGTCTAATTGTCTTCAGCACCGAAGACTTGACATCACTCAGGAGATGAAGGGGTTGTTTTGTCGTCTTCAACAATATCAATATCAAGATCAATAGCTGATTGTCCCACCGCCCCTTCTTTGGGATATCGTAGTAGATCAAATTCCGCGCCTGAAATGTCTTCATTTTGTGTATGAAAGTCATCTTCCTGCCACCTCAGCAGCACTCTTCTCCCTGTAGAGGGGAATGTGCCCCTGCTGTGTTACCACGCAGTGTCTCACCCTTCATGAGCAGCAGCACTGTGGTACGGTGGACTGCAGTGACCAGCCTGGGCTGCGGCACATGAGTTAGTACAGTACTCCCGAAGCAGGACAGAGTCCCTCCCTCTAAAGCAGCCCTTCGTGTGGCTCCTGTCAGTTACTCCATTAGAAGTGGAGTGTGACTGTATTTGTGATACGTCTCGGAATTATCCCTGTGTGTTTGTCAACATTTACAAATATAGCCGCGTCTCGAAGGAAACCGCTGTAGGAGTGCTAAGCCATGTGTAATGAATACAGTGCTGTCATTATGCATGGAAAATGAAAATGAAAGGCTTTGCTGAGTGAAAAATAGTTAGTTTGAAGTCTGTGCTGGTGGTGTAATTCTGGAGCCGCAGTTCCACACTTCCTGACTCCAGAAGCTTGGGTAATGACTGGCTGCTACATGAGAGACTCGTCTTCAAGGCTTCAGTGAACACCCTTTTTCTCCTCCAGATGTTTTCACTGTGTTTAATAACGCAGACACGGTAACCAGCTCTATTCCTCCAGCTGCTCGGCTGCTCCCTGCCTACAGTATTTGTAGTATTGATTTGAAAATACGGAAAGGTAGAGGTTTGTACTAAATTGAAATGTTAAGGCATGAAATAACAAGGAGAAAATCACATATGTAGAAAATTTAATTTCAGCACTTGATAAAACACAGCCACTTTGTGTGTCTATATATCCTTTATTTAAACTGCCAGTTTTAAATTAGTTTTACAGTACATACTGTATATAAATTACGTGTGATTTGTTTCACTGCATAAATGGCACATTTTGTTAATGATGCTGATCAAAAAAATGTGCCCAATAAACCAGTTCAAAAGCAGCCTTGTACAGCTTACTATACGTCTCTGGTTGAATGGGGCCTGCCAGGTGTCTACTTGTGTTCAATTTCTCTTGTTCACTGGGTGTCCTCTGAACATTATTGTGTAAAATAACGAGCTGGACAAGAGGAAAATGAAGTTTTCCGGTTGAGATATAACCCATTTTTTCTAGGTTAATTAAAATATCAATTTAGGCTGCAGCTTGAACGTTTTATTTTTGTGTCTTAAAACTCTGGTTCACAGTGCATGCAAACAGGATAACACCTTGCGCCATCTAACCCTTTGTGTTGTGTTTTAATGGGAATTTCAGTCTAAATTCAGCCCATAAAATTGGATTGCTCAGGATCAGGCTAAAGAGTGAAATGCTTTTACAAGGCAGTAATACAAAATACTGCAACTTCAGCTTCCCTTTAGGACATGATTTGTTACAAAGTCATGTCCAATAAATCTTTGTGCCCTACAGATACTAGTCTGCAGCATACTTTTCTTGAGAAGGAAGCTACTGGTTTTTCTTTGGTTAAATATCTCTTAGGCACATCATTGAACTTTCCCCTTAAACCTCTTTTGTAGGAATAACGTTCTGTTAGTATTTGTGTGTTTGTATGTGTGTGTTTTCTCTGCGTAATTAAGTCTCGTTTTTTGTGTTTAGTTGTAACAAAGTTATTCCTAAAATATGTAATCAAAAAAGCATTCTTATTTCATTACTACACACTGAAGTGTTTCACTGCATACTGTAGTATTTGCATTTGAAATAAAAACATTGTAAAAATTTAAGTCAATTATTTTTGCGCTATAATGTTATTGCACTATAATAAAGATGTTACCATAGGATATTAAATTTATTATGACCAAATACAGGCTAGGACAGATGTTTGCATTCTCTGCTATTTCAATAAATGCAAAGACTGCGGTGTTGCATTATAATGATAGATACATTATAATAAGATTTACATGTGTCATGCATAAGTAAATGTTTTTACTTTAGAGTAATGTTTATGTAAAAGCAGAAATCATTCTTGGAAAATAAATGAAACATTTTCATTTTTTACATTTTCATAGAAAATGAAATTGTATAGAACAGCTTGTCAGAAAATCGAACTTTATTGCTTTGTTGTTCATATAATGCTTCTCAGTTTCAAGACCTGTATTTTGAAATGCTGCAGAAACTATGTATACTACTGTATATTTCCATATTTGAAATCATTTCCATATTTGAAATCTTTTCCATATTTAAGTGGAAACTATGGTATGGTTGCCATGCCCTGAATACTTATCTCGAAGGTTTGTCCTTTCTGCTTTTACTCTGAAAAAGATATCCAAAAAGAGTTAAAAAAATTGCATACAACAATATTGTGTTGTAGTTCCACAAGTTATTCAAGCTTTTGAAGTGAGACATGGTGAGACTTTCTGGATGGATATCTCTATTGATTGATCACCAAAGAAAGCAATAAAAAATTATAGTATTTCCCTTTACTGATGAAAGCTGGTGGGATGAGCACCCTGTTTAATTTGGATGGGTAAATATTTGTTAGAAATGTCACTTTTTCTCTCCACGTGCGCAAGAAAATCATAGAAATTGTCGTCATGGCACAGCCCTCCCCTATACTGTACCAGAAGATAGTGAAACAGCTAAATCTGTATATACTGTAGAATAATATGATTATAAAAAAGTTTTTAAGTCATTGTAAATTATGGAATTTATTGCACAAGGCAGAAAAAAATTCATGCAAATGGGGGATCCATTATTTTTCAGCTACATTTCAGCTGGTGAATTTCTTGCTTTGGGTTATTATGATTATGCTATAACAAGCCAGTTTTTGTTTCTGTATAAAACTAATATTGGCAGAGCTCTACAGGTTAATAATACTTCATATATACCAATCAGAAAATGTAATTACTGTAGATATATAGGATAGCAAAAAAAATATGATTGACTTGTTGGCAATATCGATGTTTTTTCTCTGAATTAACTGAATGGGAATAGATAGACAGAATGCAAGCAAAACGTGTACTTGGTGCAAAACTTCTCTGCTGTGCAGAAAGCCGATGAAGTCATAGATGAAAGGTTATGGCCTAAAGCAGGGGTGATTGCCTATGATTGGTCCTGGTGGGAAAATCCCAGTTCAGCATTAAATCATCTAATTAACTAGACTGAGAGCATACAAGTTCTTGAGCAATGTAGCAAATTCAATTTGTGACTTAATTAGGCAAGTCAGCTGCTTTCAAAATGAAAATATTCTAGGTGTTTAAAGTTTGATGATTTAATTATGACCTGCAGAACTCCTAGATTGTTGTCAGTCCCACATGATAGGTACCTAAATATATGAACATTGAATGTGTAAAACGGTCTGTGTGGGTCCTAATGCCCCAGTATAGTGACGGGGACACTATATTGTAAAAATGCACCGTCCTTCGGATGAGAAATAAAACCGAAGTCTCGACTCTCTGTGGTCATTAAAAATCCCAGGGCATTTCTCAAAAAGAGTAGGCCTGTAACCCCGGCGTCATGGCCAAATTTCCCAATTGGCTCTTACCAATCATGGCCTCCTAGTAAGTCCCATCTCTGAACTGGCTTCATCCCTCTGCTCTCCTCCCCACTGAGAGCTGGTGTGTGGTGAGAGTACTAGCACACTATGGCTGCCGTCTCATCACCCAGGTGGGGCTGCACACTGGTGGTGGTGGAGGGGATCCCCATTACCTGTAAAGCGCTTTGAGTGGAGTGTCCAGAAAAACGCTATATAAGTGTGAGCAGTTATTAATTATAATTTAAAAAACCCAACGGGAGTAAAACGGGTTCATAGCGCTCGGGGTTTCATTCATTTTGAGGAGCTCAGCCGGGGTGAAGGTGCCTGCTTCAGTGTCAGGAGTCCAAGGCTGGATTGTGACGGGGAGTCCCCAGGTAGTGAAGTGCCATTGGGTAGGGTTGACGTTAGTTGGCTAAACCTCTCTGCGACTTTCCAGGCTCTCGTAGGCTTGTGGTGATATCAGCGAGAGCCGTGCATCTCCTCCAGCTGGCACCGAACAACTCTGAGGGGCCTGTAGCATGTCAAAAAAGGAAGATCTTGATGAATGAGCAGGTCGGAGAGCCTGCCTGCGTGTCCTTATTCTCCACGTGTCTGTTGAGTGCTTGTTGCAGTGAGCTGAGGCTTAAAGGCACAATTGTTGAATCCACACTGGTTGGATATACAGTACTGTACAATACAAAGTTGTTTTCCGATAGTCCCTTACTATCCCAGGAAATGTTACGGTTTATAAACAATAATCGCTATTGTATAACTTAGCCACTACCAGCTGTGCAACCCCAGTGCAGCATTGCCGTAAGAGGTCAACATTGAAACTTGACCTTAAAAACATAAGAGCTGCAGAATTTGTCTGTGTTACATATAGACATTGTTCCATGTGATTGGCAAGTTCCTGTTTGGGAAATATGAATCCACTTTGACAAAACTCTGACTTGTAATCTTTAAAATGCCACACCCCTCTCCTCTTATTGCCAGTCAGAGCAAGAAAATGGGTTGTGTGGTTTATGACACCATTATGAATGTTTCTTAATCTCAAAGAGCATCCTAATTATTAGAGTAGGTTCTTGCGTACTCCCATCTGACAGCACCAAAACAAATTCACAGATGAACACAGGCATAGTGTGCAAGGAAAATAAAACTGACAATTTTTGTTACAACTTCTTAAGTCTTCGTTTCAACATTTTGCATGTCTTTGCCATTAGATAAAAAATCCCTGAATTCACTTAACTGTTTTCTTTTATACAGCAGGTATGTGTAAGGAAATGTAAACATAATTTAAGGTGCACATTTAAGACGTGTTAATTCTTTATTACCAGAAAACAACAGCCGTTATCAATGTGAAAAACCTTATACTGTAAGACATATTCACAAAAGGTAATAAAATTTTTTATTTCCTTTCTATATATCTAGTCCATGCTAGTATTAATGACAGTTAATTTGTGCCTTTCAAACATACACCTAATAGTGATTTTTTTAAGTAGTCCAGTTTTCTTTATAGTATATTCTGTTAAGGGGTGGGAAATATTAGACTATACCATTAAAACAAAACTCATTAGGGTTATTTCCACTAAATAAGCCTTTCTAGATTTCTTCTTATGCTGATTTCTTATTATTTAGTAGTAATAAAAGCACCAGTTAAACAGGGTCTTTCATCTCCCACCTAAATGATGCATTACTATAGATAATTTCCTGGATTCATTTGGCCTCCTTGTTTCAGAAGAAAATAATACACCTAACTACCTAATTGATTGAAGGTATCATAATTATCTTAGATTATTTTATCCGGTTAGGACTTGAGAATACTATAATGAATAGAAGATAAAAAGCTGAAAATTATGTTCTAGCAACTCTTCTGCCTCTCTGTTTTGGATCTGGAGATGCTGTGCCACTGTGAAATCTCATTATCCCAAGGCTAAATTGAACAAATCAAAGAATACCCAATAGACAAAGGAAATGGGCTTTCATTTATCTTTTTACCACCAGAATGCTATGATTCTGTGAAGAAGAAAAATGGTTACGATCAGGCATCTGTTAAGACTGGCCTGTCACTCCAGAAGTGATCCACTTAACCAGTGATAGCAGAGGAGAGATGGCTGCAATTCAGAAGGACGTTAGAAATCAAATCAAAATTTAAATCAAATCAGCAAAAGATGAAGTATCCAGGGAAAAAGCACTTTGAAGGTGAAAATAAGTTTCCAAAATACAATTAACTGAAATAGTCCCACTGTATTTAGGCAGTTTGCTAAATTAAGGAGCTGGAAAGGTTAGGATTAAATGTTTATTGGATCAAATAATTGAATTGTTTAGATATTGATTAAAATGTATGTGGGGAAGAATCCCTCCTTCATGTTTGTGCAAATGGTATTTTTAAACAACCCAGAAAAGCTAAGCTGTGCTTCAAGGTTACTGCAGTCAGAGCATTCTTTCAGCACCTGAAAGACAACTGTACAGACTACGATTGTCTACAGATATTTTGTTGTGGGACATAATTTTTTAAAGATATTACCTTTCCTGAAAAGTAGTGTTATATGTTAAATATAGAACTACAGTGCTTTCGAGATCTAAGACTTTTGTTAAGGTTCACACTTTTAACTTACTGTAATATCACACAATGTTACAAAATTTCATTGTCGC
This sequence comes from Lepisosteus platostomus, assembly GCF_059453375.1. NCBI lineage: Eukaryota > Metazoa > Chordata > Actinopteri > Semionotiformes > Lepisosteidae > Lepisosteus > Lepisosteus platostomus. The sequence goes on along the minus strand of NC_142618.1, from coordinate 4,275,078 downwards.
ACTTCCTTTTTTACTTGCATGGTAGTAGGAGATCGGAACTTTTCAACAATATGGGAATTATCCCATAAAGGAACCATAAATGAGATTTTAGAGTTATCATAAAAGTTTATTTTTTCCCGTACCTGAAATGCATGACTAGACATTAACAGCCCTAAATTGATCATGTGGTGTGTTTTTGTCTGAGCTACACTGCCCCATGATTATTGCTAGCAAATGCTCACGTTCCGAGGTATTCAGAGAAAATCTATGCTTTTCAGTTAGCTGATTTAAAGTATGTTGAAAAGCCAAGATAAGGAAGCGCTTTACAGATCTAACTGCGCAGTGCTGGCAGTGAAAAAGTGTAAAATGGTCTTTAGGTACCTTTTGCTTTTTTTTCAAAATTTTGTTAGAATGACCCTCTCGTTTCTAAGGAAGCAGATGGTGCTTAACTCCCTGGCAGATGGGAGCTTACAATCAGCGGAAGCCATTAGCTATGAAACATAACAATGGAAAGAGGGTGATAATACACCTGGACTAAAACAATTGTGTTTCCCTGAAATGAAAGGCTGGCTTCCATGAAAATGTTAAGTGATGACAATTCTGCCTTTGTGTTGTCAGTGATAAGCTATTTATATAAAACCGTGAAAACAGCACCAGTCCCTTATTCTTTGCAAACTGCGTTTCCACATTGTGATGAGACACAGTAAAAAGATGTGGTTGGTACTTTATTTTTCTACATGTGTTCCGCCACATGAACCCGATGGTAAAAGCTTATTTAAGGTGAAAGTTGCCATTAATATGGGTTTTAATTAAATGATTTGATTTATCTTTACCCTTGGAGTTCAGTAAGGGCATTTAAAAACTTAACTTTGGGAAATGAACACTGAATAACTACCTTACATATTAAATTACCATCAGTTGGTGCTATGTTATTTGTTGAGGAAGTGTTCTCTTTTAAGATACAGTATTTTGAATGTTTGATGAAGTGTGAGGTGTGTGTGTGTGTGTGTGCCGTTTCCACACTGAGGGCAACCAGACAGTAGAGGTTGGGTTGTATTGACGGGAATATGTATTCTCGTGTTTGTGTTTAATAAAAAAAAATTTCACATCTGTAAAGAAAAGACCCCTGCCTATTCATAAATCATTGAAAACTGTACACCAGAAAATTGTAATTCAGAAAAATCTTCATGCTTAAACCGGTTCTAAAATATGAATGTAAGGATTTTTAGATAGTGAAATGAACCTATTAATAGTAATGGGCGGAGTGGTGGCTCTGTGGCTCAGGATCTGTGCTTGTGGCTGGAAGGTTGCCGGTTCAAATCCCGCGGCCAGCAGAGGAATCCTACTCCGTTGGGCCCCTGAGCAAGGCCCTTCACCCCAACTGCTCCAGGAGCGCTGTATAAATGACTGACCCTGTGCTCTGACCCCCAGCTTCTCTCCCTGTCTGTGTGTCTCATGGAGAGCAAGCTGGGGTATGCGAAAAGACAAATTCCTAATGCAAGAAATTGTATAGGGCCAATAAGATGTTTTTTATCTTAAAGGAAGCCCTGTTTTGTTTGTTGTTGAAGGAGCCATGGCATGTTTGCAGGTAGACACTTGGGTATCAGTATGTGCTTTGCAATGAGTACAGTCATAAAAGGCAGGTTACATACTGCAGTTCTAAAATGCAAGACAGGTCCACCCCTTTAATCTGTGAGTATTGAACCCAACATATTGTTAGAAATGGTGTTAGCTGCCTCTAGTAAAAAAAAAAATAACTTTGAATTGCATTAAAAATGAGCTCAGACTAAAGCACTTCATTCGAACAAAATAGCCCTCAGAGGTGGATGAATTACTAGTAGCACAAAGTAATAACAATTGCTCTTCATTGACATTTTCAAGGCGTTGCCTTACTTTCTCTCAGTGTGACCTCTGAATTTTATTACTGAAACAGACTGTGAGGTAGCAGCTGAATGAAGGAGAGGGTATTGCTTTAAAGAGTGGCCTTGTGGTCCTTCATACTGATGTCTTTTGCAATAATGATTTCAAAGTTCAGGCCCTGAATAGGGTAGAAATAATGAGCGCAATAGTCATTACTGCAAATTACATCTACTACTAAGAACCCTATTCAACTTAAAATTCATACCAGATATCTCTCTCCGATTGACTTTGATTAGTATCTGACTGTGGTACATTCTTTTGCTGTCTAAATGAGATTATAACTCATTATAATATAAAAGATCATCTTCATACCATGCAGGATTTTCAGAAATTTGAAATAAAAGACCGGGGAAGTTTATTGTAGGCAAACTTTCAAGGTGAAGTAGAGCTGTGAATGACCCAATGCATTTCTGTCCATTTTGAATCTCCTGCTTAACCTCATGTAGTAACATTTGTGTGAAACAATCCTGTTAATTGGTTAGGAATGGACAGTGTTGCAATGTCTAGAGTGAATTGATGCAAATAATTACAGAAAATAGAGTAACATGAATTTTAACATACTTAAAGCCTGTTTTTCCACTTTGCGGTGATCTGATCGATACGGTATATACTGATTTTCAGGATTAATAGTCTGGTGGTCCTCTGGTTTTTCTTTTATCTAGCAGTGACAAGCTGGAGGCATCAGTATATCATTGTATAAATCATGCTTAGTTAGAGGAAGTTGGTCAGATCCAGAAATCAGTTCTGTTAAAATTAAAGCAATAACAATTATGAATAGTAATATTCATAGTTAAGATAAAACATTCCCAACTTGTCCAGTTAAATTGATGTTGGGTGTTATATATGTGACTATAAGTAAAATGAGGATGCACTTTATTTAAAATTGTATTATGGGAAAGTACTGAGAGATTTTCAACAGTTCTTATTTTAACAAACTATAATTAGACGTGTTCAGACTCTCAGAAACTATTCTGTAGTTTTAGGTTCCTCGGTGGTTCTAGCCCTGCATTGTTTCTGAATCCACATGGATCCATTTAAAATAAACCCAGTTGCCCAAAAGATTAAATTTTGAACTTATTGCTACCTTAAGAGTTTACTTAATATTTCTGGCTATTCTTGTGAAACTTTTTGGAAGAACAAAATGATGTATTTCATATCAGTAAAGGAAAACTGAATGGACTAAGGTATGTGCCCGTGCTGTAATATTCGCTACCACTAGAAGCAAAAGGCGCTTTTATCAGTGAAATCATGATGAATAAATTCACATTTTAAACTGCTCTTTCAGTTATACTAATTAGTAGTAATTGATTCATAAAACATTGATACTGCAGTTTAATGATAATGCTTTTGCACAGGATCTACTGTTTTTTGTACTCAGTCACTCATTAAATTTAAAATGTTCACGTTCATCTTTGGAAGGAACAAAAATAAAGCTCTAAGCACAATAATTTATCTTGTGAGTTTTAATTGTTCCTGCAGTTCTCACAGTGAAAGCCTTCTACTTGGACTAGCCCACAGTTTGTTGTAGGGGTTTTCTGATCTTTGTTGTACCACAGTTTGGAAAATAAAGTTTTTGCTCTGTTGATTCCTACCTTTCTCCCAAATTATCTTTTACACTAAAACAGGTGAAAATTATTGTGTTTAATCAAATAATTATTGTTATAATCAAACATTATTGTGTCTGATTGTACAAATACTGATAAGAAGCTGTTTTACTTTTTTTGTAGTATAATATAGCACGGAGTGCAGCGTGGAACCGGAGGTTTAATGGTTCCCTGGTGATAGAGATGCTCCTGGTGATAATGGCCTGGTGCCACAGCTGACCCACCTGCATGCCACCTCTGCCCAGGCCCAGCTTGGTGACACGCACACACTCCCACTCCGGCAGTTCCTGTTTCCTAGACACCGGTATCGCGGGTGTTGCCAGGATACATTCTGCCTGTATTTACGTTAGCTGTTGTTTTATCAACCAGAGCAGCGCGGAGGAATAAAACCTTGGCAGGCTGAAGGATCCGTTTGAATTGCGTGGCTTTCATTAATTCATTTCTGAAAAGTCCTGCTCTTCTCTCGGGTTTCACAGTGGATTTCAGCGCTGAGAATGCTGGGCTTGGGGAAATATGGTGTTTGTGGGAAGCCGCTCCAACTGTATGAATAAACGGCATCTTCTTAGCTTTATTACATATGAGCAGACCACAAGAATGTGGTCAATTGGCACTCAAGAGAAGACCAATTGAATACAGCTTACGAAAGTAAGGTGGTTATATTGTTCCTTTTGATCCTTTACAACTAGGCACTTGTCTGTCTTAGTGTTGTTATTCTCATCTTTTGGTTTATTTTAAATCAGAAAAATGCTCCCTGTAATCACATCACTTTTCTACTGGGTATAAATCAAAGAGAAAAGAAATCAGCATTTCCCAGCGACGCATAATAGCAGGGTGAGTGAGGGTAGGAAGGATTTTCTATTCCAGTTCCCTTATTATACTCACAGAATTGAAATTGGGAATTGGAATTGAAATACTGGAATTGACCCCCAGCGCGGGGGGTAATGGCATCTTTGAGTAAATGCGACAACGGCAGCCAATCAAAATCTGTGAGGTTTGTGAGTATACGACTATTACCTCGGGTGAAGGGGTCAGCTTCACCATCAGCTTTACACAACACAGCAAGCAGGCCTCGTCTAAATGACTGTCAGCATAGGCCTACTCGACGTGATTGTTTTGGGATTTGAAGTTCTGTGCTGTCTAATTTTGCAGCTCTAGGCCTACTTTTTTACTTGTTTCAATGGTTGTAATTAAAGACGTCAAGCTCTTAGGCCACGTTGCCCGCCATGTGCAAAGACACAACTCCGTTTTAATGATTCATCTTATTATTAACAACATGCAACCTCTTCAAAATATATAATAAAATGGGAGCCTATAATTATTACAACTGGTAAACTGCATTTATCTAGCAAGATTTGAGGCTTCCTGGCACTTCAAGTGTTTGCTCACGTCCTGGCTGTGTTCACTCTTGCCTTGCACGATCCAGCTGCCTGCAGAACCCTCCTCACTCAGCCGGTGGTGCAGCTTCTTGTGGAGACGCTGGCACATAATAGCTCCTGTGCCTCACCCAGGTGGGTACTCTCCTGTAGTGCATTTGCACAGGCATTACAAGTAGGGTAATAATTTATCTTGTTAACGGCTACAGTAATGGATTTGAATTTGAAAGAGTGGATAAAGGTAGGCTGGCGCATCTTAGATAGTTTAACCTTTTTATCCTTTGCATTTGGCTTCTGATGTTAAAAGTTGAGCGAATCTCAACTCCCAGATCTGTCCATATTAGCTCTGTGCTACTCTCTGCAACGGTCTTCTCGACTTGTTGACATTATCCGGTCATTTTCTCATCGCTTGGCTGGCCTATCTGTCTCGTCCTGCTCCGTATGGCTTCAGCGGGTGGTGTTATGGGAATGAGATGGGTAGTATTAGATGCTGCTGTTCAAACAATTGTGCCGGCTCTAGGATTTCCCTGCTTTACATTCCTTCCCCTCACAAACTTTCTGCATCAGAGGATAAGGATCCTCTGCACTTCACAAACCCTGCTGGGATTTCAGAAGTTTTGCCTTTGGCCAGGCACGTATCCAGGAGGAGCTCAAACAGGTGGTAACTCCCAAGAACCAATGACTTTCCTGAAGAATCTTTTTGTATTGCTCTGCAAGGGACCCTGCTTGCTTTCAGTGAATGATTAAATCTTAAAACAAATCAATGCAGCCTTCTGATACCCAGCAGTGAGTACTGAAGAGAACCCTCTATTTGTCTTTCAGGAAACAAGATGTAGTTAAATTAATTTAACATTGTAGGCACTGAAGGACAGAGGTTAACATTATGAAACCAGCACTGCTGCTTTGATAAAATCTCTAAGCTCTGACGTGAGACAGCGGGCTGTCTTGTTTATTCACTTCTGAGTACTCCATTCTCAATATCACAGCTTAATTAAAACATTTTTGTAGTGTCTGTAGCAACAACTACACAGGAAAATGCTAATGATTTAAAATGCAGTTTTCTAATCCCCATGTCCTTTCTCAAAACCATTGATCCATTTGCTAAGCAGAAGCTGAAATGTCCTTCCAAGTTGAAAAGAGACATCATTATAGCTCTGGTTCAGGTGTGAGCTTAGCTGTAATAGGAATAACATGACAGTTGTAACGAAAGCCTTACACATAATTTCTAGCATTTTTACATATGAGACACTGCTTTTTGTATCTTCTGGGTGTTTTTTACAAGCCTACAAACATCTGAAAAACTGGTTGCATCTTTTTACATGTTTTTGTGTTGCCCATTAGGATGTGGAAGCAATTTATTTGTCATAAAATGACAGAATTCATTTTTACATGTTTCTACTTTTCACAGCTTGGTGACTTTGTTTTATTGAACAAAAGGCTGTTAATACAGTGCCATTTTTATCAGTTATTTTTATTCTTCATTTAATATTCAGTGTACATGCAGAGGACACAAAAATGAACACCCCATGGGAAGATAAGGGACACGTATATGGTAACCACGTTCTTCCAGCCAGGTGTTGCATTAATTAAGCAAATACTGTAACATCTCCACATGCTTAAGAGATATGTACTGTATAAAAATGCTTGATTTCCTACAGTAATGACTAGCATAGCTACAGGAGAAAAAATCATTTACTTGGAAGGAGGAATGGTTGTTGGTGCAAGTTTGGCAGACGCTTCAGTGACCAAGACAGGTCCAGTTGCAGGTGTTTCACAAGCCGCAGTGTCTGAGGAGATGTCAGCATGAGTCTCCCAGGGAAAGACCTCATCAGCAGCGAACAGTGGGTGAATGTGCTTTACTCTAGGATAGCGATATCCATGAAGTGCAAAACAAAACAGGCAAGACATGGGAGCAAACTACAGTTTCATCAGAAATGTGGAGAACTCCACATACAGTAGGATAGTATAGTCAGCTTGCCAGGTCCTAACTGCAAGTTGCGCTTGGCAGTGGGGCAAAGAGGACAGACAGTGGACTACAAACCAGTGGAGAAATGTGATCTGGTCAGATGACTCCTCCTTCCCCCTGTTCTTGACCAGCAGGAGTGCATGTGTGGAGCCAACCTGAAGAGGTCTGCAGCCCTGAGTGCTTGGGTCCAGCACTGGAGGGCTCTGCTGCCTCTGTAATGTTCTGGGCTGCATTTTCCGGGCGTAGTTTGGGTGTACTCATTCCCTTAGTGGTCAAAGTCAGTGCCAGCTGCTACCTCACGGGACTGAGTTGTCATCTTCGCCCCGGGGCGCCCATGCCCCTGTCCACAGAGTGGTACTGTAGCTCAGTGGTTTGACGAACATGACACTGATGCTGTCTGTATGTCGTGGCCGTCTCGGCCACCAGGTCTGAACCTAATTAAGCTTTTATGGGATATTCAGGAACGATGCCACAGGCGGCATTTTCCATCTCCATCAGCCAGACATGACTTTCTCGTGGAGGAATGGTGACTTTGATTGACTTTTTAATTTTTTTGTCTGGCTGACAAGCAATGCCGAGGCCTGCTGTCGTTCATAAGGGGAGCTAGGAAAAAGCGGTAAAAAAGGTCTCATTATTAGCCGGCAGTGAAAAAATTGATTTTTATTATTAAGGTGATCACACAAATATTTTTTAAAAAGTATATGCATTTATTAAAAAAACTAAATGCAGGGGAAGTGCTTTTTAATCCTTCTTTTATAATTAGTTGTAAAAATTACATCATATATGTCATTCAAGGAAAGTTTTATACTGAACAAATAATTGTGCTAAAACAACAGTTACGATTTGCTTTTAAAATTTACTAATTACAGTGCAGCACCACATTCTGTGGTCAAATTATGCTAGAATTGAGGAGCTGAAATTATATGGTGAATTGTTTATTGTTTAGGGGACAGAGAACTGCAGAGGATATTGATGTGAAGCAGTTAGCAGTATTATTATAATTTTGTCTCCTAGTAACACCGTTCTTCTTTTTCATACGAGTGCGGAGTCTGGCCACCCCACATTTACATGAAGTTTTTGTCAGTGCAAGCATGTAATTTCTAGAGACTGCCATGAGTATTGCAGTGGTCAACCTTGAACAGCCTATTTTAGTGATCTGAAAAGATGCCTGCTCCTCTTGGCACTAGTTCTCAATAGGATCCTGATAGTATTCATCGGCATTAAAGACGCGATTTTATCAAAATGATCAGCTCAAGATGCAGCGCTTTTAAATTGTTCAGAGGGTTAAATAAGACAAACGATAAAAATGCCACAGTCTGTATTTTCACTGTTTCATACATAACAGAGTGAAAGAAACAGGAGTGTCCTAAGTAAGAACTGGTCTTAGCCATTGTTTCAACATTTTTGATCTCATGCAGTTTTTGCTATCGAATACTCTTTGACATGCAGGACCTGCGATTTTTAGCATAATACTGGAATAATATATACAGTATAGGGATACCACAAATCCAGCAGGGAGCAAGAAATGTACACTTTTGACTTAATGAAAAATAACTCTAAAATTTCTCACCTGAGCCATTATGCAGTTTTTGATATCCCCCCTGCTTATTCAAGAGCAGGACTTTGTAAAATCTATACTTTTTACATGGACTTAGTGGCTTCATTATGTAAAACAATACTAGCTAATGATATGCCATTTTCCAGAGGAAAACAATTTAAATAAAAGATCCGTTTATTACACGCTCTTGATATCAAGGGAAAAAGCCCTGCTAAGTTAATTAGCATCATCATCCTTTACTGGGGCTGAAAATACCTGCTTGTGACTGTTGATAAATGAAGGCTGCAAATCGCCAACAGATTGCTTCTTTTATTTAAAAGTAAAAAAAAAATGTTTTTGTTAGTGTAACGAGGCACAAAATGCAATATGCCAGGTGCATAATGTGCTTTCAATGCCAGCTTCATTATTTCGGACACATGCATAATTGCCTTTTTAGAAAGGCAACCTTTTATATTTTTCATAAGCGCTTGGTCTCGTGTTATGCGAGTTTAAAAGCCTTTTAGGAGGGTAACATTTCCAGGTTCTAGTTCTGCTTTACTTAAATGATTTCCATTATTAGGGTAACGTATGCTTTCAGTTTTTTTGTTCACCCTTTACAATAGTTTTTGTTTTTAATGGAAATAGGCAGATAGTTTCTTTTTTGTACAGTACCTAATCCAGCTTGAAATTGACAATCGTAGCATTGAGCCAAGTCGATTACAATTCCCTGTGCCAAACAAGGAGGCTGAGGAAACCTGATCTGGCTCATACCTGCTCGCCCTGGGTGGTCCTTGCCTTACTGTACCCCTTGCAAACTGCTGTTCAGTGACAGCTTGCATACTCCAGACTTGAACCAGTGACGTCTGTGCTGTGGGGCTGAACTTGTTCTGCTATGCAAATGTTTTCACTGACTGAGCCACTCAGGACTCTTAATGCAATGCTTTAAAAGTGTGGTGAAATATAGTATATTATTTTTTTTAACATACAGATGAATCCTAAATGTTACAGTACATATCTTGTAAAGGGTAGTATTAAATATGCTTATTTTCATTTTCCATCTGAAAGTAAGCATTAGTGTTGCAATAAATTATGCTTTGTGACTTAGTTTTTACATTGTTCTACTCCTTTCCTTTCTGCAGAGACACAATTCCATGGTGGTCTACTAAATAATATGACAGAAATATTTACTATTGCAATGGGTGAATCTAGATAAAGTCTTTAGTATGAAAACTAGCTTTATGGTCAGGTAGAGAGGAAGGAATGACACGAGGCTCTTGACAGTGAGATACTATAACATTTTGTATTGACTGCTCAAGTACGGCCTGCCTTGAGTTGTCTGAATCACTTTTTTGTAGAGTCTGATGTAATGTGAATGAAAGATTTCTAAGTGACGGAAAGTCAAAGTAATTGTGATAAAACTCTGTCGGGAGCTTGCGCTTATGTGTTGGTGTTTCAGATGTTTCTTTCACAAAACAACTAGTAAGAGATCTTTGCTGCTAATGGCCTGCTAACTACCAAATGGTCTAGAAGGGCTAAAATAGCCTGTTCTCATTTGCAACCTTTCTTATGATAGAGAACCTGAGGAGGGAAAAAAATGACTTGTGCTCTTGAGTAGAGAGCACAAGTCTGGGGAGAGTCCAGAGTATGTTATAGGCCACCGAATTCAGGTATCGGTCATAAAGTAGTCTTGCAGTACGTAGAATATCAGCAACATACAGTATTCAAAAAGGAAAATGTGGTTATCCGGAAATGTACATTTTCCTCATTCCAAAAATTGGGAATGCCAGATGCTGAGACTCAAGCTGTAGACATGATAAGGATCGCTGCTCACTGTAACTGGAAATTGAAAATGGGAATTTGGAGGATCTTGTGCTTTTTTACCTTTTATTTTTGGCTTTTTTATTTTACCCTAAAAAATTAAGGCAGAACCACCCCTGAAAGAGTATTTAAGACATATTTTGAAAATCAGAACACAATGGGCAATTCAGAAATTAATCTAAACATGGATTTCTGGGGCATTTCAAGGAAGATCTCTGCAGCTGGAAGTGCACAGAGTGTGATGGGACAATTACATTTCAAATTGGGTTCAACAGGAATGTGGTTTTATTTGGGAAAACTGGCAACCAAGCCATATATTTTGCAGTATCAGTCAAATCCATTGTGAGAGTCCCATCAGGGAAAGAAAAATTGCAAGAATGCTAGTATAATTTTCATACAATAATTTTCCAATGGCTAATTCAAAAAGAGAGATTTTAAGCACAATGTGGAAAAAAAACAGTGAATCCTCGATGAAATGGTAGTAATTTCAAATGGGATAAATGTAAGAAAACATGATCGGCGTAAAGTTCAGGACACATGGAAGAGCAGTGCTCTGGTGTGTTTGTTTTCTCTGTGAGACCATGCTCTGTTTTTCTTCAAGACAAGATTACCTTGTTTGTACATCAGATCTGCCTCTTTTGTCCAGTTAATTAACAGTTAATTTCTGCCCTCAATGTTATAAATGAGATAAGTTGGCTCAAATAAATATTTTAGGTCTAAGTAATAGACCTAAGCCAATCACCCTGCAGCTCACAGTAGGAAGCCCACTGAAACTCAGCAGGTGTGAGCCTGGTCAGTACCTGGATGGGAGTCCTGGGAGAAACTAAGGCTGCTGTTGGAAGAGCTGTTAGTGGGACCAGTAGGTGGCGCTCACCCTGCGGTCTGTGTGGGTCCTAATGCCCCAGTATAGTGATGGGGACACTATACTTTAAACAGGCACTGTCCTTTGGATGAGAAGTAAAACCAAAGTCCTGACTCTCTGTGGTGATTAAATAATCCCAGGGCGTTTCTCGAAAAGAGTAGGGGTGTTACCCCGGTTTCCTGGCCAAATTTCCCATTGGCCTTTACCAATCATGGCCTCCTAATAATCTCTATCTCTGAACTGGCTTCATCCCTCTGCTCTCCTCCCCACTGATAGCTGGTGTGTGGGGAGAGTACCGGCGCACTATGGCTGCTGTCGCATTATCCAGGTGGGGCTGCGCATTGGTGGGAGTGGAGGGGATCCCCATTTCCTGTGAAGCGCTTTGAGTGGAGTGTCCAGAAATGTGCTATATAAGTGTAAGCAAATATTATTATTATTATTATTATTATTATTATTATTATTATTATTATTATTATAATAATTTCACCTTCTCATTTACTGTAGGATCCTAATTAAACAAATCAGTTTACCCGAACTGTAGTTTTTGTTTTGACCCTGCTGCATTTGTAGTTAAATATTGTGAGCAGAACATAAACACCTTATAAAAATAGAATCAGTCTAAATATTCAGTAATGACAGATGGTGTTGTTTCACAGTTATTTCATAAGAGTGCATTGTGTGTTGAAAATTGGCACAAGGGTACATGCATAACAATAAGATTGTGAGTTTCCAGGGGGTTTTACTGGGTTGCTAAACAGAAGTACTAAGTTACTCCTTGGACCAGAAAAATGCTTTCTTTCACCATACATTCATCCTGCGCCCTTGCTGTTGTGAAATAATATATGCAAATGTGCAGTCATTTGAGCATTTGATAAACCATCCCTTTAACAATTTAAAGCTGTTGTGAAACAATATGAAAACACCACATTCTATCTATTGCATTATGCAAAATACAATCAAAACAAAAGATATCACCGATTCGTCTGTTGAACAGTTCATAAGGAAATTGCTTTTTGAAGTGGCTTACAGTAGGTCTTTAAAGAGTTCAGCAAAGAGCAATTGTTTAAGCTGCAATTCCAGAACCTGTCAGAGTCATCTGAACTCCTCAAACAATACCATTATCAAGAAGATCGATTTACTATGTTGTGCTCTGTTAACAGAGATCAATAACAATCATTCTAATTTGCGATAGGTTGGCTAGGGAATTAAAAACAAGCAATTTAACACTGTGCCTTGTAATTTAATCAAGGCTACAAACGTTGTCTAAAACATGAATGAACATATTATTTCAAGGTCTCATTTGTTTTATTCATAGCTGTACTTTTTATACATTGCCCTCCAAAAATATTGGCACATCTGTCAAGACTTAATTTCTCTTTACAATCAAGCAATTTGCACTGGTGGTCATGAAGTTATAAGTGATGAGTACACTATAATGTAGGTTTTAATGTCCACTGATTCCATGCATACGTTTGATCATATTAGAACAAAAGCATACTTTTTGTTCATTACAAGGGTTACCAAAATATCGAGACATTCACTTAAAGACTTAAAGTATGTTTTATACTTTAGAAGTCAGTATTTGGCTGCGTTTGCCTTTCAAGCTATAACTAGATGATGTCTTTAAGTCCTCGAATTCACCATACCCTTTGTGTAATCATTTGATTACATAATTGAGCCTTTGCTGTATCCACTATGTGTTCCTGATGTATTCTGACTTCAGTTTTTCTTCAAAATGCATTCTCAGTTGGATTACAATCTGAAGATTGATTTAAGATTTTCGAGATCTCAAGATGACCAAATATTTTGGGTCATTTTCATGCTGGCGAAGCACTGCCTGATAAGTATAAGCAGCATTTTCTGCTTTCGGATAAAATATTTCTTCCTACTGCAAAATAGCTGCTGCCATTAAGTACATTACCAGTGAGGATGAGTGAACTAGCTGGACACACCTGGCATGTCATGACCTAGACATGAAGCAGCAGAATGATTTTTTTTGCATTGTTTCTAATAAATGTATTCTAATAAATTCATCAGGTGTGCACCTTTTTACAAACACTTAAAACCTTTTTTGTTTAACTGTGGGTTTGCATAGTATACAGTAGTTAATTGTTGGCTTCAATGACAGAAAGTATTAATTAGAGAGTTACAAACCCATTGTGGTTAGTGGGCTTGTTTGATTTTGTTACCTTAAAGAGCTTGCCCACAGGCTATTAAGATGTTTGTCTTCATAAACACAGCTATTCCAAATTTGTGTTCTACAAGTGTACTAGATGAGATGCCTGTTTAACATGCAGAAGACAAGGCTTGATTGATAGCGGTGTTTTCAGGAGTGATTTAATAACATTGAAGGTGAAACCACAATAACTTGTTTTACATAAAGCTCTTGCTGACAGCTAGCAGAAATGGCTCCAGTGGTACTACGCTCAAAGACACTGTAGTCCTTCAACATCCTATTGAGCCACCACTTGCCTACAGAGTCTTGACAGGGAACTGCAAAATGTTTTTGTTCTCATTTAATTTCTATAAATATGACGGATCTCTTGCTAGTTATCTGTGCCTGAAGACACATGAAATTGGAGCAAATTACTCTTGTAACACAGGGCTCACAGGCAAGCAGTCTTTCTGAGTTATTGATATGTCAAATGGTCTTTTCGTGAAGGCAGCATATAGTTGCACGATTTAGCGCTATAAGCTGAAGCAGTTGTTCTTCTAGTTACACATCTGTAGAGCTAGCTGTCAGGCAGTACTATTTACAAAATTAGAGCCGAAAGGTCTGATGTCTTTCTGCATGTATTCTATTTATTAGAAACACAAAACCATGAAGGCTTCTGTACTGTCTCGCAAAATAAAAAGCAGAATTTGTTCTCTGTCTTTGCCCACCTCTCAAGTAGTTAAATTTCCCAGCTTAAATTTAGAGTTATGATGACGCGATCAAAACATAATTGGTAACTTAATAAAATTACAAATCTTAGGAATGCAGTATGTAGACAGATACTTGTTTGGTATTGGTATTTTGCAATATGCACTGTAAAGTGTTTAGAAATGGAAATTATTCAGCTTGTGGTATTTTACAAAGAGCATGAGATTTGGATTGACAAAGTGTTTTTGTTTAAAGCAATTAAGAAAGCTAGAGGTTGCTGCTGTAATACTGCACTGTTGTTTTTCTGCTTTTAGATGTATAAAGTAAAAAAACAAGAGGAATGAGAATTATACTTGATTAAATGATGATTTTTTATTTTACTTTTAATGCATTTTTTCAATTAAACCTGCTTCAAGGGATCACGTAGTAAAACCAGAAGAGACTGCAGCGACAGCTGTTTGTGCCTGTAGAACTCCATGAAAACTGCTTCACAAGAACAATTTTACTTCTGTGTCTAGGATATTCATGTTGATGTACATGTAATCCTGTGGTTATCCATCAACAGGCTTTTTTACAGTGCTGTGGTGTTGCATGCTACATTCATTCTGGAACAGCTAATTTAGTAAAAAATGGCAATATTCCTTTGCCTTCTTGAATGTCAGATGTTGACCTATTTTTATATAAGACACATTGAACATTGATGGTGCCTTGTAAAAGAATTAACCACTTTCCAATTTTTTGGAGTTAAAATAGATATATACATGCTTTGTTAAATTGAAAACTGAAAATGTTTAATCAGAACTTCAGTGCTGGTGCTCATGCGCAGTCACAACCATGGTTCTTCACAAGAAAGCAAAAATTAGTTTTAATTGATGGATATCATCAGTAATTGGCATAATAAAACAGTGTTTCTGAAAATTAACATGTATCCAAGAAGAATAACATCCTACCCACAGCTATAGTGTGGACACTCGAGAAAGATGCAAGACCGCAGATAAAATCCAATGAAGAATCTCAAGCACCCTGTGTTTGTTTTTTTTTCAGGTTCAGCCTTCATGATGGTTAACACCTCTGGCAAGTTCGCGGGACAGAAGGCACAGTTCCTGATGCCACAGCTCAAAGAGAATGACACCCATTGCGTCATCTTTCAGTTCTATGTGTCTGGCAGAGAAGGTTCAGTCCCTGGTGTGCTCAGCGTGTATGTTAAGGCCAACAATGGCCCTCTGGGTAGTCCTGTCTGGAACATGTCTGCGCCGGCCTCACACTCATGGAACCAGGTGGAGCTTGCCGTCAGCACCTTCTGGCCAAACTACTATCAGGTAAGGCCAAGAACTGATGAGTGAAAAGGATTTTCCTTCAACGTGCAGAGATTGGGGCACAGTTCCTTCAGTTTTCATCATTGTCACCTGCTTTTGTTTGATTTGCAGTAGTAGTATGCCGTAGAGGGTGTGTGTTCCGATGAGGTGTACCATTTGATTATAGTCCATTAGGCTTGGCTTCTGCTTCTATTAATGTGATTTTAAGGAGGGCGGCACGGTAACGCAGCGGTCAGCATTGCTGCCTCGCGGCGCCGGGGCCCTGGGTTCAGTTCTGGACCTGCTATCTGGGTGGAGCTTGTATGTTCTTCCCGTGTTTGTGTGGGTTTTCTCTGGGTGCCCCGGTTTCCTGCCATAGACCAAAGACATACTGGTAGGTTCACGGGCTTCTGGGTGAACTGGTCCGGGTGTGAGTGTGTGCGGATTTGTGTCAGTGTATCTGTCTGCCCTGTGGGGGACTGGTGTCCTGCCCAGGGTGTACCCTGCCTTGCGCCTGTTGCTTGCTGGGATAGGCTCTGGCTCCTTTGTGAACAGGAATTATAACTGTTAGAAAATGGATGGATGGATAGTGTTTGTGAAACGACAATTAGAACTAGGGAATTATCTTGATGGCATTAGGATCTGAAAGAATAGTAAGCATGGTTTTAGGACATAGGTTCTTGCTTAAATAGTTTTCTTAAAGATTTTTCTAACGAACAACAGCAACACCGGACATACAGTATACAATATGGTTTATTTTGTTTTTCAGAAACGTGTGCAGTTCGTGAACATGAAGCCAAAATAGGATGATTACCAAACTCTGTGTCATTATAAAATTATTAAATGGTCTTTTAACACAGAATTAGTAAAAATCTAGTACTACTTCCTCAACAGGTTGCAGACTATAGCACATGGTTAAAATCTACCCTAAAATTGTAGTTTTGCCTTTCAACCATGTTAAAGACTTCTATGAACTGTTACACTGGCAAAGACAAAATGTTCTTTTCAACCCAAAAAGAACCTGTTTTTCTTTTTTTATGCTCATACCAAACACTACAATAAAAGAGCCCAGTATGAGATTTAAAACCAGCCCGATGTGAGTTTTCTTGACTCTTATTACTTGTAAAGCTTGAAAAGAAATTGACAAAGAGTCCCATTTACCCTATTATAAAAAAATTGCCCCCTGTGAGCAAGCGGATTACTTTACTACACCCAGAGCAAAACTAGGATCCAAGTTAGAATAAATAGCAGGGACACCTAACATTATCTGTATAGAAAGCTGTACATATACTGGCTAGCCATTAATGGTGTGAGAAAAATAAAAAAACAGTGGGGATCATGTTCTTTTGAAGAATAATAATGCCTTCAGGTAATGATGATGCAGATAAAAAACTGTGACTAAAAAGAAAGTAGTTAAAGAGAAAAATGAGTAATTATGTGAATAATGCATGTTAGCACAGCTAAGAAACTATTAATTACGTTTAAATTAGATGGCATTCTGTCCTGTATATGCTGATTCTTTTAGTGAATGTTTCAATAAAATGCTGTTTCCAGTGTATCGGCTATTCCGCTGTATAATGGGGTCTATTTGATATTTGTGTCTGGAGCAGTCAGAGCTCTGGAGCTGGGAAGGCAGTCTCAGTCCCCTGGGTTAGCTGACTGGTGCCTTTGACTCATTGGGTTTGACACTTATGGACTTGGAGGAGTGCAGAGGATGTGGATCAAATCTCTGCTCCTACTGTACAATACACAGCACATCAGAGCCGTGACCTATATTCAAGCCAAAGCTGTTTTGCCTTTAGAGGCGGAATCAGGCACTGGCAAACTTGAAAGGCACCCTGGACCTGTAGGGTGGCTTGACTGGTCTTGACTGGCAGGGCGGTTTTACCTTTGGCTCACGGAGATGCCCGGAGGACATGAGTGGAATCCTAGCTCCAGTTGCGCACTTACCCTGTACTGTGCATCTTAAATGCATTGCCATTAAATAAGGCAGTTTCTGTTGTGAATTAAATGCTTTATTAAAGAGTAGAGCCTAATCTATTTTTAATTATTTTTGTTTGTTTGATGTTTTTTTTTCCATGTATGTCTGAATGAATGTATAGTTCTTCGTTTCTGGAGAGTGTAGTCGTCAATCAATCAATTATGGTTTATTTATCAATGCACGAACAGTACAGCAAACAGTGGTGTTGCTGGCAATGAAATGCTTTAAAACCAGTTTCCAGAATTCAGTTTGCAAGAGGAAATAGGTTTAGGATAGATACACAGTAAGTATAAAATGTGCAGAATCTAATGCAGTGCACTTCTAAAATCTCTTTTACAATGTAGCGTACAACTGTAGCCACAGTGTTACAAAAAGGATATTACTGCTCTTGACAAGGCTCACATTTTTAATTGACCTGTCCACTACTGTAGATCCGCTGTATTCTCGCAAGCAGAAGTACAGGTTAGACCTCCACACATGCTCACTACACTCAACAGGAAACACCGATGAACAACTCTAAATGCATCTCAAGGTGTTTTGAGAAGTCTGGCAATCTGTTTTTGCAAATCTGTACATTTATATTCACACATTTATTCTATTAACACTAAAACTGTAATGTGGATAATCAGTTAAAAGGTAGTTTTGACTTCCTTAATACTTTATGGTTTATTAATAGAATTCTTAATTTACAAAACTATATCTAATTAGCAGCGTAAAACTAATTATATGTGTCTATAATTACAGGGTACTGTAAGCGTTTGTCAAAATGAAGCCACCTGGTACTTGGATTACTTTGTCTTTTATATTGTAATTACAGGGTATTCTTTTCTCTTTCACTGAGACTAAGAGCAAAGGCCATTTCTCAGCTTTGGAGATTATATTGCTTTCTAGGTTACCTCAGCAGGGTGGTATATTATATTTATATTGATATCATTTCAGTATATTTTATATTTCACTTCAGTCTGATTCCTTGCACTGTTTTGAAGTCTCAGTGAATTGCCCTTCTTTTGATGCTGCATCACTTAGAAGTTTACATCGAATCTCCTAAACATATTTTTATGCTTGTAATCCATGGCTTGAGCATGGCGATCACGAGAGGTTGGCATGGAAGGTATGACCTCTCGTATCCCCTTACTGTGCCCTTCATCACCCTCCCCAGTGTGCAGGTGAGCGTGCACATGTAAACTGGGTGTGTGTGTGGATATAGGCCAGTGGCTCTGGTCATACTGGAACAACGGGAGACAGAGGGAATGTGTACAGGTAGGAAAGCTGCAGTGGAAAGTGGCAAATGTGTTCAGGCTCTTTCTATCCACCATCGTTAGACTCCGGCCGTGCTAACAGCTGACAGGAAGTACTTGTGACCCAGGCACAGGCAACAGCTTCTAACAGTCCAACAGCAGGAGTGCTTCTGCACAGCAATAATGTTGGTTATTAACACAGAAGACCAATAAACCTTTCCAGACAGCTCTGAGGTCTGTGTCCCAACCACCTCTCATGTTAATGTTATGAGTCATCATCTCCGGGCTGCACGGTGGCAGTTTTGTGCATGGACATCAGCCTTCCAAATTTGGCAAAGGGGCCCTTGCTTTCTGAGAAATTCCTCTTGTCAAATAATATGTGCATTTTAGGGCTTTTTTTTTTATTCAGCCACTTGGTCAGTACAAAGTTGTTCCCGTCTAATTATCATTTTTTGCTTTTAGAATCTAAAATACTCGGTAATGAAATGACCAGAGCTAATTTGTTTAGATTACATGAGCAAAGCCAAGCAAATATGAATAAATGATTTCCTTCAGCAATATACTGAAGCAGACTTGTTCATGTTTGTTTTCTGGTTGTTTGAATTTCTGTTTGCGCGGTATACAGTGTTTTATGAAAATGGCAGAAAGGAAAAATGAAGAGCCCTTACCTGAGAAATGAATCCCGTTTCGAATGGTCTTGTCCAGTGTTTAGATGGTGGAGATGACATTTGGTTGATCACATGGGAAGTGCAGATTTTGACTACTTTGAAGTATCTACTTTAAGTTTCTAGGATGTTAAATGAAGGGTAATCATGAATATGGCATTATACATAAAAACAAGGTATAGCAATTATCATTAAAGGACATCTGCCAGGCATATGGCATTTAGTCTGTCAAACGCATTGCTCTTTGCACTAAAAAATAAAACCCTTTTATGTGAGACATGACAATAAAATTATATACTTATTTTTCCCTCTAATAGTATGCTGCAAGATCAAGGTGGATTGCGTTGAAGTATTTTGTGATGCGTTACTGAAGCTAGTGGCTATGCCAATCCCAGTAATTTTTCGGGTTATATTATAGTTTGTTTTTAAGCATTTAGTTTTGACATCTTCTGGATTTTATTATAATAAACTTGTCATGGTGAACATGAAGCTTTTTAAGAACCCAGAGTTGTTTTATTCTTTTTTTCTTCTTTCTACTTAATTTTTGCAATTAATGCTCTGTGTTATTATTTAGCTGGAGAAGTTCATGTAAAATGTTGCCACCGCAGTTTAAGAAAGTTTGACTATTTCTGTTTGAAAGATAATGTCAAGGATGAAGTTTATTTTCCATTACTATAAAACACACACATTAAAGGAACTGGAAAAGTCAGTTTTTAAATGATTTGCCAGGAAAGGGGTTTAAAATTAGTTTTATTTTTACTTCAAGCAATTTCCAAATGTAATTCCAAAACAAACTTTTTATTGGTTTTCACTGTGATATAAGCTCCTAAGAAAGTTACAAAACGCCCTTTATACTCATTTTGTTCTTGTACAGTAGCTTATTGATCTGATGATTTCATCTGGCCTTTTCCTGAAGGATCTCAGGGAATCTACTATGGTGGTATTGTATCTTATTCAAGAGACGCAAAGCTCCTCAATACAAATCCTCCCAGTTTCCACTTGTCCATTTCCTCTTTTAAGTTGAAGGCATGTAGATCTTTTAATCACTCTGTATCGAATGCTTAAGGGCATATCTCAGGCCAAGAACTACTGTAACTTCATTTAGAATTTTCCTCCTAGGATGTTAATCAAATTAACATAATAAAACGCCAGTGAGCAAGCGAAAACAATAAAATGAGATTAGGGTTATTGTATATTTACCGTATAATCCTAATAGCCATAACAGGTCATGACACTCTTCATTTTGTTCTCCAAAATTAGGCGCTCATAAAATTCTAAATAGCACAGGAGACATTTCATTTACAGTATTTTATTAAATCAATTAAAACTAATTTTAATGGTTTAATAAAGATGTCTCCAAGTGACCTAGATGACAATGTCAGCTCATAAAAATGACACTAATTAGAGTGCTTTGTGTGACTCATTTTCTAGGCCTTATTCAAAAAACGGATGTGAAATAGCTTTTTGAACTATTTAGTGAAGTTAGACATATTAAGCTAATTCAAATGCAAGAAAAATTCTTGTCTGTTCTCATGAATAATAGCAAGAAAAAGACTGGCAACAGATTTCAGTGAATGTGCTCCATCTTATTGTGTGAATTCTGATAGAAATTTTATCTGTTCATTTGTTTAATAGTGACAGAAGAGGGAGAAGGAGTCCCTCTCAATACTTGTTTTTATTTTATGACGCTATACTTGATAGATTTCTTTAAACGATTATAAATGTATTTCTAGCTTAAATCATACTCAAAAGCCGCAATAACTTGAAAATGTTACAGCTTGTAATGTTGTAAATCATAATGCTTCTTCAATTATAAAAAACAATATGCAGGGTGAGTGTGTTTTATTTGGTAAAGGCTATTGTACTGTAGATACTGTACATTTCACCTGTGTGCCCTGGAACTCTAGTAAACCTTTGGTACAGAAGTACTCATTGTTATGTACAAAATTCATAGTGAATTTTTCTATCAATATTTTATTAATTTTAAACAACAATTGTAATATTTTAATATTGAAGTTGTTCAGGTGGGTAGCTGCAAAAGGAACAAGTAATAGGTTTATTCCCTGCTGAAAAGAGAAGAAAGAAAATACAACGTTTCCGCCATGGAGCCTTCTTCAGGTGTGGGGGCTTCTTCACAGCTCACACCTGAAGAAGGCTCCATGGCCGAAACTTTGTGTTTTCTTTCTTCTCTTTTCAGCAGGGAATAAACCTATTACTTGTTCCATATTTTAATATTGTTTTGTTGTGTGCGGCACCTTCTGATGTCAGATGTTGTCCGAACCTTGTGTGGCACTTCTGTTTCTGTTGGAGTTAATGGAATGATGTTCTGCCATTAACAAAGTTTAAAAATGTCTAAAAGTGTGTTTACCTAAGAGAATGAATTAAGTTACTTTATAGTTACTCCAGATTTCATTCCTTTTTGGTTGTTCTTCCCTGATGAGGAACAATAAGTGAAAGCTGTATTGTGTGAATTGGAACAACTAACCTACAGTATAGCATGCATATGAATGGATGGACTGATAGAACAGGAAACTTCATATATATTAATACTGTAGAATCATTTACCAATGGCCTTCCCACTACAAATACACTACAAATGAGGTCATTTGTCCCATTTAGCTTGTGTTAGTTGTATAATCTAGACTGATTAACAATTATTTCTTTTGGTCATTTATTTTCTTTTATTTTTTTTAGAAGGACAAGATAGATGTACTGTATATACAGTACCAGAGGCAACAGTGCAATAAATAACTGTGCAGTTTATAAACCAGAAGGCCCATCGACCGCCTTCACAGGTCAAGGATATGACACGAACGTGTTGTATATAAAACATAAAATCAAAATAAGTGTTGCTCTGCTTATTCAAATTACTATTGTTTTTATAATCTGATAAATCTAAACATATATCTTGAAAAGCAGTCAAGGGTGCAGTAAGGACTAGCAGACTCAAGAGACCGTTTTTACCCCCGCACTATCTATTAAACTCCCAGCCTCTCTCACCTACGATCTGAACCTCACAGTGCCTTCTTCCTTACCAAACACTCAAACGCACATTGAAATCTACCTCTACCTCACATGTCAAGAAGTTTACTCCCCATAATTTTCTATCCTTTATTTCATTATGTTGATGTATGATTTTTGCACGTCTGATGTTGTTTTGCACATTGCCTGTTGTTGTTTTGCACACTGCTTGTTGTCTCTGTCTTTCTTTTCTTATACAATTGTATTGTTGTTGTTTTTTGTACTACTTATCGTTTGAGAGCTAGCTAAATAGCATTCCGTTATACCATATACCTGTATATGAGTATAATGACAATAAACTTGAACTTGAAATGTTGAACAATCCCATTTTACAGGAGTCAGAGTGGATGTACATTTTACAAAGAAAAACTGAGAAATTACTAAAGGATTTACTAATGACCCTCAGTTTTATGATTGAAGTTAGAAATTGTGGTACAGTGAACAAGCTTTACAAGGTAAATGCATTTTACTTTTTATTGCAATTCTTTTCCTAAAAAACATTTTTGAGCAAGGTCTTCCCTAAATTTATGATGAAGGCTCAAGGTTGTCATCTTTTCAAGGTAAACTTAGTTTAATACACACTCAAATATACTGTATAGTTTAAAGAGCATATTGAACTGCATTTGTAAATGAGTGAACAATAAGTAACTTAATGTGTAATGAGCTCATGTCCTTTTCATTACAGAGGAAGGGAGGATCAGAGTAGTGTCACTTGACTGATTCCTTGTTTCCTGTTTAACATCCATACTGATACAGATAATGTTTTGTGGCAGGTAGTCAGAAATGTTTAACCAGTTGCTTCCTGGCTGATAAGCAACTCGAATATTTGTAGAAGAATAAGATCATCATTATCTGGGAAATGATCTGCTTTGGTCAGATGTATAAGTAGTCGATACTGTAATTTTTTCAGCAGGTTAAAAGAATTATTTTATGTAAGGGAATGATTTCCCTTTGTGCTCCATGTAAGAGGAAGTTTTCAGGTTCTGAAAGGTATGGAGATCATGGAGAAAAAAGAGGCAAACGTACACTTCACAATTAAATCAGGTCCTGTGTTTTAATATTTTTGTGCTACTTTGTCATGTGTGAGTGTTACTTAACGGTGATCAGATGGATTATCACTTAATCTGTTAGCAGAAGGTGTCTTTGGTGTGATGCAACAGTTAGTTGATTAAGACAAAATAGTTGAATTTTTAAATTAACATGAAACGTACAGTATACTGTCTATTTAATTTAACTCATTTTCCAGGGTCAGAATGTTTCTTTTAATCAATCATGGATTTGCAAAGGCTACATAGCCCAACATTGTGCTTCACAGATGTTTCACCAAAGTCTAGGTCCATACAAAACATTGATATCCTGCCCAGAAGGATCAGAATTGCTAGTGCCGTGGTGCCAAAACATAGATAGAAACTATTCAATAGTACATGTGCACTTCACTCAGAGAGCACGCACTGGTTCACAATTACATACTGTACACTCTGCATCCTGAGTTCGTGTTTTGGTTAAGGCGGATGACAGCTATGGAAAAGAAGCAGTATTGATAACAATCCATTAGTATAGGGAAGAATACTGTACATGGAAGTTAAAAATGAGAGGATGCTTGGCTTGCTGTTATTTCTGCTTGTCCAAGGGTGTCATCTAGCCAGTTCTTCAGAGAGGCCGGTGAGGCACTTTGAGCAGCATGGCTTGGTAGCTTGCTCCATATACCCCACTGTCCTATTAAACCTGAACCCTGAGAGCCACAGTTTTGCCTTTCAGACCTTCTGTAGAACTTATTCAGCTGGGCCTTGTTCTGTTTGCACAATGACCTGCAGACACAGTCTTTCTCTTTAAAACATGATTTCTGAATTTCACAATTTCGACTGTTTGGGGGAAAAAAACTACGGCGGATGGTTCGAATTGTATTGCAGTCCAGTTTAATGCTGATTAAGGTACATTTGTCCATTTGAGCTTAAGACTCAAGTCTCGGTGCTATAGTCATAGTGCTATGGTGCTATAGTCATTCAACTACACAAACGAAATTGTCCTCACTTGTGTGGTACAGCAATACTGCAGTGCATGACAGAGATGCACTACAAAGGGTTGTGGCAATGGCACAGAGGATTATAAGATGTGATTTACCATCAATTGGAGAGAATCACTCCATCCGCTGTTGCATTGAAGCCCAATCCATCATTCAAGATCCCAACCATCCCAGCTACAGACTGTTCTCCCACCTGCACTCTGGCAAGTGGTACCGCACTGTTAAAGCTGGACCACTAGACTCAAGAACAGCTTCTATCCCACTGCAGTGCACATCCTCTACAGCTAACTGCAGGGACTCAATACACATCTGCACTACGCACTTTTTGCATGGTCTACCTGTTTTTTGTTTTCTCACTACTACACATTTATTGTCCATAACATTTATTTTTCTTGTTTTTAATTATTTTTGGAATGTATTCTTCTCATTGTGTGGTGGTGTTGTACTGTGTATGTCCCGAGAGATCAGCGTGAATAAGCGTTCCAGTGTACAGGTACATATGGCAATAAACCTCTACTCTACGCAGTGTAAGCGGAATGATTTGTGTTTTGCATCTTGTCCTGTACTGCCATAATTACGCTTCGCTCTGTTACAAGACCAACTCAAGTAGATATTTGATTTTGGCAGCATCTTCCTTTGTTACACAGCCTTTTGTAGAATAAATGAGTCACTCATAATTAATCTTCAATCCATTTCTTAGATTTACTTCAAATGTGTGAAAGGAATGGCAACATTCAGAATTTCTTTCAGTGTACACTAAAATAA
Source organism: Lepisosteus platostomus (assembly GCF_059453375.1). Taxonomy (NCBI): domain Eukaryota; kingdom Metazoa; phylum Chordata; class Actinopteri; order Semionotiformes; family Lepisosteidae; genus Lepisosteus; species Lepisosteus platostomus. The sequence continues at coordinate 4,250,168 of NC_142618.1, read as the reverse complement.
CACTTTAATGAACTCCACCTGTGTCTCTAATCACCATGAGGGACTTATGGGACTTCTCATTTTCCAGATCGTGTTTGAAGCAGTGACCTCAGGACAACATGGACTCTTGGCCATCAGAGATGTGCAGCTTCAGGGACATCAATGCAGTAAGTCCATCACCTCTCCAAGAAAGATAGGTTCATAAAGAAGACTTGCTTCTCTGTTTCATGATGCCCTTTAACAGCAATCACTACTTTCTAATACAGTAGACGGCAACTCAGAAAAAGTATTCTCTTGTGATTTTGAGAGAGGCAGTTCCCAAATGATGAAAAGAGCTTTGTATAAAGCTCATTAAAATACATTGCAAGGTCTGGCCAAGACAGAAACAGATGTTTCCAGTTTCATTTAGGTAATTTTCCTTGCCAGTGTTTTTCAATTCAAATTATGTTTAGAATGTGTGCAATTACTTGCTTGTCTGGTCATTTTATGACCTTCTTTTAATTAAGAGATGGTTAAAACCTAAGTTGCCCAACATTAACCAAATATTTCAACTTCGTCCAGGTGCTGTACATGCATTTCTTTGAAATCCTGTCTTGGATACACAAATCATAGCAGCCAATCAATAGGTACTGGAGAATTCTTGTGTATCAGCACATTTACTTGCTTGCTTTATAATATGTATTATGTTGTCTTAAAAGACTCGGATGTATTTCAAATATATACATACTTGCAAATGTTTGTCACTTAGGATCAAAGCATCGGACAAATTAATAAAATGTACTAGTACTGTGCCCTAGAGCAGGGAACCTTACCCAGGCAGCTTGAGCAAACCCAGCTGTGAAAATAGGTTTCAAAATTTGTATGTAAAACAAAAAGGAAATTGTCATTTCTGTCAGTTGCTTTGCATGGTGATAATGGAGAATAAAGGAATATTATTATTCCTTCAAATCCCAATAGATGCCTATGGCATTAGTCATCTTCTGCACTAAGAACGATATTGTCCTTGACATCTGCAAATATCTCCTAATGAAAATCTCCATTCAAAACAATAAAAAGCAAATATCTCCATTTTTCAATCTCTTGGAAATCTTCAGTTTTCACTGTTATGCTTTGACTCTCCCTGAGTCAAATCCTACTTCCTGAGACATGGTTAGATGTATTCTTTATGAGATGCTAAATGTCAATTTATATACTGTAAAATGTTTTCTATGAACAATTGTTTAAGTGAAAATTAATTGAATCAAAGAGATGGCCTCATGCTACTATGTGCTTCATTACCTGATGAACCATTGAGCAAACTAAGGGAAAAGCCTAGAATATTTTTTTCAAAGATAGTGTACAATGTCTTGAATAGTTTGTATATGCAGTGCTTTGCAAAAGTATTCAGTCTTTTCCTATGATGTTTCATTTTGTGAAATAGCAAAATTGTGCATATACATTTTTTAAATGTAATATTTAGAACCTGAATCCTCCAACAAAAGACTTCTAAGGGTAGTATAGGTTGCAATAAATGTGAGCATAAACTGTAGAGAAAGACTGAAATATGTTGATTGCATAAGTATTCAGACCCCTGGACACATATTTGGTGAAAGCACAGAACTTACAGCCAAAATGAACAGTAATTATATTATTTTGAGGTGAGTTTCTAACACTGTCGTACACTGGCTTGGTACAATTTTTGCCAGTTCTTCTTGGCAGATTTGCTCAACCTCTCTCATGGGGATCACTTAAAGACGACATTTTTCATGCCTTTCCATAGATTCTGGATAGGATTCATGTCAGGGATTTGTCTGGGCCACTCAATTCCATTCTCCTGAGCCACTCTGGTGTAGCTTTGGCCTTGTGCTCTGTGTCAATGCCCTGCAAAGAAGAGAAAATTCTCCCCCAGTTTTACATGAGAAGTAGGTTTTCCTCTTGGCTTTGCCAGCAGCATTGAAGCATTGTAATTCACGTACCAGAACTGTTGTAACAGGAATATTAGGTGGTTTTCCTCACCAGTTGCCAGCTGTACCCATAGAAATTGCTTGTACACGGTTCCCATTAGATCACCTCTCTTCCCAGCTGTGGGGAATACCCTGGCTCTTACACAGTCCTGCCCACTGAAACCTTTCAAAACCAGCTGATGGCTCTGTGCTGTTGTCATGTCCCCCTCACGCAACATGTCTCACCACCCAGCTAGGCTTTCAGCTGCATAACCTTTTATTTTATTATTATACTGTACTTTATTACTTCTGCTGTATGGGTTCAAGCAGTGTTGTAGCAGCAGTTGTGTAATATGTAAGGGAGAGATCTGTAAGTTATGTTAGCCATTGATTCGTGACTGAGAGGGGCACAGGGGGAAATTTGTACCCCATTTTCCATGTACTCAAGTATTTAAGAACTGCAGTTTTGGTCAGAGTGTAGGAAGCCAGGCAGTCAACACTCTTCCAGTGAAGGTGAGTATAAAATATTCACTGAGTTTATTAGCTGGAGATGCAGTAAGTCTTTTGAGGGGAAAATGTGTTGTGTTGATAAGTAAAGAAACTGATCATGTGATGCTGTTTTGCCGTTTTCCCAATTTGATAAGATTACGTTCTTTAGGACAGTTAGGGATAAAATCAGGTTCTTAAAGGTGACATGAAAAGCTTTAACAGAACCCGTTCTCGTGGATAGACACTCTTAATTTGGTCATTTGAAGTGTGAATAGAAGTATAACTGCAGTGAACATTTAATGGGTCTTGTAACCCTAATTCTGCACAGGCCTAAAATAGATGCTCTTGTCAATACCATTGTAAGAGTATTTATCACCTGAAAATTAAAGGTGAATTCAAAGATGAGAGTTACCAATCAAGTATAAGATTGGGGGCGAGTGGGATAATGCAACTCATAATTTGTTTCAGAACTTTTGAGCTAGTTTCCCTTTATTCCCTTAAAACTTTAAAACTTAGCCAAAGCGTGAATATAATTGTAACTACTGTTTTCTTAACAGTGATGGCAAGCTGCAATTGATGTCAACATTTTTTATTATTATAATATTTTGTTTAAATGTGTTAAAGGGAATAACCCAATCTCTTAATGTCATGTCGGTAATTCTAATGATATCCTATAAAAAGGAAAGCTCTACAATCTGGAGCACATACAGAGTCAGTGTTTCTTTTTATTTTCAGTAGTGTAACAATGTGGCGGTAAATGTTCAGACTGTGGTGGTCATGTCTAAATAGGCAACTGTATTTCTTAGCTTTCGCAATGCATTTAGCAGACTAACGGTGAAATGTAAAACTGCTGAGTCAGTTTGTAGATTTCTTCCAACGGTAAATAAAAGGCTCAGTACATGTACAGAAGATGGATTTCGGAAAGGCGAACCAAGTTGTGTCAAATAAAAGTTTCTGCATTCCTCCTTGTTCATTAATTCATAGCACTCGATTTAGACATAAGCCAGACTCTGCACAGTAACATGCAGTGGAGGGGCTGACAGATGTTCCTGCCTGGCCACAGTAATTTGCAGACTAACGAGTTTTATTGTTCCTGGTCTGACTGTAGCCAGAATGTCTGCTTGATAGCTGGCAGCGTACCAATTTAAACAATATTCTTGTTTGCCCCCTTTGTCTTGTACTTTTGAAGATGCATTGGTTCTCTTCAGGGGAAATTTTTATTTGTTACATATTTATCAACAAAAAGTTTCAGTTTACACAGCGCTTTTTCGTCGCATCTAAGGCCTTCAAAGCCGTTCACAACAATACCATGGTTATAGAGACCATTTAATCATGAAAAGCAAGAAGCTGGCTCTTCAGTGAGAAGCAAAATGTACATGAAACTTGTTTGGTTGTTTCTGTAGACTTTCCTTTCTGTAAAATTCCTCCTGTGATGACTTGTGTGTCTGGGATGGATTAGGAATTCTAAATGATCTCTGTCATGGTCTGTTTCTAGCAGTACCCTCAGCTAAAGGCTGGGTGAGGGCAAGACACTCACCTTGTTCTCCAGGCTAGGTATGGAGAAAGTATTCACTGCACCATAAATATTTGTAAAAAGTACAATAAATGGGGAAACAACTATAGAAGCAAGTTTATTTTGTGATGGACCTGAATATTCAAAAGACCAGTCATTCATTATTATGAGAAAAGTAAATGCTTATATAAGGAGGTGGAAAGAATATGATCAACAGAATGTGTATGTCATTCGCATAAAGGAAATTTAAGTCATAGCAATGGTCATTTGCAATTAGATGAAACAATCTAGTGTTTACTTGGTGTAGTCCGGCTACACTGTCTAGCTTGCTGAGGGGGAGACGTCACTCCTGGAACTGCCTCAGGCTTGAGGCCTGTGAGGTGTGCAGCACCATCCTGGACTCATACTCATTAACATTTCTCATGGTTTTCCGAGCTCTGGGTGATAGACACCTACAAGGTGGCATCTGCATTCTGGCACAAACCGTCTGTTGCAGCGCTAAACTCCGCGATTCCTCCACACACGCTACTAGCCCAGGATTTTCATACTCAAACCCCTTGTTGATCCACCCAGACGATGTCAAAAGTTAATCAGCATAATGACCTATGTCCTGTCAACATGCACCTGCTAGAAAGAAAGATGCCCCAGTGAATTTCTTGCGACAATAAGACAAAAAGACTCATCATGTTCAGAATGTATTAAATGTAAGATTATGACTAAGGAATAGATTCCTAAATACTCCTTTAAAATGGTTGCTGAGGGAGCAGCTCTGTTGGTGTGCTTTAGCTTGTAACAAGATCGACATCTTGGTGGCCTGATTTTACAATGCAATATGTCAGTTAATTAAGATCACAAGTTGGAATCACTTTCCATAATTTGATTAGCTTTGACTTCTGCCCAAAGCAGACATTCTGTTTTCTCTTATACAGTAACCTAGATGCTTGTCTGTTCTGTATTGCTGTATTAAACTTTGTGTTGAAAACCTGCAATATCGATCGTGTAGTATTATATTATTAGTAATATATCGTATTCGTTTTTTTACTTAACGCACTATTAGTAAATGCCAGAGGAGCAAATTATTTATATATGTGAAATCTTTATTTACTGTACTTAGAGTTATTTGTAGATTTGTATCTACATCACTTGCCACTTTTAGAGCATTTTGTTTACATTTCCTCTGTGCGGTTCAACCTGCCCTACCTTCCTAATTTTCACTCTGTTCATTCCTTCTCCTTCGTGATAATCTCATTATGCTGACTAATGCATCTGAGCACCCTAAGGAGTTCAGGACTCATGGGTCACTCCCTCTTATAAGGGCTTTGAGATCCTCCAGTGCACTGTATTTATCATGACTGTTGCCAACAGAAAGTAAAATTCAAAGAAGTTTCATACAGCTTAAAAATTGTGAGATAAAAATGTTAGTGAGTTTAATTTCTTTTAAAATTAATTACAAGGTAGAAGTTAAATGTTTCTGTGACAGTGAAAACCCATCCATCAGGGATGTCATATATACAGTAGCTCCATACTGCGCCTGCTGGTTTTCATTGCTTCTGCTGATTTATGAATCTGTATGTATTTAACTATATGTAATGATCCTTATCCAGCAACAATACTTTGTGCTTTTTCAAAATGGACTACACAGAGATCGGCATCTGCTAAAATCTGAATGTTATAGAACTTCTTTTTCAAAGGCACATCATGCCGCAAAGCGCTCCATGAAGAATTTAGATTTGAGAAAACTATTTAAGATAACTGTGAATGCACTGGATAGTTTGACATGATGATTTGACATTCAGCGCATCGGAAAGAAGATGTGTCCTCTAAAGAGATAGTAGGTTTGGCAGAGGCAGGATTGTTATCCAACCTCTGTAATCCTTTAACTTTTTTCATTTATTGTTACCAGGGAAGTCTATTGAGAATAAAAGTTAAAATGTTGCTCTGGAGTATCCACAATTATACAGCAGGACATTTTCTGGAGCCATTTGAGCGCACTGCCTTGCTCAAGGGTGCAGCAACATGGCCCCCCCCAGGATTTCAGCCCATAAGGCTCCAATGCAGAATATGGAGCACTAACATCTAGTGCATTCTACTGCCCATCAGTTAAACCATTACAACAGTGCAGCACTGCTCTCTGCACAGAGGGGTCAGGGTACAGTATGTCTGTAAAGCACATACCTGTACATGTGTGGAAAGCATTTGTATCGCTGTTTTAGGTTTAACTGAAGCCGCTCTTTAAAGGAGTGTTGCTATACTGGTATAGTGAGAGATCAGTCCCATTGTCTTTGATGAAGATGCTTTCCAGCATTGCTCATTTACTGTTCTTAATGTTCTTTAATGAACATGGATGTTCAATATTAGTAGAAGGCCTTACTTGCCCTAGTGGTGTCTGTGAGTGAGGAAGGAGGGATAGGAGATTCAGTCTGTTGTCCTTTAATGAATAACAGGTGTGTTTTAATCAAGACGGGGAATGTTGTCGCTAGAGGTCCAAGAGGGAGAGGAAGAAGCTTCTCCCATGTGTGTACGGGGACAGAAATGAAATAATAATTAATAAAAGATTTAAAAACTCTCTTATTAGAGCAATTAAAAACCAAATGCGCAGCATGACAAAGTAAATAACTGAGGATTACCTCTTAATGAATTTGGAAACACTGTACATTTCCTCACCCTACACTGTGCCATTCAGTAATTCAACACGAAACACAAAATCAAATACACTGTAAATAATTAAAATAAGGTGGCACACATCCGTTCGGACTGGAATTTCCCAGAACACCCCAGCAGGTCCACTGGGGGGACATAACTGGTGCTGTCCCTGAGATGGTAATCACAGGTCTGGAGTTCTTGATTATGAAGGATCCCATGAGGCGGTTCTTTACCTTTGTGTCTTGCCTAAATTGCAGTCTGGCCTTTCTCCGTTGGGCCTGCCTTGAGTTCGACCTTTATTCAGCTGGAAGAATTTCTCCCCTCTCGACCTCTGCTGTGCAGTGAGGCTGCTGACACAGAGTGACCGCTCTGCATCACCCTGGTGGGCTCTGCACATCAGAAGTGTGTCCCTCGCGCCACAGAAAAAAAAAATGTCAAGGATTTCTGAACGTTTCAAAGGATTTCTAGAACAAAACCAAACAGCCAGGCACTCACCTGAAAGAAGAGGAGATTCCCAAGAATATTGTTCTGCCATGTGATATAAAAACAACTGGCTTAAAGCAAATTCTTGAATTTTTTAAAACTTTTCAAAGAATTTCTAGAAAAAAATGGCTCGGCTAAGATTCCCAGGAACTGGATTAGGAGCTGAACACAGCTCATTGCTGGGCTTGCAGTAGTGCATCTTGATGGCATGTCATGTACAGTATGAGCTGTGCTCCTCTCTTTCTCCTAGCCCAGACAGTAGTGGCTCTTTGTGCTAAGAGACTTGTCCAGTTTGTTTTAAGTACACTTGACTGCTGACACACTTCATATCGGCCGTACACGAGTGCTGTCAGGAGCCATGCCGTGTGCGTTTCCAATACTTTGGTATTTTGTTGTTATTAATTAAAATGCCACCTTGAATGGTTTACAGTAATAAGAGATCTCTTTGATTATTGAAAATATCCACTTACGTACATTTTTTGGAGAAGCTGAAAATGGGGGGGGATACAAACATTAAGATTTTAGGGATTAGATTTATAAATATTTGGTCCAGGTTTCATACTGTTGGAGGCGGTTTCTAGATGGAAGACACAGCTAAAAGCAATCTGTAGGCCCAACCAGATTTGAAAGGAACGAAACTATTACAGGAATCTTAACTCCTCACTAGATACGAAGTTGATTCTAGTACAGTCTGTAGCTCCACATGAAGCCTGTATGAGTTGCTGACATTTTAAGTCCTGAAAGATGTCTGAAATCACGAGCTGTGTAAGCGGCCTTGTACAATACTCCATTCACGAGCAGATTAAGTGAGGTAAGCTGCAAAGTGGTTTAGCTTTATAGTAAAATTAAGGAAGATCCACAGCATCTCGGAGCAAGTTTTTTGGACCATTATTTTTAGATCACATTAAAAATAATGGTACAAAATGACATTGTTAATGGAGAAAAAACTAATATACAGTAATCAGATAACCAATGTTTGACTAGCTTCTCATTCTTAAAATGTATTTCTTATTGTTGTATCTAATAAACTGTTTAAAGTCTTGCTGTTTTCTTAAAAGGTTATACAGTATATTCAGCACGGGCTGTCACTTTTCCATTAGTTCGAAAGATCTCATGGCGTCATCGTGAATCAGAAAATAATACTTTTGATTTTTAGGCTTTTTTTGAACTTTGGTTCACTGTTCTACAGTAATTCTTACAAACATTACTCATTTGAGCAATCAAGATGAAATGAATGGTTTTAGAAGTCATGTTTAATTTTCTTTCTCATACTTTGACAACTCTCTCTTCCAGTGAATACCCCTCACTTCTTGCACATAAAGGGTGTGGAGGTCAACGCTGGACAAACAGCTACATTTCAGTGCACCGCAAATGGACAGCCCAACGACAGCTACCACCTGTGGTTACAGGTACCATCATTCCTACTGTATATGTATTCAAAATGCAAGTTTGTTACTGTTGAAAAAAGACTTATATTCCTTATCATTGATTTTGATGGAAATGCTTTGCTTATTGTTGGGCATTCCATATGTCTGAAATGAGTAAAAGGAGCTAGTTTTACCATATGTGTATTGATTTCTTCTTTTTTCCCCCACACTTAGATAGATAGATAAGACTTTATTGATCCGGAAAGGAAATTGATTAAATTGATGACTTGAGTACATACAGTATTTGAGTTTGCCAGAACAAGTCTTAAGCAATTAAAATAATTATTCAATCATTGCAACATCCAATAATAAGTATTGTGTACGTCTGAGTGTAATGTGTTGGATTTTGACTGGGCAGCATTGGAGCAATTTACAATCATCTTTGTTGACATCGCCATATAATATTGACTTGAATTCAATAGTCCAAGCATGGTTTGGTAATTAATGCTCTTTTGCTGTACATACTGTACATACTGCAATCACGCTTTGTCTCACTTAATTGGAGTGTTGTTTAAAAAAAACTAAAGGTAAAACTGGCTGACTGAGGCCAAGCTTCAACTAATAAGCAAATTATCAGAACCGATCAGCACAAGCATATGGCTGAAAAGGTCACTGGTGGGATTGTTTGTCATTTTTGCAAACATGTCCTCATTAGTGCTGGAGACAAAATACAAACATTAACTTAAATCCCTTGATGAAAGTAATGAAGAAATATTTATAATTAACAAATGTTTCCCATCTGCCTTCTTTCTCTCATATCACAGCTGTGAGCAATCCAGGTTATATACTGGAAGACAAAGGGGGAAAATAGCATTTGAGCAGTAATTGGCATTCTGAGCATCATCTGCCTTTACATTCCAAACTAGTCCTTTAAAAAGCATGATACAATGTATACATAAAATCTAAATATATTTTTTTAGATTTTTGTCTCAGTAATATTCCACCTGTTATTTTATGTTGTACAAGTAGTGATAAAACAGTAGACTGCAAAGGAGAATGTATTGATAATCCTATTGATTTGTAAAGTCTTGTATAAAAAAAACAAGGGTTTTACAAACAGATGTTTTGCTGCGATTTTATGATATTCGCTGGGAATATCATTGAATGGGATCTCAACAGGATTTTGTTTCTATGCAAAGATGTATGCTCTGTTGCGACTCTTACTTGGTTTAGCTTTGCAAATTCATGTGCTTCTTGTCTTAGTCCACACGTCTGTCTGTGTTCCTGTGATGACTGGAAGAGGCTAAGAAATATGGTACATTCCTTAAGAAGCTGTAATCGTCTTGCAACTTTCAGGCAAAGAAAACGGGGTTGAGAATAAAACATGTTGTATTTTAATCTTCCTTACATCCTTTTTATAAGCACATTCTAGATGCTTATGAAACTATCCTTAGTTATTATGCTATTGCCTATTACTAAATATTGCGTATCTGGATATGTTATGTTCTGTACAGGGAATCGGTGGCCGGGAAGCCCCAATGAATGAGGCTAAACCAGTGAACCAGCGGCGGTTTGTAGCTACATTTAATGTGGTTAACACAACCAAGCAAGACTCGGGAAAGTATCGCTGCATCGTCCATTCAGACAAGGGAGTTGGAGTGTCTAGTTATGGTGAACTGACGGTAAAACGTAAGTACAACTTCTTCAGATAACTTTCATGAGAGTAAGTGATAACTTAACACTTGGGAAAGAACACGCTGTCTTCTGTGTCAGAATAATGTGTCTGCAGTAATGTTCAATAGTAATACATGAAATGGGAGACTCGGAGAAAATCCTGTAAAAATATACCAGAGTGCTTTTTACAATCAGATCTGGTACTGATATCTGAGTTTCTTCTTTTGTAATCTTCAAACTGAAACAAGGTAAAACAAGAAATGCACTGAAGGACTCTCATACTACATATTTTGATCCACAGCAGATAGTGGTTCTCATTTTTGTTTTGTCTAATCAACACCAGAACACACTTTTAATATGACAGTATTTTAAATTAATAATTGATAAGAGGCACCACACAGCACTTTTGAATTTATCTGCCAAACTTTAAACAGCTTTTGGAATGTGGTGGTTTGCAAAGAAAAAAACAGGAGGATACAAACACAAAATTCATTTTATACATCCTCATTAGTTTATCTTCACTTCCCATCCTTTTTATTAAAGATTAAAGTTTGGTGCCAAAACTTAATTTGAGCAGTTTTCTCTGTGTGCTTTATAGTACTTTTGAAGTGTCTAATTACACTTTACTTCTCTAGCCAGCCACTAACAATTTTGCACTGTGTGTCATGCCTGATGGAGTAGTCCAAGGTTATAATCCCATTTACTTTTTATGGTGTGTTGGAATAATTATGATAATCCCAATGGCCTGTGCTGCAGGTTTCATGTGTGCCTTCGGGTTAAGAAATGTGACCTCAACCTTTTGTTGAAAGTAATGCACATATAAATCATTCACACAAGGTGCTTTTTATTGCTTTTATACCAAAGAGGTCTATTTATTCAGGCAGTAAGTCATTAAGATGCAAAAAGCAGAAGCAATAAAAATATTAAACATTTTATAGATACATTTTAACCCTTTAAATGTCATCCGTAGTAATGAATGTTTGAAAACTTGTTTTGAGAACTTTTGAGACGCTCAACTTTTTTGTGTAATTGTGTTTTAAACATGATATGCTAAATTATGATACTTATATGTATCATATGCTTTAGATGATACAGTACACACCGATTTTCTCTGCACCATGAGCATATAAGGAAACTCAGAAAGCCTAGGCTAAAGCACCTTAGAAGATTTCAGTCCCCAATGTGTTTAATGTCTTTCTTAATGTTAAATGTCTCTCTGAATCTTCACTTTCCTCAAGTCCCGTTGTGTTCTGTGCTGGTGTGATGAGGGGTGGGGCTTTAATGCATTTGCAGGAGGGAGCTAAAAGTTAAATCAACAGAAAACAACAAAAAAACATAAGCAGTGCTACTTGTTATATAATGTATCTTTAGCTTGATGCTTGAAATGAAGCCAACATTTTTCAACCACTTAATGTTCTTATTAATTTAATAAATGAGTTCTAGATAGCTGTTCACATGAGGTCATTTTCTTTAATACACATCTCGTTAGTCAAGGGAGCAAATGTTAGAAATGTAAAATGTTTAGAAGTTTCAGAAATATAAGGGTTCTATGTTAGAAATCATATAAGCCTGTTGTAAAGGGCAGTTATTTTTTGTTGGTAAACAGGCTTTCTTTCAGTATGAGAAAGTGATTTGCAAACTGTTTCCATTTTCAGATTATTGGGTTGTTGCAGCAGTGGTATATTTTTACTGTACTTAAATTGACATTTAACGAGCACCAGTTAGATAAAATAGGCCCCAAGAAACGGTTTGTTCCACAGTACAAAAAAATTCCATTACAAAATGTTATCCAATTTAATATTAAGGTTAAAAAATTATTCACCACCATCCTCCAAAGAGACGCAAGTAATCCAATTGACTTAACCGTGAGTGGACTATTGGGCAATAGCTCAAATAAAACTCAAATCCTCTCCCACCTTAAAATGGAAACTACTTTGTATGCAACTATTTTTATACATCAGGACTGATATATTCACTATTTTTATTTATTTTAATTAAATACTTTAGCATGGTTGATTACAGAACAGGTAGCATTACAAAATGGTTTTGTCATGTAAAAAGTGTCCTCAAATTTAATATTTATCTTAATGGATTTTGCTATCAAACCACATGGTGTGTAAGAACATCATAGTTCTACTGTGTGCAGGCTGGGAGAATCTGATACACAGCCAGTGGAATCTGTCTGCTTCTCTACATACCAACATGCTTCGAGTGACCACTTGTGGGTCAGGCTGCCAGGTGCAGCAGCACGCCCCCTTGCAGCTGTCCTCCACCAGGCAGTCACACAGACTGCTGCCACAGCACGGTGCTCCGCAGCTGTGCAGAGACCCCGGGTCTGGGGTATGCCCCTTGCCCTCTTTCTGCATGTGTGCACCTCACACAAGCCTCTGGACCAGCGGAAAAGCTGTCTCCATCCTCTAGGAGTTCTAGAAAGAGGTACAGAAAATTATGAGAATGAATTACATGTTATTTACAGTTTGTTTAAATGTACTACAATGATGATGGTGATATTCAGTAAATCATTTATCTTTATATTTCCCCAAACAAACGCAGAAAACAATTAAGCTTCTGCATATTTTTAAATATAGAAATTACACAATTAATATACTAATATCAGCTGTTCAATATTTCTGTTCACCAAAGAAACATGTTACATGAAATATGCAGACTTTGTTACTCCAATAAATTGTGCCTTCACTTGAACGCACAGTATTGATCAGTTCCTTTCAGAAGCTATTGAATGATCCAATACTTTTTCTGATGAAGTAGTGACAATGATGATCTGGGACTGAACAGAGCTAGACACTTATCAAACCATCTAATAAAACTTTGCAAGCCCTCTCTTAAGTCTGCAAACTTGAGAATGATATGTCACTTTATCTGCTGTTAATTGTGGACAAGGGATGAGTCATAGCAGATGGACCTGTTACTGTCTTTTTGTTCCTGTTTGTAGCAGCAGCCTTATGCCCCGAGTACAAACTGAATAAAAATGTTGTCTCAAGGCAGATACCTGCATTGTTCTCGCTATGAAGTTTCGGAAAGATTCGTATAACAGACTAACAGAAAGGGTTTGTCTGCTAAGTTGGTGGATTATGCCGGCCAAAAGACTTAACTAGTTCATAGGAGGTGAGGTTTGGTTTTGCACTTGGAAGCCGGGATTATACAGGAGTTTGTTGGCTTGTAAATAAGGGCAAAAGAAGGCCAACCATCTGTGTAAGAAATGACCTAGATTTTAGGTCCTTGCTAAGAGGTAGTGATATTTAGGAACCTTTTCACAAATAGAGGACTCTCTCCTATGTAAAAATGTAAATGAAAGTATTAGTGTTCATTTTGCAATTTAGGTTTTTTTTAAAAGTGTATTAATTTTATTATTATATTTATTCTAGCTTTTTTATGATGTAGGCTTATCAAATCTAATTTTGAGTCCTAAACACATAGTCTTAAAATGAGCAAAACAAATGGATTCTTAATGCTTGAGATGAAAGAACAGTACAAAAGCTCAAAGTAGGAAAAAGTGATCCCACTGCACTTTTAACAATTAATATAAGGAGTTACATCTTCCACACTGCCAGCAGTGTTACCTCATTCTGGATTGATCTCGTTGGCGCCCAGAAGTCGAGTGAGGCTGGACCCGGTCAGTACTGGGGTGGGAGGTGTTCAAGGAAAACCTTGCTGCTGCTGTAAGTGGGGTTGGTGAAGCAGTAGTTGGCCATCTTCCCCTTGGATCAACATTTCCACATCAGTGCTGCAGTCGGGTGAGGAGGTGCCATCCTTCGGATGAGGCATTAAATCCAGCGTCTGAATACTCTGGACATTAAGGACTCCGTAGCAGAGGTGTTAACCTCATTGTCCTGGCTAAATTCCCCTCTGGGCTTGAACAATCTGGCCTCCCTAAGTCCTCCCCCCAATTCAGTTGTTGAGGCACTTGCTCAGTTTTCGAGCTGATCTTCTGTCCTGGTGGGGCTGTTTGTCCATATTGGCCGACACGCATTACCTTGATGTGTGGCTCAAGTGGGACCCTTCTCGATTAATTCAAATAATTCAAGTTAAAGGAATGAAAAGGGATCTGGGACTTAAGTATATATCAATTCTATATCAATTCTTTTCTCATACTTGCATTCACATTACGCAGGATCTTGAACGCCCTCGTATTGCAGTTTGTTTCATTGTTCCCAAGTGCAACAACCATTGCTCTGTAATTGGTAGTAATTGATGATGTACAGTTGGGGATGACAGCTGAGACATACCTATAGAAAAAAGGAAGGAGTGTCAATTCACATCGTTAGACAGAATGAGAAAATCGTAAGGTGTGATGTGACAAAAACACTTTCCACTTGTTACAAAACGGCTAAGAACTAAGTGGGAAAAATACTTAAACAATTGATATCAGATGTGTATAAAAATAAGCAACTGTACTTCTTCGCCACTCCTGTGGTGATTATTTTTAACCTTATATCATTGATGGATCATAACCGTACATATTTTTTGGCAGACAAATAGCTTGCTGTTAATATTCTATAAATGGGTCACAGGAGAAATGGAGCAAGGCCTTGGGGGTGAAAAAATAATACATTAAAGTCATTTTGAAATTGTTGTAAGCCTGAATTAATTAGTTTAACTTGTAACCTCTGTAACTCTTCATTACCCTCTCGGTTTTCATTTCAGACTGGTACCTCGCAGCAGTGACTTGCATACAAAGTATAGAGCTAATAAATAATGGCATAGCCGGAAAATTGTACACGAAACCTCCTATGTGGCACCCACCCCTTGCTGTTATTACGTACGTTATAACTGGGGGAGAAAAATCCAAACCACTTTTGCAGGACCTTAAATTTCGAAAATTTAATTTTAAAATGTACGCTTTTTATTTTCAAAATTATGAAGTGGTGACTACGCGGATGTGCATGTAAAACCAAAAAAGACAGGCGCTTCTCGATACAAAGGATTGTGGGAGTGTGGAACAAGCTGCCTATACTGTTCCTATTGTTATTATAATAAAAAACTTCATTTTATGTAGTAGCTTCCCAAAAAAGAAAGGTAAAAAAACATTTAACAAACAAAATAACAAAATAAGCACAGATATTATTATTATTATTATTAATAATAATTGCTTTCACATATAAAGTGCTTTTCTGGTCACTCCACTCAAAGCGCTTTACAGGTAATGGGGATCCCCTCCACCACCACCAGTGTGCAGCCCCACCTGGATGATGCGATGGCAGCCATAGTGTGCCAGTACACTACCAGCACACCAGCTCTCAGTGGGGAGGAGAACAGAGGGATGAAGCCAGTTTAGAGATAGGAATTATAAGGAGGCCATGATTGGAAAAGGCCAATGGGAAATTTGGCCAGGAAACCGGGGTGACACCCCTACTCTTCTCAAGAAACACCCTGGGATTTTTAATGACCCCCAAGAGTCAGGACCTCGGTTTTATGTCTCATCCGAAGGATGGTGCCTTTTGATCTTATGGTGTCCCCGTCACTATACTGGGGCATTAGGACCCAAACAGACTGCAGGGTGAGCGCCCCCTGCTGGCCCCACTCACAACTCTTCCAGCAGCAACCTTAGTTTTTCCCAGGAGGTCTTCTTTCCAGGTACTGACCAGGCGCACAGCTGCTGAGCTCCAGTAGGCGGGGGTGGGGGGGGGGGGGAATCGGAAAGATTGTGCGATAGTTCACTACAAATAAACACAATGCATCAGAAATGCAGTGGATGTTGCCAGGAGCAGAAACGGACACAAATTAAATAAAGGCCTTTCCAAAGAAGTCTGGAAGAGTCTGGATTTGAATGTGCTCTCTGGTATCCTTGGGGATAGGATTCCAAAGCTGTGGATGACGTGCTGTGGTGTCACCTCCTCTGCTTTTGGAACCTTAATTGTGTAGTTCCAAGTAAAAAAAAATCACTGGTTAATCACGAATAACGCAAAGTTCCTGCTTTTGTGGGCATTTCAGAACCTCCGGTCCCCATCGCCCCACCACAGCTCACGGCGGTCGGTGCAACGTACCTGTGGATCCAGCTTAATGCCAACTCCATCAATGGCGACGGGCCCATCATCGAGCGGGAGGTGGAGTATCGCACCGTGTCGGGCAGCCTCATCGACGTGCAGCCCGTGGACAAGACCACTCACAAAATAGGCCACCTGGATCCCGACACAGAGTACGAGATCAGCGTTCTGCTCACAAGGCCCTTGGATGGCGGCACTGGAGCTCCTGGCCCTCCGCTCCGAGCCCGGACAAAGTGTGCAGGTAAGCTCAAGTCGTCAGCAGCATCTTAAACACCAGCAGTTCAGCAATCAATGGGTGTCAATGCAGTAGGCGACCTGCAGCCTTCTGTGTGGCAGACGCTTGTATCTGATGGGTTATAAATATTAGTGTAAGCTTACTCCTGGGCCAGTAACAGGGTGAAGAAGTGTCACGGGTGCATTCTTCATTCCTGGGTTTTGGAAAAGTGTGGATAATGTGGGATCCTGCGTGGCAGTGGTGCTTGTGATCACCTGGTTGCATCTCATCCTTATAGAAGTCCTCTGCTTCAGAAGGATATTTGTTGGCACATTGTGATCCGTGAGTAATTTGATTTGATTTTAATTAATTTGACATTGCAAACAAGAACATTAGCTCTTTTGACTTCACCACACTTTTTTCTAATTACAGTATCAGACAGTGGCCTTCAATATGCTGTACATAACTGTGGGAACAATAGGTTTTCTGAGTAGCGATACATATAATCAGTTAATTTATGGCTTATGAAGTACTGTAAATAGGACTGCTATACCCTTGAAAAAACAAGCATTTATTATAGCATCTACATAATTAAGATTCCTGAATTCAATTTTCAAACCTCAACAGTTGAAAAAACATTCATTCTCATTTGTCATTTGGTGGCAGATCCAGGTTCTTTTTTAGAAATGTGAAGAGCATAATCTTTAATTTGGAGGTACTCTAACATCACATTAATTCATTACTGTTAGATTTTTATTGCATAAAATTCATTAGTGCTCACTTACTAGAAAATGAGGCACCACCTAACATGACGTAAAGGAAACATTTGTTGGGGGAAAATGCATCTTTTTAATAGCTCTGAGAACCATTAGGATTATTAAATGTCTAGTGTGGCTGCTTTCTCTTGGAAGAAGGCTTGCTAGACCCCTGGGCTACAGACAAACAGCATACAATTATCACAGTAATTAAACAGGTGCAATGACTCTTCTTTTAAATGACTGCCGTTATTAGTTCTAAGGAATGCCATTGAGGATAACAGCATTTTACTCCTACACAACCTAATTGCTTTGCCATTAGTTTATCTGCATCCTATAACCCTTCTAGCTAGTCATTAGCATGTTACATGGAGGTATGCAACCAATAACCAGGAAGCTGCTGTTTCCACTGACAAGAATGCAATTTTGAACTGGATTTAATGAAGTCCTTTTCAGTTTCTATTATCTTGTCTGTCACATCTTACATTAATTCCTGCTTGTATTTCCATAATCTGAAGGTTGAAATGTCTCCTTTTAAGTACCATACAAAACATGAAAAATATTATACTATTTTTAGCACACCAGATATTATATTATTCTTAGACCATAATATAACCTTGTAGATTATTGTTAATTTACAAGATATTAAACCGACATTGCTTGGATAACGGTAAATGTAATGTTTTATTGAAATTTTCATTTTAAGTGTGTGGTTTATTCTTTTCCCTTAGTTTTATTCTGCATTGCTCCATTTTTTTCTAAGCATGGTGTGACGTGTGTGGATTTCGGTATAGATGGTTGGGCCAGTGTTTTTTTTCGAACAAAAATGACCAAGGTATCCCTTACTAGCTTAAAGATATTTCAATTTTGGGAGCTGAATTTTGGATTCCGGAATTCACTGATAATATTTCACAGGCAAAACCGAATGGAAATCGCTCATGTTGATGGATGTGTAATATACTGAGACTTGCAGCATGAGTCACACTTCTACTGTTTCCGTCCTGGTGCGAGATCTGTTAACATCCATCACTATTCCAGTCCTTCACGTTCTTCTGAACTTTGGATTGCAGAAAACCTACAGTATCCTTGGAATGCAGAATTTTGAAAATGTCAGGAATTCAGTAATGGTGTACTGTACGTTGTAGAAAAAAAATAATGTTAACATGCTAAAAATTAAACATTTTTCAGCACTATATTAAGTTTCATCTTTAACACTTTGTAAATTCGGTTTCCTCATGCTCTGCTTTTAAAGATACTTATAGATCCGTAAATAGTAAATACATAAAATGTAAATAGTAAATACTTATACTATTTGTACCCCTGGAAGTTTTTTTCTGGATCACTGCCCATGTTAAAAGTTTTTCATTTAATGGTCTTTAGTGTCTATCATGGAAATATCATTTCAGCACCTAAATTAGCTCAAAGATAGAAGAAATAGCTGTTAAAGGTAGTGTTTAGCACTACTTCCATGTGTTACTTACTGTATGAGTAGTAAAGGGTATAAATACATTTTTGTAGCAGACATCAGTGTAGACATTGCATCGAGTTCTAATACAGCTGCAGATCGAAGCTTGTCTTATTGCCCTAATTTTCTGATGACGTGAGGTTACGTATTTATTTTCAAAGCATTCTCTTGGGCTCTATAGGCCACTGATTTGGAACAGAAATGTAGAAAAAATTATAGTGCCCATAAAACAAGAGGAGTAAAAAAGATAGTTGTGAAGGTAAGAAATGTAAAAGAAAAGAACCTGAATTCTAAGTTAAAGAGAATGGAAAGGAAAAACTTTTCATTAAAAAATGGATTTGATTTCACTGGCCTCCCTGGTATACTTGGTTTCCATTTTTAAAACTGCAGCACGTTCCACCTGGGATAGTTTCTATGGCAGCAGAACTCCAGAGTTGTTTTGGTGCTTTCTGTTTGTATACATTTCTGTTTTTTTACTGATTTTAGATGAGAATGCTCCTGCTTTCGAGATGCAATGTTTCATTGCTGTTTTGATGAAAGGAAGATGGCAGTCTCACGGGTAGCACCTTGTGAGTAGTGGAAATGCAATAAGGCAGACTTAAAATCAGGCAGTGAAGTGAGAAAGTCATAAGAAAAGTATCAGTAAGACTGTTAAGCACTGTTTTCTGATACTGTTTTGACTAACAAATAACGAAGATTAAAGATGTCTCCAAGCCCATAGTTTCTCATTTCACCTCTGACGGCCATGATCACACTGATCTCTCTCCGTCTGCGTTCTCAAAGTAGGGTTTCTTAATTCCAATAGCAGAAAGACATCAGAAACTGAAATTATCCTGAAACTTGGTTCACACCTTCCCCCTTCTCTCAACGACAGACTTGTTTGCTTCTATTTCTCTCTATTCATTTGTAGGTTTCGTTTCACACCTCTCCTCACCTCTCTCGACCTCGCACCACTTGATTGGCCACTCTGCCTCGCCCCTGCTCCTGCCTCCTCCTCTCTCCTGGCTTGTGTTTTCCCAGGCTATATTATCTTTGCTGACTGCCCTATCTTTCTTACACCTGAAGAAGGCTCCACAGCCGAAACATTGTGTTTTCTTTCATTTCAGCATGGTATGGAACAGCATGGAATAAACCTATTACTTGTTCCTTTGCAGCTACCCCCTTTCTGGTACATACATGAAATACAACATGCTGATAATAATAATCATAATAATAATCATAATAATAATAATAATCATAATAATAGCTGACACTTATATAGCGCTTTTCTGGACACTTCACTCAAAGAGCTTTACAGGTAATGGGGACCCCCTACACCACCACCAGTGTGTAGCCCCACCTGGATGATGCGACGGCAGCCATAGTGCGCCAGAACGCTCACCACACACCAGCTCTCAGTGGGGAGGAGAGCAGAATGAGGAGGCCAGTTCATAGATGGGGATTATTAGGAGGCCATGATCAGTAAGGGCCATTGGGAATTTTGGCCAGGATGGCGGGGTTACACCCCTACTCTTTTCGAGAAACGCCGTGGGAACTCTGTTGGGAACGCCATGGGAGTATTTAACCATACTGTCTGTCCATATGATATGGTGGATACCTGATTGGAAGACTTGCTTTTTAGTCATCCAAAAAAGATGTCCTTCACCAGTCTTTGGAATATTTGATAATGTAGCCTTAACACGTCAAGGGTATAAGAAAAACAAAGGAAGTCATTTTACTCTCATGCTCTCTTTCTGCAGCTGGAGGAATGTCAGTTTGGCAGCGCAGCAGGTGGGGTTGAGCTAGTCAGAGTTTGTGTATCTGGGTCTGCCTTGCTCTCATACTAAGAATGTTGTTCTCCATTCTAAGCACATTCTTGTTACTCAGAATGCTGGAACTTGCATAACAGCTCTTTTTCTTGTGCTGCTTGGCCTTCGTTGTCCACACACCTCTCCATGGTGTGCCTTTAAGAAGACAGGCATGTTGTCTCTCGTTCTTCATATGCCCTGCCTATGCGCCGTATCTTAAAAACTAATATTATTTTTCTGTTTTAGCTTTGATCAGGAGGTTATTCTGCAGTTACAGAATGTGCCTTTGTTAGGTTTTTAGACTCATGCTACATGTTATTATAATAGGTACTTGGTTATTGCGAGCAAAATAAGAGCTGTAATCACATTTAGTCTAAGTGCAGCTTTATTTTCTAGTTATTTGGCTTTTTTAGGTACACAGATATTGGGCATTGATTGTACCACACTTTGTTGTTCTTCAGTCTTACCCCCTTTAACATTACAAATGGGGAAGACAAAAGTGCAGGGATGGGTGCACTTGAGTGCAGTTCATTGAAACAAAACATCTGTCTGAATAATTTTGCTTTACTTTAAAGTGATATTCATAGTACATTGTGGTTGTGAGCCTTCCCATGATGCCCAGTGAAATACAAAGTGCTGTCACTGGCAGGCTATGTTGAGTGCATTTGGTATTTAGTTGTGAGCTTCTCTTAGCTCTTTGTTGGGCTGTATAAACCACTTATTCGAATTTTACTGATGGAATAAATCTTAAAATGTGTAAGACAATAATGAATGACAGAGTTCCTTCTTCTCCATAAATCTGTACTCTCCAGTGTGTCAGTACATGTGAAATAGCTTCCATTTTTACTACAATAGTTGGTAGCTTAACAATTAAAATAGAAACATTAAGGATGTACTGTTTAGCCTGAAATAATTACCAAAATGTTAACAAGTAATGCTTAGACCCTGCTTCCATGGCTGTCTTAACAAATTCTTGCTCCTGTAAATGATCTGTGTCTATAGGTTTGTAGTTTGTCAAGCACTGTGAATGTACTATAGGAATTGAAGGCTGGGAGGAATGAATGATTGTTCTCTTGGCTGTGGCAACTCCAGTACTGCTACCTCTGACTAATAAACAGTGGCTCAGAGGGCACAACTCTCATGTTATTTCTATGCAGAATTAATATCTCCAAATCCATCACACCTGCAACTGTCCTATCATCCCAAGGCCATCCTGTGTTTGTCAGCGCCTTTGAAACACCTTGTCACCAAGGTTATACCGAAGCTTTATAAATCAGAATGCTTTCAGAGAGGGGGAGAAAGCTTGGCATGCTTTAAGATTGCCGATTTATGACATTGTTACCTTGAATTATGAACAGAAATCCTTGATGTGCTTTATTCTAAATAGCAAGAATTTGTCACTAATGATCATTACGTTTTTTTTGACAACACTAATGCATAGCTAAACTGATTCAATGAAAATCTCACTATGAAGCGTGAGGCATTGATAAAGTGCATTTTCGGCACTGAATAGAATCTGGCTTTTTTCGCAGACAGAAAATAGGATAGAGTAAAGAATTATGCTGGAAGGATAGGTGAGACCTTGTTTGTCACATCATGCAGTGCAGATGGCAGGTACTTTGAATTGGCAAACCTCATAAGCAGGTTGAATAATGCAGTATACAGTATATATAATTATTTAATTTGGTCAAATTTACAATAAAACCAATTTAACAATAAATAGCATTCAAACAGTGATGTACCTTTAACATAAGAATTAAGGGATATGATAATTAGGAAAGTGTTTAGAATTGATACCATCATTCTTGTGGCATAACGATGTGCATTATGTCTTTCCGAGTACCACGCCAGAAATACTTAAATTTTTGACTTTTTAAAATATTTTAATTAACAATGTGTCTTGATATATTTTGACAAAATGTAGCTCTAGTCATGAATCGACTTCCTTACTGCTGTGCTGTCTTGTCTTAAAATTATATTATATTAAAATTAGTGAAATAATCACAATAACAACTGTAAAAGAAAGTATAGATAAACATTTGAAAACCAATATGAATATCCTGCTCTAACCATTTTTTTAAATATATTCTCCAAGTTCTAGCCATGGCAGTATTTTACACTGACAGATCTAGAGATAAGAAGTTTGGGAGCAGGGCTTTTCTAAATCTATGAAAATCATTTATTCATTTCAAATGTGTTTTATTACGGCTCCGTGACAGATCAATTATTCATTTCATGTCTCAGATTGTTCTTTACACAAATTTAAACTGGTCACACAGAACTAGAGAGGCATTAACAGTCTTCATCAAAGCACTGAGTCGCATCCTGTTATGCTGGTGTCGTGTGTCCAAGGTTAGCGAGTAGGAAACCTCTCGGAACAAATGAAGTCTGCAGGTTTCAATTTGAAAACCTATGCTTTTTTTTTTTGCCCGCTGCTTTTAATCTTAAAGAACAACAAAATGAAGTTATAGTCTCCACACAGACTCGACAGAATAGCTGCCAAAATAATATTTTGTGTCATTATTTGTTTCAGATAAAGCAATATTAGAATTCAATATACAGTAACTGAGTGAATGGAGTAATCTGTCTTGTTAGAAACTGCTTTTAGAGTTACAGGACCTGGCATGACCGGAGTCCAGGGAACACAACTCAGTGCATTGAACTACAGAGAATAGTAATGAAAGCAAAGCATGTGCATTTACAAGTTCTGTATTTTCGCTTCCCTTTCATCACTGAATGGTCCAGATTCAATTCTAGTTCATTAAGAAGAGGCTCTGCCATGAGGTTTAGTTCTGCGTGTCTGCTTATGGAAAATCCTCCAGAACAAGTCACTGTTTTTTTTATTCTCATCACACCTCTTGGCAGTTGCACTGTCATCAGTAATATCTACGATTTGCTGGTTTTTTTTTTTTTTCATTTTTGTATGTCTGTGTTACTGCTGAACGTGCTTAAAACAAAGACTGCCAAGTGCTGACTGCCCTATTTACTTATTACAGGCTTTGTGTGCACTGGTATGAAACTTACAGTTAAGCAAAAATATGCCGTAAACAGTTCTTGCTCTGAGCAAATTGGGTTTATATCATTTACTTTCCTAAAATGTTTTTTTTCCCTATGAAAGGCTGAATTGTTGATATCTAGGATTTATTGCATTATTCAACACTTGTGAAATAAGAAGTAAAAGGTTTCTGTGTTTTTTTCCTCTGATAGAATGCCTAATGGTGCTGCAGTCAAAACATTTTTTTTAAACTTACAGACTTTAAAATACACATGATGTACATGGTATTTCAGTGAAAATCATCTTTGCTTAGCAATGCTCCTGAAGGTGGGCTGCTGAAAATTAACCCAAAACAGAAATCCTGTTCTGGACATGGAGTAAAGTAGAAACTATAGTTAAAATGTACATTGCATGGCTTCTATAATGGTATAAAACAACTTTTGAACAGGGGTCATTTTTTCTTAAAAAACAAATGTTTAAATATGTCATTGCAAAATTAAGGACACATTTTACAACATAAAACTTGTATCATTTTGATTTCATTTTATGCATTAATGACTCATCATCTATGATAGTGTCTCCCAAAGTCAGTGTTGATGTCAGTGCAGTACTGAGATGATCGTTCTACATTTGTTTTCAGATTAACTTTGTTGATATTTAACGCAGAATCCTTTAATGTGGAGATATAGCTTTACAAAATAATATTTAGCTTTGTAAAAGAGTGGTGCAGAATTCTTTCCCACTTAAATACTAAATATTTGCCTTGGAAGTTGGATTTTAAGACTACTATTTTTCTGTGACTTAATGACCCAAAAATGTATCGGAGTGTTGGTAACACTTGTTAAATAGCTGTTTAAAGGGGTTCTGCAATCAGTTTAATTTATCCTAAACGTAGATCTAAAGATGCTGCATCTGTCATTCTCCTTTGTCTGCACTTTGTCCAAGTTGTATCTGTTTCACTGCCATGCAAATCAAGAGAAGAATTTGGGGGACTTTTTAAACATGCAGTATAGAGCTATTGGTATGGCTGTTTTCCACATAGAGACAATGTACTCTTTATGTAGATGGCCTTTACACTATTATGATTATTTCCACTTTCGACTGGTTATCTGGTTGAAATAGAACATGCAAACCTTATAACCCCACCCCAAGCAAAAACACTCTCATCTCCTTTAAAACCATGTGTGACAGGAAAGTTGATTTTATGTTTTTCTCTTAGCGCTTATGTTGTTTCTTCATTGTGATGTGCAGGATAACCAATATCTGTTTCTCAGAAACCTCAAAATCAATTGAATGTTCTTCCTCAAACGAGTATGCGTGGTAGTGCCGTGCTCTATGTTAAAGTGTTTCATGTTGCCTAGAGGTTTGCATGCCCAAATTAGTTCATCACGAACAAGCGAACTTTATTAAAGGGAGTCTGGCTTCTGATAACAGTGACCATCTTCTCCATTTTAAGGAGGCAAAGCAGACTTGATCTTTATTTTTGGGCTTACCATCTAGACTTCAAGATTTGACATATTTTGGAGAACCTCTCAGACAATGTAGTTTGCCTCCGAGAACCCTAATCACTGAATAATCACATTACATTTCCTTTACAAAAGTGTGTCTGATTCCACGTGGATGGTATCATATGAAGTGAAGTTCTTGTTCCTTGGTATCAGCTACCCAGGGGTCACGATGGGCATCTTTTCATGCATGGGAATGTCCAGCAGTGATGAGATTTCTTGTTCGACTGCTTTTCTGAGTATTTTGTGGAGAACTGCGTCAACGTGCGTTTGCTGCAAGAAACAAGTAAAGGTGGAATCCACACTGAAAAATAGGAAGCAGGCATACTGTAGCCAGGTTCTTTGTTTGCACCTGCTATTCTTGCTAATTAGTGACTGTGTCCTGAGCTTTGCACGGTGGAATTCTGTCCATTTCCTCTCCTGGGGTCGCTGGATCCTGGTCTCGGTGAACTTTCTGCTGCACAGCTCCATAGTGCCAGTGAAGACATGGTGGAGGCTTGGAGTTCTGCTGCTGACCCCATACAAGCCTTCTTGCATAGGGGTCCCATTGTACCTGTTTGGTGTTCTTAGAAACATGAAGGGATGTGCAACTGAGGGGAAAATGGGGGACGAAGAGTTTTGTTTGGTTTTGGGGAACCAAAAACAAGGACGCATGACGGCGTCAAATCACCACAGAATGGCGTAATAGAAAAAAAATGGGGAAAAAAATCAAATTAATTTAATGTCAAAAGTAAAAAAAGAACAGAAAATGATACAATAGTTGGAGCAGGTATGTGAAAGGCAGGAAGTCCTTTGTTTGAGTTCTAGCCTAGTGACATAACTTGCCAGCACCCTTGGGCAAGCCACTATTTCTCTGTGCCTCAGTTCTCCCAACAGTCAAATTAAATAGAAGTATGATCTCCTTGGAAATGAAATACTAAATCTCACATAGGCTACACTGGGAAATGATTTCTTGAAAGTCACCTTGAGTATGACACATTTCTTAAAAAAAGGTTGCAGAAAACGTGTCGTACGTTTTTTTTTTTAATCTGTCAGTCCACCTGCAGCCAAAATGTTCTTTTCTACAGCTTACCAAAAACAAGCCGGGCAGATCTACTGTACAGTATATGTGCATTAAGTAAGTAATGTGTCACAACGGGTAGTTTGCAGTACTGTATGCCCCATGATTTTGTAAGAAACGTTGTGCTGTAAACAAGGATAAAAAAATGTTTAATAACATTATGAACTGAGCTCAAACTGATTACAAAACGTAAAGGTCTGCCAGTAAGAGAGAAAACAAAGACAGAAAACCCAGACTGCTGTGGATCTGTGTGAAGTGAGCTGGGCACTAACTTGGGCTGCCTGTCAAAGACTGCTCGTCTGTGAGAAAAAATGAGTGTCATATGAAGGGGCCGATCACCTTTTGCAGGGCATTGCAGAAATGTGTAGCTGTGAATCCACAGAAATTTGTCAGTTTCAGACACACACTCCTATGCTCTGCTAATCAAGTGCCGCTGGAGAAAAGGGAGGGGGAAAAATGGACTTGCTTTCCCCTGTCCATCACGTTTGATTCTTGCAAGTTCTGCGACGCCTCATGCGTAAACATCCCCTTGATCGCCCCACTGAGCCAAACCAATTGTCTCCTTCCAATAAATTCATGTCGCACGTTTGTTCGAACAGCTGCTGTTGGCCCTATCGGAGCAACAAAGGGCATCAGATTCATGCAGAGGACTGAGCGCTCCCGCTACACTGACCCCAATCACTGCCTTGGGGGAATAGTCTACTGCTGACAGATAGCACATTGCTAGACAAATGAAAAATTGCTGTTTGCAGCATCTGTCTTTTTTTCTTCCCTTTCCCTCTATCCATTTCAGTGAATACCCATGTGGTAGCAAAGATTAGGCTTGTGACTAGGCTATTGAACTGGCCTATTGAGAGTGCCTGCACCTAAAAGGCCATATAGGTTGTATTCTGTGGTCTTTAGTATTCAAGACCCATTATTTTCTAAAAAGGTGACTGGGATTCTTATGTTATGGGGCAATGATTACTTTGTATATACAGCGATATTTAGTCTATGTCGTGCTTGCGAGATAAATCCTGTATACTGTAGGTCTCCCTACAAGTATAATAGCTGTTGTTTCCCCCTGAAATTAGGAGAGTTGATTTACATGTGTTCATTACATAAATTTGAGGTTTTGATTCAGATTTTTTTATTGCTCAGTGTCATATTTGTGTAGCAACCACTTTAGGTAGTGTGACAGTTTCTATCCCCCTCTCCTCCCGTCTCAAACTCGTTTTGAATAAAATAGGATCATGATTTTATTTCATGATCATTGCTTACTAAGGTGGCCCAACACGGCGAAAACTCTCACTGTACTTTTAACCCCCTAGGTTGTAATGCAAATCTTGTACAGTACTTGTGGCCCACAAGTTTGAGCTCTTCCTCAGATGGTGCATGTCTGTACTATATTTATTACACAGGAATTCTTTTGCAAGTGCCACAGAGGAAGGGCCTATAAAAACAGCAACTGCAGCATTGATCCTCAGACATGCTTTTGACTAAACAGCTATTGGTTGCTGTAATATGTAACACATTGTCCTGTTTTGTTTTCCATTTGTTTGACACCATACCAAATAAAGCATGCTAAGTCTATTTACTGCTTTCAATTAATGTAGGATTTCAAATAAACTACAAATGCCACACATAATTTGTATCACTGTATGTGATACTACAAATAAATTATTATTGCTTCATGTGGGACATGCTAATGGTACTTTTTTCTCTGTAATGTCATTGCCAAGCCCATGTGATTTCCTTTTCCTTTCTCTTCCACTACTCTTCTCTTTTGCTCTTCCATTTTGTGATACAATTGCTGCTGCTTATGAAATGAAAACTATGCAGCCTGACTCTCAGCTGCCATTTGATGTAATCTTTTCCAAACATTCAGTTCAGTAAGAAAACATTGACGCAAAACTAACAGATGTGCTTCAGGTTAACACTGTCTATTGTATATTTGAAATTCAAGAACACTTAATCACTGCTCCAGTTTTAGTGTGTTGAATGTAATACTCATGGATGGTTCTTTTCCTAGTAAATTAATTTAAAATGAAAAATAAATACCCACATCTCATCTTGCCAAAATGTTTAATGCCCACGTTGGATTCCCCACAAATGCCACAGTATTGGGTCCAAAAAGTAATAACTGCAGTAAGAGTTCAACTTCTGTTACAGGTACCCAAATTTCAAGTCAACGATAACCATCAGATTGCTCAATAAAGCTTCAAAACCTGGCAGTGGCCAGCAGCGAAGATACATTAACTTGGCTTTTTCCCTCTACGTTTTACAATACATTAAGCTTTCTTTGCCCCTGGCAAAATTGAGCATCTGCTCTACCAGTTTTCTTCAAGAGAAGAAGTAGGAGTTTTATCGCTTTGGTATCATAAATTTAAAAAAAAAAAACTTTAATCAGCTATGGATTTTCGGTAAGCAGAAGGGGAAATATTCTCAATCTATTTTATTTGATACAGTATGGATATAATATTGATGGTCACATGTTTTGCAGTGATGACAGATTAATAGTATGATTCTATTGTTAAATTGTTTCTTACTACAGTATCTTTGAAACTTGTATTATTTAATACATCACGGTCCAACCTCATCTGAAAGGTTCAGCTGTACACAGAATTTATGATGTCATAAGCTATTGATCTAAAACAGTGAAGTACAATAAGACAAGTCCCCAAGTCTCTTTGTCTGTTGTGGCAATATTACAGTTCCACGGAATTTAGACGTGCACCTCCAAGCAACTATAAAACAAAGCTTGCCCCTTCTTCAAGGGTTTTTTAAGGCTTTTAGAATTAAGTATAAATGAAGATATGTTAAAGAAATAAAGCAAACCTGCCCTTGAGCTGAATTAGGCCATTACTCCTCACTCAACAGAAGCGGCAGACAGCTTCAGGCAGTTATTGTGGTAAGAAGGACACTGGTGCAGTTTACAAATTATGTGGTTGTGTTATCTTCCCTGTCACAAAAAAATACTGATTCAGATGCAGAGGCCGTCTTTCAAGTGGTCTCCAGAATAACAATTTCACAAAAGATAGTGCTTTGGCTTTTGATCTTCCCAGTACTTTTAGTTTTTTTTTCTTGAAAAATGTGAAGCATTTCATACTGTAATGCAGAAACATGCACCCGTGCACAGATGTAAATGAGAATTTCAGGAATCCACAATGAGACATCTTTATCACCGGAGTTCTGAGGTTCCTTACGAAAGAGAGAGAGAGGGTAGAGGTAATTTATTATTTGCAGTCTATTGTACACTGGCCAGGCAACTGAATGATTCCCATTAAGTGTGCTATTCTCAGACAATCTGTTTCTTCAAGAAACCACTTCCCAGCGCTGCCTTATACAGATTCTGTACTGGTAATTGGTCACTGTTGCTGGTACCAGAACTCTGGATCTTGCCCCATGATGTGTAAGTACAGTGTTATTTTGCTTAAAATGAAGAGCTGTGCCAGTGTTACTCCCACTTACAAGTGCCGTGTGCAGAGAGTACACCCTACTGGTTATGACGAAACTTTCCTACCATGTACAGTATTTGGCAGGCACTGAATTTTTGTGTGCCGTCTAAACTCCAAACTGCCTGTTTACATCACTACTCGCCAGGATGGGCATCAGGTTTTGTTGTTTGGGTAAGAAGGGGGATTACCATCTTTGCTGGGACAAAGGACGCTTATTCATTAATTTTCTGCATTCCACAGAATTCTTCTTTCAGGATGATGAAAACTATTAAATAGTCAATGTATCTTGGAATAACAATCATTAACAAGTATTAATATTAAGCATTAAAATAAAGGCTTAAGACAAACACACTGTTCTTTTACTTTACAAAGATATGTTAACCCAGACAAACTTGCTTAGAAAGGTATGCATTTCTTTAACTCATAACTAGAGCAGATAGAAATGCAGTCCCCCCTGCAGGTGTTAAGAAAGTGAATAAAATGAAAGCCCTTCATAGCTCTTACAAAAAGGCAAAATACAACTGGATCAACAGTAGCTCAATCTACATAGATTTTTAAAATATACTTTTAAATCATGGAAATATTCTTACAGAAACAAAACCTTAGGTAGATTTTATTTTCAAATAGCAGGACTGCACATAATCAAAAATCCCTTTTTCTCTGGTAGACCTCAGAATCTGCTCTCGGCTAGGCAGCGTATTTGAGATAACAGCCGAGCAAACACTCCAAAAGGCTCTCAGCTTTACCTTAAAAAAAGATAACGTTTAATGAAAAAGAGAAAGCACAGACACAAGTTACCCCATATGTTTGCTGGGCATGCTGCCATTAACATAAGATGAAAACCTCCCTGCCTCTCAGAAGATTCTCTCGGCAGTTTGCTCTCCACCTTGGTGTGTGAAAGAGCTCTATAGAACCAACCTGCTGCATTATGTATGGCTGCAGGATAAAGAGTTCTCTCCAAACTCCTCTGTTCACTCTTGTCTCTGTAAATTAGAAATATATTACATGATGTGCAACATGGGACCAGGGTAGGTAAAGTTATGAAGTACTCATTTTCAATGAGATATATTTTCATGTAGACCTGTTTCCTTTCCTCACAGGTCAGCATGGGTTTTGCCTGCATTGACAATAAATGAGGAGTCACGGTTGCTTTTTGAAGTGTTTGTTATTCACTTTACATCCGCGTTGCACACTTTAACTATATGTCTGCGAGGCTGGAATTGAGAAAAGGCAGGAATGTGGGGTAGGGCTCAGAACTCCTAATTGGAAGGATGTGGGTTCAAATCCTGGGTGAGATACGGCGAATGTACCGTAAGCAGGACTAAGGTATTTTGCCAAAAATGATTCCATAAAATGCACTGCTCACAAGGACCAGAGTTTGAGATCCCTGCCCTAGATACAGTAGATAAAGGGTTAAATATATGTTTTTTTAAAGATATGCATTTTGCTGTGGTGCGTGACATAGGGACAGTCACCATCTCTCTTGAAAGCATTGTGTGGAAGAGCTGTCTTTAGAAGTCATTTAATTTTGATTGTTGGTTGTTGAAAGCCATCATTATCAAGTGCTTCCTAGAAAATATGAAAAGGCCATAATAAGGATGAAAGCATTTTATGACCGAGATGGCTATGTTGCTGTTGCTGAATCCTCCTTATAGATTTTCAAAAACAAATTAATTCAGTGACATTTCATCTATGGTTCTATAGAGCTGGAGTCAATTTAATTGAATTATATTACTAATAAGAGTGATACAAGTTTTTAGTTATTTGTAAAATGCAGACAAAATAGATATCTGCAGCAGAAAATAAACTTGTACTATTGAAAAACAAGTACTGCAGTAGCTAACAAGGATAACAGTTGCAAAAGTTCTCCATTATTACTGCATTATTGTCATGTTTATTTTATGGTCAATACATAGTGCTGTGCAGTATACTTGAGACTGTCTAAGGTTTGTTTTATTCAGATGCTGAGGCCTTTTTTGTGCAGTTGAACTGTTCACACATTTCATGCCATTTGTGTAAAGCTATACAGCTGCTGAACATATTCCCTGTTTGCATCCTTTATCAAGAGTGACCCTTTCATTTGTGTTCCCAACGTGAGTGCATTAAAGTTTCTATAGCTCAAGGTAAATTGATTTTTATTTTATTGAACAGTTTAGAATTGGTTAGGTATTGTATAGGGCATGGACACAATGCTTTTTGTTTGCATCTATTCTAAAAAAACTGGCAGTAACAGTACTGTTTGGTTTTTCTCTCTCACAGTACCATCTTATCTGTGCTATGTTATCTAATTATGTGTAAAAGGTTCAACATGTAACACATTAAAATTAACAGAAGGTGATGGTGTTAATAATTGAGAAGTATTATTTAAATGTCAAGCTAGAATGATAAAACTTGTTAATAGTTCTATCTAAATGTCAAATTAGAATATTTAATTACACTAGCAGGAGTAGTGAAGGTGATACTTCATGCAGTGTTCAGAATACCAATGTCTGTCCATTCATCTTGTTTGTCCTCCATCCTGTTTCAATCCAGGATTCTAATTTCCCACTTATTGGTCATTTGGGGGCGGTGAGGCACTCAAAGGGAATACTTATCACATTTGCTATAGATCTTTGGGATTTTCTTTTCGACAAAAAAATATTTTGCGTTTTTCTACTATTTTGTCTTTGATCAGTCTTGATAATGATAAGATTCTGTCATCTCTTCCTCTTGGGAATCATTACTTTAAGTTGAATAGTAGCTTTAAAACTGTGAAAAATAAAAATTGACCACAAAGCTTCATTTATTATTAAAAAAAAAACATTTGGTCCAATGAATCATCTGTTATGAGTTTTCTTCCTTCCTCTTCTTTGGTAGAATAAAACTCTACACTATGATATTTTTAAAGTTAAGAGTTACTGTTTTCCAGTAGTGTTAGCATACTTTGATGGTGATGTTGTAACTGTTTGGTTGGCTCATTAAGCTTTCATTGGAACACAGTTCACAGGGCAGACATGTATGTACAGTATATAAAGATAACCCAGAGAGTAAAAATGGAATTATTTTCTTTCACCCTTCAGTTTCCTCTAAAGCAAATTAAATTCCTGTTCTAAGCCATGCATCTTAAAATGAAACATAGCAGTTTATACCTCTCAAATAAGTTTAGTTATGATAATTGCATTCCTTTCTCATTCCTGATGTACAACATGTTGACTGCATGAATGATGAACCTTTCGCATTTCATTCTGACCTTGTGAATGGTGTAATTTTCTTTAAAAGAAATATTTTAGCATCATAAAGCCATTTAACAAGATGCATTACTCCACAAACTGATAACTGTGCTCCTCTAAACTGAATTCCTCCCTCTGTTCTGCGGTATTTAGGCCATGACATTTTTCTTAACTTTAAGAAATATGAATTCTCCTTGCGGATTTTCTACTGCAGGAATAAATTCCCACTTTAGTGCATGTGTCACTTAGAGCCCAGCCATTCGAATTTGATTTCTGTACTTGGCCACCCTGCAATTCTCTGTGCTTTTAGTCTAACTGATATTTAGTGACTGCAGCTAACAGATAGTTCCGCAAACAGGTTGTTAAACTTTGCTATTTTCTGGTTCTTACTCTTAAAAGATTATGAATAAGTGTTGAAGATGATTTACCAAAAGGATATTTCTATATATTTCTTCCTTTCTTTCTCTTTGTTGTTTTGCATCTCTGTGCAAGAAGGTTTTTGAGAAAAAAAATAGTGTTTAGGACTGAAAATCTAAATTTAGAGTCTTCTACCAAAATTGCTAGAGTATTTATGCATTACCATAGTACATTATGTCAATTGAAAGTATATCTCCATGTAATTGCTACTAATATTGTGGTTAAGAATTATTCAAGATATGTACTTAAAGTGGCAAAAAGAAAGCAGGGGGAAATGCAAAGCAAATGCACTTTGTGAAGCAAGGAGCAAAACCAAGTTATTAATTAAAAGTCTTTAAGTGGGGTTTTGAAAATGTCAGATGTCAGTCTTCTTTTCTCCTTCCCAAGGATCTAGTGCTACTTGGGAAAAGACTATTGATAGTTGTATGGACCTACTTTTATTCTACTTAAGACTGGAAGCAGTGGATTTTAGATGAAGTGTCAAACAGTACTTGTGCAATAATGCCTTAAAGTAACCTGGAGGTATACCATTCTGTGCCTTACTGGAAAGGCATGTGCATTAAACAGAACACTGGGATCCATTCTGGAGAGACAGAATGATTTTAATTTGCACACGAGCCTCGGAATCATGGCCATACTGAAGCCCCCAGATTAGTATCTTAATAAATATCCTTATAAACAAGGTATTGTATTAGTCTATTAAAGGCATATATCATTTTATTCAAGCCGTGTAGGCATAGCAGGAGCCTTAAATGAGTAGTGCTACGCAGGTGAAAGTCCTGTGACAATTTAGCCAAAGAACGTTTTGTAACTACTCCATCTTATGTCTGTGAAGTGCAGATACTGCAGAAGTAGTGTCAGGTCTGGCCTGCAAATGAAAGTGCCATTAGCATAGCAGTGAAACCCCAGTCCATGATGAATGATCTGACCACTAAAAAATATGTCCCAGCATGAAACCTTGTGTAAAGTCCTGCGTAAGTAGGACATCACATACAAAATACAATTAAAATTTGTACCAGTAACCTCTATATTATATTCCATGTTATCCAGTAATCGTACAAAATTGTTGTAAGAGTGTACAAATTCAAAATAATTAATTATGTCTATAGAATTACTGACTAAATGAAGGAAAAGCAGTGAAGCCAAAACATATGGCTGCAAGCTAAGGCTGCGATTGCAATAGCGATCAGTAGTGGTCAGTAGTGGTTCATACCGGTTCATTATGCATTTAAAATGTCACACTTGCACACCCATAACAGGTTACAGCTGTAGTGCAGAAGACTACAGAAATAACCACCTTTAATCTACTGTATGTGGAAGCAAGCTTAGGTCATCTCACTTTTCAGGGCAGCCTCCCTGCAGCAACTGTCTGAAATGAAAACTGAAATGAAACTCCATGTTTCTGGGTATTGTTACCACTGTCTTACCATGCTCACATTTTGTAGCTGTTGCGTTATTCTGTATAACAGTAAATCAAGATCTGGAATCATACCCTCCCTTAAACCTGCAGTTAATGTTCCTGCGTTACAGAAGTGAATCTTAAGACTCTAGGCTAGTCTTTAATTATCGTGCAGTATTGTACAGTACTTAACATTTTTGGCAAAGGTTGTCTGTCGAGCTGTTGAACGGCTCATCTAACTGCAGATAAGATGTATGATCCATTTCACTTTAGGTACCAGATTAATACATAGTATAGAAACAGCTCATGTTAGAATTATTGACAGAGCCGGACAAGTTTAAATACTTCATCACGTAATTATCCAGTTATTGCGATTTTGTGCTTCACTTTAAATGCACAGTGACTGTAGCGTATTTTAACAGAATCTTAAGTGTAATTAATAATAATAATTGCTTACACTTATATAGCGCTTTTCTGGACACTCCACTCAAAGCACTTTACAGGTAATGGGAACTCCCCTCTACCACCACCAAAGTGCAGCATCCACCTGGATGATGCGACGGCAGCCATAGTGCGCCAGAATTGATCGAGTGACCTTAATTGATTGCATATTATGGGCTCCTCTCATTTATAACTTTTCTTAGGTTCTTTCTAAGTGATGTTAGGAGGACCGTGTATTTTATATTTGTATTAAGAACACAGCTACAGTATACAAGACGCTTGATAATCACTGGAATTTAACTGCAGTGCAAAAGTAGAGACTTTATTTGATAAATCCTGTATATGGATGGAATGCCATCTCAGTAAAACCAAATCCCTTCACTTCTTCACAAAGAATGTGTAATTTTCAGCTGTGATGTCTAATATAACTCAGCTCTTTCAGTTTTGTTGTTAAGTGTACAGTAGATGCACTGGTGATACACTAAATGCACAAAAGTAAAGCAACACTTGGGTCTAATAGATTTCATGAAATATGTTAAGTACGTGTTAACTTACTGAAAATGTTAATACAAATACAAATCACAAGAGAAAATGTTTTCAGTCTTAAGCATGACATGAAAATGTGTAAAATACTGTATAAGGCAAATGAAAATATTACAAGTTTAGTGTTGGGTACAACCTGTCTGATTACTAAAAATCCTGCAACATTTGTGTTCAGGTTTTTGATCGACTACTGTGGCATGTTCTGCCACTCTTATGTGTAGTCATCTGGCAAAAGCTGATCAGTTCTGTGTTATTTGCTGTTGATGACATTGGACAGGACAGGAGAAAAAGCTGCCCAGAAGATCTTGAAGTTTGCTTGACATCATGCCATTGTAATTTGTGTTCTTACATTGTCCTGCTGTAAAAGTGGACTCTGTTCCATGTATCTCAGCATACTTAATTTGCAATTCCCACTGATGGAATTTCCACTATTCCATCAACTGGACTGAAAAACGCCACAGTTAGAAAAATGATTACAATGATATCTTTACAGTTTCGCCCTCCTTCATGGTATCCATTGATAAATCTCTCCACCAGTTCCCTTTGCTGCTATTACAGACATGTTCTGGCCCACCGAAGGTGGCATGTTAACCTCTCAGCAGTCATTACTTCTGTACAGGGTTTGCAGAATATTTTAATGCAGATGGCAAGTACAGTATACTCCTTCTGTGGGTCGTTCACTGTGCTGCAGTAGATCAGATGGGCATGATCTGGGCCAGTGTGCTGGAATTCCACGCCCCAGGACACAGCCCAGTTTCCTGATTTCCACACGCTGATGGCGAATCATCACGCTCACAAACATGCCACCTTCAGTCGTGCCAACACCTACTAGGTGATCTTCACCGCTCAAGCAGAGAATGGTTGTAACTTTGCTGTCTTTGTTAATCGGTCAAGCATTCCTTTTTTTAGTGTTTGTTTAAACAAGCTCTTATTCAACTAATTTTGGGGGATTTTAATTCAGCTTGGTCACTGAGTACCTGTTTTTTTAAGGAAATGACATGATTTTAGCTCTGTTTTTTATTCCAAGGAACAGTGGTAGTCTAATAATCAACAAATGTATATGCTCACTTTATGAAATGTGGGTACATTGATGTATTATACTGTATGTGAGGAGAAACTATACAGTACGTACACAAGATGCTGTTTACCAGGGCTTTATTGTTGCAACTACAGAGGGCATTTTGCTTCACACTTGGAACAGTATTAGGCTATTTTGTGCCGATCAACAATGATTTGTCTTGTAAAGTTTCAAAAAAAATTGAGGTTCACCTAATCGATAGATTGTTAGCAGTGCTACACTTTCTCACTATGAATTACAGAGACAGGAAGGTAGAAAATCAATGTCTGAAAATGAAATACAGGTATCTATCTAGATTGGGGTATCATGTGTCTGGGAAGTTTGAAGGGCAAATCATTCCATGGGGAACCACAATAATAACTCTATTAGACGTTAACAGAGAAAAGATGGCAAATTTCAGTTCGGTAAGCCTTAAAGGCTGCTTTAGTAGCTACCTGTACATATATATAATACTCTACTTAGCTCTTTGTTGTAAAGAGCTCTCCTTATTCACCCTGCTAATACTAGTAGAAAATATAATGAGACAGCTTGTTCACTACCTTAAGTACAACTGGTCATTCTTAACGCAATCCTTGATCAAGTCATTAATCATATTCCTGTTTATTCTGATACTCTTAAGTGCAATGTGGCTTCTACTGTATCCTCTTGTTTTACCTGCTAGATGTAAATGTGTTCATTTCCATCTCAGGAGAGAAAAAATGGGCAAAAACTATATTAAAATCTTTATTATTAAAGCTTAAATATCGGAATTGCTTAAGACAAAGGTTATTCTAGTACTGAATAATCACATTTTTCTGTACACACCATTTTTGTTGCAATGGAATATCACACACAGTAGTATTTACAGGGAAAATAACAGTCTATTAACTTAATTCAGCTGCCTTTCTTCCCCGTATGTTTAAAGATACTTTCACTATTCTACAAACAATTATATACTTAATGTATGCTTAATGATTATGTACTTAAAAAGTATGTGTTTTAAATTCAATGCATCAACACTGTCTGATAATTATGAAAAAGATGGTCTGTAATGTGAAGTAAAACCTAAACTGATCATTATCATATTGGCAGTGGTGTGCAGTAAAGGCCCTGGACTCACAACAGGAAGGCTGTGGGTTCAAACACTGAGTGGTACACAGCTGTTGTACCCTTGAGCAAAGTTCCTCACTCCAAATGTTTCAATGTCATTTCCAGCTGCATAAATGTGAACAAATGGAAATTTCTTTGGATTAAAGCCACAGCCAAATAAATTAATTATAATACCAATCATTAATTTTTATGCCAACCGTAGCAAGCTGAAGGATGTATGTGATGTGCCCTATTATTTTCTTTGACGACTCGTACTGCAACAGAATTCAGATACAAGTGTTGTATTTTTTTGTTGCCTAGTTTTTTATCTTGAGCTACAGGATTAGCTTTGTAATATCTTACAAATTGAGATTAAATTGCACTGGTGTTTGGCACCAGATGTCGGTGCTCAGGTGGAGAAAAACTGGTTTATTGCTTTGGTGTTATTGCACATAAACCTTTGGGAGGTTGAAAGAAATGCCATTGCTGTTTAATTTGCTAATGTCTTTCAGTTTTAAGTGTTGTCAAAGGACGTTTTAATCATCTTTATTAAAGCGCTGTAGAGATCAAATGTTAAGGTAGCATTTTAAGTTTTTAATGCCTTTTATTTTGTTTTGCATATATATTTTTTTTTCAGGGGAGCTTGGACTGTGTATCTTCAGTGACATTGGGCTAAAATGTTAACATTTACTTATTTTTCCATGCTGTTTCTTGGAGTTCCTATCATTTTCAGTTAATCAAACTTATTTCTTTAAAAATACATGATATTTAGTATTACATTTTAAAAACTAGGTGATTGAGGAAATAGTAACTTTTATTTTTTCTGAATGAAAATGCATGAGGCAAATAAACTTCTTCCTGACTGGATCTCATAGCTTAGGTTTCAAATACCTGGCCTTTACAACAGTCTTTAGATTCTAATTTGGCTCATTTCTTGAAATGAGGACATTTTTTACATCACAGAAAAAACACTAACAATAATTGGAAAAACAGAAGAATTATCGTGATTCATGATTTAATGGCTGCAAATGATCCTACAGTAGGTACTTAATTATCTGAGATTTTGTCATGTTTATTAAGAACGTAGGGTGATCCAGGCCTACCAACAGCATAAGATAAGACTTGCAAGTCTGTTTGGTAGCCACAGTAAGTGACCTCAAAACTGGAGTGATTCCATGAGGGGTTCTTCATTGTTTAACCTGTTTTGACCCGTTTTTAGTGTGTAAATAAACTAACAAGTGCTCATGTTTTCTAGGATTTTTCCTCTAATGGTTTTCATTCTTGTACAACATTTACGCTACTGTACATGTGGCAGGACCTATGTCCCAACAGGTCTCTACACCTACTGTATGCTGAATGTACCCACATTGAATATTGTGAAGTTCTTATAGTGTCAAATGAGAGTTATACAGTATATAAGGTGTGCATTAATATTGTTTTATTTAATACATAAAATTATATCCTTCATACATTTTTTAATGATGAGTGAGATGAACCAATGATATGGGTACAATGAAAACAATTGTGTATTGGTGAATCACTCAAAGATAAGGCTTTCTTTCTGATGTATGGCAGGATATCAACGGGAGATACCCCCCTAATGTAAAGTCTGATGTAATCTATAGTTCTGAGGGTAGGGAGCTACATTCTTACTGCTTTATTTCGTCCTGCTTAAGTGCTTGGCACTACTGGTACCTTAATTCCATTCCAACGCTACAGACCTATGTACAGTACACTGTCAGTTTTACACGAATCAATACTGATCAAAACCGTTTTATGGAATCAAATTACAGGATTCCTGTTCTATCATCTTTGTACTGTTCAAAATCTTGTCCTTCTTTCTCATCTCTTATATACAGTACTATTATCCTTTGATTCCCAAAGTTCTAATCACATTGCTTTTTTATTACATGAAGGTTTATCATCAAGTTTTTACATTTGTGTATACAGTATTGTATATTCTTAACTGCTAAAGATTTAGAAATACACCCTCTGGGCAGTGTGAACACATTGTGACACAAACAACAGTGTGGTAAGATGAGCCATGTGCTTTTGCGTTTCGTTGAGAAAAATAACATGCAATTATGCATGTTCCTAAGATTTGAAAGCTTTGTCTGAGAAGAGAAATGAGCACTCCTCGGTGTATTGTGTTGTATAGTTACTGCCATGCACCTCTGTAGCTTAGTAAAATATTAAGGCTTTCTCTCAGCTCCCAGTCCAGATGTTCATAGAGTCTTGTGGGATTCTGCTCCACTCCTCTAAGGACAGGAGTGGAATGGTGCCAACAGACTCTTGCCAAGATGCAACAAGGGGAAGAACTGTTAGGTTAATGAAATGGTGGGCGCAGCACCTGAACTTGAGGTAGAGCAACCTCCTTAACCAATTCACCTGGAGGCACCATAGAGGCCAAAGCATGTATTGATCATTAACTAGTACATTAGACTCACTAACTAGAGAGATGAGCATCCATTTTACTTTTAACATCTTTAACAACTCGTCATTTGTCAAAACCAAAGGGCTGTATAGCTAATTCCAAAATGTTTGGCCTGACATTCTATTCAGTGGCTGTTGTGAAATGCTGGTACGTACCTGGTATGGCAGATTCACCTGTGCATCACTGTGAGGGCTGTTTTGACTGCTGATGCTGACTGGGGATGTTCTTGCTGGCACAAGAGCCACGAAAAAAACAAGCCTCCTAGTCGCACAACGTATCTGTTCTAACCCGTTGATACCGCTTACTCGCTACACCACTCAGATGGAAAAATGTTTTTGCCCAATGTAAGCTTTTCACAATATTATTTTATAACTTAATAACTTTTATAAAAAGGCTTTCTTTGCCATTCACTTTTTGTTTTAATTTGCTTGCCTACCAGAACTGGTTGTCTTACAACCTTCATGAAAAAGAAAGAAAGAAACAGTCTTTTCTCATATCACCTGATGGTTGCCTAAGTACTGTCATGAGCTATTTTGTGTGTTTTTGTTTTTTGTTGTGCGACTACAGCGTGAGAAAGTAATTCGAACACACAAGAAAAGAAATTGAACTGACACAGTCATCCCTGTTTTCAGGCCTTGGGTAATACAGACAGAACATTTGTTTATGATTATATGATATCATCCTTCATTCTTTGTTGCAGACATTTTCAGTGTTTTTTTAAATTCATTTTTATTTATGTACGCCCATGGCAAGGAAGGAAAAATATTAATGATTTTCTAAGATGTGATCTTCTATGACATACTTTTTAAATATATTTATGACAAATTATGTTTTGCCATACTTATTTTCCAAAAGTGACCCCTCTGAATCAAAAAGTTACTCTTTGCCAACAGTGAAAGGGGACAGTCCAGTGCTGTATGTTGCCTAAAAACAAAAAGAAAGTGTAAACCGGTATCACCTTCAAAGAGGCAGCAGTCTCTTGTAGCCATACAACTGTTACCAATCTTATTGTGGATGTCTGCCCGATTGTTTTAGTGCTTAATCTTTTCCAAAGACATGAAGCAGATAGCAAGTGCCAAGGCTGAGGTTTTCCCACAGAGCTGAAAGTAGTGGCTTAGTCATTGTCTTCCCACCCTTTTTATTGCTGCAAATGTTCTTGCATTCCTCGTGCATTAAAATGTGCAAACCTCTCTCAACTCCCTCAAAAAGTGTCATGTTTTCTCTTTTTACTCACTCTTCACCCATTCAGGCTTGGAGTATGCTTAATCGCTGACCTCAGCGTTATTCAGTATTAAAATAGTCGCACCTTTGACATTGTAGCCCAATTTTGTTATGTCTGAGTGGTTAAGCAAGGCTGGGATCGGTCAGTACGCAGATGGGAGGCTTCCAAAGATTTGCAGTGATGTAGGAGGTGCTGGTCTTCATAAGTCCTTACTACTTGTAGCCATTAAAATTCAATGGCTCTGGTCCTAAGAGTAAGAGTGTGCTGTCTTATTCAAATTCCACCCCAGAACTTCTTAGTCAGACCTCCTCATTCTTTGTTCAAGTGGTGATAGTTTTTTTCTCCTCTGTGAACTACTCTGTAATGGGGCTGCTGGTGCATAATGGGTAGATGGGTACTGTTCTTCAACCCTGGATGAAGGGGATCCTCTGCCGTATGTAAAGTGTTCTGGGATTCCTTGGGAGGGAAAGTGCTGTATAAATGCAAGGAATTACTTTTATTACTATTTATTATTAAATTAAATAGAAATATAGGTTAATTTGAAGGGTCCTCATAAAACAGATACTTGGACATTTTCAGATTTAAAATATTTTTGTTCTGTTCACATGTACTTACGCATGATTACAACTGAAGTGTGATTATCTGATAATTCATGGCAAAAATGATTTTACTAAAGATATGATGTGATGTCAGTTTTTCTAATTGACTCAATAACCTATTAATGCCACAGCATAGAAATATATCTCCAATATATCGGCTTCTAATCAGCTTCTTTTTAC
Organism: Lepisosteus platostomus; assembly: GCF_059453375.1. Lineage (NCBI taxonomy): Eukaryota > Metazoa > Chordata > Actinopteri > Semionotiformes > Lepisosteidae > Lepisosteus > Lepisosteus platostomus. Next base: position 4,208,285 of record NC_142618.1, on the reverse strand, counting down.
TTACTGTATTTCAGTAGAGCCCTCTTCTTTGGTACCGTAAAGTTTGATTTTAACAAATTAATTGTCAAAACAGTGAGAAAACCTCATCCAAGTTAAAGTCCTAATACGAAAGAAGCTATCCTGGAACGATTTGCTTACATTGTAAAATGATTCATATGTATATACTGTATATAACAAGATAGTGCAGCTACTTATATTAAAGTTAAATACTTTAATTAAAAAATAAACTTTTTGTTGTACAAGTGTGGATGTGTTACCGGGAAATAATAAATAACTTTACTGATATGCAGATACAGTACTTGTTCAGAACCCAGTGTTACAAGACATGATGAATCTGAGGGGAGAGACTGTTTGTTAATTTTACTACTTTACATGCAAATTTGATTAGATAGACTGACAGACACTTAGACATAGAGAGAAGACAATTAACTGCGTGCAGCATGCTGAAAGCTTTCTCATCTTGTTGAACAGTATCCCCAGCTCTGCTCGACATTCATTTGTTTATATTCAGCCACAATGCATCTACAGGAAAAGGTGCCTTAATTACCATATGTAAATTAATTTAGCCCTATTTATCATTTTCAGATTTGATGAAAACTGGTCCCACAACATTGCCTTTATTATAGTCAGGCAGAAATCAAAACTTTTTGGTAAAATAATGTTTGTTTTGAATTCTCACTTGAGTCAGTAAATTTTGTCTTGATAAAAACAGTAGATAAAACAACCAACTGTCCAATGTGTAACATAATTAAGACAGGCTTACAATGGAAAACAGCATTGTGTGTTCAAAATACTAATCTTAGCCCTTCCACCCCTTCTCCTTGCTCAGTTTAATTATTTATCACAGAAGTTGTCGTCATTTCTGGCCACTACGTTAGTTGGACTGTAAAATATTATTTATAGTTCAAGTTGCAGAATGGTTCTTGTGTGGCAAAGAATGGCATACATACTGTATACTATTGTTACCTCTAAGTCTTCTGAATGTCAAAGATTTTGACATTGGTATAAAAGGCCTTTGCACATCTTACCTTTGTCAAAGATGTAATGTTCTGAATGTGAAGGTGGCCTGTTTAGAGTTGACACCTTGTCCTTACAACAACGTTAACCGCAATTTTGTTTCTTGCGCCGTACCTACAGTAGATGTCTGATGGACTTAAAAGATATGAGTTGTAAAATCTTTCTACATTGTGCTCTTAAAAATCATTTTAGTTTTTAATTACCGTTAATAAACATCTTAGTACAAACATAGTGTATACGTAATGTATACGTAAATAAACTACCCGGTTTCATAAGGTGTGTGTGTATATATATATAGCTGTATTATTTTATTTATGATTCCTGATTTAATACTGCATCACTTTTTGTCTTAATCTTCTGTCCTGAGTCCAATGAAATGTAATGTGATGAATAATAACAGCATACTGTATGTACTGTAGTGACTTTATGTTCTGCTGGGACACAGGTGAAAATTTAGCTTACTTGACAGGTAGACTTACCATACTATAGACGTGTTTTAGTGGCCTTGTCCCTAATGATCTGTTGCCTGTTTTAATAAAGTCAGCATGATAGGTACTGTACCACTTTGCATAAAGGTATGGGACTAACAACCCGCAGAGCTGAACTAGTCACTTCCTCTACTAAGGCTTGGCATTTTAATTTCAAGTGAGGGTGACAGAGAAAATAAGATTAAATTTTTTGTTTGCACGGCTGTGGGGAAATAAAGGAATATGCATTTTTGTGTATTTTGAAGAGAAATGCTGATGTTGCATCTGTAGTTTCTGTATTCCCAACACGACAGTAGGAAAGAGTCAGTCTTGCCAGCAAGAAAATAACGAAAACAGTACTTCATCTATAAATAATGTTTTAATATCCATCCATTTCCTGACTGCTTCAACATAATCCGACTAATTGCATGAAAATATTACCTTTATTTTTTATTACACAGACTGTAACTGAGCTTCCAAGTCAGAGTGTTTTAAGGATATAATCCGTTTCTTGTTTAAGCACAATGTCCTGATCAGTGCCCTTCTGTTTTTGTCCCTTGTATTGTATTTTTTTAATTCTCCACTATTTATGCTTGGCACATGAGAACATGCAGGAAACAAATTGGAGGCTTGAAACCTTACGTTTCCTGTCTCATCTTCGAATTTTAAATATCAACGTGGGTACCTTAAAATTGCTTTTAAATGTCTCCCAGGGTCCTTGAAATTGAGTTTCTGAAAAGCCCAGCTATTTGTAAAGTGTAAGGTTCCAGAGAAATGGACTGTGAATTGAACTTGGAATGAAAATTGATCCTATTACTCTGTTTTCTGGCTGCTTTCCCCTAGAGAATTAACAGAGTCGAATGTGGAAGCAACAAGGATCCCTGATTAGACGTGATGTTAAAGTGCCAGGGGCTGGAATATGGGCTTGTAGGTCCTTTGGATCAGCACAGCAACTGTCAGGCTTCAATGCTTGAAAGTCAGTGAAAGCCAGCTGTGAGGAGAAGATGAAATATGCTGCAGGCAGCATCGGGGGATTGTGAAGGAACTGTTGGACTTGGCTGTTGATATGACACATAGCGTGCTCCCGAGGGAAATGGTTTTGCCTTCGTTATTGTGGGCAGAGTGTGACCCTAGTCATCCTCCTCCATCAAAAGATACAGGCAATCTGCACCACTTGTATTATAGGTACTGTGTGTTGTTTTAATATGTTATCATTTCATATATTTTTATACTGAGCATTGAAAGGATTATTACTCCTTTCGTGTAAGTTTTATGAAAAAATAAGTATTCAAATTCTGGATATTGCTTTTTCTGGTCGTTGCATGAACACAAAATCACCTCATTAGTGAGAGAGTCCATTGGGCACAGGCGATTTAACCTGTTGAATGTCAAGCTACAGTAGGTGAAAATCATGAAATATGGAACCACTATACAATAAAACCTCGGTATTTGAGAGGATTAGGTGCATTGAAGTCTGGGTGAATGGTGACTTTGCGAATACGGGACTCAATACGTTATGGTGGAAATACAGTATAGTCCCATGGCTTGCAAAACCATACAGTTCCATAGTAATATTTTTTTATAACTGCTATTTCAGACAGAGTCAGTGATTGATAGTATTTGTAATGAAAATGAGCCCTGGAAACTTTAAGAGCGCTATTTTCCCTCTATAGTTCACGTTATCACATGTGCAAACAAAATAGGTCACTACTCTAACTTACCTGTATTAGTTAAACTTAATAACTTAAAGTTCATTAAAGCACAGTACTGTAATAACAGACAAAAAAAGTACCGTAAGTTGTTTGCCCACTTCTTTCCAGCTCAGCCAACGCTTCTGCTCCTGCTGTGTGTCTAATTCTTTCTTACAAGATCTCTTCTGTAAAAACTGAGACTTTGATAGCCTGTGGCCCTTAGAGGACCGTAGAGTATTTTTGTTATTTACCATTTCTTTTATTTCGCAACACAGCACTGATGCAGACACGACTCTGATAACAACCCTACACGCATTGCAAATCTAATGCTTTAGTGACAAATTTTAGGGGCTGTCCCCGTTGACTCTCCTATTGCGCAAAATGCAAATAGGCAAATTTGTTCTGCGAATGTTAAAGAAGTGGTCACTAAAACTCTTGCACGAATAGGTGAAATTGCAAATATAGAACTCACAGATATCAAGGTTTTACGGTACTTAATACAGATTAATACTTAGCTGCACACTGTTCTTGATGAAGCCAAGTCTGCTTTAGCGATAAATGAAGGTTTTGTATTGGTCACCCTGATGGACATCAGTGAGATGTGCAGACTAATACTTAGTTATGTAAAATGGGGAAGTCTTAGCTTGATGGACTAGGCAGGAATACCGGGTTGCTGCAGATGTTGACGTCTAGTGTTTGATGATATCCAGACAACACTGCCCTACATCGATCAAGCCCTGCCTTTCCTTGGGTCTCATACTAACATGACAACATTCCAGCAGGACAGTTCATGTCCCTCTGCTGCTTGTGGGAGCAGCAGTGTTCTTACAAAATGTTAATGTGACAGTACGGTACCAATACATAACTTTCCACACGTTAACCCCATGGATCATTTGGGATGAGCTGGGATGATGTCTTAAGAGACTTAAGAGGCAATCTTGAAAGTATGCATCACAGATGTATGATTAGTATAGCTTCTCGCTACTAGCCTAGGACTTTCACAGTAGGCACAGTTAATATTACAGTTACACAGTAAATATTCTTTGATGCTCAATATATTAAACATTATTAATAGTAAGTATTGAATAAAAATTATTGTTGAATACAGATGTGGAAAAACAGATTGGATTCCACTGCTTACTTAGTGGATGGTTTGGTGTTAAAGGATGGAAAGAAAGGCTTGAACACTCCTAAAATCCCATACCCATGAGATTTACCCAGGGAAGCGTCTCCGTGAAATGTCAATAGACTGTCCCACTAGAGCTGTTGCCCTTGGGACACCATGTCATAAGGAACATGCCTGTTTTGGAAGGGGAAAGAATCTATCTGAAGGTCAGGGGAATTTGGGGATACACAGTACAGTTCTGATAAGCAGCCTGTATATCAGGTCCTGTGCATCAGACAATTGCAACCCACTGTATGCATAAAAGTCTGCATTTACTGTATTGTGGAGTGTCTGTATGCGGTAAGGTAATTCTTCACAGTGGTCACATTTAGTTCTTTTTCTGCATTCTTATGGTATTTTATAATAGTTTATATAGTGTTTTAATGCAGTTATTTTTGTGTGTCTTATGAGTGGTTGTTCGTAAATTGACATTGTGAGGTTGTCAGGAATACCAAAACATAAGTAAAAGATGGCTTCAGAAATAAATGTAAACCTCTAGTATGAATGTATTTCTTTATAATAACTTGAAAGCCAGAGGTTACAGTACGAGATGAAAATTATGGTATGTTTTTACAGTCTCTGATGCCTTTGCTTTTCCAGAGCCCTTACCAGTAAAGTACTGTACGTGTGCAAATTGTGAGATGCAAACGATATCACTGGTACACGTTTAGCCAGATATTAACTGCAGGGTTTTTCTTTTTCTCTTTTTAAGATCCCATGCATGGGCCCAAGAACCTGGAGGTGGTGGACATCCAGTCCAGACAAATCACCGTGCGCTGGGAGCCGTTTGGGTACAGCGTGACCCGCTGCCACAGCTTCAACCTGACGGTGCAGTACCGCTACCGCGCCGGAGCCAAGGAGGAGGCCAGGGAGGAGGTGTGGCAGGACCCCGGCAGCCCCTCTCCCCAGCACACCATCAGGGATCTGTCTCCCTACACCAACGTCAGCGTCAGGCTGGCGCTCAGCAATCCCGAGGGCCGGAGAGAGAGCCAGGAGCTGGAAGTGCTGACTGATGAAGATGGTAAGATCGGAATCGAACCGCTCGTCACTTGTGAGAGACTTGCGCCGTCATAACTGAGGGGTTACGGAGAAAAACGGGAAAAAAAAGAGATTTCTTTGAACTCCTGTTTTGGAGGGCTTTTTTTGTTGTTGCTGTTTTGGTTCCATTTGTTATACACATTTGAAGAGACAACTGAATCGTGTCGGACTGATTCCTGGTGTGCAGCAAAAACGAACCTGTTTTTTTAACTTTTGTCAAGTGACCATTCGTGCACATCCTAAATTTATATGCCGTATCTTGGCTGAATCTTCATTTTTTGAATGAGGGGTGAAAATGCGGAAAGGATTCTAGAAATCTATATTCCAGATGTTCTTTGAAAGTAGAACTACAAAGGTGCAGTCGATTCCCGGGAGAAGTGGAAATACAGAATCTTTTGAAAATCCCTCAGCACAGAGCAAGTGAACACAGTCCATATTGTTTAGATACAGTATATACTCTTTGACCAGCACGCATAATACTGTAGAAACGTTCTCATGGACTTCATTGGAAATGCTCCTGTTTAAGTGAAGGTGAGGAGGGAGGTTTATTGTGAAAGATGTGCTTGAGGTAAACATTGGTTTTGAATTGCCAGCCTTTTGACAATGTATGTGAGGTTTTAGCTAAGCTGATGTGGCAGGCTCTTTGTTCTTGGTGTTGAATGTCCTCTTTTCTGTGCCGACATTCTTCAAATATTTTTTTCCCTTCAGTACCTGGTGCAGTGCCTCTAGAATCCATTCAGGGAAGCACGTTTGAAGAAAAGATCTATCTGCAGTGGAGGGAGCCTGCACAGACCTATGGAATTATTACACTGTATGAGGTAATTCTTCCCATGAGCAGCTATTGCAGACTTTATTTCAGAACACAGTATAAATTAAATGCTAACATACCATTAAAAATAAAGAACACATCCCCACCTTCACAAAACAAATACAAACAATAAGTTATACATTATCAATAAAGAACCCCCTTTATTGTTATTTAAAACTGTGAACCTATTACTGAATTCATCATGTGATTGTAGATTCTGAGTGTATGATATTTAAGTCTCTACATTTATAAATACTTATTCTGAAAGACCGATGACTTTAAAATTAGTTAAGTCCACTTGGATAATGGATAGGAAACATGCAGCAGTAACTCCAATAATTTGCTTCACCATCTAGAACCTTAAACTTGAGATAGAAAATAAAGTGGAATCTAGCTAGGACGCTGGGGTTAACACCCTTGCTCTTACGAACAGCGCCACAGTCTAATTTAATGACCGACATAGTAAGTACCTTTTATAAATCCCTCATTCAAAGGGTGGCGCTATCTACAGCACTGCCAAGGGGTCTTAGAAATAATGGTCTGGAAGGAACAGTGCTGGGACACCATACTGGGCAATTGCTTAATCAAAAAACATGCAGAAATGAATGTATATATTATTGGGATTAACTTGTAATGGGATTGTTCAGTATTCACGTAAATGGGATTTTCAGTAAATTCAGACTTTCCATACATTGGTCTTCATACTGAATAATTACTTATAATTAAATATTAAAAAGTTTAAACCTTAGCTGTTCTATAAATATTGTGCAGAAGTGTTGTCTTAATAAACAAAAATCATCTTAATACAGTTTAAAAAGTTTAACACTTTTTTTCTTATCCTTTAATGTTGGATATACAGTATAGTGTAGAATTCAGCCAAACTGATGAATCCCATTTTATCCAATACTGTAATTATGGATATTTTAAAAAGTTGTCTAGCCCTAGTCTTTCCACTTGTACAGTAAAATCAGCCTATCTGTTACTCAGTTGAATGCTCTGTTGATTTGATCTTTCAGTTAATTGACGAAGTCTGCACAATACAATATTAAAACTTCATGTATTCAAAAGATTCATTGTACCGGAATAAAATGTTTTTTTTAAGTTAGCCAATTAAGCTGTCAGATACTTACATTTAAGTTCTTCTTTCTGTCAGCTAATCCTCCATTAATTTTGCTTGCATTTTGAAAAACTGTCATTTAAAAATGAGCAAATCAAAGGTTTTCTGCTTCATTAAGTCAGTTTGCTAAAATCAGTTACTACTGTTAAGATTTTTCTTCCCCTGCACATTAAGAACAGTTTGAAACTGGCATTACTCCATGTAACCTTTCTCAGTTAAATCTTTTCCTTTTATGACATTGCTGTTAGCAGAGTTCTCTGTGTTTAGTTTGCTTATATTTTTTTCACGTTCGAGTTTGAGCACTGTTGGAAAGTTCTGTAGCCAGCTGTGGGTATTATTTTGCAGTTAGTGACGTTTTGTTTTTTCTTGAGCTCTGGTATGAGTTTGTTTGAATGGTGCCCTGGGTTGACAGGGCTGCTTCATGGTGCACATGGAGGTGATTTTTATTCCTTTCAGGCAGCACCTCTCTGAAGCAGCACTCTAGAATGTTGAAGGAGCAGAACATTTAGGCTGAAACTCTTTACTCTTATCTTAAATGAAACCTATAAAAATGAAAGAGATTAATCAGTCCTGCTTTTGCCTTTTCAACAGTAGTGTATCTAGTGATTCCTCAGTTTAAAATGTCTAAGCTGCTCTTGGATGATCGGTATACAGTTGTTTATCTTTAACTACGAATTATTTCTTTTACAAAGACGTGCCTGAGTGAATCCATAGTAGTGGGATAAAATAGTGCTGTGTTTTATACAGTCCTGGTTGCAGGTGTCGTTTTATGACACTTTGAAAAGAATACTACAGTTGCTGTATTTTTGATGCCTTCCTTGCTATATTGATTTTGACAAAGCAGATAATTTGTGCATTATTGTTCGAAAATACAAACAAAACACAGGCCTGATAATCATTTTATTCATCTCCATTGGTCCTTTCTGTCATTATATTACTGAGAACATTCAATGATTAATGGAATTCTGTTTCTTATATTACTTCTAAAAATGAAGATAACTTCTTATATTACGTCTAAAAATGATGTAGTGTTTTTAGTCACTTCATTTAAATGAAGAAGAATTACAAATATCCTAGCATTTCACACCTTATTGAAACAGTTCTGCCTCATTCAGACTCCCTTTGTTCTTTCATTGGAATAAGAATGTGTAATGCTAAGAATCTTGAATTTTTTAAATGTGTGATTTCTTTAAATTAAGTATGTATGCATTAGTTGCATCAAACATTTATTGTCGCAATTAATCAGTGTGATCCTGATTAATTAATCCTGGCCCATTGCTTCATCAGCTTTATTAATTCAAGTCCTTACTTATTTTTTTCCTTTTAAAAGAAGAAGAGGATACTATAGTGTCAAACAACCTCAAAGTATTAGTGGAAGCTTAGTGCTGTCCAGCAGACAGAGAGTGGCTCAGAATTTCTTAGACGCAATAGCTCTGTGATAATTTTTCCAAAGCCCACACTTTTTTTTTCCCTTTACCCTTGTTACAGAATTTCATGAGTGCCGGACAAGCAGGGCACTTTATCTCACTGAAGTCTGACAGAGCATATATCCAAAGGATTTTCTGGGTGAATTCCATCTTAAGGTTTTGTTGTTCTTCACACAGATTTCCTACAAGGCTGTCAGCTCCTTTGACCCAGAATTTGACTTGTCCAACCAGAGTGGGAAGGTGTTTAAGCAAGGAAATGAGACTGCTCACTTGTTTGTGGGTCTCTATCCTGGATCAACGTACTCATTCACAATCAGAGCCAGTACTGCCAAGGGCTTTGGCCCTCCTGTTATCACTCAATTTACCACCAAGATATCAGGTAAGATTTTAAAAAAATAATTTTACTGTACTTTTCCCTAAGAAAATATTAATCTCAGACTCCGTGCCTTCACATATTCTGTTCAGATTCATAGGATGCTAATAAAGCTGACTGGCCTGTTCAGACAACAGTTTTTAAAAGCTCTGTGTTGTGAATCAATATGACGCATGGTCGAATTTCTATTTGTTTTCATCTCCTTTGCACCACAGTGTACAATTCTCATGATACTCATTTGCTGGAATCGCCTAAAACATTTTATAAGAACCCCTGTATTGCTTTGAAATAGTTCATAAAGAAAATAATCTGTACTGTCCTGGACTTTTCTAATGATATATTACTACTGAGAAAAGTGACGATTTGAAATGCAAGTACTGTAAGTGAGTATGTGTCGCGTTTATTTAATATTTTTCTCTGTACTGCTCTTATACATTAGTGAGTGGAGTTTAGATAAAGCCTGAATAATTTTTTCCCTGAATTATAAATTTTAGCACAAACATAATAAGGCCAGCAGCTTAAAAGCAAATATTGAACCTAAATATCAATATTTACATTTCTTGTTACCTTAGATTACTGTCCAATACCACTTAGATTATTGTTACTGTAGGATGTTTGATTTTGTGCTCTTCATGCTTATTGCTAAATGGAAAAATGTGTCTTACCTACAAAGAAACCATTTTATCAAACTATGCAGTATACTAAAATTGAGTAATGGTTTATTATTTTGTACAGGTACAGTATTTAGTCCTGGAAAGACCGGACCGGAGAGTAAAACAGCATGAGGCAGTTCATCTTGGAAGCAGCATTTATGTTTGCTGTAACTTTTTTTCTGGAAAGCGAAAATGGCAGTTGTAAGAGGCAACATTATGGAAAATAAAATCTTTTTGTATATTTTGCTGCCTATTTTTTTTAGCTCCCTCTATGCCGGGCTATGATCATGAGACCCCTTTGAATCAGACTGACAGCACAGTGACAGTCCTGCTCAAACCAGCGCAGAGCAGAGGGGCGCCTGTCAGGTAGGAGATTTCAGTCCCAACAATGCATCCCGTCTTTTTTTTTCAATTACTGTAATGCGTTTTCCAAGACTAGGGGGATTGCATTGAGATGGCTGTCTAAGGCATCTAAACCCTTTCCTCTATGTCTCTAATATAATTCTAATTAGGTTCAATTGCAGAAGAAAAATGAAAGTGTTTTGTTTTTTTTCCCCTTGTATTGTTTGTGCAATTGATCCAGTTGAGAGGGACTTGCCCTTTGAAGATCAGAACAAAGCCCCAGAGAGCAGAAGCTCCAGTGGGGTCAGGCTCTTTTGAATTTCTTTCATGTGTGGGTGCTTGGTTTGTGGTCAATGGGGATTGAACACGCTCTTACAACAAATTGATATTTTTGGCTTTATTGTAATATTACAGAAAACAAGCATTACTGTGCTGTGATGAAATAAAATCATGTGTTTCCCATGTTGCACCATATTCTTCTCCCAAAGGAGTGTGCACAGTATCGCGAAAGAGAAATTCACACATGGTACCACGACATACTGTTTGTCCCTTTTGGGAACTCCAGATGCTTTGTTCTTTCGTTGTTGTCTCTTGCACGTGTTGTTACAGCACACTTGTTTCCTATCAGGTCTGTCTGAAATACAGTATATCATGCAGTATAAATGCCATTGAGATTCTCTGTGGTTAATTTGTAAAAATGCTGTGGTTTGAGCAGTGCATTTTTATTAGTAGCACCTAAAATGTGTAACGCCGAAGAGACTGGAAGTTTTTTGCATTCTACTCAACAAATATTAAAATTAAAACCAGCTTGTGATTATCATAATCAGCTATATAGCCGTCCTGTTGTCACAAATTGACAGCAAAGCAGTGATTAATTGTGTTAGTGACACTAAAAATAATTCAGACTAGTATCGAATATGAACGTGCATTGACAAAGAAGGGAAGCTATATTAAAAACATTGTTTTAAACTTAATTTGATTTGTGGATAGCCAGAGTAGAGATGGGATTGAAACAAAAAAGGAAATAAATGAGCTGACTGAAGTCAAAGTGAAAATACTAATGTGGAATATTGAATAAAATGGGCAATATTCACATAAGCCACCATAGTAGCTCTGAATGACATTTGTGTTCAGGTGTTTGGCTCACAAACACCTATCCTGTCTTGTTTCAGGTTTGGAATCATCTCATTCAATTCCTAAATTGCTGAGTCTGCAGTTTCTTAAAAATATACCATTTCTTCCTGAGTACTGTAGTTCTACAGTCTAGTGCAAAATAAACAGGGAGATTTACACTTCAGAGGTCTGTGTACATTTAACTTTGGTAAATGTAGAGTATGTAATTCTCTTTTACAGCAGGGTCTTGTTTAATAAAGCCTGCAGCTCTGGGATGGATTAATGCATAAATTCACATTTCTCAAACAAGCATCAGGAGGGATTTTGCTGTAGGTCACAATCAGAATACATATCACACTTGTCAGCTCTTGCATTACTTTTTACAATATGAATATGCATACAGCTAGCTGGATGTTTTTTTAAGTAAAATATTTGTAATGTCTTGTTTTCAAATTAAATTACTGAGTTACTTCAAAATGTGCACCTTACAGATCACGACATCGATACCTTTATTTACAGTTTAATCGAAACCATTGCCATCATAAGTAAGCATAGTGCACTGATTTTTTTAGACCATGTCTTGATCAGAGTGTGAAAAATTGTAAATTTCTCAATTGACTTAATGGTGTTTTTTCTGAATGGCTTTTAACATCATGGCAGAGAGAAGAATAATTTGTAAAAAACAAAGCTCAGGTAAAACTTCTAGCCTCGTTTGTGCCTCTCATCATCGCACCAACCGTCATCAGAAAAAACATGGGACAAATGCTATTACTCTCTCATTGTCATTTCTTGTTTTTTGCACGTTAGTTGTGTGCTCTGTGCTGTTGAGTGAATGAATGAGAACCTTGCACAGTTTCAGTACTGAGTTACAACTGTTCACGATTCCATATTTCACCGGGTCATAGTTTTGACATCCCTCAGCTCTTTACAGTTGAATTGAAGATTTGGTCAGATTCCTTTTCAATGTAGTATGAAATTACAGTACGTCATCTCAGTTCCTAGTGTCATTATTTTAAAGCGCTAATTTAACGTCTTAATTCTAATTTGCATTGAAGTGTTTGAGCCTTCATTAGTAGCCATGAAAGGCTATTTTTTATTTACTACTGGAAACATTCTCTTATAGATTAAAGAGGGATTTGGCTTTTAAGATATTAGCAGTGGTTTTAACCCACTTCAGAATGTTTCAATAGTAAACTGTATAATCCTATTATCATTTTCACCAGAAAATATATTATAATTAGGCCTAATGAATAAAATGCTATTAATTTATTTTTTTTTACACACAGAAAAATGTTACTGTTTTCATATCTTCACAAGAGACTTATGTTGATAGGTAATTAATCCATATAGTAATAGAATAAAATCGCTTTTAAGGTGTGTAACTAAGATTGAATGTCATTGGGTGGTTGGATACGTTGGAGGATGTGCATCATACTAAAAATATGTAAAAAATGCCTCACTGTGTCCATTAATATATATTTGTACATGAATTATTTACTGGTTAGCAGTGTGCCTCTGTCCTAGGCTGGCTGTCTTGATAGATTTTGTAGCCTTTGTATAACCTTACTATTGCCTTTCTGGAATTGCCATTCTCAAATGAAGATTTAATAAAATGAATCTTTTTAAAAGTCCATTATTTCTGATTTCTAGGAGTTTTGTATTTTAAAATTCAGTTGAGTACCATAATTTTTGACCGAAGTTCTTAATGGTGCTATGAGACATCTTTACCTGACGTTCCAAGGGGGTGAACTTCAGCTGTGGTGTAATTGAAGACATTTCAGGTTCACAGATGTTATAATCCCATACTGATTGGACTAGTAAAAATAATCAGAATATATCTGAATTTTAAATCCGTGTTCTACTTTGGTTACTACAAGGCTGACAATGGTAAGATATGTATTTTTTTTGGATAGGCCATGGTGCCTCTGATGTAAAATGATATATAAAATATATGAAATACGTTATGTTACTGCAAACTGGTTTCCTTCATTATGATTATATAGAATTACATAAAATGCATGATGTTGAATTTCATTTGAAGGGTTTCTGAAGAAAGAAACATTTTACCCAATTGTATATACCAGGGAGATGATGTTCCTTAAAGAAGATTAGTAACCCAGACGTCAGTAGCAGAGTGTTACAGTAATTTCTGATATTCAGCTCACCATGTCCACAATCCTTTTTCTGTTTGAAGTGCCAAGAGAAGCTGCTGTAAGCCTGATGTTTACATGGTACACAGGAAAACAGAGGTTGAAAGCTTGAAATTGAGAACACTGTTTAGCATTTTAGCCATTGAATAAAGAACATTCTGTATGTTATCTCCTGCAACATAAGCCTGGCCAGAAAAATCCTTGTACAATCTCTGGCATGGATCAGTCCCACTTGATTGTTCGTTTTCAGCAGCCATATATAATTGGCTACTTTTGTATCTTGAATGGAGAAGTAACCTTATTGATGATGGTAACATAGACACAAAACCTTCCAAAGGTTTGACGTTTACGAGGCTCCAAAAGCTGGGAGTCCATGCGGTCTGTTCTGATGCTCCAATACAGATCCCCGCAGTATCAGATTTTAGAAAGTCAGCAGATCTCTCTCTGAATCTTCAAATCTAAAAACTCACTCTGTTTTACTCGGGTGTTTAAATGCTTAGTTTATTTTAATTTGTGTTAACCAGTCTCTCTTATTGTACAGCTTCTTCAGATGACGTACCATGAAAGATGCTATATAAAATAATGTAGTTGTTTGTTTTGTATTCGTTGTTTATTCCAGCAACATGTCAACACAAATATAAGGATAAAGAGTATACAAAGACATTTAAGCTATTTAGAAATTTGCCTGTGCTTGCTGAGCTTGATAGTAGCTGTTCAGTTTTAAAATTAATCAGTTTAAGTATAAAAAAGTAAGACTGTTCAAACAGTGACATGGCTTTGGGATGACAGAATGTGAGCTAACAGTGAATTTTTCGGTTTAATATGATTGTCCCTCTAATATTACTGTACTTAGCGTTTTGCTCATGATAATACTATTAGGTTATTCTCCAGTTTTGATATAAAAAATAGCATTACCTCCAAAAATTTGTGGAGATGAATAATCTGTTCCTTAGCCTTCATCTTGAGTTGATATCAGGTTATTGTATGAAATAGCATACGCCTTCAGAGTTATGTGATTACTGTGTTTGCACAAAAAATTTTTTGCCCTAGATGTTGCAATCCTTGGCTCTATACCTAGCAACAGAGGATTTATATCTGAATGAAAAAATGAAAGAAATACTGGAATACATTTAGATTTGCCTTGGAGGTGTGATACATCTTTCTTCTAAAAATTAACCTCCTCTGAAAGCACACTGCTCAAACCCTACTGCCATTGTTTCACAGTTACTGTCTGTAGTCTTTAAAAGTATTTTTGTATGGGTTACTGTCTTTTCAATATGTAAAATTCCACACTTTTCTTTGAAAATGTTTAATATAAATCAGATTCATTTCTTGTTATTCACTAGTTCTTTATTTTGTTCAAAGTAAAATAACTGAAAGCCCTGTATTAACATGCAAGGTCAGGAAGACTACCTTGACAGCCATTTTAAATCAGTTAGATGTATAGATATAGGGCCATCACAGTGCTCCCCCAGGATGCTGTCTATGTAAGTCCAGTGGATCGATAGCAGTGATGCTTGAGAGGTGAGATTATTAGCATTAAAAGACAGACAAATGAGATTTAAATGCTCTCCGTTCAGTTCCTTCATCTGGCCAAATTAGAAGTAAGATCCTTTCTATCAGACTGCATGAAAAATAAATCTAGGTTTCAGGTCACAATTCAGTCCATGCAAAGTCAAATTCAAGTAATTGGTTACTGTCACATGATTCAGCTTTGAAATATATCTGGCAGCATGGAACTGAGATTCCTAATTGGTGTCAGTTTAGGTTGCAGGCTTTCTGCAGGAAGCCACATTTGGCTTATTTGCCCCGACCACTGCCCTTTTTTAATAGCTTATTTGATTTTCCCATTTCTTTTTCATTCGATGGGTCTTTGTATTCAGACTTGGATATAAAGAAAATGTATTTTCTCTGAACACAGTGTTCTCCTATTCAGTTTCAGTGCAACTTTTCTTCCAGTTCGAATGAAGCCGGAACACAAACAAAAAATAACAATCCAGGATTCCTTTCACACAGATATGGTGTAGCATGGCAAAATTCGCTTCAGCTGCTGAGAGGAGCTTGCACATTCTTGTCATGTATGATGTTACAGTATGGTAACATGCAACCACTTAAGTGTCACCCGGCCTACACATATATACCTGAGTTTGAGGGAACCTTAGAAGCAAATATATGGGATGCATTTGTTTTTCTGGTGTTTATTCCTTCCACACAGAGCAACATCATAGTAACCACAAAAAATATCAGGAGTGAATTTTGATAGACATAATTTTAGAGTACTAAATTAATATACTTTATACTGTCCTGACAATCTTAACCAAATCTGCTTGAGATTTTTTTCGAAGATCTATTAAACGTCCTGGTACTGTAGGTTAGCTCGTAATTCACAGGATCTACGCTTTAATAATCTTTGCTGTCGTGTGCTGAGGCCTAACTGTGGTGTGCCACTAAGTGGTGATGTGTGCTACCAGGTGGTAATCATGTGCCTTTACAATTGGGGACTCTACCTCAATGTGGCAGAACGCCATGGTGTTTATTTGAAGGTAAGACAATTGAGTTATCTCCCTCTGTCTGTGTAGAATCACTTTGTAATGTTCCCGTCAGTTGGGTAAAATACATTTTTCTTATACATGCATGATTTTTTTTTGTCATTTTATTTTCTGTTGACAAAAGTGTTGTTCTGTTGATATTGTAATGCTGTGAGGGGTGAAGTTCTTGAGAAGCGGTATCCTTAAGTATATAACAATTCACAGACATTTTCTTCCTTACTGAAAGAGTTCAGTGTACTGTATTTGCACGTATGCTCCAATACAAAGACATACAACAAAGTTAAATAACACTCAGCTTATAATATAAAACTCAGCACAAGCAGTGTAAAAAAAAATAACATCGGTGCAAATCAGTGGTAGAGGTAGAATTCAACATCAAATGGCTTGGGGGAAGAAGGGGTCTCTGAATATGGAGGCACATGCCTTTACGCTCCAGGGAAGAGAGAAGTGAGAAGCCAGGATGACTGTTACCTTCAGTGAAATGGTAGACTGGAGATACCGTTTAAAAAATGGAGTCCACTGCCCTATTCTAGCCTATTTAGGTTGACCGCTGAGCCAGAAGAAGCGTAGATGATGATTTGGTGGAAGCAGGGAATTTGAAGGAGAGCATAAGGGCTCAATAAGAAGACAGCTCCGTGTGAGTAATTTAGAAGTCTTTGTTTAGTCTTACTTAGATCTGCTTTTACAAGCTGATTTAGAACAGAGAACACAGGTAACCAGATGCCCAAGAAAGGGCTAGGCTTTATTTTAGTTTGTCACTTGCCCCATTTTTCTTATAAATAAAAACTTGTTGTTGCCTTTAACAGTGTGTCTCAGGGTATGTCTATGGTTCAGGACCCTGCAGGTTGTATGCCCTGTGGTAAACATGCTCCCTGTGGCATCACAATATAGTCCTAAAAATGTAAAAGAGTACTGTCTTCAATCTGAGTGTAAAGAGTAGTGGTAAATGAGGTCACCCAATGCAGTGAAGCTGTGTGCTGGTTTGTGTCAGAAGTGATTGGGTTTATTATTTATTATTTTTTGCAGAGTGCGTCAGGGTTTTATGAACTGATGTACTGTGTTGTACGCTGTTGTATATTGTGTTCTATGGAGATGCTTTTATGAACCTTTAACACACAGTATCTCCATGTCGTTTATTTGAAGGATTACTAGATTTTCCTAGTAAAATAATAGTAACAAATCGGCATTTTAGCATCCAGTGTCACTGTATTTAATGAACCAAGAGACTTAAAAAATAATTATTTTATATAGCGGCTTTAAAGGTTGCTTCTCAAAGTGCTTTACTGAATGACAACAACAAATGAAAAAATATACGATGAGAATACACAATGAGAGGAGACAGTAGTTGGGGGTACTGAATGAAGTAGGAGCAGAGGGGTAAATAACAGGGGCTACCGTAGATGGTTGTGTAATTAGGGGAAGAAAAAATACATTGAAAGATAGAACAGATGGATAGAGATGGATAGAAAGACAGAAAAAGAGGAAATAAAAAGGAAAAAAAATAAAAAATGAAAACTGGAGAGAGGAGCGGCAGCCAAATGCACCAGCATAACAAAATCGAAAAGATGTTCTGTATCTGGTCATCTTAATATTTAAAACTGTAATTTGTGTAGAAGCTCGGTGTATGTGTGTGGATTTAATAGTTTTTCCTCCTGAAAGAGATGTTCTGAGAGATCTGTTTTTGTCTGTCCATCTGTTGTTTTCTTTTGTAAGTCAGTTACACCAGCTCACACTTCTATTTTTACAGTATTTATAAATTGTAAGTGGGCATTTTACATATTTAATGTCGCAATTAGGTGCTTTTGCCCTGCCTGGATTTCCCAAAGCCCAGTCTAAAATTGAGAGGTGCCGTAGCTGAGCTCCAGCACGAATTAAGCACAGGTGATTGTGGCACCTGCAAGACCAAGTGCTGTACCAGAGAGTTGTCCTTCTGCCTCTTAACTCTGTTCCCAAACAGCTTTTCTGTTTGTAATTAGAAACTACAGTGTCTCAGGGCCAGTGGCATAAGCAGTGTTCAGATACAGTAAGTGAATTAAATTTTGTTAAAGTGAATACTAATACTATTTTAAGAGAGAATACAATTCAAGCTGAATGTTTATTGAAAGGATCTGAGTAGTTTCTCGAGAACAGGGAACTTTTGTTTTTCCCGAAGAAGGGAGAAATAAGGTTTGTGTAAACTCTTGTTTTTTCACTTGAAACTTGATAGTCACTGCTGAGAGTTCTTTTGTCACTGGCAAGTGCTATTGTGCCTCAAGGAAAAAAAAGAGTATTTTCATTAAACAAATGGCAATATTAGGGGAAATGCTTAAAATTCTGCAATCGAAGACCAAATGTTACCATACAAGGAAAATACAAATAACTTAAACACTTTATTTTTACTTTTTGTTTTCTGCAGCAACAGAAAAATGAAATAATAATGTTTGTGTGATTGCAGACTATTGTTCCGGACGTTTGCTGTGGTCCTCTGGGCATCACAGAGTATGATTAATTAAATTTGAGTTTTAAAAATTTATACTTTTAGACTCAGCACATATCAATAGAGCAATTAAATGAAGCTACGCTGTATTATTTATTTAAAAAATACTGATTTGCAGCCATGCCTTAGGCCAGCTTTTATTTAGTTCCCTTTAATAGCAGTTTTTTCTTTCCATTGGTTTTAAATTTTGCTTACAGTGATTTGCAAGAAAAGCCTTTCACTCTAATTTCACTCTCAAACCAAAGTAAATAGATTACTTAGGTCTTCAGAACATATTTCTGGAGAAAAGAATCTCCAGTAATTATTAAGTCAGTAAATATTTCAAAAACAAAGTTATTAACTTACAGAACCATTACTTTGTTCCCCTCATACTCATATCTGGAAAGGTATTACACAGACTGCAGGTTGTTAGGTGTATATAAGGATTCATTCTTTGTTTAACAGTATTGAAGATGGCAGAAAAAGGAAATTTAAGATGTTAGTGTAATCTTTCCCCAGTATCTTACAGTGTGAATTTATAATATTTATTCAATTGTAATTATCTCTGGCTGCTTTTGCCAGCTTCATGTTATTTGACTTATTGATGGTAATTTATGACTTGTTTTAAATTTGTTGTAAGCGCTTTAGAATGATGGGTGGCCTGTGTCTACAATCTGTTGTTTTATTTTGCTCAGGTGAGAAAACTCTTGATGTCATCCTTTCTTAACCATGAAAAAACGTACCGGAAGTCTACATCCCCTTGAACATTTTTTCACATTTTAGTGTTAGAGCCTAAGTTTCATGTGTTTAAATGAGGATTTTTCCTCCTATCTGCACATCATCCTCTATACGCTTTTAAGGCGAAAATATTTTATTGGAAAACTAAAACATCATAATTGGTTTAATTCATTTTTTCCCCATGGAATATTAAGGGAATTAACTTGAGATTTTTTTTTACTTCAGAATTAATACCATTGTAATCTGATAGCAAATATTAAATTCATACGATAGTATACCAGCTTTTTACTTCCAAGTTAGGAAATTAACAAATGAGGAAAAAAAAACTTAAACTTAAGGAACCATAACTGTTACTCCAGGAAAATAAGATGCATGAACTGTTTTATATTTAAAACACTGACAAAAATGAAATCATTAACCAGATCTTAACAATGCCATTTGAAGGATTTATTTCATTTATTTAATTCTTCAGACCTTTTTGATTGTGTATTGTCAATATCAAGAGCAACATTTCCAGAAAACAAAGATAATGCTTTCTTAAAATGTCAAACTGCAAATGTCAAATAATGCAGAAGATTAAGAAGAATGTTAATGTACAGTATGGCAAATATTCAAGGTTTTGCATGTACTGAATGAGCTAATTAACCTGTATACAACGTATACAATATCAAACATCTTTAGCCAATTATTGGTAGTACATACGTTTTTTCATCATAGCATTCATAAGTCTGTTGCTGTGTCTCCTAATCCAAAAGGTGAAGTCTTAGTTTTTATTCCTTCTAACCCTGTGCATTACAATTTTATCTTGCACATTTAATATTTCAAATAAGAACAGAAATGATGTACACTTATTAAAATTAAATTTTGGTGACTAACAAACACAACTATATTTGATTTCTTGAGCTATTAAATTAGAATAAGTCGTTATTGCTGACAACTCTGTCTGTTAATGTTGTTTGAAATTGAGGTTAGCAAAGACAAAAAAAACACTGAAAGGGAAAAAACAAACAAGAAAAGGCATAAGAAAGATGTGCCTCTTTGCTCAGTGGCGTCCAAGCTGGACCCTATCTAAAAAGGACTGCTTGCCCCGGTGGTGACCAATCTGGACTTACCCTATTTAACGGGGTCCAGTTTGAAAGAACAGGGAGTGCCAGGACAAAACAAAAAGAGAACTCAACCTGTCCTGGTGGAGCTTCACAGTGGGACAGGCGTAAAAAAAAAATGAAAAGAAAGAAAAACGACTGCCTCACGTTTGCGTCACAGTACCCTCTGGGACTGTTGGTAATAGGTCCTCCCCTTGCGGGGTCTGTTCATCCCTCCGGGAGGTGTTGAGTGTGTTTTTAAAGGTGTTGAGCCATGACTCACCCTTACTCAGCCAGAACAGCAGTGGTTGCTAAGGCAACACATCGCCCTTAATCCAGGGCTCCGCCTCCACACTGATTCCACCCCCGTGTAATGCCACAGCATCTCTTCCATATTTGTCTTCCTGTGGGAAAAGACCAACTACTCTGTGACCTTTTCCAAATAGTTGACTGACATGGCCTTCACATCCTTTTGAATCACATGTGTCACCAGTTGGAGGGTGTGTACTACACGAGGGGTTCTTCTTTCCAGGCAGGTGTATGCTGTATGTACTGCATGTCTCACCCGTGGCTCCCTCTATTTGAGTCACCTTCTGAATTCTCATCTTGACTTGAAAGGGTGCTGTCATCCATCTGGGTATTAAGAGCTGCAAGCATGTTACTTTCATTGGCCTTGATAACAACGAGAGCCTTCTCCTGAAGGATCTCCCAGGCCATTCGACAGCGATTGCCTAGTGTATGGAGGGGCAATTTGGTTGAGGGACAGCATAACATATTGGGGTATGTTCTCTTTGGTACAGGAAAACATGCGCTAATTGGAGAAAAAGGATGACGTCTTACCCCTTCTTGTCCGGATGTATACCCCAGTGGTAACTCCCGCATACTTTGCAGGGTACATTTGACTTTTTCCTCAACCACTGTAGAGTTTCTCTGCAAGGCTTTTACACTTCGGCTTTCTTTGGCACAGCACATGTCTTATCAGAAATTCACATGATGTCTCTGAATGCTCCATCCTCCACTGTTTGTGCTGGTATGCCAGTTCTGCCAATTCACTTGGCAATGGCAGCTTCTCTTGTATGTTGCTCCCTTGAATCGGGTTTGTACTGTGTTACAGACCTACAGTAAATGTGGTTGGAATAGCGGACTGTTTTTTGGTCTTTCACAGATTGGGGTCTCTGTGGTGCAGTGCAAATAATGTCAGTGAGCAAGGAAAAACAAAATACATGAGACAATAACAGAATAATGCTGTCTGTCAGGAAAAAATTAGGAAAATTTAAATTAATTCTTAAAACATCTCATTTGAACTATCTACCTCATGGTTAAATGCCATACGTGTGATAACATTTTAACAAGAAGCACAAGTATTTGTTGCATAATGTCCTGTATGTTAATCCACAGAGAGGTCTAAGGCAAATACAAGAAGTAGTGCAATAAAGAGTAAATAATCTTATATACAGACCAGGCTTTCTGTATTATACCAGGCTTTCCTGATAAGAACTCGAATTGTGGCATGGGTAATAATACTGTAATTCTGTGCATTTGTATAAGGCTTTTAAAAGTATCCAAAACTCTGTCATTATTCATTTAACCAGCAGAGACCCCTGCCAACACCTGCAATAATTACAGGGCAATTACTGCATGAGATACCTAGTGAACAGAATAAAACCCGTATAGGACAAGCAGCACCTAAAGCTTTGAAATCATTGATAGAATATCAATAATTAGCTCTGAAAGATATGTCTGAGAAAATAAAAAGGAATTATTAAAGTACTTTTAAAAAAGTTACCTCTATGATTTTATTTTCTTTGTTAGCTAATCACCATCCAGACACCTTATTTTCAAAATAAGATGTGAACAGTAGAGATCACTTTATATTTCCCTCTGACAGAGAGCCATTAAGAAGCTGATGCACAACACTCTCAGTTTAAATGATATTTTAATTTGTATACATTAACCACCAGCCAAGAAAAAACCAAGTAATTCCTCAATATGCAAACTATAAAGTATGGATTATTCATGTCTAGTTTTCCATTTATTTGGTTGGCTCGCTGCAGTGTTGAAAATGAATGTCTTACCAGTTCAGGAGGACCTGGATGTTGTTGCTTCATATGTTGCTTCAAATGAGGTTTTGTTATGCTCATTCCACTCAATTAACTAAAATGAAGGAACAATACAAAACAAAAGAGAAAAACATGGCACAACATGATAATTGTCAATTATGATATAATTTTAGCCTTACAAGTCACTGTCCAGTTCACATAGTGTACAGTCTCTGTCCTAATATTATATCCGATAGAGTAAGCATGCATGCCTGTGGTGGGGACAGCTTTTAAGAGCATGAATGGTGAACCTCTTGTGACGAAATTCATTTTCATCTAAATTTTGGTTAAACAGGTCATTTTGTTTCATTTTAATTTACTTAAAAACAAGAAGCCATTCAGTCTTTGTGATGGTTGCTGTGGATTATGTTCCTGCCCCTTTTGTTGACAAAAAAGGGAAAACAGTTTGTTGGAGACCACTTTCATCGACGAAATTAACTGTTCTTAGTAAAACCGTTCAAGCTGTGTCAAGTTCTTTTGGGAAGTGCTCAAGGACAGTGATTTATAAGTCATGCCACAAATATTTGATTGGGTCTAGGTCGCACCTCTTAAATTTCTAAAATTAGGGTAAGATGTACAGATGATTGGAGAAACTTTAAGAATTCTAGTTCCCGGCTATAAGGTAACAACATGAACAGTTTGAAAGGGTTGGTAGGCTTTCTGTAGCCACTGTACTGTACAGTATGTTGCACATCACTTTATAAATCATTATCTATTTCAGAAGTATTTCTGTGGAAAAGTATAACTCTCAGGAGAAAAGATCTGTAAGGGGAAAGTTGTCCCGAAAGACAGGGTGTGAGTCATTTCTGATATATGGCTTAAACTTTCAACCTTCTGGCAGCTTCAGAATTATGGGTGGCCTTTAAGGAGGCTTTAAATCTGATGTAAATATCCTTATCTCACTTCTTTTTTTATAATGTGAAAGCTCCTTGTACTGCCACATTTTTGCCCTGCCCTTTGGTCACAATATGGGAATGTAATTGAGTTCATATTTCTTACCTAGCCTTTCAGCTGTAATTAATATTTTATTACATCAGATTTTATCACTAAATAGCAGTGCGGCCTGGTATTGAGCCACACGAGAAAGGGCAGGAGTGACTTATTGATGCTGGGGAAGTTCCTTGTAATGAGTTATGGTTGAAAGAACACAAAATACATTTGCAGAATCCAGCTAATATTTTGAAAGCAGTCTGACTGATCTAATCGGGATCGGATGGGAAAAGAGAAATTAATTTAGCAATTACTGAATATTCAGTATCACCTGAATATGATATCAGGCACATTTTCCCCCAGCACAGTAAACAGGAGATGCTGACCTTGTCTTTGGTTGTTTAACTGCATTTAAAAAATACTTATTTGCTATAGACCAGTATTTTACAATTAAGTGTTCTTTTTGGTGAATTATAAGAAAACTGTAATAAGTTTAAGTTTCATTCCAGCGATTTTGTAAAGCTATTTAATAAAAGCTGACATTCACTGCTGGTCGGTTGGGTATATAAAGGTCAGAGTTATTATAAACTGCTGGTTGAACAGGTATGGTAGAGAAAACGGGCTGTATTATGTGTATCCTATCATATTTGTCCTGAAGCTATACCTTCACATTCTATATGAACAGTAGCTGTCATTGAATCGTAGTAAATCTTGTTTACTCCCGCTATTTATAGCATCGCATGTTACAAGTACATCGTTGATGTATTGATTTAATCTTAACATCCATTCTGAACTGCTCTCCCTCAATTTCAATAGAACAACGACAGCATAGCAACTTTGAAAACACTGAGCTTTGAAGGTCCTTCATCTGTCCTGGAACATTAAATGTGTTTCGTTGAAATGGGTGGAAGTGGTTGAAACGTGATGTTTTTTATCCCACATTTATCAGAATAACTTCACCTCCAATTAAATCAACATACATGTTTGTCTGCACTGTAAATGCATGCCTAATACACATGTGAAAAGTGGGATGTTGAATTTTATTGCACTAACAGAAAATAGCATCCCAGGGACCTGCATAATTGGGGAAAAAAAGGTAGTTTTTTTATTGGTCTTTTATTATTAATAGAAATATTTTACCATTTTGAAGCCAATTATATTTTCCCTAATTACGTATTCGTTTTCTTATTACAATATACGTTTTAAGATACTGATAATTACTATTAGTAATAGCAGTTTAATTGATCTGTGGCTATACATGATTTAAAAATCTAAATAGAATAAATAATAATGTGGAACTAATTAAACCAGTTTTCTTTGTTCGATCGGAATGTCACTGAAAGAAAATATGGATTATAATTAAATCTTTCATTGTATAGTGGTATTAATTGTGATGCCTCAGCTGGCGTGGTTTGATTACAATTCCTTTTTTCCCTAAATGCTTAACTTGTATTAGGGGGTTAAATTATATTTCCGACTAAATCTGCAGCATTGCATGCTGTCTCTGGACTGACTGTGTAAGTGTAGGTGTGTGTTACTATCAGTAGGGGGACAGAATTTGTGAAAGAGCACTAACTACTGTATGTCAATGACGACCTGACATGAACATGCCACTGAAATACTGTATGTTTTTGTTCTGGTTTCACCCTTTGTGGAGTTTTGTCTGAGTGGAGTTTGGAATCAATGAAAATTCAATGAGAAGTCCCTGTAAATATAATTGTGTGTTTCTGTGTATTCAGCATACTGTATGTACAGTGCCATTCAAAGGAACAGCCTGGGAAGACCATATAGAGATGAATGGGAAAACAAAATGCATTGTTCATTAGTGACATAATCCCTAGATTCTCTACTGAGATTGATTTTACTAGGAAAGTTGTGCAGCTGGTTGTGTGTGTTACCTGATATACTGTATCTACTTTGGGTAGTTGAATATAATTTTTCAGTTTTTAACAGATTTCTTCCAATAATTACATCTGAATATAAATACAGTAGTTGTTTAATGTGAAAAGACCAATAACTAGTTCAGGTCAAGCTTAGATTTGCAAGTGGTTAGTCACAGGAAGCTCATGTAAGTATAGAACTTTCTACACTTGAGGTAATTGTGCGGTGCATATACAGTATCGGCATATGTCCAGATTGGGCTTTTTGCTACCCATTGAATCACTTTGTCACATTACAGTTTACACAAAATATGTTAATAGGTTAAATTGCATTACAGATGATAAGAATGCAGTTGCATATTAGTAGTTTTTCTTTTCTCGAACGAACGGTAGGACTTTGATAAAGAGGAAATGAAAAGAGCTGTTTGACCTTTAGGTGTTTGAATTATTAAACACCAAATAGAGCTGAAGTCTGGATGCTTGCAAAGCTAATTTGTCTTATGCTGCTAGAAGAAAAAAAAATCCATTTTTAGTTTGATAGTGTTCTACTCAACATGGTTCCATTATGCTGCCTTGTGCCGTGTTAATAAAGCTCCCCGTCGTCAATGCTGGACTTTAATTTCAGTTCAGTTTTTTCATTCCTTGAGCTATCCAATATCCTCTATGTTGCAGAGTCAATACAGGCTTTGGATTTTGGATTTGTACTTACTGTGGTTGAAATTCTATCCGAATATAAATGGTTTTAAGGAAGTTCCAATTCTTGCTGGGTTTTTTTTTGCTAATTTATCAGTGAAAACAGAAAGTGATTCTAAGTATTATATGTCTCAGAATTTTTCACTGGAGTTTTAAAGAAATCGAACCTATTTTATGATTTTGTTCACATTTACATCCATTGTCCAGCTGTGCCAGAGTTCAATGTAGTAATATCCTGCATTGGTTCCAAAGCCTAAGAAAAAATAAGAAAAGCCTTCATATTATACCAGATAATTCCCACATAGATAGGTATTGCTATCCTGCCATCTTGCAGTAAATTAAATATCATACTCCTTTTCCAGAGCTCAATTCAAGCTAAGGCTGTCGGCATTACCAAAGTAATTAAATCCGTTTGTGTCCTGATCCTAAGATGGATCCTTTGCCAATATAAAATCACATTTCTGTATTCGTCCCATTTCACACAGATATAAATTGAGATTCTGTTATGCTTGTTCTTAGACCACCAGAACTTTATTATGGTTATTGTGCTGGATTCAGTTATTATTTGTAGATTATTTAATATTAAAGGTTAGGATGTGTTGTACTCTGAATACTCCTAGCAGTGAACTCAACATATTCTAGACTGCTTTGTTTAGCACTTTATATGCAAGTTGTCCAGTATAGAAAATCTAATATCATGCTGTGATTATTTATGAATTAACGTATTTGAATCCTAAGAAGCCTCCAAAGCCAAAATGTTTTTCTTCTTTCCTTTTGCTTTTCAAAATAGTGGAATTGACCTCTTCTTCATTTGCAGTGCTCACATTGACCCAGAGCCTCAGTTTCACCTGTTTATGTAGAGGTTTAAATGCATTCATACATGTCCATGGGTTATTAATCAAAATAAAAAGGTTACAGACAAGAGTTGGTTAGTCAGCCCATCTTGCTTGTTTCATTGTTAATGATCTTAACTTTTAATGATCCACAAATTCCAACAGTCTGTTTCTTCAAGGATCCCACTGAGACGCGGCATGATGTTTTTTTTTTCTTGGATCTTTTGTTCATCCCTTTCATCAGCAATATTATGTGGGATCTCTGCTGAGTTCAGAACCACCAGAACACCACAAAGAACCGTATGTTTCCAGTGACCTTATTTTCTTCTCTTCTTCATCTAGTGTTTATCAGGTCGTTGTGGAAGAGGAGCGCCCTCGAAGAGCTAAGAAGGCGGCCGAGATCTTGAGATGTTACCCTGTGCCAATCCACTTTCAGAATGCCTCTCTCTTAAATTCCCAGTACTACTTCACTGCTGAATTTCCTGCTGGTGGCATTCAGTCTCCCCAGAGATTCAGTATTGGTGATAATAAAACCTATAATGGATATTGGAATGTCCCACTCCTTCCTCACAAAAGCTATAGCATTTTCTATCAGGCTGTCAGCACAGCAAATGGGGTAAGTAACAGTATGGTGTGTACTGTATATACTGTATATAACCTATATATGTTACAATAGGTATAGAAAATATATTTTTGTTTTGATGTTACATGTAGAATTTCACCATTAAACATAAATGGTAATGCAGTGGATTAAAATATACACATTTAAGAATTAGCATTTCACCAGCTTTTCTTAGCATTTCAGCACATTGCACAAATGATAAACTAAAGTGTCTGAAATTAAATGTAATTTCCTCTACAACTGTGTATTTATAGTGCTTTCCTTAGGGATCGAAAGTATTGGCTCAAATCAGAGGATTAAAACCCTAGCAATGGCCTTTCCCCCAGGTAGTCTGAAAATGTTTATTAATCGGATTGCTGAAAACCAAGGAATTCAAAGTTGCAGATCTGGTTGCAGGATTTTAAAATAAACATTATTCTTGAATGGTTCTAAAGAGCCTTGTCAATTGACCTGGGCTGGGTAAACTAATAACACAATGTGATGCCGCGGGGGGCCTCAAAATACACCGGTATAGACAGGGCTTGGCGCATGGACTCACCCCGAGTCAGACATGTAGTGTAACAGTGTTTATTATTTCTGGCAAAACTGATTGAAAAATAAAACAACAAACTCAAAGGAAGCCGGGCTCGTAGTATGAGCTCTGGACAAACTTAAATCTCCCTATCTAAATACCAGGAGCACCTATCCTGTCCACGGCATGTCTCTTTAACAAAAAGCAATTTGTCTGAAAGGGGGAAAAAAAAGGTCATTTCAGACTTGCCCCCCATATAACCTTGTCAGGTTTGTGTTCCGTGTTCAGCATGCTCCTCCAGTCCTTAGTCGTACTTTGCTTTATGTCCTTTAAATCTTCCTTCTTTCAGCTCTTTTCTTTCATGTAGAGTCCTCTCGTCATTATGTCCTCTTTTCAGCCTCAGGTCTTGTAGTGGTTGATTTGCTTTTTCGTTTATCCTCAGGTCTTACTATGGTCCGTTTCCTCTCAGAGTCAAAACAATATAGAGTAAAAGCTACAGCAACACACAACGTTTTGAGTGTGGCAACACACTCTAACTCTGCAGCGTTTCCCCAGCTTCAGGGGCTCCTGCTCCCAGCTCTATAGTCGATTTGTATTGGCTGGTACAGGACACCTACAAGTGTTTCCTGTTTCAGCAGTTGCCTGTTGACACCACCTTGCGCGCTGGTGTTCTCTCACAGCCATCTTATTGGAGGCAGAAGTATTCTCAAACTCTGTGATGCTTCAGGGAAAGTGCCGCCTTTAAGGATGACGCCCTTTGCGGCATCACAACGGAATTGCAAAAGTGGTGTTCAGTAATGCAAAAAAAGCTAAGCAGGAATTTAACAAGTATAATGTACTGCGTCAAATTTGTATACATTTATAACTTTGTATAAAAAATAAGGATATATAGGTCTATGCAGCTATATTAAAAAACTAATTGTTTCCTTTGTACTATGCTGAGCTGTTCCTTTAACTATGTTGAACAATCAACCACTCAGTAAATTAAAAAATGGAACAATGCAAGTATTGCACTTCCAAAGCATGACTGACTCCCTCATTGCTGAAAAGAACAATAGTAGTCTTAAAGGGCACATCGAAAGGTAATCATGGATAAAACAAACAATAGATCCAATCGTAGTTCTGATAATTCTTGTTTTTCTTACATATTCCAATACTGTACTTAGAATCTTACTAAATTAGTAAATTATTTACTTAGTAAATAATTATTCCAGTTATACCAAAGATAAAATCAAAGATGCATGATGGATTGTTTACAGTCTCGATCTGCTTTATAAGGTCAGTTTCATACAAAAAAAAATTAGATTTATACATTTTTAAAATAGAGAATTTTGCAATTTTGAGTATTGAGGTCAGTGTGTTAACATATTACTGCTTTGCAGATCATTACAGATTTTCTAAAGCTGCAGTTTAAACCATGAGCTAACTCACTGATCTACAGTGTGATGTGTCTAATGTGGGTGTTTTTGATTAAATAATCCAAATTTTTCTCATTGGTTTAATTTGAGATTAAAACTACATTTCATATTTCTAATTGAGTAGAGAGTTTCTGAGCTTTTGCCTGGCCAAATAAATCTCTATACTATTCTGAGTTTGAGAAAGTGTAATCAAACAGTTATAAGTTTCAAGTGTTTCTGTGGCTGACTTAAACAGGCCAGCAATAATTATAATGTGGTTGTGATGATCCAGTATGTTCCTTTTGAAGTGTCATGCTTGAGAACCTCACTTTAAGGTCTAGTTGAATAACTAGGTGAACATGAAATAGTTATTTCTTAATGAACGAAACCATTGTGAACCCCCTGGCATTGTAGTATCATGGCATGATGTTCAAAGGAGCAAAAGGTAATATTTTAAAGAGGAGAATCCTTTCAACCAGTGTGCCTGCACAGAAACAAGTTTCATTATTTTATTTAATCTTACATGCTGTGCACTGTATGGATGGTATGATTGCTGGTGAACCAAGACTGGAAGTAATCTATGAACAATTGTGGAATTAATCTATATATTAAAAAGTTGTTAGAGATTTATATACAGTAGGTTTTAAATACAATGTTGTTAGGAGAGATGTGCAAATACCAGTAGGTGAATTTATTGAACAAAGTGGTAAATTGCTGAAATTCAAATACAGTAATGTACAAAAGAGCAATGCATGACTGATTTTTTTTTCAGATACACAGAATATTGAATTCACTGTATATCACTATTTTAAATTAAAGGTACATTAATATTAGGATTTAAAGGAAAATGTCTAACCTTTAATTTGAGAATTGTTTATTCACTATGCAAAATGCAGCATTTTCTTTTTTAAAGGATCTTCGTTTTAATATGGTTAAATAATTGTAAAATATAAACATTTTTCAAGAATCAACCCCTGACAATTCTTTATTTTTATGTTTGTATACAGTAGCTGGTTTATTTTGAGTTTCATATGTAGAACTATACACCCACAGTAACTACCATCTTTTTTTGTTAAAGTTAAATAATTTAATATTACAGTTAACTTTAGCATTATACCATTAAAAGACCACTTCAGTAAAGCATCAGCGTTTTAATTCAGTCCCAAGTCACTGCCACCTTCATAAGTTTGTATTTGCAGAGAAGGTTTTATTAACAAATTGTAATTGTATGTGAGTGAAATAGATGTTCATTTCCTGCCTCGTTGTTTTGTCAGACAGCAATGAAACATAATAGCAGGAGTCGACACTGAAGCAAAACTAAAAGGACATTGCAGATATGATTTCAGTCGGTACTTCCGTGCATTGTTTTCAGTTTCCTGCTCGGTCCTATCAAGAGATCTTTTTTTTTATTTTGCTGGCTGTCTCTGACAGCTAAGATATGTCTGTGCCAACAGCTATTACAGCCTGCTTTTCAATGTGTGGTGACTATGCCAAATCCAAATTTGCCATCAAATTTTTAAAAATGCCTCACATGGTGTTGAAAGCCTGCACTGTTTTGGAAAGGAAGCAGGACTCAAGGTCAGTGAGTGTGCTCCAAATTCAAGGCCACACACGGCATTCCAGATAGATTTCTGTCATCTGGCAGGTAAATGCCACCTGAGCTATTTATCCACAGTGTTTTCCCAAGATGCCAAGTCTATTACATTTCAGCTGTTTATGGCCAGGGTGTTCTCCAGATTGGGGAGAGGGACATTCTATTACTGTGGGACCATGTGCACAGCTGATCCTCAGGCACATATCAAATTGATGGGTCTCTAAATAGAACTGCAGAAAATGTTTGTTTTCTCTGACTGCATCAGAAACAATGACTTTTTCTCCTTTATCTGTTCACACAGGAAACCAAAATCGACTGTGTTAGAGTGGCCACTAAAGGTAATGTTTGCAACTCCACCAGTTACTAAAGAGAGCAGGATGTGCCTTTAATGTGCATGATTTAAATAAAAGCGTCAAACATTTTCTGGTTGTTTTCTATATTGTTGGACACGTAACAATTATTTTGAGTGTTTTTTTTTTTTTTACTGTGCTTGTTTACTCGGTTTTAACTTACAGTCAGCTCTTCAATACTCTGGAAAATTTCAGTCCACTTGTTCAAATGTCAGATTGTTTCAGGTAGCAAAGGGGGAGGTGGTAAGTTTGCCCTTGTCCCCTCACTGCATTTCATTTTAGCTTTCTGCCCGTTTTGGATTCCACCTCAACAGATGCAAGCATAACTCTTCTGCGCACTGTTAACACTGCACTGGTGCCGTAATTCCAAACAACGTAATACAACAACAGCTTGCTTTCCTCTGCTCTTTCCTTCCTCGCTGATGGAAATGGCTTTGATGTTCTTCTGGGGGTACAGGATGTTGTGAGAAAGGTGCTTTAACATGGGCTCTGCTCTGGCTGAGAAACGGTTACAGCCTGTATTTAGCACTAAACTGGAAGTCTTTAAAATATTTTGCAGCCACAGTTTTGAATTTAATTGTCCACAGATGGTAGATAATCTATTTTCCTTACTAGATGCCA
Organism: Lepisosteus platostomus; assembly: GCF_059453375.1. Taxonomy (NCBI): domain Eukaryota; kingdom Metazoa; phylum Chordata; class Actinopteri; order Semionotiformes; family Lepisosteidae; genus Lepisosteus; species Lepisosteus platostomus. The sequence continues at coordinate 4,176,570 of NC_142618.1, read as the reverse complement.
TCTTTCTAATGGCGCCCAGGCTGTTCTGTGTGAATTAGTTATTCTGTTCAACTCGTCTTTTTTGTCCGTACTATTTATTTGCAGCCCCGCAAATTGTTTTGCATCTGATGTTTCAACTTCTTTCTTGCTTTTCCTTTTTGTGAATGACTGCAAATTGTGTCTATCATATTGTACAAAACAATATTTTGCAGACTAATTTGAGCCAAGCCCATGTATTTTAATGGCATGTGTTTGTGTTAACTGGAATTCTAGACTACAGCATATGCCAGTATGCCAACCGATCGCGCTTTGTTAAAGGGATCGAATTTGTTCTGAAATTGATGAAATTGCTATGTGTAAAAGCAATATTGGGAAAATAAATCGGCCTCATATGAAGCATTTATAATGTCAACACAGAACCCACTGTAAGCTGATGACATTTCTAATGCAAATAGTACCTGTAGAAATTTAGGAGTGATAGTGGCATTACAAAGATTTATAGAGTAAACTATTGTAAAGATATTCGGGTATTAAAAAAGTTTTTTGTGCTGCGACGAATTTCCTGCTCCGCTTTAAATTGGAAAAGAAGAAAGTCTCTTTTTTTGCTTTGTGACTAAGAATCTCTTCTGTGCTCAGCCTTTAGCTTCAGTGTGGCTTTTTTTTTCTTCATGCATGCTGACCTGGAAATCTTCCTTTGCCTTAGCTGCGATAATCGTGACTCAGCTTACAACACCATACATTCGCATCGCCCCAGCTGCTGGCGACAACCAACTAACAGGTCAGACATTCATGTACCCACCTGCCATCACACCCTTCCTTTCTGTTCCTGCACATCCCCCTTGTGTCTCTGGGTGCGCTCTCCAGCCCTCGGCGTCGCGAGCAGTGCGCGTGGAGCTCCTGTGTTGCCTGAACCCGTAGTTGTAGCTTGTTTTACCCACTGCATGTTTTCATTCTGTGTTCCTTGTGTGGGAGACTTGTCTCATCCTTCTTGTTAACTGGGAGGTTTGTCATTGTTCTGTCACGTCTCCTTTAAAGGGCTTGGGGAGAATCAAAGATTCTTTTTTTTACTTATTTAAAAATCAATAATGTCATCTTTTAGAAACAGCCTTCTGATATAGTTATGTGGGGATTGTTTTGTAGAACCTGTGTATGGGATAAACCGATTTTCTTAATCTTGCTGTGCATGTTATCTTTGTTCTCCTTTTTTAAGCTTTTTATCCAAGTTATTGCAAAAGGGAAACTAAGTGTCTTTTTTTAAAACACCGTGAAACTATAAACCTTTACACTTAGGCACATGTGACAAAGACATTGTTCTCAGCCTTCTGCCTGAAAATTACATTTAAATATTTATTTTTCTGGAAATGAAAGGTAAAACCTCTGCCAGCTTTCACAATCTGTTAACTGTAATGTAAGATGATAAAACTGTTAAATATTATTATAGAGTGTACCGTAAATTCCAATGTAAATATGCATTATTTTATAAAATGGTGCAATAAAGTTGTATAATTTCATTACATTTTAAAGACATCCAGTAACAAGCATACAAATAATAGTTTTAGTCCACTAGTTATGCTGTGAGTTGCAAACCATCTCTTAGATATATTTAAAGGGGATGTAATTCTTCCCCTATACAAACACAATCCAAACCCTCTGAGAGGCACATTATACAAGAGGACTAAAGTTTTAGCTGGTCTGTTTATCAAAGGGTTAACAATAAGCTAGCCAACCTAACCTCTTGGTTTAAGATTCAAGTCTTCCGTACAATCCTGGAGCTTGAATTTGTGAAAGGCTTGATCTAAATAGTATGATGGTCTGAAAATACCTAAGAATTACAGTTTCCAGGGTGTTTTATTAAGTTTTTTATATGAACTTCAGTAGTATTAACTTTTATAAGTCTGCACAAATTCCACAATTCGTTTTCTATCAGAGAGAGAATCCTCGTGTACTTACTGGACACATGCAGTACTTAGGCTGTTCGACCCCAGCTGATAACAGGAAACTGTATATCCACTCTGTGCTTTGACATTATCTCTGGCAGTTTAACAAGAATGATTATACTGTAGCAGCTATATCACCCAGCAGGTGTGACCATACAAGGGAGACCTCCTGGGAAAACTAAGGTTGCTCCTGGAAGAATTGTTAGTGGGACCAATGGAGGGTGCTCATATGGTGGGCACTGTGGGTCCTAATGCCCCAGTATAGTGATGGGGGTAGTATACCCCAGATGAGACATAATACCCCAAACCCCGATGTCCTGGCAAAATTTCACCCTGACTTTTATCAATCATGGTCTCCTAATAATCCCCATCTATGAACTGGCTTCTTCGCTCTGTTCTCCTCCCCACTGAGAGCTGATCTGTGGTGAGCATACTGGTGCTCTTTGGATCACATCACATCATCCAGGTGGGGCTTCACATTGGTGGTGGAGGGTCCCCATTGCCTGTAAAGTGTTTGAGTGGAGTGTCCTGAAAAGCGCTATATAAGTGTAAGGATTTATTTTTCTTAAAGTAATCACTAGACTTTTCTTCTGTGAGGCACCATAGCTTATATGATACACAGCAGATTACTGAACTTCAATTTATTAGTCTTTGGGAAAGAAAAGCAATTTGGATAGCAATGGTTACTGTGTATTTTTCCAACAGGTTATTGTGTAGTTTTTATAGGAAAACCTGCTCCATTAAAGTGTTTTCTTATTAAGCATTAAAACCTAATAGTCTGTTTTATGTTGAGGTTTAGGTGGAATTAAAGAGACATAATACTTCTGTATCGCCATAGAGAAGATTCAACAAGGTCATCTTTTTTAAACTTTGAGATTGTTTCATTTTGCAATGTCAAATGGCTTGTTGAATCCAAAAATATTTTACACCAGGAAAGATTGTTACTCTGTTCACATAAAAATGTCTTCAAAAGATAATTACTGTATGCCACTGTGCATTCTGGTAAAAACTACATTTTTTCTCAATTTTGTTTATTACATATTACAAGGTAGTCATAGTAAATACGTTGATTTATGCATTTATGCAAGAGAATAACAATGAAATTAAGAGAAATGAAAAATGAAATTAAGGAAAAACTCCTTTTCTTCTGTATATACCGTAGTTTACAAATGGAGATCACTGCAATAAATGTTGGATGTGAAGTATGAAATCAGTATCAGCAAAATTAAAAAATGCTAGATGTAATTGTACAGTAGGTGATGAACACGTTCAAAATTCCTAAGTGTTTACTATTTTTTTGCAGTTATAGATTTAGAAAGATGGCTTAATTCATCTCCATCTGTCTGTGATTTCATGTAAAGTACGAGAGAGGTGTCTGGCCTCTCCCACACCAACTGAATGCATTTTAATGACCTGTTGTGTCAAGTGTGATTTATGACCTGTTTTTGTTTGCTTTATGTGATATATTTGTCACTTTAACATTGGCAGCACCATCTATAATACAGGAGAAAGACCAAAAAAAAAGGATGAGGAATTTCATGGGTTTGGGAGGTTTTTTTTGTTTTTATGAATTTCTGACACAAATGTCTTTTTTTTTTCTTGGATACATTGGCAACGTCATAAAGATCTTGCAAGACCTGTGTTGCAGGTGTGGAAAATGAAAGCCACTGCCTTTGTTACTTTCTTTTCAGAGTTTGAAAGAAATCCTTTATAGACTGATATTAGGCTATAATCAGAAAATAAATTGCTGGCTTTTTCACGGGCACACTATAGGTCTGTTGAGGGGCTGGGAGATGTTCACTGTGATCCCACAGCCCAGCTTCTGTGGCAGCTAGCTATGTAATGTAAGGCAGTGATCTTCCAGACCCTTGTTGCTCTTTTTATAACCACACCTGCCAGCTCCCCTGGTCTGTTGCCGTCTTTGTGAGCTCTTTCTTTTGCCAGCATGGAATTTTTCAGCCCATGCAGTTTTCATGCATTGTCCCCGTACACGTTCACGATGCATTGAGTGCCATTGTGTTTGTCCACTGCACCTGGTCATGCTGATTGCTTTCAGCGTCCATGACACACCTGTATAAAACGAATCATAAATAAGGAACAGCCCAAGCTACTGTAGAGACATGTGACTCTGCTCTTTGAGGTTACTCTAGGCAGCTACGAGAATGGTGGACTGGTTTGATCTTTCATGTTTCATGTTGGGCTCAGAACCACCCTCATACATAAGCTACAGAATTGATTAGTAGATGAGAAGAATTGGGTGGGCTGTTTCTCTTGGGCAGACTGTTACATTAAAATATTCACCAGTTTTCTCAACTTGCTTCTTGCTTAAATGGTTAACAAATGTTGCTAGAAAACCGCAGAAGCACTGTAAATTGAACTCAGAATGACAACATTGGAAGATAAAGCAGCATTTTCCCTACATTATTAGAAAATTTACACCCTAATGGATGATGGGCCAGATTAAGCCAGTGTCAAATCTCCTGAAATGGTTAGCTGATGATGTGAAAATGCCAAATCCCCTTAGCATTTCTGACATTGTTTATTGTAATTAAACATAACGATGTTATGGCGGAGTGGCGGAATTGGATCCAGTGTCTAAAACTGGATTTCATTTAGTCCCCATAAAGAGAGGAATACAAACATGATTTGATACCACTTAGATGGTACAGCACCTCCTGTCAGTTCTTGTAGTTTCTGAGTTTTGGTGAAATAGGCTTTTTAATTTTTTTAAATAAAAATATTTACAGTAGCTTTTATAAGGATATTTTCACACCAGTTTCCAGCAAAAGCGGATGTCCTTATAAGACACTGGAAACTTTCATCAGTTTTGTAGTCTTCAACATATTTTATCTTGAAGTGCTTTTTTTCCCCCAAGTGTATAGAATGATTTGGCTGTAGTAATCCAGTTGTGGCAATATTCAGAAGTCACATGTATTGTTCTGTGGATACTTTGGGAAGCACTCAATTTCAGTTTATAAAGTAGTAAATTATAATCTAATTTGCTAAGATATTTGCTGTATTTGTGGTTGTCAAATATACCATATGCTTTCTGTTTAATTATTAAAAGGTAACACGTGCATTTTTTGTTTCTGAGTTTCAGTGTTTTAATTCAAGTTTATTTTCTTGAACTGTACAGCAGTCAATTACAAATTGGTTAGCACAAAGTGCAACAGAGTGAGTTGATACCTGTTCTGCGGAGTCATCTAAATACAGTGTGTAGATGATATGTTTATAACAACATTTGAGACTCAATCAAAATGTTAAGTTCAATCTACAAATCTGTTCCATCCTCTGTGTAGATGGCAGGCTGTTACTGATGCGTGGGGTTGTTTATGTGTGTACAATACGTAGTTTTGAATTGACTTCCTATTACAATAATTTTGCAGAATTGCAGCCTGTAGTATGTGTGTCAGTGAAAGTAAAATAGTATTTTTTTTAGAAACGAGACCAGGCTTCCAACACCATCTATCAAGGCTCAAACGATAGCAGGGCGCTTCGCATGATGGATGTTGTCACATTTTGATTGAAAAAGTGGTGGTGGCAGAAAAATAGATTCAGTTTAGTGAATTGAACAGTGTGTTCTGACATTTTTCATCCTGAACTCATTTAGCAAGAGGAAATGGATATTTCATCAGGCACCTGTCTGACGTTCCATCACATTATGCAGTAAACAGTCCAAACAGTGTTCTTAAAACAGGGAAGCCCGGAAGTGCTAAAACAGTGGTAGCTGCTAGGTGTTGGTTATCTCATTTAAACAGATATTAAATGTGTATGCCAGTGGTGTGATCATCAGCTGCTGCCTGCTTCGTGAATAAATTGCTTAGAAGGAGTCTTTTTGCTCACCAGATGTGACCCACATTTGGATATCCAAAGGCAAGAAGAAGTGCTTATTGTGTTCAAAAAAACAATTGGTGTTGAAATGCATGGCCAATGAGCTTATCTCACTTTCTCAGGTACTAGAGCTAATACGGTGAGAGATGACTGCTTCATTTATGAAAAATAAATTATTGAGGAGAAAGGTTACAGCAAAACAAGGGCTTGAGAGACGCGTTGCATGGTTAGGTGCCAGTGTGAAAATGGAATATAACGAGGTGGGAATGGGAATTCATAAGAGCAGGGCTTGGGATTCAGTTTCTGTTCAGCGAAACAGTCTTCGATCAATAAACATGTTTAAATAAATGTTTAAATCTGAAATTAGTCATAAAAGGATCGAAGTCCATAGTGCCTAAATTCGTAACTTTACACTGCAATATATTTTTAGATTGTTTGACACTCCGAGTTTTCATAGTTGACTTGTTAGTTCTGCATGAGAAAGTTACATAAAGTATGGATATCAGCCCACCCAAGTGTAGGCTATGAAGGAAAGGTTTTGTTTTGCCTCCTGGATATTGACTATAGCCATTGGTATTTCTTTTCAAGTTGTAAAAAATTCCTTTTAACCTAAAGTCCTAGAAAATATTTTTGAATGGGAAAAAATGAGGTTGTGTGTAATTTTTATTTATTTTTTGATTTGGTGAAGAAAATGCTCAACCAGGCTAAATGTTTTAAAGATGTTGACGTTTTTTCCTCCTCCAGTATTCTGCATTGGCTCTGTTGAAGGGTTTATGTGCATAAAAAAATAAAAACCACTCACTCTGCTATTCTGCCTTTTGTATTCATCTCAATGTGCCTGTTTATCAGCTTGTATAACATAAGTACACCACAGCTACTTAATATTCTGCACTTGCATTTAATTTCATGCTGGGCTTTGTTTTAGTTGGCTTCTTGATTAATTTAACTCCATCATGATTAGCTAAGTACCTGGGGAGATGAATGGTGAAAAGTTCTTCTGTGGAACAGGGCTACATACTGAGTATCCCTAGTTCACAGTAATTGCGAACAGGCCATAAATGAAGGCGTGATGTAAAGTAACGAAATGCTTGTTGTGGTTTCAGCTACACAGTTGTATTGGCGGTAATTGGTATAAGAGCTAAAGGTGAGATAACTTCTGTTGAAAGAAGATGGGATATGAGGGGAATAAAATCAGTTGTTGTTGTTGTGCTGTTGTTAGAGAGCAGTTTAATTCTGTCCTCCACAGTTCTCTAGCATGATTCTTCTCTCCTCGTTAGGAAAGTGCCCAACCCTTGCATTTTTGTGGCTGAGGTCACCAGGAGTTGTGTGCTACAGTTGCATGTTAGCATTTCCCTCCCGTGAACCTGCTGTAATACAGTTGTTTCTCTTTGCAAACTGACATGGTTGCAGGTGCTGCCACTCGAAAGCCTGATGCTGTGGAGCCTGAGAAGCAGACCGATCACACTGTGAAGATCGCTGGCGTCATCGCTGGCATCCTCCTCTTCGTCATCATCTTCCTGGGAGTCGTGCTCGTGATGAAGAAGAGGTAAGAGACATCCCTGACTTGTTAAAAAAATACATTCAGATGTACTGTGCTTCGAAATGTTGCACATGTTCTTACATGTGGTACTGTATTTAATGTCTTTGTAACTGTCTTTGTAATTTGGAAGTTACATCTTGAATTTTGTTAGTGTTACAAGTTGGAATGCTTTTAAAAGGTAACTAGAACCTTAATTAAAAGGATAACTGGATTATTTAAATTAGAAGAATCTTACATGATGTCTTTGGAACCTTGTGTGCACTGCTTCATATACACAGTTTGTGCTTATGCTTGTGTGTGCACATTAAGAGCAATTTATATTTTAAATGGTAAGACACAAATATTGGGTTTGTGGCAGATTGTTCAGAAAAACAGGATGTATTATGGCCATTAATCTTTAGGGCCAAAAGTAATCCACAGTGCTTGCCTCTTCACCTTCTAACTGCTGCATTTTCAAATTGTTTAATAATTGATTTGATTGCATTGATAAAACCCATTAAACTGTTTATAATGCTGATGTACAATATACAATGAAATATTAATTACTGTCTTTGCAATGCTCAAACAAATGCCACTGTTTTAATGACCTGGGAGTGGGAATAGGGAAATATTTCTGAGGCTTATCTAAGGAAAAAAAGCAGATAAGAAAGAAAAATTGATGAAAGCACATTTTTCAAAGAGATGCCTTCAGCATGTAGCTAGAGGCAAGTTTACATTAACTGAAGTCCCATGCCAGGCAAGCATTTCTATATTCTGTGCTGCAGCCCTAGGAGTGACTGCTGTGCAAATAAGAAACTTCTGTGTGCGCAGTAAAGCCTGCAATAACATATTATGAGAGTTTTTCTAAGTTTGTACTAGATTATAGGAGGTGGTGTGCAAACATTGCAGTAACTTGACATTCCTGAATTAGAACAATGGTTAGGAAATAAAGAGTGATGTTCAAGCTATGAGGTTTTGTTTAAAAAACATGAAAACAACTTAATGTTGAAAAAAGATTTTTCAATGGGATATAAAGTGAATAATTGCCTGTCATATGCCTTGCTTTCAATAAATTAGTGAAATTCTACATTTGCTTTTCATGGCGACCTTTTAATTGAAAGTGTTTGCAGTTCAGTGGCTAAGAAAATGTGAGATTGCCGAAATACTCATATGTTTGAATATTAGAATTATTAACATTTTAATTAAATCATCGAGATGTTAATGAATAGTCGTTTCTGTTAATTTGTTTCAGTTAGGAAGTGATATTCCCTTCCTTGGATTGGGAAAAAAAAAGGTTACTTCATCTGGTTTTTCCATTGATTTGTTACACTTAAATAATTGCCCTGTCAACGCAAGTTCTTCTAACACCCTTTAAAAAACATCTGAGTCTTCTAATCAACCTTCCTTAACGTTTCCAATTCCTTTTTTTTTTTAACAAATCTGGTCCAATACGTCCAATACGAAACCCTCTTTGATATGAACCAGTCTTTTTGGACTTTCGTTAGCAGTAGATTATCCTGTATGCATATTGTTTTTAATTAATGTTCGCAGTACTCCCTTTCAGAAAGAATTCTGCATTTATTCTATTTTGCATGACATATTCCCAGCTGTCACCTTGCCCTCACGACCACTAGTAACCTTCACTTATGCCATCATATCTAGTTTTGTTCATTTATATTTTTAAACATTAATATTTTACTTTTCTTTCCTTCCATTCCATTTTTCCCCACCACTGCTTAAAACCTACCACCACCCCACTTGGCAGAAGAAGCTATCACTCCTACACTTATTACCTGTAAGTAACCACTTTGTGCAACATCAGTGCTTTCTGCCACACTTTTCTATGCATGAGTAAATTACTTCTTAAGATCTAGCTTTCCCCTTTCAAACTGAAAATTTTTGTGTTCCAACCTAAGTATGGAATGAAAACCTATAAAATTCTTCTTCTTAAGAATGAACTTCGTCTGTCCTGCTTATATCCTAGTCTGGACACATTTCAAACCTAGGATTGTATAAATATGGCTTCAGTGACAAATGCTGTATAACGCCATTTACAGCTAATCGTAAGCATGACTGCATAGTTTGCAATGTAATTATATAGTAATTTTAAGAAATAATACATTTAATAGATAAATCCGTATGCCCCTGTTACAACATGTAAATTCTGTACAACTTAGTTACTTTCTTGGTCAAATTTATTATAGACTTGATTGTAATGAAATACAAAAATTAAAGATTTCCAAAATATTAACTGAAATATTTTGATATTTTAAAGACAAAAATATTTTGGAGAAAAAAACCCAATATTTTAAATGCCCCTCTAATGTCACAAATATCCATTATCATACAGTAACTGACTGACTTCTGCCTTTGTTGTGTTGCTTTCAATAGATCATTGGGTACATTCAGCCTTTATGAAAGTTTTAGTTTGAAAGGGGACCTTCATCTGTACTAATATCTAAGAGGCTTTGAGAAATTCCATATTTCGGGTTTGAGAAATCTACACAGAAGCAAGAAGCAGTTTTTTTTTCTTTTGAAATATATTTATTACCATGAACTGCTTTCTAAAACTTCTTTGCATTGATCCACAAGAATGGCTAGAAATCCCTTCCTCATCTATTCCAGCATTAAAGAAAAAACTGTCATGACAGAAAAAAAAATGCTGTAACTTTGCCTAAAACCACCTTCCTCCCCATCTCTCATTGTTTCCGTTTTTTGTTTTTGTCCTTTATTTGGCAATCGCTCATTTTTTTCTGTCTTTTTTGACCGTCAGTTTTAGCATGATCACGAAGATGGCATGTTAATCTCCGAAGTTAAGTGCGCGTTCCGCGGCACTTATCAATCTGTTGTCAGCTGTAGCACTCGACTGCGTGATACTTGCTTCCAATAGATTGTGCTCCAAGATGTTTTTGGACCGTGTAAATTAATAATAGATTAATAGATTAATAATAATAGATTAATAATAATCTGTGCACATATTCTGTGCTGTCTTCACATGTTCATCATTTCTGTGGTAGGAGTTACGTGCAGGTAAAACATGGGTGTATAAACTTACTGTTGCTGTAGTGAGAATGATAATTATATAACCATGTTTGTCTTTAAACCTCTCTCTTCAGAAGTGTTGTTATTGAAGGGAATATTTTCAAGAGAATTGAACATGCATCATTATTTTTTAAAGACGACAGGGCATGATGATCATACATACTGTATGTTCTTATTTTTTTACTGTAGTGTGATGATTTCAACTTCATTAAAAGTGCCTTTGCCGCTACATTGTAGTTACAGTTTAGTGTCTAGTGTGTTATGAAATTAATATCTTTCTTTTCACTGAAGGTTTAAGCAAACCCCACATTTTCATTTATGTAGAATCTGGGCACAGCCCTTTAACCAAAGAGAAACCAGGAGGGAAAGCTGCTGAAAGAATAATATTTATCAAACTGGTTATTATACTGATCATAGTATGTTATTCTTGACATCTAAACCAATATTTTAAAGTGTTCTCCTGTATTAAAAATCACATTTCTAAAACAGTCTTTGTTAAATTAATCTGTTTTTGACATATATTTCTATTAGAAAAATATCTAGCTGACAGTTCAAATATGACCAGAAATGTTGGTCCTCAAAAATCTTCATGATTTAAGTATCACACTTTGTACCCTGCTGTTAATTCAGTATTTGGGTAGCTTTGTAAAAATCTCCATATAAATTTGATTTTCATTTCCTACTACATTTTCTTTTGCTACATATGGAATAAATGGTTAGACTAGGTTTTTGATAGCCAAGGGAAGACAATAAAGTTTATTTGGCAGTTCATTTTATTTCATAAAAATAAAATACTGTATGTATTTTGTTGGAGCATAGGAATGAAGTTAATTTACGATTTGGCAAATACTGTTGCAGATGGAACCCTTTCATTTTAGTATTTCACTGTAGCTTTCTTTACTGAGCTGGCTAAGAGCATGCCATTTTGCTTCAAGATATTAATGCATTGCGTAATCTGACGTATGCCAATGTTTCTTTGTTTTATATTAATGAAAATCTCAGTAAACAGTTTTAAGATTACCACAGTGCTCTAATGAGTTTTAGTAGCAGCAGCTAATGACATATCAGAAAAAGTCCATGTTTTGTGACATCTGGATTGCTAATCTCAGGTGCAGCAGAACTGGCGTATTTCAGCAAACTTACACTGACATTTCGAGTTCATGGCCCTTATCTTTGTATGTGCTGTAGCTTTCTGCTTAAGACATGAAAAAGATAAGAATTAAAAGAAAGTGACACCTTAACAAGATTTTCTTTTTAGAAAAAAACTTAGTCACTGACTACCCTTTGGCGTAATATGATAAAAATGTTTAAAACACCTAATGGTATTTTAGGTATTCCTGTCTAACTTTATTTAAAAATGTGGTTATTTTTCTATTTGAAAAAACACGGAAAATATTTGGTTCACCTGAAAAATTGAGCGCTTAGTATGCTGTCCATGCTGTGTCCCATAAACACGTGTCCTGCTGACACTTTTTTGAGTTGTTTAAATCAAAGATAGAAAGGACCATCATTTAACTTACAATGTGCTAAATTGCTAAAGATTATGCAGCTCAGTACTTACCCATCCAGCGCTATAAGTTTGCTTTACATCAGTATTCATTTTCACAAAATGAGCTGTTATGTTTCAGCTGGGTTTAATGAAATATTGAACCGAGTGTCTTTGATCCGCACGAGATCACTGCGTGTGGGGGCAGGTGATTTCTGTGCAGGCGAAGCCTAGTTTCTTTCGATTACAAGAGAGTAAGTCTGCCTTTCTGCAGTTACTCTAAGGACATAAAAACTGTTGCAGATCAGTCAGTGCTGTTCAGCCCATCTAGGCTCTTGGCTGCTGTTAGCTAAATGACCTCGTTGATCTCATCCGGCTGCTTATTGGAAGAAGACATTATATATTTGTGACATTAGAAGGATATTGCCTTCAACAACATATTGTTCCAGACTTCTACAACCCAAAGAAGTGCCTACTGGTCTCATTTTTAAATGCACTTCTGTGTACTTTGTGTTCTGTTTCATCTTTCACTGCTAATTCTTAATTATTGTCACAATTAAAACTGATTACAGTCAATGACAACTGCAATCGGTTACTATCAATTGTAATGAAATTGTTATTTAGATTGTAATTATATTCAGTTTGAATTTTAATATCAATTGCTGTTACAATTGCAATGTGTTACAATCCATTATAATTACAATTATCATTGCAATTACAGTCCTAAAGCATTAAACTCTGTGTCGTACTCCAGACAAAAATCCTCTAAAAATCTTTTGTAGGTTTCTCTGTTTAGTTTGAACAGAGAAAAGTAAAAAAAAACACATAAGGATGATAGAGAAAAAATTATGAATGGACATAAATCACAGCTTTCTGTTTTAAGCTGGTTTCCCTGTGTACAAGTCGTAAACTTCATTATTTCAGTGTGGTTTCTGTGCTGAAAGACAGAGCCATTAAACACAGGCATTTAACTGAATGTGCCGAGTGCATGAAAGCCTTAATTAAATCCTACAAGCAGGACTTACACAGAACAAGAATCAAATTAATTGCAACAACGAATGCACATTTGTTTCACTGACAGGCCCTGCATTTTGATGGAAAAAAAGGCAATCTCAGTCTTCTTATCTGAGTTGGGAATATGCACAATCACTTTTCATTAGGGTGATGGGTCATTGCTATGTGTCTTCTCAGTCTCACTGTTTACATGATAATGACCTCTCGAATTCAGTCGTTTTAGATAGTTTAACACAGGATTCCACTGTTATAAGTGCCTCGACATAAAACAAGCTATCTGTCTGCCCCTTTTCACTTTGTGTTCATCTAAGGATAATTAGTAAGTAGCCCAAGTAAATGCAATTTGAAGAGTTTGCAAGCTAGAAATGTTTAGTGCTTGCCAAGGAAAACAAACTAATTCACTAGTTTTCAGATCAGTCATTTATAAAAAAAAGTACTTTTCTAATATGATAAAAAAAAAGTGGGAAATTCTTCCAAATCCTTCAATATTCCTTCTTCCTAATCTTCAGTTTTTAATGGAAATTTATGGAACTCCTCTGGAAAATGTTTCACAATAAGCCCTCGTGAATAGCTTTTAAATTCTGTCAAGAACACAAATTCTGTCTCTTTGAACACAAAAGAGAATTCTGACTTGTTTTGCATGTCTGTCCATAGATGCATCTGAAATGTTAACTTACTTACTAGTGTATGATTTCCCAAAAAGAGACTAAATCATAATTACATGCACTGTCCTGTTGAGTTAAATGTACACTTACAATCAGTTACAAGGCTATAGATACAGTAGCTCTCATAAGTAATCAGGGCATGACATAAAATAAATAGAAGGAGGCCATTCATGTCATGCATCTCTTTTGGTTTCTAATTGATCATAGCATCTCATCCACCCATTCACTGAAGTCAGCCGTAGTATCAGCTTTGACAACAAGATAGCTTGTTCCAGACTTTCACTACCACTTTCACTACTATAACAATTATATATTCCACCCCTTACTATCCATCTCTTTACTCCGGTTTCAGGGTTGATTCTAATGGAATCCACTGGGTTGACTTTCTCAATATCTTTGAGGCTTTTGAGTCTTTGAATCAAATCCCTTCTTAGTCTTCTCTATTCAAGATAAAAAAGATTCAGCTCTTTTAACTTGCCAGTGTAGGACAGTTAAAAGAATGTACCTGGTTGCTCTTCTTGGGACTGATTGTCTCTCTTGAGACGAGAGCTTTGTTAAAATATTGAATTAGCCAGGAGCTTATATGTTATGTGGTTCTTTAAAATGAGGATCCTGAAACAGAACTGGGGGCCTGTTGGTTAAATAGGTTACTTTGGCTCCTAAGAGCATGATGAAATAGGATGTTAGTGTATCCATGATTGCCATTCACAAGAAGGGGCATTCTAGGAAGAAAATCGCCATGGAACTTTTCACACGTGATTGACTACAGACTTCAGAACACAACTACTCTGTCCACTGTGTGTTGCAGCAAGCTGTGGGATCGTGTATATCAGTCACAGAATAGGTAAGATAAGTGAAATGACAAATGTCTTGATCACAGTAGATGGGGAAGTTAAGGTTGTCCAGCCTGATAGCACTCCTGTTTTTCCTGATAATGTCTTAATTATCAAGTATTTACACCTCACTCCAAAGAGTGACTCTTTACATGATGATTTCTCCTCATCATGTTTGGGCAGCATTCTGACTTTAGCAGCACAGTATTAAGAGGGCCACCTGCTGGTCTGTGGCTGCACGCATTACCTCGGATACCTGGCATAAGCTGAAACAAATACAAGTGCCACAAAAGGTTGAAAGATGTGTTCAGCTGTATTGCAAAATCAATTAAATATGTAATTCATATATATATATACACTGTATAACACCCTCTAGTCATCAGAGTGCGCTGAGGCTTATAAAGCTGCCCATACTGTATTTATTTCAGTTAGCTGAAAGTAAGCATCATTTTCTGCTGAGCTTATTTCCTTCTCGGGATCACTGAGTGTCTGGTACTCTATATTAGGTCAGGCAAAAAGATCATCTGGAAATAATGCACTGCTCAGATCTCTGTATGAATTGAAAGGTCACTGCCAGTGACTGCGTAATCACAATAAAGGCTTTATCACTTTCAATAATTATTGCTTTAAGTGATGTCCTTAGTCCTGGGATCTGTATATATAGTTTCAGTATCAATGCAAATGCTGAGTCTCATTTAAAAATAAAACTTTTGAATGGAGTTGTTAGTGCTTTTCGTACTGTTATACAGTATGTACCATATATGGATGTCTTCTGCTAAATATTTTTAAAAAGGAAGTCCAAATAATTCATTTACTCAGCTGCTTTTAAACTGGTTTTGCATCACAGTCTGGTTATGCATTTGTTTCTTATTTATGGATGGATGCTTTTGACTGACAATTTTTATTGGACAAGGTTGCTGACAATTATGGGTTTGATTGGAAACCAAAACTTAGATTACATGTGACTTGAAATGAATGACAAAAAACACCGTTACAAAACACATGGCTACAGTGGCTTTTACTAATGTCTTTACTGTTCCATCCTAGGATTTGTTCCCATGCTTCCTGGTGTTTTTCCTCCTATTATATTTTCGCGAAGCGTCTCAACATGGGGAACTTGAAACATGGAAAAGATAGACTATGATATTTCCATCCTGCACAATTTACACGTGATGCTAAGTTTTAAAAGGGGGGTGAGTACAGAGATGAGGGTTGGGGAATTGAGAGATTTCATGAATGGTGTATCACATGGTATTACAATACTGCTGTTCTGATGTCAGAATGTCCAGGACTTCTCTAGACTATTAAACTTTACTTTGGACCCCAATATACACTTGGATGGTCAGTCCTTTTTAGAAGAACAATTCTAATGATATTATTTTTCAAAGAAAAATGCTTTGAATTCTTCAGAGAAAACACAATTATAAGATTTATGCAGACAGGTACAGAAAATGTATATATGCAAAAAAAACAGCCGAGACTGGCTGACATTCTTTAATATCCATCACTAAATGCGCAGACTTCAGTTTCACACCATATATTTCCTTATGATAGGAGAAAATATCAAACAATGAAGAAATCTCTTTGAGAAGTTGATATGACAGGGAACCTTGAAAGAGTTTTTGAAAAGAATGCTGCAGTTGCAGAGAGGAAATTGTGAGTTTATTTGCTCCGAGAATAAGCGTCTGTTAGAAGAAAACTGTTGAAATGGTGTGTGGTGCCAGCTGTAAATCACAGAGGTACCAAAGTGAAGGTTTGTATAAACAGGAGTTATAGTGAAGACAGCCATTCGCTGGTACAATGTAACACCCTCAGGAAGGTATCTTGCAGAATAAGTTTATTTTTAAACATAATATAAATAAAATATCATAAACCTAATCACAGAGATTTTTAACTCGCTTGTAACTAATGCAGTGCAGTACTGTAGAGTACTCAGAATCGTAACAGGAAGGTTGTGGGTTCGAATTGTGGGTGGGGCATTGTTGTCTTATCACTCAGATCACTTCAGTAAAGCATCCAGTTACAGAATCTGATAAGAACATAAGTTGGTGTGACAGTCAGTTGGACAGAAGCACCAGCCAAATAAATTATTAAAATAATCTGGGGAATCTGATTATCTCCTCAGTCCTATAGAAACTGTCTAAAATGACCAGCACTTCACTTCTTTGACTCATGAACCTATATACATTCGAATGGGTGAAGAGAAGTTGAATGTCAGCATAAAGTGGAAAGAAAAAATCAAAACCATAAATGTTGGTTGTACACAGTGTGTACTCACCCCATTTGCTATGGCAAAAAGTTCAGGCGCACAAAATTACTTTAACAAGTCACATAAATAGTTGAATGGTCTCTGTATGCAGCAGAAGTGGTTCAGATGATTTCAGATGAATACGTCCGTCTCTGTAAGGTCCCTCAATCAGGTAGTGAATTTTAAGCAAACTTTACGTCAGTCGTGAAGACCGAGGAGCCTTCAAAACAACTAATGAGTGGTATTAAAAATGTCAGAGACACTGAATAGCACTTTGAACTGTGAAGTTGATCATTAAGAACTGTGTACCAGACATTGTTTAAATCAGGCTGCTCAGTCTGCTGAAGTCCTGAAACTGGGATAACTCACCTTTCAACAAAACAATGACCCAAGCATAAGGCCAGAGCTACACTGGAGTGGCCTAACAGGATGAAAGTGACTGTCCTTGAGAATCCTTTAACCAGGTTAAAGTCATGATGTGAATCCAATAGAAAATCTGTAACAGGTCTTAAAAATTGCTGTTCATAAATAACAGTATATCTCAACCAGCTTGACAAAACTTTGCAGCTGCTGTAAGTTTGCAAAGAAGAATGGATGAAAATGACAGAATCCCTTTCTGCAAATTTGTACTTGCCCAAAAAGCCATAGCTGTAACTGCCATCAAAGGTGCTTCCATCAAGTATTGATTCAACATTTTTAGTTTGAGATTTTTCTTTTGCTTTTTTTAACATTTAATTTCTTTGAATGCTCAAAGTGTTAGGTTTAAGCACATAAGTTTTGACTAAGAATATTCACTTTAAGAAATGTGTGTCAATTATGTGTGATTTGGCTAAGTGGTACACCTTTGGAAAGGGGTGTATACTTTTGCAAGGTACTAGATATAAGCTATATTTTACCTTTATAAATAAGAAAGTCTGAGGCTTTTAGAAGATCCAGAGTTCAGCATTTAACTTGGCCCCAGGCAGCCACAGTCCATTAAGTTTAACAGCACATCTAACTGGTTCAGCCTGCTGTACTTATACTGTATAGCTTGCACCACTGCCTTTTGCCCTCGCTAAAACGAAATGCTCATACTGCAAAAAGACTGTCCTGCCTGCAGTCCCCTAGACATGTTGCCTGTGTGTAACAGAAATGTCTGATATCAAAAATACCTACCTTTGGCCAAAAGGTGTTACAGTATATTCCATGTAATTGACATTACTTTAAGTGAAACTAATACAACAAAAAAATGAATGGCTATATTGCTTTTTAATTTAGATTATACAACACAATTTTTAAGTAATATCGAATCTTAATATTGTAAAAGAAAAATCAGAATGTCAACCTCTATTCTAATCCTACAACCATATTAATAGATATTGCCAGAAAAGTCACTTCCAAACCTTCTTTTTTTCATTTCATATAAGTATTCTTCACACTGAAATGAATTATGCTGACAAATTAGGCATTGACTGCCTTTTTTAATGATTGCAACGACTTTATATACAGTTTTTAAAACTGTAATTAGATTAGAAAATGAGTTATTGTGACACATTTAATATTTAATAACCTAGTATGAGTAAAGTCAGCATACAATATCAGAAATGTGCTTATTCCTGGTTAAGGGCTAGGGCCTATCAAAGAAACAGGGGTGTATCAGGATGCATGTTAATCCATCTAAGGGGGAACACACAAGCACTACGACTTTAACTTGAATTGTTTCTCAACCTAGGAACCCTGTCTGCATAATTATAGTAAATTTTAATAGTGAGTTTTACTCATTAACACCCATAACCTTTTTCCAAGCTTTTCTTTTTGCAATTATAAAATCCAATTAACGTGTAACGTGCAAGTACTGTATATAGACCATGGCGTCTTGTATCACGATGTTTTGTTAACATGCCCTTCATAGGATGCATAAAGGCAAGTTCAATAAATATACTGTAAACTTCAGAAGTGGTCTCTTTCAAACCTAATGGTATTAAAAACAAATAGGGGTCTGTTTATTGCTAATTTTATGATCTTCAAAACATCTAGGAAGCAACAGGGGGGCACATACTGTAGATGTGCTTGTTAGGTTAATCTGTTGAGCAGTTTCTCTATGTTAGGGTGAGCTTTCCAAGAGCAAAGGTCCGGGTTGAAGGGGTGGGAGGTCACCTAGACTGCCTTCTCTAATTAGGAGATCTAGAGCCAGCCTGAGCTTGGGATGGTGTAATAGGTGATTCACCTGACCGGTTTGGTATTGTAGGTGTAGAGTTGCCTTCTCTTCCCATCCTTTGAAATAACAAGGGGCAGGACCCTGCCAGCGAGCGGTGAGCTTCCACGGATCCAAAGCATAGTGTCTGTTTTCAAAGCACATTTTCATAAAGACTGTGCTTTGTCTTGAGTGCCCGCCAGCGCGAGATGTCACGACCATAATTCCTTTCATTTGCCCAGTTCTGTGCATCCCGAGGAATCCCTTTGGCAGTGGGCCACCCTCGTCCGCTCCACCCCCGCCTGGGCGCCATGCAGCACGGCCGATAGAGAAGTGTGGAGCTGCGTCACCTGTTGAGTTCAAGGGGAACATGAAGAACATTAGAAGGTTGACAAATGAAAGGAGGCCTGTTTGGTAGTGTAGTACATAGGCCAGTGATCCATCGATCTTATCCAGCAGCTTTTTCAAAGAGACTACTTACGTAGGGCCTGTTTGTACAAACCCGGAGCTCAATTTAGTCAGGACACTGGAGTTAACACGACTACTTCAAATTATTCTTACTCTGTGAGTCTGGATGTCACTCTAACATCTAAGCCAAGGGATGGTTATTCCCACAAATTAAAGCGGTGTTCATCTGAAAAAGTATTGTGCAGTTGCAATGTCTTTTGCTTCCATCCTGATACTTGTCATTTTGCATATATTATAATACACAGTGTTGTTGTAACCACAATAATATCTTGTTTGGGCCTTTACAACACTCATTCAGGATAGTTTCTTCTTTCTCTGAAATGATTGTCAGTGTCTGTTTATAGTTACAAAATTACAGTAGGATCCAGATTTCAGCAGATCTCAGAGGTAAAAAACATCTTTTATTTTGCTTACATTACTTTAATAAAACAAATTAAACTTTAGACCTGTGCATGGTTGCATCATGCCTACTTCTATGATCAGGGCGATTTAGATAGCTTGCTTCAAGAGAGATAGTGCTGTACACGTTGTGAGTGCCGTAGAAAATAAATTGTATTATATGCCCATGTTTATTACATGTGTATTGCATGTGTTTGAACACTGAGATTTCTTATGAAATATATTGTTGATTTATGACATGCTCAGCTTGAGTAGGAAATGAACTCTGACCACAGCCTTTTTTTAGCTAAAACACTGCAGCTGAGTAACTGTAAACAAAGCTCACTCTTCGATCTTCAATGGTAGCTTTGTACAACGAAAGAAGAAATGGTACAACTTGTTCCCTTGTGCGGTAGTTTAGAGGCTGTACCATCAGGGTTAACACGAAGCATTTGTTTTTTCCAGGAAAGAGTTTGTTTGCCAGGGAATTACTTTAAGATGTGTTCATACCTTGTCCATCTTGCTGATTAATTCACCACAAAATGTTTATGTAGTCAACCAGAAATTAAGTATGACAACAGTATAAATTGCATTGTGCTTTGTATGGACACTAATTGGGCTAAATGGTTCATCTTGGTTCCAGTAATATTAAGGACAGCAGTCCAGTTGTTTAAACACACACAAAAATAGTTTATAAAGCATTTTGCACTAATTAGGTGAATCATGCAATATATTCTCAGTATACATGCTATTATTTCTTTAGTTTCTGTTACTCATCTTGGCTCACACCCAAGATGGTCTGTTTTAAAAGATACAGTAATTCTGATGTGGGAAATAGAAGGCAGTCTGAGGAGGTTTTGTGGGCACTTCTCACGATGAAGAATGTCAACTCTTTTATCACTACCAAGGTGGGATGAAGTTCACGTCTATAAACACACAGTGTTTATTGAACTCCACTTTTAGGGTCAAATGTCTTCCTCTTATTTGCATCTTGTCTTCCTAGACTTCCGGCACAGAGAAATAACAGGAATCCGAGTGCTGTGTCTGTTCATTTACTTTTGTGTATTTGTTATCTTGATTTGTCATTCAAGGCAAGGCTGTCAGACACTTCTAAGAGATTTACTTTAAACTCTTTAGTATTCTCTGGTGTGACTACTAGGGGGGGGGACTTTTTTTTTCTTGGGTATGTAAAGAGACAAATGTTAAATTACAGTATCAGATCATACAGTAAGAAAAGCAATCAAGAGGAGATCACTCAGCCCATCTTACTTGTGTGGTAGTTTAGTTGCCAAGTAATCTATAAATTCATCTGGACGTGTGGCCAGGAAATCTGTTCTGGACTCAAAACACTTTGTCTAAAGAAGCATTTTCTGGTCTGCATCCTAACGTCTTTGATTTGCTACTGAGCCTGAAGTATTCTCTTAAATTGAATACTCTTCAGGATTTGATATAGCTGGATCAAAATCTCCAGTGTTCTAAGCAAAGTCACAAAACCATCACCTAAATCGCAGACTTGGTGAAGATGTGTAGGCCTCAGGCCTTGTTTTCAAACCTTCCAAACCGTTATTGAACCTCAGTTTCAGTTCTGTTAAAATCACCCAGTTGGGCTTCTTCAGTAACATGGGCATGGCTTTGCTCTTTTCTGTTGTAATAGTCTTTGGAATATACTGTATTCATTCAGCATGTTTATTGTTCCTTTTCTCAACCTCTTTTTGTCCCCTGTTGTTTCTAACTACTTCCGCTTTTTCATTTCTTTTGCTGTTGTGATACAGAATGCTTTGCATTTTTTTGCACAGTTTTATTTGTAAGCTACGCTTAGTGTCTCTTTGGGATATAAAATATAAGCATTTTGTCTGGCTGGAATTCAGAAATATAAACTAAAGAACTAAAAGAAATAACACCCTTTTTCAGGAAGTAATCTGCTGTATATTAAAGAATATATTTAATATGCATATAAGTTGGATATGTTTTCTTAGCAGCACGTCACAGCAGGACCTGTTCAAGCTGTTGAGTGTTTTAAGTTGTGCTTCCTGTTACACTGTAGGGAGAGAAAAAAGGGAAAATGCAAAAACTAAAATCTGTTTTGACTTTTCCTTTGTGTGCATTTTTTCTCCATTATCATATCAATTTGGAGATTGTGAGAATCTATTCAATGGCCATAATGATAAAGACTTTTAAAGAAATTAAAAGCAGATTGGTTTGCTTTAGTTGCATGTCAAAGAAAAAAGAAACGGTTTTGACATAAGAAAACACAGTGACAGCACCAATTCTGCACACTTTCGACGACAGGCACACCCGTCTTAAGCAAAAACAGTGGACATTTTGACTATATTCAGCATAATGGCGTTCACCTGCTTGATGAATTCAGCTACCTCATATCTGTAAAATATATGATGCTGTTTTTAGATTTCTGTGTCCTTCAGTGACTTGGACAGATCCCTGCCCATCAGGGTCTTTTCTGTTTTACAAGCAGTATGGTGTATAATCCCCACAAATAATATTTCCTTGAAGTGTTCATCATATTTGTCATTTTAAGTCTTGCTCTTGTGTGTAATTTCACTAGCATATACCTGAATATTTTCTGCCTATAGAACATACCCGAAAAAACCTCATGGCATGACGTCGTGACAATATCAGTGTGGAAGATAACCCTCTTATCGATAATATATTTGAAACCGATGACTGACAATCCTAGATTTAATTTAAATTGGTGTTGAAAAGTAACTCGACTTGGAACCTATCAGGCAAATAACGATTTCAAGCATATGCTTTCATGTAAGATAAGGAATTTCAAAAGAATGATTATTAGCTTAAGTAACAGGACATAGTACCTTTTATATGACTCTAGGATCATATAATTTTTCTGCAGGATGAGTAAGACGTAATGACGTTTCTTTAAATGTACAGTATAATAGGATTCAAGGCAGCGATGTTTTTTGCTCCCTATTTTCATCGTCTTTGTCCCCCTCTTTTCATTTCCACTTTCTCTTTGCAACAGGACAGTGGAGCTGTGTATCTGCCAACTTAATTATGATTGGTAGCCTCTAAATAACATGTTCACATTTATTTTCATCTTCTTTATGTGTGTGTGTGTCCATCCAATTGCACTATAAGAGTCCTGACATTTGCAAAGGAATAGGTCTGTCCACCAGTTCTTCAGTTAAGGGTGCAGCGGTTGTCCTCCCAGATGTACAGTATGAATGAAATGATGATGAGGTTGAAAGGCACAAAGGAAAGAGCCTGGGCAGCTCTACCTTGAACTCAAGAAGTGATAAGGCAAAGGCTCTTACACAAAGGGAAACTGCTGGAGTAGAAAATAAGTAATAGCTTGGTACAATGATAACACTATAGAGTAAATGATGAAAAGATCTTCTTGCTTTCTTACTTTAAATTAAATGCTTTCAGAAATAATCTATATGAAATGTATTAGCCTGTGAACTTAGGTAAATAAATACTAAATGATGGTGGCATTAATTTGAGGTTGGTGTCATGTATAATACATGAGTGAGGATTAAATTAAATGGAAAGGAAGAAAACAGCAGCCTGTTTTCACAAGCTCTACACGAATTTGTCTCATCGACATGTATGTACAGTACCGTTCATATTGACTTAAACAAGGAAGCACCAAACTGTGATATTCCATATAAATGACATTTTGCTGTTGTTGGCTCTGTAATTGGAGAAATAAGATATGTTGACTAGCCAGTTTTGACTAAAGTTAGACCTCTTTTCTGTTTTCTGTGCAGTATAGGCACTCTTTAATGTTGCGTGTTTACCTGAGTTTCTGAAATATTTTCACTCCGCTGACAACAAAAATAAAATCAAAACTGACAAACTTTGAAATCATTTCTACGAGTACTTCTGGTTACAATGAATGTCACTGATTCACCCATTAGGTAGTCCTTAACTTGCTATAGAAAGTGGAATGCAGAGACAGCTATACGACCTGCAGTCAGTTTCATTGTTTACAGTCACTGCTGATTATTTACAATTGAGGAAATAATGTTAATGTTCTGTAATTATTTCCAAAACATACTATATTGTAGAAATTAAGATTTCAAGTTTTTACAGTAAGTTCTCAGGGTGACTCTTTTGTCTGTGTAGACTTTACTCAAGAGATTATTGTGCACCGCACGACAGCTTCAGTGATGGAGAATTTCACTTTTTCTGAAATAAAGTGTGGGTGTACGGTAGCTGATCTTTAATGTAATAGTGGGAAAGCAAGCTCTCAGCTCAGTGGAGTTCTGCAGTCTGGCAGGTTTAAATAACTGGAGTATTGTTTCTAGATCACACTTCACATTACAGGTTAGTCTGTTGATCTTCTTGATGTTCTTGTTTGTTGAAGGGGCAAACAATTAGATATTTGAACCTAAGATTGTCTGTTAGTTTCAGTATCATTGCTTTACCAAATCCTCGATCTTTCCTTTAGTGCGGAAAGTTAATTTCCCTTTAACTGCAAGATGGTAAATAAAATCGAACACTCTCTCCGTCTGCTTGGGGTAAATTGCAGATTACACACAATATGACAGGGCACATTAAATGTCAGTTTTGTCAAACAAATTTGTAATAACAGTTAAACTATTAGCTTCCTGTTGGGTCTTCTGAACAAATGACTGTTCCTAGGCAGCGGGAGCTCTATACCATATGGAATACGAACACAGCTAAATTGAATAAACAAGATTGATTTTGAAAAGATAACTGCAGGAACACTTAATTAGTTTATAGCTGTCCATTAACTCGGAATGTATTAAAATGCATTCAGGGGTCACACATTAAATCAAAAGAGCAGTACTACTTACCATGATAAACGCCAAAAGGTTAGGGTAATTCTCTTAAGCAAAGGTAACACAAAAGTATAAGATAATACCATTTAGAAGCTCTAATCAGCAAGGGGGAAAACAGTTTTGATCTTGCTATAAAAAGAAATTGATATTACTAAGACTGTAGGAATTTCATATGAATAATATGGTGTTTGTATATGTGCAGGGCCTTGCAAAAAATATTGACTTTCTTTAAAATATCTGCTGACAAAAAAATCATTTTGTCTTCAGAAATGTTCTGTTTGAGCATGTGAGTTTGCAGTACAAATGCTGATTGGATGCTGAAGTTTTTAAAAGGGTCTGAATACTTTAGCAAGGCTCTGTGTGTGCAATATATACAGTAATATCACCCCATAGTGGTATTTAGCCAGGGCACTTTACGAACTGGGCAATGTGATATCTCTAATGGCCAAGCGGTCAGGATTATGGTTTAATAGCTCAAGTGAAGGATGGAGACACACCTAGAGCAAAGTGTTCCCAGTCAGCATACAAGGGAAATTATTTTGAAATTCTGCTCCAGAAAGTCTTCAGCCACTTACTGGTCCATGAACACAGCGTCTAAGAGTAACTCGGTTCTCCATGGAGGTACTGTATCCCCTTCCCAGTTCTGACCAGGCCCAGCCTTGTCAATGTGGTGGTCTGGTTCAGTTGCACATCTGGCCGGAACGTCCTCCAGCCGATCTGTTGAGCAGTGCAGATGCTGGCACTTACGGTAATGGTGGCTATGTGTCTCCCCATGGGTGCGGTGCTTCAGTAGTAGGTGAAGGGGTATGTAAAGCTCTTGGACATCCTTGGGGATGAAAAGGGATATACAGTATAAAGGGAAAGAACCTTTATTATAAATAAGGAAAACTTATGATTGCAGTAGGTGTTACGAAGTGGTGGGAATGGTGAATTACATCAGTGTGTAATTGATTAACCGCTGGGTAAACCGCTGGGTAATGGTTTATTTGAATTTTTCTGCTTAATGGCTTCATAATTTCTGCGTAACTGCTATACAAGAGGTTATAATCACATACTCTACGTCATGCTTTACAGGGAGATGGGCAAATGGCATAACGTGCATAATGGCATTTGAAAGAATGTATAGCAATGCTTTTGTATGATGAAACACTCAAATGAATGTCATGACCTCTTCTTTAGTTTACAGTATGTCATTTGCGCATGTCCCTGTAAAACATGATGTACAGTATGTAATTATAACATTATAACATCTCGTGTAGCAGTTATGAAGGGATTCAGTTGTTACCCAAATGTGCTCTGTTCTACATTGCTTCATATACTAGCACCTTTTCTGTCTCTCCTTTGTACCTGAAGAAGGGTCAACAAGTATTTCCTTTGTGCCTTTCAGCATGGATTAACCTCTCATTTACTGTCATTACTTCTATGAACTGTTCATGAGATCAGTAATGACTAATGAGTCAGGACCGCAATTTGACGTGTCGATTGAGGACTGGAACTTCCTAAAACAAAATGTCCCTCGTGAATCCTCTGGGACATTGGTTGTGGAAATTATAGTCGAGAAGAAACATCTTGATTCTGGTCCAGACGTGCCTCCTAGTCCACCAGCAGCACTTTGTAGTAGCAGTTTAATTTTTCTCATCGAGGTCTCATCACCCTGTGTTGACCAGGCCCAGACCGATGAAACGTGACTGCAAATACTGTGTATTCGCAGTAAAGTGAATTTCCATTGCCAGTAGTGGTAATTTATTTGCATACAGATTAATAATTGAGATGTGAATGAGCTGCTGTTTATTTGTCCTCACCAATAACAGATTAAGTCATGAAATGTTTAAACAAATTGTAATCATACACGTTTTTGTCGCCATATTGGCCTTTTTACGTAACCTCAACATTTATATCAGTATGTTTTGGATTAGAATGTATTTGCTTAATTTTTGTGCTGTATGTACTTACTGTAATAGGTACTTTTGAAGCCAAAGCAGTGTTACACTATCTCAATAATCACTGCAGCACATTGTGTTTTCTTCAGTCTGAATTTCACATGAATAATTCACTTTCCTGGTAAGTGCTTTAAAGGGGTTAATCCAAGGCAACATTGTTTTTTCTTATAAAAAGTCCCAATTTAAAATTATATTTTAGCAGATGCATGGAAATGAGGCAAAGGAAAGATTTTTATGACAAATCTCAAATTAAACTAAGTATTTTAAAATAAGTGCAGATTCAGATGATCAAATGTAGCACTAAATCTAAGCTGCCATTTGCAAATTAGGCTTTTACATTTTAAAAAGGAATTTTGATCCTTTGAATTTTTATCATCTCAGAAATTCTTCATGTGAAAGAAGCTTTTATTTTCCCTCATATCATTTCTTAATTCGCTTAATATATTGCTAATTTATCACAGCAGAGTGTTGGTGATTTGTATATATAATTATCTCTGCAGAAAAATGGATTGAGTAGCTTTTGCCTCAGATTTAGGTATTGTTTTATTGTGAAGTAATCATTATCATTTTCAAAATGATTATGATGACTTTTGAGTGTATTTAGTGAGTACAGTAGGTGTATTACTTCTGCAAATAAATGAAAAGATCTCTGCATAAACACATTTATGAAAGCAAATGAGTGTAAGAGAAATATGGAATGAGTCTTTTTTTTTTCTTAAGAGCTGCCAGGATGCTATTTTTTATTTCTGACATTGTATTCAAAGCAAAACTACATTTTTTTTCCTGAAATGTTTTTTTTCCACTCTGTCAGTTTTGCATTTATTTCATTTGTCAATTTGTCACCTGCTCTTACTCAAACAACAGAACGTGAGGTGGCTGGAGTGGTGCAGTGTAGTTCAAAGTTGTTTAGCTGCTGATAGAAGTATAAACTGCTTTCACCTTGCTTGAAAGCCAATCTCCTCTACCAGGGTACTTGTACCTTTGTTTTGCAGAACTGGGTGTATTGAGTGCAGCAGTGATGTGTTTTCGAAACACTCAAAAACCAAATGCTGGTGTATGATCCAGAAAAACTGAGAAACTATGAGGTGCTCCATGCTTACAGAATGTGTTGGAAATATTCTATTTCTGGCTTAGTGTTTTTTTTGTCTTAACCTTTTCTAAAAGGTTTGATTTACTGGTTTTCAGTTAAGAATTATTAAACAGAAACACATCAGCTTTTTCTGTTGGAAATCTTTTAACAGTTTTGACTGACAGCTGTTTATACTGTCATTAAGAAAATGCACAGTTTCTGCAAATTTTGTAATGTATTAGGTCCTGTTATGAACTACTTCATACTGTAGGGAATACTCCTGAAAGATAACCGGAGAATCACTCCATTAGTGAGCTTCGTCTCTAGAACTTCTGCAGTCTTTTTTGCCCTCGGGCTTCTACATAGAAGGAACGCTGATTTGAGCTCTAAGAGAATTGCCGTTAGAATTTGGAAAAAATACCAGATTTACGTAACCATTTAGAAAGCGCTGGCTGTGTTAAAGCCGCAGAATCGCTGTCCTTTGTTTTTGTTCTTTCAGCGAAGAAATGTGTTTTAATGTCATTTAGAGTTTGCAGGGGACCTCCGCCTTCACAAAATGCTTGCTGGCCGTCAGCTGTTTCAGATGTGTTGGCAGCTTTGAGAAGCTGAACTAACAGAAATGTACACGACCACCCACACAGAGACGCACAAATCACAGGCTAGATGATTCAGGGCTGTTTACTAGTGAGAATTACTGATCAGAAATGAATGGAGTCCAAGAGGTGTGCCACAAACATGGCATAGATTCATCAGCTTCTTGGCAGACGTGACTGGTCTCAAGATCTGTCTCACACAACAGGCTCTCTGTTTTTGCTCCTTAAAATAGTGCAATATGGTGTGGATCTGATCTTCATTTGCCCTTTTACACCACCCGTCTTCTGCACAGGATCTTTCAGATTTATAGTATCTAATCTCTGCTCCTGAATCTTTAGGGAAAATTGGGGCATTATTACAGCACATTATAATGAATACATTAGCTGGCTGTGTTCTTTGGATGCTTGTGACAGATTGCATTACTCTGTTTACTGTCTTGCTAGGTGTTCCATCTTTTGCAAGCGGAGTCATAAGTTGCAGTACTGGCAAATTGAACAATAAAGACTTTAATGTCCAAAATGAGAAGATTAAAAATGTAAAACCTACTGGAAAGCTTGACTTAAAAATAATAAAAGTGAATTAGAAGACACAAAACCATCTGCTCTTTTATACAGTATATATGAAAGAGTTCTTTATGTAATAATAAAATTATTAAAATTGTAAAAAAGGAAGACCTATAATTTTGGTCCCAGCAGTATAAAAAAAATATTCTCTGGAATCAGGCCATAAGAAAGCAACCAGATATAATGACAGGTGAAAGGAACTTTTCCTTTTTAATCTTGAAAAAAGGTTGCTACTTTGGGACCACCAGATCCAAGAGTTCAGAATCCTTAAAGGGCTCCAGTGGAAATCTGGAGGAAGTGTATTTCAAACTGAGGAAAGGAGGCACTTCTTTATAGTGATAGTAATTGCTCCTATTGAGAAAATATTCAGAACATTCACTGTTATCTTCATGACACGTGACTTACAGCCTCCATAAGATAGCTGCAGGTTTTGCTAACCTGATTGGGTTCTTTGTGTTGTTTGGAGTTAATTTGAGTAATTTCTTTTCAGGTAATATTTTCTTAAATCTACTCCGAAAAGGCTTTCTCCTACCTGCAGAAACTGCACTGCTGCCTTCCCCTGGCTCTCCAAGTTTCTTCCAGCTAGTTTAACAGGGCCTCTTCTTGACACCTTTAATTAGCTTCCTTTGTAAGCCTGTTGATTGCAGTGCATTTTCTCTCAGCCACCCTGGGGAATCCCTTCACTGTGCGCTCTGCATCACATTCGTGCCGGCACACAGTACATACTGGGAGCCCACATGTTATGTTGCTCCAGGCAAAATCTTTATAGAGAATTTTATCATACATCTCCATATTCCCCTTGGTGTAAGTACATTGCCTGCCTCCCTTCTCTGACATGCAGCCCCAGGAGAGCACATTAGGCCATTTTCTGCATTGTCATTTAGACATTTAAGGGTGTCGTCAGGTCTTGAATTCTCATCTACACATTTGACACCAAACTGTGGCAACCACATTTTTGACACATCTGACCACTGAGGTGCTTTTTACATCTCATAAGACACGTTGACCTACCCTGTGAGAAACAGCATGGCATTTAACTCTCTAAACTGAGTGTCAGGCAGGTGTGTGTGAAGCTGGTAACTTCTCCCATCATATCGGCAGCTGTTGGGCACGGGAGAGAACCAAGATATAAATCAGAAAAGTGGCTAAAAGTCTCTAGCTGCCTTCATATAATATCATTGGCATGTTATTTTACAGTTTGCACTAAGGAAAAAAGAAGTAGAATATTTTGTAAGTTTAATGTCTTAATGAATATAGCCTGCAGAAACTAGGAGGATCGGGGGCCATGTGTCACTAAGTGAACTTCCCAGAAACACAGAAATAGTTTTGTGTTTGGAGTATTAAAATAATTCACCTGACTTTTTGTTTTTAGGAAACTTGCGAAGAAGCGCAAGGAGACTTTGAGCAGCACTAGACAAGAGATGACTGTGATGGTGAACTCGATGGACAAGAGTTACACTGAACAGGGGACGAACTGTGATGAGGCTTTCTCCTTCATGGACACACACAACCTCAATGGCAGAAGTAAGTTTATTGGAAATTAGTCATAAATGAGATTGAAGCATAACTGACAACTAAAAAACCTTGTGAATTTAACAATCAACACATGAATGAACAGTTTTCCTTTCTTAATGGTTTTCACCACAAGTTAATTAATATAACTTATCCTTTGTTTTAAGCAAATTCCTAACATACTGTAACTGTCATGTGGCAACAGTATTTTTTTATAAACTGTATTTATTATTTTAATGTGAAATCAATTCTTTATATTCTGCTTCCAATGCCTTTTTTTTAAAACAAAACTGAATCGTGGTCTGAAAAGAAACTCATCCCTTTCTCACTCTTAACAATCTGGAGATGTTGGAATTCAGTGGCGTTTCTGGCTCCAAGCTGCTAAGTCTTGCAGTTCTGCTGTTGCTGTGCCATGGTAACACAAATCGATCCCAGACTGCGGTTTCCTCTCCAGCCACTGGAAGTGCTGTCCAGAGCCAAATCCGGATTTTAATTTTTAATTTGATGAGACTCATTAAAATTCTGTAGTTCTGTTCAGCTTTTCGATGCTCATGAAACAGCTTCTATTCCATCATAGTGCTTTGGGTGCTGCACAACACCCCTTGATGTGCTGTTAGGGTTGATGAACTGAGCCATTTAAAATTAGATTTACAATAATGTGGTGAACAGGCTGTCAAGCACAGTACTTTTGATGAACCAGTTAAAGAAGTGGCCTCATCCGGCACACTTGTATAAGTGGTTTTCTAGACTAAAGCACAAGTAAAGTTCACCTACAGCGAACCTTCTTGTAGTGAAAGGACTAAAACCAGGTTCTGTGACTGAGAGAATAACAAAAAAATATTTTTGGGGATATATTTGCTCTTTGCTTCAAAGTATTTTTAAAATCCTCACATCCTCATTCCTTTTCTTTTTTTAATTTTGTAATAACTGTCTGGATAATCCATTATTCTGTAAATTGAAATGGATGCCGTAATGGTTGGATACCAAGATTTATCAAGTATAAAAAGGTATACAGAGAGTGTCAGAAAATGATATAAATTGAAGCCAAAAGTTGTTGTTTTAACTTAGAAATGGGCATATTTCTGATAATTTCATTATCTCCATTAACTCAAGTGATAGATTAGGCACTAGGTCTCACTTAGTGAGATGGAAAGAATGACATGTGAGCACTAAAAAAACAGTATTGTAAATATTGAAGGAGACAGTCTGAATACATGATTCTCCTTTCTGGTGTGTTAAATGAAGACATATTTCTATTTCTAGTGAAATATAAATATTCAAAAAAACAGAATTTAATCTAATTACCTCTGTTCTGTTCATTTTCTTTCTTTTTAGCTGTGTCTTCACCATCATCGTTTACAATGAAGACAAATACGCTCAGCACAACAGTTCCCAATTCATACTACCCAGGTAATGGCAATACTGCTGTGTTATCTCTGTTACAATATTACCTGAAGTCTATTAGGTACTTTTTTTAAAAAGAAAATAATTACAACTTAATAGTTAGGTCTAGTTCTGGGTACCACGTTAGCAATTTCTTTAAATCTTTAGTAGAATATGCAAAATATCTTCCATCATTGTAACTACACTTTTTGCATTGCAAGAGAGTACTGTACATTTTTATAGTATTGAGGACTTTAACCACAGGCTTTGCTTTTGGACCTAACATGTCTATGTCTCTGAGTAAATGTCTTCTGAACTTTTAATGCTTTTTATTTGGCTGTGTACTCGCGTCTATCAGTAACCAGATGGGCTGAGAAAGTCTGCTTTTTTGTGCATCACTCAATTTTCTGTGTTCCTTCCTTACGTAGAGGAGAATGTATCCCTTTATTTACTACCATATTCTTTCTTCTTTATAAATGTCCTCTCTGCACTGGTTACGCTGTATGAGCAGATCCCTTTGTGCCAACTGCAATCTTAGGTGAGAAAAAAAGTTCTTTTCACATTTTCCTTTTCTGTATCTCTTGTAGTGATCGTCTTGGCAAAAAAAATAGCAAACTACGCACATGAGGAAAGAAGTACTTGTGTAAACCTGAGGTCGTCCGGTTGTTGTTGTTTTTTTTTTGATTGAGGACCGCTCCACTTCCATTCCTGTCTGCTTTCTTATCTGTGAGATCAGGAGGGTTGAACTGAAACTGGCTTCACTCCATCCCATCCGCATTCCGTGTCGTGCGTGTGATGTCACATATGTGTATGACCTCTCATATGCATGGACAGACAATGTGGACAGGATGAAGGGAGTGACAGAGGGGTGCACCTTCTTGCCCATTGCCATTGCTGTGACTGTAGTTGCCGAGATTACTGTCGAGAAATGGAAAAATGGAGAAAAAAAAACAACAAGTGCTACAGTGTACCTAACTGGTCAGGACCCGATTCCTGCTTAAATAGAAACCATGGCAGGTGATTAAACAAAATTTTAAACAAAATTAATCAATTTAACAGATTTTATTTTTGCTACAATAACGGAACCCAATTTCATTGATTATTTTTCTGGCTTTGGGCCGTCTACAGATGCCTTTTTTTCATTTGGCATCATTTCAGAGTTTTGTATGTATGGAAAATAATTTCATGATAACTGGTATGAGTACTGTTAGTAGTGATGCCTCTTCTCAGAAGCATGATAGATTTTGGCATGGAATGAAATATCGGAGGGGGGAAATCAATGCAAACTTTGGCTTCTTCCCTGGAATGTATGCAGAACCTTGAAGGCATAAGGACATGTTTTGTAGCATGATGTGCTATTGCAATTGTTATGCAAAGTCCACATAGTTTTATTTTTTTGCAGGATGACTTGGTAATTGGCACTGATTCACGTCTTGAGTTGAGCAGGCATGGAAGGTCTAATAGAATCATGGCTATCCAAGTAGAAAGCTTATACAGCACGATTTACTTAACAGTTCAATTCTGCGAGATAAATTAGCGCTCATGTTGAGATGTCTGAGACACAAAAACACGGATTGGTGTAACAGCCACAGCAGAACTAGTGCCGTAATAATTTTATCATACAACTTTCTATTCTTCATGATTTTTTGGCAAATGTATGAGTTCAGATTTTGGGATCAGATCACATGTTAACATCAAACCCAGATATTTTGCCCTTTCTTTTTTTTTATCAGGAAGAGAAGAAGTGCTGAAACTTTAAATCATAGCCACAATAATAATTCCAATTTAAGAGCTCTTTTTTGATGGTGGTAGTATTCAAGACACTGAAGAAAGAGATTTATTTTAGTATTACACTTATTATATATACAGTATATATGCATACCCTTTTTTAACTGTGAGGGATTCCACATCCAAAGGTAAACTGATCATTCTTAATGACCCCAGTCAATTATCTTCCCACAGTCTGCCCTTCAGTGTATCCTTTTAATTTAATCTGTGATTAACCTAACCTACCAGAGGCCTGTGAACCTGCCTAGAGTAGTTATAGAAACTGTACAGCTGCTCATACTGTATTGTTGCTTATATCCTGTTTCCTTTTTCTCCTCCTTTTTTTCTTCACAATAACCTGTTATGTATCTTCTTAAAAAGTGCCAATTAATGGTAAGTTCCCAGTTTGCCCTATGGGGGAGGAGATTGTGTGGTTCATACAGAATGTAGCCTGTTTGGCTGGTTCTGTTGTTTGTTGACTTGCATGGCAGTTGACATATAGCATTTCATGCCCAGTGTAATAACCCATGGTCGACTGTGAAGCCATTAGCTAGTGGCATGTCAAGTGTCCGATCAAAACATTAACCTCGAGTATGTGGACTTTCTCGCATTTGTCATTTTTCTTTATTTTTTTTTATTTGTTTTGAAGGATGTTGCATCAGACATTGCCATCTTAGTTAAAGCAGCACACTCCATTCAGTGTGTGTCATTGTGTGTGCTCAGAAGTATTTGTGCCTCATCATTGTCACAATGGTCTAATTGTGAGATCTAGTTTAGACTCTATAATGTGTCGTTGAGGGGTTAAAGATTTTTTTTCATAAAAATAATTTTCTTGGCAGGGAATTTGTAAAAAATGCAGTATTGTTCCTTTACAAAACAATGTGCTTAACTTGCTCTTTTTTCACAGTTTTAAAGAGTAGGTGTCTTTTGCATCAGTGTCATGGTCCTCTTTTGTATTGTGACATTACTTATTTATGCTTTATTTTCATCTGTTTTGTTTATTGCTATTACTGTATGTAGGCCGACTGTATTTGGAGAACCTCCTGTATCGCATATAGCAGAACTGTAAAAGAGCAGGGAGCATTGTGCAGATTTAAGATTCTTAGGCCATTAACAGATGGTTCATTTAAGGTTCTTCAAGAGTTATAAATAACGTATTTTGGGGGGAAAAAAGATGGCCTGTATTTTTTCCCTATCCACTTCTGAATTACGTTTAAAGAATGAAATGCAGCGGCCTGCGTTTTTAGTGCCGACTGTGCCCAGTCATTATAACATTGCACCTCTGTTGTCGTTGCTCTGCTCCAGATGAAAACCACACCATGGCGAGTGACACCAGCAGCCTGGTGCAGTCGCACTCCTACAAGAAGCGGGAAGCCGTGGACGTGCCGTATCAGACCGGGCAGCTCCACCCCGCCATCCGGGTGGCTGACCTCCTGCAGCACATAACGCAGATGAAGTGTGCAGAGGGCTATGGCTTCAAAGAGGAGTATGAGGTGAGCGGGGGAACTGTGCACACACACTGCCTCTCTAACAAGCACATTGTACAGGGAAGAAAGGTCACAGTAACCTGCAGAACTGCAGCTTTCTTTTTGCAACCTTTTTTCTTGTACAGTTATCAAATCTGCACTCTGTGGAGAGTTCACATCAGTGTGGCAGCGTATAATGAGCAGCATTTGGTTTCTTTCAACATCTATAATTGAAAAAGGGATCTTAGTGTCAAAGAAGTAATTGCAGTATTAGCTCTATACCTCTCTGCATTTGTTAGTTTTCTAGGTGTACATTTTAGTTTAGTTTACTTAAAGCTAAAGAAATTTACTTCATTCACTTTAATTGTATTTGTTTTATCAATGAACTCTTCTTTTATTGTTCATGTATTAGTTTTGAGAACATATTTCTGCAGTTTGGCGACAATGGATTCTTGTCCCTCATCTGGAGTCTCTGTGTTTAAATCTCCAGCAATTGTAAAGCAGTCTCTCCTTTTTTTTCAGTGGATCTGTGTTGCCTGCTACACTTATATTTTTGTCCCTGAATTCAAAATTTAGTCAGCATCTGCATGTTTACAGACAGTTGAAAACGAACAGGGATATTTTTGATGCTATGCATGACTCATTCTAACAAAAAAAAACTTTCATTATCTGTAAAGCTGTTCGGTTATGGCAAAGAACATTTTGCTTTAACAGTCTCAGAAAAACAACTGTTTGAATCTAGAAAAAAAAAGGATGACATATTTTCTTATGTGGACATGAGAAGAACATGGCTACCTGATTTGTGCACAAGAGGTTTACCTATAATAAAAGCAGTCCCATGAGTGAGCAATTCAGAGATTAAATAAATGATGCAACCTCTTAGAATTCCCTGCACAGGAATGTTTGGGCTGCCCTAAGGGTGTAATTCATTATGGATAAAGATTTTGGGGCCTGGATTGCTACTGTGTAGTGCCACAATATAGTCTGCTAAAAATATAGCGTACAGAATAATTGATGCACTCTTTTAACTGCTATAGTCAACATTTTAAAGTAAAATGCAACATAAAATATATGTAAGAGTTTAAAATCATGTTTTCAGTTCTACATTGTGTACCAAGTATTATCTGTCTTTGGAAAATGATCTTTAAAATCTTACTTCTGAAGATGAAAGGCAGTGCGTTACTAAACTATTTACTTATTTCTTTCTAATCCATGCTTCTTGTTATTCTGTACATTAACTATGGAAAAGATAAATGAGGTAAGCAGAAACTTTTGGTTTAAATGTAAATTTAAATGTAGAACTTTCAGTTGCACCCTACTGTATAACATTGTACCTAGTCTTTCTCCATTCTGTGGCAGCTAGGTGATGTAAACCTTAATTCCTCTGTGGTACAAAGGCCCTAAAATAAATCTTGCTTAATAATGTAACAAATACATTATATCTTCTAAGAATTAGAAAACTTAGTGTGTATATTGTCCTTGATTGCAGACAGTAGGGGTATAAAACTTTACAGACCAGCCAGAACTTAAATGGCTTTGAAATTGAGGAAAAGGGAGAGGAATGAGTCTGAGATTCTAGGTAACTAAAGTGTTGGTGCAGTGCGCTTATACCAGAATTACCTGGCCATTATGGATCTGCTCTTTTACTTAATCTGTAATGCACATAGTGCAATTAAAGATTTGTTTCTTAGTTTATCTCCCATTCCCATTAATCTTGTGAAAGTTTTAAGTCAGAGATTTTCTGTTTGTTGCAGTTTGTTGTGGTCAGATCAATAGACTGTTAGGTAAAAACATATCAAGTATATCATTGTTACTTAATTATGTAAATGTTTCATGGTGAGCTTAAGTGGAAAAAATACATGAATAAGAATTAACTATTCAGATGCCCACGGGTACCTTGCATTAAAGCTTTCTTACAATTAATGGCCAAAGCTCTCAAAAAACACTTTTTTCCTTTTATTTATTATGGAAGAAAAAAAACACCTTTATTTTATATAGCAATTTTTGTAAGGCACCATCTCAGAGTGTGGTGCAATAAAGCAAGCCAAAGCAAAAACATTAGAAAAATATGAATAAACAGTGTAGTACAAAAAAAGAATTCAAAGCTAGCGTGTAAATATAGCATTAATAAAATGTTAAGATGGGATTTAAAAGTGCTGACTGACCTGCCAGATCTCACATGGGCTGGGGAATCATTCCACCGCCTTGCAGCAACAGAGCAGAAAGTACAGTCTAGCAAGGTTCAGAAAGATGGTGTCCATAGAGCATAAACAACATGTACAGTAGGTACTGTATATACAGGACAGCTATATGATTCACAAATAAGAAGATGGAGGATAATGTACTGTAGAATTCTTTTTTTTTCCATATATTGAGGTAGTACCTTTCATTTTGTTCCTGACTGATAGAATGCACAATACCTAGCACTTGGAATCTGGTCCAGTACTTACCTTTATCACCAGAAATGTTTTTGTCACCTTCATATCTTTTTCCTTTTTTGCTGTAAAGGGTCCTTTTAATTTACCTGAATTCACTGGACCCTTCACCCAGATGATTACTGTTGCATGACAGCTTTTGGGTCGTGAATTAAATGCTGCAGATTTTGGGAAATATGTAAAATTGCTCTGACCAGAAGTTATGTTAATTTCTTAACACCTCGATTGCCATCTTGTGCAAAGTACCATCCACTTTTGAAGATTGTTTTCCTTTCACCTTCCAGAATGCTGTATATTATTTGTTTTCATTATCATAACATTTAAGAGTAGAGCATTTGTTGAAATCTCTCCTTTTTAACCTGTAAATTCCGTAAGTGTCAAATAATCAGAAGAGGTTATAGCAAACATGGATTCACCTTTTGTGAATTAGTGAATATGACAGTAAGTATGTACTGTACTATAGCATATATTTAATGTCTTACCAGTTGCTGTTGGCAATGGTGAAACAGCTACACCTGGGTAAAAGTTAGGGTATTGTCCATAGCAGGTTTGACTTTTCAGAACATTAAACCCATGTTATAGCTAAGCGTTTTTTATTTATTTTTTTGCAAAAAACTCATTTTCTCATTTGTAGTTTGTGATGTGACTGCTGTCTTCACATTCTGTTTCTGTTTAAATCTCAGATTTGCTTCTGTTGCCCTGAAATTCCTTGAAGGTTGGTTATTAAAGGGCTCATAGCTCATAACAGAACTCATTGTTAGGATGTGCTTCTTGGATTTCTGTTTCGTTTAGCTCCACTAATCCTGTGACTGTCCTTGGAGTCTCATTACTTTTGGCAAAGTCACGTCGCTTGTCTTCCAAGTTAGGGGTGAACAGGCCTGACTAATAGTTGTGCTTGTTTCTGCAATGTGCCAGAGTAGCCCAGTCTCATCTTTCTCATGTCTCTTTGTGCCACTGAAGCATTCATTTTGTAGCATCTCCAATGCATTTGAGGCACATGATTGGGACAGAGCAGTATTGCTGTATTTCCACTGGAAAATGGGTTTGTCCGTGCTTGGAATAGGTAATTGGAGTAAAGTAAGATACAGCCTGGAGCAGCCTTAAAGCAAAATTCTTAGTTCAGGCACAGGCTGCTGCAGTCACCTTGGATCTTAAAATTTATACTGCTGATTAATATATTTAATAGTGGCAGTAATATTGCCTTAATGATATTTGCACTGGCTACAATCAAAGAAAAAACCTAGTGATTAGTTTTATATACACAGTCAAGATTAGATCTAAACTACTGTATATTCAGTTGTCGCAACAACTTTATGTAAAAAGGCTTGAATTTCCTGACTGTATCCTCTCCCAGACATCTGAGTGGAAATGATCAAATCGGACTGCTTTTAACGGAATGCATAGTATTTTCACCACATTACATTTAATATTTTTAAAGACTTGGTCAGTTATAATGACTTATTCCTGCTTTGAATTGAAAGGCATTCATTGCTGTTATGAAATAAATGAAAGAACTGTGGCTAATTGTCACTATAGTCTATTTTTCCTTCATGCCTTTGCAAATTTTAAACTATGGTATAACATTTGTCAAGTGCATAAAATGAATCATTCAGTAGACATGCACTTCTGGTAAAAAAAAATATTTGTATTTCTGTCGTCATTTTTAAAAATGACACATTAAACCTTCCTGCCTGTTCCTTTCTGTTGTAGAAAATAACTACAGTATGTAGAATCTTTTCAATTGAAAGGTTTGTTTCTAATTAAAATAATATTTATATGTGTTTTTTTAAATACGTTTTGTTTTCTAGTAACTGCTAATTTTATGGGCAAGGATTTTTAATTGATAAAATAATCTCATCCCTGACATCTTTAGCTGTTGGTCAAAGGTCTATATTTTAGCAACTTGAGCAAGTTATGCTGAAGTCATGGTTTACCTGTATTGCAACTGTTTTAAAATATCCAAACGACCATTTAAATTCTCCTCACTGCTGCTTTGCTGCTTTTTCTTGGTATGTTTTCACTGTTTCATCAATCTAATTATAAAAAAGAATGTCTTAACCATGTCGGAGGCATATGGTTTAGTCAATTTACTGTACCCCTGTGCTCTCAGGCTGTATAGTAGAGGGATTAATCACAGCAAAGCCTGTGCCGAAGATACAGAAGCTTTCCCTGCAATGTACAGTATCATTATATACTGTATACAGGTATATACACAAAGCATTGAAAGATACTTATCAAACTATGCATAAGACTTTAGGAAAAATATTGTATACTTTTATCAATATAGTTAAATGTTTTTGGTATTCTTTTGATTAATCATTCAGGATTGACAGTGATGCGATTGAGTGACATTGCTTGTTGCTTCTGCACTGAATCATGTCATTAGTGAGAAACTTGACTTGGTGCAGTGATAAGGTCCTTTAACCTGCTGAATGTAATGCCCAGTAGATCACTGAAAGAAGCACACGGAAAGGAACCTACTGTATCAACAGAATAATGCAGAATAGTACCATCAGTATGCTGAGGACTGGACTTAGTCAGTACACTCACTCGCTGTGTTGACAACCAGTAATTTCTCACCTAGCAAGACAATGCAACCCAAAACTGTCCATTGTGTTAGTTTCACAACCTCTCCAGGACTGGCAGATCATCACGCAGCTGTGATCAGGCCTGACTAATAGTTGTGATCTAGCACTGTTTATTTGCTGCAGAGCCCCACTTGTACGTGGATTTGTGGTTTTAAAAATATTTTTTCCTAAAGATAGTGACTACATATGCTTCTACCTTGCGACTGTCACTGTAGATCCCCATTAATGACAAATCCTAATCAGCGTAATGAATGTACCAGTGTCATGTCTTCCATAAAACTGCAACGCACTTGCTGCAAAAAAGAACTTTCATTTTTCTTTCAACTTTCTTTCAGATTCTTTAGTTGTAAATTATTTGCGGTGTGTAAGTAATAGGTTTCTTTTGATGCTCAGTATGTTGAAACAGTCTATAATATTTGGAATATGTCCTAAAATGTGTAAAGGAGAAGAGATGCACATTTAAATGTTTGCCCTTCAAAACATCACTTGTCAGGACGACGTGAAAGGCCTTAGTTGCCACCCTTAATAGGACCTGATGTGGCCAGCAAAAGGTCATGTGATAAGGGGCATCATTTAATCCTGCTGTGAAATACATTTATATCTTTGCTTGATGATTCAAAGGACATTCTTATTTGCATTTTAAAGCCTGATCCCCCAACCTTAGCTGTCTCTTGGAAAAGGTTTCCTAGCTCCTCATTAAATTAAATGTCCCCGTGTTCAGTCCTAGAGGCTTGTATTTCACCAGTAATTGTTTAAAATGGCATCTCATTTTACCCCATTAGACAGTTTAGAGACATTTGTATTATCTGTTTTAAGATGAGCAAAAATGAATTTGCTTTTCAGTAGATTTAATTACAATAATCAAAACATTTTTTTTTATTTCGGAATGTTCTCTGCTGAAATGATTGATTTGATTTATTCTCTCCGTAACCCAACTCCCTCTTTGAATTGTTGTGCCTCCAATATTTTATTTTTCATATTTTGTCAATATTATGTGGTGGATTTAGAAATTGAAAATGAATAAGACGGGAGCTTCGCTAGAACAGCATGTCAGGGAGTCCTAGTCATTTGAACCTGGATGCTGTGATCATGAGAAAGGGTGGCTGTGGTACAGTGCCCATTGCAAAGACAGAGGAGAGAGCAGAAAACTTCAGGAGTGAGCCGAGTTTGAGGAGGAATCGACATTAATGTTGACATTGCCCAGGATTAGGGTTTTTTTTAGTTATAGTACAAACTGGAGAGAGACTAGATGGTGAAGTGCAAAAACACACTAAGCACGAATGACAGAGTTCAGAAATTAAAAAAGGGGCACACTATTGTGGTCGGGAGGTGGGTTACAACAAGCTTAACATTTGTAGTTCTCAGCCGCAAAGTTCTGAAGTTCGTGTGTTGTTTTGCTGTATTTATACTGTACAGCAACCTTGGCCATGCAAGTGATGATCAAAGGAGTGTTCCTAATAATTAACTAAGGGGAAACTAATTCACTTGAATCGCTAAATCGGTCGTACTCAACTAGTAATAGTCATCAGTGACTGTAGCATTCGTAGTAAGTGCACCAGTGAGTAGGCTAAATACAGAAAAACAGACAGGAACAGGAAGAAGTTTCCTTTCGAATCACGTTTGAAACCAGATTCTGTTCTGGTAATCTGGATGCTGATAATCTGAGTTTAATTATAAAAGAGAATTTGCAGTCTTAGTTTAGACATTTCTGATTTCACATATTGTGGAATCCCCAGGCTAAATCATCCCTCCCGTTTCAGTGCTGGCTTTGTTCAGTGTAGGGAAATGGATTCCCATTCGTCTGTTTAGAGAGGGAGATTCAGTCCTGTTTACCATAGATTTTATTAATCAGGGTGCGGGTTCTCTCTGGCTTGTTAAGGTGTTTTTGTTTTGTTGAAGTAGTAAGGATAGAATTCTGGGGCCTTCCATGAGTACAGGGCTCTGGAACTCTCAGATCTGCAAATTGACATTCATGGTGTGACTGTTGTGTGTCGTTCAATGTTGTCAGCGTTATTTATTGTTAAGGAATAATCTGTCCTATCTATATCTGGACCCTCTTTTTCTCCATCACATCTTGATAATTAAAAGACACATACATATCACGTACTGTAATGTCTGGTATTTCCTGACTTTAGGATGCTTAAATATTAAACTTTATCATTTGCTTGCACAGCATGCTGGTGTAGGGACCAGATTTTATTTTAATATCAATTTAATAAACTCCTTTTTTACAATGTTCCTTTTCATTATTCATTATAATAAGAAAACCTAGCTTTTAATGTATTGAGAATTGTTTGTAGGGTGAAGATCTGAATACAGTGCACTGTAGATTTTTTGTAGTGCTTAGCACTACCAGAGCACAGCGATTTTGTGAAGCAATGGTAATAGTACACATTGCATCGGTTCTCTCTTTCATATACTGTACACAATGAAATAAATGCAAAACTTCAGACAGATATTAAAAAAAGTTGCACTCTTGAAATCTGGGATACGGAGTATGTAATAAATATTAAAGGAGAGCTGGTTTACCGTGCAGCAGCTCTGTTAATTTGTGTGAGTAATCTTAGCAATTTACAAATCCCCTCCTGAAGAAACTTGAAAGTGTGGTTTTTGAAATACGAGAGAAAAGAGGGAAAGCAGCTGCAGCAGTCTGTGAAGGCAGCAGAAATGTCTGGAGCTTTCCTAAAGAGTCAAATAATAAGGCTCAGGCGATGAAGTTTATTTTCATAATTAGTAATAATTGTGAGTCATGCAAGATAGGAATTGTGAATTTCACCAGGACATGATTAATATTTAATAAGTAGCAGCAGAGCAAGTGGTTTTGATCTGCCTGTGGGTATATTTTATTTTCATTGAAGCAAGTCCTTCAAAAGAGCCAGACAGTACACTGTGTGCTGAAAACGGTGCACTGGGATAATGCTGCAAGACACTGACTGATATCCTAATGGTTGTGCTGTTTGAGATAGCTTGGAGGTATCTGTTGTCCCTGTTTTTGAAGTCTAATGATGTGGATATTTATTTTTTCTAAGAAGGTCTGTTTCTTAACTTAGATATCATTTTACTGCTGGTAAATGACACACCATTTAATGCCATTTCTTTCTTTCATTTCAGAGTTTTTTTGAAGGGCAGTCTGCACCTTGGGAGTCTGCAAAGAAAGATGAAAACAGAATGAAGAACAGATACGGGAATATTATTGCATGTGTGTATACGCAGAGTAACTACAGAGCAGTAACTTGTCTGTCTGTGGGTGACTAAACACTCTTGAAGTTTTCTTTCTTTATGCACTAGAAACAAAACCAAATGTTTGTCAGGGGGACAGTGGATTTTGGTAGTTTTTATTCCCTTGAAAAAAAAGTTATAGCTTTCCATTAAAAATAAAATGTTTTTTGCTTTTCAATGAACATCTTATTAGGTATTCATCATGATATTATGCATAATTATCTGATTTTAAAAAATCTGTGATTTCTTTACTTTAGTTGTGAGTTTTGCAATTGTTCTTGCAGTTGTTTTGTAATATACTAAAAAAAATAATGAAAAATAATCTGGTCTTATCATACAAATCTAAAAAGATAATAGGATACATACATTCATACAATTTGTTTTTTCCACATTAGTACTTGAGATGTGCCCCTAAACCTCTGCATGATTCATGCCCATAGTGTGAAAATGCCTTGCCTGAAGGCACCCACTTGGAAGCATGAATGTCACTTCCACCTCTTGAAAGAGGGTGACATTTACCAGCCTGGTGTCCTTCAGTATCTCGGAGCAGAGAAGTTCCAATGCAGGGTTTGCTGGCAGGGCAGTTTTGTCTGATGCATGGATGTGGCTGCCTGTTACCACAGCGCGGGGCGCTCTGACGGCTGTCTAAAAAATAAAAATTGTGCTAATCACATACCAGCATTCTGGCTGTGAATCAGTGCATCCCAGTTTGTGTCAGACATGAAACTGTTTATTACGGTAAAAAATGCCTGAAGGTCTACAGTGAAATCCTGAATAAGTAATTACAATAAATAATTCACATTTTTATTTTCCCTTTTTTAATTTTTCAGAGAAAAAACTAATTTACCTTAAGTCATTCAATAAAGATCAAATGTCTTGTTTTGTTTCATAACTTTTCTTGGGACAGAACTCTCAAGACATGTAGTTTAGAGTGAATTGCACAGAATATTATTTTCAAGTAGAGTGAAATTTGTCAGACAAGTTTTTTCTGCTTAATTTGCCTATTTGGTGGTTTCGGTGATACTGGTGTCAGGCTGTAATGTTCTGATTTACAGTCTGCTTATTGTTAAAATTATATCTATTTTCCAGGTTGTTACAGTAAGTGAGATATTAGCAGACAGTACATTATGATTACTGACCTGATCATTAAAGGTGTTGTTTTGTCAAAGCATTATAGGTGTTTTTAAATTCCTTTTAAAGGTTTTATTTTTTCATTATATAA
Organism: Lepisosteus platostomus; assembly: GCF_059453375.1. Classification (NCBI taxonomy): domain Eukaryota; kingdom Metazoa; phylum Chordata; class Actinopteri; order Semionotiformes; family Lepisosteidae; genus Lepisosteus; species Lepisosteus platostomus. The sequence continues at coordinate 4,132,455 of NC_142618.1, read as the reverse complement.
TAAACATGCTTTGCATTCTGCAAACTGGAAATGTAGTATATAAAAATGTAAGGGCAAGATTTGATGCAGTGTTCATGCAGACTGTCTTTATTTTGTAAACATCAGCTGTCAGCAGAAGTGCATGTATGTAGTAAGGAAGTATGCAATGTCCTTCCCTGTTGGATTCTCAACGATCAAGATATTTTCAAAATACTGTGCTGCTTACATTACAAATGCGTGAGGTCACACCACCTTCAGAAATGTGAAATCGCAAAGCATTTTGCAGTGACATTAAGATGCCTTTTTTTAGCAAGATCATTAATTTAGAACATGTTTTTTTTCTTCTTTCTCTTTCAGATGATCATTCTCGTGTCAGGCTCCAGCCCCTGGAGGGAGAACAAAATTCCGATTACATTAATGCGAATTATGTTGATGTAAGCATGTGCCAGCCGGGTTTCTGTCTTAAAGGTCACATGCGTTTCCACACTACTGGGGAGGTGGCATAAATACGTCTTATTTCACATATTCAAATCCTTCCTTTAAACAGAGGAGCTTCCGAAAGACTTTCCTGTAGTGTTGGAGTATCTTTCAGAAAATACTATTGCTCAAAAAGGGCAAGTCAGCCAGGCAAGTCTCGTTGTGAACCTCCCCAGCCATAAACGGACAGCACTGTAGCAAGAACACTCAGACCCAAACAATCTCTCATTAGTAAACATCATCATCTGTGCGCTGCATCTGTATAGTGCTTTGAATGGGCGCTTGGGTTCAGCTGTCATCTTGCAGTGTTTTTAGAGCAGTAAAACAGCATGGAGATGAGGGTGGAATCTGAGTCGTTTTGCACAGTGTTTAACAATGTATCCTCTAATGCATCATCCTCTAAAATGTTGCCAGTGATTCAGAATTAGCTGAATTATTTCTGCAAGTGTACAATTCAGGCAGCTGTCGGGAAAAGATTTGGAAAAATTCAGGGCCATCGTGGAGCCCCAGCTATCATCTGTGCCCTTGTATAGCAAGCTTAGTTTTCTTTCCCTTTCAATTTTGAATAACTAAATGAGCTCTCAGGAGACTTGACGCAATTATATTAATGATATGCATTCAGTGTTGTGGTACAAACAAAATATAATAAAGTAACCATGTTTCAGCATGGATTCGTCTGAAGAAGGAATTGTGGCAAGCAAAAAATATATATCAGTCTCATGAAGGAAAAACCGAAATAGTTTTTGTTTTTTCAACAAAATGTGCAAACCCAAGTTGTGTTTTAAACCCTTGGAGATAATTGTCAGGTTTCTTCATAGTAAATGTATGCAAAATAACAGTGTAGCACTGAGTATGCATTCTCATGAAAGGTCCTTATACCTCTTTTGGTGTTTTGCATGTAAAGCATCCTTATATTTAAGCAAATAAGTCAGAGCAAAAAAAAAAAAGCTGTTAGGTTATACCTATAGGACAAGTCCCTTGGATAACAATGACACAGTATTTTCCGGTGAAGGACATTTCATTTTCATCCTACTGTAAATGTCCACAGTTAAAAACACCACTTCAGATAGAAATATATTTGTCACAATAGACACAATACCAAGACAATTGTCAGGAAACTAATATTTTTCACACATTTCTGGTACTTTTCTGGTGGTGACCACTGGTTACCTATGTCTTGCCCATTGCAGGATGATATTTGTGATGCAGTATATGGGAATGCCTGTTTCCCTTCTATACTGTTGTCTATTTAGTGTCCTGATGGAGGGATGCTCCACAATAAATCATACTCCTATACCATCTCAAAATGATGCACAGTACATTCATGCATCGGTGTAAAATTAACATATCTTTATAATAATAATTGCTTACAATTGTATAGCACTTCTCTGGACACTCCACTCAAAGCTCCTTACAGGTAATGGGGATCCCCTCCACCACCGTGCAGCCCCACCTGGAGGTTGTGACGACAGCCATAGTGCTCCAGTACACTCACCACACACCAGCTCTCAGTGGAGAGGAGAACTCTCTACTGAGGCCTATGAGGCCTAGTATCTATGAGGCCACTTCATAGATGGGGATTATTAGGAGGCCATGAGTGGTAAGGGCCAATGGGGTTACACCCCTTCTCTTTTCGAGAAGTGCCCTGGGATTTTTGCCACAGAGAGTCAGGACCTCAGTTTAACGTCTCATCCAAAGGACGGCGCCTTTTACAGTATAGTGTCCCCATCACTATACGGAGACATTAGGACCCACATAGGCTGCAGGGTGAGCGCCCCCTTCTGGCCCCACTAACACCTCTTCCAGCAGCAACCTCAGCTTTCCCAGGAGGTCTCCCCTCCAGGTACTGACCAGGCTCACACCTGCTTAGCTTCAGTGGGCTGCCAGTGGTGAGCTGCAGGGTGATATACCCACAGGGTGATTAACCCCATAGGGGGTTTTCAGATATACTGTAAATGCAAATCAAACAGAGTGCTGGAGAAAAATCAAGACTTTCCTGCAAAATGTCACCTACAGTATGTAAAATGTAATTGCCAAGCTATCCCGGTAGATCATGTATTTTTTGTGCTCCACGATTCACGATTTCTGTTTTCTACTCAATGATGCAACAAAAAAATTGACATCGTAGTAGTGTGAAAATGCACATCAGTCTTGCACTTGATTGGGAGTAGAAATCCTGTCTCATCACATGCACAAATATGGTCATGAAATTACTCAAGTAGAGGAAGATAATCATACCAGGATGTGTAGGTGTCTTTTGTGCTAGAATAGCCCCAAATTTAATTTTATTAAATATTAAATGGTTTCTCATACATGTTGACAGTGGTTATCATTTGCATTAGAATAGCATTCATGGTCATTCAGAGAACCAGTCTCAAGACTATAGTATATTCTGTTTTTGAAAATAGAAATGTATGCTAAGAAGGTAACAATGTGTATAACCTCTACTGCAGCCTTATTCGAGGAAGAGCATCATTGAGAATGTAGCCAGAATTATTTTTAGCCATTAAGAATAGACATAGAAGGACAATACTGTGGATTCCATCTCTTGTAGATGTGATTAATGTAACCCAATAGGAAACTTCCAAAAAAAAGCATGCATTACATGTAACAATAATCCCTTGTGGCTTCCTTGATGTACAGCAAAGTAAGCAGGTCTTGGTACAGTATGTTGGAAAGGCAGTTTGATTTTGGCCCTGTATAAACAGGTATCATTAATGGTTCCCTGGTTTTGCTGGTGTTAATTCACTAATGGCTAACTCTGCAATGTGGGAAAGCTTGCTGTGCAGTGTTGAGCTGATTCTCCACCTCCCACTGCTAATGTTGACAAAGTAAATGTTATTTTCATTTTCTGACAACAGCCTGGCATGATGCCACATTTGCAGGCAAGCTGTTTGCATATTTATGTGCACAACACTCTTTTTCCTAATGCAGTGATTTGCAATCACTTGTCATTACCAGACTTTACAGTTGTCTTCAAAGTAGTGTGTGAATGTATAATGCAGGTGGGACATTTCCTAACAAATGGAAGCCGTTAATTATTTACACCAGCCTTTTGCTATATTGCACATTATGTTCAGAGAGCTTTATGTTTCAACACTTCTCAAAAAGGTAGGGCATGCTGCTAGATAAGAAGACATGCATATTAAAGGGTCTTTAACCTGACAGAAAATTGTTTTGATCTCTGTTGCCTGCTTTTCTGCAGGCGTTGTGACAGTACTAAAGTCATAATAATTCATTAGTATTTTGTGTAGTCTCAGATTTTCTTTTGTGCTTTGTTGCAGCCTTTCTAAATGAACTGTTAATACAACCCACAATTAAATGTATTGTAATCTTTACATTTCATTCTAAACACTGTCTCAGCATTTTAATAGTGGTACCTACTGTGCATAGAAATAACTCGGAAACATGAGGCCTCACCACCACAGGCTTCAGATGATTTTTTTGACCTGAAATGATTTGTAATAAAACCCAGGAGCTGTGTAAGGGAATGGTCGTATTGATTTAGATGCCAAGAAATTGGAATGTGAGAATCTTTTAGTGGATACAAAATTTCTGTCTATATTCTTTTGGTTTTCTCAGGGGTTTGAAATGTGGACTACAATATTTTGCTTTTGATTGACTTACAAGGTTTTAAAAATGTCTAAAGTAGTATGTTTTATCCAAGTGTGAAAAAGTAAATGTATACAGAATGAGTAGTTCAAAATGTTACCCAACGACAGGCCACGGCACTGGGTTCCACATACTGTATGTTCACCCCTCCTGTTCAGGATAGCTTCTGAAGCCCTCTTTACTTCTCATTTTAAAAGATTCCGATGTTTCGTTTTTGAATAGCAGTTGTTACATTTTAAGCCTGGTGATTTGTGGATTTGCAGTTTTATTTTCAAACCACTCCTCAGTGTATCGATGACAAATATTGTCATTAAAGAACGGGGCAAGACAGACAAAAGAGTCTAACTTGTCCAGGTGATTTCGAGGGTGATGGTGATGTACAGTACAGTAGAGTCGAATTAATAGTAATGGAAATTATTTTCTTCACGGTGATGGATTAATAGTTTCTTGTAAACTCACCAATGCTATTTCTTTCTTTGAAGGCTGAAAAATAATAAGCACCGCAATAGGAACACAGCTAACTAAGCTAACAAATTACAGTTTGCATAGCTAACTGTGTATAAAATTCAAAAAGGCATTACTTAAGTGTAATGTTTTATATATATAATTTCATTCATAACACACTAAAGACATGCATGAGCAAAGAAAGAACTGGTACTGTAGAAGTGTTTTGTTGCTAATCCCAACACTCAAAAGTGCCTTAGAGTAATATTCCCCTTGTCCAATATATTAGATGGTTTTCTAAAGATGCTTTTAATCTTTGTAGCTGTCTTAGGCGTGAACTCTTTAACCTTGGATGTATTGATAGTTCTTAGATTATAAACATCATTTATGGTGAATGTTTTTGGATATTACATCAGCTATTAGAAAGCTGGTTAAACATCATTACAAAGCAGTCTCTTGTTACTTTGTGTCCATCTAGTCACTTTTCATTTCCTTTTCCATGAAGTGTCTGGACCACAATATGCCTTTAAATTCCAGTATATTTGGCTTGGGAGCTCCACCACTGTTTAGAGTGCTCTTGCTTGATTTAAGCCTTATTGAAATGCTTGAAGTGTGCCACTGGTAGCACGTTTCTATTGAACATTGTTTCCAACAATGTTGGAGGAGAGGGAGTGAACACACAATTTGCAATCCTAAAAAACATACAGTACATGGGCTTTTTACAGAAACCTCCTTGGAGGTTCAGCTGTACTGGTAATATTTTTAATGGGCTTTTTTGTTCAGAGGGTTTTCTGATGTTGAGTCTCAATAAATGTATGCTGTAATGTACCAATGAGCATTCCAGCACAGAAGTTGGAGACGTGGAGACGTTGATGTGCAAGTCCACATTTGTTTTAATTTGCGTTTCACTTTGGGGTGCGGGTGCTTTAACACTGTATGCATACCTTAACTCGAGATATTCTGTTAGAGGTGCTTTTCTTGATATACTGTTGCACAGGAGGCTGTGGCCAAAGCCGTCGCCATGAATCCACTGGCACATTATTTCTGTGAATTGCTTGATTAGAGCGTACCGTAAAGCACAGGCACATGCATATGTGAACCAGCCAGATAAAGAAGCAATTAAAAATACAGAATATAATTCAATAGCTTCAAAACCCCGGAGACCTAAAAGGCGAAGTTTCCTATGCGGTTGTCCTTTTTTTCCCATTTTGGAAACATTAATTATAGTTGAGTTAAATTAAATATGGTAGAGAGAGACATGAGTGAAGAGACAAAGACAATTGTTTAGATGCACGGAGGGGAATTGCATTAATTCTTAATGCTTCATTTCTTTGCATATTATTCTCATAAGAATACAAGACATTTGACAAATAAAATTTGAAGGGATTTACGTAATCCCTGAGAGATTTAGGCTGTTGCATTGATAAGCTGTATATACTGCATCTCGGAAGTTATCCACCATATGGGAATGTTTCCTTTTTGCAATATACAAAAATGGGTTATAGAGCCCAATATCCATTAATTTACCTGAATTTTCTAAAATATAGTTTCAGCCAATTCATCGAGGGAAATGTATCTACTTTTTTATTTTCAATTTTATTTTATGGTGGAAAGGTCTGACGTGTATAACAGGACATACCGTATGAACATTCAATCATTGTAGCAATGTTTTCGTTTATTTTTTAGCCCAAAGTTGAGACGTAAAGACCAGGGCTTTGGTGCCAAATAGGGGAGGGTTGCACCTTGACTGATGATTAACGATGTCTCAAGCCTTTATGATTTGTTGTGTACCCAAGAGGATCATTTATGGTAACACACATCCTTACACCCTAATGCTAAGATTTCCTTGCTGCTCTTATCCTACAAAGTGTAGGCAGCTTTTGACCAGTCTCCTACACCAGATAGTAGCACAGACCAGCCCTGAGCTGGCAAACTCCGGGCTGCGGGGCCCTGACTTCACTTCTGTACTGGATCTGACACTCCGGGGGCCCCCTCCTGTTTCTTTTGCTCAGTCAGCACCCGAGCTAAACTGCAAGTGAATGCAGCTGGGATATCGAGAGTCACGGCAAGCCAGAGGCTTTCCCGAAAGCATAGTGTACAAGGCAGAACCGAGAGCATGCTGTCCCCAGATGGGAGGCCAGTCCATCACAAGGTCAGGGAGGAAGAGCAGTGTAGAATATCCAATCATAGCTAGCCAGAGTGTCTCTGGGAGGAAGCTGCATGACCCAGTGGAAACCCACGCAACCACAGGGAGAGCACGCAGACTCCACACGAACAAGGTGCACGTGGCAGGAGTCGAGTGCAGGATCCTGGGTCTGTGTGGCTGTGGTACTCATCGCCACATCACCACGCCACCGTCAGTAAAGTCCTGTGGTGTAATAACAGTGACTCGTGCTCTGGAAACACGTGCTCGTGCTTTAATATCCATATCTGTTCACCCAACAGCAGCAGCAGCTAATACAGTACATCTTTATTTTTTCTGAATTATCTTTCTCTCTTCCTCTTTCCTTACAGGGCTACCACAGGCCAAACCACTATATTGCTACACAAGGTAAGGCCCACCCCGATTACTTACAGCTGATCTTAAAACTCTTATCATATGGTAGGTTTTACCAAAGGTCTGTAGATGTACTGTTAATCTGTGCTTTACATGACAGATTGATAATTGTACATTACCTTATCCCAATAATATATTACAAAATAGAATTAGACCTTATCCTCAGCTGCCTGTGCTGAAATTATATTTTTTTGTCTTGTGTACTGCTTAGGCTATGACACTTGCACAAAAACCCCCAGTGTTTATCATACCCCAAAAAGTGCCTCTTTTGGCCCCACTGTTGATGATGCTTTGTGCTGAAGTGGCATGTTGTAATGTTTTATCAGTACTTGCGAGCAAGAATGGTAAATAAATGGATTAGCAGTACGTTCCAGAGCATTTTGTTACTTGGTTAATCCTGCTGACAGATGCGATGTGAGAATCCGTTCCGAATCCCTCAGGGATAATGCTGATTGATAGTTAATTGTTGGGAAATTCTTACTGAGCAGCTTCCACACATTAGGAAGTGATGTGCGAAGGTAATTGTATGCGGCAAAAAAGGGGAAAATGTAATCAGTTTGTAATAGACCTGCAATCTGGTTTTGTAAACCTGGGAGTTACATAATTACCTGTTTATTAGAGCGTTGCCATCTTTCTCCTGTACCCGTCTTGTTTTAAATCCCCCACTGAGTGGTCACACTTCTGCTACCAGCACTAACATATGGGACCTGATCTTCACCTCTAATACCTGACCCAAATTATTTTCTACGTTGGTTTTGAAATAATAAATCTGGCTCTTGAGTGGTCCCTAGAGAAGTTAAAAGAAGTGCAATAATGAAAATTCATTGTTAGGTAGACCATAAACCAGAATGGCATAAAGCAAGTTTCTTTTTCAAGTTCTTTGCAATTAGTGATCAACAGCTTTCAAACAAGTACTTCTCAGTAAACAAATGCTGCATTAACAAGCTGGCAGTCTTGGAGATCAAAGAGTCAAGGGCTGCAGGCAGTTCTGTAATTTTGGGTATCAGTCTGTTTGCAACACCATGCACAATATCCTAAATAAAAGTGATATCATTCTGATGATAAATGCAATGGCATTTACTTCATGACAGGAGTATTACATCTTTAATCCTAATGTGTCAAAAGTTTTGTAATCATCTTCAACTTGGAGTAACAGAACCCCCCAAAAAAGTTCAAGAAGTGTTATCAACTGCTGGCATTATGGTGACCACCGCTTCAAGGAGGATTTGACACTGTGTATTCAGAGGAACCATGGGGCTGACCAGTTTAATGCAGTAATCCTGTGCTATCATTGCTTTTGTTTGATTTTTTTTGTAACAGTCTAAACGGGTGTTCTCATGTTTATACACTGAAATTCACAACACTGTTTTTCAGTTTGCACATTATGTTTCCATCTTTGGTGAAATCTGGGGTTGTCTTCATAATACCATCTCCTGGACACAGATTTTAACGACCTGATTTAAAATGTTTCTCTGCAATATAAATGTCATAAAAGTGAGATGTCCAATTTAGAAATATTACTTTGGCATATTTTCAGTTGCTGTGCTTTAAAGGGGATGGAAACAATTTAAAGCTCAAAACTGCTTAGGTATGAAGTTTTGTGTTTTGTAAACTTATTCCTAGAGATTTCATGATACAGAATAAAAGGTGCATGTATTTCTGCCCTAGGTAGGATTAATGCAAATCACCAATTATAGGTGGCTTGAGTGCAAAATATCACCCACTTTTTGCAAATGTTTGTCATTTAATATAGTGAATTCTAAAACTGTGATGGGTTAAACATAAAATATTAATTAAGGGGAAATTGTTGCATGTGCCATCCCTGAACAAGCAGTAAGAAAACAAACTGGGACATCCATCCACCCACCCGTCTTCACTCCGCTTTCCCTGGTGAGGGTCGCGGTTTCCGCAGGCCGAGTAGATCAGCCCAGACCAGGTTCCAGGCGCTCCCAAGCCAGCCGACAGATACAGTCCCTCCAGCGTGTCCTGGGTCAGCCACGGGGTCTCCGCCCAGTAGGATGTGCCCGGAACAGCTCCAGCGGAAGCCGACCGGGGGGCATCCTAACGAGACGCCCAAACCACCGCAATCGGCTCCTCTCGATTTGGAGGAGCAGCGACTCTGCTCTGAGGCTTTCTCAGGTTGCCGAGCTCCTCGCCCTGTCACGGAGAGTCAGCCCAGCGGCCCTGCGAAGAAACCTCATTTCTTCCACTCGTATCCGCGATCTCGATCTTTCGGTCATTACCCACAGCTCGTGACCCTAGGCGAGGACAGGGACGTAGATCGACTGGCCAACCGAGAGCTTTGTCTTCAATCTCAGCTCCCGTTTCACCCCCACAGACGGGTACAGTGCCCGCAGAACAGCTGAGGCTGCCCTGATCCGCTTGTCAGCATAACTGTGACATTGAAGTTCAAAAACGTTTTACCAAAAATGAGTTACGAGAAGCTGCTGAAATGCTCCATCAAAGATGCGTGTTTCTGTGTTATATTCACTGAAAGCCATACAGGAGAGGCAGCATTTCATGACATTTAACTGGGACCACAGCTGAGGCCTAAACCTGCCTACTTTCAGTTCAGTTCAAATGTGGTAGGCATCTAAATGTATCTAATGGGAGTACTCTGTTCTCAAACTAAATGTTTTCAGTCTTGATAATCAAGACATTTTTGCTTTGTGTGTTGAAATTTGGTTTGTGCCTTATTTTTTGAATGATTTGTCAATGAAGGATTTGCCTGTGACATGACCAGGCAAAGGAAATTAAATGGAGCCATTTGTGTTGATATCATGTAAACTTCCTAAATTTGGTAACTATCCTGAGGAATAATCTTTGTGTGTGAAGGGTTTAGAATCAAGTCAGTGAAGTGGAACCTTTTTAATACTTTTTTTTCCAACACTGTTTGCCTCAGAACACATTTGATACCATGTGACTTGTATTATGTTACTGTATAAATGTTATTTAAATTATTTAAATCTCCTTCCCTGTTACGCTGTGAGTGCCAAGAGAAAAAGATAAGGCTTGAGAAACTAAATCCTTTCCTTTCACCTCTTTTATCTGTTTGTCTGCTTTTCAGATTCTGTAAGAGTACTTTAAAAATCAATTAGAATCGGAGCATGAAAAGGTCATAAACTAGGACCCAGGGTTAAAAATGTATCATATTTGACGCTAAAGCTAAGAAAGATATAAGATTTTTCCCCATGCAGGGTACTTATTATAGGTTGACTGCTGTGCATCCAATGAGGAAATTGAATACAGTAATGAGAAAATTGCTTGCTTACACAAGTAGGAGACATGAAAGCAATTTTATGGCAGTAAGATCCCAAATTTTACCATACAAGTACTGGATAATAAGCTGTTTGTGTGAGCATGAATATGTAAGCTTGTTGAGTTGTTGTTGGATATAATTTGTAGTAGCTGAAGGTAATGTGTATTACCTCTCAAGGATGCACTGAGATTTGCATACTCTAATTAGTTTGTCAAATGTAATTTCAGATTATGCTTGTTGATTAAAAACAATGCTAATTGGATTTAATTATATTCATAATTTTATTCCCATCAATCCTGTATAAAGTTATTGCTAAGCTACACAGAAAACTGCATGAATAAAAATGAAACAAGAGGGACCCAATTTGTTCATTTCCACCCTTCTTTTAAATGTACTGTGCTTTGGCCATTTTTAGAATTACTCCAAAATTACACTTCCAGCTATAGTTCACAAGATTCAGATATAAATCCTAAGACGTACTTTCTGCCGCTTTCTGTCGCCCTCAAGGCTCGTGGAAATGCACTATTATTGCAAATTCAGAAATGTGAAGATGCCAAGCTGTGAATAATTCTTTATATACTGTATGTTATGATAAATAATCACCTGCAACAAGATGTGGTTCTTTTTGCAGCACAAGGGAAATAATGTGAAGATTCTTTAAGAACTGCCAGTTTAGTAAGGTTAAGGGTCATCAGAATGGACTATAGAAGGACCTTAATGACTTTCCTTTAGGGTGTTTCATTCACACGCATCTATATCTAATTAAATACAAAGGTCTGTACATTTGTAGTGTTTTCTACGCTTGAAATTAAATGAAAATAGAAGGAAAAAGTCATCCTTGACTTCCCAAAACAGTGATTTTTTTTAATTAAGGTTTTACTAGCATAGGTTGACTGTGCCTCATGTCTGCATTTGGTATGAGCAGCCTGTTCAACAGGGGAGACAGTTCTCTGCTGTCAGCTATCAGAAGCCCCTGTCCTTTCTTCTCAGTGATTGAAGTTTTTCATTTTGTGATTTGAACAGGAAGAATAGAAGGTAGTGCTAAAAAAAACTGAATGAATGGTGCCTTTCTTTTTAACTAGCTCCAGCTTTCTCCTTTTTATCTCAACAGGGCCCATGCAAGAGACAGTGTATGACTTCTGGAGGATGGTGTGGCAGGAGAACACAGCCGTTATTATCATGGTGACAAATTTGGTGGAAGTTGGAAGGGTAGGTATCGCACAACATGCAAAAGTGAAAGCCGCATAAGACAAATTGGTGGCAGCTTCCAGGGTTATATGATGGAGAGAAGACACTTGAGCTACAAATACAGCAAATCAAATAGTCTTCGACTGCGAATTAATTTTGTCACAATTATGGATTTTCTGCAGCAAGATACCAGAGGCTTTATATAGCTTAAGAGAGGATCTTATTTAACCCTTTACTTGGTGTCTGTATTACGATGCACACATGGTTATTTGAATGTGTGTAAAAATGTAGAATATACTGTATCTGTATGTAGTGCTTTTTCTTTTAATTATTGCATGAAATGTTACAATGTTTGAGACCCAAGCAAATTCTGATTGTAAGAGGAGCTAACTTTAAAATGCACTCAAAAACATTAGTTTTATCCCAAGAGATACTTCAAGCATTTGTTCATCCATTTGTGGAATTGTTTATTATTATGCAGTATATTATGCCATTACAGGTTTTAATTGAACTGTTATGATGAGGTCTGGCTCAAACATCCTTCTAAATGAGCATTTCACAATCATACAGTTTGCAATAGTTTACAATTAACACGTTATTTACATATACTACTTGACAGTTATTTAAAAAGCAAAGTAAGAATTACAAAGGTTTATTTAAAAAGTAGAGTAGACCACATCATTCTGTGCATCATTATCAGTGGCGTCTTTGTTGTTGCCTGGTGATGCTGTCATTAGAAGCACCGGTGGCACGTTTGTTATTTTAATTGGTTCACTTCGGGTTTTTTTTAATTAGAAGGAGGGGAGGCCTGAGCTTGTAGGAGTGCACCTGCAGCAGGATGACAGGGAAGTTCTTATCTCTGGAAGCCCTTCATCTCAGCACCACCTGTCACTTCCCAAGTGCTGCTGCCTTTAATCAGCAGTCCAGGCAGCCCAGAGGCCTGGGCCCGTCTCCCATGGCCCCACCTACCCTTCCACACCAGCCGCGTAGCTGCCAGGAAGGCCTGTTTTGGACGCTTCTCTGCCTTTAATGAATCCACTCGAGATCTCGTCTAAATTTGAGCAGGCAGCCTGTTGCACGGCTGGTCACATCGCCGCGGTTTGTGGGGATTACAGACTCACTCACACTGATCCATCTGCCACAGTTTTCTGCAGAACAAAACAAACCCTGGGGATTTCCCGAAGGACGTTTTTGTACTGTTTTAGCAAATGTTTTCCTAACGAGTTAATTATTTATCATTATTGTAAGAACGACAGTCTTAAGAATCTTGCGCAGAATTTCAAGTACAGAAGGTAGGCAATAGTTAAATAGAATGTGTGGTTTGTGATGATCAACAGGGTAAAGAGTATTTCACTAATCAAATAGCAAATTATTTTTTTGTGTCCTAGTGTTACTCTTGCCGTAGAAATTTTGACTTCAATGTTTATAGGCATTGTCACGTGATACTGAAAACTCATTTTATAGAAGCCAGATTTAAAATTTGAATTAAAAGTTGTCAAGTATAAACCAAAATACAGTATGGGAACATAACAGCTTACTATAACGTATCATTCTGCTAAAATGTTTTTTTTTATTTAGGACTCTCCACATATTTAGACTGTTAATTATAAAGGGAAGCAAGCTATTTCCTTTAATGAGCTTAGTGTTACAGTAATCTGTAGCAATGAAATGTTCCTTAGAGAGAAGAAAATTCCAACTTATCAGGCTGGCTAATTCTCAGTACAAATTTACTGTGTAATGTATTTCTTTATCTAGCTGAATGTTGCAGCTTTAGAAATCTTAGATTTCACGTTTACACCAGCACATTACATTTGGTCACAAGTGCCCAAGATCATCATTGTGCCTCATGGACCCTCTCCTGTATAGCAGAAGTTAAGAATGAGGACAAGTTTCTGAGCTTTTGAGGGAAAGTTCTTTTGGGACGTTAATGGAATTCAAAAGCCCCACACTTCACAGACCCTCGGGGAAGAACCAGGCATAATAGGAAGATGCGAAATAAATGATAAAGTTCCTCCCAAGCCACATGGCTCCAAAGTGAGAGTTACAGTACAACAGTGTGAGAAATTTATTTAGAGCTGTTTTTTTTTGTAGACATGGAAAAGAAACCAAAATCAAAGCACAGAAGCAGATGGACTTACCATAAATTCCATGAATAATTTAATGACTATTAATTCTTCATTTATATTGCACTTTTCATCCCTAGAACACCAAAGCTATTTATACATAGGAAGAGATCCTCCTCATCTACCACTGCAGTGCAGCACCCATCCTGGTGATGCACAGTAGCCATCATCAGCCAGCGGGCCCCCCAAAGATCAGGAGATCAGCCAGCTTGTTCTGTGTTCAACCAGCTGAATTATTACATGGGAACCGTTTGTAGGAAAGCCAGAATATACACATCTGGGACAGCAGGATCAATACCCCTACTCTCACGAGCAGGGATCTTCAATAACCAAGTAGTGAACACTACAGTGTAACATCTGATGGACAGTTCCTTCTACAGCACATTGTCCCTGGGAACCATACTAGAGTCTCGGTTATGGAAATTATGGTTCAGAGAGAAGATTGCCGGTAGCGTCTTGGTCCTCCTCCGAGGTCTTCTATCCAAATATGACCATTAACCTCCGAGATGTGACATGATTCACCAGAAGGTGGCAGTGCAGCCGCCTGTCTTATATTGTACAATATTTTTAAATGCATCTCCACCATAATACCCGTGCTGGGTTCATACTTACAAGAAACAGAAATGGATATCCTAACAGCAAGCTTGTATTATCTGGATACTCTGTTGCTTTGTCAAAAAACTACTCGTCTATAGTGAGATGGAAGAGGGTAATGAAACTGTGAAATGGGTTGCAAATATGAAACTTAATGGATTTAAAAATGCAGTTAAATTATTTAGCACATTAATTAAAGCATAGAACCAATATTATTGCTTTCACTTACTATAAATGATAAATCCTCCACTAGTGATCATTGCATTTGCATTCTTAGTCTCCAAAGCTTTTATTGTTGTGACTCGTGTATTTCAGCAGTAAAAGCACACACACCTGTCTAATGTGAGTCACACTTAAGTTAGCAGCAGATAAGTGGATGTGCTGTGGCTGTTTCTGCAGTTGTCACTATATTTGATTTGCCTGGGGCTGGATAACACAGTCCAGATTCAGGTTCTGAAAGAATATGGGGATCAGTGGGGAAAAGAAACACATTAATCTAGATCATCTCAGGAAGCTAAAGAGATTATAACTACAGTAAAACGTAACCTCATTTTGTTTTGTGTTTTTGCTTGACACTGTTGAATCAGTTGATCGTTAGCTGGGAAAAAGGGTAACTGAAACAACAATTTTGCTTTTAAGGGTTAGAGTTTACAAGTTCAGTGATAATATACTGGATACTTTGTACAATTATAATGTGTGGACTGTTTACTGTATAAAAAGCTTCAAAAACGTCATTGTATCTTTCTATTATGGTGGTACGGATAGGTTCGATGTACCATACAGTCTTAAAACAAAATGATAATACGGGTATCGGCTTGGCCAGTAAGGAGGCTGGAAATGTGGATTGCAAAGTTCACTGCTCTGATTGCATGCTTTGACCCACATGCAAAAAACATTGACAGGGCCTGTGGAAATGCAAAGGCGAGAGAGGAATTACCCACACGTAGAAACCAGCACAGGGGAGGACAGAATTAGTGAGGAAGGAAATCCCAGGGCAGAGCTGACAGGCGAACTAGTAGAGACAGATTGATCAGCACCTCAGGAAGGGGTAGAATATGAAAAATGAAAAAGGTAATGTTAAGGTAAGAATGTAAGGATTGATACTGTCGGTAAATTCATGAAGATCATTTAAAAACATGTTGGTATTTTCTGCCGGTTGGTCACGTCTGATAGTTTAGATTTTAGAGTTTAGAGAAGAACTGTATGTTAAATGCAAGAAGCTTTTAATTTGACCAAGGACTTTTTAAAAATGTTTTCCATGTAAATATATCAACCTTTTATACTGGATAGGATTGTAAAAGATGGTGGACAATACAGTAAAACAGCCTTAATCTTGGACGTGGTCTTTTCTGCAGCGTCGCAACCTCTTAATGAGATCCATAGCAAGAGGGTAATGAGTTGACAAATCGACTCACAGCATTACATAAAATTATAAAAAATTAAGAAGTTTCTTTGACCTTCGCAAAACTCAGGTCCTATTAATTCAAGGTTGTCCTAATCTTTTTTTCAGCCTAGGCTTGTGATACCAGGGTTTAATCTGTGCTTGTTTGGAAGACATCTGTGTTTCTTCCTGTGATTATTCTAGTGTTTTTAACTTTTAAAAATATGGCCATGATAACTTTTTTAAAAAGACTGGAACATATTAAAGATATGTAATGGATTTGTTTAATAAAATATTATAATGAAACAGTACCAGCTTCTGCTGTGGCAGAGAATTTCAGAAGTTTAGCATGGATGAAACTACAGTAGCTACCATGCAGTTTTGTTTCTGAAAAGATACATTTTTTATTAAAAAAGCATGACAAATATTTAGATTTTATCACTTCCGGTTGGTCTTGTTTCTTTCTGCAGGTGAAGTGTTGTAAGTACTGGCCTGATGATACAGAGATTTACAGAGACCTGAAAGTGACACTGATAGAGACACAGCTGCTATCCGAATATGTCATAAGGACATTTGCAGTGGAAAAGGTAAGCTTGTGATTGAACAAAAGCCAGACCTCTATAAAATCTTCAATATGCATCTTGTACTGTAAGCAAGAGCAGAACACTGGGTGAAAATTATGTCCCTTAACACAACTTGCAGCTCACATTTGCTTTGTATGTTCAGGAGGGAGGAGAGGGAGATGGGTCACCTTCCAGAGAATGTTTTGAGGAGGGGCAAGGGAAAAAATAGGATGTTTTTTCTTTGTCCGGCAGAAGTGAGCCAGACACTAGCAAGCTGGGACTGGATTTGGGGCGGGACGCGGATGCAAAGCAGTGAATCCTGGGAAAATACAGGAAACGGGATTAATTTACTCCATATTTATACTTGAATGCTGCATAAGAGCTGAAAGTTGTTCTCTCTCTCTTAAAATTTCTTTCTAAACTTCACTCAATCCCAATAGAATATAAACCCAACTCCTAGCCAAACTAAATCTGTTCCTGTGTTTTCCTCATAAAATGTATTGCATTTGAAGAGTCAGCAACCCGACCAAACACAGATGTGTGTCTGTCGCAAGAGCTGACCGTGTTTCAAACAGAGCTATTTGTGACCAGACTGGCCATTCTTTGTACACTTGCTAGTTGCTGGATGCCAATAAGTCAGGCTGCTTTTTTGTAAGGAGTCTTTATCAGATGACACATTTGCATTTATGATGCATTTTAAGGATGTGGAACTACAAAACTGTGAACAACAGTTAAAAAATAGTTGGAAAACCTGAGTTCCCTGTACTGAACCTTTTAAACTT
This sequence comes from Lepisosteus platostomus, assembly GCF_059453375.1. Classification (NCBI taxonomy): domain Eukaryota; kingdom Metazoa; phylum Chordata; class Actinopteri; order Semionotiformes; family Lepisosteidae; genus Lepisosteus; species Lepisosteus platostomus. The sequence goes on along the minus strand of NC_142618.1, from coordinate 4,115,496 downwards.
AAACTAACTACAAGGGGAGCCGATCCAGATATTTGAAAATCCTCTGAGGGACTGACAGAGTTAACTCGTGTAACCTGTGGACTTCTGCAGAATCAAAAGTGAAACATGAACCAAAACAAAGTACCCAGCAGCTGCAGCTCACCACTGGGAGCCCACTGGAGCCCATCAGGTGTGAGCCTGGCCAGTACCTAGATGGGAGTCCTCCTGGGAAAGCTAAGGTTGCTGCTGGAAAAAGTGTTACTGGCATCAGTAGGGGCGCTCACCCTGTGGTCTGTGTGTCCTGATGCCCCAGTATAGTGACGGAGACACTTTACTGTCAAAAAGACCACTGAACCCACCCCTGAAAGTTGCTTGGCCAAGCTACTGCTGCAGGTTTAAAAATGTTTACTCAGTTTGCTTTGGCTTCATTCGCTTCCTAATAACACGGGCAATTTTCCGTTTGAAGCTGAGAGTCCGTCACTGAATTTCTCCATGCAAAGCACAATTACTACTTTCTGTCCAGCTTTCAAATGATGCATAGTCTGTCCTCTGCTGTATCTGTCGCTAATTTGATTGTATTTCATGAATCCTAAGAAGTTGTAGTCATTGAATACATGAAGTAATGGATGTTGAGATGCATGGCAGTTTAAAAGAGTTTCAGGTGCACAAGAAAGACCTCCTTTCTGTCGAACCAGAGAATGAATCATTGGTGTGTTTTGCAAGAGCTGGCGTCAGTGCACTAACTGTGTTTTTTTCCATCTTTCACGAAGAGGGGAATTCACGAGATCCGAGAGATCAAGCAGTACCACTTCACCGGCTGGCCAGATCATGGCGTTCCCTACCACGCCACAGGCCTGCTTGGGTTTGTGCGCAGAGTGAAGAATAAGTACCCAACAAATGCAGGCCCCATGGTTGTACACTGCAGGTACCTAATGTACAGTTTTTCCTTCTTATGGTTTTGGAAACTTGAGTTTTTGGCAGTTCGCCAGTGAGGGTTCTCATTTGAGCCTTACAGTCTAGACACCCGTGGGTGCCAAGTCATTAGCCCACTGTAGTCAGAATTCCCCAAGCAGAGAGGCTCTGATGTCAGAGTGCAGCCAGGTCAGTTTAAGTGCAAGTCAGCCAGGGTGTCCTTTTCTGGCTGTACAGCAAGAAGCCCTGGGACTTTGCTTGGTGAGCTCACGTTGTGTCACTGCATCACTGCATCACTCTTTCATTCAGCACTTCTCTTCATTCTGTAAAGTTTGTCTGCATGGATTTCGCACAAAGATCTCCACTCCCTGTACGTTCAGCTGGGTCCTTACGTAAAAGGCTGCATTTCTGCTTGTGCTACAGCTCTTGTTGAGTCAGATTCAAAGCAGCTCCATTCTCCTGAAAACTGCTAATGTAATATCAGCAATCTAGATTCTGGTATAACTAATTAGCTAGTCAGGATCACAGATGATACCAGAGAGGGTTGGCAAGCTCTTTAGAAGCTGCAGAGGAAATTCATAATCATTTAGGTGAAATTCAAGACTTGGGAAATGTCTGGCATATGATGTTTAATGTTGACAAGTGCCATGTGTCATATGCAGGTAGCAGAGGCATAAACTATGCATATAAAAGAGGAAATGCTAAGCTCAAAGAAACTACTGAAGGAAAAGACTTGCATGTTTATAGTGAAACTTTCATTTTCATCACAAAGCAATCGGAAAGGAACGTGGTGTTATGTACTGTAGTTATAAGTGTAGAACTTTAATCAAGTATTACTGTATGTTGAAATTATATGGTGTAAAACCTCTTTTATCATAGCGTATACTTTTGGTCACCACACTCCAAAAATATATATTTTGCTCTGGAATCAGTCCACAGAAGAATGACCAGTTACATTCCTGGGGTTAACGGAATGTCCTTCTCTGACCGGCTGACCACTGTGAATCCTTCCAGTCTTAGGGGGCGATTCAGGTATTCAGAAAGCTTAAAACTGTCGATGGAGCCAGTGCAGTTCACATCCTTAGAATCATCAATGAAAAACAAAGTGGAGTGGCAGCCTGCTACAAGCTACCAACCAGTGTCGTGCAAGATGATAGCCTGGCTTCTTTCAACAGATATCTGAATGAAATCCTCGAATCATTTTGCTACTAGCAATCCAAATTGCCACCTGTTGTTTGTAACATTTCTTATGGTTTTATTTTCCATTAGAGGTGTATTCTAAAGTGCAGTCCTCCTGCAGTGGATCAATGGGTTTGAGTTATCTAGGGGCCTCCCCACTCTACAAGACAAATAGCAGGACAACGTGATTTCATTCTGCTGGCTCTGCTGCTAAAATGCATGATGACTGTGTTTCCGATTAGAGCACACTCTACATTACTTACAGGAGGGATATCAATGTTTGCTTGTTTTTGAAAATTAAGAGCTGAGTTTAAGTACATTTCTGACGACATTGAATCCTGTTAGTCCCCATGTGCTACAGAGGACTAAGTGACTCTTGCTTCTTGAAACAAACCCAGTGGTGAATGCTTGCTGACTGTAGGTTTTTTTTGTGTTATCATCTATCTTAGTGCTGGAGCAGGAAGAACTGGGTGCTTCATAGTCATTGACATCATGCTGGACATGGCTGAAAGAGAAGGGGTGGTGGATATCTACAACTGTGTGCGCGAGCTGAGATCACGAAGAGTGAACATGGTGCAGACGGAGGTAAACCCACTGTTTCACAACTACTAAACTGCCTCTTTGCAGAAAGCATGTCAATAGAACTATATACAGTAATGTATAATAATTATAGTTATATACAGTATAGTAAATAAGTGGCTCATAATTTGCATTTGTGGACACTTGACTTTTAATTTAATTAACTCTGCTAATGCAGCATGTAATATTTTTCCTAAAGCTTTGCCAGTATGAAATATTGATATTAAAATGTTTTAATCAAGTCACTTTTGTGAAGACGTACAGTGTGCTTTGAATACGTCATATCGCATTTTGCCATGAAACATTAGCCGTTACTGGAGATATTGGTTTGTCAGATTCACTGACCTCTGAAGTGTCACTTGTTTTTTCCCCAGCATTGCCCTTATCTGGCTAGTGGATTTTTTATTCTTATACCGATATCTGTTTCCTTAATCTTGCCGGGTCTTAATACTGTTGATGAGTGTAGAGCAGTCTTAATACAAAGGTAGATTTTGTTGTATCGATTATGGGAGGCTGTTACGTTAATGATCAATTCTCTGTATTTCTGACAAGTGGAGGTCCCTGGTAACAGGCTCCTACCCTGAAAGACTGCTGACCCCTGGGCGGACAAGTTTTGTTAAATGTGACGGGGGGGGAGAGCTATTCAAAATGTCACATCATAAAATATTTTCATCAAGCAATTCCTCCCTTGTCTCTCCAAGAAAAAACAATTCAGACTGAAGAGAACAAGAAAGCCCTGACGCTTAGGTACCCTGTTTGATTCTCTGATGCTTCAAGGAAAATCGGTGGCAGTGTCACCTCTATGGTTAGGAAATGCATGAAGTGACTTGGGAGCTGTTCCAGATGCTGGACCGGCATTTAGGATTTATTGATAATGGTAATTATACAGCAACAATGTTCTGTGTTTTGCAGTGTACTGTAGCTAAACCGTGTGTCCTTTCCCAGGAACAGTACGTGTTCATCCATGATGCCATCTTGGAAGCCTGTCTCTGTGGAGACACCACCATTCCAGCCCTTCAGCTCAGGTCTGCGTATTACGACATGAACAGACTTGACCCGCAGACCAACTCCAGCCAGATTAAAGAAGAGTTCAGAGTAAGTGTGTGTGTGTGAGGGGGGGGGACTGTCCATTAAACCCTTTAAGGTTTTGATAATGTGTGCCGTGATGTTCTTAAAATTGTTTTCTGCAAACACATCATTGATACAGCATTAGTAAAAAAAAAAAAGATTTGATCTATGAGATATACTGTATATAGCACCACCTGTAAGAATTCTGCGCGTGTTCCAGCAGTGGAACCTTTTGAACGGTACTGTATATGAATAGCCACCAGTGACAGCTTTGCAAAATCTTAGAAACCTGCTTAGTGAAAGCTCATCTGTTGAAACAGAAATGTGCTCCCTCTCAGTTTGGGATGCTCAAGATTCCTGGGATAAGGGAACACAATCCTACTGCTGATAGACTGTTGCAGAATACTTTGTGTAGGTTGTTGAAGAACGGGAACGGAATTTCTGTATTCTGCTTTTCTCACCTGCCTCTCTAGACCCTAAATATGGTGACTCCCACTTTACGAGTGGAAGACTGCAGCATAGCTCTACTGCCGCGCAATCACGAGAAGAATCGCTGTATGGATGTCCTGCCTCCAGACCGTTGTTTGCCTTTCCTTATTACTATAGACGGAGAAAGCAGTAACTACATCAACGCTGCGCTTATGGATGTAAGTTTCCCTTTTATGCACCCTTCGCTGGTACTCATGCAAACGGATCACGTGTGGAATTCAATTTTTCATGTTTGAGCTACACACAAGGCAAACATTCTTATTTACATACACAAAAAGCACCGGTACACTTTACAACATCGTTGGCACCATTTTTGTTGTAATTTTTTTTATTTATGAGATTCTGATAAGATGGCAACAAAAGAGAGGTATCAAAGAATGATGTTTTCAAAGAATGCGGTTAATACACTCTGAAAAAAGCATTGTGCGCAATAAAACAGGTAACGCAGGAAAATAAACCGAACTGTGAAAGGGCCGATTTCTGCGAAAGCAGTGTGTGAGTCAGATGTTTTTCCCAATAGCAGGTTTGAAGAGAAATTGATTTGCCTTTAAGGGACCAACACTATAAGTCAACTTAACATCGCTTACAGATACAAAAACACACGGACACTGAAATCTGAAATCTCATGCATGTAAAATGTTTAGACTTTTCAAGTTTTTGAATTCAGTTTTTGAGTTGAATTTCGTCTAAGGCTGGGGTGAATCTGATTGTTTTACTGTTTTTTTAAGTATTTATGATATGATTTTGAAGGTGCTTTGTAAGTGATGATTTATAAGACATTTAATTCAAAGTACAACATCAGCAAAAAAAAATACACAGACATACTTCCACAGCAGACACAAACAGGACCATAAACATTTGTCCTTTTTAAAAAAAAAATGAACCAATTTAAAAAAACAGAACACACTACAGGGACCCCTGCTGTGAAGTACGCAAATCATAGATAGTTAAATGGCAGAAGTGTTAATACATTTGGATATGGTTGATCAGCACTAAACAAGGTGCAGTGCACAGGAACCACAGCTTATTTTCTATTTTGAACATTGGACATTACATATCATCCTTAAATATAATGGACCTTGTTGTGTTTTTTTGAAGTTTTTGAGTACTTATACAAGTAAAAAAAATGTCACCAAAATTGAGTATACAATAGTAATGCCAGAAAATGTGCTCATTTATATAAAAAAGACTTGTTCCATAAGTCTGTTTTTTTTTCCCGTCTCCATCTGTTACTGAGGTGAAGACTGTGGTCAGTGAATTATCAGTGTTCTCTATAGTGACGTCTTCTTTTCCACCAAAAACAGCCATATCAGTTACATAGATTCAGCGTTTCTCGCACACCATGGGGACAACAGTGGTTTATGCATTGAAAATGTTTTCTCTAATAACTGTTCCTGAGTATTATTAGAAAAAATAAATTGCATGTTTATTTTAATGAAATGGTTTTAAAATAGGAATCATATTGGTACCCATTTATTTCAGTGATTCTGGAAATGATTATGCAATGAAGTCAATAGAACAAAAGTTTGAGGACGTGCTAAGTGAAAATTGGAAAGGAACATTTTTATTATATGTGGTAATTGAACAAATCATAGCAAGATGTGACACGAAGCATCATTTTTTTTCAATGGAATGGAAAAAAAAAACAATTAACTACTGATGGAGCAATGAATGCCATGGAACAGACCATGTGTTCTGCAGTGAGCAGCATTGTAACAACTTCCTTTTGTTTTGCAGAGCTATAAGCAACCTTCTGCATTCATAGTCACCCAGCATCCTTTGCCAAACACGGTGAAAGATTTCTGGAGGCTGGTTTTGGACTATCACTGTACGTCAATAGTAATGCTGAATGATGTGGACCCAGCACAGGTATGAGCAAGCATGTCAGGAAAGGAAAGTCATGGAAGTGACTGTGAGTGCCCTGGCCTCGGGCGCTGTCAGAAAGCCTGTGCATTAAAGCTGTATTGAAGCAGCATCAGTACGGCTGGCAGACCTTGTTGTCAAAATGCTGTTCCAAAATAATAGGAGCCATTAGTTCTGATTGTAACCAGAAGACTAACCTGACGCAGAAGTTCAGTAGAATTTTATTTTCATGCTCTTTTAAATATGATTGTTTTTAATAATAATTTAATCTCATAAAGTATTTTTATTCCCTGTGCAACATGGGATGTGTGTGTACTGTATATAATACTGTGTTCTGTATGTCCATGAATGCCTCTGGACAGGAGGCTGCAAGATTTACTTTTTATCTTTACATCAAGGGGCCCTGATGCAAGCATTTTCCCAAGAGTTCCTTCTGTAAGCAGCTTAGGGTTTGAACAACACTGTAGTCAATAGGAAACAGGAACAAATAAAAAAAAGTTTTTTTTTACCACGTTTGATCATGCCTTCCACTACATAGAAACGCAGATGTTTTTCTTGTAAAACATGATGCATCAAGATCTTTTAATCTCGGAGAGATATTGAAAAAAATAAAGTTTCCAGTACAATGTAAAGTGAAATTCAGAATTCTGCGTATTTCAAAAGATTACAATGATAGTAATCTCTACTCTTACCCGAAGGATCTTAATTGCTGTAATTGTGACAATCAGGAAGCATTCTTGTGCCAATATATCCTGTGTTCTCTTTTTTTATTTGGAATATTTTTTACTGTTCTTTACTATAGACTTTTATGTTATGCTTGTTGTTTGTTTTGTTTTTTTTTATAGTTGTGTCCTCAGTACTGGCCTGAAAATGGGGTTCACAGACACGGACCTATCCAGGTGGAGTTTGTGTCAGCGGACCTTGAAGAAGATATCATTAGCAGAATATTCAGAATTTACAATGCAGCAAGAGTAAGGCTCTTTTTATAAAAATGTATGAATGACCTTAGTGCCGTATATTGATACTTCAGTATATTCGAATTTTTTCACCCTTTGCCTGAATACCTCTGGGAAAGCTCAGAATCTGGGCCATGAGATCAGTATATAACTATTGCTGAGAATTATCTCTTGTCAGCTAAAACGACCTCTGTAGCTGTAAAGACATGTAATACATCAAACTGTGACCTACACCTGTGTGTGAAGCTGTTTTATAAATGGACCAAACTACATACAGTACCAGTGTGCTAGTCTGTAGCATTTCAGTAAAATCTCTGATCTCTGAAAATCTCTTAATGTTATAAACAGGACGTTTTATGCTAGTTTAAATTTAGTTTTTTTTTTCAATGTTATTTTTGGCACCAAGGTATTATACATGCTGTACGTTCCAGTTAGAAGAGGTTTGCTATGCTCCAGTGTCACGTCGAAATTAAAACCCGTCACTCCAACATCTGCACTTCATGTTGCAGTACATGTCCTGTACAAAGTAAATGGATTACGTACAGTATGGGGTGGAATAGTGGATGTTGGCTGGGAGGGTCTCTCCGTGTCGTGACTCCATGCCCTGTCTGCCTGTCGGCCCTGTAGCCTCAGGATGGGTACCGGATGGTGCAGCAGTTCCAGTTCCTGGGCTGGCCCATGTACAGAGACACCCCGCTGTCCAAGCGCTCCTTCCTCAAGCTCATCCGCCAGGTGGAGAAGTGGCAGGAGGACTACGACGGGGGAGAGGGGAGGAGCGTGGTGCACTGCCTGTAAGTGTTTCTGGGGACACGGAGACTGAACTTCTCGTAACGGCATCGACCAGTATCCCACCACCAGCTTCTATGGCTATTGTTCTACTTTGAAGATAAAGCCATTTCTGGAATTTTTCACCTGCAGTTGTTTGAGTAATGTCTTACTCTTTGTACTGTACATACCGAGTATTGCCCTTGCCTGTGCTCACTAGCCAGTGGGATTGCAACTGCTGGGATAGGGTGGACAGTACGTATCGAGGGTCTTCTGAACTCTGGGTGAAACGGCGTCTCCTGGGCCAGTGACTTGGCAGGTGGCTCAGTGCAGTGATGTCAGTGAAGGATGCTCTTCTGTCAGGCGCTGTGCAGCCTTCAGTGTGTTCAAATCTACAGGGTAGTCACTCACCCCTTATATAACAGGAGCCATAGCCTTAAACTCATGACACTCCAGATAGCATGGGTACGTAGTAAAAAATGATTGACAATTCCACATCTCATTTCGGATCTCAGTAATGTTCGCTTTCAGCATTTATAAAAAAGCCACTACTGTACGTCAAGTGCATTTTATCTGTTAAAGAATTATAGAAACTAGTGATCAGATTTTTAATCTTAATGCCAAAAATAAGACACCCAGGTGTTGAAGTCAGTTCAACACTGTCTTCTACCTGTAGAAATCCTCACTGGTGCGCTGTGATCATCTGTGTTTCCATATACTGTACATCACTGCTTAATATAAATGTTCGTCTCTGCGGCCATGTTTGATGACTGGTTAAAGGTGATGTGCAGAAGCTGTTAAAAAGCCGTACATATACAAATCTAATATACATATAATAACCAAGAAGGACTGGAAACTCACTCTCGCTCTGCTCACCAGCTACAAAAACCAATCTCTCCAAGTTTGTAGTGGCATTTGTCATTGCTGTGTAAATTCTGGTTAAAGTAAAATGAGTGCTAAAGTATTTTGCTTGCCACTGTACACACTAATCATATTTTTAAAATGTTTCTGTTCCTTTTTAATTAGCAACAGTTTAGCTATTCTACTTCAACATACAGTATACTGGGCATCAGGATTCCTGAGAAGAGAGACAGGCGGGAACAGTACCACTCAAATGCTTAAAAAGCAAGACTGTGGAAAGTCATAGATGGGGCGATGTTAGCAGTGAGAGCTTTTTGACTCCTAGTATTTCCTCATCTCTTTTTGAGGTCATATAGGAGAAGTATTTGCAAAAATACCACAAGAATAAAATAATCTTATTTCCCACTGCAGCAGGAACAGAGATCCCTTCAGGCTTAAGGGTGTTTAAGGAAATGGTGTTTAAGGAAAGCGGTCACAGAGGTTCAAGAAGGGAGCTGCACACCTGACGAAGCCTCCACAGTCAAAATATGCTCAAGCAGTCCTACAGCAGACAATGCATTATCGCAGGATGGTGCATAATGGTTCATAAAACTGTTTACTCTCTCTAAAGTAAAAAACAATGCTGATTTTCCTCTCTTGTGCTGTCTTGTGCAGGAATGGGGGAGGCCGCAGTGGGACGTTTTGTGCAATTAGCATTGTCTGTGAAATGCTCCGGCACCAGCACTCAGTCGACGTTTTCCATGCTGTTAAAACACTGAGGAACAACAAGCCCAATATGGTTGACTTACTGGTACGTCTTTTAAAGCTGCTTAGTCCTTATTTGACTGACTGGAGTACATTTAAATGGAGCCCATAGTTCAGGATGTTGTCAGTTTTTCATGCCATCTAAACGCACATTTAGACACAGTTGGAGTTAATTTCTTTTGACACAAGCCACATCTTGGCTCTAAGCACAAGACATGAGAATGCCATTTGGCCCATCTGAATTAATTGGTTTGTGCCAGTCTGTTTAGCTGTTCTGCCATTTCTTGAATGCATTTTTTCTTTAAATATTGATATAATGAATAACCTGCATTTATTCATGAAATTAATGTAATCTCCTTGCTTTCACTTTTTTTAGGATCAATATAAATTCTGCTATGAAGTAGCACTGGAATACTTAAATTCTGGGTAACATTGCCCGGAAATGTTCTTTTCCGCACGTACCTGGACGAAGACACGATTCTTGTGTTTGTGAGCCCTTGAAAAAGGCTCACTGGCTGAATCCTAGACTGATGATTCCATCTGACTGTTTCAAAATGAGCTGGAAGAACTGTAATTGAACTAATTTGCTTGCACTGCCCATTTTACATGATGACTACCATGGCTCTACGTGTACAGCAAGAATTGTATGGACACATTACTGTTTATGCATCCAATCAACTGTCCATCATAGCTAGCCGTCAAAATAAGGAGCACAGTGATGTGTCTACAGTTCACTTGTCCAAGTCTTTTTTTCTGTTCCTGCCTGTGATCCTTGGTTATTGCCTTTATCCTTGTTGGATGCAAAGTGTCATTTCCGTTTTTGTGGGGAATGCAATATAGCGTAATATTAATATTTTTCTTTCCAAATTATGTTTGATATGTTAATACAAAGCAGTATGATACATATGTAGTTATTACCGAAGTAAACTGGCATTGAATTCGCAATCCTAAATGTTGTGCTGTTGTTGCTACATACTGTACGTTGTTCTGATGGAGGAGGAAGCATATTGGTGCAGTTCACAAACTGGCTCGCATCTTGTTGAATAAAAGGATCCAAAGCTTTTTTCCATTTGTTTATATTGTAAATATTTCATCAGATTATTTATTCATAAAGAGTACTTTTTGTGAAGCACAGTGAGTGACAATCATGTTTTTCCCTCTAAACTCAATATAATGTTGACCAGATGATATTGTTAGACTTTGTTTATCTTGTATGAATTTGCAACTCTATTAATATATACATATATATACCAGTACTGACTAATGTATTTTTTTTCCTTTACATAAATACATTTTTTGCTCTTTGAAATATTAAGAATACATTTTTATTCACAGATAAGGTGTTTTTCCTACGTTGAGAAAATGGGTTGATAACTGAACATCTGGTAGTTTCTTTGAGAGACACTGTGCACATAGCAATTACACAAAAACCAAGGCGATAATTTGTAGGGGTGATTAGTGAGCTCAGATACTGCAAAAGCTCCATTTACACATTTTTACTCAATGTTTTTATGTTCTACTATACCTTTTAACTGGTGTTGTGATAACATGTTTGATACAAACAGGCTGAGCAAATGATCCTTAACTTTGCAGCTGATGTGTTTTTATCTTTTGAGATTATAGAAACCCGTTCAACTGACTTTGAATAAGCCCCTCTCTCATTTTTAGCTGACAGTGTATGTCTTTCTAAAAGTCAACAGAATTTAACCATTGCCTTTGATGTTTGGATGCTGTGGTTGGTAAACAGCAAGAAGCTGTTCCATTCCTGAAAAGAGGGCACTCGCTCAAGGTCAAGTTAATGTGATTGTATGAAGCAACATGAAACAGTGTATACAAGCTGATACTTTAATTTGCTCTCAACTTTCTGAGGTTATGACATGTACAAGATTCTTACGACTCCTTGGCCACAAATAATTAATCTACAGTAATGGGATGATTCCCATTTATTTCTCTGTCCTTAAACATGTGTAGAGAGCCATACCAAAATTGTATCTCTGTTTCAGTAGCTGGATTCTATGTACACTCAAGTGATCAGTACTATAAAATGTTACCCAGATACACTGTTTGTAACTATTTTATGTGGATGAAGTGAAATAAAACAAAACCAAAACAGCAGCAGACTTGAGAAAGTATGTATTGTTCACATAAACAGTTTAGTCAAAGATCTTTTCAGGTTATTTCACCCCTTTTGCCCAAGGAGGACAGATCCACATGTATTGCAGAATGGGCCAAGTCAGTTACAGTACCCTGTAGTAGTTCAGGTGGGGAGCTGCGTCAGCCTGCGTAGGCTGCAAAGGAACAAGTAATAGCTTTATTCCACGCGGAAAAAAAGAAGAAAGAAAACACAACATTTTGGCCGCGGAGCCTTCTTCAGCCTTCACACCTACAGTACCTGTATGCACTGATACCCCTCAGTCTTGTATGCAAGGCACTTTAGGGCTTTGTGCCACTGGACTCCAAATTGGCATAGATTTCAAAGAAAAAAATGTTTAAATGATTGAATTTTTTTTCTCTTAAAGTGCATTCATTCACAGAACATTTTGTTTTGTATTTGGTCAAACAACTTAAGAATATTGCATAACCATACTGTATATAACTGATTAGTCACGTCGAAAGCTCCAGACCACAACTAAATCCGTCTAAAACGGAGAAGAGGGGGAGAACAAGCCGTATGATGTGCGGAGGGACAAAGCTTGTGACAGTTTCGGCACTTTGTGTGAAAGTCTCCTTCGGGCTTGTACAGTATTTTTAGATCAATGGCACTGCTTGAATTGTTGGCTTTGGGGTCTCTTCCACCCTAAATGAACAAGTTAGGATGGACATCATTCCAAATCATGTAACATTTCACAATCATGGTAATTAAGAACTGGTAATAGGGACTCCCCCTGTGGCCAAGACACCCCTACTCTTTTTGAGAAACGCCCTGGGATTTTCAATGACCACTGAGAGTCAGGACACCGGTTCTACGTCACATCCAAAGGCTGGCACCTTTTTTACAGTATAGTGTCCCCGTCACTATGATGGGGCATTAGGACCCACACAGACTACATGGTGAGCGCCCCCTGCTGGCCCCTCTAACACCTCTTCCAGCACCAACGTTAGCTTTCCCAGCAGGTCTCTTATCCAGGTACTGACCAGGCTTCCACCTTCAGTGGGCTGCCAGCTCTGAGTGACAGGGTGACAGTAGGGTTTCGATGTGAGGGTTCAGTGTAGAGGAAGGTCATGAATAGCCAAATCTGCATACCATTGCGTAATGTTCTACAGTATATTGAACAACGAAAACAAAAAACAGTAATCACCAAATGACAGTAGTCAGCTCAGTGGGAGCTCCTGACCCAGAACCTGGAGCGTTCATTACAATATAAAAACAAGACGACGTGGACATGCAGGTGCTGGTGTAACTGTAGCAGTTCCACGCGGGCTCGGGCCTGGGTCTCCGGCATAACGCAACAGGAAACCAGCCGAGTGAGCTAAAGGAGACCTCCCCCAGAGCCCAGTCGGCTGAGGTCCCTGCTCGGCGCAGGGAGGGCGATGGCGTCGCTGTGTCCAAACTAGCTCCGCTACGCTGAGCAGGGGGCAGGGTAAGGCTCACTCACTAGACGGATTCGTCTCGCATTCCTAGCCGGGCCGGTAATTTGAAAGATGCCCTTTAATAAGCTCCAGCTTGGTTTCATCTCACTCTGCTCTTCTTCCATACAGTGTTAGACCCTGGTGGCCAGATCAAATCGCGAATGAGGGAATTCACAAATATTATATTTGAAGATGTCAGGACCCCGTGGTATTTTGTAACTGGGATTGTAAAATGTCGAAGGGGTTTGGTTGTAAGACATCCAAAAAATGAGTTTGTCTCCCAAAGCCGTATGGTATTATGAGCCAGTAGCTCCTGATTGAGAACACTCTAAAAGTCTTAACTGCAGATATGCAACTTGAGAAAATGTATATTTTTTCATGCCTTGTTGTTTCAGGTTGATTTCCATTTAAAATTTTTGTTTATATTTTGTACACCTTTGAAAGTGTGGAAGGGATTACATGAGGTTTGGAGAGTGATTTCAGTTTTGTTCAGTAGGCATTATCCCTAATGACTTAGGAAGGGAATCCAAATGGAACTGGTTGTGTACCTCCTTTTGTTTCTGTTTTCTATTATTGAGAAACTTAAATAACTGAATCCATATTCTTAAAGTGTTTCTATGGCAACTGCAGTATATGGTATATGTAAGCACACTTCATTTACAACAGCGATATTTACCCTGCAAAAATGCTGTAAAATATTCGACTATATGAAGTGGTGCTAATGGAACATTTTTTCTTTTATTTAGCAATGTTATGCAAGGGAACACTCTTGAGATACACTGTTTACCTTTCAAGGGTGTACTGACAGATGATAAATAAAAATTGTAAATGAATGGCTGTGGTCTCTTTAATGTATTCAAAAGAAAAGGGCAATTATTTTCAAAAGTATCACTGGAAAAAAGTCTTAGGTTTTCAGCTGATGGGTAATGGCTATGAAACAACACTGCACTTTTCACTTCCCCTTGAAAGTGTTTTTCATCTGATGCTCTATCAATGTTTTTAATTTGGCTCCTATTCTTGACTATAATCCTTTCTCTGAAACACTAGTACATCATTTTTTCCACAAGCAAGCTGCATTGTTTTATAAACCAAGAAGGCATGATTTACCAGATAAACAATAGCTGACATCCTGGATCAATAATGTAATCCACTGTTCCCAAGGCTGTTTTAGAAACTGGAGTATTTTATTAGTGATGATTAACAGGATAGAATATCTCTTAAAACATTTTCCTTCAAAAAAGAAAAAATGTGAACATAGCACCTTGCAAACGCATGACTGTTTTAAAGTGAACTGGCAAATTAATCTCAATTCTGGAGCACTTCATTATTATAAAATCTGGGCTGATGGGAAATTTGGTTTGCAGGTGATTAAAAGAATAAACCAAAAATTCAGACAGAGGTGTCTTAATTTTCATTTGAAAATAAGTATCTTAGATAATTAAGAATGCTATGTAATCTATCAGTTTTCCCCCAAGGGTCTCAGTAATTTATTTGAATCCCAAATATTGAATTATCTGTCAGTTTGTCTATAGGCTTTCCAAAACAGCAATATAAATATGCTTTTAAAAATGTTTGGCTGTAAGCACTTAAAAAAAAGTCAAAATTGAATTTCTGTGGATTCATACAATCAGAGCTTCAAACACGCTGTACTGTGTATATATATACTGTAGGAGTGAATGTTAGTGTTAATTATTCAATTGTTTATTTTTGGAAAGATAACATACTGTAGCTCTAATGATTTGGACAAAGTGTTGGGATTAATACAGGATTTCAGGAGAGACTGTAAAGGTACCAGTCAAGCATTCCCAAGGCTATACAGCTGTAAATTGTTTGATTTACTATTAAGTCTTTGATGATTTTTCAACTTTTTTTAAAGATAATGAACAAAAAAGAGCACTACCTTCAACAACAGGTGAGGTGCAAACCACCTGCCTCGCTGTACAGCTATAGCCGTGAATTGCCCCCACACCCTACTGTAGATAACGCTCCAGTCATGCAGAACAATTGACCTGCACTCTAAGCTCTCTTGGCCGGTGCTGATTGTTGTCCCTGCTCCTCAGGGCAGTTCACCTTTCACCCTCTGCATCTCACGATCCCCTGCAAGGCTGTTTCTGACAACCTAAGGCAATGATTATGGAACTATGCTCAAATCTGCTGGACATCGTTCTGTCACACAAAGCGCCCGCTCATGTTTGCGATGCTTTTGTTGTTGTGACGGCACTTACTGTAGGTGTCTTGGCGGGTTTTTGCTGTTCTCTGTTAGTTACAAGATATGCACAGAAAAGAGCAGATGTCTGTGAAACCTGTCTGCCTAAGTCCCTGGTTTTCTGCAGTGTAACGGACATCAGCACCAAAGATCTTAGATCTTAGAAGCTGCTGTACATAGTATATAGACCACTGTGACAACATGCAGCAATGCATCACTGTAAGTCCATCCATGCCCTCATTTTGTAATTGGTTCATCCAATACAGGGTTGCAGGGGAGCCAGAGCACAAGGGAACAAGGCAGGGCACACCCTGTCCAGGAACCCAGTCCAGAGAGACACAAACTCACAGCAGGACAAGTTTTCCCAGTAGCCAATTAACCTACTGTACCAGTATGTCTCTAGATTACAGCAGGCATCCAGAGCACCTAGAGGAAACCCATGCAAACACAGGGAGAGCCTACAAACTCCATGCAGCCAGACGCCCACTTCTGGGATTGAACCCAGGACTCGGGCACTGCGAGGCAGCACTGCTGACCACTGTACCAGCCCAGATGTGTTCAGTGTTTTATCAAAATAGCACTTACAGACATTACACTCAAGCTTGTACAGATTACGTGCGAAGAGCTGTTTGATCTAGCAAACTACATTATGAGATAGTGTATGTAATAATAAATAATAAAAGCCAGTAAATGTCTGAATTTTAAATCCCCAATGACAGAGGACTAAATAATCGATACCACCTAAGATACACGTTCATTTCTCCATGTTAAAAGACAAGACTAGGAAACATTTATTAAATTTGTTCCTCATAATAAGTAACATAATTAATGCATGAAAAGTGACTGTATAAAGTCTGTTTGTGTTATGCGAAGAAATTAATGTTTAATTAGATTAACACGCCAAAGTGATCATAGGAGTAGTTAATGTATCCACATCCATCTGAGGTTACCGCAAATGTCAGCGTGCATCTGTCAGAAAAATGGTGCTATGCTTCCATTTAAAGTTTCTAATCTAAGAACATTGCCTTGTAATAAATGAAACCATAAAGAAAGTGACTCAGTCTCCCGTGTCTTACACAGTGACTTTAGCAGTGTCACACTAACTGTATGCCACTTGGCACAGTGGTTAGTATTTCTGCTGTCCTGGGTTCAGACCTGGGATGTTGCCTATAGTATGTGCATGGGTTTCCTGTGGGTGATCAGTTTCCCCCCCACTAAAACATATGGGTAGGTCAATTGGCTAATGGGAAATTTGGCCCTTGTGTGGGTGTGTGCTCTGTAATAGACTGGCTTCCTGTCCAGGGTGCATATCGTCTTGTACCTGTTCCTTAGTAGAATAGGCTCCCACTGTCCTGCAACCCTGAATTAGACATGATTCTATAGACACACAATTCACTCTTAGAGGTCAGGTGAGTGCAATACAAACAATTAATGATTTTAAAGTAAAATAAAAACAAAAACAGCTTCACTGACTTAAAAACATCACTGGTGTCATTCCAATAAGGAAAAAAAGAAAAATAGTATATCATTCTGAAATGTATAGATACTACTAATGTCCCCATTAAACAATAAAAGCAATGCATAATACCATTAACACCCCATGTATTTCTGAATTTAATACCTTACATGTAGACTTGTCTCAAATCTCTCCAACAATACGATGATATCTTCATGGTCTTGTGTAATAAATACAGAGCGACTGTGAAACAACATCTTCATCATTTAGTTTGGTGTGTACATTGATTAATTGTATAGTCTTCTAAATGCTGCTACTCAGATAATCACTTTATTGAATTGCCCCTTAATTCTCTATCAATTAATTAAATGAGGGATAGCCAACAATATATCAGGTGAAACACAACCATTTGTCAAATCACCTTATTCTGTAAGATCCCTCCCATGGGTTTGAAGTATTAAACATCCCAGGAGAAATGTGCCAGTGACACATACAGTAGCACAGGTCAGAATGTAGCGTTTCAACACCTCGCAGGTCATGTTATTTATGGGCTTGTTGATGGCCTGAAAAATCTGTCTGACAAATAGCTGTAACGTGGACTAATGTAAACAGAATTCCACAAGTAAGAGGCAGAAATAAAATGTGAAAAGTGCACCTTTAAAAATTAAAAAATAATAATTTCACAGATGGTTTTCCTTGCAGCTATTGTCAAAATCTGATCTGTATCTCCTGTCATGTTGTGGTTTAGATCTCAATGGCAACTAATCCTGTCAGTGCAAAACTGAAAAAAAAACTAGTCTTGCTTGACAAGTGACAAACAGCAACAAAGAAATATGTTATCAGAAGTCATGTGCAGTGAAATGCCAGCAGCTCATCCTGGTTTGAGGTTAAGTAATTGTGCTTCTTATTCTCTAGTGTTTTTTCTGTGAATTATTAAAACAAAGTTTCCTGAAGATTTGGTTTTATCTACATGATCAATGTGAATTTGTTCTTGTCTTACTGTTCTGCAGTTTACTGTTGCCAGATACAAGCTTATCAGAATTTTAACCTGCAGCAGGAAGAGAAAAGATTTTTTAAATGTCTGTTTTGTCCAAAGATATGTTCTTTTTTTTTTTAGTGGCAATGCTGACAAAAATCATTAGAAATTATTAGTGACAGGAGAAATGTCTTCTTGACAAATCTTAAAACCAAAATGAAACTCACAGTTTGACATAAAAAGGAAATGCAAACACACTTAACATATAAACAGCTAAAGTGCTTACCAGTGGGATTTTCAATGTGATGTTGACCACTCATTGCTGATTTGCTGGAATTCAGAGCAGGGGTTTGGAATTACTGTAAGTATGGTCACCTCCCAAAAAAAAATCAGAAAACCAACAGCTGTGCAAGGTACCGTTTTCAACATGCAAGGAGTAGGAAAAATTGGATTCTGGGAAAATCCGTTTCGACAGGAGTGCTGGAACACAATGCATCAGGTTAGCAATATGTTTGTAGGCCATTACAACTGAAATGGGAAAAAGAAGTGAATAAAAGTGCAAGACAAATGGAACAAGATAGGCTCTGAAAAAACCAAACTGAAATGAAATTGTTTTTGGCAGAATCTGGACTGTGAGTTTTTTGCTAAGAAAGAGCTATTAGAAAAAGGCACTGTGGTGGTTAGGACTGGGGCCTAATAGCTCTTGATTCCTGGGGTCCATTCTGAGGTATGGGCAGACTTCCATGTGGAGTTGGCTTGTCTCTCTCCTACTGTCTGTTTGGGTTTCTCCAGGAGCTCTGGTTTATTCCCACCATTCAAACACATGCTGGCTGGGGTAAGTGGTATCTCACAGTGATGTGTGGGGCCCTCTGTGATGAGCTGCTTTCCCACCCAGAATGCAGTCCTGTTTTGATCCCTATACCAAAGCCAAAAGACTTTGGGTTGTTGTAGCTCTCACCAGGAATATGTGGTTTTCTGAAAAGTACTGGGTGGAACGGTTGGAATTATGTTTTTAAACCAAGGTATTAATAATTAATTGTTGAATACAAACTTAAAGAATAAAAACTAATGTTTTCACTGTTTTAAGCAGCTTATTGAACAGAAATGACGTGTAAAATGAATATCACCTGAAGAACAGAACAAAAATGAAAGCTTACAAAGTCCCTTATTTAATATTTCAGGGGTGTTAAAAAATGTTAAGGTCACACTGACATCTCCGTATCCAATATAAGTCTATTTTTCAGAGAATTACGTTATATGAATTGTACATAAGGCAACAAAAGGTGTTATTCACAGAACATTACCAAATGACCGGTGGCAGTGGTCCTACAGTACTTCACTCAGGACTGAGATAATGCCCACTGACTGGAACACTGTTAATATAGCGCCCAACCGTAATAAGGAAGACAAAATGAAATCAAACAATGATTGACCCTTAGGTCTTAGTTCTATGACAACTAACGTTACGGAAACAAAATGATCAGAACGAAACTAAAGGGCAATATCAGAGGGAATTGACGACATGGATTTGGATTTGGAAGGATTTACTGAAATAAAATGTAAAGAGTTCTTTTAAGAAGCAAAATCAGTACCAGACACACAGATTATGTGTTACGATTAGACTTTCATGAGGCTTTTGATGACATTCCTCACCCTAGATTTTTCCAGCTCCTCAGATTGTGTGTAGTAGCACTTGTTTATGATGATATGTTGGAGAGTACACAAACATGTGTGGCTAACCAGGTGATGTCATTAGTGGAGTGCCAAAGGGATCTCTAACAGGACTGATGCTTTTCCTAATTTATCAATTGTCTAACGTTTAATACAGTACACTGGTGAAGCTTGCCCAATAAACCCAAACAGAAGGGCTAGCTGGAAAGTGCAAGGGAAATTCTGGAAGATTTAGAAGGAACTTAGGACTGGGCAAGCTCTCCAGATGACATTAAATGTAAACATCCGTAGACTGTTCCACACAGACACTGTTGCAGAAACATAAACTATAGAGGCAAAATCAGAAATACCAAACTTAAGGAGATATTCATGAAAGTGACAAGCTGATTACAGGACACATCATTTGACACATTGTTGATGTTATTTAGAGACATTATGGAGAAGACAATATAGTTCTATATACTGAAATAGTTCTAGACAATATGGAAAATAATTTAAATCAAGACATGATAAAATTATTGTATATGCAACTTCTGCAATGTAGCAATTCTTGTGCTTTTGATGCTCTCTGTAGTGACAGAATTTTAAGCTGTCTGGAATGATGAATGTGCCGACAGATATATGTAAAACACAATGGTAGCGGAATTCAAGCCAAGACTCAATCGTGAAGGAGTTTCAAAGCAAGTCAGGGATGAAGTCATTGAGATCAGGGAAAAGGAGGTACACAACATACCAAACTATTTGATTATCCCTGTAAGCAGAGTCTCCTCAATCATCAAGAAAAGAATCATACAGTACATAATACCACCCAGACACTCCCGAGATCAAGCTGTCCTTCGAATTGAGCAGCTGTGTTTCTGTGAACTTCAGAATTCATCCAGCTGTTGCTGTGATGAGCAACTCCACCGGTAAAGATGAGTGTGGCAGGATTTAGAGTCAGATATGCATGCTCAGGCCATGACTCCATGCATGCCTCTACCAGACTTCATAGATGAGGTGGTGTAACTGAACTTCCTTTCTTTCTCGAAGCTAGCTCTCTCAACTTTTAAAAAAATGATTTTTGCTCTGCAGATACAGTTCGCAGAGAATTGCTGTTCATTTGAACAAATGATCAGTTATTTTAAAGGAAACCATTTTAATATTTTTATAGAACAAAAAATAAGGACGCAATCATCATCTGAAAAAAGACAAATATAAGTATATGCTGTACTGTATCAGATGTAAAAGATTGTTGTTGCCACAACACTAGATGTTGTCTAAAGCATTAAAAATGTATGAGCTTCATTGCCCATACTGTATCACAGTAAGTCATTCAGTGGCATCAGGTTTAACCAAGGCTAAGGAAAGGAAATAAGAAGGTGTTTAATTATTTGTTTTGGAAAAGAGGCAAGAGTATTGCAAGCAAACAAAGTAAATTTAGCTCACCATGATTCAGTAGTAACTGCAACATTCTGTGCAGACACCCCAATTTTCAGAAGTAATAAAACTTTATTGCTAGCTAAGTAATCAATGAAAAACTAACTCGATTTTGCCTCTACACTCTAAGTTCCAGAGACATGAAAATTCAATTTAGGTATTTCATCACCACAGTTTTTGAAACTCAGTGCCTGGGAGAACAAAATGTGATGATTTAAAAAAAAACAAATCTAGTAAAAAGTGGTCAATTATCAATAGAATAACAGAACTAGAACTAGAACAGAATTTCTTGCCACTGAGTCCATAAAAAAACATTCCCATTCACTGCACACATAAGGGTCAAGACTACATGCAGTTTCTCCATGCAAGCAATCTCCTTGATGAAGCAATTTAAACATGTGCAAGCACTTTAAGTACCCTTTGAGACAAACAAGATCTATAGCATAAAATAGTGATGCTAGAAGGAAGATTATCCAGCCAGCCATTTTCTAAATCACTTTATCCAGTACAGGGTGGCAGGCGAGCCAGTACCTATCCCAGCAAAGATTGGGCGCAAGGCAGGATACAGTACATCCTGGACTGGATACCAGTCCATCACAGGACACATGCTGATATACAAACACTCACACCAGAACCAATTTTCCCAGAAGCCAATTAACCTTCATTATACCTTTAGACAGAGAGACAGAGGGAGGAAACCCACACAAACACATGGAGAACATACAAACTCCACCCAGACAGCACCCCAGGTACTGAACCCAGGACCCCAGCAATACCATCCCCCACACCACAGTGCCAGCTGGAAGAGGGCACTACGGTCTTTGAATAATTGAATGAACAGGAAAATAGTTACCTATAGTAATTTATTTAGCCTCGAAATGTCAAAATGATGAATTATATTTTAAAGGCACTTAAATATGGATATTTATTTTAAAAATCCTTTTATTAGGAGTGAAGAAAGGCTGTAAGTTTAATTTCATTACCTTTGCTGCCGAAAGTCTGCAAGATAAATGACAAATACAGAGCAACATGCATCCTCAAACTACATGAAGAGGAAGCTACAGATGGTACTCTGGTACTCTCACTTGGCATTTCCACTCAGGAATGACCTTGGGGTTCTGTTGTTCAGTATCAAATTCAACACAATGCTATCCAGTTGTTCAAAGTAAAGTAATCTGAACATTCCCAGATGATACTTGAGCTACACCACCCTCCCCCCCCCGTACCTGTAAAATATTTTACATTTCTAGGCTTAGGTTCCAGTCTTAAAAGTCACATAAATGCAGCATTTAATGTGAAATACCGTAACAAAAGCATGAATTATGGTAAAAATGTCATGAATTCAAGAGCCATGGTGCTTTTTCTTAGGCACTATTTCACACTTATGATTAACATCAGGATATAGACAGAGAAAATACTCAATTCAAAGCCAAAGGTAACCCTTCAGTATGAACACTGCTGGAATCAGAGCCTGGTATGCATTTATATTTGGGTATTTTCGAGACATAGGCTTTACTAGCCACAGACTGCATTTCATTTCTTGTCATAGCTGGTGTGCGTCTGTGTTTTGTTGAGGTTTGTTGACCAGTTTTGTGAAATCTGAAATAATACGAATGTAGAAAATAAGTTTAAAGGTTTTAAATATTCTTATCCATATCATAGATTATGTCACACGTTTTTAAGAACACGCTGTATACCTGAAGGCTTTAAGCTGTCACTGGTCTCCTTCATGGATAGCCCAATCGGAAAATAATCAAAGACCAGTGATGTTACTGTACGCACTGTGTGCACCATGTGGACTGTGTCTGCATAATTCAACATATTTTAAAAAGTTACGATGGGTGCTCCTTTTTAAGAGAATCCTCCAGGAATCCCACCAAAGGATGGCTAGCAATGATTTCCCAAGCAAAGAAGATAAAGTGAATCCAAGAAAAAAGAAGACATTACTTCAATAACAGGTAGACAAAAATGAGAAAAAAGGGAGGCAGCTTGAAAAAAAAATAGCTTCATTTGAAAGCTTCCTACCACCTCACAAATGAATTTCTAACAAAGGGTTACAAGACTCCATATCAAAAGAAGCACTGAAATAGAACCTCATATAGCCCTCCTCCAGCAGATTTCATTCTCTCGCACATTCGAAGTCAACAGAGGAATTTATAGATTACTGTATTTTCTTTCTACATTTTTGACCTCCCTTGTCATTTTGCTTTGTCTGAAGATTTAACCATGGTATGCCATAAATATTTTGGACAGTGCTTTTGCAAGCTTTTTTACACAAAAGTGAACTTTTGCCCAGTCTGTACTTTATGTACCATAAAGCTATAAACTATGATCGGGTTTGAGCAAAGAGCTGAGCAAGAGCACAGCCTACAGGGGAACAAGTGCAGTTTAATTCCACATTGAAAGTAAAAAACAGAAATGCACATCATTTCCTAGTGGAGACTTCCTCAGGTGTGTGAAGGAGAGGGGGAGAGAGAAAGTGATGTGTTATATAAGCCCATTATAAATCAAGCTTCACTAAGACATCATTTCTTATGGAAAGATTGGAAGGATAATATCATAAGATCAAAGGGATCATAATTAAAAGGTTTACACTTCTCAAATAAGTAGTTTGAGAAATTTAACCATAACCGTAGCTGGGGTTTCAACAGAACAATCCTGCATTCTGTCTCTGAAGCCCTCCAGTCATCAGATTGGAATGTTTTCCCCAAACCAACAAATATGAGCCTGAGATAATCAAAAACATTGATAATAGTTGTTGGATATTCAAGTTCTTCAATAGTCTATCTTCTTCAGGCAAATTTTCAATCAGGTGAGAAATGCTGTTAAAATGATATTTACATGAACATCAGTTTTAGGCCAGTGTAGGGTTAGGTTACAACAACCATCAAATGTTCACCACATTTATACTTTTATGTGCATTTTAAATGACCAAATAATGAACATTTGCTCCGTAGAACAGATTTTATTAAGACTTTACATCTGACTCAGTTTTGGGATCAAGTTACGGAACAGTGCAATATACAATACAAGCAGTCAAAATTCAAATTTAAGATAGAACCGAATTATCACTCGTCCTAAACCTGACTTGGGCCCCAAAACCCAGCGCTGAGCATAAAAAATCTCTAAGTAACGTGGGATGCTAACCCTTACCCTAGCTGGAGTTTCAACAGATGAGTTCTGTAATGTGTCTCTGAGGCCCTGCGGTCATCACATTTGAAAATGTTCCCCAAACCAACAAATATAAGCCTAATCAAATAATCAAAAGCATTGATAAAAGGTGTTGGAAATTAATGTCCTTCAATAGTCTGTCTTCTTTAGTCAAATTTTCAACCAGGTGAAATATGCTGTTAAAATGCCATTTAACATGAGTATCCATTTTAGACCAGTATAGGGTTAGGTTTACAGGATTAAATATTCACTGCAGTTACTGTATGCTTCTATTTGCACATTAAATGACCAAATTAAGAGTGTTTATTAGACACATTAGAACAGGTTTTCTTAAAATGTTTCATCTGACTTAGATTTGAGATGCAGGGAAGAAACAAACATCCACATCCAAGGTAAAATATTGATGTATTTGAGTATATTTTGATTTTGATTTATTTCACTAATAATAACAACACTCAGGAATTAAGTATACTGAAAGGTTTAAGGGGTGTTTAGTGAAAATGTGGCTGAACCCGCTTGGCTGAGGACTAACCTCCTGGCCAGGGGAGGAGGAGGCTGGGGCCCCCTGTGGGGTGAGGGGTGACCCAGGGGCAGCTGCAGAGGGGGAGATGGGGTGCAGGAGGGATACAAAAAGACGTACATGAGGGAGAGGAGGGGATAACGTAGGAGAGGAAAGGAGTCATGAGCGATTGCTAATGACTGAAAGCTGACTCTGATTCAACTTGGTTTTTGTCCTCGATCCCAAACATCCGTTATGAACTGCATTTTGTGAACAAAGGGACGTTAAGACATGGGAGGAATGCATCATTGTTCAAATCTAAATTTGTTCATACGGTATATTCCCAATTACCAATACTGTTTCATAATCACCACATTTACCAACTCAGATGACTTCAACTCCTGCGAGGTGACAGACAGGAAGAATGAAGACCTGCAAGTGCACAACTCTGATACTGGAACCCATCTGAGCCGTTCAGAATGTGACCACCTGCACGTTATAAAGAAGCAGTACTTATGGAAGGAGAGGCATATCTTTCGCTGACGCAACTACAAACCTAAGAAGACCTGACTATCCTGAGCCTGCCTAATCCCTCAACTCCACAGGGCCCCTCAAGGAACTCCAGTGACAGCTGGCTCAGGACACACTGTACCCCTGTCTCAAAGCAGAGGAGTCCGGAGAGCAGGGTAGAGAACTCCTTCGTTGATTGAGGATATACTTTTTATTAATTAATTTATTTTTTTAGGCTATATTAAGTCAATATTTTGAAAAGTTAGTCCTGTGATTTAAAAAAAGAAACTAAATAGAAATCTGAGTACAAGGTAGTAAGGAATTTTGCCAATGATAAAAACAGTAGCCTGTGAAATTGTAGGTGTTTGCAATATGTTGCAACTGACATTTTATAATTCAATTGTCTCTCAAAAGAAATCTGAAGAAACCCATCTGCTTCTCTCTTTCACGCAACGCTCGAAAAGCCAGTGGGAAAAAGGATCCCTTCCATCACTGCTGCCTACCTGTGTGTGTCGTGAGAGATTAAGAACAAATAAAATAAAAGCATGAATAGATTCCCATATTATTTACTTTCTGTTTGGTGAAAAGAAAATAGAAACAAAAAATGTTTTTTTTTGCGTTACCGGGCCAAAGTGTTATTTTAAAACACACAACAGGACACTTCAGTAAAATCCCCAAATAATACTTATATTTGAATCAATTTAATCAAAACATGTTTTCACAAAAACTGATAATTTTGATAGTGGAATTGCCTTTACTGAAAATTCCAAAAAACTTAAAAATTTAAACTGTTGACCATGGCTTTTTTTTTTACAAAAAAGTATATTTTTGCTAATTGTGGTGATGTATTAACATTTTTAATTTCATACTAGTAATATGCAATTTAGTGTATGTTGTATTTTTTGCAACTATTATAGATTTAGATAACGACATGATATCTCATGAAACATATTTCAAATGTAAAAAGATTAAAAAGCTCAGGAAAATTAAAACATTGCAGTTACAAAGGGGCTGGTTTTGCTGCTGGATGTCTAAGAACAGTTAGCTTTGTATGAAATACCAGTCACTGCTTAAACAGCAGGGGCCAGACCCCCCTACTGGTCTGTGTTCTTTGTGGATTGAACATTTGTCCTTCAGTACTTTTTTCTTCCCTCAAAACACTACCTCCCTGAAATGTTCAAAAAACCTTCTTCTGTACATTAAAGTCTGAAAGATGCTATTTACCAGGGAATTCAGTTTATTATTGTTGAAGTAACACAATCCATTGACAAGTGCCAATGTTTTGAAAAGCAGTCTTTAATTTGCCACTACAGCATACAGTAAATCACCAGATTTTCAGTTTATTCCTCAATTTCATCATTCCTGATCTTTTATTTTTTCTGTCTGTTGTCTGTTGTAAACAAAGCTTTTGTTTCTTTGGGCTCTCATGCTTGTGGTGGTTTAAAGTTTCCGGTTTCTGAATATCAGAAGTAAAAAAACTCAGTGAAAGTCAACATGAAGTGTAGTTTGTCCATTGTATTTTATTCTTCAGAGAATAAATCACAAACTTCCTTTTCAAGTAAACAATAATATGATTAATTTTCTGAAAGATTTATCAACATGATTTTTGTTCTCTCTCCCAGCTTTGAAAAGAATTAGGTTATATATAGAATTATAGATCTAAATAGCATAGCTTCTTTTTTTAAAAAAAACTGAAAGAATAGCAAAATTTTATACAAAGTACTTCAGATTTTGATCAGACTACATGTTGGGACTTTGTCAGTACTTTGTGGACGAATGTCGTTTGTCGGTACCAGTGATGTCTTTTTAGTAACGGATAAGAGCATCTTTTATTTAAAGGAAAAATCTGTTACGTTTGAAAATTATACAAGTATTGCTGAAGTGGCATTACGCCAGAATATTTTATGAAACATTTTTAGAACAGGAGACTTTCTTTCAGTCTAGGTTTAATGGAGCTCTGCTCTGTAAACCACAAAATCTTTGCTCCTTCACCACTTTACTTACGTTCGGCTGACATCTACTGGCACAAGTGAGAAAAACCATCCTTGTGTAAGATTTTCTGGAACAGCAGTTCCCAACCCTTAATCCTGGGGCCCACCTGTATGTAAAGGTTTTCATTCATGTCTTTAACTGATACATTTATTTTTTTACGATTTATTATTTTTTCCTTTACCGGTTACAAAAATACCAGACTGTAAGCGTCTGCTTCTACTGTACTGTACGGAAACTACTGCAGGTAGAACATTCTCTTTAACTTGTTAATTAAGAGCTTGTTCCCTTGTTTCTGTTGAAGCAAAGGTGATCAATTCATCAATGATGAACAGACACAGGTGGGAATGACTCTATATCAAACAGTCTCATAATGCGGAATCCCAATTAGTTACAGTTCAACAAAAACATCTGAATGAATGCCATTCTGAACC
Source organism: Lepisosteus platostomus (assembly GCF_059453375.1). Classification (NCBI taxonomy): domain Eukaryota; kingdom Metazoa; phylum Chordata; class Actinopteri; order Semionotiformes; family Lepisosteidae; genus Lepisosteus; species Lepisosteus platostomus. Next base: position 4,088,203 of record NC_142618.1, on the reverse strand, counting down.
TCAGAAGGTGGTACTCAAGGGTTATATCAGTTACTGTTATTATAGTATTATAGTCATTATTATATTCAATTGAAAAGTGAAGACTGTTTTGGATTCTATTTGTGTTTTCCACAACAGTTTGTTATTTGTCTACAGTATGATTGGCATCTCAATACTTTTTCACATCTTTTTAGGAGTTTTGGAGTTTTGCAGCAAAAACTATGGAGAATCCGCCTTGTTTTTTATACTTTTCTTTTTCAGTGCATGCGTGTTACATCATTTGATGTTTTATTATAAAGCTGTATCTCGGCCTTAATCTATATATTTCAATAGAACAGTTATGGCAACAAATAAAGATCACTTCGTGTTTTTCCTATGTATTTTTCCCCAAACACTTGTGTCTGCGACTCTGTATTCTGTTGTGCCAAATATTTGTTTTCAATATTCAAATATGTAATTGCAGATGCAATTTGTTTTATTTCTTGTGACCTTGGGGAATTAGCACAGAGCTTTGTCCAACTGTTTGATTAGAAGATTATAGCCACCTCCAGATATGGATTTCAAACTCAGTGTTATAAGAGCCAATGTCTGAATAGTTATGAGTCTAGAATTCTGGTTCATTTTGTTCATAGGAGTTGTGAAATGACTGTGGTTTTTGATGTATTTAGTTTTATTGCACTTCAAGTGTACTTTGAATGGCACACTTTGATCAAATCAGTTGAGTCTATACGCAGTAGCTGCATTTCAACCATTACCAATGAAATGAAACACCAGATTTTTTGGTCAGACTTCACGGTCCAGGGGTACAAAAATAATCCTTTCTGCCTACCTTCTTCGCAGGTGAGGTGCTGTGGTTTGGAGTACCTGCAAAGTTATTTTCTTTCTCCACTCTTGAATCTTCCCATTCCTTGCCAAAGGTTTATCTTGGTCTTATCGGTCTCGAAAGCTTTGTTCCAAAACGCTCCTGTCTCCTCCTTTGCAATCAGAAGCGGGTCCTGAAGCTCGTTGAAGGTACTGTCACGGCCTGAGCACGCAGGACAGCTGCTAAGAACTGCCTCAGTTGAAAAGTCCATCTCCGGATTTAAATTCAAATGAGCAGCACTTTGGATCCATCCATTTCCTAGCTACTGCTTCCAGTTCAAAACCGTGGAGGAGCTGGAGCCACAAGCAAGGGGGGGAAGACACGGTACACCGTGGACAGGACGCCAGTCCATCAAAGGGCAGACACACACACACACACACACACACCAGGGCCAGTTAAGCTACCAGCACATCTCTGTGGTGTGGGGTGAAGCCCATGCAAACATGGGGAGAACATGCGAACTGTATGCAGACAGGAGCCCCGCTCTGGAATTGAAGCGGGGCCCCAGTGCGACAAACCACTGCACCATCGTGCCACCCAGTCGTTTACGTACTGAAGAAAAAAAAACTGAAGTTAGAACACACCAAGACGAGTTAAGAACTCTGCCTGCCTGCAGCAAAGCATCTCAGATGATTACAGTCATAGTTTGGTGAGCTTGATACAGTAGGTCTCAGATTTCATGCAGGTATTGTCTCAAGGGGATATGCAACCAAATATTGACTTTGACACGGTGATATTTTCTCACAGACCAGTATTTTTACAGTGGGTACATACTGTACAAGTATAAATTATGACTGGGCCGAGCACAACACATGTCTTAGTTCTAATACAACCACGTCTACCCAGAGAATTATTCAACTATGACACGTATATACTCGTCTTTGACGTTAAATGCGTCGCACATCCAGATTTCTCGACTATAGAACAAAAAAAAGAACTGTTATGACTTGAGAGTCCCACTACTTTTGGAGGAAAACGCGAAACTCCGTTTGCTTTGCCGTGCAGTAGGATAGATATCGCGTTGATCCAGGTCTTCCTTGCCTGCAGGTGGAGCATTTTTTTCCCCTTCCCTCCCGTTTGCAGTCGCCAACCTTGTATTCCTCCCCCGATCCCGACTTTCTGGCCTATGACGTAAGGCGCCGTTTCCTTTTGCCGACTGCAGGACAACAACTGGGAACAGGAGAGAGAGAGAGAGGGGAAAAAAAAGTTTCGGCAACTCTCAGGCGACGAGAACGAGTAAGGAAAAAAAGTTGCGCCTTGGGCTCTGAGTCGGCTCCTCGGAACAGCAGGGCCGCCCGATGAGGGATTGGTGATGGATCCCAGGAACGACATCCAGCGGAGAGGCGGCGGCGGCGGGGCGCACACCGGGGTCTTCCTCGGCGGGTCCCCGGCTCTGACCGGCGCCCAGTCCCGCCGGAGGAAGATGCCGCCCCGGCCGGCCGACTACAAGCTGCAGGTCATCATTATCGGCTCCCGCGGCGTCGGCAAGACCAGCCTGATGGAGAGATTCACGGACGACACCTTCTGCGAAGCCTGCAAGTCCACCGTGGGTGAGGGCATGACCGCCTCTCGCCGTCTCGATGGGAGCCCCCGGTGTCTGTTGTCGCTACCGGCCGGTAATAATTAAAATAGGGAAAGAGCCCGCAGCATGATTTGGAAAAGGTTAACTTAACCGACTGTAGTGCACTCAAATCAGTACGGATTTGGTCATTTTTCGATACACTCTTAGCTTTTAGGAAGTGTAATCAATAATCTTCACGAAAGTGTCACACGTCATATTGTAAATTTAACCCGATTTTATTTTGTTTTGTTTTTTTTTCCCCTGCTGTTGGTGATCATAATTACTCGTATTTAAAAAAAAAATATTTGAGAGTTTTGTAGGTCTCATGTTTTCAACTGTTACAACAAGTGTAACAACTTGTCCGAAATGTGTTTTTGTAAATTCAGTGTTTCAGTCATCGTGATTAATGTCAAATCCCAGTTATTTAATTGTTAATAAGGCCTGCTCAAACAGTAGGCTTTGATTGAGCACGAGTAAGTCTTATTAAGTGTTGTACCGTCAGGTCTGCTCTGATATCTGTAATGATTTTTTATAGTGCTGTTTACTCTTTAGTTTGGTGTTGTCCCAGCAGCACAGAGCAAATCTGACCTTTCAAAACTTCTTGATAGACGATTGAGGCCAGACAACTTATTTAAACTGTTTATAGCTATTCTTATTTTGAGATAACTGAGAATCACAAAGATCTACTACAGCAGAGTGACGAAAATGGCTGAGAGGTGATATAAATCGCCCTTTTTACAATAGGTTAAATTTTGTGTGATGTCGCAATAAATTTGCTCCTCTTTTGATGAGAAGATTTGGTCTTGCTAAGAAATTAGCAAGTTGTAGCTACTTTATGCAGTGAGGTAACCTAGAGTGCTTATATTTATTGATGCGTTAGGTGTTGTCTTGCTTATAACTCAAATCACGTGATATTTAAACCGTATACTGTTGTTTAAATCACTCAAGGCTCAGAAATAGGCTTGACTAACAGATACAGAGAAAGAAATCAGAGAGGAAAGTGTGAGTCAGAGCTTGAAAAGAGCAAAAGGATGTAGAGACTGCACATCGGGGCAGAGCAGTGGCTCTGTGGCTCAGGATCTGCGCCTGTGGCTGGAAGGTTGCCGGTTCAAATCCCGCGGCCAACAGAGGAATCCTACTCCATTGAGCCCCTGAGCAAGGCCCTTCACCCCAGCTGCTCCAGGGGCGCCATATAAATGACTGACCCTGCGCTCTGACCCCAAGCTTCTCTCCCTGTCTGTGTGTCTCATGGAGAGCAAGCTGGGGTATGCGAAAAGACAAATTCCTCATACAAGAAATTGTATATGGCCAATAAAGGAATCTTATCTCCTTATTTTAGAGGAAGTTTAACGATAGGGGAACTGCTGTTCTGAATTTGGCAGGGTTCTGGGAAAACCCTCATGAAAAGCTTAAGGAAACCTCAGGATTCGTTGTCGTTCATGTCTTCCTTGAAGCACATTATCAAACACAAGACTTGGACACTAGAATCAGCTAGCAGAGCAGGGTACGGTACACGTTTCCTTGCTTGGCGAGACAGGAGGTGGTGGAGGGGTTGTGACAAGGCACGCCGCCAGTGCCTGCTGTCGACACGAGGCCATGTGAGTGTTCACGAGACAGCAGCTGGGACCGCTGTGAGGGGCCGGTGAACAGGCAGGTTCTTCGCAAAACTGGCTGCCATTATTTTGAACTGGGCTTCAGCTGTCCCTAACGGCCTGGCCCGTTAACAGCTGAGATTAAAATGGCAGTGTCTGCGGACAGCACGGTCAAGACTCCTGGGTATGCGTCAGGGCTGTGTGTTTTTCAGCACTGAGGTATTCTGGGAATACCGAGGTGTTGTTGCTTCGACTGAACACCAGAGATAAGGCCCGTGCGTCTCTACATGCTGGATTGACTTTGTGTCTTTGGAATGCCAGGGCTACAATCTGTCTGGAATGTTGTAATTAAGCCCTACTGTTCTCTTAGAATATAGGAGAATACTGGCATATACTATGGATGTGTTGTCATATATAGCTGTTTAACAGCCAGCTGTCTCCTCCTTAAAAATGGGTTGCAGCCATGATTGAGGAAGTTTGTCTAGTATGCGTGACGCCTTCTGCCGTCTTAGAAAAACTGTTCAGCTGCCGAGGGGTGTGTATGCTGTCTGTGACATCACGTTAGGGTTCTTATTTGAATCAGTTCTTTAAGACTGAGTCAATTCTGCACTTGAAAAGCTGAACAATTCTTAGAGGAAACTATGCTCAGGGGAAAAAAAAACAGTTCTGCACGGGCCACAAGTTGATGCACTACACAGCCTGCCCCGCTGTACAGCAATCAGGAAAAAAGGCCATCTTGAACTGCCTTTGACATCGGCGTCAGTGGCACAATATGAAAGAGCAGAAAAGGTATTAGTTCTGCAAATGTGCCAGTGAGGTCAGGGACGACAGTGAAGAATGTTGTTCTTTCTGTTAGCCATCCCATACAGGGTGTTTCAAAACATTTCAATAATATTGTACATATGTTTTTCTATGTCTCTTAACAGGTGAATTTTAAGTCGTTCTTTATTTTGTTGGAAGTCTGGTTATGTATACAATTGCCGATCTAAAAAAAACCTAAACTATATTGTCTCTTTCCACTTTACTTGTCCTCATACCAATCTGGAAGATATTTAATACTTATCATGAAATGCATAGAAGAATTGATTTTCAATTTATCTGCATTTGTACCTTTATAACAATTCATAATGTCTTGAAGAATTCCTGGAAAAAAATCATGAATTCTTTCTTTTATTGAGCTTGTAAAGTTCTTTCTTGGTAGTTTGTATATTACTTTGCACAAAGTACTCTATTAAAATGAAGAGATGCTATTCTTTTTTAGTTCTTTATATCGCATCTTCTGTCTATATGTGCCAAAGTTGTTTTTTTTGTTTCATCACAAACCAGTCCTAGTTTTATAATGGAACACGTAATAGGTTAATTCCATGCTGAAAAGAGAAGAAAAAAACAATGTTTCGGCCGTGGAAGAAATATCATTTGTGAGGCCTTTATCTTCTTTTAGTAACTACTGAGAATTCGTTGAGTTTAAAAAATAATTTGCCTGATTAACAGAACACAGTAACCCTTTAGATTATAGTTTTCCATGCTATTGATAATAAACCAGCCTTATAACTGAATTACACAGTGACCTGTGTCTTTATAAGTTCATTCTACTTAATTCCTTCAGTCACACAGTCTGGTCCACAGCAGGCAAGTCTTGAGGTGGACAGTAGCATGGTTGAGACCAGCTGAGGAGACAAATGAGGAGGACAATGTGATTTGCAAAAGTCAGCTTTGCAGATCTGAGTGCATCTTTAAATTTCCTCACACAGTCTGTTTTTCACTTTTTTGTGCTAACGAATCAGTGTCAATTATAAAATAGCCTTGCACATATGGCACATATGCCATTAGGCTTTCCTGATATTCTGATAGATTTGTGTCCACTGTTGTAACCTGCTCTACAGCAGGTAGCCATATGCCTCTGTGTTCACTGGGAGACTTTGGTACAGGACTGGAATTTTAAGTTGCCCATAATTTGAAAGATGTTAAATTGTAATTTTAAGCATTTGCAGAGATGAAATTCTGGGTGTAAATGTACATTATCTGTTTACTATGAAGCCTAACCAAGAATGACACTAGACAGATCTGTGACACTGCTCAGCTCTTCAGATGGTCCGATGTGGGCAGGAACAGGGAAAAGCTGATCAGTATTGCATATTTACTATGCAAGGGCATCGATTACCAATTGTCTTCCCAGCAAGGATGCAATGCTGAATTTACTATGTAATATCTTTCAATTTAAGAGCAGTTATGTCCTAGTGAATGTAGAGTCCTATATCATCCAGTGTCTTCCTCACCTTCTTCCCTTTATATTTTTTTGTCAGTATTTTTCTTATTTAAAATACACTCTGATTTGACCTGTGTTTCTGTAACTGTATGTTCACCTTTTCTAGCTCGGATTTGATTTCACTGCGATTGTTTTCTTACCATTCCTTTTCTGCCTTCCCTTCCTGCGTCTTTTTTTGTTGTTGTTTATAGGAGTTGATTTTAAAATCAAAACAGTAGAGCTAAGAGGAAAGAAAATCAGGTTACAGATCTGGTAAGTAATTCGGAGCCATTCTGCTCTTAGTCACCCCTGGTTTGAAGCTACATAGAGCTTTTAACGTACTAGCAATTTACCAGTGGCTGAATTAACACTGTTCCTGAAAACTAACGTGAACATTTTCTCTGAAACTAATTGCTGCTTGTCAAACTTAAGTGTTTTTAGTGTCAGGGTTTGTTCCAAAACTTCATTTTCATTTGCCTGATGTTTGGTGTGTCCATGATGTGCCTGTGATTGTCATTGTGCAGTAAGAAGACATGTTCTGCTTGGAGCTGCTTACATCGTCTATAGTTAAATAAAAAAGACCCCGTTAGACCGTATGAAAATCTCTTTTGCTCTGCAGTAGAAGTATTTTCTCTTTTTCGGATTCTTCTCCGTCACAAAAAAAGTAGTACACTGTGATTTTTCTGATCTGCTCTTGCTGGCTTCTGTTTGGGGAAAATCTCCTGGGGCCAAACGGGGCCAAACGGGGCCATTGAGCGAAAGAGTTCAGTAAATGAGACGTTATGATGGCTATTTGGTTGTCACATTATAGAAATAAACAATATGCAAATGTGTCCACATTGGTAACAAAAGCTTGGGCGGAGGACAACCCTACCCTTCCTTACCTCCAGACACCTGAGCATGAGCCTCATGTTTCCAGTGTCCCTTCCAAACAGTTGCTTGCCCTTGGTCCTCCATTAGCCCTGTGAAGCTCTATGTAAAGCAGCTTCTTTGCTGACAGTATTCCTGCACACTCGTTTCGGATTGGCACAGCTTCCTGCTCCTCTGCTCATCCAGGAATCCCAGACCACACGAACAGATCCTTTCGCATAATGACTTTTTTTTTGTACGCTGGTGTTCTGGGGTCCAGGAAGCCCTAGCCTTTCCCCAGTTCTGCTCACCTAAACACCAGAATCGTGTTTCGAAAACACAGTGTTAATTGCTTTTCCGTCTTCACTGGGGACGTCTGAACTACTGAAGGGTTTCAGCCATCGCAGGGATGAAATTCCTCCTCTTATCCATGCAGAAGCTGTTCAGCTCCTCAAGGTCACACTTCCTGGATTTGTAATGTAATTTCTTCAGAAATTGATGTTATAAATAGTCACGACCAATGAAGAGCACTTATTTTTCTCTGTGGTCATCGTGTTTGATGCTTGTCTTGTATTTGTTGTCCTGTTGTAAAGACTGTGAGGAAGACTGAGCTTCTTGACACAGGACAAATACAGTGTTTTTTTAGCTAGACAAAACTTGGGCTGTGTTTTATTCAACCAAATCATATGGCCACATTTTACTCAGAAGTCAAATGAGTCGCTATTTGAGGTACGTCTTTTCTTCTAACATTGCCTGGGAACTCTGCCACAGACACCATATTCATCCATGCTCTTGCATCAGTTATTTTTATTTACAGCATTTATTTTCAGCGTATGCCACGCATCAGAAAAATTTGAAGACTCTGTGCATACATTTTAAAAAGGTAGTTTTTTTAAAAAAAACTTTCCGTATTGATCAAAAGTTTTAGAGTCGTTTTGATTAATTAATCACTCATGACTGACTGTTACACTCCAGTGATTTTGTTGCATCAGCACTAAATCACCTCGTTAGTGAGAGAAAGGATTGGACTCAGGCGGTGAGGTGATTTAACCCTTGCAATGTCAAACCTGGAGAAAAGAAAGAAGAATGCAGATAGGAACCAATATCCCCCGCTTCACAAGAGAGCTGTATCTTTGTGCCATGTTGGAGGCTGACTTAAACGCACTAACCTGGCCAAGCACTACAGTCAAACACAGCCCACAGTGATAGACAGCAGTCCTGGAGACACAGGTCTCCTTTCTCCAAATCAAAGGAGATGTCCGAATGTAGTGTGCTGCACCAGAGCGTCTAGTTTCTCTGGAACTTCACCTGGAGCGACAGGTGTCATCCTGCCTGAGCGGTGCTCCATTCACCACCTGGACCTCCAGTGCTGCCCTTCTTGTAGGCTCATCCGGGCGGAGCTGAGGCTGAGGATCTGTGCCTGTGGCTCAAAGGTTGCTGGTTTGAATCCCGCAGCCGGCAGAGGAATCCTACTCCATTGGGCCCCTTAGCAAGGCCCCTAACCCCAACTGCTCCAGGGGTGCTGTATAAATGGCTGACGCCAAGCTTCTCTCTCCCTGTCTGTGTGTTTGTGTGTCTCATGGAGAGAAAGCTGGGGTATGCGAAAAGACAAATTCCTAATACAAGAAATTGTATATGGCCAATAAAGTGATCTTATCTTATCTTATCCTGACATGACAGCATTCCAGCAGGGCAGTGCGCCTGCAGAGAGAAGGCCACTGTGTCTTACAAGATGAGAACAGGACAGTTATGATGTGGGTACCCCATACGCCAGACATGAGCCGTATTGACAATCGGTGCAGTGGGAGTGGACAGTGTGTAGCATTTCTGGCGCCCAGGCTGGTGAACAGGCACCTGCCCGTTCAGGGTCTACAAAAGGAAAAAGGAATAGGACCAAATTCCACGAGACAACATCAAAGTATACTGCGTATCACAGGCTTGTGTTTCTTACAGCAGGGATCACACACATTACGAACCTGTGACCTTTCACAGTAAACTCCCCGTTCATCGACCTGTTGACCACAGATACTGTACAGTATGAGCAAGATGGATTTATCTGTGTCAAGGCAATTCAACAAACAGTGAACGATTCGTGAACGTGTTGCAGTTATGAGTTATAATTCTTTTGAGGCTCAATATTTTTAGTCTATGAATCGGTTTGAACATTGTACATTTGCAGAAATGTGGAATTATTTTTAGTTACGCTATTTGTCTATTCAGTATCCCTTTCCATATGTTATTTCAACTTAATTTGTAAAGGTTGAAAAATCGTGATGTACACCAACATTTTCTTTACTGTATATAAAAGAAACACTTCCAGCTAATCCACTTAGAAAGTAAACTTGCATGCAGATTAAGAGCAAGAACTCTTCTTAGAACTCTTGGGGCTGAAATTGAAAATTGAAAAATTCAGACGACATCCTCGGCCTGCATCACAGATTGAAGCGTGATGCCTGGATCTCAAGACAGAAAGTTCGTGCGTCGTAGCTAGAAGATCTGAAGGCAGTTGTTTTCTATTTCCTGTACTTTAGCAGGAAAAGCAGAGCAATGGATTTTGAGCAGTTTTTATCTGTGTTCGTTGCAACATTCGCATCGCGTTGGGCTTGTACTGCATGGTACTCCTGGAGTGGCTGTGCTCAGTGGTTTGTGTTTGCTTGCTATAATAATTTGTGAACTGACTCTGGCTCACTAACTCCACCCTGGCAGGACTCCAGCACATTTGTTTGTCTTCCTCTCGTCCAACTTAACACCCTCATCCTTGGCTGCATCAGTGTCCTAGCTTTAGATATCCATGTGACGTCTCCATTCACCGTCTGCATGGCTCTAGGGAAGAGTCATGTAACAGAGTTCAGGGCTCGCTTGTGAAAGTGTCTACAACAGGTAATTAAAGTTATTTAAAATTTTGCTCAAAGTCTCAAAGCTGAAGCAACAGTTTCAAGTCATTATATGCGTTTTATTCTCTCTGTTCTGTAGCCTGGCTATATTTAAGCTAGTTTAGTTATCCCAAATAGGCTGCCATTTTATAAATGATGAAGTATGTCTGCACCCTCATGGGAACCATGATGATGAGCTGACAGTCTCTTCCAAACCACCTGCCATTTGGGACATCCATGTTATGGGCTCCACAGTAACGTACAGGATGTTCAGTGCCGGTTGGCAGAGAGACACATTCCGCACTGATTTCACTACATCCTGCCCAGGATTGCAGACCTGGCCAACCGATCTCAGCCCCACCCCCTGCGGGGCTGAGCCTTTGGCAATGTCAGCCCTGGCATGACCTGGTGGGTTTGAACCCAGAAGTTCGAAGTTTATTCAGTTTGAGACTCGTGGGAAACTTCGCAGCCTTTTTTAAAGCTCATTCTCATGTTGTAACAATCTACATATTAGTCCCTTGAAACACTTTAAATAGTTCTTAAACGTTTTTTTTTTATTCTAATGTAGTCTTGAGTGCCACTGTGACTTCTAAATCTCATTCAGAAAACCTCTTGATAGTTGATTGTTTTTTTGTCAGTAGTCTACCTGTATCGGTACAAGTAAAGGTTTATTCCATGCTGAAAAGAGAAGAGAGAAAATGCAATGTTTCGGCTGTGGAGCCTTCTTCTCTTTCCAGCAGGGAATAAACTCTTACTTGTTCCTTTGCAGCCTACGCATGCAGACGCAGCTACCTCCTTGAACTACGTCTGCCTGTATCACCATGTTTCCAGGCTAATGAAATTAATAATATAATACAATGATTTCCTTTCTAGAAATTCACCAACCTCGTGTGTTTTTGCGTGTTTGATCTGTGAAGAATGCCAGCTGATGGCAACTGGCAATAACAAATGCTTCATCTGTGTAGGGACACAGCTGGTCAAGAGAGGTTCAACAGCATTACCTCTGCCTACTACAGAGGTGCCAAGGGAATAGTATTAGTATACGACATCACTAAGGAGGAGACCTTTGAAGACTTGCCCAAATGGATGAAAATGATTGACAAGGTACAACAATGTAGAAAACAAAATCAAAGAAGTATTCCAAAGCGCGTATTCTTCAACTAGACTTAGCTTTAACATGTAATATTATAGTGACTTGAGCCATTTTCCTTTTCGTATCTGTGTCATATTTGATTTATGAAACGAGATGGTTTGTGACAGGAAAAGTGTGACGGGGATTTGACCAAAACTTACATTTCAGGCTTAATATAAATCGTCACAGACTAGAGACCCTTTTATTTAACTTCTGAATCTCGAAGTCCTAATGGAAAATAATCTACACTACATCAATTTGATTATACTTTCAAATCCCCTTAGTGTAGGGCCATTCCATGTGACAGCAGCCTGATTTCTGACTGTTTTGACATTTGCAGACGTTTTTACAGTAGCACCATATATGAGAAGATTAAAGGGCTAAAGTCTCACAAATATACCACAATCATACAACATAAATGATGATATGATCTCTCAAAAAATCCTAAAGAACATATTCTGGATAGCAGCCCTTTTGTCCAAGGGCACATTTTGGTTCTAGGTAATAGATGAACAATTTATTACACAAAATCACATTGCATTTGTAACTGTGCGCATACATAGAGTCTGTAGAACATTACACCAAAAAAATCCTTTAATAAGATTCGTCTGTGTTCTTATGATTTGAAAGATTAGTTCCCAACAAACCTCAGGGACCATCTGCAGAGACACAAGGGCTTTAAAATGGCACCAAGATTGTGTCTGTAGATAGTTTTAGATAAATTTTAGATAGTCATGCTAAAATCATATTGATATCACGTGGAATGACCTTATTTTCTTGTAGTGTGAGGATCTCTTGCTTTGCAGACGTTCCTCATGTTTTGAAGCCAGATTAAATTTACCTTCATATTTTGTGCAAGCTTGTTATTGTGCCGTGATCAACCCATACCTCCCCCTTTTCCTTTAAATCCAAGATGAATGAATGAATACAAATAAAATAAGTAAAATAAGAATCAGCATTTGTTATTGTCCTGATTGACGTCACACTGACCTGTCAAAACAGGCAGTGACATTAATCCGTTATCTGTCCGTGAATCAGTATTACATAAAGACCTTTTAAAAAAATAGCACAGAAAAGGAATATCAGTAGGTTTGTAGATCATGTCTAACGTCTTCCAAACATGATCTGGCCTTTCCTCATACAGTACGCTTCGGAAGACGCAGAGCTGTTACTTGTTGGGAACAAGCTGGATTGCGAGACGGACAGAGTGATCTCACGACAGCAAGGGGAGAAGGTAGGTGGCAAAGGGCCCAGAGAGATCTGCAGCCAGCCGGGGAAGATTAGATAACATGGGAACAAGTAAAGGTTTGTTCCATGCTAAAAAGAGAAGAAAAGAAACGCAACATTCTGGCTGTGGAGCCTTCTTTGGGTGTCACGCTAACTTTCCTCTCCTTTCAGCAGGGAATAAACCCGTTATCTGTTCCTTTGCAGCCTACGCATGCTGACGCAGCTCCCTACTGGAGCTACTTCAGCCTAGATAACGTGTGTCCACTATCCCACTTTCTTCCATTAAGTGCTTCAGTTTTTGTATCGGTCCCGTTGGGATTCATTGTGTGGTCCAGAGCCCCTGGAGAGCAACAAGCCAGCAGGTGTGGGAAACCAGCAAGTCACCCGTTTCTTTTTTCGCCAGTTAGTTGTGTGATATACATACCTATTTTGGCATCTCTGTGCTTCGTTCAAGTCTCGGCTCGTCACCTGCGACCATTCACCTGTAGTTCATCACGGGCGGTTTGTGTCATTTAGAAATTGTCGGCCCTCGAGAGACAGAGCTGCCATAATTGAGACTATGGCTTGTGTCATGAATCAGGATCTAACAAGTTTTCCCATTCCTTAGAAAGGTGTGACTTAGGCTGATTTATAAGACTTACTGGGCTGGGGCTCTGCGGGTCCGGGGCTTGAGATGCCCGACCCAAAGCACAGCTAACTTCTGTAAGATCACACATTTCCTGTTTCACTCTATGGGCTGAATTGTTGGTGCATTAAGAATTTCATTTTAATTTCAATCTGCTCATTATAAACAGTATTTTACAGAAACACTTTTATCTTTCTGTAAAATACTGTTTCTTCATCACCAGCAAGAGAGGATAAAATAGGTTACAGAGTCTAACTTCACACAGGTTGTAGTGGAGCGAAATATTCTCTTTGTCTGATGCTAGAATTATAAAGCCGGAATACTTTTCCAGTGAGGACTCATTGAAGTGCCTTTTTAAGTGTGCTGTTTCTGTGTTTTACTAACATTGAAAGAAAAAAAATCCAACACACCCTACATTGCAACTCCTCAATTTGGGAATCTGAGGAATTAAGAGTTGGGAGTTGAATATTCATGTGATGTGATAATGATGTGATTTAAATTATTGTCCTTGTATTTTATTCTGAAAGGCACTTTGGTGCCTTTAAGTTACATTACTTAAGAAACAGCGTAAGTAAAACACAGCAGAAAATAAATCAGAAAAGGCTCTTTTAAATTGGCAGGTGAAGAGGGACTCTGGAACTCAGTCAGTATGCCCTTAAAACAAACAGTGCCACAGCTGAAGTGGTGGAGAGCTGATGAAGCCACTGCTAAGGGTTCCTTTTGAAAAAGAGAAGTTCTTCCTCAGACAGCTGCTATCCATTGACAAGGCACCTCTGAAGTTTCACTTCTTTAGGCAGATTTCAGGACATAAAGGGAACTTGCCTGACAAGGTTCAAGTGCACTTGCTTGGACAGAATGAATATTGACTGAGCCTAATGAATGTTAGACCAGTCATACAGAATACAATCAAAACGCCTGTTCAGCTAGACTACATGCCACTTTCCTGTGACCCCTGTTCTATTGTTTCCTTCCGTTTCTGTTTCAGTATCGGATATGGGTGCATTAAGCCATTTAAATGAGGAAGACATTCATATTTAATGAAGAATAATGCAGAAATTAATTAATCTTTAATGTCTTTTCACTTGGGGGGGACATGCAGAACGAGCTCATAGTTTTTAATAGCTAATTGATCCAGGGGTTTTATCCAGCTGTTAAAGAAGCCTGGGCATCAGCTTCAGCAGCATGGCTCAGCGCCTTATTCCAGACCCCACAGCCTTTTGTGTATATTATGAATGCCTTCAATTCCCTTTGTTAAATGCCACTTTTTATACTGGAGTGCTCTGGTTCAGAGAGATGTGTTCTGTGACCATTGACAGTGGTCAGGAAACAGGAGGGCCTTGTAAGAAGCAAGGATCAAATTGGCCACTCCTCGGGAAATTTTAATTCTATTATCGAGAGAATCTGTGCCAAGGTCTCTGGCTTTAAGCTGATAAATGTGATGACTGTGGTGAAGGAAGGCAAGTTTCTTTTTTGACCGGCCTTCAAGTATAAGCTGTTTCAGGCTGTTTTTGAGGAGATGGACAGTGCATATAAGGACATTCAGCTTCAAAGCAGTGTTTGTTGGGGAAGGACTTGGCACGCTTTGTGGGCTGTCTGGGTGCAATCAGGATCTTTTGGTCAGTAAAATATCAAAACTACCCCAAACTGGTTGATGACAAATGAGTTGCATAACTCATGTTATTAACTAAAAACCCTGTGCATCTAAACCCCCCATCTGCTGGGTACAGGCCAAACGGTACTGCCTGCGAAATTTGCCTGCCTGCGAAATTTGACTGATGTAGGAAAGTCCATTAAATGAGTAAACTGTTAAGAAATTTGCCTGGTCCTGAATTTGATCAGTGTTATTGAATTGTTTTTTACAACCTTTGCAGTGTTTGCTTACACTCCTGTTTTTAAATGATTTCCGTGAACATGACCTGTGTTCCTGTATTTTTCTCAATATACTCTGTTACAGGTTTGCTATAGTACATTTATGCAAGTAATTACTATAATAGAGCTAATGTTGTGCATATGACGGGTCTGTCCTCATGTAACAGAGTGTTTTGTATACAGCAGCTGACAAGTGAAGGCTAGATTTTTGGAGTGACTTGCAGCAATGTGCAAATGCATTGTCAGTGGGCGTTTGTATGCAGGTTGGTACATTTTTAGATTTTAGCTGCCATTATGATTCTGAAACAATGTTAATTTTTCTTTTGCAGTTTGCTCAGCGGATATCTGGAATGCGATTTTGTGAAGCAAGTGCCAAGGATAATTACAACGTCGACGAGATATTTCTAAAACTCGTTGATGACATTCTAAACAAGGTCTGTATACTAGTAGCCTAATTCTTGTGTTTCAGTCTCAGCTTCATTTTCACAGTTGCCTCGACACCTCGACGTAGTGGAATTTTACACGTAGGCTACAAAGGAGCTGCTTGACATTTGGGAATGGCTGCCTACAAACATTTCATGTTTTCAGTAGCTAGCAGCCAAGCTGGTGCTGCGAAGGAGGATGTTGTCTGTCACAGTTACCTTGTGGGCATTATGGAAACTGCTTTCAGCTTTGGATACTTCGGTTAGAATTGTGTGCTCACTCTATATATAAGCTACAGGAGTTACTGTTCCTTCCTCCCTTTGGTGTGTGATTGATGCATTGTGAGATGAAAGATCTTTTCTGTGAATATCAAGAGAATTTCTGTCATTAGTGAAGTGGTTCACGCTCCGTGTCAGTCAGATGGAGTGATCACAACCCAACAGCAGTTTTGCCTCACAGAAGGCTTTGTATTAATATGTGTGACCATAGTACCTTATTTTTAGAAGTATTTGAGACTTTTTTTTTCCAGACATCTGTTTAAAACCCTAAATGATTTCCAAAAGTGTGTTTGTAATTGTTGTTTTTAATTATTCTAGGGACAAAGTCTGCCCTTACTAAAGATTTACAGTGGTCACATTGTTGTACGTTATGTACTGCCCTGTAAGAATAGGCCACTTATTTAGGGACGGCATGTTCTGTTTACTCTTTAAAAGCCACATCAATTAATAAAAAAAAACGAATTTTGAAAATACTCATGGATAAGAGTTTGCATAATGTATTTTGATTTCATATCCTCTGCTATTTTATGTGACTCAGCTTTCTTTTTCTGAGCAGGAAAATGACTGTGTAAACATTTCTTCTGTAGTGACATCTTTGTTCTAGAGTTCACAACAGGACTGTAAATCTGTTTAAATGCTCTAGATTTGTGGTTAATTAAAACTCTGCTGAAATGTTGAGACACTTGCAGGTAGGAGGATAAATACAAAAATTATAAGCAGAGTGATGTTGTCCAACAAATGTGGAATTATGGTGCCAGGCAATAATACTGTACATGAGCCTGTAAAGGCGTCTCCTGTCATTCCCCACACTGCTGACAGAGAATCCAGAGCGTTAGTTCAATACAGAAGCAAGACCAAGCTGAGATGTGGATGCTGGGCAGTGAGTACTGGGGCAGGAGGCATGAAAGAGGCTCATTTACCAGCTAGTCTCATGATCGTAGTCTGTTGCGTGGGTAATTTGAAAGTTGTGCGTGACAGCCTTCAACGCGGTTTTATTCCACTCTGCTGTTCTTCCTTACAAAACCTAGTCGGCCAGACCGAATCGCAAATCGGTGCATGTTAACAGTGCAGATGTCGAGAGGGTACTGTACGTCAGGAATCAATGCCAGCACTTCAACTGGAAAGAATCAGGATTTCATTGTGATAGGATTTCACCTGGAAAGTCACAGGTTTCCTAGGCAAAAACAGGGTGATGTGAATAAATATTGTGTAAACTGTTTTGTTAAGCCTTTATTTGTACTGCTGAACTTGAACTAGCTTACGAATTGTAACTGTCTTGCGGGGCTGTTTCTTTTACCCACGGTAACCATGTATATTTTGTGTTGCAGTTGCCTCTAGAAATTCCGAACCGGGAGCTGTCGAACAGCATCCTGTCCCTGCAGCCTGAACCCGAAGTTCCCCCTGAGCTACCCCCACCTCGCCCCAATCTGAGGTGCTGCTGAGGCCTTCGTCGCCCATGTGTCTGTTCCACAGTCGAGCTGTGAACCGTTCCTGCCGGGCGTGGGCAGAAAAGACCGGGCTGGGAGAGCGTTGAGGGGGCGAATCCGTTTATCTGAAGTTCTTTCTTTCGTTTTCATACCGTACGAGACGCAATACAACGATACCTACGCAAGCACATACCTTAGCCCTGCTCTCTACCTCACGGTTAGTTACACAGTGGCTCTGAGATCCCACGAATGCCTTCCCATTCTTAACTGCTGTGTGGCTCAGAAAAATCGTTTATACCCATCGGAAGCTAGAGAGCATGTCCATATCGCTGTCTCGTAAGCCAGAGAAGCAATTTCTGGAGAGGTTTAGTTCAGGATTTTAAAATACTTCTGCTAAGCAAACTACTGGCAGCTGTGAGTGTAAATTGCTAGAGTGGAGACATGCAGGTGCAGAGCCTCTCTCTCAGTCAATGACCTTAGTCGCCTTAAACCTTGAAAAATCACAGTATTATGACGGGCAGCGGTATTCCTAATCTGTAAAGTCAACCTGTCAGTGATAATCTGTACATTATAGTACATGCTGTATTTACATAAATTAAATGTAAATGTACTTTTCAGTCCCTCGGAGACAGTCTTGTTTTAAGGGAAAATTTGACTGACATGTTTTCTGTGGTTTCAGGAGTGCTTTCAGTTTGTTTTAAACTATTTTTTGCCTTACAATACAATGGTATTTGCTGAGCAAGCTGGCATGAATGGTTCCATTTTTTTCCCTGTTTTGCACTACAATCAGTTGAGACTAGTTTGGACAAGGTATGAGGGCATCGCATAAGAAACTACATGCTAACTAGTAATGTGTAGTGCTTATTTGCAGCGCTAATACATAGTTTATTTTGTGTCAGGATTTTTTTGAGATCCTATCCTTTGAGAGGACAACAGTATTACATGTTTGCATACAATAGCAGGTGGGTGAATATTACAGCTAAGTTTATAAATCTTTTTCTTTATTTTGGCTAAACATTATTCTGAAGAATGTTTGGGAAATGCACTCAATGTTTTGGAATTCCCCATTTTGGACACTAAGCTGAATATATGGTGATATTTATTGACATATTGAAAAGGGATATACGTCAAGGCCATACTAAAACGTTTTGGGGTTCGTATCAGAAAATTTCAAATTTGATTTTACAACTTAACTACACATTTTTCTTTCTGTAGGTTTCCTGCAATTTAAGTAAAACCGATCAAAGTCATACAGTATTAAATCTGCGTTGATTAACTCATTGTAGAGTTCAGTTTAGAGAATAGTCTTTTAAAATAGTTTGATGGCATAATAAGACTGATGTTTGACTGATAAGCACTTCTTGTGCGTGACTTCCAGTGGTAAAGGAGTTTCTTACATGAAGGTAATTTGAAACTTGGTGATTTTGGTTTTGTGGCAGCCTACCTGTGTCTTATGTGCTTCCTCATTTATAGAACTAAAAAATTATAATATATCAGCAGGATTGATATGAATACAGAACATTTCTAGTTTAACAAAGCTTACCAATACGTTTGCATCAGACCTGGGGCTATTCCTTCTGGGACTTTGAGATTTGTTCTGTCATTATATTATTCTTCATACGTCACACCATCAGTAAACAAATTGAAAGGTTCAAGCCAGTCATGTGCAGCCACTCTACCCCAACATGAAAAATGTGAACAGGAAAAAAATGCATTGTTACATTTTAAAATGTAAAGCATATACAATATTAAAGTAATTTGTATGTGAAAGAAAGAAGCTTTGAATTTACAGTGTGTAAGATTACATGTGTGTAGATTATAAAACTGTGTTGATGTAAACATGTACACACTACAGTGTACTGAATGTGATGCTCTGCTCTCCTTTGTGGAGTCTGGACTAACTGTATAAAGTAAAACTCTGTACCGCACTTACAGATTAAGTGCTTTGGTATAACCTGTGTCACTTTGAAAACCCAGTTTTGTTCTGTGCATTTTGTTTAATGCCAATATTGAAAAGGTAAGCCTTTCACTGTTTCTCTTTATAAAGTTAACTTTTACAGAAGTGCATTTAAAGTATTCTTCTCATATTATAAATATAGCAAGTTTCAGACTGTAAATTGAGATACTAAACATTTTAAACCCGATATAAAGCAGGTTTTGTTGGCATGTTCTAAGATGTTTTTGAGGTATTTATAACTTGTGGCATTCTTTAACTAATGAAGTGCAAATAAAATTTTATATTTATTACTCAGCATTTAATGTTGGAACGTTTAATTTATTCTAAGTGAAATGTACAAAATTAGATGTACAAGGGTCACCCAGTGTGTAATGCACCACATTTTATAAGGAACGAATTCTCACAGGACAATGCTGTCAGACTGAACTTTTCTGCTTTGTTGCTCAAATGCATTTTTGGCTGAGAAAAAGGGGGCAAATTCCTACTTTCTTGGTGATCCTCTTTTCAATTGAAATGTTAGTCTGAAATGCCGTTAAGTCGCCACCAGGTGGCACTCTAATCCTGGAATATAAGATGTGTCTCGGCTCCTCTTGCCCAGAGGATGGCAAATTTATGCCAGATTCCATGCCAATGTTCGGTGCTCCTGCTAATCCTCAGTTATTGAAGTGATTTTCACTTTGCTTGAGTAAAATGAAAAAAAAAGTGGAATTAAAAGGATCAGCTCTGTACTGAATGTTTTGGAACAAGGGCCAAAGTCCTGTAATGGCTAGGAATCCAGGTGCCAGAGCAGAGAAGGCCCAATCGAGCCCACGGAGACGTTGTTTCTGAACACAGCTCTGTTGATAAAGAGCCCGTACAAGCTTCAAGTGTCCACTAATAAGATCTCTTTATACTTCATTTACAGGAAAATGCAGTATTCATAGGTTATTCCCTGCTTTTCAAACATGTAATTTTCTGTTTTTTTCTTAAGCGATGTGTGTGTGTGTGTGTGTGTAGGGGTGGCAAAGTAGCGCACTGGTGAGCCCTCCTCCCTCACGGCTGCTGGGGCCCCGGGTTCGAGTCCAGACCTGGGGTGCTGTCTGTGTGGGGGTTTGTATGTTCTCTCCGTGTTTGTGTGGGTTTTCTCTGGGTGCCCCGGTTTCCTGCCATAGACCAAAGACATACTGGTAGGTTCACGGGCTTCTGGGTGAACTGGTCCGGGTGTGAGTGTGTGCGGATTTGTGTCAGTGTATCTGTCTGCCCTGCGGTGGACTGGTGTCCTGCCCCGGGTGTACCCCGCCTTGCGCCTGTCGCTTGCCGGGATAGGCTCTGGCTCCCCCGTGACCCTGAATTGTAACTGTTAGAAAATGGCTGGATAAACTGAAGTTGTGAAAGACAGCATTTCACAGCTGGGGACTCGCTTTAACACTTGCCCATAGATATTGATTTGGACACTGTCCTGAAAAGCTTTCATGGTCAGATTCTAAGTTGAAGGCCTAGGGGAAAATCAAGGATTTTATCAGGTTTTCTCACATATGGACGTCATAGAAGGTAATATTAGGATTGGGGTGTGGGGGGAGCACTATGATCAACTCGCAATGGTATATGTAGCTGGTCAAGTGGTGAATGGGCTAGTAACCACAATGAACCTGAGATTCATGGATAACAGATTTGGCAAACCTTTTCGTATACAACCGTTGTAGTCTGAAAATACAAGTATTATTTTAACAAATGATCTGCTGTCTCTTTGGTGGCCTGCATTATCTCTTGAGCCAGACCTCTTTAATGCACCTGGAAAAGCAATTGATCATCTCCAGCAACACCTGCGATATTAGACAGGCAGGGCACTATCTTGAGAATGAGTGCTGCCAGCTGTGCATTTCACAGTGGTCAATGTTTTCAATTGATCTGGTCAGAAATTCAATAAATTGACTCCTTCCTGTTACTAGTTTTTGTTGCATCAGTTCCGTTTTACACAGTTTTGCTGTGTTAATGAACCAAATGGTTCATTTACTATCTCATTTTAATATTTACGGAGGGGATCATACATTCGTTTGATTCCTTGCACCTTCCCTTTGCTGACTGAAAGTCCTGGCATGAAGATAACATGCCTTAGCTCAGTGTATTCAGCATCAGACTTTGCTGCAGCTAGCAGCATGTATTGTGTGGTAATCAGTCTTTATTTGTATGTATGGTGTTAGTTCACATGCAAGCCTCAGTAATACATTTTACAGGGTAAACATACTGATGCCAAAAAGAAACGCAAGATTTTCTTGAATACTATAGTTATAGTTAATGTACTTTCACAAAAAGTGATAAATTTGTTTTAAGCAGTACAGCTGGTGCAGTGGGGCATTGCAACCTGCCAATCACAGGAAAGCTCATTAGGTGCACTTTTACCCAACGAGATCCAGGTGGAGCAATGCCTGATCAGGTCACCTTTAAAAAGGCCTCAATTCAAAGCTTAGGTCACTGCGAGAAGAAGGCCACACTTAGTCAGTTTTCTGTGCAGTCCATAATGCCTCAGATGGCACCAGAAACAAGGGAGAGGGCCATTGGCATGCTGCAGGCAGGCCTGTCATTTGCCAGCGTTGCCAGACACTATGGAGTGAGCTGCTCCACTGTGTCCCAACTGCAGAGAAGGCTTCAGCAGACCGGCAGGACAGATGACCGTCTAAGATCCGGTTGCCCTCGAGTGACCACACCAGAGCAGGACCGACACATCAGACTGGTCCATCTGAGAGATCGTTTCAGATCTGCCACCTGTACTGCGGCTGAACCTGCCAGCAGACACAATGCCCGCATCAGTGACCGGACAGTGAGGCTCCGTGCTGTTGGCCTTAGAGCAAGGCGACCTGTCAGAGGCCCTCTGCTCACACCTCCTAGACGTCACACCCCTTGGGCCAGACAGAGGCCTCGATGGACTCATCAGCAGTGGCATCAGGTCCTCTTCACAGATGAGTCCCTCTTCAGCCTGCTCCACCCAGACGGGAGTGCCATAGTGTGGAGGAGGAGGTGTTGCGTTTCTTTTTTCCATCAGTATGTATACAACAACCCTTAAAGTACTGCTTACACAATTTAGTAGACACTCTACAGTATAGAATTTAACAACACACTTAACTGAAGACAGAGTAGCAAGTGTGAAGCTGTAGGAGCAGTACGCTTGTAGGACATCAGTGCCTAATGGGGAAAACGTGATTGTGAAAATCATACAGCTGCTCACACTTGTGTAGCTGTCAGTAACATGAAATGGTCAGATATGTAGGCAGCTGCAAAATGTTCGTAAACGCACTGACTGAAAACAATCTCTTTTAGACAGCTGTTTGTGCCCTAAGGATGCCAAAGCTCTTTATGTGTGGTGCAGCCATGTGCCAGCAGCCCGACTAGAAATGGGAGAATCAAGGAGAAGTTCCAGGTAGGTCAGGCTGTTCAAGCCCAGAGGAATTTAACCAGGACGCTGGGCACCACACCCCAACTCTAATGAAATGTCACGGGACCTTGTCTGATGCCTGGTCTGAGTGATGGTACCCACTACTGTACACTGTACCTAATCACAATACTGGGGAATTTGTTTTGAAAGCTGTGGTCCAAAGGGAAGAGTTACCCCCAACACCTCTTACTTCAGCAGCCTGGTTTTCCTTATAAGTCCTCTTTGCCCAGTACTGACTGGACTCATCCATGCTTAGCTCCTGAGAGATGACAAGATCTGGCGGGCTACGGTCTGGTCATTCTGCTGCTTAAAAGGACCGCAAATGTAGGGTCTAATGGAAAAATTATTTTTTTTTAATAAGAGAAATATGTATGACAAACACCATCCATCCCCGTAAGTCATAATTATTTTTCAATACTAATGTATAGTGTAAGGAATATTTAAAGCTTCTTTTGTATGTATCCTTATTTTCTGTTTGTAAATATAATGTGAGATGGAGCCCAATAAACAAGTTCCTTGTGACCTCCACACATCTTCGAGGGATACCATCTGTTAATGGCTTTATACCGTGCTTGTGTTCCAGGGATGTAGTGCTTTTTTATACACGAATGCCTACACATATAAGGTGTCAAATCTGAGGTGTCCTGCGTGACTTAAAAAAACAAATCCACGCAACAGTTTAGATTTTATATTGATATTGCAAAGTTAACAACAGTGGGTGTTAAGGCTAGATTGGGCGGTGCCTTTATTATTCCTGTAAGTCTAGGTTAATGCCTTTTTTCCCCCCAGTTCCTGAATAAGAAATTCTCAATCCATGCGGAAACAAAGTGGACAAAGCCTCAGACTCCGTTCTGAAGCTTACGGGCTAAGGCTTTTAGTGCATTAGCGCTTTAATGCCACCCGCAGACACAGCTGCCAGAGAGCGGTCGTGAGTAAGGACGCAGACAGCTCTATGGACTTCCCATTCATAGCCCGTAAGACAAATCTCCTCGGACTTAAAAATAAGAGAGAGGGGGGGTGAGAATTGTTGGTGAAAAAAGCAGGCGCATGCGCTCGCCGGAAAGGCACAAGCGTCAGAGACGGACCGCAGCAGCGCTTGCAGATCTTGCATGTCAGACCGGAGCGGAGAGGGGTGGACGGCTGAGGAAACTGTCCGAGGGGTGGGGGGGACGAGGTAACAGAATGGGGGTTCGGGGGGATCGCTGTCTTGCACCACGGCTGCACATGAATTAAACCCGGACAGAAGCCAAACCCGTGGCCCGGCAGGTGGGGGTGACTCGCGTCATTTCGACTGGAAATTCAGGGTTGTTGTTTTTTTATCCTTGCTGCATTTTCTTTAAACTGGTTCAAGGAGAGTAAAGGGAGGATGAAGAAAGGGGGTACTTGTACTCGACAGAGATAATCCATCGCGGGGATGTGAACGCCTGACAAGGTGCGCACCAATCCGAAGTGATGAAATCGGAAAAACAGGACGGTATTGCCGAAGTGATCTGCAAGGGTTATTTGTGTGGGCAGAGGACGGGTCGTTTCTTTCATCACCATTCCTTACACGCGTCTGCGGATGATGGAGAGTTTAAATGGCACCAATAACGAGAGCAAGCCGCAAAACCACCAGTTAGTGGAAAAGAAAAGACTGAACAGAGCACCTTCCCCTGCGAGACCATTCCTGAAGGATATACACTCCCGGTCGTCTGCCAAACCCCCGGCCATCCCTCCCAAATCTCCCAACCTCTCGAGCAAGCAGCAGCAGCAGCAGCAGCAGCAATCAACAGGGCTCCTGGCATCTCAAAACCGCCTGTCCAGGCGCAGCATCTCCGGCGCCAAAGACAAATCGGCTCCGGCAAAGAGTGCCGCCAAGACCGTGGTACCCAAAAAGGCAGCTAAGACCATCCAACACGGGACGACAGAGCCGAAACTCGCCGGCCACAGCTCCGGTAAAGGGAAAAAAGAGAAAAGATGCGCCGTGGCGGAGGCTCCCCGGGGTTCACCTGGCCAGAGCTCTTCGGTCGGCGCCCCAGGAGGAGCCGGGCTGGGCAGGAGCAGCCATACGGACAGCAGCTCGGACCTGTCCGACTGCCCCTCGGAGCCCCTGTCGGATGAGCAGAGGCTCACCCAGGCGGGCAGCAGCGATGCGGAGTCCGGCTCCGGCTCCGGCTCCGGGTCCAGCGACCGCGACCAAGGGTCTGGCGATCACCAGCCTGTCGGGGCGGCCGCCGCCACGACCTACGGGAGGGCTCACAGCCTCCCCCAGCTCGGGGAGCCCCCGGCCTCGGTGTCCCAGATACCCGCTAAAGAGAGGGTGTCCTACCCGCTACCTGCTCCAGGACAGTGCGGCGACACGGAACCGCCGGGAAGGAGCCCCGGCAAACTGGACTTTAGACCGGGCCACCCGAACACCCCCACAGAATTCATGCTGCGGGGCAGCAAGGGGTTGATAGAAGAGGACCTGCTGAGGGAGGTCGAGGACCTGCGTTCCGAAAATGACTATCTCAAGGTAAATGCGAATGCGTTGGAATGATCCCTTCAGCACCGCGTTTGTGTGTCACTGTTTTTAACACACCTGCTCACTGAGGAAGGCATTCGTCGACACTAACCGTTCGCCAAAAAAAAATAAATAAATAGCGGTACCACAACTGACGCATGTGCCAAACACGAGACATAGTGTAAACCTGTACATGAATAAGTTCTGTGGTCCGTGTAAGCGCGTATAATAATATAGGCCTTATCGTCTTTACGCGTTAAAACTGGGCAGCAATCAAGTTCTTTACATGTTCTTTTTTGTTTCCTTTTTTTTGTCAGCCTGGATAGTTACGCATTATTGTAACTAGGGGTGACTAAGAAGATGCTGTTTTGCGTTTTCCTCTGCGAGCACTACAGCACTGTTATTACAGTATATTAGCACACTGTGTACTGTATGTGTGGTTGGTGTTCAGAAAAAGCCAAGGCTATGCAATGCGTTGCGCTGCAGCGAGAGTGAAATTACTAGGCTCTGCTTAGGGACATCTGCTTTTCTATTGGTTTTAACCCTTTTGGCGCATAACACAGAATTGTTGCTTTCTTTTTCCGTCTCAAGAGCGCAGTGAAGCCTACACCAAACTCAGTTCAATTCACTTTACTCTTCGTGTTGCCTTTCCCCCCCAATGGCAGCCTGTAATAACTGAATTCCCTAATTACTTGAGCACTGATTGTTACTAGTTTGTCATTATTGTTGACATCACAGTATCCCAGTTCGTTTTGTTCACTTACAGTATTTACGGACCTTTAAATACTCGTAACACCTCGAAACTCTAAATAGACTAGCATGCGCTTCGCTGCTTTCCGTAATTGGTCTGGAAAGCGACTACATACAGTACACAGATGTTAATACTATTTCGATCATATGTATAGAACCGAGGCGATAATCCAACCTTGTAGCCTTTTACATTAGTGAGTGACTCCAGAGATTTAAAATGGATATTTTTGCCACCACACCGCGATCGCATTTTATGTATCCCCCGGCACTGCAAGAAAACACGTTTTTTTTATGCAGCTAGTGAACAGCTATGGGCGTATAGCGTCTCACAAGCATCTTGTAAGATATTTCATGCGGACATCACAGATGACACCAAAAGCGTGCTGAAATGCTGGCTCCTCTGTAGAGACGAAAAGAAACGTCGCTCGGAGACGTTGAGGTGGCGAATCAAGCTATGGTGTATTGTATATATATATTTTAGTAGCTACATTTAGCCGGAATTATAGAGATATATAGCTCTCAAATGACTTTTTCAAACGCTTACATTTTTAACCAGAATCTGACCTGTATAAACCGTTTATTGTACCAGAAGGCTACTCTGTATTTAGTTAAAAATGCTGCAGGCTAGCTTCCCTTCCACATGACCAAATACAAATGAACCAGCTCCGACATGAAGCTGTGTAGCGCGTATGTCGTATGTTATTGTCAGTCACGTGTGCACTACAAAATGGATATAGCAAGTCGTGGGTAAAGTTTTTTTTTTAATTTTATAATCGCATTATCAATTACAGTTTCGCATTTTATGTTCTGTAACTTAAGCCCCAGATGACGTGAAAGGCCAGACAGTTTGTACTTGTGAAAATGTGTTATTTCATGGTTAAATGCCACCATCTGTCACCATAGTCAGTGACTGTTTCCCCGGCAGCAGTGCTTACAGTAAACTTACAAAAGCATCACTGATACTTGCATTATGTCTTTTAAGCTCATATTTCATAGCTGAAGAAACTCTCGGTCATTTGACATACTGTATTTGTGCCACTGGAAGGAGAGATAAGGTCTTCTAAGAAGCACGTACTTGTTTTTAATGCCTTGAATCTCTAATACTTTTATACAATTAATTATAATTTTATCAAGATGATAAACTGCAAATAAACTAGCTTTTGGCCAGATATATACAAGACAATTCACACACAATGTGCTTTGTGAATTAGTGTTGTGTGCACTATAACAAGCATGATCTATACAAATGTTTGCTGGATTGTGGAGCACGTGATCAGTACCCCAGGTTTTTAATTGCTTTATTCTTCTGCTGGCTAGGAAATGATATTAGAATGCTCCAAGCAAAAATACAGGTTTTCAGTTTTCAGACAAGCGTATTTGCTTTTGAGAAACACATTAATCTTCATCCCTTCTTATGTGGACAAGTGATATAATTGGTTTCACTGGTTATACACAGTAGCAGTTGGCAACACAATGGCCAGGTCCCCAAAGACACGGTAACAGTCAGCTACTTCCAGATGTAGTATAGAGGACAATGGCAACAGTTCTGTAGTGTCGTACTAGCCAGCTGTGTCCCTACCATTTGTATTGCTCAAAAGGTCACAGACGTCTCTGTCTGTGAGGGGAGGCAGAATAGAGCCCAGTTAATGAGTTCAGTAGATTCTGAGTGCAGTGAACACTCAGTCTCCTGTCCAAGGCAAGCTGTTTGCATTTTCAGCCAATCTAAGTGTCTTTGCCATCAGATAAGTCTTTGAGATCCATAGTAGCTTCCTTGCCAGTCATAAGAGAAAAAGACACTTCATCTTGGAAAACAAACTCATATGTTTTTTCTCTGCAGCAAAGACACAGTAATCTCACTAGATTGTGTCACCTTTGGCAATATTTTAAAAACTGTTTACATCGGTTTCTTATACTGATTAAATGAAACATAATAATAAATGATAATCTGAGACAGTTTTATTTTTTATGCAATAATCATGCCTTAGTAGTACTGTTCAATTAATGTACTGATGAAGCAATAACTAATTGTAGAGTAAATTGTTTAGATGTGGTCAGTGTTTCGCACAAGTGTTGCTCCTTTGAAACAGAAGCTGTCCCCATTTGGAAAGAGTCAGTAATCATTCATATTTATTCAATATGAACACTCACCTCACATGATGACTGCCTGACAGTCCAATATTTTCCTTCACAAAATGCTGTGTCATATCATAATGAGCAATACTGAAAAGTCACTTAAAACCATATTTCTGTAAAACCTTAAACACAATAATTAGTCATGCTGAAATTTGCTTCTGGTCCTTTAAAACCATTTATTTTGATGTGCTGTGGTACACGTGGCCTGAACAGACGTGAAATTGTGATGTGGTGTGAAGAGGTATGGGTGGCAGGACAGAATCAGGAGAAAGCGTGGCAAGTAAGGTATCTACACAGAGTCGGCATAGAGCCACTGCCAGGAGTACCCTGGTTAGTCTCTTAAAGACTGACTTGATCTTCCGCATCATTGAGAGCAGAATATTTCCCCAACGCCGGCCTTCAGGCCCTAGGGCTAAGAAGCTTTCCTTTTGTTTCTTAAGGTATAAATGGATCTTCACTTAGGAAAAGTTTTAGACTCTGGAGTAGGTAGCTAGAGTGTGTCAGAACGCATAGGCTGCAAAGTAACAGGTTGAGTTTCTTTTCTTTACCTTTCAGCTTGGAATTAATCTTGACCAGTTCCTAAAGTAGGGAAAGATTGAGATTGATTCCATTAAGATTTAACTGGACCGGTTTCCTGTACCTCTCCTCCAGAACCTTCAGGTACCTTCAAGTCGAAGAGACCTAACCTGCTATGTTTCAGACACTGAGGACGAGCCCTGGGGTACCGGTTGCAGATAATGGTGTACACTGCTGAGTTACAGTCTTAGACACGATCACCAGTTAAAACACGGGAATCTTTTAATAGATGGGTCCCAGGAAAGCAGACACAAAAGCAGCTGTAAGTTAACAAACTGGTGCATGAGTATAGTGCAGGGGTTTAAATCAATATCACCACAAAGACAAACCAAAAGCCTAGCTCGTCTTTGAGCTACTGACTACACTTCTTTCTGCATCTCTCCCTCTAACATACCAGGCAGACAAGCTGCATAACTGCTTGTGAGCGCTCTTCTCAAATTTGCATCACAGAGCCGCCCAGTCCTAGTGAAGAATCACAGGATTCTTTCTTCTCTCCTGGTTCTCTCTCTGCTTTGGCAGCGCCAGCCTGTGAAAGTTCTAAACCGTCACCTGACCACTCCTGTTCCAGCAACTGGTCAGGTGACTGAGAACAGCAGGACAATTCCGCCACAGCATTCTGGGGAACGTAGTCCAGGCTGAAGCTGCCACCTTGCTTGAACCAGCCATCATCTCGGTACTCATTACGAGCATCGTCAGTGTACTCACAGTACTATCATTGTGGCTGAATTATGAGCATAGTTCATCTTGAATTCACATTGTTCAGAATCTACGATATAATCTACAAACCACTTGATCACAACAACTATGCGTGAATTTTTGCCAATATAAAGTAGAGACTGCAGTAGGTAATCCATCACATTTTCTGCCCATCCATTTTCTAACCATTTTATGCGATGCAGGGTCACAGGGGAGCCAAGGTCTATCCCAGCAAACAATGGGTGCAAGGCAGGATACACCCTGGACAGGGCGCCAGTCCATCACAGGGCATTAATCACTTCTCATTGTGTCAATTTCAGGTGTTACTTGTCATTAACGTTGTTAGTTCTTCTCTGCACATCCGTAAATCTGAAAGGCTAACTATTGTGCTACAAAACACAAAGCCATTAGGATTAACCGTTTAATTTTGGATACAATTTTAGTATATCACCATAAAATATATTTCTGCATAAAGAAGGATATACTATACCCCTAATAAAACATTGAGTTAAAAGAGTAGGACAATGTAAAAAGTCTAAAGTCACTTTAAAAGTCACTCCGCCATTTAGGAGCTATAAAGCATGAATTTGGTTTCCATTACATACTGTCCATTAATCTTAATTTCCCTTTATGTAGGAAGCCCTGACACACAGAGAACTACAGCGAGCAATCTTTTGTAATTCCTCATTGGAAACAGCCTGTTGCTGACTTCCATCATTGAAAACATAGCAGAATTATTTGTGTTTTCTTGTTTATTAATTGTTCTATTTCAGTTCTTAGCTGGTGACCAGTGAAATTGGGAGTATAAACTGCTATCACTAGCAGTTTATGCTATATAATGGGTATAATTTGCAAAACACCTTCAGACTAAAATTATGAGACTTCCATGTAGCTTTTAGATACTGTATGGTTTTATATCAGACACCATGGTTATTACTCATTCATAGAGAGTAAGTATACAGCACTTGGATCAGAAAAAAAGTAGAAAAAATAAATGGTTTCAATGTAACAGATACAGTATAACACATCTGTTCAACACATTTAAAAGTTGGCAACTTAATTTACTGCTTTTTAATGACTGACATAGCGATGGCCCCAAAAAACTCATACCCACAGCAAGATGTGTTGCTTCTTTAAGATTTTAAAAGAAAAAGAATGTCTCAGAAATCCAGGAAGGAATTATTGTTAAGGCTGTTCTTTTCTCAAACACAATGGTCCAAAGTTAGGAGTGGCTTTTCATTACATAACTGGTGCAACAGCAGTAAATCCAAACACCTCAGACCTACCGGTTCCCAGTGTAGGGTTGTGTTGACACACACGTCCTTCCTCTTCCTTTGACTAGGCGGTTTGGGAGAAAAGAACATTTTGTGGAAGAAAAGCACAGCAGGAGCACAGACATATTAATATTAGTTTATTTCTGAGCACGATTCAGCAGACTTAAATATCCAGTGTTATAATGTGGAATTCTTCCTGATTGCTCAGAAACGTATCCGACTCCTCATGAGTAAACATCCCTTGCAGCATTTCGGCTTCAGGTCATAGTCAGAGTCTAAATTGTTGTGTGTTTTTGAAGGTCTTCTGAGACACGCAGGAATTAACACTGATTGATGCTGACGCCTCTGGGCTTTCAATATGAGAGCTTAGCAGTTGGGGTATAATAAGTCAGAGCCTACTGGACCTCATGTGACGTCAATGAAAGAGATCTTAACATTTCAACAGCTAATCCGCAGTAGGGTGCCATACCACAGCCTATCAAGAATAACCTCAATGACAAATCAGCTCATTATAATATATAAATGTCAGAGTATAGAGAAATTATTTCAGCAGGAAGGTTCTGTGACGGTTTTTCTCATTGAGAAAGAAAGTGTGTTTTCACTGAATTGACTATATGAGGTGTGCCGCATAGGGTTGACTGCTTTGTGTTTGATTCGCCGAATTAATCTTACGTTGGTTTAAAAGAAATTAAGTCAGTCAGCAGGAATACTTGCGAAAACATTTAGCGTAAAGCTGCACCATGATGTCACGAGTGTCACGATCTAGAATTGAGAACATATCGAATAAAGACAGACTAAGCCCTCCATGGAGAGAAAATGAGGAATGGTCCAAGAGAACTGTGACTACCAAAGGGAAATAATTGCAGTGGATATAAGCCACATAAAATGTAAAATAATAAACAGAATGATAAATCATGCTATAAAGGTATCCACAGGGTATTTTATTCCCCTTACCCTTAGATGTTCTCTTTTTATTTTCCATGGTATGATTTGAGATTTTCTTTCATTTGTCCTCAAGAGCATGACAAGAGTGGGTTAGGGATTAGGAGTGGGCAGTGCTGTGGTATTCGTATCGAGCTGCAGTCGTGTGAATTCTGGGACTGCTGGGGTCAGGCCTCGGGCCCGTGGAGGGGGGAGGTCACTTCCGTGAGGTGAACAGCCCGTGTGGACCTTTCAGGACGAAGTGGACGAGCTGCGGGCGGAGATGGAGGAGATGAGGGACAGCTACCTGGAGGAGGACGTGTACCAGCTCCAGGAGCTGAGGCGGGAGCTGGACCGAGCCAATAAGAACTGCCGCATCCTGCAGTACCGGCTGCGCAAGGCGGAGCAGAGGAGTCTGAAGGTGGCCCAGACCGGCCAGGTGGACGGGGAGCTGGTCAGAAGCCTGGAGCAGGACCTGAAGGTGAGCTCTTTGTGGTCATATCACCAACTTGAATGTGAGAATGAATATCGCTACTCAGACTTACAGTGCCTTCCAAATTCCACCCGCAAAGAAATGGGAAACTTGAACTTTATTGCCATGTGTAACCGGTACATGTACTGGTACAATGGAATTCTTACTTACAGGAAGTCTCCCGATCGTTAAAAACAAAGTGTAAAACACAAAGTGCAGACAGTGCATCAAGACAATATACAAACACACAGTAGACAATGTACAAGTCAACAAGTAAACAGTTCCAATGTAAACAATGCAGACATGTAAAAAAAGACTACAGATGTGCAATAAATAAAATTACAATGAGGTAGCTGGTGTAGGCGTGGTCAGAGGGGCATGGCCAAATGTGTTCGCCAATCGTGCTGCTTATAGGTAGAAGCTATTGAAAAATCTAGTGGTAAGTGTCCGTATGCTCTTGTATCTCTTGCCTGAGGGCAGTGGGGTGAAGAGGGAACCCTCATGCCCTCATGCCCAGGGTTGTGACTGTCCTCTCTGATGGCCAGAATTCCACCACGGCTGGTAGAGCTGTGAAACATTGCATGACAGAATAATAATTTTTGCGGATTCTTTTATAGCCAGGCCCCCAACTTGTGGAGGTCCATGACCATTTGTCTGTAGTCTTTGAAGAGCTTTCTGACCTTAACCGTGATGGCACATGCTACTGTTAATGTCCTCCATGTGTTACAGCTCCTCCTTTTACACCCCAGGAGCACAGGGCGGCTTTGAAGGCCTCTGTATCGTTCTGGAGGCCTCCCCTCCACTTCCACAGAGCAGCATGCTTCTGCACACTCATTGAAAATGTATTTAAAGGGATCTTACAGGTGTGAATCAAATCCTCTTGTTTTCAGGAATTCAATATATTATTTCTAAAAATAGGACTGTGGTCTGTGCAATGCTGCTGTGATCACAGTATAACTATTAGATCTTCATCATTTTTTAAAGGAAAGGAGACAAATGATCCAATCTGTGCCTTGTAAGTGGTATTAGTGGACCAGTAGGTGTCACTCTTCCCCGAGGACAAGAATTTCAAACCCCAATGCCCCAACATGGAGTCCGAGGGTTCTGTGTTGTAGGGGGTGCCTACAGCGTCCTCCAGATGAGAGTTTAAACTGAGCTCCCGACTGCTTGTGGTCATTAAAGATCACACGTTTGTAAGAGCAGAAGTATGAATCTCTTTGTCTGGCTGGCTTAATTCCATGTTGGTCTTGCACAATTTGGCCTCCCTACACTTCTCTCTTAATAACAAACACATGCAATTATTATTAATTATACCCGCATAAGGTAAGTGAGGACTCCTTCACAGTGGTGTGCTGTGACCATCGACAGGGTGTGCATAGGAGAGATTTCCAAACAGCCTGTATTAAATATCATTTTAACTGACAAGATTAAAATGGGACGAGGCCTTTCCCCTTTTCTCAATTTATGAAATGATCTCACAAGCGATAATAGGGAGAAAATAGGGAGATTGTCTGATTGGAAAAGTAAATGGAAGGGCTGAGTTTGTTTGCACAATGAAATGATATGGATCAAGGCATTTGGAAGAACTAACAGAAGAAATCAGACTCATTTCTACCTGCCTGAATTCCTGTCACATGTTTGTATTGTAAAGTCAGGGTTAATTAGTAATCTCTGGACTTTGCAATTCCGCTACATAAATTAACATTCCTTACTTACAGTATATTATGATATACTATAATATGATAACTACTTTTGGAATCCATATTTACATGAAAGAACTGATTCAAATGCAATCACAGGTTCTAAGACTCACATTTTCAGCTGACATTTCCTCTTCTCCAAGTCTTGGAATTGTAGTGAAAACAGTCATTCGACTGGCAGTTAGGCTCAACCCAGTTAACCCAGCCCACTTTGCTCTTAGCTTGTTAGCCTGGGGAGTCCTGGCCGCAGCTGGCTGTGGAACCTGTGTCAAGCTCTGAAGCTGCGCCTCGGCTAATAAAGAGTCTTTTGTTTTCTCGTTCGCAATCTTCAGAAGAGTGTTCTGGTAGGAAAAGAATGCAGCAGGCCCTTCGTTATTGTTGTTCTTAACACTTTCTTGATAATTCATGATCTTTCTTGTTGCCCACCTCTGTCAACCCCAGAGTAGAGGCAATATTTTTAGAGTATCTATAGTATCTATTTTGGAGTATCTATACAAAAATGATAATCAGCCTCAAACCAGAACATGGAGGGTGAATATGACTAATTTAACACCTCTGAGGTTGATATATTTAAGTGCCATAAATTGCATGTGGGCAGACTGAGACCAATACAGATTTAAATTTTGACTAGAAATGAGTTTTTGTCTCAGTTCTCCAGCGTGTAATGGCCTATGGATTAATGCTGTGTGTAATCTAAACCCCTTCTCTGTGAGTGTTAACAGAAACATTGAAAAATTTAAAAATGGGGCCAAGGACTAAGAATATAGTCTCGCTATCATACAGTATGTTTCCCAGCTGGCAGGACTGGCTGTCATTGCATTTAGCATTGACCGTATCTATAGTATCTAGTTTTCAGTTCAACACAGTAGCTCTAGAACAGGAGCTACTTTTCTAATGAGGTGTTCGTTTTTTACACCTGTATCTACATGTAGATTCCTGTTTCATTCAATGTGATGTATGCAATATTTCTTTGATAATGAGAAAAATCTGTATATTGTAGGAGCGGAATATCTACTGATAATTGTATATTGGGAAAGAAGGTGAAATCCCAATCTTGCACACTTCCGCTTGCCTTCCCCACACCTCCCCATCTACACCCTTGTAGCAGCTCCCTGGCTCATTCCAGTAAAAGTGAGGGAGGTTTGAGCAGTCTCTCCAGCCTCAGATACTGTAGCCTGCATTCATTCATCAACTGAATCAACTTACTGAAAATGGGAAAAAGAAATGTGTTGAGTGCAGCTCATCGCCCTCGTTGGGATTCAGTCACAGTCGCTTCTGGGCTCAGAACATGCACAGAGACGCTCTGACCCGAACAAAGTACTTGTGGTAAATGTTCTGCTGTGGAGATGCGTACACTCTACAAAATGTAATTGGAAATGAGACATTGTTTAAAAGATGTCTGAGCACAGTGTCCTTTCCATTTTCCACAGATGCCATCCAGTTGATTTTTTTTGGTTGGTTTTCATCCAAGGCTTCAAATACCTACAGTACTTTGTCTGGTTAAAGTCACTTTAAATATGCTGTATTTTTACGTATCCCTTGAAGGAAAATTAAAATGGAAAATTTAAATAAATGTGTATTGCTCTACATTTATACTAGCACATCAGACTGAGTTGTAGTAACCAACTGCAATTGTGTTAAATAGGTAGACATGTCTAATACATCTCTGATAATCTTTGCCATTGGAAAAAATTAGAAATGTAAACTGTGTAATGAGTCTCACTCTCATTTCTCATAGTTTCCCTTTACAGATGTTTTATGATTCTATAAACCAGATGAATGTTTGGGTTGACTGCCCTAAGAAAACACATTTGTGAAGCATTTTCGTAAAGTGTAAAATGTTAATAGTGTGTGAACAGTTAACATGTTTTAAATCTTCATAAGTTCTAAAATTGAAAGTCTAAATAGTTTTGATGGCCACTCATCAAAACTATTTTATTTCAGTATTGTCACAGTTTCAAACCATGCTTGACCAGTGCTGATACATCAAGGTTTGGTTTTTACCACAGAAATCATAAATAGTGATCCTGAATTGTCACTGTGGAGGCTGTTTAATTTACAACTCATTGTAATAGTAGCTAAAGGTGGAGCGGTGGCTCTGTGGCTCAGGATCTGCGCCTGTGGCTGGAAGGTTGCCTGTTAAAATCCCGCGACCGGCAGAGGAATCCTACTCCACTGGGTCCCTGAGCAAGGCCTTTAACCCCAAATGCTCCAGGGGTGCTGTACAATGGATGACCCTGCGCTCTGACCTCAACCTTCTCTCCCTGTCTGTGTGTCTCATGGAGAGCAACCTGGGGTATGCGAAAAGACAAATTCCTAATACAAGAAATTGTATATGGCCAATAAAGTGATCTCTAAAGATTCCTGGCCTAACATACTGAACTTTAATTGTGCGTTTCTCCAGCATACTGATACAACATTTCTGAATTGTCAGGAAATCGCATTTGTGCTTTGTGAACAGGTTGCCAAAGACGTCTCGGTTCGGCTTCACCACGAGCTGGAGAGTGTGGAAGACAAGAGGGCGAAGGCAGAGGATGAAAATGAGCTCCTTCGCCAGAAGATCATCGAGGTGGAGATTTCCAAGCAGGCGCTACAGAACGAGCTTGAGCGGGTGAAGGAGGTCAGTACACCTGTGGAGCCCGCGGGTCAGCTGGTCGTTGTGCTGTTACTGTCGATGGGTGCATTTCATGAGACCCGGATACTGTGACAGGGGTCAGCAGAAATGGCTGGACTTTTCCTGTTCCACAGAAGATGGGCTCGTGTAATACAGATGGAATTGCTTATTCATTGAATTGTGACATTGAGAAATTTAAAGAATGAATGAATTTAAGCATCTGACAGAAGCTGCTTGTGGTTTGCTTGTGTGTGAGCCCCTGTTGGCGTGATGGTCACAAGATGAGGAGGAGCTATTCTGGTTTATGTAGGCCAGATTAAACTAATGAGAGGGGACAGAATGGCAGGTAGAAGCCAAAGTAGAAAAGACACATATAAACACACATGTATTGGCTAGATGTGCATTTTATGCTGTTTTCACAAGATAACTGTGATATAATAATTACATACCAGAATACGACACTCATGATGTCAAAGAAGAGATAATAACTCTTATCCCACCTATTCGTTAATAGGTCAGGTGTTATGTCATACCTTATGTCATTGCTCTTGGTATGTGTCATTTTTATATTTTTGGTTTGATATAAAAAGGATACATTTTAGCTGCTGTACTGATTCTTTTTTTGCAATACCCTGATTTTTTAACCCTGGTCCTGGAGCAGCCTGTTGTCTGCTAATTTGGTTTTCATTCCAGCTGAACTGTCGACATATACTTAGTTGAAATGTCAGTTACACCTATAATGGCACCTAAATAATTGTAATTTTGAAAGGTACTTAGATGTATCTCTAAACATTCAACAGCAGAAGAATGTCAAAACAAAAAGTCTAATAAAGGCACTTAAATGAGGCTGGGAAACTGCTGTACTAATCTTTGCTGTGTTTCTAGATCTACAGTAGGCACACAAAACTTTTGTGCTCTCTTACCAAGATGGGGTTGTTAGTTTTTTTATGAACAGATGCCCTTTACTAATCCTAAAGGATGATTTTGCTTCAAATATTATAATATTTAATGCAATAAAATATTTTGAAGCATATAGTACTGTGAAGTTGAGATGTGTGGGTTGAGAATGAAGTTGTAAAAATGTCTTGCAACCAGCAGCACAAAGCGTCGAAAGTGGTGATGTCATCACTGTTAAGAACTGATTTGGCAGTGGCTATTAAAATATAAATTGCCAAAACAGACAGACCATTTTCTGAAGAAATATTATCTAACAGAAATACATTACAATGTAAACACTGAACTAAGATGCACAGAACTGTTGTTGGTTAGTCTGAAACTCAGAAAAAAAGAGTAAATATCAGAGAGACTGCACTGAAGAATTCAGACTGTTTTCGTTTTTTTAGTTTTCCATAGGTTTGTCAAGAGACACAACTGGGCTTTGCATTCATGGCTTTTCTTATTTCTTGCTTTTTTATTAAATCAAAGAATTTTCAGTCTTTTAATTTACTTTTTAAATGAAGAAATGTCAATGGGCTGTTTGATATTGGCAGGAAGTTGTGCTTTTTACACCAGTTTTCTGTAATCCAGAATGCTGTGTCTGGGGTAAAAAAAAAAAGTTTTGTTTGTTATTTTTTGATTGTCAGGGATCAAGTTAAGAAATATGCCGTTTCATTTTCCTAATTTGCTGGCCTTGACAAATTGGAAGGGGTTTAGTATCTCATTTTCTGTTGAAACTACATGGCATGTACCGATGATCATATGAGTACAGAAAGGAATGCAGTACAGCTACTCTGAGCAGGACGTTTAGTGAAATGATCTCAGAGAACACTCCTCTGTACTCTCACCCATTAATCCCAGAACAGTTTCTTTAAAGCAAACTAAAAACAACAGGACTGCTATACTGCTGGTCTGATGGAGTTTGGTAATTGAATCCCGATTTTGTCGTTTTTCATGGTCCGCTGGATGTCTGTTTTTCTTAAGACCCAGTAAATAACTAAAGCAAGATAGACTTTGCTCTCCAATTGTTATGCTTTTTCATTGATATCTGGAGAAGCCAGCTTAATAATTTATCTTTTACTGGTGGTGGCTCATAAAAAGATAAGGCATTGAGGGGTTTGTTCCTCCCTGATCAGGAAATGTAAATGCTAAGGGTTGTAGGAATATATATAGAGCAGCTGAGGAAAGCTCTTTGGCCCAGCCAGCTGCGTCTTTGTGTGTGCACATTATTCCTCAGGTCATTGATTCAAGTCTGGTCGCTGGGCCAAAGAATAGAGCCCAGCCAGTGTGTTTGTAGAGAGACAGAAAGCTGTGGGCTGGGTGAATAGCTTGAAACCATGTGAGGATTAAGGGACCAGCAACAGCTGCTCGGAGCTGTGCACCCGGGCTATTCTCAAACGACATGGCCGGCTTGGGGGCTGTTGGGGAAGAGGAAGGAGAAAAGGGGATTTATTTTCTGTCCAAGTGCCGTTTCGTAACAGCTGACGGTCCTTTTATCAATGCTGTCGCGAGGTAGAAAGATAGATACTTTATTGATCCCGTGAGTGAAATTGCAGTGCAGCAGCAGCTTAGCACAGTCAACACAGCACAGTGTAACGAAATGATACAATAATACAGGAATACAATACAGTCAGTACAGTCAGTGAGAAGTGCACTAAGAAGAATTGCTCACAGCCCAGAATATACAAAGAACAAACCAGAACAGTACACAAGAAGTTGTATTGCACATTACAAATACAAATATAAATATATTGCACAAGTCCCCAGCATATATTGCACAAAAAACAAAAAACATTTGTAGACGGGAAAAGCCAGATGTAAGCAGAGTTTACTGTTCAGTCCAGAAACAGGTCAACAGGTCAGAAGCAGACACCTACTGCTTTGAATGTACTGCTATAGAAAGAAAGACCTGCTGAGCTTCAGTGGGCTGCCAGATGTGAGTTGCAGGGTGATATAATAAGATAAGATCAGATAAGATCACTTTATTAGCCATATATAATTTCTTGCATTAGGAATTTGTCTTTTCACATACCCCAGCTTGCTCTCCATGAGACACAGACACACAGACAGCAGTTGGGGTGAAGGGCCTTGCTCCGGGGCCCAACAGAGTAGGATTCCTCTGCTGGCCGCGGGATTTGAACCGGCAGATCCTTAGCCACAGTGCCACCACTCCGTATGGCTGCTGGCACGTGAATTTCATCATACTGACATATTCCATTCAGGTCGTGGTCCCAGCTTGCATCTTGTATTCCTGGAAACTGACTGCAACATTTACCCGAAGGAGCAGCTTCCTGATGGGGGTCGAAGGGTGGTATGAATACTTTTTCAAAACTACGATTGACAATACTGTGATTGATGAGCGACACTGAAGACCTAAAACATATAAGGAAGTGTAATAATTCAGAAATTGAAACTCCCTCATTCTTTTAATTCTGGAAGGGAATTCGGAAAGGGAGATAGTCTATTATAATTCTTTCACTGGTAACTTCAAACCTTGAAGCATGAAATAATTCTAAAAGCAGTATCCTTGGTAGTGGAGGAACAGGAAGGATTATAGTAATACAGTATGTTTTTTTGAGAATAATGAAAATTAATAAAACTCAACAAATTTGTTTGTCTTTCGAAGTTTGCTGCTTGATAAATGATGAGTCTTTTTGTTGCATTTTCACACATTCCACAAACATACTGTATATAATTATCAGTTAAGTGTAAAATATATTTGGTGAATTGCATCTCACCTATTTAACATCCAGTAGTGTTTCAGGCCAGAAAAGTATTCCGATCCAGTTCAGTGTAATTTCAGCACGGATGTCATTTTATTTTCTCTCCCGGGGAGACAGTAACCTTCCTCCTGTCTGGAAACAGACACCCTGTGGGTGTTGCTGCAGTCAGCAGAATTAAGAAATGTTGAAGTTGTGGTCAGTGGCAAAGGGTTCTTTCAGCAGAGCCAGGTCATTATTGCTTTCTGACTTAAAAATCAATTGAAAGAGCAGAAAGCAGATTTCATCTCTCCCTGCCTGTGTTGGCGTGGGGGATGCCAGGGAAGGAATTTCATTGACCTAGTTAGCTCTGTCTTGATGCACTGGAGAACAATCTGAACACTCCACCTTCTTCATCATGCATGTTCAGACCTGACAAATATACAGTGCCTTGTATGTGGCAATGGATTCTCTAATGCTATTAACACTGCTTTTATTATTCATCAGTG
The DNA here is from genome assembly GCF_059453375.1 of Lepisosteus platostomus. Taxonomy (NCBI): domain Eukaryota; kingdom Metazoa; phylum Chordata; class Actinopteri; order Semionotiformes; family Lepisosteidae; genus Lepisosteus; species Lepisosteus platostomus. The sequence continues at coordinate 4,048,133 of NC_142618.1, read as the reverse complement.
AATGCGAAATTAATATTTAGCATTATTAGGGTTTAACTAAATATTAATAAGGTTAATTAATTAATAAGGTTTAACCAAACCTAAACTAAACTCAAAACTGTAAAATTAAATTTTTTTCCAACATCTATTGATAATGTGAGATAGGACTATTAATATATTTAACAATAAAAAATGACTTGTTTTTCAGACTGCTATCCTGAAATTCATTTGTCCCATAGATTGCCTTTAACAACAGCCAAAATGACTTTAATGCGAATACTGAATCGTATAATTAATCTTATAATTAAAGCCGTATCTCACGGCAAATCTTGAAATCTTGGTAAAAGAGCTTCACCAAAAGGAAACACAACTCTGTTTTCACATACAGTATATGTTACTGTGCAACAAATTTAGTTGTGCTGTCGAAGAGATATGGTGACTGAAAGCAATCAGATTTAATTAAAAGCAGAATTCTTTTACGGAAGATAAATAAAATGATACAAAGAACGCGGGTTCATTAGACTATCAAAACTGGGCGGGTGTCAATGTGCTTTCTCTTGTCCTGTTCCAGTCTAATAGGCAAAGTCAGCTGTGGACATTTTCACATTAAGCAGTACTAAGTGAGTTTTAGGTTATGGACGTTTAGAGTAAAACCTTAAAAGCTCACATGAGCAGAACAGGGTGAAGCTGGAAACATTGCTAATTCATGACATCACAACACAGTTTCCTTTGTCTTGCCACCTCTGCACCCCTTTGAATCGAATAAAGTTATGTTCTGTCAGCACTAATTATTCCTCGTGCGCTCAGACTTCTCACAGTCACCAGGCGTTGTAAGCTTTCCCTTGACCACTGTAGCTGTTCACAAAGCCACTAATTAAGCATTCATTTTCCCTGCAAGCAGCAAAATCACTTGCAATGTATTCGGTAATTGCACATTTATTCGTTTGTGACACCTTTGAATTTTCAAATGGGAAAGATCTCAGTTTTTATGTAAAAAAGTGAAGTGCAGGAGTTAAGAGATTAAAAAAAGTGTCGTAGGCTTGATTACAGTACTGACTGTACTGCAGTAGTGATGCTCGTGAATTCTGGTCAGTTTCATTGGAAGATTGACAGTGCTTCTATATCACCTTCAATATTGAGGAAAGTACAATATTCTTTCAATGTACTGCATATTGTGGAACAAGTAGAGGCTAATTCCATGCTGAAAATTAAGTTAACAAAATGCCCATAGCATGTGTTTTATGTGATTAGTCTTTATTTTTTATATTGCACAAGTATAGGCAGTTAACCTATACTTTTGCATTTGCAGGACCCCACTCTAACAAATAATAGTATATAACATCATCTTAAAGAGGCTCTTCAGGATTGTTTTCCAACTTTGAAATGTTGTGGTATTTTATCCAGTTTTGGTTCACGTTTTATCAAGTATTGCCAAGCTGTGTACAAGGTAGCCCCACCAGCATTTAAATGTTGAGACTTGCTAGCTTTTAGAGAAAATCCTCAGACAGAGCTGAAAAGCCAGCAATCAGACTTTGTCCAGCTGTCAAAGTTTGATAGGACAGAACTTGATAGGACAAGTTTGATAGGACAGAAAAGTTTGTAGGACAGAAGATTATACATTATTCAGTATTTCTGACAGTAAAAGTTTCTGAAAATTGTTTGTATGAATTATATTCACTCTGCAAACAGTAGAAGCATTGAAAAATAATTCATTTTTGCTCGTGGGAAGGGCATGTTATTTGACTGTTTTGCAACTTTAAATGGATCAGTGTTATTGTATATGTAGGGCTTTGATTTAAAAAGATGGCATAGTATAAAAAATGAAGTGAAATGTTAAGTAATGTATAGTAGAACGTAGGATGCTCTGTGAGATTAAGCTTCTCCTTAGAGTTTAGTACTGTTTGTCAGTTTACGGCTTTGTTTCCAGAGCAGGGAAAATAGAGGAGTAAGACCGAGACCAATACAAAACCTGTAAGGAAGATGTGCAAGCTAGCACATGAGGAAATGGACAAGAAAACAGCAAATCTAAGCAGATCGTCGTTTCATCTCAGAAATTCAATTGTAAAAAGGTTGAAAACTAACGATGATGTAAAATGCAATTTTGCAGACCCACAGATAGATACTTGGCAATAGTTGTTGGTCTCAGAATTCGTTTGAAAACTCAGTTTTCAATTGTCTGACTGCTGCTACACCCATTCATAATTTTGTATTGAGTTACTACTCCAGTTTACCGTAAAAAGGAAAGATTCGATCGCTAAAACTTTTTAAACTTTTAACATCTTAAAAATGTCCTCTATGACTGTTTTATGATTGTTGTGAGCAGAGCTGGTGAAAGAAACAGCCCAGCAGCAGGTCTTTGTTCCTCTGTCTAGCAGAGATCTGCTTTTCTCTTCTTTTGTCAGAATGACTCTTACTCTTACCAGATCCTTACTGCTACACACATCTGTCAGGACGCTTGCAAGAGCACCAGTTACCTCAAGTACTCGAGTACTGATCTGAGTGAATGACTTGGTAAAAGCACTGAAAAAGTGTGTATTCCAGTTAGTTTCAGTTTGACAGAGAATAATGCTGTATGTTTACAACGTTTTGAAACACCTATATAATCGGAAATATTGAAACTGTCAAATATCAATAATTTAATGTTTAAATGTAATTGAAGTGTTCTTACATCATTAGATTCTTATCTGACACAGTTAGACCCATGTGTTAGTTTTTTAAGCCTTTCTACAGTACATGATCAATTTCATATTTAAGAGCTCGTGATTGTAACACACTGTAACAAATTAATGACATATCGGTTTATAAGTCATAACATGGTGTTCAATAAAGGTTCTAATTACAGAATTATTACAAAATACAGTCATTAACCAGCACAAGATGTGCAGCAAAGAACAATTTTATAGACAAGAGGAAAAGTTGTAATATTTAAATGCAATGCCAGGCTATCCAATGGTAACTACCATGGCATATAAGTGTGGCACTTTTGATTAAGCAGTCTGCTTGAAGCACAGCTAGTGTGAAAATTTTCTATTTTGCTTAACATGTGTTCTGCAATAATTTGGAATTTGCAAGCCATTTGGACACCAGCAGACAGGGTGAATACATGTCAAATGTAGATTTGTGTTAATTAAATACCACCAATGGTCTGCAAACACCGGTAGTGTTTATGTCCTTATTTTTTCGTAACGGATGTCTAAATGGCCAGTTGATTTAATACTATTCGGAACATGAAATGGCCTTTTATCTAACATTGCAGAATCCTACAATACAGATACCTACTATATATAATCATGTGGCTTCTGTCATTCTGAGAATCATTCTGCTTGACCAACTCTCTGTGGTTTCTAACATACTGGGAGCTGTTAAGGCACTGTATAATGCCTGAAACCATGTCCAGCGCCGACAAGGGAGGGCTACGTTATCAGCATTAATGAAGCTGTGAGGCTGCAATGATGCAGCAGCGGTTTCTTTTGAAACAGATGGTGGGAGGAGCTTTTGTTTTCATGTTTAGCTGAGCACAGAAAACAGCGCTGAAGCCTCTGGTGGGTTTAGCCCACTCCTTCCAGTGTGCCACGGCGCTGACTCGACAGCATGCACTGCTTCAGGGGCCTGGAAGGGTCGCTGGCAGATCTGATCCGGCCGACTGGGCTGCTAATTAGGATGCCAAGGCCATTCCTTCCCCTCCCTTTTCAGAAAGGCGGAGGAGAAAGAAAAGGCTTCACTTGTTCAAAGAAGAAATGCGCGGCTGAAAAAAGGTGACATTTTTGTAAATGAGACAGGAATGCTTCTCAATTGATCCGTTTGAATTTCCTGGGTCGGAGAACTCGTGTGGCAGCTGAGGGGAATAAAAAGCCCTAAAGGATCTGGGGAGGATTTCAATGGAGCAGGAAAGATAAATGTGTGGCTTTGTGTTATTCTTCATCTTCCCTCCAGGAGGCGAACCCAGACACACACACCCATACACACACTGGTGTGTCAGAAGTGTTCTTGCCAGAGAAAACAATGCTTTTCCACGGGCTCATTATTGAGTGCAAATATCATATTCAAATATGATCAACAAGTGCTGTTTCAGCAAGACCATACCACATCCTGGGTCAAACAAGATATGCAGGCAGGTCTCTAAGTCATTTTCAATGGGTACAGTTTTGAATCGAGTGTGTTTTATTGTGATTGTGGTTTTTATAAGCTCAGTCGTTAGTTTCCTAGGCCAACTGAACTTGGAAGCTGTGTGTTTTTTTTACAAGGTGCTTGTGTGTGCATTTTTATTCAAGCCTAACCTACTGCTTTTGAGATTTCTCCTTTTTTATTTCTCTTTTTTTAAATGTACCTTAATAGCACCATAATAGCATAGTTTGGTACACATGAATCCTGATGCAAAATCTATTACATCCGCTGAGTTTTTGCTGAATGATGTGTTCCTAAGTGAAGTGCCCTTTTAGTACTTTAAGGTGTACATGTCGCATATGGGGCTGGAAGGAAAATATATTTTTACATTATTATTATATTTAAATTATTAAAAATGAATTGAAATATTTACTGGCTGTGTGTGAATGGAGCTTAAAGCGAAAATTGTTAATGTCTGTAATTTTACCTCCAGTGTAATACCTACAGAAACGCCTAGCCATACTGTTCAGCACTGTGTTTCCTGGTGATCCCGTATTTAAATATGTTGAGGCTGCACCCAGGACACTTGACTGAAATGTTTGAGGTTAATAATATCCTAGGGGCCAGTGTCCCACAGTGGTTGCTGTTTCAACAATATCTATCCATTTGTGCTATGTGCTTCTTTGCCAGACTGTGACAGCACTTCTACCATGCCTTACAGTGAGAGTACTATGGAAAAATGCCAGACAGGCTTTGTCTAGTTACAGAGCTCATTTGACAGCAACATATTGAAGAAGTCTTTCCCGGGTAAAGTGTTCAGCGCAGCAAAAGACCACACATGAAGTAAAGCTATTTCAAAAGTGGTTACTTTAGTTTACTGTGTGTTGGATAACCATATTGAAATGATTTTCTTTACTGCAAGCTCAAAAATATTAAGTAATCTGAGTCAAAACCCAAATGCAAATAGTTGGTGTTTCTCTGTGAAGGTTTAACGTGCTGATTTTTAATGATCTTTTCGGTGCTGTAAGTAGGGGTGGTCTCTGCTAACACCCTAATAGCAGTTCTCATTAAGAAAAGGATCACTGCATAGTACCATTAAAACACTCTGCTGAGAAATATGACAAGGTGGGGTTTTCACATTCCGTTAAGCGAAGGCTGTTAAGCTTGGGTTTGTTTGCATTTGGTGTAAATATAGTTGTAATAAAATGAATGCTGACTATCTAGAGTGGCTTCACAAGCTCTTGAGTGTCATGTTAGGAGTTTCAGGTACTGTACAGTATATAGTGTGTGGGAAAACCATAAATCCCAAAAAGACATACAGAAATGTCCAGCATGTTGCATTATTGCAGTCCATCTCCACTTCCAGAGTAAATTCCACGCGTGGTATTTCTGCAGAGAGCATGGCTCAGAGCTGATAATGGGCCGGATGGGAGCTGAGAGAATGGAGGAGCATTAATGATCTGCATTATACTGCAGTTTCATCACTCCTCAGACCTGGATCGTTCATAGAGTAAATGGAGCCTAAGTGCATGTGAATGTTGTGCATAATCAACCAGAAAAGCTTCTGTCTAAGGAAATAATTAGGTTAAAGTGAATTTGTTAAAGTGACTGGTGAGGTTGAAACAAAAACCTGATGATACTAGGCTATTCATGAATTGAGTTTGGACCCCTGTTTTAAATTTGTTTTTCAATTAAATTTATATATATATTCCTTATTTATATCATCCCAAGAAAGATATATATATATTTGATATATGTTTTCATATGATATTTTTTAATAAGGATATATTATTGCTCCTTGGTTTTCAAATATGTTTTCACTGTTTCTTTAACATGACATTTGTGCATTGTGCATTTGTGGAGTGTCAACCGATGCTGTTAGTTTTTTCCTAATTACTTTATTTTCTGACACCCCTCCCGTTTTTTTAAAACCCTTTAAAGAAAAAGTGGGTCATTATGTTCCCATAATCTCCCGAATGGTGCGCTTCCTGGATGTTTCAGTTCGACGTGGAATTGAGTCCTTCATTAACTGTTAATGTTATTGTGTGTGATGTTTCTTGAGCACATACTATACATGCCCAGAAGTGAAAAACGCCCCACTAATGGCATTGGCCTACTACACTACACTACATGTAGCAAACAGCTTGGTTTTTTTCCGTCATATTTAAGACAGAGCCCCTGATTCGAAAGCTTTTTGTGCTGGATGTGTAACGGGGCTCAGCGCACTGATCCAGGTACAGAGGTGATGTCACTCCCCTCTGAATCCCTGACCATGCTCAGCTGTGCCTTGGCAGAGGACCTGGTCTGTTGGCCTGGTGGAGTTATCCCCTGTCCAGGGAGTGGAGCTGGGGGTCCGAGGAGCCCACGTGTGACTGAGGTCCAGTTCCTGGCAGGGGCAGGGAGAGCTACACTTATCACACACGTACCAGGAGAGGAGAAATGGATCTGGTTGGGTGGCATGGCGCAGGGGGGTGCGCAGTGTGGAGGTGGAGGCCTGCCTCTGTAGTCCCAGCTGTCCCGGCTTCTAGACGATGAGCCCCAGCTGGGCAGGTCCTATAAGGGCGCCCCGGACACCCCCCAGAGGGACGAGCAGGGACACACCCGGAAGGGGGAATTGGCCACTGGCAGTCCCGGAAGGGGATTGCACCCGCGGAAGGCTTTCTTTTTCTGCCTGTCCCATCATGCACTTTCACCGGGGCAGGCGTACTGTACACACGCACTTTTTGTTTTTTCACGCACTCAGTCCTTGTTTTGTTTTTGCCTTACGCGCCCTGCTCTCTAGACTGGCTCTTTTTTTCCCAGGCTGGCCCCCGTTCGATAGGGTGAGCCCAGCTAGCCCATGTTTTTGGTGAAAATAAAAATATGCTGGGCTCCACAATTCAGGAATGAGCCCAGTGTTATTCTGGCCTAAACCCAATGCTAAACTAGAGTTTGGCACCCTTAAAGGTATGCTGTAGGTTTCCGAGAAGAGTACTAATTTAGACAGGGGCCTATATTAAGCAGTGAAGATTCAGGCAATGTTTTACTGGGAACTGCTGCTCTCAAAGTTTATTTTATGTGTTAAGATTTTAACCTAAAAAACTGCTATCACAAAATAAAAGTTGCCTTGGAAAATCAACATTATTTACACACAGTATATTAAAGTTCTGAGCTTTGGAAAATGACATATGTGTACTATGAAAAGTCACTGTGTCATTCTTTCTTTCTAGGATCAATGCACATATGCCGTATAATTTATAAGATCACCAAATTAAATCAACACATCCAGTCATTTAAAGCAGAGTTATCTATTTTGAAAATTCCCAACTGCAATTGACCCAGATAGCTTTTCTGAAAAAGAATTAGTTAATTCCCTACAGTCACACTGTACATAGTGTACTAAATGGAAAAAAATCATTTCACTTTACTTTATGATTTGCAAGAATATTTATGCTAAGGAAATGTAGCTCTGTTCTTGCTTAATGCCCAGAAAATGACCCTTGATGTAGATGCTATAGACAGAACAGATATTTAGAAATCTAAAGTGCAAGATTATTTTGGGGAAAAAAAGAATATAAATTGTAATAGAAAAAATATTTTTAACTAAGAATAAAAATGTTATATACATATTTTAAGATTTTGTGTGTCTTAAATTTCCTTAGTCATTTTATACCATAGAAAAGGGAAATAATTTGAACGCTTATTAGCTCAACAGAGACAAAATATTTTTTTGCCTTTAAACTAGAAGGTTTTAAAATGCCAGATACTCTGTGATATATTCTAGTTAAAAAGTCAAGAAAGGTTTAGTGATTGTGGAGCATGTGAACCTTTTGAAAGGGTAATTATTTGATATAAAGATGTGATCTATCTTTGTTTTATAGGCTTGATGATATGTTTTTGTCAACTGTTAAGAGAATGACTCACAGACTTTAGAGTAGGCAGTTTTCTCACTAACGTTTCCTTGATTATGCTGAAAAGCACCCAGGTTGGATGTTGCCTTACTGTATTTCAGAAAAGGTGGTTCTCTATGTTGCATGCTGTTAAAACTGGGTCAAGTGGGGAGCTGTAATTAAAGCTGACATTTAATGTCTTATTCTTCTTCCTTGTGCACTCGCATCGAGTAACTTTACAAATACTGGAAACTGGAAACAGTTCTTGTTTGAATTAAGTCAAACCGTCCATAACTAAAGTCCATCTGGGTCCAAAGTATTCTGGAACTTTCAGGTTTGTTTTTGTGTTTGTATTTTGAATAGTATTGAAAGTATTGAACTGCATCCAGAACTATTTTCATTTTCTCCTCTTTCTAGAGCTCTTTCTTAATCATCCCCAAATCAAAGGCAGAATCTATGAATCCTAAGGTTTTTTCTATCATTTCTTTAATTTCCATGACGGGCATTTTTTTAATTCATTGGTTTGGTTTAAATAAGCTGTGTCCCAAACTTTGAAAAATGCCCTGTATACAATTTGTTTCTTAGCAGGAGATTGTCTCTTCCATGTCTTTTAAATCATTTTGCATACAATCTAATTAGTATTGGATTGTGCACCTAGAGCTGAAACAGAAATACTACAAGTGAATAAGAATAGAATCCAGTACCCTCTTTAATATTTTTATTTTTGATACATAATATGACTGTTTACTCTATACAATTTTACAAAATGTGTGTTTCCAAATTGTAAACATAAAGACAGTACATTAATGTCAAAATTAATGTCAGTGTTTCTGCCGTCTAGAAATCACAGTAAATAACGTTTCTTGTTCCTTAGCCGTACTGTTTGATCCTATGAGACAGAAAGATATGCTTCGTTTCGAGATGACGAGGGCAAGTGTCGTGTAGTTCAGCTTCTAAGTGTGAAAAATAAAAAAGGCTGGCGCGTGCTTCTCAGTTCAGCTTGTCGGATCTCATATCTGGTAAAAGAGTGAGGTGTGTGACAGGGAACTCAAGTAACTCTCCCTACTGAGGAGATTTCATTTAAATTAGTCCCTTAAGGCTCCACAGAAGCCAAGGTGCTGAAAAGCATGCAAAATAAATAGCTGCTTCCACTAAAATAATAACTCCAATATTAAGAAAAAAATACTTAAGTCTGAATCACTTAATGAAGTGATCATAATGTACATAATGGGCAGGATGTGCCACAGGTTCATTTTAAATTTTAAAAAGTCTATAGATTGTATACCCATCATTATTTTAACTATAGACATATGCACAATGGAAACGCGGCAGTCACAACGTCTGCTGCTCATTTGGCGCAGTTATTTTTTTTTTCCAAATAGGATATGTTTTGAAGGTCCGTGGGATAATCAGATACCCAGCACCCAGTCCTGTGATGTCATCAGCGTTGGGCTTCAGGGGAAACCCTGTGGGTGCCTCATAAGCAGCTTCTTTTTAAGATCATTTTTATTATGTACCATCTCAGTCTGGGCTGCTCGTTATTTACAGACGCAGCTCACTGGTAATAATAATAATAATAATAATAATAATAATAATAATAATAATAATAATAATAATAATTGCTTACACTTATATAGTGCTTTTCTGGAAACTTCACTCAAAGCACTTAGGAAATGGATGGCTGGATACTTGACTAAATCCTGTTAAAATACACTTACTTGACTGATATCCCTTCTAGGTCACATTTTTTGTTCACTGAGGAAAGTGGTACCAGGAGTTAGGAAATAGTAGTAGTACTGAAATATTTTGTTCAAACCCTGTCTACAAAAGTGTAGTGAATAATTATAAAAATAATAATTCCTTGCACTTACAGTATATAGTGCTTTTCTGGACACTCCACTCAAAGCGCTTTACAGGTCATGGGGATCCCCTCCACCCCCACCAGTGTGCAGCCCCACCTGGATGATGCGCCAGAACGCTCCCCACACACCAGCTCTCAGTGGGGAGGAGAAATTCCAGTAGCGATTACAGTGGTACAGTGATGACGGGAGTAACTGTGCACAGCATCTGGCCGATGACCGGGTGCCACCGGGAGGAGCAGAGCGCCTCTCACTGACGCCGCTGTGAGCCCGCGAGCCCCTGAGGTCTTCCAGCAGCTGCTGAGGGAGCACAGCCAGGCCGTCCCAGGCCCAGCTCAGCAGGGAAACTGGCTCGCCCAGTTGCGCATCACTGCTGGGGGAATTTGAGTCACAGTCAGCAAGTGCCATGAGCAGGGCTCAGTCCTCACAAAGCCTCACCTCTGATCACAGTGCTCAGTGACTGAACGCTGTTTATTGGTTGAGACACTCAGAAGTTCCTGGAAATGGCCCCCCCTTTTTTCAAGCCATTGATCCTTCTGGATCTCTGGTGTCTGTTCTTTGATAGCGAGGCATCCAGAAATGCCCATACTCTCATTCAGCTGTCCCGCAAAGCAAACCTAATATGAGGTCCTGTGGGACAGGATTATTTTCTTAAAAAAGAAATAATGTATAAGCTTGCACAATCCTCCGGAAAAGAAAAAGAGTGTGTGCTGTGTACACGCAGGTGAAGCTCTTGAGTCACTTGAATGTGATGTGCCCTCATCATGCTGTAGTCTTCCAAAGATGTCTAATTCTCTCATCAGTTTCTGTTCTTCAATTTCGTTTTGTTCCTGAACGGGACGAGAGAATAAACTCAAATTTGGCTTCAGTACTCGGAGGCCAGACTCCAGCAGGTGGTTACTAAATCCTCGTCTGCTGCAGACCTGCTGCGCTCAGTGAAAAAAGGTACTGTCTGTTGCCTCCTGGCCGATGTGTTCTTGCCTCAGGCGGGCACAGGAAGCCACTGCCAGCTGCCTCCCTTCGTAATCCACTGTACATGCAGAAGCAAGTGTGGGTCTCAGTACAGCCCGCTAGGTCTCTCAGCTAAAAAGAAACAACCATGATTAGAATTTAAAAAACATAGTTTTAAAATATATAATCTCAGGCAACTACAACTGTAATAATAGAAACATTATTTTTCTTAACCTGTAATAATTTTTACATGGATGTAGTTAGAGTACAGTTTCTGAAATCACATAAACTAGATATCCATGACAACAGCCGTAGGCTACACTGGTTTCAGGATCATGAGAGTGTGCAGAACTGAAGAAAAAAATGAGAAGCACACTTCACAGCTGTGAGGAAATTATTAATATTTCTGGCACGAGAAGACACTGCAGAAAATGCTAAAATTGCTCAAGTGAGAAACAGTCCTTCATGTTAATGCCCAGCAATGAAGTGATCATAATGTACATAGAGGGTATAATGTGTCACGGATTATTTTTCAATTTTAAAAAGTCTATATTTAACACCCATAAAATTATATTTTAATTATTTTAGCTATTTACATATGCACAATGAAAACACAGCAGTCACAACATCTGTTGCTCATTTGGCACATTATGTGAGTTAACATTTTCTTTAATGTTTTTCTATGGTTTGAATAGCATTGTTCTGCGGGCTAATCAAATACCCAGCACCCACTCGGGTGATGTCACACAAGTGTTGGGCTCTCCGGATTTTAATATTTGAGTGGAGTTCAAATTGTCGAAAATTTGGGTTGGTTTAGAATACACTGCAGGTGTCGCCTTGAGGAAAGACATGCTTTTAATGAATGCAGAACAGCAAAAAATAAAACCGTGCTCCACTTAAAGACTGGAGATTGCCTGGTTGCTATTGGCAAGATAGATGGCAAAACCTGGAGATCTGCAGGCCACAGCCTAGAAGGCAGAGGGTCACCACACTGCAGTGGCCACAGCACAACAAAAACCAGGAAGAAATTACAAATCATTTTCAAATCAGTACATATCAACAGAATGACTGTAGCTTACCGTCTGCTTGACAGTTATCTGCATGATTGAAGGGCCCTCTGGGTCAACGATAAAACAGTAGTTGAGAGACTTAGTCATCTCTTGTGGTGGGCCGGAGAACATCTGGAACAGTAAGGTAGTGTCAGATAGAGTGTCAGTGTGTTTTGTTCAATAATGAATGCCTTTTTTCCTTCGCTGATGGGAGACCGACTTCATGTGGAGGTGTTAAGTTCAGTTTTACGTTGCTTTACGTTGCTCAAGCCAATCAGTGGGGCAGAGGAAATATGATGACATGAGGTGAAGACAAGAATGCCTTTGGTGCAGTGTGAAGACAACCTCGCCAATCAGTGGTACAGTACATTTACAAAGACCTTGAGAAAATTGTTTACCTGTACTGTCACAGTCCAGTTCTTTTCCTGACCTTGATCCAGAGACATTTATGGCCCTCACCAGGTCCATGAACCAGAGATCTCAGTGTTCAGACAGTTTTCATCGGGTGGTTGCTGTGGCACTGGAAGAGTGGTAGAACATGCCACAGCAGTCTGTCGAGAGGAGTACAGGTCTGTGCTTCAACGAGACCAGAATTGTGTTGATGCTGACAAAGGTCATGCTCAATGCTAGATTAGCAGTGGTGTATTTTTTAATATATGAGGCACATGATCTTGAGTATCATTTTGTTCCTTCAGCAGTCTGGTGTAAAAACATGTACTGTACAGCTGTGGTCACTAGCAAATATTCTGAAAGCAGGCCGAGCTGATTGTTGTTGTGAGGAACCTTTAGGTGGTTAATTAAGGTAAAGTTGTTCTATGGAAGATGGAAGAGAAGTGTCTGGGGAGCATTTATCTTCCTTAACTGTGAGAATAAAAAGGTTTAGCTTTGATGATGTCCCTCAGCGTCTATTCACTTTTATTATCTTTACAAGGTCTGTGACAGGAGCTCCAGGGAGGTGACCTTAAGGTACTTGAACACATGATAAAATTGAGATGCTTGGTCAGTGCTGACACTGAAGTTAAAAATTCATTAAGTACGACATCAGTGCTTTGCACTGCACATGTAAAGACATTACCATCTTGTCCAAGTAATTTCTTTCTGTCCCCAAGAACCTATCTTGTTAAATTTAAATTGCATATTTATAACCATTATGAAATACAGGTTAGTTGAAAACAAAGGCAGCAGTTTAAAGACATTGTACGCCAATGATATGACAAAGAAATGTAGCCATGCAGGAGATTGTCCAGTGCGATTGCTATGACATTTGCTGAAATTGAGTAAGTTTGCCTCAGGGATTGTTTGTGATTATTATAAAAAAAAGAATGAAAATGTTCTCCAGATATTAGTAGTTCTCTTCCTCTTCTCAGTAGGTGTTCGTCTTGGTTCCATCCACATGTTCTAATTTTATTGCCCTCAGGTGTGTTGCCAAACAATTCATGACCTTTTGTGATTATAACAACAGCATTAGAAAAAAACTGGCAAGTTTTGTGAGCAAATTTAGATGGTTTTCAAAAAGAGTATTTTGAATATGCAGTAATGCCTGCATCCATGCCTCAGTTTAAGACCAGATGGTTGTAGTAACTGAGAATTTGCAGTATAGCAACTTTCCAGTATCTTTTCATCATGAATGTTGTATAATAACTCTTAAGTGTTCTTGGCATACTGTATGTTATCATTATAAAAGTCTTTGCTTTCAGTGTTAAAGCACTTATGAAGATAGTCCTATCAGTGAGGTCCATGTTTTATTAAGACTTCATTAGGATGTTTTTTTCCTTCACCAACAACTACTTTTTGTCTTTCTTTGCTAGCAGGCAGTCACAAGGGGCATCATTAAAATGTATTCATCGCGCTGAGTCTCTGGAAGGCCAACCTGAATAGGAATTGCTAACGAGCTTGACATGCATTACACTTTTTCTGCATACATTTTTAATGCTATTATGATGCTTTTCCAGGCATTTTACCAGAGGTCTGGAGCGGAGGCAGCATTATACAGTCGCATTACTGTATGTTTAATATGAAAAACAAACTTGAATCCAAATCCATAAATGAGCAGGGCATAGCACAGCGAATGTGTAGCCCTTCTTACTGCACACATCCCACTGAACTGAAAGAAACTAAACAGCTAAACAAAGCCAAAGTCAACTTTATTGCCTTTGGGTTGTTAGGAAATGTTTGTGGTGCGCTCCAAATAACAGATACAGAAAAAAAGATACTCAAAGAAAAAGAAAAATCATAATTAACACACATCATATGCAAAATACAATATGATACTGCATAGAAAGATACAATTTAGTTCCCAAACCAGGCCGTCACAGAAATAGTTAACAGTCTCTCAGCTGTTGCTCTGGACCATGGCTCCCTGAGACACACCAGACTTTCTGGGCTGCCTGAGAAAATACAGTCTCTGATGGGCTTTCTTCATTCCCTGCTGTACATTGGTCTCCTATTAAAAGGTGGAGAAGATTGATTGTTATGCCAAGAAACTTAAATGTATGTACCCTCTCCACAATCTGACCATCAGTCACAAGTGATTGTAGTTCGTTCTCATCTGAAATCAAAGCTTTCTTCTTTGGTTCTATTAACATTGAGCTGGAGATTGTTTTTTGTACTATACAGGGGAGTATGATCTGCAAACCTGGTTAATTTTACAGATTCAGCGGTAGACACACAGTCATTTGTATTACAGGACGACAGAAGCAGTGAGAGACACCAGCCTTAGTGGGGAGGTCACCTGTATTCAAAACCAGTGGCTGTGAGAGCTTCTGGTGTGCTGTGACCACCTGTCTCCAGCCCGATAAAAAATGTAGTAGAATGGTATATTTGTATTGTTTTGTGTTAACAGACAAACATAGGTCATGCCTAGTGGTTTTCCTTTTCAGCTAAGGGTAGAAGTCCTGAAGCACTGTACATTTCCGAGTCCCAAATGAACCTGTAATGTGACTTGCATTCTGTCTGTGGAGAGATTGTATTGGAGTCTTCAGTCTCAGATTAGCCCATTATGTGTTAAGTACCCTTTGCTTGGGTGAATGAGAGTTCAGTGCACTTTACAAAAGTGTTATGGATAACATCTGTGTAGCCAATAAATTAGTGAACAGCCACTTTGCTGTATAGTTGTCATGTACACTCTTTACTTCATACATAAAAACACAAATTGCACTACCCCAAATATTATATATGTGTGTGTCCTGTATAGGACCTGTGTGGTACACAACTGATAGAGAAGCTATGAATATTTCACTGAAATAACACACTGAAGGAAACAGAAGATGAACAGACCAGAAAAGCTCTAAATTTAGAAATAATGATACTCACAGTTACACTGACTTTAAACATTCATCTCTTCATAAGAATCTCATGATTTCTTTCTTTCCATTCTTGAGTCCATGAAGCTTTCAAATGCTCCCCAGTCATTAACTGGAAAAAAAGGTTTTTCTTATTTCAACAAAGTCATCTCAGGCCTGAGGAAATGCTAGTTCGTGTCATAATATGTCTTTTCTTTTGTAAAAGCAGATTATGGGCAGAAAAGACTTTACTACATGTTTACTACATTGAACATCAAATAGTAGCATAAGTATGCTACATGAAAAGACATTTCATTACCAGCAACTACTGCTGCACGCTGTATTGTTATGCATTTGATAAACTTTTATTTTTTATTTTTTATTTTAATTGAATTATATCCTTTCTTACACTAGTCACTGTACTAAACTCTCAAGTCTTTACTCTAAGAAATCTAAAACATGAACCATTGTTCTTCACAGTGTTCAAAACACAGGCCTGTGCTTTTTACATCTATCAATAGAATTACTTTCCCTGTCTAAATGTAACATTTAAATAGTTAATGTTACTTGGAATGACATTCACTTAAACTGACACACACTACTGACATTTGCATTTACTGATAGTTGAAACTGAAGCTGATTGTTTGGAGCTGCCTTGTGGATGTAAATATAAAAAAGTTGTTTGTACATGTTATGCACTTTCCTGTGAACTAACATATATTGGGTTATTTTGTTTAAATCTTCAAACCCCAGCTCATGCCGGATTTAGCAATGAACAAGTAAGGCAGTGAAGTTTGTGTGCTGACTCTTTCTTCCTTGGTTTTGCCAGCTCTTTTTGCCAAGCCTGACTGCTAGGTCAGTGGGTGCAGTGCTGACCTGTATTATTAACTTCGTTTGGAGGCTGATGTAATGTCTGGGCGTCTGGAAGGTTGTGCCATGTGTTATCCTTGCTTGGGCTGATTCCACACAGTGGTGTCACAATTTAAGTCACAGTATCTTTTTAAAGGTCACTGGATGTCAGATGTACAGTACCTGTATTTGTCACGATATTAGTTCCCCCTCCTTAAGGGTGCTCCAGCCCTTTTACTTAAGACTTTATTCTCTGCACCTGTTCCCTATTCCCAGCCCACCTTAAAAGCCAGGCGCTGACGCTCAGCCGGGCTCTGCATCTGATTTCCATATCGTGCGAGTCCGGGACCTGGAAGCGCCTGGTCCCGTTAAGGTTTTAACCCCTGTTCTTGTTCCTTGTCTGCCGGTTCCGGTCCGGTCTTCGTGTTTTTAATTCCCTTGTTCTGATGGATCTCCTGGTTTTGGACTTTCTCGTGTGTTTTTGGATATTCCCTAAGGACTTCTCTTTTGGATTGTTCGCCTCGGCCACACCTCCCCCGTGCACCAGCGCACCTTGGACACGCCCCCCTGTCTTCAGCCCCGTTTTCCTGCATGACGTTTCCCTAGTGTTTCCCCACTCCGTCGGACTGTGTCGTCCGCATAGGGTCCGGAAAGAACTGTTCGTTACAGTATTTGCGTCATTGGCAAACAAAAAAGCTGCTTCCAGTTATTTATCCGTTAGGTAAAAGAGCTAGTAAGCATGTAACAAAATTCACAAGTTCATAGATCTTAATGAAATTCGCCTCTGGCTTCTTCTTCACAGCCACGACCTCTCATGTCATGTCATGTCGGGAGCATCCTCATGTCCTGTATATGGACAGGCACAGCACCGTGTTGCCCTGACATTCCTCGGGCATCATCTGTACAAACTCCAGTACAATACTGCCAGTCGATACCTTGCTCCCCAAGGAGCCCATTCAGTCACTCTGCCACTGTTCTTGTAGGCAGTGTCTGACAGAAGGAAAAGTCATCCTGTGTACATGTACTGTATACAAGCGTATTGGCTAAGTCAGCAACAATCTGTAGTTCCTTCTAACTGCAGTGCAAAATACCTACTTGTTTTCACACAGTCTGCAAAAGTGCTTGTGGCATTTTCCGCTGTACGATTAATTCTGCAGGTATTGCAAGAGAGAGACACCAAATCTGGCTGTTTTGCGGACTGATTGCTGCATGTAATGGACACAAGGCCTTTCAGTGAAGGGAACAATACGTTCGGCGCCAGTGTGTCTTACCCACTTGTGCAGTTTGAATGGTGTCGTGGCAGGAGACCCCAGTGGTGTTACCAATGGGTGACAAGCTGGTCACTAAAGCAGATTCCCCTGGCTTCAGCTCGGATAGTTTTCCCTGGAAGATTTCAGCGCTTTTACCTTGGGTGCTTCACGTCTTGTTTCTGGATGTTGCTAAAGATAGGGTTCAGACTCTTATTAGCAACCACCTCATAATGTACACCAAGGCCTGGGATTCTGCTCCTTTCCCATCTATGTAATAAACCCCACATTAATATGGGGTGGATCGTACTTCCTGCTAGTTTTATGCCCTTTGATTATGCATGAGTTCAGAGTCCTGACAAGATGTGCTGGCATCTATCTTTATTTGTGGCTTCATCGTGTTTTAATGCTCTCTGTTTTAAGACATTTTTTATTACCATAGACTGAAACTTTGCTCCGTGTAATGATTGGTTCTGCATTGTGACTTATTGGAAACAGGACGTAACACACAGTAGGTTCGCCTTGGCTTTTGTAAGAATTATCAGAAACTTTACGCACTGTGTGTGCACAAGACATGATGGGTAATGGCTAGATCACTCTGATATTAAATCACTTTGATAATGAAAAAATATATGAAGCAGTCATAAATATGCTGTTCATACTGTACATAATAATAACATAATACAAAACAAAAATATGCCATTTTTAATTAAAAGTGATCATCTCTTCCACAGACCACCAGTGGTCTGCATACCATAGTTTGGGATCCTCCGCAATAAACAAAGCTTAGATTTAAACTTTAAAGATTTGAACTTTTTCCACAAACATTACAAATCTCCTGCAGCTGCCTGTTTAGTATGGCGTAAAACAGCATACAGTGATGTCAGTTTGAAAGGAACATATGAAGGCAAAGACATTCAGTCTCTGATTTTACTTTGGAAGTCTGTGCAAAAGATGACTCAAGCGGGGTCGTCTTTCACACCATCATTGTGTCGCCACCCAGATTGTGTTTGTCTGTTGCTATAGCTTTCGCTTATTGTCAAACCGAGGTCTCTGCGGATTAGGACACTGTTTAATTATTTATTTTCTCTTGAGAAGGGATTTGAACTCCTGGCATCCGGAGCACAAAAGATTCCAGTTCTGGTTAGACTGATTATTTGGTTGTAAGTGTGCAATAGGAAAGGCAGATAGGATCCAGTTTTTCTGTAAAGCACAGCCTTGTATAGAGGCCTTAATGAGGTCCTCCTTGAATACCCACAGCTACCAGAGCAGGAATGTACTGTAAGTAGTTATCAAGGAACCTAACCAGGCCTGTCTGCAGTGAAGAATACTCAGGCATGGCAGGTACTTACTTATATATTCACCCCCTGACAACTGCTGGACAACCCTATTGTATCTAGTCATTAATTAGCACAAGAGTCTATAAACCTTGTAGCGCTGTGAGAGCTGATGTTTACGGGACTCTACGAAAGTGACTTACCAAGCTTGAAATACAGAAAAAGTCATGAAGAGTCATGTTTTCAACAGTGAGGTTACAGAATGTGGCAAGAACCACGATGTGTAAAATAATGTTTCTTTGTCACTGTTTAGACGTCTTATTTAGCCTCTTTAGGATGCCTTAACCTCTTTAGATAAAATGCTGTGTCATTGTAAGAACTCAAGCAGGACTGAAAAAATATTTAAATATGTGTTAGCAACACATTATAATGATGACTACAGTTGTGCTATAGTAAATATAGGCGGCTGTTCGGATTAATTGCTAAATTCCAGTGGTCTTAAAGTCATAATGCTCTTAGAGTAATTCATGGATACTATGCAATATGTAAAACACATTCCTCACTCAGATGTGACTGTTGACCAATAATTGAGATTAACGTTGAGAAATGAAAGGGATAGGAAGATTACCACCGTGTAGTAATTTGAAGTTGTTAAATGGGATGCATCTGCTGTTGAGCACAGCTAGCCACTCCTCGTCCTAAAGAGCACTCGTCGCCTACATTGGCATTGTCATTGCTCAGCTGAGAAGATGTGTAGTCGATACAAGAGAGTTTTTAATTGTAGGCGAGTGCGGCCTTCTTGAATAATATCCAGACATTATGATCCTGCTTTCTGACAGCATTGCATGCCTCTATTTTCGGATCTTTACGAGAACTGGCTGCTGTTCTTGGCCGCCTGTCAGGGATAGAATGGGCTGTGCTTGCAAGTGTAGCAGGCGTAGCCCATACCAGCGGTGATAGCGGCCATCAGACCCACAGTTTCAGTATGTCCTTGGTACAGACAGAGGAAAGAAATCTCCTTTTTTAGTTCTTACATCGTAATTGGAAAATAATTATTTGCACCTACTGTATGCCTGTGTTGGTTGAGTTTAAGGATCAGCAGAAATTCAGATTTTCCTCATGATGTGACTTGTTTTGTGCCTTCTGAAGATGTACTTCTGAATCAGCATTTCACAGGAATACTTGCATATATTTAATCTTCTTTCAAGTGCAACTGTTTAATTTAGCATGGTAATGTATTAAGCTGCAAATTCACTATACTTGATATATATTTAGCATAATTTAGTTGCAGCCATATCACCCTGCAACTCACAACTGGCAGCCCACTGGAGCTCAGCAGCTGTCAGTACCTGGATGGGAGACCTCCTGGGAAGACTAAGGCTGCTGCTGGAAGAGGTGTTAGTGGGGCCAGTAGGGGGCGCTCACCCTGCAGTCTGTTTGGGTCCTAATGCCCCAGTACAGTGACGGGGACACTATACTGTAAAAAGGCGCCATCCTTTGGATGAGATGTAAAACCAAGGTCCTGACTCTCTGTGGTCATTAAAAATCCCAGGGTGTTTCTCAAAAAGAGTAGAGCTGTTACCCTGGCGCCCTGGCCAAATTTTCCCCTGGACTTTACCAGTCATCGCCTCCTAATAATCCCCATCTAGTGAGTGATGAGCATACTGGTGCACTCTGGCTGCCATCACATCTTCCAGGTGGGGCTGCACATTGGTGGTGGTGAACTGGGAGTCAGAAAGCGCTACCTGTAAAGCGCTTTGAGTGGAGTGTCCAGTAAAGTGCTATATAAGTGTAAGAAATTATTAATTATTATAATGCAACCAGGATCCAAACCCAGTCATGTTCTCTGATTTTGAGTGATTCCCTCTGTTCTATTTTTCAAGCAGTCTGTTTTTAGTGCTTAGTCCTATGTTACTTACTTAGTCTTTGTTCCTGATAATAGTCTGTTGTAATGACCAGAAAGGACATTGTCAGTGTGCAGCTGGTGCTGTTCTCCTGACGGTGCTGTGCTACAGTATCTGCACTGCACTGTGGATCACTGGTAGCCTGTCGCAAGTGACTCACTGGACTACTGAGCAGACTGTTCAGTTTTGTTTTCTCATTTTGAAGGTGCTACATGGTGTATAAATCAGTCTTTGCTGCAGGCTTGGTGGCAGCAAGCTAGTGCTGAAGAAGTCAACAGGATTGACTTTTTCACATGTTGAAAAAGGATTGAGACATTGTTTACTCTGCTGGATGGGGTCTGCAGACAGAGTAGTTGCTTTAATGGGAACGCCCTCACCTGTGGCCTGTTTCTTATTCTTGTCACAGTGATGAATGCCGAGGCTGTGCCTTCTTTGTTTCTTAGTTCTCAATAGACTGTAGCTGTAAAATAAAGCTGCAGACTTCCTCTGGTGATGTTTAATTTTCCCCCTTTGCTTTTTCACTGTCAGCTTTGAGCTTGGAGCCATTGTTCCACTAACCAGTCCCAGGTGACACTGCTTTCCAAAGACATTTCAAATAAGTCGATGATGTTTTTTTCTTTATTTGCTTGGCATTTCACACAAGATTGCAGTCTCTCTATCCGGATAAGGCTTCTACTTGAAAACCTTTATCTCAATACCAGCCAACGATTTCTGGCCCACTTTTTTCCACAACTATATTTTCCTCGTGCCTATGTTTTTAATTTTGTTTTAGTTTTCACTCCATTAAAAGTTGTTTGTTTACAAAATGCTTTAAAATTCAGAAAATAATATTTTTTTTTCCCAAACATTATTTGAAAGTAATGTTTTACTAACACTCACTACAGTGCTGTGTTAGAAATGCAGGTCTGGCAGTGTGATTAAGTAGGTGTCATAAACCTTGTTTTAGTACTGAATATGACAAGAAAGATGTCCTTGTGGACTTCAGATGTAGGACACAGTTCCCCCAATTATGTTTTGCTCCCTTGTGAAAGAGACAACTGAGAGAGTGCATGCAGTGTAGGGTTTTATTCAGGTCGTGAGATGTAATGCTGTAAACTTACATTGTTACTTTATAATATAATATATAATGAGAAAAACAGGCCATTTGTGCGTAAATAACAGTTTGGCCTCTTCAGTGAATACTTCCCAAAAGTACAAGGTTATAAGACAGCAAAAGCAGACCCAGGTTTCATTTGTCTGAAGCTTTTGCACATTGACCTGATTCAGTGTTGCAGTCGTGGGATTTCTGATCAGTTTTCCTCCTCTCCCGTTTAGGAGAGGGCTGGCACTCTAGGTGGGGTTCGGAGGGGTGTAGGAGGGGTTCTTTTGCTCTGAATTCTGATCGCAGTTTTTGGATTGTTTATAAAATAAAAAAACATATAAAAAACTGGCCACTTCTAACAGTCCTTTACCAGCTGTGCCCATATAAATAGTAGTGCTGTATTAGTGAAAATACCCCTTTGCATATAAATAAAATATTGTTACAAATGGGGGGGTTAAAAAACTGGTGAAAATCAGGATTTGACCGAGCGGTTTAGTCAATAATTATTTATCACCCCCAAGTGTAAGTGTCTGCATCCTTTCCCAGGGTATCAAGTACTCTGACTCCAGGAAGACACACCAACTTATCCTCTTATTTAACTGTTTCTCAGTCTCTCCACTCATTTCCAGATTTCAGCTTTTCGCACATTTCCTGGAATCCTGTTTCTTTATCAACTTTCCCTCTCTTGCCCCTCTTGCCCACCCCATAACATCTCTGCTCTTTCTTACTCTGCCACACAATTGAAAAAAAGCTGTACAGCCAAAGCAGTGCTTTCTCCTTTCTACTTTTCAAGTATAGGAGTAGAAACTTAAGAAGCTGTTGAAAAGACATCGTATCCCCTATATGGGTCCTATCTGTGTGCTGTCTAGATGAAAGTAGCAGCGTTCAGCCATAATAATCTTGCTTAGTACTTATGTACACATACAGTATATAGTGTATAGTATAGTACATATATAGGCAATTGTATCATTTCATTACTGTCTTCTTTTTATTACATGTTTTGGTAGCGCTAATTCGCTTTCCAATCGCATGGGTAGTGAAAAGTGTAAATTAGTTGGATGTTTTTAAGTAATAGCTAATGTATGGGCCTAATCCTCTGTTAGGTCATCTGCGTACTTTGTCTCCTACACAATACTACCCTAAATAGAGAGAGGGAACGTACCTCAGTGTGCCAGAAGAGTACAGGTTCATTCCACCCAGCAAAGTACAAAGAAAGAGTAAAATACAAATTGGCTTGGCTGAGGAGCCACAGCATTATTTCTTTAAAGCTTAACATTTACCCAATTCATTGTGCATATATAATGATTCTTTCTTGATTCATTTGTCACTAAGCCCAATCTTGAGTGTTTTCTACAGAAATCCTTACAATTCCATGAAATAAATTCCCTTGAGAAATAACAGTAGAGCTGTCTGCCTCAAAGGCAGTTTTGTCAATTGTACAAGTGTGCATTTGAAATGAAAGTGAATTAAAATATATACCCTTTGGCTTTTATTTCTTGCGTTTATATTTTCCAGAGCTCCTTGAAGAGACGAGGGAGTCGGGAAATGCACAAGGAGAAGAAGTCATTAGCTCAGGTTGGTTTCATTCTGTCAGGAAAAGAAACATTTTAATTTTCTGCAAAGATTTAAAGTGTCATTGTAGTGGATGTAAAATGGCCTTCATTGACAAGTTACTATTTCTGATTGTAGAGATGGTCTGCAAATCACTTTTACTGTAAGGCTCTTCTAAAACTGAACTACAAGAAGAGAAGTGCAGCAGCTGTTTAATGTCCTAAATAAATTGTACTCCTATTAGACATGAGTATGATATGTGTAAAGGCAAAATGTGAGTTCACTGTTTATTGTCTGAGTATATTGTGCTTTAAAGAGCTATGTTTATTTCTATCAAATAACCAAAATGATGTGTACTGTGTGAGGTAAAATAGAAGTAAATTTCTGTATTTTATCCATTATTCCTTGACAGGCACCAAAGGAAAATTATCCCAACGACTAAACTATCCTGAAAACAGAGGCTTTTGTTTCCAATTTCACCGCAGAAGTATACATTCACAAATTATCAGTAAAAAATCATTTCATTCAGTTAATCTCCAAACAATCAATTAACCAGACGTGAAAAACTCATCTTGGTGACTTGCAAGGCCTGTGATCAAGCGAACAAGCCAGGGGAAATGTGCACTGATCCAGCTGGCACTAGCTAGAAGGCTAGAGGCTACTGGGATGCTGAACGTAGGAATATCAGTGTCCGGGTTCGACTGACACTTGTGTGCACACCGATCTGTCTGCAGCTGCGGTGTAAAAAGAAACGCTCCACCCGTGACTGACGTCCTCACCCCTAGAACCCAACAAGAACCTCCATCTTTTGTGTTTCACAATGAGACAGACTTATCGCCATATCCATTCACCCAGCATGAGCCCAGTAGAGCACTTCTGGGATGCACTGGATTGGGGTGTACAACGTAATCCCCCAAATCCCCAAACACAAGCAGCACTTCTTGCCGAGTGCAATATGATTTCCCAGAGAGAAATAAATGCTCTTGTAGTGTCTGCGCTCCACTGGGCGCGAGCATAGCTAGCAGATAATGGAGGACCCGCCACGTAAAGCGTTAAACTCATTCACTGAGAAAATTGTCCCACCTTAGTATTTAAATGTCTTTGGTTGGGTGATAACAGGTTTCAATGTGTAGTTAAATGTAATTCTCAAATGATTTGTTTCTTATTTAATACTTCTCAGTATTTATGATAATTGATTTATATTCCCTAATATCAGAATAATGAGTTCATACAACAGAATCTGTACAGTTCACTATATTTGGGTCGACTGTCGTCTCTGTTTAACAGCGGCTTTCGCTCGTCGTCGTCCTTTTCCCTCTAGGAGGACAGCGCGGACCTCAAGTGCCAACTCCAGTTTTCCAAGGAGGAGTCAGCTCTGATGCGCAAGAAAATGGCGAAACTGGGCCGGGAGAAGGACGAGCTGGAGCAGGAGCTGCAGAAGTACAAGTCGGTTTACGGGGATGTCGACAGCCCTCTGCCCACAGGGGAGTGCGGAGGCCCGCCCAGCACCCGGGAGGCCGAGCTGAAGCTGCGCCTCAAGCTGGTGGAGGAGGAAGCGAACATCCTAGGGAGGAAGATCGTGGAGCTGGAAGTGGAGAACCGGGGGCTGAGGGCTGAGAACGAGGACCTTCGCTGTCAGTACGAAAAGGATTGCCTCGGGAGGGAGCACATCTCCAGCGTGCCCACGTCCCCCTACGGGGACTCCCTGGAGTCCGCTGCAGAGCTCCGGCGCCACCTGCAGTTCGTGGAGGAAGAGGCCGAGTTGCTCCGGCGATCCATCTCCGAGATAGAGGACCACAACAGACAGCTGACCACCGAGCTGAACCGCTTCAAGTTCGGACCGAGCCAGGAGGCCAGGTGGGCGGAGGAAGATGGGGTCCCCAGATCGCCGAACGGAGGCAGCGCCGGCGGGGCTAGTGGGGGAGGGTTGCTGCAGGAGGAACTGAAAGCAGCCCGCTTGCAGATCAACGAGCTGAGCGGGAAGGTGATGAAGCTGCAGTACGAAAACCGTGTCCTGATCTCTAACGCGCAGCGGTACGACTTGGTCTCCCATCTCGGCCTGCGCACGGCCAGCCCGCGAGACAGCGACGCGGAGAGCGACGCGGGCAAGAAGGACGGCGAGGAAGAGGAAACGATGGGGCGGTCGCTCTTTCTGCACCCTAAGAGGGAAGGGCCGGTGGGTGGGGAGAGTGACTCCGAGGACCTGTTCGAGAAGACCTCGGGGTTTGGGAGTGGCAAGCCCTCGGAGATGAGTGACTTGAGCGCGGTGGAGCTCGTCCAGCAGAAGAAGGAAGACACGGAGACTTTAGCCAACGTGAAACGTGAAGCAGAGCGGCTTGGGAAAACCGTAGATCGCCTTATCGTAGACACCGACAGCCTAATTTATGATGCGAAGGTGCTGGTGATGACTGGGACTGCCCTTGAGGAGGAGTTCAGAGGGGATGGGAATTCAGCAGAGGGCAAGACAGAGCCTCAGCTACTGGATGCCATCAATGCCCGCATGAAAGCCTTCAGGACAGAGCTGCATACCTTCATGGAGAAAGTGGACCACATCGGCGATGGCCTCAGGGAACAGGTGGATGACCTCTCCCCCATGCCAAACCTCACGGAGTCAGCCAGCTTCCTGTCTGGGGTCACCTCAATGTCACGAGACTCGCCTATTGGCACCTTAGGGAAGGACCTCATCGCTGACTTCCAGGTAGGCAAGCGCTTTTTATTCCGTTTCATTAGAGGACCCACGCTGCCTCCCCGGCAGAAGAACGTGGAGGAGGCAGTGCAAGACGTGCTGTTTCTGCTTCTTTTTTTGTTACGGTTTACTTTCGAAAAAGGCCTGCAGATGGCTTCTGCTCATTAATACAAAAAAATAGCTACATCCCATATGAAAATGAGCTGATTTGTTTGAAATGATTTCCTTTTAGTGAAGTCATTTTAAGGACAGAGATGGTCTTGTGCCTTTCTTTACCACTACTTGTGATTCGATTAGGATCTATAGTAGCAGCTAAACATATATGAATGGCTAAAAGTGGCACTGAAGTGTCTAGGTGACTACGCCTTTTTCTTGGTCAGCATAAATTCAGTGCACTTGATATATGAAATCCAGATACAGCAAAACCTCGATATTTGCGAGTGCTATATTTGCGATGACGCCTATTCGCGTGAAATCTTTAGGGATCACAATTTCTGCGTTCACGGACCAAATTTGCCGTTTCACAGGCAGCAAAGTAGCTTCATCTTGCAGATCTACTGTAAATCACCCAGCCTGCGTCGGTCTTTGTATTAGAAACACAACTTCGTGAGCAGAGTTATCATGTTTATGTAGAAGTGCATCGTGGGCTATGCCTGTATGTGACTTAGCGTTGTGCTACGAAATCAAAGAATCATTTTAAAAGCCCTCCAACGTCCCCTAAGTTACCACAGTCTTAGCTCTCATGTGTCTCGCAGCAAGGAATAACAAGAGAAATGAAAAGAAATACTGTAATTAAACTGCAGGGTCAAGAGGGTGAGTTGTTTGAGAGGGAAGGGAGTGAGCACACAATTTATATTCCTGTCTGTCATTACTGTGCTGCAGTCAACTTCATGACAGTACATCAGCACTACAGTTATTATAATAAAAACAAGATATAAAAACTAAAGAAAGATTGAAAGATGAAAAAACTGTCATACAGGGTGAGATATAATAAAACAGTGATCTGATAGATCTGTTTTCCCAATGCATTAACATGAATTATACTGTAGAGGGGCAAAAACAGTTCTTGCCACAGAATCATACCTATTTTCCCCATAAGGTTTCAGGTCCCATCTTTGCAAATTCGCCATTCATTGGTCCTGCAAGGGGCCTCGCCCTCTCAAATACCGAGGTCTTACTGTATGTTGTTAGTGGTAGTAAAAGCATGTGCTCCCCATGTGAAACGTAGGCGGCCACAAATAAAGAAGCTGCCACTGTTATAATAAAACATGAATCTTAAGTAAAAGAAACCTCACTCAAATTTCTTTTCAAACTTAAACAACCTTTTTCGTTCGAACCCGACCGTCTCCTGTGTAAACCAGTTCAGAGGAAGAAATCACAAGAAAGTTTCAGTCTCTCTTGTGCTCGCCCCTGGCAGCATTGAGCTTGGGGGTTGGTGATAATACCCTGCTCATGGTGGGCTTTGTTTTGACACACCTGACTATCCGCCATGTCCCGGAGATGTTTCACACGATTCGGGTCTTAATTTTATGCGGGAATTTATCCTTTCGAATTGAAGTGGAACTTGGAAGCATCCGTCAGCAAGACATGGTCATGGAGGACACCGACAAGCAAGTCCTGCACATTAACCCTGAAATTATTTTACCAAAATTATTCAGAATCTTTTTTACCTCTTTATTGACATGGAATAAAAACCTTAAGTTTCTTTTGTTTTAGGGTATATACAATATTAACTTGACAATTGAAATGTAAAATCTATTTTCAAAAACAAAGATCCTTACTTGAATTGGGTTGTGAACATTTTTAACCAAAAATTGTTTGCAAAGGGATTTTACAGTCTTGCATTATTTAGCTCTAAACACACCGTTAAACAAAAATAAGTAGTTCTACTGCGCAGGTGTTTTCTTGTGTTTGTCTTTTGGAAGCATCATTACATTTGTTGTCAATTGATATTTTATTCTTACAACATGTTCTTGTTTTGTATTTTGTTTTACTGCTGTAGATAAATTTCACCATTGGACAGAGCATTGTCAAGTTGTCTTCCTAATGTGGCTGCTTGCCCACTGTCTTTTTATTCTTCAAAAGAAATTTCAGGATAAAAAAGAAACATTGACTAATATTATTTTTCAGAGGCTGATTTCTGCGATAATGAGTATTACCTGACACAATTTAGAAGTCAGAATATCATGTCCAAAAGATAACAATGAAACAAACTTCTAAGGTAGTTGATCTCCGTATGAAAAGAAAATTGAATAATCACATTCACCCTGATGGCCTCCCGTATCGTCAGTGTGTTTCCTCTCTGTTGATGTATAAATGGTAAGGTCGATTCAAACCTTCAAGAGAAGTGGCCACACTGCAGACCTCCAACCGTCAGGCTGTGCTTTTCTGCAATATGGTTTCCACCATGCTGTTCCTGCTGCTTGTCTTAGCTGCTTCTTCTGTTGCTTACTCTATGCCATAAGTGCTTGGTATAGCTCTTTTTCTTCCTGTGCTTAAAGAGCAACAAGATCTCCCAGTGCTGAAAAGAAGCGAGTGTACTTCAGTCTGCTGTAGATGTAGGATCAGTCTCGGCTAAAGCACTGGGAAATCTTCAGTTCCATAGTTTCGAACTTGATATTCGCAGTCCATGTACTTCTGCTTGAGGCATGGTGTAACCAAGTCGCACTTGCCCAATCTGCTGAACTTAAAGAATCACTTTTAAATTTTCTTGTTTTCTATCTGAGGTGAGCTTTGTATTGTTAACCTTTATTTTACATTTATATATAGAACAATGCTGTTATTAATTTAAAAAGTATATCCCTAAATTTGTGTGAATGATATTTAAAGGTACTGTATCAGTGAATACCTTCTAAATTGAAGCTACAGTAAGTGCTTCTTTTCTGCATGTCAATGCTGCAGGATGACACTATAGAACATTTTTTAAAATATGTTAAACTGCATATGATGAGAGCAGGTAAATATTGGTATCCACTGTCACAGCCCACTGGGCATGCCATAACAGAATCTTTAAACCAGGCCGGTCCTGAACAGACCACACAGGCTAAAATCAGCCATCACCGCAACCACATAAACAAATCTAAACAAAACCTATGCTCCTCTTGAGATACTCACTAAACTGTCCCTGACTGTCATACCAGGAAACTGATCTGCTTACTGGCTTCCAAACAATCTCTAGATTGGTCTCTCACTATGACCCTTCTCAAAACCTTCAGCGGTCTCAAATCTCTCTTGAGACTTCCAAACACTGCTCAGAATCTCAAAACTCATGGTTTCTTGGTGAATCCCTCCCCCTCGGGCCAGGCTGCTCACAGAGGATCTGCTCTCTGGCCTCCAGTTGACAGACACTGCCAGCACAGCAGAAAAAGCCCCCACTTCCTCATTTTTAAACTGTCACCTGACCAATTGTCACGCAGCAACTGGTCAGGTGACTGAGGCCAGTGGCTTATTCCCCCAGAGGTTTCCACTGAACTCTCACACTCTCAAAAGCAAATCTGGTTTTTCCATCCTCAGTAATGTATGGGAAAGAAACAAAGACTGTAAAGTTCTGTAAAGAACAACAAACTGAGCTCACCACGATCACGAAAGCATGAAACATGAGTGGATGAAGCGATTCTTTAAAACAGCAGGCTTGGACAAGATGTTGCTATATTAGGGATCTGCATTTGAATTTTAAGGAAAGGAACATGTAATTGACATTGATGATTTGTAAATATCTGTGTTTCCAGCCCATACCTGCTAATTATTTGTGGAAAACATTAAAATGGTATATACATATGGTTGTTTGTATAAACCAGGGGTCTCAAACTCAAATGAATGTGGGGGCCGCATTAGATAAAATGCGCTAATCGGCGGGCCGCATTCATACACATACAAAATGCATCAAATATTAAAAACTTAATTGAAACTGAAATTTTTATTTGAAACACGTTGGTTAACTTTACTCAACGTCCTCGACATCATGTGAGGTTATTCCTGACGTTCTTCATTCTGGCTGCCTTGTTGACAGCGTTTTGCAGAGACCAGAACGTCAACATTAGGCCTAAGAACATGTGAAGTAGCCAATCGCAATGTTGCTCAGAAATGTTCATCAGTGAGTCTTGACCATAAAACTGATTTGTTGATCTTCATTGACGAGAAAAACTGTTTCCATACGTACTGTACGTACTGCCAATCATTGGTATGTTTCTAGCAGATGCAGAGACTAACCTCGGAAACCTTTTTTTTCTGTCCGTCTACTCTATTTACTAACAGCACTCTGTCAGCCAGCAATCAGGCAACAGAGACGTACACACCAGCTCCTCGGATTAACAAACTCACAAGGGCTATGAATAGGACCCGTATGCTGGTTAAAGGTGGTTACAAGACATGGGACAAAACAGGAGTAAACAATTAACTACTATTTACATTAGGTTTCATAGTCACTATTTCCATCAGCAGGATGGCCTAGTGGTCACTCTGCAGGCCCACGGACCATCTTCCGGCTACAGTTCCCAGCCTGCACCGCGGCGCATGCAGGAGTCGGGTGCGCCTCCGCTTCGTCACCCGGCGAGGGCGCTCCAATATTTCCAAGGCGATGATTGAAACAGGAAATGAATCTCTAGAACAAAAAAATGTATCAGATGACCACAACGACTGAATTTTATTGGTAACTTTTTGTTAGTCCACGTGAGCCGTTGCGGGCCGCGTGTTTGAGACCCCTGGTATAAACTAACCCCAAGAAGTTTTGAGTTCACAAGACTCTCTGTTAAGTCACACAGCCGTCTTCTCTTTTGAGGAGCAACCTCTTCATTTTCAGCTGGAATTTTGAATGAGTCTTACAGTTTAATTGGTAGGAGGACTACACCAAGCCCTTCTTGCCCTATAGTTAATGATGCTGATGATTGTATGCGAGTAATAAAGTTACTGCATGTTCTCAGGAGTCCCACCACAAGAGTCTTCACTGGGCACTGCTTGTCTGCATGGCACTGAGCCAGGGCACGCCCTGCGTCTCTAACTCGGTCATGGTTGTATGCCAGCTGTTGGTTTTGACTCATGCATCCCTCATTGCATGCGCCTCATAACCGGTGTTTGCATTCTTTTTCCTCTCTCTTTCTCCTTGTTGTTTTCTTTCCAGATGTTTCAGCCCATGATTTTGCTCGTCCTCGTTTTAGTTCTGTTCTCATCACTCTCTTACGCCACCGTGTTCAAGTTGTTTTTTCTCTTCACACTCTTCTTTGTCTTATAGTTTTGTTTTGTTCTGTTTTTCCAGTCGTCCTCTTCACCCGTTTTTTTGTGTTTCTTTATTTGCCCTCCCCGGCCTTCGTTCTTTGTTTACCGATCGTCCATGCACCCCTGCCCCCTGCCCCTGCTCCTCCCCCCACAGTCCACACTGAGGGATCAGACGGAGGGGCGTCTAACACAGGAGTGTGACGTGGAGCCAGAGACCCAGAGCGGTCCTCTGGGTGCTGACCAAAGCAGGCGAACCGAAGGAGACAATAAGTACCACAGGCCAGAGTGTTTAAGTATAGAGGTCAGTGCCTCATCACTCTTCCTTTAACGGTTTCAGAGCTCAAAATCACAAATCGCAGTTTGGGAAAATCAGACACCAGGACCCTAAGTGCAGAAAAAGAGGTGTCAGTGGCAAAACGCAAGTGATCGTTTACACAATTAAGGCTTACTGTATTGCTATGAAAAAAGTTTCACGTGGCCTATGCTACCACCAAAAAGAGAGTCTATTTGTGGTGGTTTTATCTCAGTTTGATTGTGTGGTTAAGTTTCTATTCTACAAATTTGTTTCATCTTTGCGATTCATTGGTCCCATTAACTGATAAGAAATGTGACTGTGTTTTACCTTTAGCTGTTACTAGGTTTAGCACAATGCCAAAGTTAATTTGCCCTAAACTGGCTGCACGTGCACTGCATTTTGGCTACCTTCATGCTGAAATACCTCTCCCCCCAAAAAAATCAAGTAATAAAAAGAAGTTTTATGCTGTTAATTTTTCAAAGAGTTGCAGTATTCAAGATTAGAAATAAATCAAATGTCACTCACATAATTAATCCAGAATAATGTTTTTTTTTCAATTAAAATAAAAGTGACTTGTCCCTTATATAAAAAATACATAATTGCAAAGTCTCTGTGAGACAATGGGCTTTGCAGATCTGACAGGATTTAATCGACCATGAAGGGACAATCAGACAGTCGGAAAGGCAGGAATTCAGCTCCGCTTTATCCCTTTCAGTTTGATTTCAGTTTCTCCTTCACAAAATCCTCTGCTCTTTCAGCCACTGCTTCTTATTGTAGATATTATGATTTGTGGATGTTTTGTTTTTCAGCTTATTTTTATTTGCTACTGGACTTCTTGAGGTCTTTTGGTGTCACTTCCCTTAAAGGAAAAAAAAAAATATTTCAAAATGATCGCCGTCCTGCATTTTCAAATTGGTTTTACTCGTCTAAATTGTGCCTACTTTCACAGCTGGCAGGATGTCTGTGTGGTTTGTTTTATTGCATTTTTGTAACTATCTGTGTGATAAAGATATCACTTTTGGTTATACAACATATTGGCTTTCATTTTTTTCTTCAAAAAACATGACAAAGTGGTGGGTGAATAGTACACAATTTTGCTGACAGTTTATCTTTGTTGCATAGGTCTATCTATGTGCAGCAACTGAACCTAAATTGATAAGTGTTTATTTTTTATGCTGTATTGCTCCATCAGATACATCACTGCTTAAGTCACTTATTTGCTGAGGTATCTGAATTTCTGCTGGTAGATGAAACAAGTTTTATCCAAGGATCCTTGTGTCATTACCCAGCCTATCCAAACAAAATGCTGGCTTGATTTAGTACTGCATGTGTACTATACAGTACCAAACATATGTGCCATCAATTCTAGATTTAAAGCAACAGTTAGAGGTTAATTCCACACTGAAATGTTAAAAGAAAGAGTAGAGTAAAAAACACAGCATTTTGACTTTGTTCTGTCTTCTGGTATACAGTAGAGACGAGAGGAAGTGAATAAACAGAGTTTTGAGCAAACAGTGAACATGCACAGAGTATGGATGAAAAGGGATAATTTAGGAAAGAATAGTGGTACACACTGTGTATATACTGTATATACAGAGAACTGTAGCAGTTGAGTCATTTGAATAAAAGCATAAATTAAAATGTTAAAACTCCTCCGCAGTGACATTGAAAGGCTTTTCTTACTCTTGGTAGTTTGCTGACAGTGCATGGTTCATGTCAAACTAATTTTGTTTAATAAAATATAAAAAATTCAAATGTTAAACAATATGTTTTTGGTGTAGTGCTTTAGTTGTATAAGTCTAGAAACAACAGTAACCTATTTTAAAGTAAAAGAATATATCCCAGAATTTATAGCAACTGACCTCACTGCTTGATTTGCTGAGTTCTGAAAAGACTACAGTATGTCAATGGACATTTCTGAAGTTGATAATAAAGTTAAATGTCCAACAGAAATTGCGAACACAACAGAATTCACAACTATTGGAACTTTTAAGTAAATGGCTAAATAATCATTTAAAAAATATCCAGTTATTTATATTGACATTTTACCTCAGTTAGCTTAATGAAACTGTTATCCTCTGAAGCACAATGTATATTTCTCTTGATCCAGAAGCCTGTGAGTAACCTTCAGAGTCTGAAGTAATTGAGACAAATGTGAAAATCTGGGACAGTCTACCAGATTTGGCTGAGCGACTAAGTGCTGGTTCTATTAAGCCTAAAGGTTTATAAAGGATTACTTCACATTAAATGTAATTAACATGGATTCAAGGAAAGATATACACACAGTGCCTTTCAGATCTACTTACAGCCTTCCAACGATGTCCCGTTTTATTGAATTGCAAATGATGTATACCCATTTATTAAAGTGAATATTGCTAATCAAAACTCGAATACTCAAACAGGGACACTTTTCTGGGTGAAAATATTTCCTGAAACTGAAAGAAGCAATAAGTTAAAAGAGGACAGGCTGGGTTTTTGCCCAATTCCCAAGTTACTAATTTCCTCTGAAGCACTCATGTTCACAAGAAATCGATTCTGCCGTATCACAGAAAATAGTAAGGAGAGTGTAGCAAGAAGCAGAGAGTTATAGTTATTTGTCAGTGGGCAACTTGATAAAAATAGACTGCATATTTGTAAAGGAACAATGCCATTTCACATATTATCACCTCTCTCCACTCTCACACACCTGGAGAAAGCTCTATAGCTGAAACATTGCTTCTCCTTGCTGTTTCTCAGTGTGGAATTAACCTTTCTGTATTGCTTTGCAGCAAATGCATGCTGACACAGCTCCCACTCAAACGTCAGGTTTTTCCTATCAAGTCAGACAGGAAGAACAACAGGTTGCGCTGACTTTCCTAGCTGTGTGACCGTGACCCCATGAAGATCGAGTATACATTTGTACGGGAAATAATTAGGAATGCAAAAAGCAGAACATTGTTAACACTGTGTGACAGAGAGCCTCAAGTATGTACAGCTGGTATAGCCAGCAGGAGAGGAAATTTCCTTGGGAGAATGAGAGAAGTTTATAGCAAAATGCTAGCTGATGATATCCTTCATTGCATTTTACCGTGAAAAGATTAATTTACGTTAAAAAAGTAAATTAAGCAATGTGATCAATTTTACCTTTTGAGTTGTGTTTCATAAGCATTACAAAATGTATCCCTGTTTTTCATTGGTGCATTGGCTTTTCCGTTCTCCTTAATACATGCACGAACAGTAAAACGTTTTGGGGGAAAATGCCACGCACTGTGCTGTAAATGAAACAATTATTCATTGTAGAATAAGGTCTCATAAAGTCCTGAAACACTTTGGAACTTCAACTCCAAGTTCAATAAAACATTATATTAAATACTCCATAATATATAGGTTTATTTAATAACTTTTGGATTTGATATCACCTTACCTATAGTCGTAGGTGGAAAGTCAGTGATGCGTTCAAGTCAGATACCCCCGTGAAAAACGAATCTGTCCACCTCTAGTGCTAACACAAGGGTGGAGCCCGAACCCTGGCAGCATCAGCACACACTGACAGTGGCCTCCTTCCATTCCGTCTGTGGAGCAGCTGGCAGTGACACGGGCAGTGGTTGACCTTGGCTTACTCGTCTAACCCTTTTATCCAGAACCTTCTCGGCTGCGTTATTTGGAAACAAGGCGGATATAAGGAATTTTATTGTGAAAATTTGCCGTGGGGAAAAAAGCGTTGTGTTGGTGGATTTGAGGATTACTCACACTGGTCTTGCTGTAACAGCAAGCAGAAGCACAGATCTAAAAACACTGCACGATCATAACGCTGCCCAGTGATATTACTATGAAGGGAGATGAGCTGCTTTTGAAAGCTGGCATTAATGGCCCTGCATGCCATCATTCTGCAGCTGGCTTAATGTCATCCCTTTCCTCTTATGTGTACTGTGTGTTTTTCCATTACAAAATAACACACACAACTAGAATCCAGAGAAACCACTATCCCTTTTACTAACTACTGTTGAGCCAGCAGCTGAAGCTGGGGTACACGATGATTGTAATAGAGTTTTTTGGGGTTTTTTGCATTAAATCCAGCGGAGTTAGTGGCTGCCACTGTTAACCTATGGACATGATCCCAGTAACCTCTCCGAATCCACAAACAGATCATAGGGTTGTCATATGCAGTTGACAAGGTATGAGTCAATTGTGAGTACTTTTCTCAGCTGACAATATCATTGGACCTTAGTGATCAGATCAATTCTGAATTCCCAGGTGAGTGCAAAAGGGAGGCATAAAGTTACAATGTTTTCTTTGAGCATACCACAACCTTTTGTAATATTTATTTTATTATTGTACTGATAATAAGTACCTTATTAAAATTATAGTGGATCCTGCTGTCAATATAATCTCCAAAAATAAGCTTCTTGAATATAATATTGCCTCTGGCACAAAAATCACTTCGGCTACAAGAACAGAAACACAGTCTTATAAGAAATTGAAAGGATTATCCGTCTGTGGTTAGCAGGGAACATCAAAATATGATCATAAAATACATAAAATACATTAAAATAGCATCTCATGTTGGTCTGCGCTTCTGTTGACTCTGTTCTATTGATTGATTCACTCACACGATCGCCATGAATGAGATTCCTGTATTTTTGCATGTGGAAAATACATAAGCAGCGTAGTGTACAGTTAATGGGAGTCATAGGAATTTTTTTTTTAAAAAGTGGCGGACAAAATTTGCTGCAGCTGAAGTAAAAACGTCAAAAAGTTCCTGTGAAGGTAACCTGTCGTCCTTCCCTTGGGGGTTAGCTCAGGGACGCCCCTGTTGTATCGGAGGCGGGTAGTCCAGTGAGGGAGATCCAGGCCCGACTGGAGCAGGAGAGGAGACTGCGGCAGGAGGAGCAGGACCTCAACGCCAGCCGCATCCTGCAGGTACCGCCGCCCTCCCGCCGCCTCAGGCAGACACCGCAGCCGGCGAGACACGGGCACGGCCGACGGCGTGTTCCTCAGGGCAGCCGCGGCAGCCCCCCGTCTCCGTGCTCTCCCGCGGCGCTTTGAACCCTGAACAGAACCACCACCCCCCCTCCGCACACGGCGCGAGGCCCGGCCTCCGTACGCCGACTCCCGCGGCGGCCCGGCCCGCCCTGCAGAAGTCGGGTCGGGGGCGGGAGAAACGCTGACGGTCCCGCTTTCCCCCCCCGCTGCCCAGCTGGAAGAGGAGCACCGGAAGGCCGTGCTGCGGAAGGAGAGCGAGCTCCAGGGCCTGTGCCTCCAGGGCAAGCTGCAGGAGAGGGCCTGGGCCCAGGAGAAGGGCCTGCTGCGGGAGGAGGTCCGGCTCTTCCGCCACCACACCTTCGTCTCCTACGTCAAGCTGCAGTGGCTGCTCAAGCACTGGAGACAGGGCAAGCCGCTCGACGAGGACGAGGAGGACGACCTCATGGAGGCGAGTGGCCCCCGGCGCACTGGGGTTTGGGATCCCATCCTCACTGCTTCACATGGTGTCAGGCATGAGCACACAAGGGATTGGATTTGAAAACCGTTCTATTTTTATTATTATTTTGCCTTTTTCATAAATGTGGCGGCTTTTCACCCACCCAGTATCCATCTCACATCACATAAGGGGGTCATTATTTTACAGTGGGTGCATATTTATTCTTATGTTTGTTTTTTATTGTTTATTCTTTGGCATAATTCGGCAAATCAAAAGGTTTATTGCCACATGTACAAGTACAGTACATTGGAATCCTTATTCCAGACAATCGCTCGGGACTTGCACAGTACAGCAGGCGACATGGTGGAGCAGATGAAAACAAACAGTGCCGACGGTTTACATTACAAACATAATAAATAATAACAACCAGAACACTAAATTTGTTGTTGTGGAGAAGAATAAGTATGTAGTGGTGAAAAACAAAACAGGTAGACCCTGCAAAAAGTGCGAAGTGTAGACGTGCATTGAGTCTGAGGCCCTGAGCTGTAGAGGATGTGCACTGCTGTGGGATAGAAGCTGTTCTTGAGTCTAGTGGTCCAGCTTTAACAGTGCGGTACCGCTTGCCAGAGCGCAGAGGGGAGAACAGTTTATGGCTGGAATGGTTGTGATCTTGAATGATGGGTCGGGCTTCAATGCAACAGCGGATGTGTGAATCTCACCGATTGCTGGTAAATCGTATCCTTATTAGGAAATAAGTAAGAAAAAAAATATTAAAGCTAACATTTTCCCCAAAACTAATGCAAAATTCAAAAGCGTATCCAAGTTCATAATAAATTTTGAACACATTCAATATGTCATATTAGTCCACTGTCCTCATAGCAGGTCAACAAGAGTGCAATCTGTAGTGTATCTATTTCTAGCATCACTGGCATCTTAGCTTTGTAGAAGCACAAGTGCAGCTTTTACAGATAGTCTTACTTAATTCACATAACAGCAAAAGTCGTAAGAGTGCATTAGATCATTTTCTTAGAATCTCTCTGACCCTGCTTGTGAATTGTATTTTTTTCCAGTATGAGAAGTTCGACAGTATGCCCGAACTGAACCTGCTCTTGGAACAGAAGGATTGCGAGGAAAGCGAATATTTTCTCTCAGGGGAGAGCAGTGACCAGGGACCACCTCTGCAGACCCCAGAGCTCATCCAGCAGCAAAAGCAGGTACTGTGCCTCAGTCCCAGCTATGTGTCCTTGATGGATAAAAGGCTGTGTTTGAAATTCCAGGTCTGTCCTTTCCAGTCTGGCTTAAAACATCCAGGGCTGCTTTCTCACTGATGCCCAGTTCAAGGTCAGGGCTGCTGTGTCTGCAGAGTTTCATTCCAGCTTAGCTCTCAATAATGCATTTGAAGTAACTGGCCTGATTATATAGAGATGTGTATTTTGCCATACTGTACTGTATGTACTGTACGATGTTAATTGGGATTCTTGTTCGCACAGTTCTCTCAGGACATGCGCAGTACTGTACAACAAACAACACAGTGCACCAGACAACACCACACAATATAGACAGTACATTACAGAACGGTAAATAATAAATAGTGACAGTAGGTACAGACAATAAAGGAACAGAACAATAACTACATGGAAGCCAAGTCAAAAGGTCAGAATGCAGAGGTGTGTTGAATACTGAGGCACTGGGCAGTTATCTGTTGAGGATGTGCACTGCAGTGGGATAGAAGCTGTTCTTGAGTCTAGTGGTCCGGGCTTTAACGGTGTGGTACCACTTGCCAGAGCGCGGTGGGGAGAACAGTCTGTGTCCGGGATGGATTGGGCTTCATTGTGACAGCGGATGGTGTGAATCTCACCGATTGATGGTCAGTCACATCCTATAGTCCTCTGTGCTGTTGCCACAACCCTTTGATCAGTTTGGTTTATTTGTCATATGCACAAGTGCAATGAAATGCTTATACAAAGACATTAAGGAACCACCAAAACACAGAGACGCAACAACAAGAACAAGTTAAATAGCATTCAACTTAAAAATAAAATCAGCACAATCAGTGTGAGAAGAGGAAAAAAACAGTGTGAGTCTGTGATGGGGTACAGTTCAGTAATATGACAGCTTGCGGGAAGAAACTGTCTCTGAATTTGGAGGTTCGTGCCTTTATGCTCCTATAACACTTACCAGAGGGAATAGGGCAGAAAAGTGAGAAACCAGGATGTTGTCTTTAGCGATGCTTTCAGCTTTTCTGAGACAACGAGTTGTGAAAAGTTGTAAAGCGTCTTTGTCATGTCTGGTGGGATTGCCGTTCCACACAGTGATGCCACTAGTGAGGACACTTTCTGTAGTGCTGCGGTAAATGTTCGTGAGCAGCCGCTTCCCCGTACCGGAATTCTTTAGGCACCGTAGAAACTGGAGACACGGTTGTGCCCTGTCCAGACTGGCTGCAGGGCCCAGTCCGTCAGTGAGGATCTGCAGTCCAAGGAATCTGAGGCTGGTTGTTTGCTTGTGCTTCTGTTCTCAAGAGACCTACAGAGGCTGCGGGACTGTGACGTGGTGACTCTTTGGGGTGTAGGGACCAGCAGCCGGACTCTTTTGAGCGTGTTCTCTTGTGTGGAAAGAAGTCAGATGCAATGGAGGCTTTTAAACCTCATAAAGGGGTGCATCATAGGTCAGACAACCTACATATAATCAAATCTAGCTCCTTGTTCAGAGCTCTCTGGATTTGTCTTTTTAAAACATTTCATGGTCAGGTAGCTATTCTGCTTCTGATCCATAAAACAAAGACCAAACCGTGAAGACTTTTCTTCTCACGTCAAGGTAGCTACAGGAATAATAGTCACTTTTTATCCTTTTTTATCAGCTTCTGACAGCAAGTAAAGTCTTCCGTTGGGCTTTTCTCCCACCACATCCTCTCCCTCCAAGCTCTCTGTCTGACCACCCAGAACAGCAAAGGCTTATAGGTTCTTCCTGCTTTACGTACTTTCTGACCACATTGCTAAGGATTCTGGGAGCTGTAGTCCTTCCCTGACTGTCTCCAATGCTCCACTTGTTTCTTTATATTGAATATGGCAGTTGTACAATAAGTCAACCAAATCAGTGAAATGTAAATAAGTCCAGATAAACTAGTGTAGAGCTATACTAAACATATCTTTTTTCAACAATTAATAAACCCTTATGCTTTGCCTTTTTGCAAAATGTTGATTATTTAAAGCTGTAATTTAAGAAGAAAAACTGAAAGCTGTCTTTATGGTCTCGTATTTTTGTTTGATAAGCTCTTAGAAAAGGGAAGTAGCTTGAATACTTCACTCCAAAATGTCAAGACTTTGCAGCATTTTTGTATTGATTCTGTACTTATATGAGGAGCACATACTCCTACCATGCTACTCATGCCTCATAACTCTTGCAACATACAGTAATGCACTTTCAGGAGAGGATATCAATACAGCTGAGACTGAGACTGAGATGGAGGCAGAGAGAAAGTGCAGGCATCCGCCGGAAATGGAGGAGGGATTCATGTTGTTCATTTTAGCTGATCACTGCAGGTTTGTGATGACTGCTGTCATCAGAACCGTGTTCTGTGGTTCTGCAGGTGGGTGAGAACAGGAAGGTGCTGCAGGCTCTGAAGGCCCTGCTGGAGGAGCTCCGCTCGGAGCTGCAGGACGAGCAGCAGCGGCGCCACGAGCTGCAGCAAGCCTACGCCAACGAGAAGGCCGCCTGGGAGGTGGAGTGGGCCGAGATGAGGTGCCACGTGGAGCAGGTGACGTATTCCGCCTTGCTGAAAGCCCTCCACTTGTCAATAACACCAGAAATGTAAGAGGAATGACTCCCACCAGATTGATTTTGGGTCGCGGGCGGCACAGTGGTCAGCATGGTTGCCTCAGCGCTCTGGGGCCCTGGGTTCAATTCTGGACCTGAGGTGCTGTCTGTGTGGAGTTTGAATAGCCCGTTCTCTCTGTGTTAGCACGGGTTTCCTCCAGGTGCTCCGGTTTCCTCCCACAGTCTGCAAACATACTGGAAGGCTAAGTGGCTTCTGGCCCTGGTGTGAGTGTGCATGTCTGTGTCTGTGTCTGCCCTGTGATGGACTGGCGGCCTTTCCAGGTGTATTCTGCCTATCAGCTGTTATTTGCCAGGATAGGCTGTGGCTGCCCCGAGTCCCTGTACTGGATGATGTGGTCAGAAAAGGGATGATTAGATGTTAATGAATCCATTTAGCAGATCCAGAACTGTAGCTGAAAGCTCTGTCTCGATACTCGGGGATCTAATTGTTTCTTTGCAGTGGCCCTTGTGTCGATTTCACAGTTCCTTTACTCATCGCTGACTGCACGTGAAGGTAATCAGTCTAAATCCACAGTGAAGTCAGGTTCATCCATCATTCTCAATTCATTCAGTGCTGAACAGTGACAAAGCACATCCACTGGAATGACGGGTACTTGCCTGTTAAGCACCAAGTTAAGACTGGTCACTGCCTGTGCAGGTATTCATGACACAGCCACTTATATTCAGAGGGCTAAAACCTTGGCCTTGTGTCTTATAATGGCTTTCAAACGATTCTGTCAGTTTTATTTTTAACTGCATATATCAATATTAATGTGTTGAACGTGCAAGTTTTGCCACATCAGTATTAATAGTATTTTTCAGTACCCTCATCTATTAATATCTAATTTTTGTTGTTGTTTTCTATAAATGAGTACCACCTTTACAGAGAAATAATTACAAGTTACAGCCTGTTAAAAGCTTTAGCAGGTCAGCCCAAGTTCATATCATGTAGACTACTTCCACATCTCAAGTCTCCAAACTGACAACTTTCTTTCCACAGAACTGGACTGTTGCATTTGTGATTATGTTTTAGGTCATTAATGAAACAAAAAAACAATGTGTAGTGTAAACTGGATTTAATCATGGTTTATTTGACCAGAAGTTTATTAAGCAAAAGAGAGTTGTCAACATTTATGAATACTTGGATATCGACAGTTCTAATTAGAAACTGAGATGTTGTCATATGTGGTCATGTCTGAAGGAGGTGAGAGGAGAAGATTCCTCAAGAACATTGTGTTATTGAGTTTCCTTCAAAAAGGTGACTAATCAATAGAAATGAAGCTTCAATGTCACACATACCAAAGGGATAGCCTTAAACTAAATAAAACCTTGCAAGATCACAGGATCTTTTTAAGGTTGGACTTGAAGAGAGATCATACTGTCCTTTGAGTGGAAAAACAAAACTTTTGAAAAAACAAGCTTCTTTTAAAAGAAGAAAAGATAGGTTACTGATAAACATATCTTTGGATTTGTGTCCAATAACCATATACTGTGTCAAATCTGGCCTATTGAATTAATAAGACTGAAAGAGCTCTTGTTGATAAACACCTTTTCTTACTTTAAACCATTGTAGATGTACTTAATGTCTTATAGCAAAACAAAAAGAACTAGTAATTCCAAAAATTATTTTATTTTCAAAGTTGTTTCACTAGAACAGATGCTACAATTAAAGCAGTGCTACAATGGAAAATGCACATTGAGGTTTAACAAATGCTCATAGTTACATAATCGCAACAGAATCTCAATAACACAGAAAATATAATTTGAATCAGTATCATAAGAGATGTTTTTGTTGCATAACTCAATTCCAAGATAAGAGATCACTTTTACTTTATTAGCCATATACAATTTCTTGTGTTAGGAATTTGTCTTTTCACATAACCCAATTTTTGCTGTTTAGAGGACACTTTTAAGTGACCATTCTTTTTTCCATTTTCTTTTCATAAAAAGTGTAATCTTCATGCATTTGTAGAGCAACGCAGCTCAGTCTCAACATCTGCAAATTTAGCATTCACAAATTCCCTTATTCGCAATTCGGTCTTGTGTGGAAGGAGAGCAGTGTGGGATGAGCTTGGCCACAACTTCCAAGTTAGCTGCACAGCTGTCTGAAGGCAGAGAGAAAGTGCAGGCATCCGCTGAAAACAGAGGAGGGATTCATGTTGTTTATTGTAGCTGATCACTATACCTTTGTGATTACTGTTGTTTCTTTTAGTTGATCAGTGTCATCTGAACTAAATTAAAGCCAGTGCATTAGTACTTTGTCATATAAGTGAGGCTTACTTATGTCTTTTAATGTACATACTGTACTAGCTGCTATAGCATGTTATGCTATGGTACAGGGGTGGACTTGGTTATGTGCGAAGCTGGGTATCTGCAATGGTTCCCCCGTGCAAAGAAAACGCTGTGTACAAGTACAGAAGTTCTTCCATGTTTTATGATGTTCCGGGAAAGTACTGAACGTAGAAAGCCACTACATTTAGTGTTTTTAGAGTGTACTTTGGTCTAATTAGTTTTATAATTATAATATCAACACATTTTCTCTTAATACACAAGAGACGGGTTGCAATTAATTCATATTCATAACAGCACTTGTTTTTAGGAATTTGTCAACGCAAACATCTTCAAGGGTAAAGATCTTGTTTAATAAACAAAAATAATAAATTAATGAGTAGCTACAGTAGGTACTGTATAAAAAGACATTTGTTGTATGTATACTTCAAACGCTTGTTTTTTCTTAAACTCAGGGCAGTGCAATGGAAACTATTACAGGCAGGGTGAGCCCTAATATTGGTGATGAGCTAATGCAAAAAGAGGGACTGTCAAAAAGTATGACGTGATGTTTTTAAACACCCATTTACCTAAAAGTCTAGCGTATGTTTCTCATAATAATTCATGTTAATTTATTGGTGACTAATTTTAATAATTTAATACAGTAACTGCAAACCTCAGGGGCAGCCTATTTTCTTCTTGTTTGCTTGGTTTTGCTAAGCAGCCAGTATCACGTTGTTGCCACTTATTATTTCCTTATCAGTTCATCCCTGCTGTGGTTCTGTTTTTCATGTGAAGAAAATGCTTCCTTTGTGCAAATCTAAAATAATTAAGTTATGTGTTATACATTTTGTCAATCGGAGCCGTGGTAGCTCAGATGGGAAGGGCGTCTCGCTCTGGACCGGGAGGTCCCGGGTTCAATCCCAGTAGGGGCAAGCGATGGAGCTCTAATTCCTGCGAGACAGCTCCCAGATCCACTCAGCCTGCTTTCCAAACGAGTACTGGGGGTCAATCCTTCTGGGGGTAACAGGCCGGCCGGAGTGGGATGCTGACCCCATCACCTCCACTTCCACTGTCGGATGGTTGATAAAAATGTTGGCCCTTGCCCCCCATTCCCCATGAGCCTTTATGGCCTGAAAAGGGGACCTGACCTACCTACCCTATTTTATAAATCACTGTCATGGTACCCAGACAGAATAACATAAGCCAAGATAAGACAAACACTATGGTGTTTTA
This sequence comes from Lepisosteus platostomus, assembly GCF_059453375.1. Taxonomy (NCBI): domain Eukaryota; kingdom Metazoa; phylum Chordata; class Actinopteri; order Semionotiformes; family Lepisosteidae; genus Lepisosteus; species Lepisosteus platostomus. The sequence continues at coordinate 4,004,225 of NC_142618.1, read as the reverse complement.
CAGCAGGCATCCTCTCACTTATTTCATTTAGAAGTGGATTTCTTTACTTGTTCTGGATTACTTTTGAGGAAAACGTTTACCTGCAATTATAAACCATTCTAACATTTCCCATTCAGTAGATTGCTGCAAGGTAGTAGTTACTGTAGGTTGTGTTGGATAGAAATGTTTAACCAAGGGGTTTTTCAACATTCCAGTTAAGGTGGATGGCTTGGTCATGTTGGATGCTCAAACGTAATATTATTCCCACATTACAGAGACCAAAGATGTTTGTGTTTGTGTTTGCTGTATGTTTTTAAAGATGAGATGTTTTACACATGGTATCGTGATGTCGGAATGAGACAAAATTCGAAGCCGGCTGAAGAACATCACGGCAGTGTTATCTTCCTGTACGTTTCGACTGTGACAGCGTTGTTAAGAATGTTTTGACAATATTCTCCAGAGTGTGTGTCTGCAACCTCTATACACAACTTTCTTATGATGCTACCAAAGCCTAAATTCAGGATTAGATGGGTTATTCTCTTCCATAAAAATCTGTTTATTAGCCAGATTCTAACCTCATTGTCATTGCAAATTATTATTAGATATATTATGTATTATATAATTATTATTATATCTAATGTAGTGTGGTTGTTTCATCATCCTGCGGAATGCAGAGCAAAATAATACATTTTCAGCACGAAACCGTTCTGCAGGCAGCGGAGTGGAAGTTCGGGATCGGAGAAATCCGCAGCCGTGCTCGGGGAGTAACCGGCGCGTTTCTCTGTGCGCGTGTTTCTCTTCCCTCTCTCCGGGCGGCAGCTGGAGGGCAAGAGGACCCGCCCCCCCGGGGACGCGGAGCCGGCCGACCTGCAGGGGGCGCTCCAGAGGGAGCGCGAGGAGCACCGCCGGCTGCTGGCCGACAGCCACGGCGCCCTGGCGGACCTGCGCCGGGAGCTGCAGCTCGGCGAGCGGCGCTGGAGCCGGGAGAGGGCGGAGCTGCTGGACGGGTTCGACCGCGAGAGGCAGGAGTGGGAGCTGCGGCAGGCGGCGGAGAAGGTAGTGCGCGCAGTCCTGCCCGCCCGCCCGCTCGCTCGCTCGCTCGCCTGGGAGGCACAAGCACGGGCGTGCTGGACCGGTAGTTTAACACGCTCCTCATCTGAAGTTCTCATAATGACGATATTACCGTAATGCACTGTAGCTGAATCTAGAATCTTTCACAAAAGTATCTCACTGTCTCTAAAACTAAGTTAAAGAACATCTAGAATGAATAAAACGTCTAGAAACCACAGCTTATAGATTGCAAACTATAGACGTGTTTGTAGATATGTAACTAATCCCAGCATGTCGTCCGGTACGGATGCCTGGAGATGTTATTCCAATGGGGATATACATTTGCACAGCTCTTTACTTTAAAAACGGCGACTTGGGAATTCAGTTCTAAGTGGAGGAAGAACGTCTTGTGACCTCGCACTAGTTTTTGTATAGTATGCTCCTGTGCTCAATATCCCTGGGATTCGTTGTGGGTTCCCTGGATTTGTGAAAATATTAAATTTAAAATGACAAAATAAAACTCAAAATTCCCCTCAATCTCTTTGTTTCCATTTTGAAATATTAGTAAAAAAAAAATCATTTATATTTCTTTCGACGGTTCAGTTAATCGAAGTGTTTTTAGCTATGGCCACCACAGAGGACGATACATTTTCTACAAAAACAAAAACAGACACCTGAAGTTTCAGCATAAGATCCAAGTTTTACAGCCTCAGTTTGTTTCATTCCCCTCACAAGAGAATCCATCACACGCACACCTGTACCTCAGTTATTTAGTTACAAGTTTCTCCAATGGGGAGCAGAGCCAGTTCAGTGGTGTTCAGGAAACTGAATTCACGAACTTGGATTTTTTTGTGGTTCAAGGAGAACGGCCACAGGGTCTTCCCGCCGCAGGACAGCCCGCTGCCCCGGGGCCCCGGGGCCTCGCGCTCTTATTCCGACTCGGAGGAGCGGTTCGAGGAGCAGGAGAGGGCCATGAAGCTGAGGGAGAGCGACCGGTTCCGGCCCACGGAGAACCTGTTCCTGGATGCTCTGTCGCTGGACTCCCTGAGCGAGAGCGAGGCGCCGCCGCCCTCCCGGCTGGAGAGCGAGAAGAAGTTCCCCTGCCTGAATGAGGTGGGCCAGTGGTTCTCAAACTGTGGTACGCGTACCGGCAGTGGTACGCGGAGTGCCGCCAAGTGGTACGCCAAGTGACCCTGGAACTGTGTCGTGTGTGCTGAAAAATCGGGACGGGTTTTCATATTTTGTATTTTAATACGTGTCGAATACGCAGCCTACGTACTACGATACAGTGCGCGCTAATACTTCAGTGGACACAAGAGATACTCGTAGGCTGCAAAGGAACAAGTAATAGGTTTATTCCATGCTGAAAAAAAGAAGAAAGAGAACACAACGTTTCGGCCGTGGAGCCTTCTTCAGGTGTTAATAATAATAATAATCATAATAATAATATCTTGCACTTATATAGCACTTTTCTGGACCCTTCACTCAAAACGCTTTACCAGGAATGGGGATTCCCACTGCTATCACCAATGTGCAGCCCCACCTGGATGATGCACCAGTCCGCTCCCCACACACCAGCTCTCAGTGGGGAGGGGAGCAGAGGGATGAAGCCGGTTCACAGATGGGGATTATTAGGCCATGATGGGTAGGGACCAGGAGGAAATTTGGCCAGGACACTGGGGTTACACCCCCCACTCATTTTAAGAAACACCCTGGGATTTTTAATGACCACAGAGAGTCAAAGGATGGCACCTTTTTACAGTATAGTGTCCCCATCACTATACTGGGGCATTAGGACCCACACAGACCGCAGGGTGAGCGCCCCCTACAGGTCCCCTCTAACACCTCTTCCAGCAGCAGCCTTAGTTTTTCCCAAAACGTCACCCATCAAGGTACTGACCAGGCTCACACCTGCTGAGCTTCATTGGACTGCCAGTGGTGAGCTGCAGGGTGACATGGCTGCTGGCTATAAGCCGTATATTGGAACTGACTGCATGGGCAGCCCCATACAGTACTGCACTTTGGTCTACCCACTTACTTTAACAATCTGCGAGCACTTCAAAATAACAGCTAAATAATTTTGGGCCGAGAATCAAATGAACTGATTTAGAGAAATGTTATTTTTTTGAGAAATGTGTAAATGTTGGCCAGGGTGAAACAGCGGCAGAGTGATCGGCGTTGCTACCTCGCAGCACTGGGGGTCCTGGGTTCAATTCCAGATCATGGGTCCTACTGTATCTGTGTGGAGTTTGTATGTTCCCCTGTGATCACATGAGTTGCCCCTGGATGCTCCAGTTTCCCCCCACAGTCCAAAGACATATAGTACTGGTAGGGTAATTGGCTTCTGTCATTTGTGTGCGCGTCTGCCTTGCGATGGACTGGCGTCCTGTCCAGGATGAACCCCACCTCGTGCCCATTGCTTGCTGGGATAGACTCCAGCTCCGCCCTGACCCGGAGTTAGATGAAGTGGTTAGAAAGTGGATGGATAAATGTCATAACCAATATATGTATGAAATCCATTAGATAACATAATGATGTTTTATGACTTTTTATGGAAACTCTTCATGTCATTTGTGATGTTAATAATGGTCATCAGTACACATCCTGTGTCTAAGCCTGACACAGTCCTAATTTAAATTACACGAACGCTGCGCTGTGTACGAACCACTTGAATAATACTTTGCATTTCAGGCGCTGAATGAAATTCCTGACAAAAAGGGTCTGTCTGCGTATCATGAAGAAGAAATGCGAACCGGAAATCTCCTGAGGTAAAAGTGTGGACAAAACGCGAAAAACTAAAATTCTGGCCACTTGTACAGCTTTTTATTAGTTATGACAATCACTGTTGCTTCATTTCTGTGAAATATGAAGGCTGACCTCCCGTAAACAAAAGGGATTTTTGTAGTCCTGGTGAGTCAAAAGATGTAATTGGTATAAAGTGACCTATAAAATTCAATCTTTTGAGCAAAGGCAGGGTGTATGAGTTTTTGAGAGCATAGTATGAGTGAAACTAGCTTAATCCAACAGGCGTTTTCTCATTTTAACATGACAGTTTAGATTTTATTCTTTGTGCTTTTATAAGTATTTGTGTTTCATTGTTACTCAGGAAAATGACATTTGTTTGTCACTATTGCATCACTTTTTAAAGTTGAACCCAAAAGTCTTTAATTACATACAGTTAAATACATTTTAGCAGGTAATATTCCTAACAAGTAAAATGATAAAGATTACACTGCACTTAAAAAGGTTAAATTTTAATACTCAGCACTGTGGTATTTCTACAGCGATCAACAATACCTGGCTTGCACTGTTCTTCTTCTTGATGAGATCTGATGCGTATTTTTTATTTCTTTCATGACTCTATTGCAGGGCTAAGTCAGTTTGCTCTATGTCTGAGTTCCAGCGCTTGATGGACAGTTCTCCATTCCTTCCCGAGAAGAGCACACTGGGGGACGGCGGCAAAGACGAGGTCACCCCACCCTTGTCGCCAGACGACCTCAAGTACATCGAGGAGTTCAATAACAAGAGCTGGGACTTCCCCAGCCCCGGGGTCTGTGGACCCGCGGAGAATCCAGCGCAGGCCTGGGTGGAAAGGACGGAGAGCAGGAGGGCAGAGCAGACTTCCAATCCATTCCAGGCGCCCTCGTGGTACCTGACCACCAGCGTGACCATGACGACGAACACCGTGACCAGCCCGGAGCACTGCCAGAAACCACCCGTGATCGGCGCCGCGGCAGCCGACAAGTTCGGGGTGCGGGTCTTCCACAGCCCCCCCGGGAGCCGCAAGCTCGACAGCACAATCCTTCCCAACAGCGACGAGAGGCCAGTGGTCGACCCGGACTTCGTGTTCTCGGTGGCCAAGGCAAAGGCAAGAGACCCCTTGGGAGGGTCGGATGAAGTCTTTGGCAGGTGGCCTTGTGAACTGCCGAAGCACCACCAGGAACTGCTAGATGGGGGGCTGCACCCCATGGAGCGCCCTATTTGCTCCACCGTGGGCTTCACCTCTTCCTTGCATGACCTGGAGCTGTCGAGGAACATGAGCGACGACATGAAAGAGGTCGCTTTCTCCGTGAGAAACGCCATCCGGCCGAACTCCGTGGAGCGCCAGTTCAAGGACACTGCCTGCCAGACCAATGGCTTCACCACGCGGGGGACACAGACCACTCAGACGATCAGCGTGGGCCTCCAGACAGAGGCCCTGAGAAACGTCACCAGCAGTCCCCACAAATGCTTAACGCCAAAGGGGGGGTCGACCCCCGTTTCGTCCCCGTCTCGGAGCCTGAGGAGAATGCAGTTCTCCCCCGTCATCCAGAACAAATTTGAGCGCCCCTGCTGCTCTCCTAAATATGGCTCCCCGAAGCTCCAGCGCAAATTGCCGGCCAAGTCGGAACAGTCCAACAACCGAGCGCCTGCTCCGACCACACCCCAGAAGGGCTTCAGCGAGTCAGCCTGGGCTCGGTCTACCACCACCAGGGACAGCCCCGTCCACACCACCATCAACGATGGGCTCTCCAGCCTCTTCAACATCATCGATCACACGCCAGTGGTCTACGACACCCTGCAGAAGTTCACCAGATCGCCCAGCCGCTCCAGGTCCGCAGAGCCGAGGCCTGCCGAACCCAAGTCCCCCGGCTATGGAACGGTGCAGGAGTTCCTCAAGAATGTGCGAGGCCGGTCACCCAGCCCGGTCCGACTGATTGTAGAGACTCAGGGAGAAAAGACCCCTGAAGTCATAAGCATTAGGCAGGACTTGTCTGCCCCTCCAGGTTACACACTTGCCGAGAATGCCGCCAGGATCTTAAATAAAAGACTGCTTGAACAGGCCTTCAAGGATGAGAAAAAGCTGGCCTCCAGTGGTCAAGTCAGCCTCGGCAAGGATGGAAGAGCTCTCGACGGGGAAAAAGCTCAACAAGGGTCCATTGAGGTAAGCATTTGTAAGCCGTTCCTTCTGCATGATGCATTCAATGCAGTGACATTCTTTCAAGCCCTTGATTACTGTAAATAATAACATGCTACCTTGTCTAGGACGTATCCATTATTTTATCATGTACTGGTTACATTAGAATCCCAAGAGAGAATTTGCAGGTTCTGAAGAAGTGCAAATATATCTTTGCTTTAATAAAATAGTCCTATGGTGTAAAATAATCCATGCAATCTGTTGCAAACCTCGGGTTGGCGCAAATTATTTGTTGTGTAAGTAAAATGTATTTTCTGAGTTTTCCAGACCTTTTTATCCTATGAAATCTAAACGTGTTGTTTGAAAGCTGAAAGAAGTATCTTTAGAGGAAAGGAACATGTAAATATCTTAATACTGCAAATGGAACCACTGATAAAGAGAAGTGAAATTCTGCTGGAATGCACTTGTATTATGTAGTTATTGAGCCATTATCACTCAGATGAGTTGGCCTTTACATGCCACCATGTAGAGGCTCAAAATTAGAAATTGTAGATATAATGTGGGAGTATCAATACTCATTTTCTCTTAGCTCGTCATTTCACAACTTTACAGGATAGGAATTATCTCATGCCTTCTTATCCTACTTTTAATTAATTTAAAGTCAAAGTTATCAGCCACAGACTTTTAGCCTTATAAAAGCTCACGGGCTTGACATAGCTAACTTTTCCTTGTAACGTGTGTGGAAAAAGTGGCAAAAATAACCACTTATACTTGATTCTGGCAGAAGGCAGAATGAGATGTTGATAATTCTGTCTCTAATAGCATTGTGATACAACAAGAGCTACAAAAATAATATTCATACCCATAATTATTAGCAATTGCAGGCTCTTGATCATCATGACTTTGGGAGGGGTTTCTTGAGAACTACTTTCAAAAACCTGAAAGGCACCAGAATGTTTTCGTTATAATTGCTACACATTTCTTTAATTATGCACATTTAAATGGGTTCAGCCTTTCTGTGAATTGTGAAATTGTGAGTACAAGATAGTGTTCTTCTACAAGATTCAAATAATGATATTAAGATGTGTTGAAATTAATTAACAGTGAAACTTTTTAAGGTTTGTTTTGAAAGCTACAAATAAACGTTCACATTTTGTAAGCTTTGTTATTTCATAGCATTAAGGTATGTCTGTGGAATATGTCAAAGTATTTGAGTTAACAATTAATTCACAAATCTTAAAAGCCTGTTATCTTACTTTGGGTAATCAGAGGGTGTAACAAATTCAGTCTTACTGCACTTAAACAATAATAATTAAAGTCACAGCTGGCTGCTGCTTAATGAATGTCCTGCTGTAGAAGTCCCAGTTTAAATTATACACTTCCTGTATGGTGCTCTCAGTGTTGAAAAACGGAGGAGTTTTGTATAAAGGCATGAGCTAATAGAGGCAAAGTGCTGAATTCACTACAGTCTTTTCCTGCTGCTTGGTTTGTGTATTAAGCTTCACAGGAACATTAAGCAGACTGGTGGAGGCTTATAAATAGCCATCTTTCTGCACAGCTAATCGCACTTTGCTTTTCAAGACACATTCCCTTTAATAGTGCAGTCAAGTGCTTCTTCTCTTTCAGGATGTGGCTGTGAAGGTGGCTCTGAGAAGTTATTTCAGTATACTGGTGGTTATAAGACACTAGTCCATCACGGGGAGCTGCTGGCAGCTCCTCTGTATTTATAGAAGCCTCTACCTATCACCTTTTATGACTCCGGTCTCCTGTTTTTTTTCCCCTCTATGATAAATCTTTTTTTTCACTCTAATTTTCTCTCTTCCTTTCCAACCTCCCTGATCTATCCAGAACCACACTGTCTTACTAACTGCTCCCTGGGGACTCTAACTCTGCTTGTCTCAAAGCTGTAAGTTCCTTTATTCCTCTTCTCTGAACTCACTCACTGTGGGCTCTGTGTGCAAAACAGAGAAATATGCGCTGTGCACATTTGCTGCTTGGGGCTCCCACATTGTAAGGGAACGAGTGAACGTGTACATAAGAAATGTAAAGCCATCTGTTCCATCCTGCCCATTTGGTTAGTACTATCTTTGTATTGTTACAGTACTCACTGCATCCTCCTAGCATTGCAATGAAATGAGGCCACAGTCTTATGTGTCATGGAGAAAATTGTATCCTTCCCATTAGTGAAGATTTTATACAGCCTTAAGCGAGAATTTGATTTCTCTGTCCTTGTTTCTGTATTCTGCCACTTGGTTTGATAACATGATATCATCCCAGTTCTCCAGATATTGTCATTTAACTTACAAATCATGAGCAAGAACACATTCGTGAATTCGTCAATCATTATTTAAAGTGGTCTGATATGCACTTTTTTTTCCTGCAAAGTGTAAAAGAAAATACCATTGATATACCACTAACTCTTCACATAGCAAACATTGTCTTTGTCACTTTAAGAAATACAGTTTTTTTGCACAGAATTCACCTGGAGCTTGCCCTGAGCAGTATTTAATTTACAAAAGTATGAAAAAAAATTCGAAGCTAGACAACAAGAACTTCGTTTTTTAGAAAAGGGCATTGTGTGTTAGAGGTAAATTCTTATAGTGGTTCTAAATTATGATAAAAAAGCAAAAGCAAACCCATGAACAAAACAAAATTCATCACAACTTCTAAGCAAGGACAACTAATGTGCAGAGTTTAAATAATCTTGATTATTTAAATGCATTAACTGCATCTGCAATCCTAAACAACATATCAGTAATCATTTCTGCTTTGTGCCATTTTGAAAATGAGGGCCCAGGTATACCTAGATGAACTTCCTTTAACTTAACCAATGGGTATAGAAGAATACAGTTGCAAACAGCTGCATGCTCTTATTCGAATGGAGAAATGATTCAACCCAGCAGATCCCACCTTAGATATATAAAATCTGGTTTTCAGTGATCCTGTATCGGCCTCTTGTAATGGCTGGAGATGACTATGGAATATGGCTTCAATATGGAGAATTTGGTTACAGGATGTCCAATGACTTTTTCTAGGTTGTCAGACTGCTATTTCATTGTTTTTTGTGCTTGTCTGACACTGTTGCGTAGTCTTATTTTTACATTATGTCTGTCTCAGTCCTTTCAGATCTTTAACATATTAATAACCCTTTCAGCATTATTTTTATTTTCTGGTAAATTGGTAAATAAAGACAGGAATATTGCATGTTGCTCCTGTTTTCTTTGTGATGTGATTTGGATGTCTGGGTTGTCTAGAGATCTATGCCTTTGATATTTACAGGGAACAAGCAAAAACATCAATGCAGCCATGTTGCATGCATCCATTTTGTCTGCCACAAAAACAAAAAATGTAACAAAAACTTGTTTTAACAGAAAACTGTTCTTTTTCCAATCTGCGTCACTGACAGGCAACCAAGTCCACTCAGCAGTTTCTTGTTTTTCCAATGGTGCAGAAAAAAGATGTTCAAATTTTTTTAAAAAGTTTTTGTATCCAGCATGTACATTTATGTGAGAGCACTGAATGATCTGTGCATTTCTGTTGAAAATAGTTACCTAAAATATTCAACATCAAATTAAATTTTGTGAAGTTTTTATTTTTTAGTTTGCTCTTATTGCTATATACTATTGCTATTTATTAAAAAACGCTGAAGAAGCAGCCATAAAGACATCCAGCTCAGAGCCTTTCATGGCATAGTAGACAATATTTCTGAGATACATAAAATGTTTCTATGTTTACCTTCTTGTTCAGTTTTGTCATCAAAACATTAGGTTGTATAGAGCAGTGGAAAGATGTTTTTGGTTTTATCTAAACTGGAAAAGTAAGAATGGGATAGAATAATCCTTTTTGTATTGTTGCTGTTGTTTGTCTTTACATTTAAGCCTTCAGACATGTTGGCAGTTTAACTTTGTTATAATCCTTTTCTCTTTCATTTCCTCATGCTTTTAAAATGTCTTTGTTCCTGTCCTTCATAGCATCTGACTACCTAAAGTACAGTATGTCTTCAGAAGACCTCAAATTATACTTAGAGTATCAAATTCCTTCTTTCCTTAAGATGCAACCTGAGACTGCAGAAACTTACTAATTATAACCTACAGCTTCAGACAACATTGATCGTTAATGCATACAAGTAGAAACAGTGGTTTTGTTCATTACAACATATAAACTTATTTCTTTAAAAAAAACCATACTTTTGTAAAATAATTTCATTACTTTGTTACATGTTTCTTTAACACAGAAATTTCAAGCCATTCATTATAAATATAGAAGGTCTTGCTTCGTTGTGCTTCATCTTGGTTGTGTTTTTTTCATTAAAGGGAGTATTCTACACATGAACAAAATGTCCTTCATATTTCCTACCAACAAAGAGTCTAAACTTCACAAACTATTTATAACTATAAAGTAACTATAAAACAATAAATTAATGTAAAATTTCCACACCAGTATTCATTTTAGCTTAGCTGGCGTCTTCATACATGTGTACTGTAATTCCTTTCTGCAAATAAAGAGCAAATTCTGCTCTGGAGAAGTATTGAAAACCCCTGTTATTTTTATTTGGTTATTCTCAACAGTAGCATGAACTCTCGGTGTATTTCATCTCATGACTTATCAGTTGTCTTTTGGTCTTCTTTTGACTTGAAGTTACGAACACACTGCGAACGTCGACCTTTTAGAAACGAGTACAAATGCGTCTAAGAGCGTTTTTCCTTTGCTGAACAAAAAACACCAAGAGATGCACATTGTTCGAGGAGTCTTGCTGTAAATTAGTTCAGCCCATAAAAAGGAAGGATTCATAGTGGACACTGACAGTTAATAAACATCTCATTTGAGGCGAACCTTCAGTGTTTTCAGCAGCTTGTTTTCCTGGTTCTCTCTCTCTAACCTTGGGCCTTCTCTTTGAAAGGAACTGCCCAGCTCTTCGGTAGCGCCCCCTCTGGAGTCCTGCTTCCTGAGGCCTGCTAGGCCGGCCAACCGGCGTCCACCTTCCCGCTGGGCTTCTCATTCCCCAGTTGCCTCTCCTAGATGGTCCCAGACTCCGGCAGAGTTCTCCTTTCCTCTGGCAGAGCCACAGCCGCAGCAGCAGCAGCTCCCAGAAGCTGGGAATTCCAGGCAGGATCCCAGTCCGGCTTGAAGCCTCGTCGTCTTGGTCCGCTCCGAGTCTCTGCCTTGGCCTCCGTCGCTGGCCACAGCTGCCCAGCGCCGGCGCCGCCGACTCCCTCCTGTCGGCTACAAGCCCGGCGAAGGAGCCGGGAGGACACCGTGGGAGGGACACGTGGACAGTCACAGCCGTGGGGTGAAGTACAGGAAGATCAAAAACAGCGACAATAAAATGTGCCTGTGAAAACCTAGGTTCTTGATTGTAAAAAATGATATACAGTATAAATACAGTACATATATATATTTTAGTCACCATCATATTTTTTTATGGGTTTATCAGAGGTCTGTTTTTCAAATGTCTAAGGAAACTAGAGCAACACTAATAAGTGAAATGTCTTTCAGTATCTGGACTGCCTTTTTTGCTTTATTGTTTTTCTCTTTTTGTTTTCTTGTGGGGGAACTTTACATTTGCACTCTTACACTTTTCCATGTAAATATATATTTTTATGAGTCTCACTCCATTTTTTTTCCCCATTCACTTTTGTTCCTCTCTTAAGAAACTCCACCGAAAAAAAAAAAAACAGGTAATGAAAATGAAATGTTAAAAAAAAATGTAATAAAAGACAAACAATGAAATTGAAAAACTGCTTCGCTTTGAAGCAAAGGAACGTGATGTCAAAAGAGGTTCTATATTTACTTTTGTGGTGTGATCTGTTCTTAAAAGGGATGCATTGGCATAATTAAAAAAAAAGAAAATTGAAAACTGGCAAGAGTGATGAATCTGATAAGTACTGGCGGACAACTGTACACGATGGTGTTATACTTGACTTGCATGCCTGTTGATCCTAGCACTTTAGTGCATGTATATAAGGGTACTGTACTACACTGTCACCCGTAATGTGAGTCACTGAATACCACTGTAAAAATGTTGTGAGGTTCATTCTGTACTGTAATTTTATTGTTACTAAATTAGCATCAGCTAAAGAAAAAAAGATTTTTAAACTAAATTATTGTAACAAACGGACTGTCTTTTTTGAGAAAAAAAAATCACTTGGGGATAGTGAAAAATGTAATGAATGTTGTTTTAGAAAAGTCTATGTAAGACTATGGTCATCTGGTAATAAACTGAATATGTATTTACAAAAAAGATCTGCCAGAGTCTCTTTTGTCGAAGTCTGCTAGGACTAGTTCTGTAGATAACAAAGGGTTTTTCTCGAAGTGAGATCCAGAGAATTTTCTTCTCTTTTTTCTTTTTCTAGTCATTACTACTAAAACACAAGTCTCTGTTTGCTGCATCTATGATCTGTCCTTTTCCCCCAGAGAAAAATGTATTTACGTCTTAAAGCAGAATATTCTTCAATTTTGTCACGTTATCAGCCTCTCATAATCAGACCTCAACCCATCCTAGAAGACCTAGACGCCAGCGACAATTACCCAGTCACCATCCCTGTTCACCACCACACCTCCGGTCTCACAGTATTTTTAAGGAGACACTGCGGACACAGCCGTGTGTTACTGTGTGTTACTTGTGTCTGGTGTACCGATCCTCGGACATCTGACTTGCGCTTTGTCCCGGACCCCGACTTTTGGTTTTTGTTCTGGCTTCACGTCTGACTAGCGACCTGGTCTTCTGGACTCCCCTTTTGGTAAAGTGAGCTACTTTACAATATCGGTTTGCGACCTTTACTGCCACTCTTTAACCACAAGCTTGGATTTTCCCGTGGCTTTGGGCGATCTCGGCTTCCGCATCAGAATCCATTACTTTAACTAAAACACCCCTAACAACTTTCTTTGGAAATTCAAGGGTTACGTTGGTAAGACGGAAACGACCACACAACCAACTGCCTATTTTTTAACAGAAAATAAAGAGGTGCATCTAAAATAAGCGCAAAAAAATAAAACTGTCATGGACAAGCGTATCATCCGGGGCGTGCCCTGCCTTGTGCTCCGGCTCCTCCGCGTCCCTGACCTGAATGAAGCAGTTAGAAAATGGATGAATGTACTGTACACAAAGTGGAAACAAAGGAGCATTTTGACCCATCTGGTAGTAGATAATCCAGTTGTCTCATCCATCTTGGCTTCCATAAAGAAGCCAAGGTATCAGCTGCAACAATATGGTTCCAACCACATTTCTTTCCAGCTGGGTAATTATGAAGCTTAGTAACAAGTCTCCCATTGAGTAATCTTGGGACTACACTATTCACTGTACAACTAAAACACAAATTAAAGGCTGTGGGGAATGCTGGTCATGGGGCAGGGAAAATATTTATTTCGGACTCAAAGCTGTTCCGGTGTTTGTTTGAAACCCTGAACTGAATATCCGAGACTGCTGAAAAAAAAATGATTCCCACTTTCCAAAAAAAGTAGTGCTGTGTATTTGTTTAGGCCACCACCACTAAGTGTGCAGTAGGTCAACTGGAAGTTTCTGTTGTAGTGAGACTGAACAGACAGTGTGAGACATTCTGTTAAAAAAAGAACACGTAAAAAAGTCAGTGTACCTTTCCATTACAACTGGCTTTTCTTAGGTTTCCTTCATTAAGTGATTCACTGTGTGTGGCAGGAAACGACTGCAGATCACTGGAAGGGACTAAGCCAGGGCCACCAGGAACATCCAGGTGTAGTGAACACGACGAAGGGGCCTGTTGCATTTGACAGGGAAAGCCTATCATGTAAACGCCTATTCTGGTCCATGTAGAGGTCACGATGGACAGACATGGAAAAAGAAAACATGTGGAAAGAGAAGAGGTCAAGAGCAGTTTAAAATGAGCCAATGAGCCAACAATAGAGCAGGGCTTCAAAATATATTAATTAGCTTTTTACAGCCACGCTAATGTGTAATTCCATTAATAAATAAGTAGGTTTTCTCATCTGGTGTGATTGAAATGTTTTGAGTCTACATTTGGCAGCAAGCCTACAAAAAGCAGGCTAATTAGAAAGCTAATCTAATCTAATACCAGGAGATCCTTTCTAATCGGAGGCAGTAAGGCCTGGTGGGGGAGAAGGTCAAAATTAATTTACAAATGTGATTACTTTCGCAATTCACTCAAAAGAGGATGCACCCAATGCAGGTGTGATAAACATAAACAAGTGAAAGCTACTTGTCCTACCTAGATCAATTTATTTCTCATAACTAATTGATCTGAGGATTTCATCCATCTGTCTCTTGAAAAACTCACAATCTTTCCACAATCTCTTACATAAAAAATGCTTCCTGTTCCCAGTCTAAGATGTACTGTACTTCCCACAATATCCATTTGTGTGCTTAGATTTGTGCTGATCACATAAGAACAGCACAGTATTATGAATTAGGTTTCATTAGTGTGTTGCGTAACATAACATCCTCTTGATTTAAATTCTAAAATTTAAGAATGCTTTGTATTTTGTTTCATTTTTAATGTTTTTGTTGTAACTCCTAATGCAATAACATATACATAAATGCATACTGTTATTCATGTTAGTATATCATATAAAAACCTAAAGGAAAAATAGTTGGACGAAAGGTAGGACCAATCTGCTGTGAAAAGGACTTATCCATTTCCTCCAAAGCGGAAACTACTAGACCATGGACTTATACAGCAAATCAGTCTTAACCATCAAGTCAAGAAATGTAAGCAAATCACTCCTGTGTGTAAATTCTTGTTTTAACATTACAGTTGAGTTAAAAACAGGAATGCAGAGCTATAGTACAAGACAAGATCTTTTCTGGAGTTTTGTGCCATTGCAAAAGATCACATGAAGAAGTAACTTGATCTTTAGAGTCTTAATCTAGGAATTTACTGCTGCCTTGCAAGATTATTGGGAGATGAAACGGTTGTCTAAATTGAAGAATGCATATTACTGTGTATGTAATTTGTGAATGCTTTTTAAATCGTGGCTTTTAATTGATCAACAACTGTAGAAACAGCGTTCAAAGCCTTAACTTCCTACTGTGCTATCAAAAGATAATTCCCAACAATTGAATGAAATTTGGCATTCTTTGTGTATATAAGTATAGACCCTTCCCAGAAAACAACCCAGAAATGACTATTGCAGTGCTCTCCCCATGTTTGCATGTGTGTCCTCCGTGTGTTGCAGTTTTCTCCCAGAGTCCAAAGGCATACATGGTAGGTTCAGTGGCTTCTGGGAGAATCGGCCCTGGTGGGAGTGTGCGTGTCTGTGTCTGTGTCTCTGTGTGCCCTGTGATGGACTGGCACCCCTTCTGGGGTCCACCCGGCCTTGCGCCAGCTGCTTGCTGGGTCAGGCTCCCCCACCACCCTGTATTGCACAAAGCAGTTCGAAAATGGGTGGATGCCCCTGAGCCTTGCACAGCCTGGCAGTGACGGACTGCACTAACGACTGACAGCAGGGAAGCGAGGCTGCAGACCGCGGTTCAGCCCGTCTCCTGCGGGCAGGGCCAGCTGCAGACAGGGAGCTGCTCATCAACATACCCAGCGTGCGAAGAGGTCATCAGACATGTGCTCAGAACAAAGCTTTGTTGACTTGACCAATTAGACAAGTGGCGCTGCCTTTCAAATAAGAAGCAATGAATTTAAAAGGCATTAGTCTTAAAGAAAAACTAATAACATGCCTTGCAAAAAGATATTCCCCTACATTTAATTATATAATACCTCCATGGAAATGAATAATACTTTATGGACTACAATATCGATTATGTTTCTACAACTAATGTACGTCATAATTTCAAGATTTGCGTAACAGTTCCAGAATTCACGTTTTGTGCCAGTTCTCCTTCTGCAATTCCTTTAATTGATCATATACTGTACAGATTCATGCACAGCTACAGAGCAGTGCTTACCCTTTCCACACAAGGGACCTACCAACAGCTGGGCTTGTGAAAAGGACAACAGGCTTCACACAGACTTGCCTCGGCCATACTGTTGGAGAGCATGCGCACACGCTATGATCCAGGGTATTTGCTTCTAGTGATCTCAGATCCCACAGCCCTTACTAAAACTCCTTAAAGGTTTCTATAGGTATACACTGGTTGTCTATACTGTAGGTTTCTACAGAAAACTGGAACATTTCTATGGGTCATTTTTCAAAAGGAAGTATATAGAGTAGGTATTATGGCAAATATTGGGAAATACAATTAGCAGAACTGTCAAAAAACTGCATATATCAGATGTTGATATTGTTCTCCTATAAAGTCTGTGAAAACCAAATATAATGTAAAATTATGAAAAGGGGCTAAACAGATTTCATATTCAGATTAATTTATGTAAAGGATAAATGAAATCCTATTATGATAATCCTATATGAAAGCAATCTATTAAATTGCTTCTGTAAGGTTCAGTGGCCAGTGGTTTGTTTAGAAAATGCATTTTAAAATATCATATTAGCAGCTTATTGGAGTTTTTTTGCATTCTTTTAAATTTAAATACTGTACAGAATATTATTAAAGGTTAAAAGGTCATCCCCAGTATTAGTCCTGTACTGCTAACTATGATGCACTCAGGTTTGCAAACTGAATTAGAGAATATGCCTTCTAAAAAGGGCTTTTAAAGATAATATAGTTAATATAGATATATATAGACAATATAGATTCTATCCCCTTTTAACTGAGTTTCCACATATAGCAAATGATACAGCATTTTTATTTCACCATTTCAGTAGTGGAAACATTTTTAGATTAATTTTGTAATCCATTATTTCCTACTATTTTGAAGATTCGATAAGCGCTACTGATAGCTCCGTGTATGCTCTCTAATGTCATGGTCTACAGTAAAATAGAAGCAATTGTCAATGCACCTTTTTAGGAAGGAAAGGTCACATGACTTGTCTGTCTTAAAATAAACTAAATAAAAAGACACTCGAATCTGACTTCCAAAGTCAAAAGCAGGGAAGGAAAATGCAATTTAACCAACAAGTCGGCCTGCCAGACAGACAATCTATTGCTGGAACACTCACGGCCAGTGGATCTGCCAATCAAAAAGGCTGTAATTCTCATGGTTGATCAATGAACCCATTAGAAATCTGTGTGAAGGACATAACACTACAGCTCTGGGAATATGAGAAAGTCCAGGTAGCGATTCCATCAGTCATTCATTACCATATCACGGCAACAACAATTAACGTTCCTGATCGCACAAACTGGCTTTTTTTTCCTACAGGATTCCATCTGCTAAAGGTCCTTGACAGCTAAATGTTGCCCAGCTATGAAATGTGGTGCATTAATGACTTTGTTTGGTTCTGTAATATCTCATTTTAAATTAGATCTACAATAGGTGTCCGAGTCACCACGTAACCACGCACTCCCTGCCACATTCTCACCACAATTAATCTATTATCCAACCACTTTCCTCTTTCCTCCCTACTTAAGCCTTTTAAACACACCTCTCCACCCTCACTGTTGAGGATTACTCGCTGAGCTCTTCTTGTCTTGTCGTTTGTTCACTTACGTTCATTGTCCTTCAGGATAAAGGATCTGTGCCCTCCATCTGACTAGGGACCTGCTTTACGATTTGGATTTGGGTTACTGGAGACTCCCTCTCCCTCTTGGACCTCTACCCCAGCCCCGCACGGGGTCCTGACACTAGGTATAAGACAATACATCAGCTAATTGTACGGTTGAAGGGTGCAGGAAGGAATATTTTAGGCCAGTTGAGTTGCAATTTGAATAATCTGCATTAATATATGCTGTCAAAAAAAGATTTATGGTGGCTGTTCTTGGCTCTTTGTCTAACTATTGTTAGACTGCATCCCTAAATAATGAGTCTG
The DNA here is from genome assembly GCF_059453375.1 of Lepisosteus platostomus. Taxonomy (NCBI): domain Eukaryota; kingdom Metazoa; phylum Chordata; class Actinopteri; order Semionotiformes; family Lepisosteidae; genus Lepisosteus; species Lepisosteus platostomus. Next base: position 3,986,488 of record NC_142618.1, on the reverse strand, counting down.
ACAAATAAAAGTTGGACATTATCATTTGTTCTAGTTATCTTTTGCAATTGCTCAGCTCACTCAAGATCAAAGATTTGTTTATACACATATTCAAAAAAAGCGTCAATAATGACATTTGATTTAATAATGAAATGAATCCTTAACCTTTTAATTCCTTAAAATTTCAGAAATATCCAAAATGGCATGAAATTAGAAAATTCTAAACTTATTTTTAATGCGGGCAGTATTTTAACATAATTAGAAACATAATCTAGAGCATCATAACTACAGTATCATGCAAAATTCATTCAGGTGACCTTTTCTGAAATACCCTACTTTGAGCCACCCAGAGGTCCAAGAATGTTATACAGAAATAGAAGAGATGGGAACCTTGTGTTAAAGTTCCTACAGTATATTGATGGCCAAGGAAATGCATCTAAAAAGGAGGAAGAAAATCAATTTGCACAGAGTTAGGATCCAGTAAACAGCCTCTGTAGCTCAGAGTTTTACAACATCTGTAGGGGAAAAGGCCTCATAACAGCTCAGAACTCTTTCACCGTGATGATCAGACACATGGAATCTGTTAATCAGCTGTTAAGATGGTAGTCCGGGAGTCTCTGAGTGTTGCCCTAATTATGGCCAGCGACATTAAGCAGAGCTGAGCCCTGCTTCCCTATGAATCAGTTGATGTCATTCATAATTCGCTCCTGTCATACGTAGTTGTCACTAGCAGAGGCTTTAGAAATAAAGCTTATTACAAGTCTTCCTGGGATTCAGAGTTTTATGACAATAAGAAGGTCTACCTTTACAAATGCTTTTGTAGGTTAGACAACAGTCAGCTGTTAACTGGGGTAACTGGAGAATAGAGTTACCTTCAGAAGAATTGTCCCCACCTTTAAAGTAAAAATGAAAGCATCAATGTAAATGTTACCTACTAATTTCTGTTACTGTTGACACACCCCCAGTGGATAACAAAGCTTTAACTGTAGTGAATTTTAAGTGCCAATTCAAATGTGAAAAAAAGGGGAGCTGAAGGGGTATTATCAGCATCATTGACTTCATTGTTTTTACCTAACTTTACTGTATTTATCTACTCTTTTTGAGCAACACCCTGGTCATTTTTAATGACCACAGAGAATCAGGACCTCAGTTTGACATCTCATCAGAAGGACAGAGCCCTTTTACACTATGTTGTCCCCATCACTATACTGGGGCATTAAGACCCACACAGACTGCAGGGTGAGCGCCCCCTACTGGCCCCACTAACACCTCTTCCAGCAGCAGCCTCAGCTTTCGCAGGAGGTCTCCCCTCCAGGTACTGACCAGGCTCATGCTTGCTGAGCTTCAGTGGGCTGGCAGTGGTGAGTTGCAGGGTGACATGGCTGCTGACTTGAAGCCTTTCAGAAACACTAAGTGCCGTATCTGAGCCTTCTATTTACTTGATAATGTTTACTTCTCTTCCCCACCACCTCCTGAGGCTGTGATCGCAGTGACTGTCTTGTGACTGGTTTTGGAAGCCTGACCACTGCAGGTCCTTTCAGTGGGTTGATCTGATAAGACCGTGACTAGAGAGCATGTATGAGACACCGCAGTGTGACACAGCAATAATTCACAGTTGACGATCAAACTTGTGAACACGCCCAGTAAGAACACCATTCTTTCATTCTTAAAGGACTTCTGGTAGAAACCTTGAAAAATTTTCTTGTGGTTGCCTGAAATCTGAGCTGTCGTTTTTCCTTCAAATTGGCTTGAAATAATAAACTTACAAACTGAGCTAAATTGTTTACAAACCTGTGGAAAAATAGCTGCTCCAAATTAAGCTCTTAAGCTAATTAAGACAGCCTTTTGTTCTCCAGCTGTTCCACATAGAGGATGGAAAAGCACCTTCTGCTGCAGTGCATTAAAACACCACATTAGAGCCATGGTGCTCTGTTTAATCTACAGGAAAAATATGCTGAGTCTGTTGGTTATGTATTTGCAAATGGTATACATTTTTGTTGCAATCCCAAAATCTGGAAAAAAAATAAAGCAAAGGTTAATCAGACTTTAAGCCAACTGAAATTCTCTCTCCTTTTTTCCTTTATCCAGTAATAATGGGGATGAAGACATTAAAACAAATGAATGTAGGTTTATAACGTCAAATTATTTAGACGCTAATGGAATCACTGACTTAATCAATACAGGTCCCGAAGAAAATCTAGGAAATTGATTTCAGCAGCACGGCCAAACGATACTTAAGATGGAATAAATTGGAGTTCGACAGATTTATTGGGTTACCCTGCCTGGCTAATGGAATGCACCCCTTCTTTTCCGAAGGGAGGTGTGAGGGAGCCGTCTTGAGAGATGACAGGGTGAAGCAAAGGGATACAAACGGGGGAAAATCACGAGCAGGGGTTCCAGTGAACTAGAACCATAATAATTAAGGGTTTGGTTGCAGAGACTGTACGATACGTCGGGTTTTACGTAAAGTGGACTTCACTCTTGACGTATATGGTCGTTTACCATGTCATTCTTTGATGATAGCAAGCTTTTATCCTATTGTGTGCACAACCTAGCACACAGGAACACATTTTGTATTATAATCATTCCGTAATATCAGGGCCGACAAACAGAGAGAGGAACAAACAGAATGCGGAAAGGGGGAGGGAAACAGGAAGTAGAGGGAGGGAACAGGAAGTAGTCGTGGCTGTTCCTGACCTTCGTGGAGACGTGACGATATCAGAAGAGAGCCAGAAGAGAAGAGAAAGATGCCATGGGGCTGTGGGAAGCCAGCTGCTTTCTGCGGAGCATGGAAAAAGAGAGATCTACAGTAAGAGTTGCTTCTTCAGGTTTGCAGGAAAGGAGGCTTGGGGGAAGTGTACAGTGGCCTGGCCAGCAAGTCCAGTCTTGCAGGAGAAGAAGAAGATGGTCTTTTGAGCAAAGAAAATACAGAGAATTAAAATTAAGGTCTCTCACTGGCAAAAAGTCTCTCACTGGCACAGAGTGCAGGAAAAGACAGACTCTGGCGCTAAGCGTGAGGAAGGAGCATGTGAAACTGGCATGATATTTAAGCGGAGGAGAGTGGGAATGGGCAAGATTAGAAATTTAACTTCCTCCTAAACAGCATTTATGGCTTAGTGGGCTTGCAGGTATTTTTCTACCCGTCCTCCTCGTTAGTATAGTGGTGAGTTTCCCCCCCGTCACGCGGGAAACCGGGATTCGATTCCCCGACGGGGAGACACACACTTTTGGAGGCGGAGGGGTGGCACTGTGAGGGGCGGATCTGTGCCTGTGGCCGGAAGGTTGCCGGTTCATATCCCGCGGCTGGCAGAGGAATCCTACTCTGTTGGGCCCCTGAGCAAGGCCCTTAACCCCAACTGCTCCAGGGGTGCTGTACAATGGCTGACCCTGCGCTCTGACCCCAAGCTTCTCTCCCTGTCTGTGTGTCTCATGGAGAGCAAGCTGGGGTATGTGAAAAGACAAATTCTTAATACAAGAAATTGTATATGGCCAATAAAGTGATGTGTGATTGCGCAATTTCAACAGACTTACAGTAGAATTTTTTTTTCATATTTCAGGGACACTGGTTTGCAAGGTTGTCACAGAATGCATGACAACAAAAGGATAGGAAAGAGAAAAAGGAATGCTGAGTGCTAGGTAGTCAAAAGGAAAGCTTACATTTCTATACCACATGAGAATTGGGATGGTAGCAACATTGTTTTCTCAGGCCATGAGCAGAACCTGTCAATGGCATAAGTTATTTATTTAATTCTCCAAGAAATGCACAAAGCTTTCTCTATGCAGATTCTGTAACCATCGATAAAACAAACCTTGTGTTTCAGTTCCCCTTCTCCCCATATTGGATTGTTTTATTACTTTATTTCCAAGAATTTCCCCTAGAAATACTCAATGATCATTATGTCCGACAGGAGCCCTTGTGTTTTGCTGTTGAGAATTAACTAATGCAATTTCACTCTTCAGGGCCACAAGCTTCAAATGATTTTCTTTCAATCCGTCATTTTTGCTTGCAATGTCAAATCTATTACAGTCCAACAGCCACAGGGCAGCAAATTAATCTTGCTGACCACAAGAAGACTTTTATGGGCATCACCAGGACGAATGACTTATAACAATGAGACAAGGAGGAGTTGAAATGCAACTTCCTTCTTAATGAAACATTATTAACTTCAGAACTGGGTCAGTCTTTCTCCATGCATACATTAGGATAAAAAGGGATCACAAGGGAAATGCATGAATAACAAGTACACTGCCTGGCACTTCTGCAATCCTATAACTTCAAACATGTTACAAGCAATTTAACACAGAAGCTGGTGGTTAATAATATTACTCAAGAAAGGAAGAACTAGGAAGGGCATTTCCCTGTTTGAACAGCCTCTCTGCTTAAGAAAATAACCGCTTATTAAAAATATACCATAAAGTACTAAAACTGGTGAGAACTGATGCAACTGAAATTCCTATCTTAGCTTACTCATGCTCTTACGTGCTTAAAACAACCTATAATTAGTTATTTGATCAATGAATTGTAGAAAAATATTTTCTATTAAAAAAATATAACAGAATCACTCATTATTTTCTATGTACCCACCGGATTTGGATTAGCGTACTACTGTATGTGTTTTACACATCGTGGGCCGATGCTACAGTACATGAGCCCTACTGTACATCCACACGCAGCAGCGGATGAGGAAATGAAAGCAGCCTCTTTCGACCCATCCCTGTTCGAGCCACTCGTCCTTTAACACCGCGCAGGCAAGACAACCCCCTCTGGAAGTTCAGTGTAACACTGAAGGCAGGCACGTACCACACTCCAATAGCGCCGTGTGGCATTAGCGTCACCCCTGTTGCCGAGACAACCGGATAGACCTGGCTGACCAGTCTTGCCCTACCTTCGGTGGTGGTCCTGGGAACATTAACTGCTACAGCATGTTGCATTAAAAAAACTGAAAATTTGCTTTCAGGAAATAGCACAAATGTAAGCTTTGGGGATTTAGATCAAAGCGGCCCTGACAATATACAGTACAAGCGAGACTGAAGGAGTCTCTTTTAATAGGAAACCTCTTTATTTCTTTGTTTTATTTCTTCTAAATTCCTTCGTTTTACCATGGTTTCAGTATATACTGTTATAGAAAAAAATTTAGCTAAGCAAATGTGTTTCATAATTTATTCAGAACATCAAAGGAAACTCCTCACTCTCTACACAGAGTACACAGATTTTTAATATTGATTAAATGTCATCGTTGACAACGGCATGAATTGATCAGCCATGACTAACTGGCATACAGGCGAGTGAGTTTGCACTTTCTTTCATAAATAAAAGATGTGATTGAGGATAGGTGATGAGATTATTTAGCCTTTTGAATGTCAAGCGGAGGGAAAATCAAGAAAAATACAAAAGTAATCCATATGCCCCTCTTATGAAAAGAACAACTCCTTTGTGTCATTGGTAAGCTGGACGTTGGACTAAATCAGCGTTGTTGTTCAAAAAATTCTCACATATAAGTTAACAAGTAAGCTACGAAAAGCTTTTTTCTAAATCTATATTGACTACACCCTAACATCTTATTTCTATAAAAGTTATTCTCTAATTTAGTTAAAATTATTGTTTCCATAACCTTAAACAGTATTTACAGCATCACAGAAGTCATGATAAATAAGTAAATGAAAGCAGACTCTTTGGAGTCAGACAGCCCTGATGGATGCCAGCACGTGTGGCTCAGATGTACAAAAAGATACAGCAATTCTGTTAACAGAATGATTGATAGGGAGAATCATGATGGTCTTGGTATGGGTGTCCAATCACTACACAACTACACCTGTAAGACTGGCACACTGACCTCATGGTCCTACAGTACAGTGATCCAGAGTCCTCACTTTGTACTCTTCTCACGGGTTGATTCTGGTCTCCCTTAGACCCAGTCCAGTTTGCATATCAGACCAACAGGTCAGTGGAGGATGCCATCTCTCTGTCCATGCTCATTGTTCTTGGACACCTTGACAGGCAGGACGTCTATGTCAGGGTGCTATTTATTGATTACAGCTCAGCCTTCAGTACAATTGTCCCCTACATGCTGGTCTTGAAACTCAAAGACCCGGGCCCTTGCCACTCAACCTGCAACCAGACAATGGATTTCCTAACAGACAAAACCTCATCCACACTGACTCCGAACACTGGAGCCCCTCATGGCAGCTGCCTCAGTCCCAGATTCCACTCATTATGACGGTTCAGCCAAATGTTAATGGCAAGTCTGCATACAGGAATGAGGTGGCAGATCTCACAAACTGTTGTTGTGACATCAACCTTGTCACGAATGTCGCCAAGACAAAAGAACTCATCGTGGACTTCAGGAGACAAAGAGAAGGCCACACTCCCATCGGCATCAACGGAGCACCAGTGAAAATAGTTAGGTTTTAGATTCCTTAGGCAGGCCCAATGAGCTGGCCTGCACCCACAATCCTGAAGCCATTCTGAAGGAGGGACAAGTGAGTCTCCACTTTCTGAGGCATCTGAGGAATTGCAGGATGAAATGGTATTGAAATGACTGAGATGATGACTAAGCAGATACTCTTGAGTTTTTATCGTTGTGGGATAGAGAGTGTCCTGATAGGTGGTATCACTATATGGTACAGCAATGGGACCACACAAGACAGGAAGGCCATACAGCAGGCTGTGAGCTCTGCAGAAAATCTCATAGGATGTGACTTACCATAAGCTGAAGAAACCTATGTTGACTATTGGTGAAATACATTTTGACCCACAAGCAGTACATGCCTTGAACACTATAGCTAACACAACGTTTCGGCCATGGAGCTCTCTTCAGGTGCGAGAAAGAGAGGAAAGTCAGCAGCTAATAAAGGGAGTGGAGAGGAGGTGGGAGCAGGAGAGAGGCAGAGTGGGCACTCAGGGGGTGAGTGAAGGTGAAGAGAGGTGTAAAGTCAAGACTTTATTCATTTGAAGGTCTTGACTTAACTATCATGACTTCTGAGATGCTGTACATACTGTTTAAGGTTATGGAAACAATAATTGTAACTAAATTAGAGAATACCCTTTATAGAAATAAGATGTTAGAGTGTAGTCAATATAGATTTTTTTTTAAAAAAATCGTAGCTTACTTGTTAACTTATATGTGAGAATTCTTTGAACAAGCAACAACAGTAATTCATACAAACAGATTATATTGTTACAACCCATGCGGTAGCCATAAAGACTGTATATTCATATAATATTGCTAGTTCACATTCTGATTGCACTACTTCGATTTCAAATTCAAATTTAAACACATTTATTGGTGTGACTGATGAGTTAGTGTGACAAAGCAGATAAAATTAACACAGCATTTACAGGCATCACATAAAACATTAATGTGAGACAGGCTCACTCTGTTCCTTAGGCTGTGACAGGAGATCACATACTGGGCTACAGCTCAATTGAGTTTCCTCCCCCAGAAGGATTGGAAGCTGTTCTGATTCTGTCAGGTAAGGGAATTCTGGGACAAGGTTTATTTTAGGAAACATTGATTGTCTTGTCTCAGAATATATCTCAAAGTGCAGCAGAAAGTGCATCTCTGTGTCTGCTTCTCCATGCTGGCAAAAGGAGCACAGCCTGTCCTCTCTGGGCAGCCAGGTCTGCCTGTGTCTCCCACGTTCTATGGCCAGGCTGTGGTCACTGAGCCTGTACTTCATCAAGGGTACTCAGAATCTTCCTTTTGGGGTCCTGTAGCATTCTAGTTTGTGCTGTTTTTGTGTGTAGTACCCCAGTGCATAAGGAAGTGGATTTGGGTGGTGTCTGTGAGCTTCAGGACCAGCCGATTGAGAGGGCTCTTCTCTGGGCACAGTTCTTGGCTCCGCGGGGTCTTGTGGTGATAGGGGTTCCTGTCACAGTTTTTTAGGTGTAACCAATATTTTATTGCTCCCTTCTGTATACTGATTAAAAGTGTGTTTGGGCCTAATTTGGCCTTGCACACATTTTTTGGTATTTTACTTTGCACATCGAGAATTTTTCCACATGCCCTCCTTTTTGGTCCTTAAATGTCTATCCAAGAGGAATTTTCAAATATCTTAGCACGTCCAAAAATTTTTTCCTATCCTCTTCCCCCAAAGGTTTCCAATGCTGTGACAATGTATGGACTGCTGGATTGTGCTTTTCACCATCGTTATGCCTAATATCTCTGGAGAAGACAGAACACCAGTATGCAGTCGTGCTATTGGAATTTATTATTTCAGTTTCAGGGCGAGCGTTAAGGCTCAGTGAAAAAAAGAAATTTTAGAATTTTAGTCTCTAGTGTGCCTGTACTAGGGAGCTGTTGGTGTGGTTCTGTGACAAACAGTATGAGTATCGAGAATGAGTTCTGAATATAAAGACCATAGAGGATTTTTTAGACCAATTTTATCTTAAAGTCTAAACCGCCTTTTTATTAGATATATATAAAAAATTATTGTATTTTATTATGTTACTCATTCATAATGGAAACCTATAGTATATTTATGTGACATTTCTAAAACACATTAACTTAACAAAATCATGTTTTTAGACATCTCTTTAGTTATTATTCAAATAAAATAAAAAAATTGAAACCATTTTTTAGACCCTTTAACATATCAGTCATTGTTATGATATCAGCTTGAGAAGTTGATTTGCACAAAGAGCTCTAAACCCCCAATTGCACTTGAAGCTTTGAACTACTTATTCAGAATATAATTGCACAAGAGCTAAAATGTCAACTTAATATGATTAGTACCATGTTTGGGTCATAAGAAAATGATTGTCCTCTGAGACAATCTGCAATTCTACCTTAAATTATACCTAGTGTTTATAGAGTATTAATAGGATAGTTGTAATGTGGGTTCAGCCAGGCTTAGGGTTAAGAAAATTATATTTTGAGATCTATAAATGTTATGGCTGTGTTACAACTGATTAAATCAAGAGTCCAGATTGATTTCTGGTTAGAATTTTAACTTCTGTAATTTCAGTCTTTGCTATTCTCTGCCCTAATACTACGTTATATACATCAACACATTCTTAATGGAAACAAGTAGTAGTAGGACCTAAATACCACTCATTCCAGGTCAAGATTGTTTATATACTAAACCTCATGTAACCCTCCAATTCCCTAGACCATTTCGAAATTGGAAGGGTAAGTTGTCAGAGTTCTTTAATCACTACTAGGAATCTATTGGACAAATTAAAAAGCAGTATTGGCACACTGATTCAAAATACACAACACACATTAGTAGCAGAACATGCATAGCAGATCAAGTAATAGTATATATGTAAATCGATCTGTCCTTAATTTTAGTACTTCATATAAGCCAATATATGAGTTACAGTAGCAACGAAAGAGAAGAATTAGAGAATAATTAATAAACTATTTTTTATAAAGTCTTGTTCTAGATACATCTTAGATCAGACTGCTTATAAAATAACTCTATTCCTGTTGTAATTTTATATCATTTTAAAGTAAGAGAATCTATCACAATCAATTGCATATAATATAATTTTTATTTTCCTGACTATAACAATGAAAAGATGAATTAACTAATATAATAAAACATTCCATTTAGATACAGAGCCCAGAACAAGCCTGTGCCCTCTACAATCACTATTCAAATGTCACTGCATCATAAAATAACAAATTGCTTTTCACGGTAGAATTTGAATCTTACTTCTTTAACTATACCAACACTTAAGAATATTACACTGCAAGCCCATTCAGTGTTCCTTAAACAATACTTCAGTACTCATTGTATACTATTTACATAGGCCTAAAAAGCATTCACTCTTCATACACTTTCTGTAACCTCAAACGTCACTAAAAGTTATTTAAAACTGTGCCATTATTTATTCATGAAATTTCCGATAGTGAATTTCTACACGAGCAAAACTAAGCAAAAAAGTACTTTTATGGAAAATTGTAAGACTTAATTTCATAATTCATATTATATTGTTCCATGCTGATTGCTTTTTTCACAGTATGTCCCATAAAAAGTTCCATAACAATTCCTGAATGTTTTAACAGCATTAATGGATTCATTAAATGAATCAGAAATAACCACGAGAATCTGACCCAATTTTGTTTGTGCTGAAAGTGTGTTCCCTCAGTCAACCTAGAATGAAGCACAATCCGTCTCAGTTTATGAGGCACACTGGTAGCTTAATGCCTGTTCCCTATAGCCAAAGAAAATGTACTACTGAAGTTCTGCATGCCTGAGAACATGTGTTTATTCAGTTCACTCAATGAGTGAATTTACATGACAAAAGTGAAGATATAAGCACATTTCAAATGTCAGCTTTTTTAAAAATTACTGCAACACAATTCATCTATTAAGAATCAAGAATGTTCACTGAACCTTCCTAATGAATAGACTTGTAATGGAAAAGAGCTTCACAAGGTCAGCAACCTTTTGAGGTGTCCCAGAAAGGCAGTATAATTTAGCAAGAATGTGAAAACAGTTCTGAAAGCTCTTTTAAATCTTCTACAGTCCTGTTAATTAGACTTTTCCCAGTGCTACAGTCAGGGGATCACCACAACTGTAAGCAAAAGGATATTGAGAGAAGACTAATAATTTGAGTGTTTTCATTTTTCCTAACTTACAATAAAGTATGACTCAGTCACCAGTCCTCTATTTCACTATCCCACTGGAAGTATCCGATCTCCTGCTGCATTGTAGCAGATAGGAAGACCAGATAGGAACAGGTACTTGTTCTCCTCTGTATCACATTACACATTTATTACCATACAAAATTAAAATAAATTGTAACAAAGTGTGGTGATTGATTGAATTTACTGAAACAATTTGAAACTTTAAGAGTACATTTTAAGATTCCTTTAAGGGGACTAGGGATCAATCACAACAAATGGCCATACAGCATATAAGAGGATTTGGAGGAACATACAATTTTTATTAATATAATAACAAATGCGTGTGAATCAATCTGCTGTGATACAAGTGGCTAATCACATAATCAGGGATTACATAGATACTAATAAAACAGGGTTAAAAACCGACTATAAAGTTTGATAGTGTAGCCAGCTTAATTGTTTAAATCAGTCTGATAGGACACATCAGCATTCAAACATTGTAAGTAAATTGACAAGTAAATATTAAGTTAATTATTTTTATTTATTAAAGTCCTTTCATAAAAATTAGTTTAGTTCTGGTGGGTTTATATGTGAACACCGGAAGTATACTCAGAAAGCATAGTATCCAAAATAGAAGTAGCCAGTAGCCAGACTATACCCTGAAAAACCCATGATGAGGGTAATGTTGAATCACAACGTTCAATCCCCTGCTTGTGTGTCATAGGAAGTCCTGGCTCCAGACCAGAGGAAGTCTAATGGGCACAAGAAAAATAGAGAAGAGTTCCATCTCAGTGTCACATTGTTAATAGCTTCTCTATTGGAAAGCACGTGCAAGATATCTGAACTTGGACACCTGCATGTCAAGATTTAAATAGGGAGACACTTAGGCCTGCAAAAATCATGTTTGTAACTGCTACACTGAATATGCATCGATGTTCAGAGGAACAGCCACAAGTCCAGCTTTTGTTTCTTTGATCAGAAAGACATGGGGAGCTCTACACAAGACGTCTCTTACTGAAGCTGTAGAATTGTGGTTTACAGGCATGTTCCCTGGTCCTCTGTTACTTCCAGATTAATTTGTCTGCTGTAGTTTGGACAGGGGGTGGTCGCACAATGTTGTACGTTCTTTGCAATTCGTTCTGAATGCTAGTTCCCATTTTTGTGTCATGTGCACACTTCACTAGATTGCTAACAAGACTTGCATCTAGATCACTGATGCATATCAGGAAAAGAAAACAGTTCTCTACAGTACACCACTGTATCCCAATTAATGTCATTGTCCTTAACTGGTGAACATGAAGCACAAAGTAACTTGACTTTTTAAATTAATCTCAACTTAAAAATATCAAGGGGTATCTATTTTTTGGAAATAGTTATGAAATTAGTTTTTAGATTTGAAAATTGTGCTCTTGACTGTTACAGATCATTGTAATACTTCTTTAAGAAAATAATAGGGAATTATAATGTAACTGATAGCATGAACAAAAAAATAATACACTGTCATTGAAAGATTGCAAATCTAGAAACAAAATGTGTACAGTCCTGACTTTTATCATCTCTCAAAAAACAATATCTTAATTTGGAAAGAATGCTTCTTTCAAAAAACAATTATGCCTTATGAAGACAAATAGGAACATGTCCCCACAATCTTATGTCTCCACAGAATTCTGAGGTTATTAACGGGCATCTAGGCAAACAGTGCGTCTTGTTCAATCTTTGTTGGTTGTCAGCTGCCCTACTGTTTGTGCCAGTGAGGCTTGGAGACTTTGATTAAAATAGGGAGGCAGATGGAAAATGGAGCAACAAAATCTGACAAAAGCACTGGCCAATATATGTGCACCCTTAAAGTCAATATAACCCCCAAACCCGCTGCTTTGCACCTACAAATGTCACTCTGTTGCATTCTGTTTGAAAAACAAATTACAAAAAAATATATACATTTAAAATGTTACTTGGATATCACCCGATATCCCACATAGCTGGGCCTATCGACAATAGATTACCGAAAATAAAATATTACATTTCCATATAATAAGAAACATATTACTGTAATATAATAAGAAATGTAACCATTTTAAATTTACTCACATACTGTACTCCACCCCTAATCTCAATGGTATACCAAGTAAAAAATATTTTTTGTAACTAGAACCGTTTACATAGTGACGGAGGCTGCCTGCGAGACATCTATGACTGATCAGGCGGATTTTGCTCACTTTACCTGTTTGTTTCTTATCTGCTGTTTGCACAAGCTGTACTTGTAACAGAAAAAAACTCCTTAAGAAAGAGCTGATCATGCAAGGGAAAAATCAGATGTTCTTTTAACTCGGTTGTTAAACAGCCATATCTCATCTTTAAGAACATTGTGTCATTTAAGCAAACATATTAGTCAAGAGAGCAGAAGTCGCCGTAACTGGGGAGAACCCTCTCCCACCCTGAATTTGTTCTGTATAAAAACCGTATATTGTAAGCCAGCCTTTGAGTCTCGCCTTATAGATCTCTTTAGTCTGAAGGCACGCCTCCTGTATGCATACAGTACATCATAATAAAGGCTTTGTCTTTATCTATCTCACAAGGGTGTCCTTACTGGAGGCACAAGGATAGTTAAAGGAAAAGATAAATTGATGAGGAAAGAAAAAGTTATCTAAAAGCAAGTGCAGGCTACAGGTAAAGGGGAATTTTAACTTTTAGTGACATTTTCCGAGTCCTTATGTAAGCCTGAGGGATTAATCAACTGGGACAGGGCAGCGAGAAGGTGTGTATTCTTTTCAGATGCGCATGTCCATATTGAGGAGTGTGCTGCCTGTTTCTCCATTGATGGCCTACCTGTGAGGAACACCAGTGCAGTGTGCAGTTGTGTGGAAGTCAGACTAATTGCAAACATAAGTCCGCTTCACTGAGAGAGCTGTATGTTCGTTACGTGAAGCGACTTACAGTGGCTATCAAAAGTATTCACACTCCCCCCCCACTTTTTTACATTTTATTGTGTTTCACGATGGAAATGTTTGCCATTGATTGACAAAAAAAAACACTCTATAAAGTGTCAAAGTGAAAACAAAATTCTACAGATCCTCCTAAATTAATTACGAACCTAAAATGGAAATAACCGACTGCATAAGTGTTCACTCCCTTTGGGTCAATATTTGGTAGAGGCACGTTTGGCAGGAATTACAGCTATGAGTCTTCTTGGATACGTTTCTACCAGCTTTCCATGTATGGACACTGCAATTGGTGCCCATTTGTCTTTGCAAAATTGCTCAAACTCCCTCAGGGTGGATGGGAAAGGTTGGTGATCAGACGTTTTCAGCGCCTGCTACAGATTCTTGATAGGAGCGAGGTCAAGGCTTTGACTGGGCCACTCCAGAATATGGACATTTCTCTTTTTAAACCAATCCAGTGTGGCTTTGTATGTTTTGGGTCATTATCCTACTGGAAGATACTGGAATATCTTCTCTCAAGGCCCATGTCTCTTGCTGTTCATCCTTCAGGATTTCTCTGTGCTTTGCTGTATCCATTTTTTCTTCTATCTAGGTTGCTTCCCTGACTCGTGCTCTTCTTACCTGGACACTCAGTTTTCAAGGACACCCTTTTCTTCACAGTTTCACAGTGGTTCTATATTTTCTACATTTCTTCATAATGGACTTTACTGTGCTTTGGGGATACGTGATGCCTTGGAAATTTCGTTATACCCTTCCCCAGACTGTGTTCTTCAATAGTCCTATCCCAGATTTATTTTGAAAGTTTCTTTGTCTTCATATAACATGTAGGTTTTGTTAGGAGCATGTCCGGCCATCTGTTCGTGACCTCAAGCTGAAGCGCACTTGGGTTCTGCAGCAGGACAATGATCCAAAACACATCAGCAAGTCCACCTCTGAATGTCTTAAGAAAAACAAAATGAAGACTTTGGAGTGGCCTAGTCAAAGTCCTGACCTGAATCCGATTGAGATGTTGTGGCATGACCTTAAAAAAGCGGTTAAGGCTCGAAAACCCTCCAATGTGGCTGAATTACAACAATTCTGCAAAGATGAGTGGGCCAAAATTCCTCCACAGCGCTGTAAAAGACTCATTGCCAGATATAGCAAACGCTCGATTGCAGTTGTTGCTGCTAAGGGTTGCATTAGTTATTAGTTATTAGGTTTAGGGGGCAATCACTTTTTCACACAGGGCCATGTAGGTTTGGATTTTTTTTCCCCTTAATAATAAAAACCTTCATTTAAAAACTACATTTTGTGTTTACTTGTGTTATCTTTGTCTAATATTTAAATTTGTTTGATGATCTGAAACATTTCAGTGTGACAAACATGCAAAAAAATAAGAAATCAGGAAGGGGGCAAACACTTTTTCACACCACTGTATACTAATCATCTGTGGGACCTCCCAGAGGTAGATATATTTATCCTGAACTGTTGTGAAACACCCTAATTGCATACAGGTGGACTCCATTCAACAAATTATGTGACTTCTAAAGAAGTGTGGCTGCACACGAGCCTATTTAGGTGTGTCATAGCAAAAGGTGGTGAATATTTATGCCATCGGCTACTTTCTGTTTTAGATTTACAATAAAATTAGGAGTATGTGTAGAATTTTGTTTCAATTTGACATTATAGTGTTTTGTGTCGATCAATGGCAAAAAATCCCAGATAAATATATTGTGAATCTATACTGTAACACTGTAGAATGTGAGAAAGTCCACGAGGGGTGAATACTTTCGACAGGCACTGTAAATCCACCAGATATACTCCAGTCACTCCCACACAAGAGATTTCGCTCTTAAATCAACCCTTGCATCAGCCTGTACAGCTGGCATAGCCTGAAATTAGTTTAACTTGGTGGCTCAGCTCGTACAGGCATCCAGAGCACAGGTTGAGCTCTCAGACCCATCATGACATGACCAAGCGCAGCTCAAACGCACCAGCTGACAGTGACCGCGATTTCCCAAGCAGCTGTACCCACCCCGCTGAGGGATAAGTCAGCTGCAGCTCCCTTTGGCTGCCAGTGAAAAGGCACCAGTAACATCACAGGTGCCTGCAGTGACGTCAGTGGGTGTTGTGACTCCTGCTAATCTGAAGCAGAACCTCCTGCTTTAATTGCGGAAACTGTGGCTTGTTTGAGTAGGTCAATGGAAGGACAGGCAGAGCAGAATCACCTGGCTGCGGATCTTCCACTACGCGTGTGCATGTAAAAGGAGCATTGCAATGAGCAGAACAAGTATGGATTTCCGATCTGGTGAGTATAAACAACTGGCGATTCAAAGTTAAAAACAAAAAATACCAGAGTGCTCTTTTCATTTTTAAAATTGAAATAACAGCAATTCTGACATTTTTTTTTTGTATTTTCTAATTTGTTATGCTTTTGAGAAGCCATTAAAAAGGTGAATAGCACACTAATGCGAACACAGGGTAATAAAAATACATGTTTGCATCATGTCCTTGGTCGAGGAAGGCGTTCAGTCTGTACAGGGACAGAGATGCTCAGTTTTGCTTGTGAGGGGCAAGTGAGGTCTATCACCGCAAGTGAGGTCGATCACAATGACAAAGCAGTGGTTGAAGCAGGTGGGGGAAACAGTCGGAGAATGGCAACAATAAAAGACTGGGGAAGACTTCTTCATTTTGATGCACTACTTACCTTAGTCCGTGTGTCAAAACAAGAGAAGAGTCTTCATATACACCATGGAGGACACAAGCTGTGTGGAGGACCCTCTGTAACTCTAAAATACGCCTGACTCCTTTGCTTTCAGTGAATATTTCAGAGTTTGCATCTATTCCATTGTTTAATGGCATCTCCCTTTGTATCCTGTAAAAGTCATGGAAACGACTCTCTTTCCACTCCAACTGCGGAGTTCCTGATAATCGCCTAACGGGGAATAGAGAAATGGATATGGACAAAAGAATGAGTGGCACGGAAATAGGAGGGCAAGGACGTGTAAGTGTATTAAGAGTTCAGATCTCAATACACTTACACGAGGTACACATTTACGGCTTTGAGATTTGCCACCCCATTTCATAAGAAAAAATAGTGCCTAAGGCCTACCCAGAAACTGTCACGTTGCAGTGGTCTAGTTCTTGCCTCAGTTTTACGTCTCATCCGAAGGACGGTGCCTGTTTACAGTATAGTGTCCCCGTCACTACACTGGGGCATTAGGACCCACATGAGCTGCAGGGTAAGCGCCCCCTGCTGGCCCCACTAACACCTCTTCCAGCAGCAGCCTTAGTTTTTCCCAGGAGGTCTCTCATCCAGGTACTGACCAGGCTCACACCTGCTTAGCTTCAGTGGGTTGCCAGTTGTGAGTTGCAGGGTGATATGTCTGCTGGCTTATGGAGTGCCTTTATGTGATGCAAAAGAGCAATAGGTTAACTTCACATCATGTTGCTAATAACACCAATCATGGCCTCCTAATAATCCCCATCTATGAAGTGGCTTCATTACTCTGCTCTCCTCCCCACTGAGAGCTGGTGTGTGATGAGCGTTCTGGCGCACTATGGCTGCCGTCGCATCATCCAGGTGGGGCTGCACACTGGTGGTGGTGGAGGGGAACCCCATTACCTGTAAAGTGCTTTGAGTGGAGTGTCCAGAAAAGTGCCATATAAGTGTAAGCAATTATTATTTTTATTTTTCTTTTACATTTATTCAGCAATTTATGTGATGCTGCACATGCAGTTCTAGGGCTGAATACCTCAGTTACTGTACTGATTCTAAAATCTCATGGTAATTGAGGCACCATTTAACCTCTACAGATTGAGTGGAACAACACGACCAGCTGCTGAATTGTCAGCTCTCTGTTTATGACACAGTTAATTACTGCAGCTCTGCTCTGCTGTGAGAGAACAGTTCCTGTTAGTTGTTAATCTTGACCATGACCCTGTTGTCACATCTTGCTACTGATTTCTCACAGCATGTTGTGTAATAATGTAATGATTAGCTGTGTATTCTTACATAGACAAGACCATTTGTGAAAATGGGCAGTAATTGTTATTAAAATAATTTAGCATTTTGCATACTTTGTAAGGAACAGGCCTTTATGTAAGTCAATATTTCACAAACTGACTGGGTGATGAAGAGGTCAGCATTTTGGAAACTACAATGTGTCCTTATGTTTATAATTTTACAAGTCAATTTGTTCAGTTTGCTTGTAAAAAGTTTTACACTTTGGCACAGTCCTTTGAAAAATGCACCAAAGCATTTTGTTTTGTAAGAAACTGCAATGTTTATAACCCACAAGCTGCCTCAATGGGACAAGTAATGCTGGACAAAACAAAACGTCACAATCAATGACTCCAGAAAAGAGTATAACCGAGTACATGAAATCAATGTCTTTAGCATTGCAAATCATTGCATGATATCAAAGACTCATTGAAAAAGAACTGTAATTGCAGTTAACAGCAGCACAGTATTGCTGTCTGCTGCACCTCATTTATGCAACATGGAAATTTGTCATCTGGTATATACTGTAACAAGATAAATCATTTTATACACTGAATATATTTTAAAATATTCAGTTAAATAACTACTCTTTAATTCTCCTACTCCTAAATAACTACTCCTAACTAATTGTCCAACAATTTGAACGTGACTGCATGAATACAAATTTGAAGAAAAGTATATATCTTGCACAGTTCGGTTTAAAACAGAAATATCCCTGGCTTTCTCGAAATGCCTAGAAATAACGCATTTAAAGTTCTTGTGTCAAGGCGTGGGCGTGTCTCATCCAGCCATTCGTTGAAGGAAACCACAGTTTCGCCTAAATCTTTCTGTGTTCACTTCTAGTTTGGTCTCGTCTGATTTTCATGTCAATTTGTAACTCAACAGACAAAACTACTGATGTATTTAGGAAGAGCAGAAGTCCTTAGACACGTCCCTGTGGCACTACATTTATGACACCATGACATTTTACACATTCAAACCTTATCTGGATTCCGTTTTCTATTTAGAGAGAGAGAGAGTACAGTACAGTATGTCAATATTATATAATATGTCTTTGTTGTAAATGTCTGTAACATGTCTGTAGATTTTATTTTACTTCTATTTTTTGTTTTGTTCTATGTTAATTTTATTATTTTTATTTGCTTTGGCAACACTGATTGTACCCATCGGTCATGCTAATAAAGCACCTTGAATTGAATTGAATTGAGAGAGAGAGAGAGAATTCGCTATCTGCACAGACTATTAAACTAGAATCGTTACGATAGCTTTGCTTGCTTTGTGGGTCAAGTAAGGTCATTCACGCATGGTCAAAACTAAATATTAACACCGGTTTCCTATGTTTTATAGCTGAAATTAACTAAATGTATATGGCGAAACTGGCGTTTAATTCACGTGTTTGAAATAAACGTCTTGTTTTGATTTCTCACCGGAAACATGATGGTTTCTCCCGCAACCTTGTAGGACCCAAATTATGGCAAGAGGGGCTGGCTTAGTAGTGCCTGTTTGAGGGCTGCGCATGCGTGGAGTGAGATGGAAGAAGATACCACTATGAGGAGGTAGCATTTTCTTTAAAACATTTATCTACGTTGAAGGATTAACGGCATTTTATTTTTGTTAATTAAATGTTGATTGTTAAATTGTGCATTTATTGGAGAAAGGTGTATGTCAGGGTTCTGTTCATGACTTTGTATAATTTATTTTTGCTTTGTACTGGAATCTTCTAGGGGGAGGAGTTTTACCTAGATAAGGAGCTCGAGATAGGAGATAGGAGGAAGTTTGTAGTTGTGCTGAGTAGGAGCTGTTTACAGCAATCCATTAAAAAAAAAAACAATCAATTAATGTACCTATTCTTGTAACAATAGTTTGTGTTTTTCCCCCTTTAGTTAATTTGTATTTTTCACAGGATGTTGGGAACACATCTGCATCGCGTCTGCACTTCTGAACTACAGAAGGACGAGACTGTGACAACCCAGTTCAGTTTAAACCAACACACAGCTTTCCATGCCTGCCATCTGCGATTTTCAATTTATCTGTCATTAAGAGGTTCCAACAAATTAAACAATTATTTTGTCAAACGCCTTGAGAACCGAGCATATTCAATATAGAACTAGAACGTTCACTAGAGAAAACGCTAGTACAGGGCCTCCCTATCCTGGTGACGCAGGGCCACTAGTTCCTACTAGTTTTCATTCCAGCTGAGCATAATTACCCAGTTGTAGCTTTGATTTTAATATTTTCAAGTTTATTTTCCTTAAAAGTTTGGGTGTCACACCCAGGCTGGGTGTGACTCATGTCCTGCCTATTTCCAGGATCTCCTGGAGATCCCCGACGCCTTGCACTTGGGTCTTGAGTTTTATATACAGATGCTTTTATTTCAAGTTCAAGTTCAAGTTCAAGTTTATTGTCATTACACTCATATACATGGTATATGGTATAACGAAATGCTATTTAGCTAGCTCTCGGACATAAGTAGTACAAAGAGAAAAAAAACAACAACAATACAATTGTGTAGCAAAAGAAAGACAGAGACAACAGGCAGTGTGCAAAAAACAACAACAGACGATGTGCAAAAAAACAACAACAGGCAATGTGCACAACAACAACAACAGGCAATGTGCAAAACAACAAAAAGATAACAGGCTATGTGCAAAAATATGCATCAACAGAATAAAATTAAGGGATAGAAATGATGGGGAGTGAGCTTTTGACATGTGAGGTAGAGGTAGATTTTCAATGTGTGTTTGGGTTTTTGGTAAGAAAGAAAGGAAGAAGGTGCTTTACTTGTACTTAACTAAATACAAATTAGTCCATGTCGTGCCACTATAAATCAAAGTTGCAGCATACCATTTGAGCTGCATGTGATACAAGATGCAACAACATAGTACTTTTGACCTATTCTTCAAAAAAAAGTATTACATTTCAGTCATGTCATTGAAATATTCAATATCACTCCTGTCCTAAAACATCATCTCTGGGTGACGGAGTTCTGGGCTTTACTCTGTTTTTAGTCCTTTAGATTTTATTTGTCTCCTAAATCTACACAAAAGAACAACCAAAGTTATCTTTCATCTCTTTTCCATAAATACTCCATGAATCAGAGATAGGATTCGGGTGGAATTCAAGCTGTGCCAAGCTGTGCCTATTGTACTACACAAAGTAATGAAAAACCCTCTGAACTGACTTCAGCTTGTTTTTATGTTGTGGTGACTTTATGTGTGCAAACCTTAGAGATTATGATTGTAAATAAATAAAAACAATAATGGAAAACAAATTCTAAGAAGAATGATTTTGTATGTCATATCTTTGAAGGCCTCTCTTCAAAGGAGCTGAGTTCAGATGAGTCAGATCTCAGAACCTTCAGATGTGTGTTTCTCTTCCATGACTTCAAAGCAAGCAATTAGCTAGAAAATCTTAAGTACAAACTGGTGTCCCACTGCAGATAACTAAGCATGCAGTACTTTTACCACCTGGTCACAATTTGATACACAGCATCCCTCACTGGAAGAGTTCCAAAATTCCACACAGAGAATATATTCAATCACAGCAAGGAGCTCAAGCCTGTTTTCTATAAATACAATTACATGTACTAAAGACATTTTAGCAAACAAATCCAAAGCTGAAAAGCATTAGGCCAAATGATTTAAGAGTGGTAATCGAGAGTAGTAATGGATGAAGTTTCAGCTTTTTTCTGACAACTTTAAGACAGTGAAGGGGAACTGTCTAATATATCAACAGAATACATCACTGAGGTGATTCTCATACTTATATTAAAAATAATCTTAAATAATTTTAGCAAAGAACAGGCATTAATGTTGCAGTTATGAGAAAGTTCAGATGAACCAATCTAAAGGGTATTGTTCTAACTGCTCCCCCCAGATAATTAAGATTTGAACCTACAACCTTCCCACAGGAGTCTCTGCACTCTACACTGCCACATCTGGATGTGAGGAGTTTTGGAGGAGAATTTCATTTACACTTAAATTTGAATTGAGGATACACTAATTCTTTTTAGTCTTAAACCTTGAGGACAGGTTTTGGTTCATCCTGAAGGTTTCATCCATGCTTAATTTGAAGATTTGCATATTAATCAGACTTAACCCATCTGAAACCAAAAAATCTGAAAAGTAAAATCCAAACTGCCACTGAAACCACATGAATAATTCCAGAGAAACCAGAAGGGAAGCAGGAGATGGGTGAGGGCAGTTATTCCAATGAATTTCCAAGTACCAAACACTTTCTCTGGCATTTGCTGAGGGTAGTATGAAGAATGTTCAGAATGTCAACTTTGATAGGCACATTTTTTCTGTATACACAATGGTCATCTCTGATTACAACACTATGGAATAGTAGAAACGGGTTGCCTTTTTCATTTATGAGCATCTACTGCTTTGGAATGATCACAAAATTCTGCTGGTTAAATCAGCCCACTTTTACTGTTTCTCTAAACGATGACATCAGAGAAACAGAAATTTCGCTGGCTCTTTTAAAAAAAAAGGAGCTGCACTGCCTGAGAGTCTGTGAAAGTTTTCAGCAGAGAATTTGAATTGAAATGCATATTACACCTCCTCTCCAAGAGCTCTATAGCATACTGGTAAGTGAACCTGACATACAATTTCCCTGTCAGAATGTTCCCTGTCTTCTTCGATTCAGGGATGAAGATAATATAACTCAGCTTGCAGGATACCTGAACAGCAGCTAGTATACACAGAGTACACGGAGTGCTTGATCAATGTTTATGAGATCACTTATACAGAGAGCTGTGACTTACTGTATGTAGTCAATTAGAGATTAATGAATTTCAATAATGATTCAGAACAAGTCCTGGGGAAAACAGGAAAATCTGCAAAGCTACACCTAAACAGGACGTTGTTACCCAGAATGCATCTCTGCATTCTCCTGCGTTTTTTGATTCTGTTATCCTTTGCTAGACACATAGGGATTTTGAAATAACTATGGCCATATCTTTCTTCAGTGTTTCTCATCATGTGCTGGCTTTACTTTCAGCACAGACCAGAGCATCTGTACTATTCATTCAGCTGGGACCATACGCAGTTATCACAAAGCAACTTAATATTCACGCTCTTCAAAATCATACATGTTACAGGTCTTCCAATGCGTCAAAAAATAAGTATTTGAAAATGAAAAAGTCAGTTAAATAAGGGTTTTCATTCAAAACCTAAATTTGCTCATCTTTCAATCCAGGAAGAATGCTGAACGATATTGAGATTGCAGGTACCTTCCAACCAATAGGGGAACCGTGTCCAGGTGGTCCTACACCCAGCCCCCAGTTTTCTATAGGTATTTCAGTGAAATTTCAGTTTAGAGAAGTCATTGTAGCCACAGCCTCCTCGTGAACACAAGCTGGCAGCTAACAGAAGCACTAGAAAAGCAGATTGAATCTCTTGCCTGTGGTCTTTTTACAGAGAAACCAAGTGCAATGGCAGTCGAGCAGACACGCTTCACCGTTTTGTATCACAGACGAATTGCTCAAAGTGACTCTTCACTTTGCTGGAATGCAGACAGCCTTGTTTTGCACTTTTGAGAAAACTCCCAAGCAGCTTCTCTCTGGCCCAGTGACCAGATCTGGTTCGCCAAAAAGGATGCTCTGACCTCCCAATTTTAATGTGTAGAAAGCACATTTTATTTATTTATTAAACAGACCTATTGTATTTCTTAGGAGCTCCTTCACCATTTAGCGTTTCATACCAGTGCTCCCCCGCCCTCTTATATGTGATGTGTAAGGAAGAAAACAACAGAAACATCGTCAGAATGTATTAGAGGTGATAAGATAAGATCACTTTATTGGCCATATACAATTTCTTGTATTAGGAATGTCTTTTCGCACACCCCAGCTTGCTCTCCATGAGACACACAGACAGGGAGAGAAGCTGGGGGTCAGAGCGCAGGGTCAGCCATTGTACAGGGCCCCTGGAGCAGTTGGGGTGAAGGGCCTTGCTCAGGGGCCCAACGGAGTAGGATTCCTCTGCCGGCCACCGGATACAAACCGGCAACCTTCATTCCGCCCCAAACGTGAGTTAATCACATTTAACTTCACCATCATCTCATGAGAACATACAGTTGTGAGAAAAAGTTTGTGAACCCTTTGGAATTGTCTGGATTTCTGCATGAATGGCTCCTAAAATGTGATCTGATTTGTTCAATAAAGATATGGCAATGTAAAATGTTGTTAGGTAAACGAGACTGTCTTTATTCATTATTATAACTTAGATGAAGATCAGATTGCATTTTAGGAGGCATTCATGCAGAAATCTAGATAATTCCTAAGGGTTCACAAACTTTCTCACAACTGTACATAGAATATATTATAATTAGGAAGACAGACTAAGGATGGGGGTACATTGCAGTGATTTGGGAAAAAACAAGGAAAAGTTCATTAAGAAACTTACATTTAATTTAATTCAATTAAGGTTAATTATTAGTAAAGTTAAAAGTTAATAAATACCTCCTGTGTATCTCATCCAATCATACAGATGTACGTGAACTGAACAAAAAAAAATTACTGGAGTGAAAGAAGTAATTAGGCATCAAAATAAAGAACCAGGCTACCATGTAACAGCTACTTAAAAGAGTTGTTTTCAGCTGCAAATCAATGTCCATCCCTCAGCTCGCCATGGCTGGGTGGTCCCCAGTGATTTCCCTCAGTACCCTGAGGAATATCTTCCCAGTAGCACAGAGATCAATGGCACTACTTGTGCAAAAGTGCAAAAAGTCACAATGTTTTCAAAGGATGATCGTTTTCTTAACTTTATTGCCCTTGATGTAGAGCAAAGCGAAGAATACTTCATAATCTTTAAGAAGATTTGAGGATACATTCTCAACTATGGCCACTGATGTACAGTGTGTTTGAGCGTATTTAGTCTTGCATGCAAACATTATAGGTTATAATTTTGTATTTACAGTAGTTCATTCAGTCCACAATACTCAAAAGATAACAGAAATGGTTTACATACCTCACCCACAGCCTAATTTAAGGTAGACGTGTGATCTGCATTTGAAGTCATCCTAAAGAATCCCAGAGCAGTTCGCATAGCAGAAATCATTATAGGACCTGCAGTCCCACTGCACAGAAGACCAGGTGACTTAAGGTCAAACTTTACGCAGCCCAGATTGTTCAAACCCAGAATGGTATTCAGCCAGGACACTAGTACACCCCCTGGTCTGTTTTCAGAGTTAACACCCGTCTTGCTTAGCTTCAGAGATCTGAGGAGATCACGCAACAGGGTGTTAACTCTGAAAACAGACCTTTACAGAATAATGTAAAGAAGATCTATAGAAACATTCACTGTGCCACATCCGGGGGCTGGGGTGCCAACAGCACGTAATCTTAACAGGCAGGTCTCAGCTGAAGGCAGATGTTTTTTAAAGTCTTTTATTTGTTGTGTCTGGACTTCTTATATTTTATTTTCAAAATGAATTAAAAGAACGTACTCAGAAACAAATGGTGATACACAAGCTTCATATTTATAATTAATTTTGATTCAATAAAGTGTGATGTGGTTTTTTTTTTCTTGAGAAATGGTCATAAAATATTCCCATTGTCAAATCGCCTCACATGAATTATTCTAATTGTACAGCCCATTTTTCCTGAGCTATCAGACTAGTAACCTCAGCTCAACAGCAGCCCCAACCTTTTGCCTTGCTCCTTTTATATTATGGTGCCAAACAGATACCTGTTTGCTTTAAAATATAAGAACATCTACTAGAAATCTGTCCATTGTTTTTTTCTTGTATATCTAGTTCTTAGTCCCATACACTATTTTCAAATTAATTTTTTTAATCATAAGTCATTAAATATTTCACGCTGTACTAATACTGATCTTTAGCAGCTGTGCAGAAATTTCAGCAGCTGTTTCTCAAATAATGCAAGACCAATTTAATTATTTAACACATACTTAACACATACTTTCTCAAGCTTTTAGAAGAAAGAGAAATTCTATTCTATTTTTTATATAGAAAGTACCTGAAAATTTCTGGGCTATCTAAAAACGTTTTAGACAGATCATTTTTCTTTAAAAACTTAAGGGCATAAGACAGACATCTGACTCATTGACTTCATTTGATTCCTATTTCTGATGTTCTGATGTTCCACTAGAGATTCTAAAAAACAAATCTGAAATGATCGCTCTTCTTCAAGCGTGCAAATGGGCTTTTATTACAGCCAAGCAGAAATCTATCTGTTAAGCAGAGGATACAAACATCCTCTGAGGTCTGTTATAATTCAATCAGGCCTTTAATACTGCAGTAATGTTTGGGGAGCTGAGCAGAACAGACAAGGCTGGTGCATCCATATATAATTCTTTATTGATTCCATTGAGGTGTAGCCCAGAGGGTGCGCTGTCCTTCTGCATCTGACATAAATAATTACTAGTAGTAGGTTCAGTATGTACACAAAGGACTACCAAAAACACGCAACCTCCCAACTCCTGACACCTTACCCTTGATAAGGATGCTATTAAATGCATATACAGTACTTCTTTATACTCCAGACAACATTTATCCATTATCAGAAAGCTGACTATTCCTGGTGAGAGTGGCTCTGCTGATCCTTGTAAACCTTCATTGTCGCCAGATAACATTCTTATCCAGTACCTTGGGCAAACCATTTATCACGTTTACCATCTCCTGGCATCATGGGTTTTCATTCAAGAAAACAGATTTTCTCCATAGAAGAATCACAGAACCACATACCAGCACAGTGTGGATGTAATTTGTTTCGTGGTAATTAGGTTATATTTCTTTTCTGTTTTTCAACTTCACCCTAGGACTGCACAGAACTGTACAGGGCGTATACAGCAACACAGTCAACCCACAGTAACTCATCCAGAATAAATAGTATTTATTTATAATGCGAGAGCTCACATCAGTAGCTTGCTAGAGCCATAGCTGAACATCAGAGTCAGTGACATACTGTTCTCTCAGGTACGATGTGCAGTTGTATACTGAAACACAGAATGTGAAAAAGCACTCATAAAAGATTTTGCATTGCTGTACATGACACTGTTGATACCTTAGGTAGTAAAACACTTTCTTGGAACAGGAAGTACACAATACATTTAAAGCACTGCAGATAAGGCTTTGGATTTATGTCAGATGGATGATTGAAAACAGAAGAAAAAGTTCACAATATAACAACGTACAAAGACTGACACCAGATACCTTTGGTTCTTTCACAACAAATAATTACACATTATAATTACACAGTATTATACATCATTTTGTAATGTCACAAAATGGGTTAATATTCAATCAATCTGAAAATGCTTGTAAGGCACAATCTCCATTATTAGATCTGTTTTTTGTTGTCTTTCTTGTTTTTGAAGTAAGATTATTTGAAGATGAAGTGCAGGCTTTATTATTTGCAAGTCAACTAAGTTGCAGCTGTGTGAATCTAAATCCACATTTTTTTAATTACTTCAAGGCAAGGTTCCCTCTAATTTTTAATGGCATGTGGGCACAAACATTTCAAGTTGTGCAAATGTTTTCCCCAGTGACAAAAACGTGTCAGTAAATTGAGTGTATGTAAAATTGTTAACCTAAAATTATTTTTTGTAAATATAGTCATTCTCATAGAAGCATAGAGATCTAAAAGACCAGGACAGGAACTCAAGACGCCCAGTCATAGAGACTGAGTGTGGAGCGAGCAGGAGCAGGGAGGTTCGAGACTACAAGAGCAGAGATATTGATGATCGAGTAGCGATAATAATGCACACAGCCAAGTTGGGCCTCTCGCAGACAGTCGTGTGGATAATTTAGCATGTTTCAGTTGATGACCTTGTTTGTTTTATTATTATCATATTTTTATTTAATTTTTTGTGCACAGTTCAATTTCCTATGTGCACTGATTTCATAACCTGTGTGCACACACACACGCACGCAGCTTAGAGGAACATTGGTTCAGGGTTTAGTTGAACAATGGATGGAACTGTATATTCCTCATTTAAAATCAAAAGTGAATTTAGAAGGATATCACCTGACATTTTAATACTTCAAGGTTTTAAAAACGAAAACAGCCAATTTGTTTTGTAACCCTCAGAGGCGATTACACTAATCACAATAGCAATAAAGGTTTCAGCAAAGAAAGTATGCTTTGTCTTTTGCTTAAGATTTACTGATCGTAGTAAGACGTTTTTAGCAGGCACCTCTGTTAATTTGTTTACAATTTGTTCACAAGGAATAACAACACCAAAGAATTCAATGCTAAGAGCCAGATCAACCACAGGATGAGGAGGCTGTGATCCCCCCTAGCAGAGTAAGGGGCAGCTGCACAGGTGGAGATGGGATGGAGGAGACATAAGAAAGAAATGTGCAAACACAGGTCTACTCATAGTATATAAATAACATCAAGACTGTGATTTATAACACCTGGGGTGGAAGTAACTTGGCCTTTGTCATCCCTTTTTAACTTCAGTTAAGATCTCCATTTAACTATATTTAATTCAATGTATAACGGGTCTCATCGCCTACGATAAGACTGATGATGTCAAAGTCCACACCCTCAGAGGCCCTGTGGTAAGGGGGCAGGCCTATTGGCATAGAGGTGTTGGTGTTTCTTTGGGTTGTGTGGGTCCAAGTAGTTGCTGATGGAGTTTCCAGGCTAGGGCCTGATCCAGCTCACTGCAAATATTAACCAAGAAAATATCAAAGGAAAAAATGCAACAGAGAATAATCTTAGGACCTGGAATACTGTTTCAGTTTCTGTTCAACATTAATTGGTCACTATGGTAACCATACTTGAATGCAGAAATCACTACTCAATTGATTCCCATATTAACTTTCAATTTATTTTTTCTTTGGTAATTTAGAGAAGCCTTTCATTGCCTGACTCATTGTAGCAGACTGTTGTAAACACATTTCCAGAAGCTTCTGTTGAGCGTGAAGAGTAAGTAACCAGTTTCATTTTAACATTTTCATTCCTTGCATTAAAATGTTCTAATGCAGAAAATCTGCACCTATCATTCAGATTACCCCATGCATGGAAAGAAAACAGTTTCAAAGAAAGCTCTTTTCATGTATATTTAATAAAACAGGAACAAACATTGCAATAGAGGGGAGAAAAGAATGGATATTAAACTATGCCTTTGTTACCGAATGATTTAAAACCTCAGTGATAATAAAAATGCTTTAAATAGAAATCACCATTTCAATTATTTAATAAACCAAGAGGTTCTACTTAAAAACATCCCCCCTTGTGGCAAATAAAATTATTATTAACTCTAAAGACAGATCATCAAAGAAAGGTCGAGAAATTGTGTATCCCCAATAATTAAGATATAGAGAAGCTAAAACATCCTGCCAAAATATAAAACATGGATTTCCTCAAAGACTTCCTTCCTCACACACTCACTGAAAGTCAACACAGCAGTGGCCATGATGTTTACTATGTCCAAAACTGGCGTTAAAAGGGGGCAAGAACAGTGTATAAAAACAGGAGCATGTGATTCTCTCTTGCAGTTTATTGATGATGCAGGTCATGATGCAGAAGGCCAAGAGAAAATTTCAACACAAACGTGTGACCTTAATGTCCCCTCAGCTCACTCCTCTACAAAATCTTTCAACTTAACTTGACATTTGATTCCATTTTTAAATCCATTTTGACCCAGGTTTGGAAATTCAGATTCAGTCCCATCACTGTCTTGGCTACCCCACACCAATCTGTAATTACATTAAGGGGCATTAGCTTGTGAACCAAGACATAAAACCCTGGAAACGTTAAGCTGAAGGTACTCCTTCACACTGGCTTTTATGTGGTAGAATGAGCCATGTAAACTGCATCTTTAACCTAGTTAATCCTCGTCATGTGAGGAGATTTTACTTGGGTCTTTTAGGGAAACAGAAGAAGTCGAAGGACAACCAGTGGTTTTGCTGAACAGAAAAGGAAACTCACTCATATCACTATAGACTAATGTCAGCAACCAAACCTATACTTCATATTGATGGAATTATCGTAAAACACCCAAATCTGTGGCAGCGTTTGCATTAATAAAGTTAAAAGTAATTGCTTATTTAAAGTAATTAAACTTTAAAATCTTTTCCCTTCTCTAAAGAACACAACCAACTGCAACTTGCAGTTTTCAGGACCTGGGCTAATAACATTTACTTACCTTACTATAAGCAAATATGGGATTTCTCTCTAAAAAGTGTAGCTGACTATCTACATTAATCAACCATGGTCTTTATATATCATACTCTTGTGCCTCACAAGAGTAAGTGATTCAATTAAATGGTGCACAGAGATATGAAATATTTTATTCAATACAATTATTAAAAGTTTATTTAAACGATATTCATAAAAATAGTTTGAAAGTACTAGGGAGAGAACAGCAAAATAGGCATGCTGTGAATGCTGCTGTGTGTTTGTCAGATCAGTGCATGCTTTCATGCACAATAGGGAGTAGAATAAGATACAGGCTATTTGTCCGTTTGGGAATGTATTCCACTGTAGTCTAGCCACCCACAATCTAATTTAATACGTGCATTATGATGTAAAATTAAGGACTTACAGTACATTGATAAAGTAACCCTAACCAGAAAATGAACTGGGGACCTGATTATCAGTGGTATGTTTTCATGTACCGTAAGAGCTTCTGTTTTTATTTCCAGAGACTAGTCTACTCGATACGTTTGCCTGGTGTTGCTGAATAAGGCAACTGCAATGTATTAGACATGCAGTACAGTACACAGATAAGTCCTTCACACTCGAAGAAAATCAGGGATTGTGGGCTCTATTTCAACAAACCGCTTTTATGGTAGGGATCAGACAGGCAGGTACAGTACATGGACCTGAATGCAGCTCAATAGGATTTTAAATCGCTTTCTGTGTAATTCTATGGTTCCGGACGAGCATCTCAAACCTTTGTTGTTGAAAATTCTTTACAGAATATGCCTGAAAATACCATAAGTCAACATTTTAGCACAACCTTCATTTTCATTTATATTCATTAATAAACACGTTTTTACAAGTGCACCATGAAGACGCCTTTGAGATGTAAACTTAGGAAGCAAAACCCTTAGAGCAATGTAAAAAGTTCTGTTGAGCAGCAATACCCAAGGAACCAACTCCTTCTCTTTCACCCCTGACCTGTGCCTGCTGGGTCCCTCCTGACACCACGACCCTCTAAAGATAAGCAGGTACCAAAAATCACCAGTGGAAAAACAGACATTGTGGAGCATCATGGTAATTACATATTAGACCATGGATAGCCTAATACAGCACCTTTCACATTCACTCCTGCTTCATACAACAATAGCTTTTTGATGTGACCCTCTCTAGGACAAGCAGGCTAAAAAAAATAGATGCAATGTTTTTGTACAGGGCAACAGTTTGAAAAAAGTCACAAAATGCAAAGAGAATACCTTACAAGCTGTTGTCTTTTGCCATGTGCTGTGCCAGTAGTTGACTTCAATGTCAGCCACAACAGTCTCTTTCCAAACCCAAATCCAGTGGAGGTGCCATTACAGTGCTCTTACTGCTGCAGCAACTGATGCAGATGGGCTCAGACAGATCAAAAGCATGGAGTGAGGCCAGTGATATGGACTCCTGGCAGATGATAGGATTAGACTCTCAAGGACACCTCAAGAGTCAGGGACTAAGCCCTCAAGTAAGTATTCACAAGTAAATAATGCAGCTGCATGCACATATAGTATGGGTCTGCAGGAAACAAGGGTACATACCGTTAGAAGCGAAGCATTCTGCAGCTCAGCTCATATCCTCTCTGCCTCATTTCCCCAGCCTGCAGGTCTGCTTGCTGTTCTCCTCTGGTTTCCACTCTTTCTGGTGGCCAGATCACAGCTGGGTTGGTGGCTCTGTGCCTAAAGATCTGTGCCTGTGGCTGGAAGGCTGCTGGTTTGTATCCTGCAGTTGGCAGAGGAATCCTACTCTGTTGGGCCCCTGAGCAAGGCCCTTCACCCCAACTGCTCCAGGGGTGCCGTATAAATGGCTGACCCTGTGGTCTGAACCCAAGCTTCTCTCCCTGTCTGTGTGTCTCATAGAGAGCAAGCTGGGGTATGTGAAAAGACAAATTCCTAATGTGAGAAATTGTATATGCTGATAAAGTGATATTATATCTTAAAGATAAAGATATCTTTTCCAGGCTTTCTCCTGCCTCCAACCTCTCATCTGTTCCTTCATATTTCATTAAGATGTTCTTTGCTTGTCATGGTCAGTAAACGTTTCCAAGAGCAGAGGTGTTCTGGTTAAATTACAGCCTTGTCTTGCACCATCTGGCCTGCCTCAAGTCCCCCTAAATTCAATTAGTGATGCAAATTCTCACGTCTCCATGGGATCTGCTGTATAGAGTGGGTGCTGACAACATGCTCTTCTTATATATACAGTAAATTAAACAGCTGCATTGTATTCTTAAACACATAGTTGTAATTGTTCAATGGGCCTGGCGTCAGGCAGCCTGACAGCGCTGGGGCCCTGGGTTCAATTCCAGACCTGGGGTGCTGTCTGTGTGGAGTTTGCATGTTCTCTCCATTTTTGCACGAGTATCCTCTGGGTGCTCTGGTTTCCTCCCATAGTCAAAGACATACTGGAAGGTTAACTGGGTTCTGGGGAACCTGGCCCTGGTGTGGGGGTGTCTGTGTGCCCTGTGATGTCCAGGGTGCACCCTGCCTTGCGCTCATTAGTCGTTGGGCAAGAGCAACAGGCTCCGGCTCTCCCGCAACTTCCCTTCGGAATAAATAAAGTCTTATCTTTGTCAGGAAGTGGAAAGGAATCTTTTTCGGGGCCCTATGCAGACAGCACAATCCGGGAGGGAGTGAACAGACACGGGGAGGTGAAGAGGAACTGGGCTGGTCGAGGAACAAGGGGGCGAGGAACCTCCAGGAAGGTGCTCGGTGCTCAAGGGGGGCATGGTCCAGGCAAACAAGGTGTTCGAAGGGAAATCCGTGGGGAAGCAAATGTCCTGAGCCGGGTGATCCATCCTTGACACAGACAAACGAAGTTAAAAGCCGGAGCGGGATCCGGCGAAGGGTCGGGGGAATAAAAGTGGGGTACAGGGCCAAACGCTCCCTGCCCCGGACTCAGATGGTCAGGACACTGTGATGAAGCCTCTCCTGGACTCGCGGGTAGGTGGGCTTCCGGGTGTCCATCTTCCAAAGCTGAGCCCAGATTGGCAGGAACGTCTGACTCTTATAGGACGGGGGCAGGAACCAGAGGCAGGTGCAGGGGATCAGGTCAACGAGGAAGGGCTGGAGGAGGGTTTTACAATCTCTTAACCCTGGAATCTCATCAGAGGCAACAGGATCATGACAGTCATTTTAAAACTACACATCTAATTCCTACATGTAATGAATTAAGATTCAATTGACCCTTGAAGGCTACGGTGTTGAAACATCAAACAGTATTCATTACAAGCATGTACCAAGAAATGTGAAAAGGTGTAAATATTTGTTTTTGTTTCCAGCTAAGCTAACTAGGAGTGGTCCTGCATTTAGAAAGCAGAAAGCTGTTTTTCCCAGCAGAGCAGTGTGGGAACAGAGCAGATGGTGGAGTGTAGTAGGAGACACCACTGCAGAGACAGCCATTAGGAGCACTACAGTGGAAACTGTGTTGTCATAGCAACAGAACCTCTGCAATCCAAGAACATGTTCTGCAGCAAGTCCTAAAGTTTTACCGGGAGAGAATTTTATATGAAACCCTCAAGGTGAGAAGAGAAAATGACATTTTTTGCGAAGTCCTGCAACAAACAAAATTAAGGTCAAAATGTTAAAAGGCCATCGATTCCTCATGTGGTAACTGGTTCCATTTACCCTCGTGGAGAAGTGCTGCCTTTTGAGGTTTCTTGGATTGAGCCCCAGGTCTGTAGCGCTCGTTTTCATGTATTGAGAAAGGCACACTACAGGTTCATTTTCTAGTTCCAACGTGCTGCTAGCAGCGTGCAGCCATGCCCTCTCTGCAATGCTACCCCCTGCCTGCGACACTGGATTCTTTATTACCAGAGGAGCTGCACAAAGAGGGACGCCAGCAATGTGAAATTATAGCCCCCCACGCATCCAGAAGGACAGGAGAGCCTCAGCTGGATAGGAAGGTGAAGTACAGCCCCCACAGCAGGTCACCCCCTGAAAGACAGCTCTCCTCGAGTCCGTTGTGCACAGTCCCCCTTATATGGCGCTGATTGTGTGGGTTCTCCTCTGGTGTGCGGATAAAGAGCAGTGGGGCTCGCTCGCTTCGGCACGTCACCACGAGGGGTTCAGCCAGTACCTGACACGTCCACCTTCATATCGACCAGAGAAAATGAATCTGGTGACTTTAAATGGGGCTCCCATGTCTTTACATTGGCGGGTTTTCACACGTTCCAACCATAAAATGTTGGTTGCGATTGTTTCCTTGTTAACTTCTACATTGCCTACTGTGTGTTTGCATATTGTCTTGTTGCACTGTCTGCACTTTGTGTTTTATACTTTTTTTCCTCGAGAGACTTCCTGTAAGTAAGAATTCCATTGTTCCAGTACATGTACCGGTTACATATGGTAAGAAAGTTCAAGTTCAAGTTCAAATCTGAAACTGAAAACAAAAAAAGACAGAATAAGCATTAAAACTTTAAGATTTTGTTAGATTCCAACACAAAAGAGAAATTTCAATATTCACAGACATCGTAGGCATTTTGAAATGATGTACAACAAATACCTAAGCTCTCATTTCCCATCAACATTATCACAGTATCCAACTTAATTTAAGATTCAAAGACTTCCTGAGGCATCTTGAACAGTGAACACTGTGTAAAAATGTATTATTCCCTTGTATATTTCAGTAGGATTGCCCTGGCTAGCTCTGCTGGTAGAGCATGAGACTCATAATCTCAGGGTAGCGGGTTCGTGTCCCACAGTGGGCACCAGGTCCTCCATGCTGGAGGCTGGGCACAAGGCTAACAGCCCTGTCCTGTAAGACACTGATGTTACCGAAACAGCAACAGGATGGTGCTGCCCCTACATGCCAGAAGGCATAAACGGGCAAACACCCATCCATATTTCAGTAGGTTTCCGTTTGCATCATCAGATAGTGCAGGATAAACAATATGATTCAGCCTCACTCGTTCCTTTCGGTGTCTTGAGGCCCTCAGTCAAGTCTTCCGAGTCTCAACAGATTAACAGTGGCATGCCGCATCTAAATCATGAACACGCCGAAGAGATCTGGACACCCTCCAAACCTGCTGATTTCTGATGAAACCGTTGGATGTGCTTAGAGTCACTGTCAACATTTCCGTCTTTTCATTGAAACACTTACATGTGCCGAGCTGCCAAATCAGAGCGATAGTGACTTGTGCCTCATATGTTCCGACTTAACACACGTTAATCAGGCCAAATTAGCTATTGGAATTTTAAGCTGCTAGCCAAAAGCGGAGTGGCACGGTAGCACGATGCTTAGCAGTGCTGCCTCTCAGTGCTGGGGCCCTGGGTTCAATTCTGGACCTGTGGTACTATCTGCAGGGAGTTTGCATGTTGCTCCTGGGTCCCCTCTGGGAATGCTGGTTCCTCCCACAGTCCAAAGGCCTACTGGTAGGTGTAGTGGCTTCTGGGAAAATTGGTGCTGTGTTTGTGTGTGCCCTGCGATGGACTGGTGTCCCATCTAGGGCCTGCTCTTTCTGGTGCCTGTTGCATGCTGGGTCAGGCTCCTGCTGCTCCATGACCCTTTGTTAGATAAAGAAGTCAGAAAAATGGAGAAACAAGTTGGACAGACATGCACTCTGACACATTAGGGCACGACCAATGAATACCAATGTCTTTAACACTTTTCATATTTCTTACACAGCACCTAGATCAATTTATTAGAAACAAATGCTCTTTGGCTAAAGAGTAATGAAAGCTTGGGAACTTTAAGCAGGGAAATGATCAGTGTCTAGCTGTTTGTTTCGAAGGATCACAGCTCAAAAATACAATCCCCAAAATGTATAGGTTTTCATTCTCTCTCACTACACTAAGGAATCCTGTAAGTAATACTTGAATTAGTGGCTCTTTCTAGAAGTTGCAGGAAATGTTGTTGTTTTTTAAATGGCAGAATTATCTAATCAGTGTAAGATAATTTTACACTCACCGGTCGTGGCTCAGTAAATAAACCTGGACCTCTGTAGGCAGCAAGAAGATCAGAAGCACGGTGCGGCACATATTCCATAAGGCATAAGGTGTTTTTTTTTTCACCTCAATCCTCTCTCAGCCCATTCCTCTAACATGATCGCTTTCAGCTGAGGTGGTGACCAGAGGGATGTACAAGCTTGAATGAGATTTCGAAACTTTTAGTTTTTAGGGAAATAGTGTGGCCTGGGGTATTCATCACCATTAAGAAAGATAAAGCATTAGTCCACAGGCAGGAAAAACTCATGAGGAAAGGGCAATATAATATTCTGTTGGTATATAGTAAGTGAACATGCTTTTGCAGGAAACCATACTGATCATCATGCTCAGATATTTATAATAGTGGCTGTTTGATTGATTCAGTATTTGTAAGACGATCGATCTATCAATGAAGCCCCTAGCTGCAGACACCTGAGACCTCCCTGTGAGCGTGTTATTTTATATCTTTTCAATATTCCAGCCTTGCTTTCTTCAACTGGCAGGCGTGTGTGCTGTATTGTTTTGTGTGATGCCCTCCCAGCAACAGCAACAGGCAGTTGTTTGTTACTGTAGAGGTAAAATGTTTATATTTGATTTCTGAAAGCACAAATATAAACTTTTCTTCAGCTCTCTATCATGATAATCTCTTTTCTGTTAGCTATATAAACACCTGTCAAATGCTGGAAACCTGGGGAAAGTTTAAATATTGTATTGTATGTATTGTATTGTTGTATTATTGTATCATTTCGTTACACTATGCTGTGTTGACTGTGTTAAGCTGCTGTTGTCCTACAATTTCCCTCACGGGATCAATAAAGTATCTATCTAAAAGGACATTTTCTGATGTGCTACAAATATTTAAACTCCCTTGCTAATATGGGGTAAAATTCAGCAACCATTTCAGTGTTTAATCAGAGACGGAATCAGTCAGATGTTCTATATTTTTTCCTAGTAAACAGAATTAGTTTTTTTCTACTACATTTAGCATTGACATTAATGAGTTATATGCCTTGAACACCTCAGGCTGAAAGCAACACACAACAGCATTGTTAGAAAATCATCTTGCTTCTTAGTTTAAAGGATGTGATCTATGTCAAGTAAACATTAGTATTTAGCTTGACTGTAGTACAGTATTAGGTTATAGCCTAATTTTAATCAGGATGCCTTTCTACAAATAATATAGTTTATTTTATAATATATCTTATTTTTTATTATTAAATATATTCTTCTACAAATAATATATTTTAGGGCTACCCATTATTATTCAAAAACAGCTAAACAACTTCACGTTTTCAATGACAGGTTCTCCAAAGTAATGCCTCAGCAGAGGCCCAAGTCATGACCTCTCTGCATCCATTCTGCCTTCACACCTCTTGATTGGCCTCTCTTTCTGTCCCCTGCTCCTGCCTCTCGCTCCTCCTCTCTCCCAGCCTTTGTTCTCCCGCTACTTTACCTTTGCCTCCTGCCTTGTCTCTCTCACACCTGAAGAAGGCTCCACGGCTGAAACGTTGTGTTCTCTTTCTTCTTTTTTTCCCGCATGGCATAAACCTATTACTTGTTCCTTTGCAGCCTACGCATACTGACGTAGCTCCCCACCTGAACTATAAATTCTATACTATCCATAGGTATTGAAAATGAAGGTAAACGTTAACGTCTGTTAAATTTTATTTTATAATAATGTACGTAGTGTATTGTTGTTGCCAGTTGTCGGGCAATGGGCTTGTTGGCAAATGTTTTGGCACTCTTTAATGAAGGTCAAACTCTAAACTCTAAAGCGGCATCACACTGTCACATAGGTGACAATAGACGCTCCGCGCCAGCTCACGGGCTCACGTCTTTTTCAGGAGAGCCAAGCTGTGTCTGATGCCTGCAGCCGCCTCGATTTTAAATACAAGAAGACGAAACAATTCGGTCATCCTGACCCCTCCCACAGGCCACACAAACACAGACCAGCACGAAAAAACCGCTGAGCCGTAACGTCCACTGCTTTTTCAACAGACCTTGTACTGGGACCTGCTTTAAGCTCTGGAAGTCTGGTGTGCTGCAGTATTGACAGATCAAGAACAGCAGCGTGATATCATTAAAGCAGCTCAAGATGTACATTGCAAGAAAACTAATAGCACTTGAGATGCTTGCTTGTTGCACTCTCCCTGATTTTTTCATGTGATCCTTCTGAAAACCGACAGTCCCTGCTCTTTGATCTATGTAAGCGATTGCAGCTGCACACCAGGAGACTCAATGTTTTTCTGTATGTTGTGCAGTATGATCTCTCCCATCGGTGGAAACGTTCGGTGCAGATCAGCACGGCTTCTTGGAGCAGGACGTCATATTGACATTGGCGCCACCTAGTGACGAGCGGTGGTCATAACGCTTTTAATGAATGCACAACTCCGCTTTTTCTTAATGCTAATTGTGAAGTGATGAAATACATCTTGAAGAGACGTACACCTCTCTTCAGAAATGCTGTCACAAACATTTCGTGTATTATATTCAACCTTAAAATAAATATCTAAATCACACATATTGAAGAAAAAAAATCTGTGAATAAAACTGTACATCGATGAGGTTTTCTGTATTCGATTGAAGTATTATTTAAATACTATTTAAAAAATGAAAATAACTAAATACAATATAGTACATTACTATTTTATTTGTGTTTTTTATTTGGATTTGTATTAAGGGTCGTACAGCGTGCAATTTATAAAACAGAAAACACCGACCCACAGTGTGTATTGGTATGTTCATATTGATTAAAAACAACATTTATAAACAAAACTGAGATTTCGACATCGTAAAATGAACAATCAACACAATGGAATTAAAGGCTGGCGAAGCCCGTCACCAGGCCTGCTGCTTCAGGCAAGGAAGGCGTGAGGGCACATTCTTCCCGGTGTGAAACAGAACTGGGCCTTCTCGTAGGGCTGACTGGTCAGAAAGGCCCGGTCTTCTTTCTGTAAGCCGATCTGGAAAGAGAAGCGACCTCCTTCTCAGGCCGCTGCTTCGGACCTCTGGCTGGAGAGGACTTCTACAACTCTGGGATCAGCCAGGGTGGAGAGGTCTCCCAAGTCTTTCTCACCGCGGGCGATCTGTCTCAGGACACGTCTCAGGATCTTCCCTGCGGTCACAGGAAACACAGGCACTGTAAGTGAACCGTCCTTTAGGTGGACCGCCCATCTATTGCATCACCTGTGCAGTATATTCCTTTTTTAGTATTTATTACCAGATTCAATCTAGTGTAATCAATCTGTACATCTGGGATTACAATCCACTTACACTACAGTGTGTAGTCCTGTGTGCTACAAGTGAACAAATTACCCAGTTGGCTACCTTGTGCTTGATTGTTCATTAAGCTGTCAAGCAGCTTATTTATTTTTACATAGCTACAGGACTACTTTATTGTAAAATTAACAGTACAATTAAAAAAATTAAAAGGAATGCAAAGGCAAAAAGTCTAATGCTGTCTAAACTCAAGATTAGATCTTGGGTTTTCTCTTCATACAGCACCATGCTGCTGACCTCTGCTCCTAATTCACCCTCCAATAACAAATCATGTCTAAGTTTTGCTGGAGATTAACGTGTTGTAGTAAAATCTGAAATGCCAGGTTCACTTTATTATAACAAATTGATCAATTAAATTCCCATTTGTTCACTAACCTGAAATGCCACTTTAGGCATTTCTTTTTCACACAAAGGGTTGTGGGGCTCCTGAAAAACCTACTTGGCAGAGACGTTAAAACCAGCGCACCCCCGCTTCTTTCAAGGACCAGCTGGACAAGCTCGTCAGCCCAGTTCGGTACTTGCAATCAGACAGGCTACAGCAGGGGGGCTGAACTGTCTCCTCACCCTGTCTCATTTTCTATATTCTCATGGGAGCCTGCACATGCTGGGATACCACCTGCCCGAGTCTCCCGGAAACACACACACACTGTACTGCAGACATCAGTGACATGACAACGCTTATTGGTTACCTGAGCGTGTTTTGGGCAGTGCTGGTGCATTCTGGATAAAGTCCGGTGTTGCTATCGGTCCAATTTTCTCTCGTACTAAAGAGGATTGAAATAATACACAATATTATTATTATTAAAATAAAATAACACACTAGACTATACAGTATAATAATAGACCACATAAAATAATACATGAATACAATAATTATCAATATAAAATAATACTTTTAGCGCTTCTCTTTCGTGTCTTTGTGGATTAAGGTAATGCTGTTTTACACAAAGATTCCAAGGCTGAAACACCACTGAAATTGTGTACTACCTACAGGCGCATTCACTTCGTAGTGCGTAGATTTAGGAGAAAGTCCCCCGTTTCTGTTTACTTTTACGCTGTGAAACAAAACCCCCACAGCGAGTAAGAGTCGGCATGCAGGTGATCCCCCGTGGAGTGCGTCTTTATTTGAACATTGAAACCCCTGAGGCTGAGGCTCGGTTAACACATTTGTGGACCAGGGGCATCGGGGTGAAGCCGTCTCCTCAGGCGCCTGGGCCGATGCCCACACGTCGCCCCCGGAGCTGCCAGGCCGTACCTTGTCTCTTCAGCCCTTCTACCAAAGAGTGGTTGAAGTCCGTCCCGTCTTTCAGGGTGACGAAGCAGTAGAGACACTCCCCTTTCACGGCGTGGGGGCGGCTGACCACAGCGGCCTCGGCCACCGCCTGGTGCTCCATCAGGGCGGCCTCCACCTCCGCGGTGCTCAGCAGGTGTCCTGGGGGCGCAGGACAAGGCAGCGCGTTAGTGCCGCCCATTGAGGCGCACCGCTGCTGGAATGACACTGATGTCAAGCCACGGCCGCTGCAGACAGCCCCCGCGAAACACTCTCGAAGGCGACAGGCGGGGGTTTTCTGCGAATCGGCTTCATCGCTCTGCTCTCCTCCCCGCTGAGAGCTGGTGTGTGGGGAGCGGACTGGTGCATCATCCAGGTGGGGCTGCACACTGGTGGTAGCAGTGGGATTCCCCATTACCTGTAAAGTGCTTTGAGTGGAGTGTCCAGAAAAGCGCTATAGAAGTGAAAGCAATTATAATTATTACTGAGGCAAAAGCCAGGGTGATTTCTTCAGGTGGAGCCACTACAGAAGTGCTTTCAATTCACATCATGCCTTTGAATCCTTACCAGACACATTCAGCATGTCATCGATTCTCCCAGTGATCCAGTAATACCCATCCTTGTCCCTCCTGCAGCCTGGAAGAAAATGACCAATATGACCACATTTTATTTGGATTTTTTCCAAATTGCTCATGGTAGGTTACAGATACAACGTCCCAGAGATGAGGTTAGTAAGAAGACAACGAATTATAGTTTTTTTTAGTTCACGAACTGGCAATGGGTGAGGTGCACTTTGGATAGATTACAAAGAAATACCGCTACTCATTTTCCCTCGTGAAAAGTCACATCTCAGCAACGTTTCCAGGACCTCTAATATCAGTTGCATTCACAAGAACATTCCACTTGTTCTCCTCTATTTCCCAATCTAGCCAGTCCTCAACTAACTCCATTTACAGTGAGAGGCTACATACAGTACCAGTACGGGCCCTCTCATCTGGACCTGACAGCCCTTTGCCATGCTGTGATTGTGTAGGCAGGACAGCAGCATCTGGAAGAGTGAAGTGGCTCTCACTGACAACACCCCGACTTCACACCCATGGGTCTGTGTTGCAGTACCTTGAGACCAGCTTGGTCCACTCAAGCCCACCTTATCCCTCCAGCACCTGGCCAGTTAAGTGCTTTCAGACTCACAGTCTCAGCCCTGAAGCTCTGTGATGCAGATTTTAGATGTTTATATAAAAACCAGTACAAAGTCATAAACTGTTTCTTCGTTGTTCTATTAAAAAAATGAAGCACTGATAGCCAGGGTATGGAGTTTTGGCTCCTGATAACTTTCTGGGCAAAATTATACTTAATACAAAAGGCACTAGTTGAACTAGAATCATGGGCACCAATTCCAGTATTCAAAATCCTCAAGGACACTGACAACGTTAAGTCTGTGTCACCCTTCAGAATCAGCCATGAGAGACAAACCTGAAAATACAAACTGAAACTCTGGATAAACAAATGTATGATTCTGAAGGTGTCCTCTGGATTCTGGGTTAGTGCCCCTTTGAGGTTTTTTAATATTCTTTGGATCAGGCCACCTTGTAATCATTTCTGATAAAAGACTAAAAAGGAACAAGTAACAGGTTTATTCCACGGTGAAAAGAGAAGAGAGAAAACACAAAGTTTTGGCTGTGAAGCCCTCTTCAGGTGTTGACACCTCTTTTCAGCAGTGAATAAACCTACTACTTGTTCCTTTGCAGACTACGCATGCTGACGCAGCTACCCACCTGAACCACTAAAGACTGAAAAGGTTCGGTTCTTTTAGCCTGTCAGTATAGAACACTCCTTTAAGCCCAGGAATGTACAGTATCTGGTTGTTCTTCTCTGGACTGATTTCAGAGCAACAGTATGTTGTTTTGTAAAGTGGTGACTGACAGCACATCACCAGAACATCAGCATACACACTATTCTTACATGCCCTCTAAACGACTAACAGGATACAGCTGTTGAAGATGATACCATCACTTCTAACATGAAACGAATGGATCAGATCTCTGGGTGAATTAGCTATTAAAAAACAAAACAAACAAAACGGGTCAAATGGCCACCACTTGTATGCAAACTTTCTGGTTTCTAATCTAATATCTGTTTTGGATTAGTCTGAGCCCTAGATCATCTAAAAAGAAAATTGATCCTGACGGCTGTTACTTATCCTTTTCAAATTAAAAAAGGCCAAAAGAACAAGCACTTACTGTACCTTCTGCAGCATTAACTAGGCTGGAGTGCTGGCCTGTCTCAGGTCTATGTCTATTCAACTCTAAAACTGATTTATACATCTTGACAGAACGGAGCAATAAGAGAAAGCTACAGAGAAAGCTTTCTCTTTCAGAGAAAGCTTTGGCATTTTCCAGAGGACCGGAACTAGACAATACTTCCGAACAGAAGATCCAGACCATCAGGCGTGGTGGAGGGAGTGTGATTTGGGTTTGGGCCCGACTTGCTGCCTCATGGGCATTTTCTCTGCACTGCACATTATTATCTCCTACCACACGAGCACAGGAGTCGTGGCTCTGTG
This sequence comes from Lepisosteus platostomus, assembly GCF_059453375.1. Taxonomy (NCBI): domain Eukaryota; kingdom Metazoa; phylum Chordata; class Actinopteri; order Semionotiformes; family Lepisosteidae; genus Lepisosteus; species Lepisosteus platostomus. The sequence goes on along the minus strand of NC_142618.1, from coordinate 3,943,827 downwards.
GTCAGCTGCTCTGCGTGACAGATGCAGTTGGGAGGGTATTATTTTTGTGAATGTGACTCGAGGCTCGTCAGACGGAGCTCTGCAGTCACATGTCCCAGACTGAGTGTGGGATACACTTCCTTTGGGACAACAGGGACATGGTGAAGCCAGATCACATTTACTACTTTGAAAATGGAGTAACTCACCGTCGCCTGTGACATAAAATCCGGGGAACTTTTTGAAGTAGGTCGTCTCGAAGCGTTCGTGGTCTCCATTCACAGTGCGCATTATGGCTGGCCAAGGCTGCCTGAAAACCTACAGTGACACCACCTTTATATTATAGAAATATATTTATATAGTTATAGCACCTTTTTATACAAAAATACACTACAGCCCACAGAACAAACACCAAATGGAATCTTACTAGCTAGAATTGGCTGAAAACGGGATATTGTTTGATTTAAATGAGATAACAGCATTGTGGTGAGAACAAGGGAAAAAAATTATAAACTGACACAAGACCGGGGCAGTTTAAACCTTAGGGGACGACATTTAATTTATTGCGAAGGTCAAAGAGCAAATAGATCCCAGTCTGAGCTGTTTCAGAGGCCACTTCCCACGGTTCAAATATCCTGAAGCTTCAGCCAGTTTCACACAGGACAGGATTAAATGCAATGCAGCAGAACAACATAAACAACAGCATAAGAATAGCCACAGAAGAAAGGTCATTCATCTGGATACCTGGTTCTTCACAGAGTCTTGGTCAATATGCATGACATGGCTTTGGCATTTTGTGGCCTGCAACCCCAATCATTTCTGGAGAGAAGTGCCTTTTCACTGCCTCAATCTGTGTGTGTGTAACAGGGTTAGAACTGCTCACATCATCTCGCTTGAAATTTTAGAATACTGTAGGATGCGCCTGTGGCCAGAGAACCAGTAATTGGATGTAGAATAATGAATGCTTATATGACACAAGCAGCATATAGTTCGCACTGCCTAGGCAGTAGTGTTTTTGTATGACTGTGGCCGAATCCAGACAGGAGCTGAGCCGCACCAGTCGGACTGTATGCGCGCAGACACGCAACGACAGAGCCACAGCAGAGTAACACACTTACCAGGTAGCCTTCCGCCTCGCCTTCCAGCTCTTCCCCGTGTTCATTCAGGATAGCCGGCTGCACCCCGAAGAAGGGCAACGTCTGCAAAACACGTCATCACCGTGCAGGCTGTGGTCTCAGTCTCGAAACACCCGCCCCAGAGCCGCCGCTCGGCGAACCGGTGCGGATACTTACCGCTGACCCGGGCTTCAGGGGAATCGCTGAAGGTAATGGGGTCAACACATGACCCCCCTGGGGGCACAAGAAATAAAACAAAACAATTCACCTCTTACAATCATGTCGGCGTGTAGCTCTGATTTTCAAACGACAACCTAATTCCACTGTTTTTTTTTAAACCGACTGAATGTCTCGCCTGCGTCAGAAAGAAAATACTCTTTAATTTCATGGACATAACCTTCGCAAATAAAGAGGCGATTTCCTCAATTTAAGGATTAAGTTCAATTTTTGATTCGCATTCAAATAATCTACCGGACAGCAACCTGTACTAAAATGAACATCTGAAGCTACACACATTAAAATGTTTTATAGACTTTTCTCCACGACACAGAAAGGCTGGCATGCAGCATTGCTTAAGAGGCTCGCTGTTGTCGGGTCTTATTTCTTTGTAAATACCTTCAGCATGAGCTATTATTTTGTCCAATTTACAGTCATACACCTGTAAAACCCAACAGTTCTACTGATAGAAATAAATACTTATTACTTGTCCTACAGTACCTATCTGAATGTGCAATGCATCACACGCTACATTATAACATTTCTCTCGACTTTCTACAATATTCTGGGTTATTTGGAAATATATTTGAATTTTATTCCTCCCGATGTGTTTAAATTTCAGTGTATTTCCCCCTGATTTAATCACTGAGCAAAAATGACACTTCACAGGGCCTTTTACTGTCTGCACTGAGCTTGAAGAAAAAGGCGTTGCTACACAGAGCCCAGCTTAATGAAGGCAGAAGCAGCTCCACAGTAGTTTACTCACAGTTTCTGTCTGCCAGAAGGTATCCAAAACGGGACATCTCTGTTGTCCCACAACGTTGTAAAACCACAGCCAGGCCTCTGGGTTAATAGGCTCTCCAACAGTGCCCAAGATTTTTAAAGAATCAAGGTTGAACCTTAAAGGAGAAAAAACAGAATGATGGATTAAATACACGAATTAAGCATATCCTCTAAAACAAACAGTTTGTATGGTATTTTAGAACAGACATGCAGGCAGGCATAGTTTATCAAACTACGAGTTTGCTAAATAATCTCACTCCCTGTGAAAGTAAGCGCAGGTGTGAGAGCTGAGCCAGCTCACTGCTAGCCCGGCACTGGCACGGGTGCTCTCTGAATTGGGGTTTTGTTGCAAGGATGTTGTACGAGTTGTGGGCAAAGGCAACCTGGCAACACGATCATAATAGTGTCGCTGACAAACAACCGCAGAATAACTCATAAGATATATGAATAACGATGCTTATATGATATAAACAGCATATAGAATAGGTTTACAAAGAGAGACGGTTTGCGCGTTAAAAAATCCTGTTGTGCTCAAAGAGTATCTTCAGATCCCCACTAGATGGCGCTCACTCATCACTTTCTATCGGGGCTTTATTTCCCGAGACGGTACAGCGGGGTCATGGCGATTACCAACGCCCCAGGGGAAAAAAACTATCATTTTCAGCTACGAAAACTGCGCAGAACTGCAGGTGGAACTGGAGGACCGTAGGCATTTTCGCTTTATTTTTGGACATTGCTGAATTTCGGTTTTAAACACCCCCCCCCCCCAGGTATTGATCATAACGATGGCTCCTGAAGGAAAGCACGGGTCTGTGTCGCAGCAGCTGTCTAACGGGAGCCTGTGAGGGGCCAGTGTCCTTTCCTCTGCGGAGCGACACCACCCCAGCTGCGCATTGAGAGCACATCCTGTAGCCCACGGCAGGGGAGTGGGCACATCCGCGCTGTCAGAGACCACTCACTGCTTCAGGGGCTCCTGTCCGTATTTCATCAGCAGGCGGATGGCTGTGGGCGCTGTGTAGAACTTGGACACGCCGTATTTTTCGATGATCTCCCAGAATCTCCCCACATGAGGGTACACCGGTATGCCTTCAAACTGTCCAAGCACAGCGTCACAGTGTCAGACCATTCCTGGAAATGTAACTCAGCACAGCACTGACTTGGAGTCTGACCACATCCCAAGACAACAGTCATTCAAATTCATACGTCCTTCCTGACAAGACACTCTTATCAGCTTTAAACATGACCGTGTAATTGATCTCACTGTGTCATTTGCGAGGTACCTTCTCCAGAATTGTTTCTGCTATCAGCTCTAAAACATTTTCGAAGTATATGAAGCAAAATCTACAGGAATGAGACAAATGTAACACAGTAATCTTCCTTAAGAATTCCTTTCCAAACAGAAAGAAGAAATATGGCAGGTCCCTGCAAAACCTGAAAAACTCATTTCTATTATTATGTTTAATGCACATTACAATCCTAAAAAAAATGTTACAGCATGATCATTTGAAATATCGTGTCACATCTGTGTTTCTGCTTCTGACATTGCACAATGTTCTGGGCTTCTCAGAGATTTGACAATTGACCTTGCTTGGTTTGAGATTACCCGTCGCAACAACCCCATACTACAGAATGCCGTTTCCACAGAGGCACTCCGGATCTGCGCCTGTGTGTTTGCTTCAGGCAGAATACGTTTTTGTTTCCATTTCTACATGGGGAGGGGTGGAGTTACATTTTATTACTACTTGGAAATTCGTCATCAAAACTTGTCGTGTGTTGTCTTTTTAAACATAACGCATTGACAACCGGGAAGAAAACGTTAAAAAAAATACGCACAGCAATAAGGTGTCAGCATGCTCCACATGTGTAGCAAGAATCATCAATTGCATGATTCCCAGGTTGTCTCTGGTTTTGCCCTGATCCGCAGTAACCCACGTCTCGCACACTGCAAGGGGCTGCTTACCAGGACACTTGTGGCGCCGTTGGCCAGCGGTCCGTAAGTGATGTACGAGTGTCCCGTGATCCAGCCGATGTCCGCGGTGCACCAGTACACGTCTCCGGGCTGGTGGTCGAACACACACTTGAAGCTCAGCGCTGTGTACAGCAGATAGCCAGCAACAGAGTGCAGGACACCCTGCGGGGCACGGAGCGGAACACAGTGAGCAAGCCCCGAGGAAAGTCACGCCACAGTCTCTGCTAGGACATGATAATGATGATAATGATAATAATAATAATAATTTCTCACACTTTTGTAGCACTTTTCTGGACGCTTTACAGGTCATGGGGATCCCCTCCACCCCCACCAGTGTGCAGCCCCACCTGGATGATGCGCCAGTCTGCTCCCCACACACCAGCTCCCAGTGGGGAGGAGAGCAGAGGGATGAAGCCAGTTCAGAGAGGGGGATTATTAGGAGGCCAATGGGAAATTTGCCCAGGACTCCAGGGTTACCCCCCTTCTCTTTTCAAGAAACACCCTGGGATATTAATGTAACCCTGTAGGCCCCAGGACAGCATGCGTTCTGGAGAACTGGCACTCTGCAGGGGAGCGTAAGGGTGCTGGAGCCACAGTACAGAAGCCATCAACTACAGTTAAGAATACAGAGATCTCACTGGCGAGCAGTGTTATTTCTGTCATTCTGGGCGGGAAAAACACAAAAACCGAATCTCTGTTTCACCGAGAACACGCTGAGCTAGTTCTAGTTCTGCTTTCTGCGGAGATTTTGTTCCCAAGTACTTGAGACGACAGCTCTTAGGGGTTCATTACCGGCGGTGGCCCCACTTGCCTTGGGCTTCCCGGTGGACCCGCTGGTGTAGAGGATGAACAGGGGGTCCTCCGCCTCCACCCACTCCGGCTCACACTCCTCCCCCGCGCTCGCCATTGCTTCGTCCCACCACACGTCGACGCCCGCGGTCCAGTGGGTCTGGCGGGCCGGAGGACAGAGAGTCAGAGCTGCAGCCGCGCCGGCCGGACCGGGAGCGCAGAGCGGACAGCGCGCTTGTTAGCGAGCAGGAAAGGAAGGACAACTGTGGACTAAGGCTGCACGTACATGTGGCCACTTGCAGTGAAGCAAAGATTATATCGTGATATTGATCATACACATGTGTATCGCTGTATAACTATCAATTGCAGAAGTATGCTAATGACGGAAAGTATCTAGGAAACAGCTGACACGTTTTAGTCTTTCTTTCTACTTTTGGTAGGTAGTTCATACGAATTCCGATTTGAGGTATTTTTACCCTACGTGAATGAAATATATAATTCTGTAACAACCCCTTTCATAAAAATAAAATACAACGCCAAGAAGATCAGCGGGATGCCCGAACAGCCGGCTCCCGTGCGCGGCGCTGGAGGTTCATGGTTTCGAGTGAGAGGCAGGATACGAGCCTGAACTAACCGACACTGTGCTTTACTGTACGTTTGTACTCATACTTTTGTGTTGTAGCCAGGAGGAAAGAGCGGGGTGTGTCCACAGGGGTGAACTGGAAACAATGCGTGCATGTGTGTGGTCTCTACATCATCGATGCTTGCAGGCATGACTCCCACCGAGTCTTGCTGTCCTGTAAGACCAGCAGCTCCAGAGATACAGCGACATGAAAGTCCAGTACATGAAAACCTTGGTGAAACTGATTTAAACACACTGACACCCTCACAGCCACTGTCCCAGTCCTCCTAGTTGACCACAGTCTTTGACTGGCTGTAAAATACATGCACAACCTACAGCGATCACTCAGGAACAGGGGCTCACAGGCACTGCCTGGATTTTGATGCGTCTCATTTGCCACTATGAATGCTGTTTTGGCCTCATGCCACGACCTGATTCTAATGAACGCACAGATGCGAAAAGATGATCATGTGTTTATGTTATACTTCAAAATAAATTAAGGTATGAATGAAAGACTGTGGCAAAAAGACAGCTCTTCTAAGGGGTCAATTAAAAAAAAAATGTTAAAATGGGCTTTAGTACTGTCTCTTTGTTTGCAAAACCAGGAGGCTGATTCCTTAATGATAGAACAAGCTTGCTAACACTTATTAAAAGTGTAAGAACAGAAGTGCAATATCGGAAGTAGAGATAAATTAAACGCAGCAAGGGTAAGTGACATGAAACACTGCAGTTTCTGTCCAGACTAGTTAAACCACACTGATTTTGTTTTCCTTGATAACCACGCATGTTCAGCAATGGACAGATTGCAGGCATTAGCGTTCAGTATCTGATCAGGCCGACTGGTTTAATGCTGCCAGTTCTGTAAAATTGCCCTTTGAAATAGTGAACCTGTCGAAGACACAGCGGGCATGCATCACTGATTGTGGCAAAGAGCGATTGGAAACTGGCACCACTTCGTCTTTGGTTCCATTTCTGCACTCTGGATAAACAAAACCCCCTCCATCCATCACCTGTCACAAAGAAAGCAAGACTTCTCCCACTGTACAAACAGTAATCCTTACGGTAATTGGCTCTTTGTCAGTCTGGGAGCTGATAAGAGCATTTCACCCTCTGCACTGAATAAACGTTGAAGGCACGTTTGGCACATCCAACGATCTGAAGAATTGTGTAAAAGTTTTGAGCAGGGAGAGAGGTTTCTGGAGTGACACAACAGATCGGGCACATACTGTACCTGCAATTTGTTGGAAACGATTCCATTTTTCATCTTATCTCCAACGTGCCTCACGACAATACAGGTCTTTATGGTAAAATTTCCTCTGCAGGCAGAGAAGTTGCACAAGAGTTAGAACTTTGACAAATATTAGCTGCCACTGAACAGTTAGGTTGTGGGCTACATTCTCAAGGCTCAATTTACAACAGTGGGTTATAAAAAAGGCTTTGGCTAATGTGCATTATTGCTGTGAATAAACTACTGTATTTATATCATAGTAACAATTTCAATAATCACTATGCCCAGTTTTTTATGCTCTTTATTAATACGAATACCACAGACTCTAGTCTGAATCTCTTGATGTCTTTGGGCGATGATGTCTTTGCTTAGGTTACTGGTCTTTATCATCAATTCGTCAATTCAGTTTTCAATTCTGTGATCCTAAATATTCTCAGAAGTATCATATACATATTAGATATTTTAAGGTGTGAAATATCTCACATTTCCGTTTGTATTTTTCAATGTGAACTCTTAAAGCTCTCTAACAAAGTCTCTCAGTTGATCAGTTAAATTCTGTACCGTAATACTGACTCAGAGGAAGATTCAAGAATCTAGTGTGAGGCTGGCTTGCTGGTATCTCTTTAATCACACAGCAGGATGAAAGAAAGCCAAGCAAACAGGATAGCTTGTACTTAGCCTGGGTGATAAGACACAACAACTCAGCAATCGGTCTCCTTCAGTTGAGGTTTCATTTTTTTAAACTAGTTGTAATGAGATAGAGATTACGGGACCTACTTTTCCTTGCACTTCTCCAGTGCCTCATCTGCGATCTGTTTCAAGTTGATAAGTTTCTCCCCTCTGAAAACACCATCTGTAGAGTGAACAGAAAAAAAGAGAGTTAAACAGGCAACCGCAATGGTGAAGTTAGTGTACATATCTTGCAGTTCCTGTAACAACACTTTGCATGCACTTGGGCCTTATAGGAAGACTGGTACCTGCTGTGACTAGGAACAAGCACTGTGAATCCAGGATTCGCTCACACAGCGATTCGGATGAGAAACCTGCAAACTAAACACAAAGGTATACTGTAGTGCACTCGGCTAAACACAGAAGAGCCATTCTCCCTTCGTAGCAGTTAAAAAAGAAACTGACGATTTTGTTTGGCCAATTATTACTTTTCTATGCTTCCCAATTGGCCTTAAGTGCTACAAGCGTTATTCTCCCTGGGAATTTGCTACCAACATGTAATACTTATTAGTATAGGTTAGGTATAATATCTTATAAGGTACTTCACGACAGGAGAGATTATTATTTATTTTTACTTATGAAAGAAAGCAAAAGGCTAGAATTTAACAAACCGGACATTGCTTGTCACACGTGACAGGACCGCTGAATTACATTAGCCATCTCTTTTTCACTTATCTGAAGAAAAATATCTGAAAACACTACTTCTGGACGAGAAGAAGCCACTATCACCCTGGGGAAAAGGGATTGGTGAATTCTGACTCCTGTCTCGGAAATATATCAAACGAAGTCACACACACTCACCAATAATCAATTCACTGTAAGTTTAAAAGCAATTGAAACAACACAGAAATGATTCTGTGGAGTAATGAAGAACAGTAGTTGAAAAAATGAATAGCAGATTTGTTTTCTGTTGTCTGATCAGATTCTGCAGAACTGTACATCCTCTACAAATAGAGGGTTGTAAAGAGTAACTCTCAGATCACCTGTAACACTATTGTACTGTCTTCTCAACACCCTGGTGTCACAGTCCTGTCTGTACTTGCACCGTGGACCAGTTCCACTGTACACTTGTATATGGCTGGAATGACAGATCAACTTGAACTTGAACTTCTCTGTCTTGTTGGAATGTTGTATTGGACTGTGCCGGAAAACCAATTTCCCCCAGAGGATAATGAGGCTTGAACTGAATATCCTTGTGCTGACACTGAGGAATGGAACGTTGCAGAGCTTGTATCACGATTGTCGTACCACACTGATTTGTTTTTCTGTGCAGCAAGACGTTTACACATTCTGGTGTTGAGGCAGTCACTTACCAACGAAATGGAACAACGAAAACATCTATGATGTATTTATGTTGCTGTTTTTACTGTGCACGATAGAGCAACTTTCACTGAGTGTATATGCAGTTTGTTACATATGCTAAGTTGTATATACTTTTTGTTATTTTAAAGACAAGAACGTGTCAGACTTTTAGAACTGTGCCGTCTTCCTGGGTTGAGCTGATTGGTATCACAGCATGTGTCTTGGTAATGGAGTGTCGGAGAGCTCAGGAGAGAGCAAGAGATGAGAAATTGTTCTCTGTTGACATGAGAGCACAGAAGATGAGACTTCTCGGGATCTATAACATTACAGAGGAGAACAGAACAAAATGGCAAATTGTGTAGCAGCATAAAGAGACAGCAAGCAGCCTTACGGAGCGTATATGAATATATACTGTATGAGTTTATACTGTATATGGTATATATATATATAAACTAGTAATTACTGAGCAAAGCCAACATGTCAAAACATTTACCACAAGGCAAAGGGAAAATAGTGCCTGTGTGTGTAGAAGTGATATGCTGAGTTATGAGGTCATTCCTCTATTTCATTGAAGCCTACATATTAACTGATCAGGACTTGTAATGCAAGCGGAGCATTGTTCTTGTCATCTAACAGGGAACAAATGCAGCTGCAGCTGTTTTCTGCTTTCCTAACAGGATGCGAATAAACCTCCCTGACGAGCAGTCTGCAAGTTAAAATGAGCCGGACAAGGAAAAGCCGGGAGGAAACAATGCACATGGGAGGTGATTAATGAAACAACCACAGCAAGAGAGAGTCCCCCTACCACAACAGAATGCACAGCTCCCAGTCTGGCGCACGCTAGCATCACACACACCAGCTCTGGTATCATGGGCAGGTACACTGCAACTCTGTCGCCCTTTCCCACTCCTGTTTCCAAAAGAAATGAGATATACAGCATATGAGGGAAATGTTGCAGACAAGTTACAAGGAGTTTTTTAATGGCTTTAAAAAGCGTAATATTTCGTATTCAGTAGCAGTGTCCATTGATCTTCAGACACGGATGCACAGATCTCAACAAGCATCCGCATCCTGTGGTCCGAAATCGCACTCTCACAACACCCTTCTCGTGTTGATATTACAATGTCGCAATATTCCCATCCAAACAGAAATTAAATATTTAAGAGGACATCTATATCTCTTTATGGGTTAGATTTGTGTTTAATACAGATTTTTTAAAAAAAATTTGATGATTACCCATGCTCTTTAAAACGTTGGCACACCTGCAGACTTCCTTCAGGAGCTGCCGGTACGTTATTGAGCGCTGCCGATCGGGAGAATTCCCCTCCCTGCAAGATCAGCATGAAGAAGAGAAAGATTAGCATAACTTTATTGGCCGTATACATGTTCTTGCATTAGGAATTTGTCTTTTCGCATACCCCAGCTTGCTCTCCATGAGACACACAGACAGGGAGAGAAGCTGGGGGTCAGAGTGCAGGGTCAGCCATTGTACAGGGCCCCTGGAGCAGCTGGGGTGAAGGGCCTTGCTCAGGGGCCCAACGGAGTAGGATTCCTCTGCCGAACATAGCGGCAGAGCACAGGCGCTTTGGAAAATCGAAACGTTTCCTGTAGTCTCTAGGTTGTACGTAAGATAATGAGAATCATAAAGTCCCGTCGTCAAGATTTAGGACTTGAAACACCGCAAGCCTTTGTTAATAATTGGGATTTACCTTTACTTTACTGGCTCTGTTCTCTCTGCTCCTGCTGTATTCATACCCCCTGTCCACTGTCTCCTGACACTGTGTATTTTTTATTGTTGTTGCTGTTGTTGTCATTCTGTAGAGCGCTTTGAGAAGCTGCCTTTAAAGGCGCTTTATAAAATGAAGTTTATTATTAAAATGTTCTAAGTACCATATTCGTTTTAAAATGTGTCCGTCTTAGTCTCATATGTGTGAATATAAAGTGTATACTAAATAATCAACAATCATTTACTGTTATTCGCACGTCTTCCTCTACTACAGTACGTCTTCATCACCCTTCTTATTTGAGTTCGTTAGGATTTCTGTTACCTACATATTCGGAGTAATATAGCGCGTAGCATAATATCTCTGTGAAGAGAGGTGGAGGAAAAGACCTTCCGGGGAAAAAAACTTCTTATTTCTTTTCTGACGGATCGTTTCATCGGTTACCCATAAGAAATTAGACTTCACCAAAAAAAAAAAATCTATCCAAATTGTTGTTGTTGTTGTTGTTGTTGTTTTTTTGCGCAGGCCAGCGTGCTGTTAGACTTTGTAAAAATGTATCGTGACTCCCGTATTTGCGACAGCCTGTGGAGAAACCCTTTTCTACCGGACCATGAAGGGTCAAAAAGACCTTCCTGCTCCCCGAGTGTCACCGGAGGACCCTCGTTTCGCGACCGGCGTGCCGCGCCTGCAGGCGTGAGCCGGCGTGCCGCGCAGTTTTGGAAAAGCCACATATGTTGAGGGGAAAAAAACCCCAACCAATTCAATATTGCTTTGCAATATTAGTTTTGTGGAGTTACAAAAGTGTTGCGTTGCGTCTTCGGTGTGCACACAGGGGACAGAGGTCGAGCTCTGGGACGGTTCACTTTTTTTTAGGTTTGGCTGAGGGGGGCTGAAAAATACCGTCCTTCATTTCAGCCAGGCTAAGGTGTCTGTGCGCAGCGAAACAAAATCAGTTTAAACACTAAAATACGTTCCGCTTCTAATATTAATGGTAATGTAATATGGCCTGTAATTCTGTATGCGTATGTTGAGAGGGGAGGGGGGGTTCCACAAGTTTTATACGCATGTAAACACGTCGTGGAATGGAGCAAATGTTTATCGCACCTTCAAACATAACTTTTTTCTAACAATTCAATTGGTTTTAAAACTGCTGACATTCATATTGGTAACATTAGGGGCAGCTTTCAGACCTCGTTTTTTACTTTTAACGACTTAATCTATTGCAATGTTTTTTTTTTCCTCAACAAGAACAGTAACTACTCTGTTATCATTTAGGCTGCTGCTTTTATTCAGAGCAACTTTCAATTGCATATTCCATATTGTTACGGAGATGGCTTTGCTTGGACCAGTTAGCCGAAATACATAATCAGATTCCTGCAGCTCACCACTGGCTGCCCACTGAAGCTCAGTGGGTGTGAGCCTGGTCTGTACCTGGATAGGAGACCTCCTGGGAAGGCTGCTGCTGGAAGAGGTGTTAGTTGGGCCAGTAGGGGGTGCTCACCCTGCAGTCTGTGTTTGTAATGGTAGTAAAGGAGAAAGAAAAGCCAACTTTAACTATGTCTTTGTTGCAAAACTGAAGGGGAGGAAACCTAAAGAAGCATGAAAGCTGTTCTTGTTTGCAGTTCTCAGTGGGTTTCCTCCCACAGTCTAACAATAGGAGGATGGACGAATATTACAAGCACCTGAGAGAGGGGTATTTTGTGCTCCTGAGAGATACAACACAAAGCAGCATGTTTTTCTGGTAACGATTTTTAACCAGATCCTCCTTGCCAGTGTTGGCCATGGAACGATCTCATTTCTACCGTAAGGCAGGACATTTACGGGTGGCATTTGGAAGGCCGTTCCTTGCTCCAGGGCACTACAGCAGCCCCTGCTTTGAGCCACACTGCTGCTCCGAATAACAGAGTGAGAAAGGGCAGCCTTGCTTTGTGGGAGTAAATCTTCCTCTTAATCCTCTAGGTTTCTCCCAGGCGTTTTCTTCAAGAGGCTGCTAAGTGTGCCTACATTAGTGCCAGTTGGGGATGCCAAAGGCAAGATGAGTTATTTGGCGCAGGTCAGCGTTCGGCTGCCCCGATAATTTATTTCCTGTATTGGAGCTGTCAGCAGATGAATCCATACATTCGGGAGCTCTTCACAGCTGGGAAGCAGCACTTCTCCCTGACCGGCCCTCAGGTGAGGTGGCTGCTGGGCTGTAGAGTTCAGTTAATTTGTAACCCCAGTCTGTCAGACCACTCTGGACTTGGCAGTCATGAGCAGGGAGTCTCCATTTACAGCCAAATTAAGGTCAGCAAACAAGGCAGCGCACACTGAGTCAAGGCTGCTTCAGAGAGAGGGCATGGAGGTCACACATCAGCACAGGGTTTCGGGTGGAAGGGGACAAATGACTGCACTTTTTAGAAACAGCTACTAGTGACATTTATCTGGAGGTATTCATGTTTAAAATGTTAATTGTCCGATATGACCGTGCATGGCTGATGATTAACCCCGACAAGGCCAGCGCAAGCTGAAAAAATCATTTTGAAAAAAGCTGCGAATCCTCGCAAAGTTCCATTCTAAGAAGGAAATGGATGTCCCGAGAACCTGTTCAGTTTCATTGTAGACTGGGCTGAGTCTAACAGAGAAGGATTCCACAGTATGGCTTTTGAGTTTGAATTTTTTTGACTGGTAAACTTTTTAGAAATTCGCTCTCTCGCTGACAGTTTTATATAGGAGCAAATGTTTATCGCACCTTCAATCATAAAATTTTTCTAACAATTCAGTTGGACCCTTATTGTTTTAAAACTGCTGACATTCATATTGGTAATATTATAGGCAGCTTTCAGATCTCATTTTTTACTTTTAACGACTTAATCTATTGCAATGTTGTTTTTCCTCAACAGGAATAGTAACTACTCTGTTATCATTAAGGCTGCTACTTTTATTCAGAGCAACTTTCAATTGCATATTCCATATTGTTACAGAGATGGCTTTGCTTGGACAAGGCAGGAAAAATAGGCAACTAGATTCTAGCAGCTATTTCACCCTGCAGTTCACGGCTAGCAGCCCATTGAAGCCCAGCAGGTGTGAGCCTGGTCAGTACCTGGAGGGGAGACTCCTGGGAAAAACTAAGGCTGCTGCTGGAAGAGGTGTTAGTGGAGCCAGTAGGGGGTGCTAACCCTGCAGTCTGTGTGGATCCTAATGTCCCAGTATAGTGGTGGGGATGCTATACCATAAAAAACAGTTTTATGAGACATAAAACAAAATCCTGACTCTTCATGGTCATTTAAGAATCTCAGGGAGTTTCACGAAAAGAGTAGGAGTGTTCCTCCTGACCTTTCTCACTCATGGACTACTTATAAGCCCCATTTATGAACTGGGTTCATCACTCTGTTCTCCTCCCTGTTAATAACTGATATGCAGTGAGCATACTGGCGCATCATGGTGGTGGTGGAGGGGAATCCCCATTGTCTGTAAAGCACTCTGATTGGCACGTCCAGAAAACCACTTTATAAGTGTAGGGATATTATTATTGTCATCTTCACTATACTAACAGCATCCTCGCACAGGATTTAAACTCAGAACCTTGCACTCGGGAATGTGACCTAACATTTACTCCACACTGGCCTTTCCATCCGCAAATTAATACAGTACGTACCTGTTGTGTGCACATACCACACTGGCTCTAAAAACCCAGGAGACAAACCATAGCCCATTTCAGAAATAACTCCAAGCTTCAACATGGTTTCACCAACTGCAGTAAACGTGTCACAGGTGCCACTCAAACATGTCCCATTTGAATTGTTGACTCTGCTCAAGCATGAACAATCTAGCAAGGATTCGAATTTTGAAACACATTCTCAGTTTTTTTTAAAAACCAACTCTCACTATGTTTAGACCCTTATTTACAGCTGTTGACAACACTTGCTTTTAGACTTCTCAAACGAAACAGGAGCTACAGTGTGAGTTTGAAGCTCAGCAGTGATGGACCGTAATAGTGGGCAAACATTTTGACTTGGCATGAAAAACAAGGATCGCGGAGTTACCAGAAATACGCCACTTTTTCACCAAGATTCTTCTCCTTGACATTTCTGTCAAGGACGTTGTAGCACATGTTGGTTTTTGCTCCTTCCATGAACTTGACGTAAATGCTGCCTCTCGTCACATCAAAGTTGTACTGAAGGAACTGCCCCTTTGGTGGGCTCTTCCAGAAGAAGTCCTGGGCAACTTCCTTCCAGAACACTGCAAGACAAGTGAGAAGTGCTGCTGTTTCAGTTACAGGTCAACAAACAGGTTTCATGGCATGCCATTGGGGCGGAGCGGTGGCTCTGTGGCTCAGGATCTGCACCTGTGACTGGAAGGTTGCTGGTTCAAATCCTGCGGCCAGCAGAGGAATCCTACTCTGTTGGGCCCCTGAGCAAGGCCCTTAACCCTAACTGCTCCAGGGGCACCATACAATGGCAGACCCTGTGCTCTGACCCCAAGCTTCTCTCCCTGTCTGTGTCTCCCTGGAGAAAAGCTGGGGTATGCAAAAAGACAAATTCCTAATGCAAGAAATTGTATAGGGCTAATAAAGAAACATTATTATTATGTGTTTTTTTACCAACGAGTCCAAACATGATGTTTTTAAAAGAAATGACACATTGTCACCCTTATCTCTACTCGAATGTATTGGCAATTTTCCTCAGCTGGTACGCGAGGCTGCCGTTGTCTGCTCCAAGATTGAAAAGGTCTCGGCTGGAGATCACTGTACATCAGTGGATGAAATAAAGCTCGGAGGGAAACCGGAGAGTTTTTTCAAGATGTACTGCAATGCATTCTGCACAAACCTGAAGGAAAGAATATTCCTCTCAGCACTCGGTCCATATCCATACAATTTTTGTCCAGAAAAAGTTAAAAACAAAATATCCACATATACTGTAGCTGAGATATAACAATGTGTTAAATGCATCCATCTTTTTCCTTGTTCAGGTAGGTAGCTGCATGCGTAGGCTGCAAAGGAACAAGTGAAGGTTTTTTCCAGCTGAAAAGAGGAGAAAGGAAACACAACGTTTCGGCTGTGGAGCCTTCTTTGGGTGTCGCACTCAATTAAACCTTCGAGTTTAAAACTTGTTATTCCCTTCAGGAATAAACCTTTTACTTGTTTCTTTGCCATCTATTTCCTGACTGCTTTATCCAGTTCACAGTCGTGGGAGAGCTGGAGTCCATCTCAGCAAGCACCAAGCGAGGCAGCGTACACAATGGAAGGGACATCAGTCCATCACAGAGCACACACACACACTACAAAGGCTATTTTCCCAGAAGCCAGTATGTCTTTAGACTGTGGGACCAAACTGGAGCTCCTGGAGGAAACCCACACAAACATGGGGAGAACATACAAACTCCACACAGACAGCACCCTGGGTATTGAACCTAGAGCACCTGGGTGGTGAGGCAGCAATGCTGACCACTGCACTACCATGCCAATAATAATAAGAAGAAGAACAAGAAGAAGAAGATTTATTATGTGTAATAAAAATATCTTGTTGAATGTGTGATGTAATGCTCTGAAAGGGTATTACATTTGTGACAGTGTGCTGCCATTAGGATGCATGCATTTAGTAAAAATCACAAGAAAAAGCAGTTCATAACCTTTTTGTTGTGACAACATACCTTCTGGTTCATCAACAGACTTTTTGTACAGCTGCAGGTAGCTCTGAAAATCAGGAACGTGGGCATCGTTCTGCAGCTCCAGCGGCGGGGGGAAGACCTGCTCCTCTGTGTGATGAGATCCAGGGACCACCATGGCTGACAGATGCTGTAGTCTCTGGAAGAGTAATATGCTAGTGATTGTCTACACGGAGAGTGAAACAACAAGTTGTGCGAAGGCTTTAGACTCAGTTATCTTTATTGTGTACTTTGCAGTACAGTGGCCGACCTAATCCTTCCTTTGTGTTAATTTCACAAAGTCTCCTTAGCGCCAGAGGGTCCAATCAGATTGTCCACAAAGGCACACCTACTTTTTCATTGGACAGCCCCACTCTTGTCATTTGATCACATTATAGTCAGGACACTGGGAGGAGGAATGCGTGTGCACTGAGACTCACTAGCAGGCTGCAGGGGAACACCAAGCCCAGCTCGTAAGCTATGGCAACACCAATGTTAAAAATACCTGACTTTAATCAGGACAAAATTCTCTTATTGTCATTTTTGATTTAGCTGAAACTGTATGTTTTTTTTCACCGAGAACAACAAGCCTTCTTTTGAGTCCGGTGTACTGTGGAGTACTAGAAAAACAGCAACGGATTTGTCTGGCAGGGTATAACGGGGACTCCTCCGTGTTCCTCCGCCTGCCGACAGACCTTATATGTCAAGGAGGCAGCGACAGTTCTCTTAGAGATGTATGTCTATTTTATCTAGAAACTTGGTTTTGACTTCAGGCAAGTTAAAAATACAAGCAGGAAAAGAGCTAAATATGGAGTCCAGAATTTCTGCTGAGACTCCTAAGAATTTGGCTAGGTTACAGGCATATACAGTACTCCATTGTCGTGAGTTGTGGATCACAACCATACTAGGTCATGAAATCACAGGTCTTTTGTTAAGACCTTTCTCTTTATATCATATCATGTTGTAACTGTTATCTTGTGTAGGCTGCCTGTGCACCATGTGTTCACTGTTCACTTGAAGGTTACAGCTAATAACTGACCCTCAGACTATTTTAGGCCTCCTTTTTATGATCACTGGAATTCCCTGCGGCCCAGAAATCCACTCTCCAAAACAAAAGAATGCACCGCGAGGTACTGAAAAGGCAACAAAAGAGTGTTGAAACCAATAATTAAAGTGCCAACATTGACATTACTAATGCGTATGAGAATAATTGATATGGAAAACTACATATTGCAATTATTATTAATGCATTATTAATGTGTAATAATATAGCCATATTAACATTACCCTTAGACTGCTAGGTTTGATTTAGAATAACTAATACGAAATTGACTTGTTTTCAAATTCTCTGAAAACTCCGCAGACCGTGATCCTGTATTCAGCAGCGTCTTGTAATAGTGGGGAATGAGGATAACAGGACCATTGCGGACAAGATCATCATCAAATTAATTAAACATCACCTTTAGATATTCTACCGTCCTCACTAACAGAATTAAAGGAATTTACACTCTTTGCTTTTTTCCCATCAGCCAGGGAAACACTATAGCAATACGGTGTGCAGTAGTTTCACAGACCTCTATTAGCGCTGATCTTGGACTACCTAATGGCGATTTCAAGTGAAAACGGCCCTGCTGTGGGTGTGTGCCCTGTGATGGACTGGTGTCTTGTGCCTGGTGCTTGCTGAAATAGACTCTGGCTTCCCTGTGGCCCGGAGCTGGATGAAGTCGTTATAAAATTGACGGATGTATAATGGGTAGTTGTTTCTTATTGCTGTTATTATGATGATGTGATAAACATGATTATGGGTATATTTCCACATCATCTTTCTTGAACATGTGTTCTTGGGACTCAAAAGGCAAAGATGCAATCCTCTGAGCTCAATAACATACTGTAAAAAAATTCTCTGCCAAAACAAACATCACACAAAAAGTAAATATGAGCATTATGGTAGCTTCTCACATAAAAATAGAAACAGATTGCATTCTCTCAAAACATACCGGATGCTTAAAGGTGAATAATTTCGAGCTTGAAAAACAGCTTTCATGAAACAAAAGAGATCAAAATACATGTTTGCATTCTTGCCAAACAACACCAAGGCACTGGATTATATATCAGGCAAATACATTTGATCATGTTAGTTTAAGATAAAAGGTTAACAAAAACAAGTTACCACATACTGTTTGGTGAGCATTTGAATGTTCTTTAACATTGGAACGTTTGCCACTGTTGTTTAGCATATACATTTGGCAAGCTTCAGTGATTTCAAGAAAACCATTAATTTCAGGCTGCAGACTCAGAAGCAGTATCAGAGTGAATGATGGGTATTTGGATGAATTAATTACACCAGATGTGCATCAGTGAAGGTGAGCAATGACAGGATCAATACCTTCCTCATGTCTTCTTCAGGCCTTTTAAACACAGCATTGAGTGTTAAATTAGGCCCTCTTTTTATCAGCATTCATCTGTATTCCGTAAAGGTTGGCTGCGAAGGCATCTGAAAGCAAAAATTTAGGGCAAAACCTTATTCCCTCTATAATGTATAAACTCGTACAAACTGTAATATTTGTATTTCTAATCTAGTGAGCAGGTGATTAGTGGGAATTAGAATATTATCTTGTTCCTGAACCTTCACTATGATATGCCATATGTGCAGTATATGGTCCAGAAGAAAGATTATATCCTAAGTCCCACCAATAAACCTGTTCTCGAGATTAGAGAGACAGGTCCTTCAGACGTCACACGGCTCTCCTCCTCACTGAGAGCTGGTGTGTGGGCAGTGTACTGGCACACTCTGGCTGCTGTCACGTCATCCAGGTGGGGCTGCACATTGGTGGGCTTACCTGTAAAGCTCTTTGAGTGGAGTGTCCAGAAAAGAGCTATATAAGTGGAAGGAATTATTATTAAGACTGCAAAACTATGAGAAAGTACAGTACACTTAAAACTGAGAATAGGAGGCACTTTTTAAAATAATGGATTGTGGGAATATGGGACATTCTGGACACCCTGACCTTGAGGAATCAGTTAGATGAGAGCAGAGTGGTGGCTCTGTGGCTCAGGATCTGCGCCTGGAAGTTTGCCGGTTTGTATCCCTCAGCCAGCAGAGGAATCCTCCTCCGTTGGGCCCCTGAGCAAGGCCCCTAACCCCAACTGCTCCAGGGGTGCTGTACAATGGCTGACCCTGCGCTCTGACCCCAAGCTTCTCTCCCTGTCTGTGTGTCTTGTGGAGAACAATCTGGGGTATGTGAAAAGACATTTTCCTAATAAAAGAAATTGTAAATGGCCAATAAAGTGATCTCATATTTTATATGAGATTCTTGGAAAAATTAGCAACTGAAATAAAGTAGATGAGCAGGAAAAGTGTCACGATCGCTAACCCCTCCTCTTAAGGGAGCTCCAGCCCTTCCTCGTTCCCTCCCATTGTTTGCACCTGATCCCTATTCCCGTTCCACCTTAAAAGCCAGGCGCTGACGCTCATCCGGAAATCTGATTTCCATATCGTGCGAGTCCGGGACCTGGAGGCGCCTGGTCCCGTTAAGGTTTTAACTCCTGTTCCTGTTCCCTGTCCGCCGGTTCCGACCCGGCCTTCGTGGTTTTAACTTCGTGTTTTGATGGATCTCCTGGTTTTGGACTTTCTCGTGTGTTTTTGGATACTCTATGGATTACTCTTTGGATTGTTTGCCTCGGCCACACCTTCCCCGTGCACCAGCGCACTTTGGACACGCCCCCTGTTTTCAGCCCCGTATCCCTGCATAACGTTTTCCCAGTGTTCCCCCACTTCGTCTGATTGTGTCGTCCGCATAGGGTCTGGAAAGAACTGTTCGTTACAAAAAGGCTACCTTTGCTCAGTGGTCTATGGTTCTGTTAATAATATCGTACAATGTACAGTTACTGTGTATGTGTAATAACATCTGATAGCAGAAGAGCACACACGTAAAAGGCACACTGACTGCCTGACACAGAAAGGGTGCAAAATCATGAGCCGTTACAACCTATTCATGATGCATGTGCCTAGGTTTCTCTCATAACTGCTGGTTTTCTTGAGCTACCAAGAAAACATCTCTTTTCATGAATTAGCTTTGTAACTTCATGGCTAAATTAAAGAGACAAAGATAATGGAAGCTTACCAAAGTTTTGATAACAAAGTTAGGCTTTGAGGTAAATTGAAAGCTTCTGTATTGGTAATTTGCTACTTTCTGTTGCTAGGTAACAATTGTGACAGGAAGAACAGACAATACTTGACACTTTATGAATTAAGAATTAACAACTCCAGGGAATAGATCAGTGACCACAAAATTAAGATGAAATTGAATGAAGAGTGAGTCTTTTTGTCAGAATATAGAATTGTGTCAGAATCTCCAATGAAAACGATTGATAGTTTATGGGATTCCAACATTAGCATATAAAAACCCCACTGAAAATTTTAAAATAAATAAAAAAATGTCTGACATCTTAAAGAAAACATTTTCCATTTATTGTTCATAAGGCATATATTTTATTTTTTTAAAACAAAAGTTCATGGTCTTCAGCGTAAATGGATATACACAGTAAGAACTTCAAGTTCAAATGAATCATACGCCATTCTACACTTAAAAAGGGAAACATTTACATTGAATTGAATTAATCCGATGTAAATAAGACAAAGAAACACATGGATGTTTACACTTGAGAAGCCATTTGACCCCTCTAGCTGTGTTTGGTTTTCAGTAGCCAGTCGACCCAAGGAACTCATCCGTCTGTTTCTTGAAAGCAGAGATCACATTGTATAAAGAAGTGCCTCCTGTTCTACGTTTGCTATGTGCTTCCTCATAGTTTAGAGTTTGGACTAAGTCCACTGGGTTCCCTTTTTCTGAGCCATGAGGATTTTTAAAACTTGGAACAGATGCTCTAATAGTCTGCTGTGTTTGGGACTGAAAAGAGTCTGTTCTTTCTTCCGGTTCTGTTTAACCTCCAGTATCTGTTAGAGCAGAACTTTCCCTGAAGAACAGGAGTGGATCGGGTTCCTCTGTTCTTGGCTAATTAAGAGATCAGCAATATCCATTTTGCAGCTGTGACCAGAATTGTACACACTCTTCACACTCATGTTCTGGTAGTACATTGGACACATTTTAACTTAGTATCTTTCCATCTGTCCATTTTCTAGCTGCTCTTCCAATTCAGGGTTGAGGGGGAGACAGAGCCCGTATCAGCAAGCAATGGGCACAATTTAACTTAATATTCTCTGATTTAAATTCTACCTGTTCAACTACATTACCCAACATTTTGTTTTCCCTTTTTATCGTACCTGCAAGTAGTCTAGAAGGTGAACATGACGTCACAAAGACACAAAGACATAAGCATTTCTCCTACTTATGACAGGCTTAATTTTTTTCTCCACACCTAAAGAAGCCTCCACAGCTTAAATGTTATGTTTATTTTCTTCTCTGTTCAGCATGGAATAAACCTTTACTTGGTCCTTCTAGGTTCTAGGTTTACATTTTTGCTACCTGTATATTACACTCTGCATTTGACATATTAAACAGCTCCTTCCAAGTGCTTGTCTGCATTTGAATTCTATATAAATTATTTTGAATATTCTTTGCAGCCTCACTTAATTTATACACGTAATTTTCCATTTTTGATTTTTGGCATCATCTGCAAGCCTGATTAGTTTACTAGTCTAGAATGGAGATCATTGATATGTATTAGATAGAGCAGTGGTTCTAACATGAATTCCCGGCACTCTTGTGATCTCAAGTTTTTCCAGTGCCTGTAACACTACTGCCTGTCCTGAGCTAATACTATAATATACTGTAGAACTCTCAGCCGGGACTACTGTGTAGCATTTTGATCCATTGCTCTGTGCTCTTTCTCTTCCTAGCGTCAGTCTAACGCAGTCGCTGCCGGAGCACGTCGAGTCTGGCTTGTTGTCAGTGTGGACACCCGGCGGAGCAGGAGAGTTGGACAAAAATATTATAGAAATGTTCTTATCCTCAAATATCCGAAATGCCGTCTCGTTTACGGTGAGTGCAGTGCCTTTTTTTTCTGACACTTTCTGGTGAAAATAATGGACATATTTTTAAAACGGCTGTATTTGAAAGCTTTTGTAAAGATATAGGCCCTTAATTGTCTAACATGAAGGACAGAGGGAAATATGCTACGGTGACCTTCACATGAGGGCAAATGAATAAAATTGCTTTTATTTTCATGTGCAATGGGTAATACTTTAATACGTCCAGGTGTTATATTTTGTTTAAATGTATATGTTTACTGAATGGGCGGTGAACCCACAAAAACGTAGCTCTGCCCGTGCCTTACCCTGCGGACTGGAAGTGTTGTGACAGGCAGTGGACTGGTATCCGGTGATGAAACTGGAAAGGGCGGTCAGCTGTATAAAGAAGTAGGTTTTATCCAATTAGATATACGGCACTTTGTGGGCCTCAAAATGTCTTTAGGTTTCATAATGTCGTTGGTGTGAAAATGATCACGGAATAAGATGTGAAAAATATTTTATTCTGACTTCTACTGTGTATAGAAGATTTTCAGCTTTACAGTGCACGATATTTCAGTGCACATGTCTTTGAGGGTGTGAAGCACACAATATGAGCTGCTCGAATTTTAAGTTTAGGCTTCTTGCGTTCATGTGAATAAAGTATATTATCATCTGCATTGTACTTCGTTTGAATCTCTCAGGCGCTATAACTTGACGCGAATATTCATCTGCTAATAACAGACACTAAGAATAGTTGAACAATAAGGAATAGTTTGAGCCCATCGCTGTACTGCTATGTTTTTCTCTCTTTTTTTTTTGCAGACCAGGCAGATTCGCAGCCTGCATAAGACTGCTTTGCGCTCTGGGGGAGGAGGAGCGCTCTTTGTGGTAAGAACTTACAATGTTTTAATTTTAAACACTACTGGGAAACTTGGCCCCGCCGTGAGTGTGAACATGCTTGTGTCTGTGTGTCCTGTGATGGACTGCTGTCCTGTCCAGGGTGTGTGAGTGTGTGTGTGTGTCCTGTGATGCACTGGTGTCCTGTCCAGGGTGTGTGAGTGTGTGTGTCCTGTGATGGACTGCTGTCCTGTCCAGGGTGTGTGAGAGTGTGTCCTGTGATGGACTGCTGTCCTGTCCAGGGTGTGTGTGTGTGTGTGTGTGTGTGTGTGTGTGTGTGTGTGTGTGTGTGTGTGTCCTGTGATGGACTGCTGTCCTCTCCAGGGTGTGTGAGTGTGTGTGTGTCCTGTGATGGACTGCTGTCCTGTCCAGGGTGTGCGAGAGTGTGTGTGTCCTGTGATGGACTGCTGTCCTGTCCAGGGTGTGTGAGTGTGTGTGTCCTGTGATGGACTGCTGTCCTGTCCAGGGTGTGTGAGTGTGTGTGTCCTGTGATGGACTGCTGTCCTCTCCAGGGTGTGTGAGTGTGTGTGTCCTGTGATGGACTGCTGTCCTCTCCAGGGTGTGTGAGTGTGTGTGTCCTGTGATGGACTGCTGTCCTGTCCAGGGTGCACCCTGTGTTGAGCCTGTTGATTTTGCACTACAGTAGTTCAAGAATAAGTTTAAGTTTATGACTGCTAGTCGGTTATCGGCTGGGCTGTTGAAACTGATAGTGGGTTTCAGAGTTAAAATGTATTACTTTTAAGATTGGGAATGAGTTATCCCCAACTACATCAGTGTTATGCTATTTCCTTATGTGCCTAAACACTGTATGTGTATGTGTATCGGTCATAAACGGAAGACAGCTGTAGGAATGTGCACGCCTTTATTCCGGGACGGGCTGTGGCCCCCCCCCAGCTCTGTCCAGGATAAAACAGACATCAAACAGCCAAGTAATTGCATCTCTATACATTACCCAACTACAAACATTTTGAATAATGGAGTACAGTAAACCCTCCATATTCATGAGTTCAGCATTTGCGCTTCTGTGATTTAGAGTAAGTGTGGGCACTCACTGGTGCTTCATCATCCACAGGTCTGTTTCTCCCGAGCTGCGTTGGTCTCTGCAGTAGAGGCAACTGTAGTTTATGTGGAAGTGCATCATGGACTACACTGTAGTTATCCAGGCTCTGTCAGGAAAGATTTAGATATATGTAGTATTTACATCTGTTACCAGAGTGATGCCCCAAAATAATAACAAAATAGCCTCAGTGGTCCCTTACGTTATCACGCCCTCCATTCTCGCAGACAAGGAAAGCTAAAGGAATTAGGAGAAACAGAACCGGATGAACCGCAGGGGCAGCAGGAGAGTGAGATGTCTGAGAGGGAAGGGAGTGAGCACACATTTTCCATTCCTGTCTGTTATCACTGTGCTGCAGTAAACGTGATCAGAGTATGCTAGCGCTGCGTTTATAGTAAAAACAAGATGTAAAAAGTAAAGAAAGTATCCTCTACCAAGAAGGAAAATTATATATCATAAAGGTGATCTAATTTATTTGTTTGCACATGCCATTAACTTGAATTGTAGGGGGGAAATAATACTTCGTTTTAAGTTCATCCTCATTTAAAACGCTTGCGACCAGTAAAAACGAGAATTTCGTGAACAGTTAGCAGTTATAACAAAAATATTCCTACGGAAACGCTGGTTTCATGAGCTGCAGATCAATGCCCTATTTTCCCCTCACCCATTGATAACTGCCACAGTTTGTTTAGACAGCTCTAGATAACCAATTCTAACCAAATGATCTTTTAAAGGTAGTCTACTTTTATTGGTAGGGTATTTCAAGAACAGGTCGGTTACTGTTTTGTCAGTGTGTAATATATTCCAGTGTTTTTTAATGTCATGGCTTAGTTTTCTTCTTTCACCATGCGTGCTTTCACGTAACTTCAGCACCGGTTCTCTTCAGTCTGACGCTGTTGTAGCTCCCTGCTTTACTGACATTCTCCAGCAGGGGAAGCTCATATTCCTTCTAATCCCAGAGCACTGCTGGCCTTTGCGTCCAGTGAGTAATAGGGTTTTAATATTTTTAAATCGCAACAGAAACACTGGCAATAGTCCCTTTGTTATAATGTACCCCGATCGGTCATCTATTAAGATTGATCAACATTACCTAGAAGCAGGCTGAAAACAGGGAAAGCTAAATATGATGTACCGAAATACAGGGTGACAATCGCAACCTTTTCCTCTCCTCAGTGATGAATGTTTCTTTCTGTGTGACGAGGTACAGAAAGATATATTTGTACAGGTTGTGTTGAAATCTGAGTGTTCAAGTTCACATTCTAGAATTCCAGCTGGAATCCCCCGTCGCAGCCTCTGTGTGGAACTCCCCCCAGTGCTGCTGTAGATGTGTGGGGCGGGAGAGAGACGAGGTGGGATGTGAAATTCCCCATGCACTGTTAATGTGTTGCACAGACTCGGGGAGGAAAAACAGAGTGAATTTGATGAAATCGTAAATAGCCTGTGAGCAAGCACACTGACAGCAACACATGAAGTGTATAAAGTGCCCTGAGCAAACAGATGTGTTCAATAGCAAAGGGTACTTAGAGTAGCCAGTGACTTTACTAGGCAGGCAGACTGATGTCAACTTTATGGGGCGCTTTAAAATAAAATTACCAATCCCTTGTTTTGCATTAAGAGATTAATTAAATTGCATTTTAGGTGCTGCTACATCCAGTACCTTCCTAAACTTTTGGGACACCAAAGTCTAAACTGAGCTTTTAACAATGAATACTAATTAAAAACATTTCTCATAAAAACAATATGACTGCCAGGTACAACTCCTAAATTATCCACCCATCCATCCTTTTTCTAATCACCTTATCTAACACAGAGAGCAGGGGAGCTGGAGACTATCCTGGCAAGCAGTGACAGCATCACGTTTTAACATGGCTTTGAAGAGTGGTCTCAAAAACAATGAAGTGAGGTAGCTTGATATAATGTGACACCTCTTTAATTTTAGCCAACAGCAAATAACCTGACAAATTGGGACACCTGTCAGTCAACTGTCTACATATTTTGGCTCCATCAAAATAAACAGGTTCAACACCGTCACTTTGTTGTATTGACCCAAGAGAGAAGAACAGACTTTATTAAAAAAGTAATTGAGGTGTTAAGAGTTTGCATGTTCTCCCTGTGTTTGTGTGGGTTTCCTCCGGGTGCTTCTGTTTCCTCCCACAATCCCTGGACGTACTGGTAGGTTAATTGGATTCTGGGATGACTGGACCTGCTGGGAGTGTGTCTGTGTGCCCTGTGATGGACTGGTGCCCGTCCAGGGTGTGTCTCTCCAGGATGGGCTCCGGCTCCCCTGCGACACTGAATTGGAGAAAGCTTTCAGGAAATGGATGGATGGTGATGGTTAGCTTCAGATTTATAATAATTAACAAATTGATTGTCTGAATCGGCCCTAGTTAAAGACTTACTTCTTAATGTATACATTTTTCTGTATTGCCCATTGATTTCCATTTAGTATAACTATTCAATATAAATAGTCTAGCCAGTCTGGTAGGCTATTCAACTGAAAATAAAAGAACATATATTTTTTGGGGGGGGTTAGTATCTACCTTGATTTTTGTTATTGTAAAATGCAAAATATTGAAAATATGATTAGAATGAAATTGAATGAATTGATAATTGTTACTCGACAATTTTTATAGGTGGTTTAATAACATGATGATTATTACAACAGTATTTGCTAACTAGTTTTTTTTATGTTGATGTATCCAACAATAATAAAATAATTAACAATTCAGTGGTGCATACAAGAATTTAATATTTCACAGAACGGGAAGGGATGTGTTTTAGAATTAAATGTTTTCTTTTGGGATTTACAAAATACGGTATTATGATTAACGAACAGTGTAACGGTGAGGCTTTTCAGTGCACAGTGTTGGGGTGTGCAAACGCGTGTGTGTGCCAGTCCATCACAGGGTGTTCAGTCCAGGGTGTGTTCTTACCTTCCATCCTGTGCCTGCAAAGACACAGGATGCAAGACACAGAATAGCTCAGACACAGAATTGCCACGTATAGTTCCCATTGTGTTGCTTTGGAGTCTTCCTAATGTACATCCAGTTATTGTCAGCGTGATGAGGAATCTGGAGAAGAAAAGATCTCCGAGTGTTTTGGCATTATGTAACTCTGGGAAGAACAGAGGCAATCCTGCAGGTGAAGATAGCTATGACCATAAAAGTTAAAAGTTGCAGACCTGAGTGATGAGACTGGAGAGCGGAACAGAACGAAAAAAGAAATTGGTGTCAAAGGTGATGAGATGGATTGGATTCTTTTGAGAGCTGTGAATTGTGTTTCCATATGTGAGCAGACTTTGCTTTTCCTTCATTCAGATAAAAGATATCTCTGGTCTGTACTTAAAAGCCAACTCCGCCAGTTCCCCCTGTGATTTAAATAGTTTAATCTCTTACTCACACGTGCTTGGATTGAAATTTTAAAGGGCACGATTTCCTAACGTTGTAGATAATTATATCTACAATATTATATAATAACACTATCTGACAAAGAGTTTCTGGTTTGACAGCAACAGTGCTATCTGAGGCATTGTACATAAGCAAAGAGCGGCTCGGTTAGTGTTGTGCGTTATTTTAATGTGGACATTTGTGAATACAGAAATGATCGGTTTATATAAATATCTGGCCTTTGCTGGGTGTAGAAGTCTTGAAAAGCACATGTAAATGTCCTGTTGGAGCCAAGGTGACCACAAAGCAGGTTGTTGTTGGCAAAAACCTTTTACCCCGAGAGGGAAAGCTAAGGAATGTCATGAGGGGGAAAAAGGACGTTGCAGTTGGCAGCCTGTGTCTCGTTGGGAGGAGTATCAGTAAAGCTCTACATCATGGGCTGTCAAAGTAAACACTTTACGGTTTTGTACTTCAAAGGCTTGTAGAATTGAGAAGGAAAACCTATTCAAGAAAGGCAGTAGAAGTACCGCCTGTGAGTTTGGCACAGCAGACGCAGACACTCGGCCCCCGCCCTGAGCCTTGTTTATTTAATGAGTCAATCAGATTCCGCTAAATCCAATGAGTAACTAACAAAACATGTGTGAGAAAGCAGCCCTTTTAAAACAACAACAACAACAACAACAACAAGAAGAAGCTGTGGCATTATAGCAGCTCCTTCTCCCCTGGGCCTTTTCCGTTGTGGCGACATTTTATGAGGTGCAGAAAAGCGATATTTCCAGTAGACGTTTTAGCCTACCTCCCTGCTGGCTAGCTCTTAAGAGTCAGGCTGTGCGGCGTACTGTATGTTTCTGACCTTTGCCCTTACTTGAGCAGTGAACACCACTGTAATAGAGAGTCATTTGCCCTTTCTACAGGGGCTGTAGAAGCTCTCAAACGCCTTTTTTCCGGAAGATCAGATGCTCGTCTGTACTGCGGGGAGCATCGATCTTCTCCCCCACAGAGTTGCCCGTCTCGCTGCTCCGCTGTTGTTACCCACCCCCTTGTGGTTCTTGCAGACCCCCTGATCATCAGGGGCTGGATTTTGCACTTCTTCACAGCCTTGGGTACGAGGGAAGCACACGGGCACACCTCGAGGGGCACAACTGCCCTGTGAGCAGGACACGACAGAGCATCAGGTCACCTGGAGATTTTATTTCGCCAGCTTCTGCCCGTTGTCTCATGGGAGATGTCCGTGCCACCTTTCCGAGCACACCCTTTCTCAGGAGTCCCACAGGGTGTCCTTTATTTGGGTCCGGGTACTTACTTCAGCCATCTGTGCGTTTCAGCAGCTGTTTGCTGTTTGTTAATTGGTTCTGTTTTATCAGCACAGGGACACCCCTGAGAACAACCCAGACACCCCTTTTGAATTCACCCCAGAAAATCTGAAGGTAAGAAGAGCCCAGATCCGTCAGAATATATTTAAAACCCCACTTTGTTTCACAAAGGAGAATGGTCTTCCTGCATGTGGCTTCTGTGTTTTCAATGTTTAGAACAATACTATATTAAAGACCAGGACATGGGTGTAAAATTTAAAGTTCTGTCACTAAACACAGATATATGAATAGATTTTCCTTTAACTAAACCAAATAACTAGCTGTGCTTTTGTGAGACACTAGTGATTGCAAGCATCGTTTGTAAAAGCTTTTGTTTGACATTGTCTATCATTTATTATGCACCTTAAGGTGAGATGTCTAGTAAAAGCTAGGGTGACCTGTAGTTTTTGTAGCCATTCATGATCTTCCTTTATTGGTTCTGTATAAATCACATTAAAACTGTCCTTTACAGCTGACTTGTGCTTATGCTGTACTATTAATGACAAACAGATGGTCGTAGTCATGGAGTTTTAATTACGCTTGATCACCTTGAGTTAAATACTTGAAACTGGCATTCTCTGTGTTTCAGAATGCTGTGTCTATGATTTTTATATAGATCAAATTGGGCAGAAGGTATAAATTCACTTCGTACTGGAATACCGATGCATATGTTGACTTAAGAATTAAATTTGAGCCCCATGGAGATCAAAGATCGAAATAACGCTATTTTATTACATCCTAGCTAGGCTAAACTGAACTTCAAGCTTTTTAGACATAAACTAATGACAGTCATTACAGCTTTTTTTGTGATAGAAGGAAAAGGCAGTATGCCTTATGTTTGAAACTTCAAAAGGCGTGAGATTAAAAATAAACATTCCAATTTAGTGTTTGTTATCCATTGTATTATGAAAAAAATAAAAACTGACTTTTTTTAACGGGAACCCCCAAGTTGAGTGACTGTTCTCAAGAAGGAGCTCCAGAGCGGACGCGTCCAGTACTGGCGTGCTACAGCAGGACTAAATCCTGCCGGAAAGATGCCAGATTTTCTCTCTCTACTTACAGTCGTACAAAGTGGATTTAACACCACACCTCTGTCTGCTAGCTGGAAGTGTGGGAAGGGACTTGGAACTGATGGGGGGGGGGGACCGAACTCGCGCGTGCTGCGTATCTGGAGTTTTTTTCTGAACTCGTGCGGCCATGCCTCTTTCCCCCCCGAGAGAGCCGAGGCGATTGTGCAGAACTACCCGGACGGACACCAGGCCGCGGCGACCCTCCCCGTCCTGGACCTGGCGCAGAGGCAGCACGGCTGGCTGCCCATCTCGGCCATGAACAAGGTACGCAGGAAGTCTGGATACGGGGCGGTGCGGGGAAGTCTGTGCGACGGATAGGCGTCCGTGGGGTAGGCTGGTCCACGCTCTTCTTGTTCCCGCCCCAGGAAAACACCACAGAGTTTCAGTCTTTCCACTGCTCGTTTGTTTGCAGAGCTCCTCATGGGTTTTTGTGACCCCCCCCAACCTGGTGTGGGCGCACCAGAACCTTACATGAACATGAAAGCAAAATTACAAATGCACTGCCCGTTCATATACCGATAACCATGCAAGTATATACAGATCCCGAATATGTTGGCATTTGTAAATAAACATTATCCTTAAATAAAGACACCATGACTTGACACTTGTTTTTGATCACCTCTCACAGGAATATTCAGAATCCAGTTTTGTTTTTTGTTCCCTCCACCCCCCCCCAATGAAGAAGACATGCTCTTTGATCAGTGTCCCTTGGAGTTTTGTGTGCACGCAGACCGTCACACTTCCAGGAAATGAAATGTGCATTTTGTCGGGTCTTGGCTGGGGCTTGTGGTTCTTTCCACTAAAAACACCCAACCTGCGACTTCAGAGTACTGTGAGATTTACGTCTGGTTTGCACTTGAGTCTGAGCAGTGGCATGTTGTTAGGCTTCCAGGTGGCGAAAGAATGCAGAATGTTTTAAGGATTTCTTCCCGTCCCCGTGTGCCACAACACAAACAGCTTTATACAAGGCAGGTGAGCCACTGAACATGTTAGGCCAATTGCCAAGGATACGATAGCCAGCTCACAGGCATCCCTTCTTCACGCCGAGATGCCTGTACGAGCTCTGTTTACGAGCCCTTTTCTCCACCCACAAACAAGCTAATTGAAACTTGGCACATGTCGCAGAACAACAACAGACGCTTTTCGTAAGCTGATCGTAGAAATCATGTGCCGATAGCAAAGACACTGAGGTGCAATGAAACTTTAAAGGAGAGTGGATGATCCGGTTACTGTAGCTCTTTGTAGCTGCACCTCAAATAATCTGGAGGAAAATCGAAAGTATGAGAGTGCCAAGCCTTGGCCAAATTAAAAAAACAAGGGAAAGAGAAAGAACAGGGAAGAGAATTAATACAAACGATTTATTCTGCATTATTCAGAATTTATTCTGTATTACAGTTAATTGAACTGAACTGGGTACACTTTGCCTCTTGAAACTGTCTCAAATGTTAACTTGGAAATAGAATTGTACAGTTCAAGAACTCCAATGTTGTTTTTTTTTACAGGAAACCTTGCAATTATCTGCTTTTACAGTATTCATTACTTTATTGATTTGGCAACAACATTTCAAGAACACAATGTTTTTTAATAGTAGACATAAATCTTAACATATAATTTAATTCAACACCATTCCAGATTATCAGTATGTATCCCCAAAGGATTGCTTAAGGAAACAATAGGCTGGAACTTCTGATTTTCATAAACTCATTTTCACTAGTGAATCCGTTTACTTAGCAATCAGCTTAGTGAACTCATGAAAAAATCATGGAACTAGAAATAAGTAAAACAAAAGAAAACATTTAATTATATATTTTTTTTAAGGGTTGAGTGTTTGGTTCTTCTCAAAACCAAACATGTTGCATCTTTGTAGCATCGGATATACTGTTGATAAGGAAAAGCGATACCCGTAAAAATAATTTTACAATGCCACACAATACCTGTAAAAATAATTTAACAACGCCGCACTCCTCATAAAGCTCAAGGAAAGCCAGCTTGCAAACTTAAAACCCACTCACAGCCTACTTTACATTAATGAAAAGGCAGAAACTTCAGAAACTACCATTTTGTGTTTGTTGGCCCACAATACCTGCAGTTATCAGAAACATAAGCTTCTTTTAGGTATAAACTTCTTAGGTTCCTGTGCTAATTATCTTTTCTGGTAATTTAACAAAGCCTTTTGTAGAACTCAACACTCGAGCTGGCCCATGCTGTCAGTGTTCTTTTGTTCCTCTGCAAGAGGAGGTCAGGGAGTTGGCAGGCGACTCGCATGCAGCTGCAAAGACAATCCGTCCTTCTGTATTCTGGGAGTTTTACTGTGCCAAGGCCCTCTTCAGGTACCACAGATCCCAGGCCCCTTGAACGTCAGGAAAGATGTCGCAGTATGATTGAGTGACTGCTGCTGTACCTCTTGATGCCGTCGTTTCAGGTGGCAGAACTGCTGGATGTGCCACCTATGAGGGTGTATGAAGTCGCTACGTTTTACACCATGTTCAATCGCAAGCCCGTAGGCAAATACCACATTCAGATTTGCACAACCACACCGTGCATGCTGTGCAACTCTGACAGCATCCTGGAGGCCATCCAGAACAAACTGGGTAAGTAGGAGAATTGTGTAATTTATGAATAATCATTTATTCAAAACATTGTTTCAGATATCACTTTGTATGGTAAGCGACAGTAAATGGTTATATTCATTAGACTTACGAAGGACCAGGCTTTCTGAAACAGACAATATTCTGTGCTGTCAAACCTTTGCATGCGTAATCCAGTCGCAGTCTGATAAATTCAACTGTACAAGTGAACGTAACTTTGCAGGCGACACTGGGTATTTGAACGTGCACAGCTGTGAAACGGCCTAAAATGAAAGGCAGAATTTTATTGCACTTCAAGATCATCTTTGCCATCTGTATGTCTCTAAGGCACCTGGCACTCTGCACCTAAAAGGGTGGTTTGTTATTAAGCCTACATGCAACAAGAAGTATCGAGTCACAGAAAACCACCCATTCAGTCCAAGTGAAATCAAAGCAAGCAGGTGCTCAGGCAGCGTGAA
Source organism: Lepisosteus platostomus (assembly GCF_059453375.1). Taxonomy (NCBI): domain Eukaryota; kingdom Metazoa; phylum Chordata; class Actinopteri; order Semionotiformes; family Lepisosteidae; genus Lepisosteus; species Lepisosteus platostomus. The sequence continues at coordinate 3,910,976 of NC_142618.1, read as the reverse complement.
AACGGCCAAGACCCTAAGTCAATGTTAGGTGATACTGTTTGTTCCAGATACGAGACAAAAACTAGCTCTCTGGGGCTTGAACTTCACAGCTACACAACCAAGCGCTGCGATCCTTGAAGGTTTCGCACACACTGTCAGGCTCAACGTCTCAAATTCTCACAAGTGCGAGGCACTCCCTGCAGCATTTACCCGACAGAGGGTTCAGTCAATATCCAAAGCCCACAAAAGATCTGGAATGGACGGGGCCGCTTTAAAAAATGACTGCAGATCAAGAGTCCATGAGATCTTTCAGCAAAGCGCGTGTTTGTCCAGGGGGTTTAGGAAGCTAGGCTGGGGGAGCAGGTAGGTTCCACTGCAGGACCATATTTTAGGATCCTTCCAATTGAAACGTGGAAGGGAGTAGCATTGAGGGGGGCAGAGGGGGTGGGTGAAATGTTATTATGCGTTCGCCGTACCGTATGGAAACAACAATAAAAAAAACATTCACCACCACGCAAGGTGAGGTTTTCCAAGCGTTCTTCTTTTTAAGAACTGGCCTTTCTGTGCCCCCGAGCTGAAATGTTGGTTTTCTTGCAGGTATTAAAGCTGGGGAGAGCACACCGGACAAGCTGTTCACGCTGACGGAGGTGGAGTGCCTGGGGGCCTGCGTTAATGCCCCGATGGTCCAGATTAATGACAACTATTACGTAAGCGGGCCCCGGAAACATCGCCTCGCCTTTTAGATTCTCCAAAATAGAAGAACCTGGGTGTGGGCAGAAAGAACACAAGATTACGCAATCGTGGAAAAAGGATCAGTCCCCCCACCCCCCCTCCCCCCAAGGCCATGCAGTGTTTTTAGTTTATTTTGTAATATGGGCATAACCTATGGGCCTCATGAGTAAATGTCACTAAAAGCCCTGACACTTCCTTTTTAAGAATGTTTATAAATGCCATCAACCCCCCCCACATTGTTATGAGCAAGTACACCAGATGTTACATTTTTATTTACTTCAATTAAATAAGCACACCTGTTGAAGAAAACAAGCACCAATCCATCCTTTACCACTGCTCCCTTTTAAATATTTTTATTTCAGAAAAAACACATTTACATGTACAATATGACAGAGGCAGAAGGAGGGTATCCTTGTGACATTCTTAACTCAAGTTTCAAATGGCACGCTGGTCAAAAGTTAACTCCAAGGTTTGTGAATCCAAACGTTGGGTGCAGACTTAGCTTTACTGCTCATTTTCAACTTTCCCCATTTAAGGCTAGTAATGTACTGTACCTCTGCAGCTGAAATTTAATAAGATGAAGCGAAACGAGATCACAAGGCCTGTGTTGTCTGTTAATCACAGGCAGCTACATCCGACTAGAAGAATTAACAACAAAAAAGGATGTGTTAGTGGCAAATTAAAGGAATGCCAGGAAAAGGGGATAAACAAGCTGGGAGTTTCCCAGCAGTGCTCCGGAGCGCGACATTAAGATGGACATGCTGTTTCCTTTATTTTTCCAGGAGGACCTTAAACCTCAGGACATTGAGCAGATCATCGAGGAGCTGAAAAGTGGAAAAGTACCAGTGCCTGGTCCAAGGTACAGTGCATTACATTTTGTGAAGCATCAGCTCATGGAAATCTTTGCACAGCAGCAAAGAGGAACATGACGTCACTCGCAAAGCTGTCCTTCCTGCCGCTGGCTTCCCGACTTTAAAAGGCACTTCAGCTCCATAAAAATACCAAACACAAACAGTTGAGCAATAAGAATTGTTCAGAATAACGGACTTAGTCTGTAGCTCAATAGTGAAACTGCAACTCTGGATGTCACATCTGTTTCTCTTCAAGGTGCTGCTTGTATCTTGCATCATACTGAAAGATTTTAATATTTACAGTAAAAAAAAAAACTGTCCACTTAACCGCAAGATTCTCTCATCTGTAGGAGTTAGTCGTGCCTGTAGGATATTCTTAAGACCAATTATTGTCATGATGCAAATGTTGATCTGTGCTTTTCAAGGAGTGGCCGCTTCTCCTGTGAGCCAGCCGGCGGGCTGACGTCTCTGACAGGACCCCCCCCCGGGCCTGGGTTCGGCGTGAGACCGGATCTCTAATGGCTTTGATCGGGCCGGACGCCGGCGGCGCTGCCCCACTTCCGATAACTGGGGCTCCGAGAACATTGTGTAAATAAAGGATTTCTGGTGAAGAGGATCTCGTTTGCTTTATCTCGGTGCGCACAGACAAAATGCTTAGTCTGCTAGAGCCACATTTTTAAAAAGATACTGGTCCGCCAGTCAGAGAGCTGGTTCCCTTGCATGCTTTTTTTAATATACGCCATCACGTCACCACATCAGGTGGTGTTAAATGAAAAGGTAGGAAAGTAAAAGGCGGCAACGTCGCTATACAAACTACCTGCAGTAACTGCACAACATGGGTCGTTCAATTAACACCTCTGGAACCAACCTTAAAAAGACTGGGTATCTTTTAGTTTTCTGGATACAAGGAATACACAATCTCTTTATTGCAATGACAATTCATCATCCACAGCAGAACTAAAACAGTAGACTGGGTAAAAAAAAAAACTTTTGCAGTTCACAGCTATTTCATGCTGAAAGCAAACTTGTTTCAAAGGTTTACAGTCCTTTCTGTATAGGAGGATGAAGACCTCACATCATACAAAGTCGTGAATCACATTTAAATCAATAGGGAAAAGGTCTGTAAAATAACAGCTGAAATTATCATACTAGGCTAAACATGAAGATTGAGTTCCAGGAATGAAGAGAGAAAGTTGAAAAAAAAAAAACACACTGGACCCCATTCAAGCCAAAATGCACTTCAATGCCAAGTGTTTTTCTCATATTAGTATTAAATTAATAGTGTATTATTAGTAACAAGAAATGATTACGGCTATTCCAATAGCAATCACTGTGAAGACAAATGGCAGAAACTAGATGAAAATGCAGCCTGTGTAAACAGCTTTTGAGAGAAAACAACGGCTGTTTTGCAGATGCACAAGGTGCAAGCAGCTCTTCTGAAAGTGCGACTCTCCAATGGCTTCCCCCTAGTTCACAGTAACCCAGTGACTCATCACGCTCACATTGGTTTTACTTGAGCAGCTGGAACTCCTGTGGCCTCTAACCCCTGAAACCCACGTTTCTTTCACGCAGAACACCTGCTACAAAGACCACACATTCAAAGAATTTAAGGTACACTATTTTACCGATTACTTTTAATTCTAAAAATACATTTCCATAACTTAAAGGTTAACACTGAAGTCTAGGAGGGCAACTCTGAGTTTTAAAAGGCTTGCTACTCAGCAATGGGGGAAGATGACCAATGTTTTCTGTCATACCGAAAGTTTACTGTGGTCTTGAGTTTGTTAAATGTCATTTTAAACAAGGCCTGTGTAAGAAAAAAAAAACTTTTGCAATTCAAACCGCAACAGAAATTTTGCTTGCAATCATAGTGAAAATGATTTGGTGGTAAGAAATATTTCTCTAGGAATGTGACAAACAGGAGATGTCACATCAAAGAATTACAATGCCACTTGACATTTAAGTAGGAAAGTGCACATTAAGAGTGAGTTACGAGGCCACATCTAGGATACTGCTTAAATCGCCAAGTAGTGGCAGACTTACACAGTCAAAATGACCGCACGAGTGCATTAAAAGCTAATGTTCAGTATTTTTAGGAACAACAGAGTGGAGAAAACAGTTACTTTGATTTTCCAGGTTATATTTTAAAGTGAAATACAAGAGTGTGATATGTGTGATATCACAGACAACACTTCAGTGCTTCAGCCATGCTCATTCCAAAGTACTGACTCCCTAAACAAAACACTGCTCCTGCTCCTCTAGGGCATCAAAGATCACATCACACTGGAGGCTTCCTAACCTAAACCACTCGCATTTGAACACGTCTGAAAAACTAAAGCACTTCTGCCGGGGGTCACACAGTGATGAAACATGCACTGCAGATCAGTGGGGCGCTGATGCACTAGGAAACAACGAGTCTCTACGAAGAGAATCTCCTTTTGTCACTGCAGTGGACTTTGGCGGCGAAACCAACACTAGACTCATGCTACAAAAAAAAAAGGCAAAAAGACATTTCTTTAGAACAATTACAAGAGGGTGTTTGGCCCATCAGCCCTTTCTTGAAAAGAAGCCTCATCAACAGCTTCAGCGACATGACTGAGTAACTTGTTCCACACACCCACAGCCCTTTGTGTAAACAACTGCCTCATCTCATTAAAGGGGGCTCACGTGTAGTCCTTTTGAGAACAGCTACCTCTTTTTTTAAAGGGAAGAGGGATTCAAAAGGTAAAACCCTCTCCTCCACCTTCAAAAGAGATCATTTCAGTACGTGACCCTGAAATCTTGAGCTGTTGTAGACGATGTCCCTCTGAACACTGCTCACTGCCTGCCCACCCCCACACTCCCTGTGCTGACAGCCTGTCAACACGGCAGTCCTGGTGACCAAGGATGCACTAGGACACGGGTGTCACTTCACAACGTGCTACAAGAACTGTCCGCCACGGCGCTGGAGCGCAAAATAGCGACTCGGAAATAATAATTAAAAAAAAAGCAATCCTGATCCTTGATATGGCCGGGGGGAGCCGCTCGCACAGGGACGAGCTCAGCCGTGCAGCAGCAGCAGCAGCAGGACCGGTCTTCACTGAGCCTGCCTGCCGGCGCGCGCCTCACGTTCCCCTGCGCTGACATTTCCATTCCGCCCCACGCGCCGCCGTCTCGCCCCCCCCCCTTCCTCTCCTCTCCTCTCCTGCAGCACGGACGCGGCGCTCGCGGCTGTGACTCACGCCTGTTCCGCAACACAAACACAACGCCCGCCGGCCCGCGCATGCGCACTCCCCTCGCGCGCAAGGACACACACAAATAACACTGCGCCACAGGTCCGTCCCCCCACCCCCCACAGCGCCAGCCCCGAGGAGTCCGGGGTCCCGTGAGGCAGCACGGCAGGTACCCCCCTCGCCTGAAGCCCGGCCGCCGGGTCGCCCACGGGCCGCCGCCGCCGCCGCTCCGCGCGCCCCTTCCGCGCCGTTCCAGAACATTCCAGCCGCAGCCGAGCGCGGAGCGGAAGGGTGACGTCAGGGCGCCGGCGTCACTCACCCCCTGCTCGCCGCCCCGCAAGGAGCCGCCAGCCCGGTCTCCGCACTGGCCCCGGCGCGAAAAAAGACCTCCAAACCCTGCACCGTGCCCACTTGACGACCCCCCCCCACCCCGATCCGTCCTTAAACTCGGCTTTCAGCTCAGCACAAAGTCGGCCTCCGCTTTCATACTGCTTTCCTACCCCCGCCGGAGCTGCGGGTCAGAGGGAAGGGGGGGGGCGCCGCCGCGCAGCCAATCAGCGGCGGCCGGAGGGGGGTCACGTGGCCGCGGCTCCGCCAATGGGCGCGGCGGCAGCGCGGCGGTTGGGGCTCCGCTTAGAGACGGCCAGGGGTGGGGGGGGCGAATGTTTTCAAACCAGCGGAAAGCTGGGAAGGGATGATTTACTTGGGGTTTTGTTTAAATGTGAAATATCCTGACGATTATCGGCGAACTGCGATACCCTGGTGTGTGAGCCCGCCCGGAGGAATAGCGGGACCCGAATCGCCTCGCAGAAAGGTAAGCGAATTCAGCGATATTTTTTTTTTTGACGGTCGTGCCTTCTACAGGGGGGAGAGAAAAAAATACAAAGCTGTACTGCCGTAGGAAAACGGAATCTTTCGCACGGCAGCGTGGCATCCATTGGCCCCCTTTTTTTTGTGTTGTTTTTCTCGTGTGATTTCGACCCCCTTGGCGGCGGCGGCGCGTCGCGTCACCCTGGGCCGTCTCGCGGCGCTGACAGCTCGCGGGGGTCGGGGCACGGGGTGGAGGTGGAGGAGAGTCGCGAGACTGCGGCGCGAGGGGCTCGGGGCTCTTGGCCCCGGCGGGGGTGCGCCCTTGCGCTGTGCGCGCCCCCGTGGCCCGGGGCCCTGTCCGGAGCGGCTCCCGGCTGGCGCGGCTGCGGTCCGGGGGGTCGGGCTGTCAGCCGGCGCTGGGACCCCGCTGGCGTGGGTCGCGGGGGCGGCGTGGACTCTGCGGGTGACCGGGGGAGGGTGTGCGTGCGGCCGCTCGCCCCTTCTGCGTGGAGAAACCTTTTGTCTGGCGCACGGCCGCGGTCTCCTTGGCCGTGGGGCGGCGAGTTGTAGGGCTGTGCTGGAGTCGCTCAGCTGTCCCTCCTTTCTTCTTCCTTCATTACCGAAGACGCAGCGCAGCATCTACCCGTTGCTACGCGTTTCGCCTTTTCTTTGAACAAAAAGAAGTGGGAATTTTTGTCCCCCCCCTCGCAGCTCAGTTCAGCCGGTCGTTTTCTCTGATTTTCACGCTGTGTTTCAGCCGAAGCCTGCCTGCTGTATTCGTTTTTAACAATGCCGCAGATAGCACGATATTGGGTGAAGAAAAGGGGAAATTTCTTGCTCTCAGTCTTGGCAAAGGTACCCTGTTCCCCCGGAGGTTTCTGGCCCTAAGGACCGTCCTGTTAAAATGCGTCTCCTTCTGTTTTATGATAAACACGCAGTTCGTCGCATTCAGCTGCTGTTCTGGTCTCTAGGAATAAGGTGTTCCCTGCTGCGTAAATGTCTAATAATGACATGTGAGCCCAACAGGGGCTCTTAGAGGGGGCTTTCTAGTCCGTAATAATTTGAGAGTTGCAGCAGCTGACGTGGATGGTGTCTTGCAAACGATAAGCCGCAGGTTAGAAACTGGAAATACAGACGCGTAGCCCGCTATCAAAGAACACTTCTTACATATTTAATCTCTCTCTAAGCAATAATGTCAATGCCTTCAGAGTGTCGCATGCCTGCGTTGTTTTGGCCCCCGATCTGGGCTTGAAAACAGTCGCACGCCTCTGAAATGAGAGCAGACAAGCGATCCGTCCGTCTGTAGAGTGTTGCAGGGGGACCCGAGCTACCTTCTCCGAATAACCCTGTGGTTCAAGCGCCCCAGGTGATGGGTTTGTTGCTGAGCTGCAACATCAGGAGTTGGCCAACCTCGTGTGCGCTGTTTCAGTACCGTATTAATATACTCCTGGCTTTAAACGTCTATGAAAGCGAAGCCATTCGTTCGGGATATTTCCATGCTGAGAAAGGCGTTTCGTCTGCCTCACGGTGTGCCGCTCAGCAGTCCGGCCCATGAGCATCAATGTCTAGTCGCCTGATCTTGATCGTATTTTTTTTTTTTTTACAGCGATGGGGGGATATCCGATCTCCCTTCCCCGAGTCTTATATATATATATGTACCTTATTTACATTTATGTAAATGTATGACATTTTTGAATCGGTCACAGGGAATCGGAGAGCAGCTCTGGGTTTTCTTTAGGGAACTGATAGAAAACAGCCTCATCACCACGAGCTTTTTTTTTTTTTTTTTTGCGGTGATGGAGGCCAGCTCACGTGCCTGCGGAGGCTCCCGCCGCCTGGTCTTTCTGTTTATTCAGAAGATGTGTATTATCGTAAATTGAAGCAGCATGTGGAATTTCGTTTTTCTTCGATGGCATTTCTGATTCTGTTCCTCGGTATTCACAAGCGTGGATTCAGGGTCGGTGGCTCCTGTGTTTTAAAAGAGAAAAACGCATTTTTAATTTTAGTGCAGTATGCAATACCTTTATAGCATCTATAATGACCTTGAGGTGTATGTAACTGCACAGTGATTGTTTTTATATGAGTAAATGGAATGTCATCCCCCCTCCACAGACCTGTTCATTCAGGAGAAGAGTGGATTTGCCTTGCTTTCCTGAGGTCATTCACTTCTGTCTGCTGAAGCCACATGAAGGAGGATTGTTGGCTGCTGTTGGACACAGAGTATGATCTTTGGTGGTTTTTCCTACAGGGCTTTAGGTTTACATTACAGTTAAAATAAACAGCATAATCCCTCTGGTACGTAAACAGCTGGTTTTGACATTGTTGTTTTCTATTTTCAAGCTGTCCTGATTTGATGTGTGATATTTGAAAGTTAAATTGTGTCTGGCAGGATTTCACTTAACAAGGCCTAATGTATTGGACTGCACTGGTACTATAAGGAAACATCTTTTTGTAAAGTCTGTCTTAGAGGAGCATTCTAACCAGTTTTGATGTACTGTAGTTCCAATCTGGTTTATAATTTGCCACTTAACGAAATTGATTCCAAAACTTATAACAAGTAAAAGCTTGTTATTGAAGCTTGTTATTGTTAAGAATTAAAGAAATCCTGTTCTAAAGATGGAGATTAATTAATATTACAGTATGTATGGTCATATAAGTAAATACTTTGTTCTGAATGGTACAAAATCCTTAGTGAAGATCTCTTGCCAATTTTGCTACTTATCTGTATGTAGCAGACTGGACGTCATTTGAGGTCTCTTTTATGTGAATGATCTAATATAGGAATGTGAGCCCCAGATGTCACACGCAGTTCTTTATACTAGTTTTGTTAGTCCGTTTAGTGTTTCAGAACTATAAAAAGCATCACTTCATTTTTCTGTGTGCAACGTGTCTTCATGTCTAGTTGTTACCATCAGATGATTTAAAAATACATTATTTCTTTCTTTCACCTTATAATGTAGTTATAGTATAAAATACTGAAAAAACAGCATTTCAACAGTTATAGCTTAATACCCTCTAAATCAGGTGTTTTTAAAGAGCTTTCATAGCAGTCGTGGGTGATTCTTTCAAGTTTCACTGTCATAGCGAGTGGTACTAAAATGAGTCAGACTTTGACCCATTGCTGAGTTGGACCCTGGCTTTCATATACTGAAAATTCCCTGTGAGAGCCCGCTGTACTATAAGTGATGATTAACTAGGCTAGCAGGAGGAAAAGGCTAAGTGCATTTTCTTTTATGGTCAGGTCTGTGTGACAGTAGCTGGTCTTCCATTATGTGCAGGTATTAAATTACATTCTGGCCATCTTTGCTGAGGTTTTGAAAATCAGATATTCTCACTAGTCTTTCTAGAGTATGATTTTACTTTTCTAAATTGGTCTAAGTGTGTGCCTGAAGAGACTTTCATGTTAGAAATTGTGACATAGTAGCGTTTTCTCACGCTGGCATTTGGCAGAGGTAGATTAATGTTTGTATTTAGTTTGTGTATGTTTTTTAGCAATAGACTCATTGCCTTCTAGGGTTACCAGTTTCCTCTTTTTTATGAGATGGAAACTTTACTATGCTGATTATTTGTATGTGGAAAACCCCTGAAACTGTCAAATGTCAGGTTGCATGCTTCCTTCTCAAAATACATTACAGTGCTGAGTTTATCTGAATAACCACTGACCAGTATGACACAAAATCTTCTGACAAAATAAAAGTCAGTCCTAATAAGCACAGGGATTTTCTCTTTTTGTCATTCGTGTACAACACAAGCTCAGATGTAGTTGATCCCAGGTTTGTAAAAATCTAAAACAATGGGAATTCTGTCAGTGTGAATACTGTGCTGTTCAGCGAGCCGGATGCCCCTGAATTGTGACGACTTGCTTAAAATTCAGTCATATCAAAAAGGCACCTCGATTGAGGTATTCGAACACGGGTACCTAAGGCATAGAGTTTTATTTTTCCCAAAAACAATTTGAATTCTACAACTAATTTTGTTCTGGCTGAATCGATAAAAAACAGGCTAAGCAGTTATGTTTGTTATTGTCATATACTAATGTGAAAAGACTGTCAAAGAGAAAGCCCTGTCGAGCTGAGAATGAAAAGGTTTTCTTGTCTTTGAATTTGAATCATTTTAGGATTAGAGTTGAAATGCACGGCATAAAAAGCAAAAAGCTGATATACAGGTTTAATAGCCTTGTGCTGCTGTGTGTCTTCTTTGTAGGCCTTTCTCTTTTACAGCTGAGCCACATTACTGTTACTGGCATAATATGTAAAAGGCATTTGAACTCCACTCTATAAGGGAAGAGCAAGAAGAGATTGGTGTCTTTGTTTAGTGTTTTAGCTGTTCATTCTGTTCTTAGATTAGGACCTTAACCTGAGTGCTCTGTCAAGTTTTCATATCACTCTGGTAAAAAAAAAAACCCTGCACCTTAATTTGAGCATTTTGGTTGGAGTAGTGCTCCCTCTTTTTTTTTTTCCCTGCTTTATTGGTCATTTAAACACGGCCATCAGCTAAAGGGCTGCCCACACCGACAGTGACCGGGAGACCACATGCCTGCGCCCTCAGTGGCTTGGCATGGGGCTTTATTATTGCAGTGGAGTGGATCTGCATAGATGATGCTGCATAGGTGTTTTTTTAAAAAGGAACAGCATTTAAATAAAAAAAATGTATAATTTTAAAATTAAATAAAAAAATTTAATTCAGTTTTTTGAACATTCTGATTCGACAGCTATTTTATTTGTGTAATAACTACACAGTTCGGAGCTGTGCCGTGTATCTGACTCTGGTGTATGACTGATACTCCTGCGTTGCTCAGGGGAGATGGAGACATGTAGGCCTGCTTCTTCACCGCATGTCACACCTCCAAAAAAACAAGCCGCAGAACCGTCTGCCAGCTCCACAATGCCTTGTGGGTGAGTCGGCGCTGATTGGACGAGGGGAATGTCTTTCACTGTCGTCAGGGTGAGGCAGGCGGCTGACTGACTGCTCCCAGCCTGCACCGGCGGCACTTGGTCAGGTGTGGTTAATCCCAGTCAAGTCATCTAGTGCTGTAGCCCAGACTCGAGCTGCACTCTTTACTGGCTGAGCTTCTCGGGAGCCCCAGGTTTGTCTGTCTTAGGGCTTAATTGTTGAGTTTGTATTTTGTCACATGAGATATTTTACTGTGTTGTATGAAGCAGGCATTACATAAACCATAAAATAAAACTAAAACTTGTCAAAGCTGTTTAGGAGAATTAAACTTGGTTTATTTCAGTGCAGGTAGACACAATACTGTGACTCAGTGGTCATCCAGTTTGGGTATTGAGTGCCAGTGGCTGAAACGGTGAACAGAGATGTGAATGAGCTTTATACAGATGGCATGAAACAGTCCTGCTTCATTATTCAGGTTGTGTTCATTGGGAGGACTTTGAAAATGATTGATTGTGGAGATGGCTGCCTTTTTTTGCAATGCATTAGCTGCCAGATTATTTTAACTCTGCAGTTAAGCGAGAGTTTCTACAGTATTTAAATTCAGAACAGTTGGCATTTGTTTACAACTAGCAGCTAAAACCTTCTGGTCTCCACTTTTAAGTCCTGAGTACCGCAGTAAGTGTTAGTCTAGCTGTCTTGCGTACAATGTGGTTGAATAAACACTTCTCGCAGCCTTAATGTGTTTATACTTGCATTAGTGTTGTTGAACAAATAAGAACAGTATGGAAAACGTTTGGTAATGTTAACCACCAGAATCTTATACAGCACCTCAATTATCTTATCCTCTTGCAGGCCGAGGAGAAATAGTTTAGTATTCTAATGCCTTCATGTAGCTATTCCTAAAAGGTTCTGGCTAGTTCTCGGCAGTCACTACCAACAACGATTAATGTGCTTTAAAAGAGGTACTTGAAAATAGAAGGATCAGGTGACATTTAATGAAACAGATACCTACAGACGTTACTGTGTAACCTCCAAAAATATGGCTACTACAGATGCATCTGAATAATTTAATAAAGCAGTATAAAGTAAGGAATACATAAATAGTACAACAATAGGACTATATAGTCCTGCAGTTTCAGTGTGTATGTTAAAATGTTGCACAGATCACTATCACTATTTTTTTTTTGTTTTCAGCACCCACCGTGACGTGTCTATGGTATTGTGCTACAGTGATTGAGTTTGCTACTTGGCAAACGTTCCCTGTACTTTCATATACGTTAATGGCTTCTCTAGTTTTTGATGTGAATAATCACCCTAATGTGCAAGTAGTAGGACCAGTATTAACTTATTTTATTGAATTGAATCTATTTGCACTGATGTTTTAAAACTGGTTTGAAATTTATCATTCTGTATTAAGTATGGTAACTGGCTCCTATTGCGATATTTTCACTGTGATTTTATAATCTCACTAATGTAGAGTGGCATAATGATCCCTTCAGTTGTGATATACTCCCCAGTAGTTATTGTATAACATTTTTTCAATAACATAATTTACAGTACATGTATTTGTGTATTACTTATCCAAAGATGAATAGATTTGTACATCTCATTAATTTTCATTTAATAATAATATCAGTTGATTGTAGTACTGATATGCAAGGTTGCTTGGTGAAAGATGTGAACTTGTGCAGAAGTGCTGACATGCTGTATTTGCAGTTAGTGCACCTTTATGTATCAGAAGGTTTTGTCAGAACAGTTTGGGAATGCACTTTCTCTAGAAAACACTCCACTAGAAACCCCTGGGTTGGGTAGCAATAAATGATGGAAATGCTATAATTACAGTGCAGTATAATGTAAATACATTTAGTAAGTTTTTTTCTTAGACATCGCTGTAAATGTCTAGACAAAAGATTCCTTTCATTTACATAAGTAGGCCTGTTTAGTTGCTTTTGTTACATTTTGAAGTGAAAGAACTGCACAACGTACATACACTAACATACAGCAGACGAAACACTATGAAATTATAGGGTATCATATGATTTAGGGACTAATTTATTTGTTTTTGTTTCTGTTACGCTCGAAATAATATTATAACTAGCTAACCAGAAAGCTGGAGAGAAGTGTTACCGGCAATAAACTTTATCTACTTTTGAAAAGCATTGAACTGAAAGGTAATGTAGAAATTGTCAAACATTATGGCATCCCAGCTTAATCAACATCATGAGAGCTTTTCACACCAGTCTGCCGTCGCATCATCCAGGTGGGGCTGCACACTGGTGGTGGTGGAGGGGATCCCCATGACCTGTAAGGCGCTTTGAGTGGAGTGTCCAGAATAGCGCTATTATTATTATTATTATTATTATTACCAGTTGTATCAAAATGGATAATGGTGCGGGCCAACCAAACCTTGAAACTCAGACAGGCATGATGCGCTCAATGGTGTTTGGGTTAGCACTGCTGCCTCTCACTTCTGGGTTCAGTTCCCGGGCTTCTGTCTGTGTGGGGTTTGTGTGTTTTCCCTGTGTCGACGTGGATGTCCTCCCCCAGTCCCAAGACATACTGGTAAGGTCATCTGGCTTCTGGGAAAGCTGTGTCTGTGTGTGTGGCCTGTGATGGACTAATGGGCAGAGGGGTGGCTCTGTGGCTCAGGATCTGTGCCTGTGGCAGAGGAATCCTACTCCGTTGGGCCCCTGAGCAAGGCCCTTAACCCCAACTGCTCCAGGGGTGCTGTACAATGGCTGACCCTGCACTCTGACCCCCAGCTTCTCTCCCTGTCTGTGTGTCTCATGGAGAGCAAGCTGGGGTATGTGAAAAGACAAATTCCTAATGCAAGAAATTGTGTAGGGCTAATAAAGTGATGGGACGGGCGTCCTGTCTAGGGTGTACCCCGCCGCGTGCCCGTCGCCCGCTCGAGGCGGCCCTGTAGTGGATACAGTGGTTAGGAAGGTGATGCAGCAAGTGTCCGCCTTGCCCCCCTGCTGTTTGCACTCTTCCTCTGTTGTTCTGGGGGTCTGGAACGGTGAATAGTGGTACGAATCCCACACGGTTTGACCTTGATTTTGCTGGTTTAATAGAGATGCCGGTGGACTACAGGCTTGCTCAGATAAGCTAGAGGAAGAAACGCCGCTGGAGGAGTAGAGGCACAAAACGATACTGATGATCAGAGCTTCGGGAAGGTGGACAAGTTCACTTATCTTTGCAGCGCCATCAGCCAAGATGGTTCCAATTCCAGAGAAGCCAGAGTAAGAATTAGCAAGCCAAATAATGCTTTTAGAAAGACTTAAAAAACAGTCAGCGACTGAAAACCTCACTGGACTAAACTATACATGGTACTTGTCAATTCCATAGCTAAATCATGCAGTGAAACATTTATGAGCATTTTATATGCTAAACTAGATGCATTCTTCCTTGAGTGCTTTAGAAGAATATTAGTAATTGTTTATAAAGGCTACAGTTGTTTATAAAGGCTACAAAATGAACAAAGTGCCTTTTCTCTATTAACTTGTAAAAGACATCAGTGGCTGGCTGGTGCATGTATTGCTGAAGACGGGGGCAGGCAGTGTGCAGGTCTGCACAGGAAGGACTGTACCCTAATATGTCCCTCTCATATTTATGTGACACTTGGAATTTTTAATTCATATTGTATAAGACGTACAGTGAGCTACAGGGCATTGAGACAAAGTATTTCTGAGTGATAAGTAATTTTGTATGTTTAATATAAGAAAACGGTTGGTTTCAGTGATTTCAGTGAAAACCGGCATGAGCTCCGGGACCATCCCTCACAACGCTGTCCCCCTGGAGACGGCCCTCCTCAGCCGAGTTGTCTCCGGCTGCCCTGCTCGTTCATGGTCACCACGCGTTGCACGTGTTCTCCAGCACAAGCCGATCCCCCTGCAGGTTGGGAGTGTTTCCAGCTCGTAAGCCAGCACGTCCACGTTTAGCCGAGTCACACGCTTAAAAAGTAGGAGGGTGTGTATGTGTGACAGGGTTGTAGGCCAGAGGCTTCTGCTGAAGTGTTGCAATGCAGAGCGAGGCTCGGTGTAGGAGGGGGGTTTCCCCCCTCTTGCAAGGAAAGCTCTGAGAAATCAGGGCATGTTTGGTGCCAGGTAGTACTGCCTTTTTACATTTGTGCAGTGACTAGCATTGCATTTTTCCAGAGTGGTATTTTCACTGGTGTTAAACAAATTGCTTTATAGTTTTTTTCTGTTCAACCTTCATCCGTGAAGTGGCTCAGGTCACTGCTGCAGCGTGTGCACCAGTGCAGAGGGAATGAGGACTGTGCAGACTCCCCTGGAGTCTCAAGCCCTCTGCAGTTTTTCACGTGGCATTTCACATTTCACCGTTCATAAAACATTCTGTACTACTCTGAGTGATGATATGTAAGTGCTTTTGGTTCACATTGCGTGATGTTAGTGAATGTCCGGGGTACATATTCCATTACACTGCTATATGACTGATATAATGTAAGTCTGGAGTAGGGGTAAATTGTTCTCTTTTTTAATCGCATTAGAAAGTGGATCGAAGTTATTACTGGTAGATATTCTCCTTTCTTTGTGATCCACAGCACGCACACAGAAGTCTGAACTCCACGCTTGTGTCTCTCTCTAAAATTCTTATAAAACCATATTTCCGCATGGAAGCATTGACAGAAGTATGGAAATTACAGTTTTATCTTTGAGGTAGAAGCCTTATCCCAGTTGCTTCAGCCCTTCCAGCTGCTTAAATGAGTTGCTCTGGGCTTAACCTGTGTGGAACTAACATCCCATCTAGGAGTACTCTCATACTCACTGTGCCCATTACACAACTGGGATATATATAGGACAATCTGAAGCTGAAACCTTACACTGTGAGAATATGACGCAACATGTCTTAAAAATGTCAAACTGAAGCAAAGGGGTGAAACGGTAGATGTGATCTTTCTATAGAATTGGAAACTAAAAAGATTAAAGATTTTTTCTGGTAAATTTCTCTGTACACCGGTGTGTGTCATCAGTTGATTTTTCTTGCACGGAGCCATTTGTAAATAGTGTAGAATGCCTGAATAAAATGTCATTTTGCCTGGGATTGTGGTGAATTTATATCAACGTCATGTCAGTTTTGGTTGGAAAGTAGAAACGCTGCTGCATTTTAAAATCTTAGTGTCATTTTTACTTTTGATTTCACGACTGGTGCTAGTGTCCACACAGCCGCAAGACTTTGTTAATGCATGGAAAGAAATGTTTTACCGACACAAAATCTTTAACTTTTTACATTTTTACTTTGTTAAATGTTGTTTGCGAGTCTTGATTGCTTTATGATTTGTAAATTAAATGTTGTTGGTGTAAACAAAGTGTTAACAATCATCTGCAGTTTAGGCACTTAATTGCTATCAAATCCTAACAATTCTTAATTTAGCTAAACGTAGATAATTTAGTCCTGCCTGAAATTTGTATTCTTAAATTGTATTCTGCAATTTTCAGGTTTTATGTTTGCCTTAGTCCTTGAACTAAAATCTCCTTTTTGATTTTCTGATGTGCTTCTGTAGTACTGGTTTGCAGTGTGGTGGGTTTTGCTCTTGGATTGAATAGTTATTTTAAATGGTGGCACACTGTTCAATTTTTAATCCAGTAGAGGTTTGTCCAGCCATTTATGATGATGTGCAAATTGTGACGCTCAATTAAACAATACACCTTGGGTTTAGCAAGTGTGAAGCACTATATTACGTTCACAGAAATGAGGATGGAGTGTGACAGTTACTAGATGCCCCTTTAGATAAATCTGAGGGCTAGATTGTATATTACCAGTTTTATACGGTGCATGAAAGTAAATGTGTTACTGTGTCACCTGATCCCTCCGAAGGCTGGATCTAGTCATTGCTAGAATGAAAGACCTCAAGAAGGCCAGGTTACGGAGGCAGGTGTTGTAGATGATGCCTTTCCCAGTAGAGCTCCTTCCCATGAGATGTTAAACCGAGGTCCTCTCTACTTGGTCATTAAAAATCTCACTGTACTTTCTGAAAGAGTTGAGGTCTTAACCCAGGAGTCCTGGCTAAATTCAAGTCATCGCTCGCAAAATGTAGCCTACCTAGAGTTCCCTCTTCATTAAGTTAGTGAAGCGGGTTTCTGTGTGTCCCCCTGGTCTGTTGTGTAGTGAGGCTGCTGGCAGTTATTGGCTGCTGAGCATCACACGGGTGCTGCTGCACTTCATTTCACAGTACCTCTCCTATATGTAAAGTGCTTTGAGGTCCTTGAGAATGATGAGGGTTCGAACAAAAGAAATGCAAGGAATTATATTTTTCTAATGATAAAACTGGCTTCTCTGTAGTGCAGCTTTTCGAAGTTTGATTCTGAGCGCTAAAACCATATGCTTATACTGAGTTTTTAATATTTAATAGAATTATAAGTCCTTTAAGATGGAGCACTGTATTTAGCTCTGTAACTAGTTAAGTTAAGAATGTTGAAAGGTGTCTGTTTCAATGGAGCTTACTTTTATCAGCTTAGGTTCTCTGCTCCTTGAAGTGCTTCATTGCATAAAGAGCTCTTTCTCAGGGCATATTTGCACTAAGTATGTTTGGTCTGAGACATGTATCAATATGCTAGCACTTCACACTTAGCTCAGTTGTATGGTTTTCTCTTGGAAGTGGACTAGAGTTCATTTTTCTGGTTCGCTGCCTTTATTTTAGGAAACTGGGCTTGGTCATGTTGACACTAATAATAAAAGTGAACTTCTTTAGAAGATGTTTAAATTGATTTGAGTTGCCGACATTGATTCCTTATTAAATTCGTTTTTTTGTGCATGTCTTTCATTTCGAAAATGAAATCTTTTTTAACCTTGCTTTGCTTTTTAAGACAGCTGCTTTCTCTTTCAGGCCTCCAAAAAATAATAAGCACTTCTGCATTTTATGAATTTCTAAATGTGCTTCATTTTAACCTTTTTTTTCCCCCCAATTGTGTTTGCCTCAAATCTAGGCCTCAGATATTGTTGTACTACAGTTCCAGAGTTGGTATCCTAGAATTAATATTCTGTTTGCACAAGTATATCACTCTCTGTTCACTTTAAGTTTTGAAATGAACCAAGTTTGCCAATCGATCTGAGAGTACTGAGAGTATCTTTCTGTGCGCTGAGTTTGGCTTAATTATTTGGCGATTGAACTACGATGTTTGCGCTGTTCTTCAAGTAAACTGCTGAGCATGAAAAAAGCTCACTGTTGAAAATCCAGTGTTTTCCACAGTTCATAGCTTCAAGTTTTTGGATTTTCATTATCATGACAATCAAAGGGCAGTCAGATACTTATTCATATTTCACATTTCTTTAATTATTTTATTGTTTGTAGTATGTATTGTAAAATAGTAGCATTTCAATAGGCAGACTCTTGAAAGTAATATTCTGTATTACCTTGTTTTAGGGTACATCAAAACTCTTCAGTCCTTTCTGCAATATTAAACATTAGTGCTGATTTTAGTTGCCATTTGAAATACATTGGCACATAAGTTAAAAATGACTAAACACAGCAAACTGAGCGTTGGCATCCATCCAATATTTAAACGGTACACAGCAGAACAGAGTCAGAGTGAATGTGGGAATCTAAGGGTTCCTCAGCCACTCCTTCAACGTACTTTAAGCCACAGTTTGGTATTTGTATAGTAGCTTGTCCTGTTGTACTACTGTAGCTGTGATGTTGTTGTTCAGGCTTGTGTTGATTGGTCACCATGCAGCAGAAGCCAGAGACTTTCCTACATTAGCAACGGGTTGATTCTCATTTTTTTTATACAGCTTTTCTCTGACCTGCATGAAAACAAATGTGCTGAATGTATTGCAACTACTGGAATGTTTATGTTAATGAAGATAGTGACAGCCAATCTCCAAATGTACGTTCCTAACAAGATTATTGTAAGTTGTTTTTAAAATGCTGTAAAGGACATGCATGTAAAAATGGTAAGGGCTGCTGTCTGATTTAGTTGTAGTATCATAGGAAATTTGAATGAACTTTTAAAAGCATGTTTGTAACCAAAAGAGTCACAGCTCTCTCTTAACTCTGTAGTGTTTTTTCGTCGTTGTTCTGTGCCTCTTGGTGTGGTATTAATACTAAAATACATCAGGTCAGAAATATCTGTCTGTGCTGCTGTTATCCAAATGTGTATTATTGACTATCCAAGGCTTTTGTTGGCTGATGTTACATTTTATTTTGCTTTTAAAATCAAAATCTAATTTTAGGAGTGACAGCATTATAGAAGTTTATTCAGCAGAACTGGAGTACAGGAGGAGCGCAAGATAAGGGCTAACCCTACCCTCACCCTCACCCTCGGTCAGCTAGCGTATCTCTTATATTTGGGTAGATTTATGTAAGGAAAATAGTTCATGGGCTTTCTAAATGTCTTAATATCCTTGTGTTCTTTTACATTGCACCCAAAATTGTTGGTTATAGCAATATACCTTTGTCCCCAAGAATGTTTATGCAAAGGAAATAGTTTTTTCCTTTAATCTTTGCTGACCACGTACTGTGTTATTTGTCAAAAAAACTACATTTAAGGGCTCCTCTTGACATAGTTGCAGACAGCTCTGTGTTCAGGTTAATATCCCTTCATGTAATACCAGAGATTGGCCCTTTGGCCCTCAAACCAACATTTCAGATACATGTTTAGAAGCTGAAGTTCTGGTGATCATTCCTTGATGCTTCTGGGGGTCATGCTGCATTAAAGAGGTAGAGAAACACCTGTCCTGTGACTCCCTCATTATTTTGCTGCACTCTGTAATGAAAGCATCTGTACTTAATTACTTAAATCTTTCAAAAATAGTCTTATGCTCTGCATGTTTTTAATCCCCTATATGCAAGGCTTTATGTTAATCCTGTCATTGTTAAGCCGAAGTTGACATTTTTTGTAGCTTTCACAAGCAGTTCCTTGTCCACACCATGTAAATATTATCAAATGAAGCAGCTTTGGTTTCTTGGAGATTATAACCAAATCCATTTTTCTAATCGTACTGTGTTCAAATTGAGAAGTGCCCATAATTCTGAATTTAACCAAGTTTTGGTAAGCCTTCTAGACTTGTAGGTGAATTGTAGGAAAATAGAAATTACCTAAAGCATTATGTTCCCCATACCTGAATTCCCTAGGCTTGTTGACTTCCAAAATGTGAATAAAGGAAGACTAAGTTTGATTCTACTTAACGTTAACGACAATAAATAACCCTGACCGAGTCTTAGAATTGCATGGTCTGTGTGGTGTATTATGAACTGGAGAGGATCTGAAAGCGAAAGAAGCCCTTTTGTTCTGCATCTGTTTCAGAAGTCGGGCTGCAGCTCGTCAGTATTGTGTGTCTTCAGGAGAGCAGAGGTGGAGCTACTGATTGCACAACTCTGCATGTGCTCACTAGCAACAGAATGTGGGCTAAGGGTTGCTTTTGTTTTCAGATGAACTTCCTGTGATCATCAGCTCTGGTACATAACTTGGTATTGAAGAGCACAAGTGAAGCAGAGCCTACTTTTAAGAGTAAAAAGTAAAAAGTTTGAGGCATAAAGATCTGCATTTGGTCCCTTATTCTTAGTTTTAAATGCAACTTCCTTTGTACCCTGTTGTTTATGTTTCACTGTTGTCTTAGCATCTCCATTGGATTGGTTTTTTTTCCTATACCTTTGAAGGATTTGAGGATGGACATTTTACTTACAGTGCTTTTTTAAAACTACAGTCATCCCTCGCTACACAAAAATAATAGTTCCCAAACTTCTGTGTGTAGGTGAAAACTTGTAGAAGTGACAAATTCAATAAATTATTTAAAATACAAATATAAGTCTTGATTTTTTTCTAGTGCTCGTAAATGGGCTTAAAACCAATTGAGATTAGGTACCGTTCTGATGTATTTAAATGTTTTGTTATTTATTATTTAAAAGTGTTATAAAAAGCTATTTTTTATGCAAGCTACAGTAAGTTTAAATGTATTGAGAAGCAGTTGTTAAGAGAAATAAAGTGTGCACGGTGTTAAGCACACATGAACAATAAATGATAATGAATTATTAAAATGTATAACTAACTAAATAAAAATGTTAGTCATGCAGTCAAAGTCCGAATAAAACCCATTACTGCAAAAGTAAGCATTCACGGTGCTCAGTATCACAATAAAACACTTCATTGTAAAGACTGTTAAAATAGTGAATCAATATTGTTTTTACAAACCATTCAATTAAAAATACTGTTCTGCACCATCACTAGTGTAATACCCACCCAGTTCCTGTTAAGATAGTTAAGACGATGACAGACAACAGGAGGGAGAAATGCAAATGGTAGAAGGAGCCACACACTGGGAGTTTGTAAACGTGGTGGAAGTTCACTCGTCTGGCAATAGTAGGTATGGATATGCATCTCTCGTTTGAGCGAGTACAAGTATGCAACAAACTCCTTTTTAACGAGGGATGAAGGTACATTCTTTTTAAGAAGAAAAAAATAAAACAAGCCATAAGCTGGCTGAAATGTCAGGGAGTAAAATGAATCATGGCATTATTCCAGCTAAGCTCCCTGCTATTGAGAGTGAGTGGCTTAAGATAAATTCTCTGAGCTAAACGCCCATTTGTTTGCTTGGACATAAGGAGTATGCAGACCAGTTAGTGAGAATCTGGTTTATAATGGCATCATGGGCCGGTTTATCATAAAATACTTTAAATTGGTTGTTGTGTGACGAATATCAGTGTAGAACTGTGACCAATAACCCAGTGATACCCTCATTTGTCAATCACAGGTCAAAATACTGTTATGTGGAACACATCATTGTTAGGGCCTTGTAATGACTTTTTCTAATACGGTTTCTTAGAGCTTTTCACTTCTTTAGAAAGTAACCCTGATGCTGAGAGCGCTGCGCGTTTGAATCAACTCCCCTCTGGGACTTCTCTGTTCATGACTAAAAAGGTTCAGCCCTTTTAGCCTAATGGTGTGGGATTTGTACATTTCAGTCCCGGTATCAGTCCCAGTATCTCCAGTTTCTCTTCTCCCGACTGATTTCAGAAAAGCAATATCTTTTTGTCTCATATTGATCAAAATACACAATTCTAACATAACACTCCTTGATTTGAATTCTGTGCTTTTAAATGTGTATCCCAGCATTTTGCCCTTTTATTGTTTTCCCAAGGTGCCTACAAGATGAATGTCTGCTTTAACAGCTAAGTTTTCTTATAAATAGAAGTTTCCCATTTTATATTTGCTGTTTGTGTTGCTACTTCATACAGCAACCCTTTATGAAATGTCATCTGTCATGTGTTTGCCCAGTCCTGAAATACCATAGGAAATGTAGATAAAAGATAATTTCTATTCCATTCAATTTATTATAACCTGTGTGGATGAGCAATCAAATATGGGAGTAAGCCCATCTGGTGCAAAATCGTCATTAGGGAATGGCACAGAGACGTGCTTAAAAGCTTTAATGGCTTGTGTAAGTGCAGTACAAGACTTAAAATCATTGGAATGAAGAATGGATTTTAACTTGCCCGTTCATTGCTGCCTTCCTTATAATAAGCTTCTGTTTTGCGGTCTTGAGTTTTCCAAGTCATTTTTCCCCAACATTATAAACGTAACTTTGGCTAATCAGAGATACCTAGCGCTTATGACCCATCTGTGCCTTATATTTTTGTCCACTTCAATCCTGTTGAGTGTTAGCCTTTACATACTGTATAAAAACCTTTACTGTATTTTGTGACTAAAGGGGCTGTCAGAAATGCAGAAGTTGCAGCAGATTCATCAAATGTTTTGTTTACATAATTCAGTGAAGGCACTTTGGAATGATGTAGATATGTACTCATTTTACGTGTTTGCACAAGTAGATTTTTCAGTTATCCAGTATTGTGAAAGTACGTCAGAACATGGACACTTCGGTCGTCAGGGGTACTCTCCTGCATTCAGTGTTGGGTCATTACCCTTGTGCTTGTGCTGCTGATGAAAGCTGCCCAGATACTTCTGTTTCCTCAAACCTTAACTTTCTTTCACTTGTTTCTTCAGTTTTAGCACTTACAACTATAGCAATGACAAGTAACAAGCTTGTTTTAAAGGGAGACAGATTACCCCGTTGAAAAGGCCTTGCAAATGTTTGTGTAAAGACTGTCGGATCGTATCAACATACTTGTTTTGACTGTGGAGTGTTGCTGGTTGTGTTTGATATGCAAGAGAAGGTGAACGGGTTAAACGGAGCTGACAGCATCTCCTGTCCTGTCATGAAGCGGAGAGGTAGAAGCTACGCAAGAGGCAGTCCTTCAAAGTGAATGACTTTACTTATACTGTGGGCGAATGGAGAAGACGGTGGAAAGGCTGATAGAAACCACACAGTAAAACTTTTCAGAAGGAAATTGTTACGTTTACGGTTTACGTGATTAAAGTGGCACAGCCTTTTCTGTCACCAGTATCATTTTAATTTAACACTGTTACTGTTCTCAGAAATCAGTCTTCTAAGCAGCACTGATAGCTCTGAGTCAGATTGATATTTATTGCTGCTCCAGCTTTAGATATTGTAGCCATCTTAAGAAGCTCAGGATGTCTCATCTTCATCATGTAAGACCTCTCTTTTAAAATGATAAGATAGTTACGTACGTGTTCTATCACTTTTCATATCGGAACTGAAAACAATACATTGTCCTGCAAAACTGAAGGAAACCCTCCGTTTTTTCAGTGCTGTTTGGGAAGTAGTAACACCAGGTCTTTGTTAAAGGAGACCTGCTGTTTGTTTACAGTACTTACCAGTGGCCATCTGCATCTTTTGGAAATTGCTGGTTGCTGGAAATTTTGAGGGAAGAGTTTTTTCTTCTAAATAAGGTGAGGTTTTTGCCTTGCCTCATGGATTACATTGCATAAAAGATTTTGTCTTCTATTGAGACTGAATTTGGAACATTTAGATGAAATTCAAGTTTTTCAGTTTTGTATACAGTGCTCCAATATTTTTATCTTTAATTTGAATACCTGGGGAGAAATGTGATAAACAGCCAGTACTCTCATACAGGAACGTTTACTGAAGCAGGACATTTTACAACAGCAGTGGTGATTAAGTAAGCTTTTAATTGTTTTTTCTTTTGCGTATAGACTTTCTAACACTTCTAGGCCTGTAAAGAAGATGTAGTTCAGGGAAGGAGGAATCTTAAGACTAAATTGAAGCTAGTACTTTCAGGTTTTTTGATTGGATAGGTCAAATATAAGCTTTTTTCAATACAAAATTTTTCATTTTAACCCTTTAGCTGTTAGTAACATCATGTGACTTAAAGCAGCGAGGCTTTTCCCATAAGAATCAATGGAACAGAGTAGGGTTAGAGACCATAGTTTAGACTTGTACAGTATCTCCCCAAATACATTGGTGTACTGTTTTTAAAACGGTTTTACTCTCCCATTCCCTTTACTTTTATCTTGACTTACAGATCATTTAACACGACGCCATTGAAAGTGCTTTAGCCAAACATTAGTTTATATGATCTTACCTTAAAAAGTGGAAGAGTTATTCTTGGTTATTAATGCTACTGCACTTCTTCTAACATTCAGCACCTGCACTTTCACTGTCACTTGCAGTATGCTTGGAATTTGTTGTGGAAACATAAAATATGATAGAAGTTGCTTTTGTTCACCACCATATGCACACAATGCAAGATACAACAGTTTTTCTCCAGTGGAAAACAGCGCACCACAGTGCGGGGAATTTTACATAATGTCCCCAGTATCACAGCAGTATTACTGCAATTAAACGGATGTCTCTTGACCTGTAGTGTTTACGTTGTTTAGAGTCAGGTGTTGTGTTCAGTTAAGTGGAGATCATTCGAGACGGAATATCCTTCAGCCCTCCAGGACTCATTGAAATCCAGTTCATACATCCTAACCACTTCAGCCAGTTCAGGTTTGTGGGGGAGCTGAAGCCTATCTCGGCCAGCGACAGACGGGACGGGACAGACCCTGGACGCACACAGACACGCACTTACCCCAGGGCCAGTTTTCCCAGCAGCTGATTCGGCTACCAGCATGTCTCTGGGCTGTGGAAACCGGAGCACCTGGGGGAAACCCATGTGAACCCAGGGAGAACTTACAAACTCAACACTGACAGAAGGCCGGGTCTGTAATTGAACCTGGGGCCCCAGCACTGCGAGGCAACACTGCGCCATCGAGTCGCCTTCTGATGAAACATGCCTTGCTTGATTGATCGATTGCATGAACGAATGACCAATATCTTTAAATAACACAAACTGTTATCTTGCTCTATGAGTTACAGTAGCTGGTACACAGCATCCTAAAAAAGTTAATAATTTGAGCTGTTATTTTGAAACAGGATTGTAATTGTCTTGGATAATATCTGTTCTGCGATTAAGGCATACGGTGACATTCTTCAAGGCTTGTGGCCAAATTCATTGCATTAGACAATGTCCACATGTCTGTTACAACTATGAAAAAATGTTTTAGACATTGTCCAAGCAGGAAAATACTTTTTAAAAAACATGTTAGAGCTGCACTCTGTCCATTAAGCTGCCTTCTGAGCTGTGTACAGCTGATGAGGGACTTGGTATTCTGCTGCAGAACAAAGATAACAAGGTACTGCAGTGGGATGATGGTTTCAAATGTGGCTTTAGAATATGCTGTTTAAAGCTCCTGGGGATAAATTACTGAGATACCGACCGGGTAGTCGAGAAAAACATTTGTGTCCGGCACAAAATTCTATAATGGAGTTTTTTTACATAAAACCTTTACAAAGCAGTTATGTTAAAAAGTACAAAATAAAATTAAAAAAAACCCATGGCAGAGCCAAGAAAGCAAAGCAGGTACAGAAGATAAATTAGTTTTTAGGCCAGATTTAAAAGAACCCATTGTGTCCAAGTCTCCTGTTTTCTTTGTGATAGTGTTTGAGTTCTGGCGTATAACAATAACAGGTCTTGTCCTCCATAGTGTACTGTAGACCAGCACTGGGAGCGCATAATAAACCAGTTAGGCGGAGAGCAGGAGTTGGATAAATACAGTACAAACTGGAGAGCAGCCACACCATGTAATGTCTTAAAAAAGCATCATCTTGAAAATCTGACAGGATGGCACATCAGTCTAATTATGTGGATGAAGACTAAATAGAACTAGACCTTAATAGCTGGTCTTGCATTGTTCACAAAAGACAATTTTATTGCCAGGTACCTCAAGATACATGCTCTGTAGGTGGTCTGAATGTTGATTTAAAAGATGCTTTTATCCAGAATAAGAGCCTAGGGTCTGAGCTATGCCTTAACCGATCGTAATATCTGAATCACAGTAATGCAGCTGACTCAGGGGGTCATGAACTTAAAATCTAATGAGACCCTTTATCACAGGTCCATCTTACCCCTGTATCCTTTCCCTAGACAGTTATATTAAGTATTCAGCTTCTTTGGAAAACCACATTGATGTTGAATATGTCTAAATATGGTGAAAGAAAAAATGTTTCAAACTGTTTTATGTCACACTATATTCACATTCCAAAACTGCCCTGTTTGCTTTGAGACATAAAGCACTTGGGAAATACATATACACGTCTGATTTGCTAGATAGGGGGATTTGCTTGTAGAAGGAATTAGTCCCATATCTGGGCCTCTAACCTAATCTGTTGTTTTCTTTACTTTGCCATTCATTCAATCAGTAAATGGTTCATTGTTCAGTGCTTGGGTATCCCTGGTCATTAACCTACTTTTAGACCCAGCTGTAGTTTTTTTTAAACTGTTGAAAATAAATTCCCCAGCAATTATTCTTCAGAGTGCTTCCACATTTTGCTCATTCTAATGCTCTTTCTTTCATTTTCTTCTGCTTTGTCTTAGAGACCTGCAATGATTATTTAACAAGATGCGCAGGTTAAAGCTGTCAGCTAATTGGAATATGAATTGCACCCTTGTTGTCATACAGTATGTATGAATCAACCGGATGACAAAGAATGTTTTCCAAAATTGCCCTTGATGCCCAAGTCGACTGAGTGCACAATCTGCCACAGCTTTCACAGTATTTTTTATAGGACATAAAATGGGAAAATTTCTAACAGGGAGACCAGTTGGCAAAGAACATCTTCGTAATATTTAAAATCTTTTTAAACTCGCATTCAGCAGTAGGCATCTGCTTCTGCCATCTTGTTCAAGTTTGGGTCTAGAAATGAAAATGAACAGTAAATGGCCTTTCCACACTCTTCTGCTCCACTTTCAGAGAGAGAGAGACCATTTTATTGGCCATGTGCAAATTCTTGTATTAGGAATTTGTCTTTTCACATACCCCAGCTTGCTCTCCATGAGACACACAGACAGGGAGAGAAGCTGGGGGTCAGAGCGCAGGGTCAGCCATTTCTACAGTACCTATGGAGCAGCTGGGGTTAAGGGCCTTGCTCAGGGGCCCAATGGAGTAGGATTCCTCTGCCGGCTGCGGGATACGAACCGGCAGCCTTCCAGCCACAGGCACAGATCCTCAGCCACAGAGCCCCCGAGATGCCAAGGAATTTCACTGTTCAAGGGCTTGTCTGTGTGACACTGTGATAAGCACTGGTGTGGTTCAACCGTTCTGCTGCAGTATTGCTAATACTGTGTTAAAGTAACTCGCATCGGTTTCTTGATGAGATCCTTGCAAATGAACAAACTTCACTTCTTAGCTCTCACTAAATACACACAGCAGATTAGTGAATGTGTAACAAAATTAAGTGTGAAGGTAATTTTTCCTCCTATCTTGCTGGACTTCCACAAGATTAAAGAGTGTAGTATTTATCTTAGTATGCAGAAGTAGGTGATGAATTTGATTCCATTATTTTTTATGTTTTTATTTCTTCAGCTAATTGTTGTACAATGTAATTTATTAATAGTTTTTTAAGGCAAGTAATAAACTTAATTTTATATAGCGCCTTTAAAGGTGGCTTCTCAAAGCGCTTTACAGAATGACAACAATAAAAGGAATACACAAGATAAAACACAATTACACAATATGCACTAGACCACTTACTGTGGCTGAAAAGCTGATCAACACATTTGTATTCTCTCGAATTGCCTACTGTAATGCTCTACTCGCTGGGGTATTTAAATCTACTTTGAACAAACTGCAGTCTGTCCAAAATTCAGCAGCCAGGATCCTGACCAGGTCTAGTGCAAGTGATCACATTACTCCTATCCTGGAGTCCTTGCACTGGCTTCCAGTCAAATTCCGTGTGGACTGTAAAATCCTCATGCTCACCTATGAGGCTCTGCATGGCTTAGCACCTCAGTACCTGTCTGAACTATTATCGCCCTACTCCCCACCTTGCAACCTTCGCTCTTCTAATTCTGGTCTCCTAACTGTCCCCCAAGCTCGTCTACACTCTGTGGGTGACAGGGCCTTCTCCTGTTATGCCCCCAAGCTCTGGAACTCTACCCAAGGATATCAGAGAGTCACCTTCTCTACACTCCTTCAAATCCAGACTCAAAACCTTCTTTTGAAGAGCCTTTACTTAACTGGTTCCATTCTTCACCCCTCTGCTTTTCCAAGTACCACCATCCACGGTCTCCTCTGTATATTGTAATTGTGTTTTATCTTGTGTATTCTTGTGTATCTTTTTATCTATTGTTGTTGTCATTCTGTAAAGTGCTTTGAGAAGCCACCTTTAAAGGCGTTATATAAAATTAAGATTTATTATTATTATTATTATTATTATTATTATTATTATTATTATTCTGAGAGCTTTGCAGTGTTGACAATGTTGGTTGTCCTCCAGAGGTGAGATATAAAGTGACATTGGTTTGTTGAATTGAATTAACATGACCTTGCAATCAGTATAGTCTGCAACATATGATTTGTTTAGCTTTAAAGGTACAGTTTTTATTAGAGCTGTTTGCACAGACTTCAGTGCGCTTAAGAGCAATACATACCTGAGCCTTGTTCACTCTTCTGTGATCTAGCCGTACGCCCATTTAAGACTCCTCTTTTCTGTTTTTATGTTCCTTTTGTAATATGTTTGTCAGCGCCTTGGGGTGGTGTTCACATTATTAAGACAGTATGTAAGAGAAAACAAAGTTCCTTTCTGGCTACAGGACAACACTAAACAAATAGGTATGGCTTTTTGCCTTCCCAGACTACGAAAAGGTTTTTAAAATATTGCAGGGTCATTTTTGTTTTCCTCTTGCAGTTCAGATAGTCTAACTCTTGCTTCCATTCAAGATTCCAAAATACCAGCTCAGTAATCTTTCATTATACTGTAAATCCCAGAACAGAAGAAAGAGTCAGTGCAGAGTATAGACAAGTGTCACTATTGTAATATGGTAGTGAAAAAAGCACCTCTAGTGCACATTTATTTGTCAGTTGCTACAGATGGCATTTCTGTATGTTCTGGCAGTGGCAAATAATAAAAATTAGTACGTTAAATACAGGAAAAGGCTCGCCACTCAATCTGTTTTTTATTGGGTATGCAAATAGAGGCGTACCTTAGTACGCTTACTTCGATGCTGCTCTATTTTCAAGAAGAGGAAGAGAAAAAAAATGAAACCTCAAATAATAAAGTGAAACCAAAAGATGGGTGAAATAGCCAGAAGAAGAACTCATCACAATTTCCTGGTTAAGCACCCGACGACTGAGCATGGAGTGAGTATACAGTCGCTGAGCTGATTTTGTTTGCTTTGCCGCTGATAGAGCCCCCAGTATCTGGAAATTGGAATTATTACCGGTAAGGTAATGATGCCAAAGCATGTTGCCGTTGGGAACAAATCTCTGCTGACACCGTGTTATAATGGCCTCTTTGTGCGCTGTCTTACAACCCTCGCGCTCTAAACAGTGTGCATGTATTCGCTTGTAGCTGGAATATAGCACTCTGGCTGGTCATTGCACTCGTACTGTTAGTATTTGCATTTATGTCTGAGCAATTGTTTTGAAACATAAGAAGATACCGGGTCAGCAGTTACTCTTAAGTGCTTGTTGTGCTCTTTATTAGGCTCTTTATTACAGCTGGCGCAAACTTATACATGTAAATGCCTATTTAAAATAAATAAGAACTGCTTCACTCCTGCCTTATAGGCAGTGACTGCAGCTGGTATGCCTGGTGTTTAATTGAAGCACTCCCATTAAGGCTCTCAGATGGGAGCAGTCCACTGTAATTTGAAAATCATTCATGTTTTTATTTTGCTAAATGCAATATTAACAGGCTGAGTTTGCTGACAGTTTAAATTAGGGTTAACAGCTTGAGGCATGTAGTGGGTTTTCTGGTTGAAGGAGCTTTTGTGCCGAGAGTATTTTAGATTGAAGTGTTTTTTTCCCAGGACTAGTAGGTTAAATCATGTAACAAACTGAACATTTCTACCAGATCTTGCAGGATGTTTGTGAGGGAAGTCAGAATGTTTCATTTTTCTGCATACTGAATGTTGAATTTTGGTTTCCATCTTATGGATTGAGAATTGGTCTGTAGTATTTCTGTCAAGCTAACAGTATGAAACGTGAATTGCATAGATTGTAGGGTTTAGGAAAATTATATATCTGATAGTTTCAAACACTGTAGCTTATAAAAATTGATTCCAACTCTATTTTTATTAAGATTAACATTAGATAAATATGCTTTAGTTCAACAAATAAATATGATGGCTCAACATGTGCATTAAATAAAGATCAGTAAATTACAGCTTTTTAAATCGCATGTCATTCTTTTATGGAAATGCATTACACAAAGTATTTTGTGTCTTATGTACAGCTTTAATCGAGATGTGTGTCCTGAATTGTCACGGTCACTGTGCAAGTAGTTTGACTTCCATGTTGTCATTGTTTTGCTGCTTATTCTCCACGTTCAGTGTTGAATTGTGCATCTTTGTATCAACAGAAAGAACATTTTCTTCTTGCACAAAGGTTTCTGACTGTTTTTAGTGCTTTTGCAAGCATCGTAAAAGCATGAAATGATTAGTTTGATTTGTTATGTAAAGGAATTAATTGGTAGATGTTTGGGTGTCAGAACTGTATATATGGCATGCTAGTCTTGGGTATAGCAGTTGGAGAAAACGCAACTCTTTTTGCTGAACAATAAAAGCTACAGCTGGTCTCTGAACGTGCTAATTTCTAGAAATTAAGAACAGGACCAGTAAGGGAGTTTAATTTTCCCACCATGCTTCCCCCATGTTATTGTTTAACCTTTATTTCTACATGAATACAAAATATCAGATTGGTTGAATGGTACGTTTTAGGATCTGCCTGTCATTTTCTATATAATCATATTTTCCATACGCTTCCAAATATGTCATCCAATTAAAGAAGGAAAATAATTAGCACAGTGGTTGTTTCCAGCACAGAGCCCCTATAGCTCAACTTATCATATCAATGGTTGGCTTATGTAAACCTTTGTGTTGAAATATGTTCACCCATTACTGCGCTGCTCTTAAACATTGTGGATGTGAGCAATTAACATGATGCGTGTTTTATATGAACCCTGTTTTCTCTACAATATCTAACAATACTTTTGGAGATCTGTGCAAAAAGAAGGAATGTTGGTGATTGATGTAGGTGTTGAACATATCAAGATACCTTGCGTGTGTTCAGCAGATTTTCAGAATTCCTTGAATTCTCCTTTTTTTAATGTCTAGAACCTATTGTGTTTTTAGAATGCAACTTGTTTCTTTAGATTATGCCGCAAGAACATTAATCTTTACTATAGCAATGCAGTTTAATATTTTCATGAATAGGAAGTGATTAATAAGTTTGTTGCCTCGCAGTTGAAAGTAGGATAAGAATCACCCTTTTAATGTAATGCGCCGGCAGTTTCCTTATAGGTGGTACATTCATAAGCGTCCTAATCATATTTTCAATTTTTCAGGTGCATAATGAAAAGGCTGATGTGTGAGTGCTGCAGCTAGTTAAGAGCTGTAAAATGGCCAAACCTGGGACTGACAGAGACAACACCATGGTAGAAAAACAAACAGGAAAGAAGGTACATCTTTTCTATTATTAGTTGCAAAAGCCATACATCTTGCCTTTTCTTCATTTTTCTTACAGAGCCAGTGTGAGTGGAAGATGTTACAGAAAATGTCAGCAAAAGCTGGGGAGAAAATGAAATGTTGAGTGCATAAGTATTCAGACAAGTAAACTCAGTATTTGGTGGAAGTGCCTTTTGCAGAAATTACTCACAAAAGATTTTTGCGATGAGTCTCTCCCAAGTCTGCATGCCTGCTTGTTGCAGTTTATGCCCATTCTCGGGAGATGTTCTTCGACTTGCTTGGGAGATGTGTATATATATGATGACTACCAAGTCATTACATAGATTCTCAATAGGATGCAAATCTCATAGGATTCAGCTTTGGATCATTGCCTTGTTAAAAATCCCTCACCAGCTTTGACTGACAGACTGCTCTAGGTAGTGTCTGGGTGGTATGATACCTTCCTCTTCTGGATGACCGAGTGGACTGTGTTCATGGGATTCAGGGGACAGTGTTCAGAGACCTCAGTGTGGTTTTGTACTCTTTGTATCTCTGATCTGTGCCTTTCAATGACTTGCTTTGAAAGTCTTGATTGAGTCTTTGCTTGAAATTCACTAGCTGACCAAGGACAGGTGCTTTTATTCTGAAATCTTGAGAACCGTTATTATTGCACACTGTGGCCATTCGTTTAATTGTGTTGCTTGTTATTTTGTGCATCTAAATTATTTTCGTTTTGCCACGGCAAACTGTTTGAATACTTGTGCAGTCATGACTTTTCCAATTTTCTTTCATCTTAGCTGTCTGTATTTTTATTTTTGTTCTTTGCCAAGACTGTATGGAGTAGGTTATATAACAAATATGCAAAAAAACAAAATGTGTGAACCGTGCAAGTGTCTGAATATATTTGCAAGGCACTGCATGTTTGTCCAACACTAACAAGAACAACACATGGTTTTGAAATCTGTTATGAATGAATATATTTAACTTTTGAAAAAAAAAATAAGTGCAGGAGTTATGTTATGACCTTGAATACATGAAGGTTCTTATTTTGTTCCCAGTGCTTATTTCATTGTTCTTATATTTAAAGCCTATATATTTAATATTGTTAATTGTACATAGATTTGAAAAGATCCTATGTGTTTTGGAGCTTATTTACATTTTTTTTTTATATCCACCAAGTTTGGAATAGAGTTGTTTTTAAGTCTCCATACCACTACCAGCTGAATTTTGTCTTCAGCAGATTCACTAGGATATAGTTTTTGGTGGCGTCTTCTGTACAATTCACAGAACTCATGTCATTTACCAAACTGCTTTATACCACACAGTGTCGCGGGAAGCGGGAGCCTACCTGGCGAGCAGCGGGCGCAAGGCAGGGCACACCCAGTCCATCTCAGGGCCAGTGCAAGCCAACCGTACAGGGGGACAATCTGGAGGCCACAGTAAAGGCCGAGGGGGGGAATTTGGCCCGGACACCGGGATAACTCCCTACTCTTATCGAGAAAAGTCCAGAGATCTTTAATGACCACTGAGAGTCAGGACCTCGGTTTAACCTCTCATCCGAAAGATGGCGCCCACTACAGTACAGTGTCCCCGTCACTATACTGGGGCATTAGGACCCACATGGATTGCAGGACCATGCTGGTCCCACTAACACCTCTTCCAGCAGCAGCCTTAGTTTTTCCCAGGAGGTCTCCCCTCCAGGTAGTGGCCAGGCTCACACTTGCTGAGCTTCAGTGGGCTGCCAGTGGTGAGCTGCAGGGTTATATGGCTGCTGGCTAGGTTAGTAATGTACACAAAAAATTAAATTGTGCCCCACTTCAACAAAAATTAAAATATTGTTTTCACTGTGCAAGTAAGTTGTGCAATAATATGGCTGCAATTAAATATCACTAGTCTATAGTATATTGTACGTGTTTGGCATCTGTTCTGACGATTTGGATGTTACAATAGAAAACTGACTTGGGAATTAGTTTGACAGGAAAATAAATTGTATAAAAATGCAAACAAAGCAGTAGTTATGCGAGTACCAGATTTCTGTGTAGCTCACATCATGAAAAAGATAATGAAAAGCTTTATTTTTTATTAAAAAAAACATGTTTGTGGAATCTGTGACGATGATAAAAACTGGGAAAGAAACCTGAATCAAGGCAGTAGCAGGTGGTTAAAAGTCCTCAGTTGAATTCCATCGGTGAGTAGACGGCAGTAGAAGCAGCAGTCGCAGTGGAAGTCCCGTTTGTAGATCGCAATGTAGAGCAGCTAAAAATAAAAAATTAAAGACAAGGGTGACTGAGGAAGAAAAGAAAAGTAGATAACGGTGATATTCTTATTCACAACATTGACAAAGATTGCTGCACTCAGCTACACTTTCCGAAGTGCTGCCCGTGGGAGTGACCCTCGAGCGCTGTCAAAAATAAAAAACCCAGACGGCACGAGTCCTCACATGAGTGTTTAAATCAGAGGAGGCCTGTCAAGTGAGTCACAAGCTGCTTAAATGTATTCCTCCTTTTAAATATATTTTAACCCATAAGAAGCTAGTTAAATATTGGGCACTGCACTGATGTTTTTAATGCAGTGTTCCCTGGGTGACTTTGTGATCTTTGTTTTAGTAGCAGGTGTTGATAGAATAACAATGCCTTATCCCAGTCAGAAAGCTCTGAGAAGCGAGGCTGCAGCTGCCTCACAGAAGCTGTGAGTTTGTTCCCTGGTGATTTGAAAGTTTTGACAAAGTACTAACGAAATGGTGGAAAGGATGCTGTGGCATCTGCCATTTTTTGTGCCTTGAACACTGTCGCTGAAGTAAACAAACAATCACCTGACTAATAAAAACAGAGAAATTTGCCATACTGAAGAGCCGTAGTGCGAATATTGCCGTACCCTCGTTGGGAAAATGCGAGGAGGCAGGTGGTTTTCTTGGGATGACCGGCTCTTTGAGCCCTTCATCTTTACACACGTTGCGGCACTGCAGTGACTCACAGGAGGTTTAGATGTGCAGGTTTCTGTGAAGATGAAAGCGGGATTTGTTGTTTTCCTGGGGAGGGGAAACCTTTTTTTTTTTTATTTGGTCCGGCAGGGCTGTAGACATTAGGAGGCAGTAAATCATATTTCTTCACATGAGAGCTTCATTACTAAAGTCAGCTGTCGTAGACTTTCTTCATAAACATCCTCAAGTGCTAGCTCCACGATTGGAAGAGAAAATGAAAAGACAGCTCTGGCAAATTTTATTCTGTTCTCTTTTCGGAATCATTGTAAACTAGGATATTTTTTTTTATTGCAGCGCGGTAAGCGAGTTTGTGATCTTGCTGAGAAATGTTTGACCGAGAAGTTTGGTTTCAAATTAAAACATGTTCACAGCTTCTGTTTTCTCGCAAGCTTGGTAACAAAGGGCATCTGTGTGCACTGGTTCGGGGACCTCCTGTCCACAGTTTTCTAAGCAGGAAGGTTGTAGGAAGTGTAGATCACTTGACTGACTGCATGGCCTAGTTGCATTGCATTGGCCCCGTAGAGCTGCACTGACTGTGCAAGTGAGAGATTCCAGGGAATGATGGAAGTGTAAGCTTCCCTAGACTTGTTCCTGTGGCTTGTGGACCTTTCACGTTGCCTGGTTCCCAGAGTTGTTGCTGAATCATTCTAAGCTTCAGAAGAAACTAATCACCTATTATTAATTAGCATTTATGTATAGTGCCTTTCACCCAGAAGGATCCCTGAAAAGGTCGGAGAGGACAAACTTCATTTAGCCCCACAGTGCAGCGCTGAGCTGGATCGGATGCCAGCAGGCTCCCCACCCGGCACATCATGTAGAACAATGAGAGGGACTGCTTCAGGGGGAGCTGTAGGGGGGCTACTTCAGACAGCAGCAGGGTTTTCCTTGGAGGTCCCCATGCAAGTGCAGATCTGGCACAACCAGGCTTATACGGTGGTAATGCTGCAGTGGAAACAAATTTGCAAAGTTTGTCAGAAAGTCTGGATTTTTTGTAGCAGGTTAACTGACTCTGACATTCTGTTGAGCAGACATGGCTTAGGTAAATTCATGAGGCCGACCACATGACGTGCGAAGTGAGCATCATCCCGCCGGAAAGACCTAGAATCTGATCAGTAATAACTGAGTGAAGTTCTGTAATGACTAGTCACTCCTGTCCAGTACGTCACACTTGGACTTCGCCATCGACTAGCCTCTTGTGCACATTAGTTAGTGTTATTTTGCACAACTACTGCCACAGCACCTGACGTCCAACACAGTCATCTATACTGAACCTTGATTCACCACTTAGTCCAACATCTAATCAAAATCCATGACTACACTTTTTCAGAAAACATGCATGCCAAATAGTTACATTTGTGATGCTCCATTTTTTTGCTGATTTAATATTGATGTTTTATTTTCTTCTTGCTTGTTAGCACTCAGTAATCACCTGTCTGTTCAACTCCAAGCCTGTGGTGTATGTGACACAAACCTGCATTTTTATTATTGGACATAGATCAACACATACTCACTATTCAGTACATGTGGCAGTGCTGTGAAAAGGCTGGGCTGTAGGTCTAACTATAGTGGCTCTGTCATAAAGTACCCTGCCTGTGGATGGGAGTGTTGTGTTGTGAGAAAATTCTAACGCTGCTAATTGTTACCTTGTGCCGCAATGTATGATCTATCGAATATGGAACTGAGATCAAACCATTTCGGCCAGGAGATGATGAGAGAAGATTAGAAATCCCTCAGGAAG
This sequence comes from Lepisosteus platostomus, assembly GCF_059453375.1. Classification (NCBI taxonomy): domain Eukaryota; kingdom Metazoa; phylum Chordata; class Actinopteri; order Semionotiformes; family Lepisosteidae; genus Lepisosteus; species Lepisosteus platostomus. Next base: position 3,874,954 of record NC_142618.1, on the reverse strand, counting down.
ATCACCATAGTGAAACTGAGTCATGGGATTGACCTTTAACAGAGCTACCCAAATGATAAGTGACCTTTAAGATCCAACATTTGCTAGAATTTTTTGTACAGTTTGCATGCAGCTTTGTGAGGTCCTGAGGAACATTAATCTTGGTAACTCTGAATTGACCCCTTGGCGCATTCATGAACATTGGAGATGATTATGTATATGTAAAAAGAGGTCAGTTTTTTTTCATTATTGAACTGGGAGTCTTCTTTGATTATAGTGATGAGTGAGCCAGCATTTACGAACAACGTGATTGACAATTTGATCTCTTGTGTTATGCGCTTACATTGCATGCTCAGAAGAATAACTTCTGAAAAATTAATTGGAGAGTTGAAATAGAATTGACAGTACATTCCCTTGTCTTAGAAACTTATGTCTGTCAATGTATAACGGAGTGCTTATTTTGACTTCATCTATATTTGTGTTTATCAAATTTAAACTATGTATTTACACAATTAGCCATAATACTTTTAAATAATACTTTATTTAAAATACTGATTGGAGGAGCAGTACAGTACCATGATAACTGTTTTAATATTCATAGTAAAAAAGGGTCCAAAGAATACAGTTGAAAGAATAGCAGGACCTGCTGGCTAAAATGTTGAATACAAGTATTTTCATGTGACTTCTCAAGCAATGTTCAAGATTTATTTGAACGTTCTTATCCGTACTGTGTGAGCAGCCTTCCAAGCTGATTTCTTCATGTTTCGCTTGTGCTTCTTCATTTATCTTAAGTAGCCTTGTAAACACCTCTTGATGCAAGAGCTCTGTGATCATCCTTGGTCTACTTAAATAAATCTGTAGGAGGCTAATCCTGTTTCACAGGGTTTGTTGCCAAACTGAGTCAGTAGTAGGCTGAATTTCAGAAATGCAGAGTTATTGTTTTTCTTTAAAAAATAAAACACTTTTTGCACTTTCCACATTAATGCTTGGGATTACTGTACTTTAAGGAATATTATGTTGAAGTTCCACCTCTTGCTTTTGAGTGCCAGTGGAGTTTTAACAGAAAGAGTTTGCAAAGGTGCGATAGTAGCCGACAGCAAGAGGAATTCAGCTAAAAGAGCTTAAATTAAATATTGTAGCATATGAAGGGAATTGAAATTGTTTATCACTTTCGGTCAGTTGATTTATTTTTAAATAACCTTTGGTGCTCACTTTTCAGCTAAGACTCCAAATGAATTGTAAAATGCCACAGTTAGTTAAATATTGTTTATAAATTTAAATATTTTGGAAGGTTTGCTATCTACTTCCAGGCTGTTTTATGTGCGTGGGTAACAACTTCCTGAGATTAAGTTTTTTTTTTTACATTGTTCCTGCCTGATAGTTGAACTTTAAAAGGAAATAAACTGTGTGACCTTTGCACTTGTCTCAGACTTGATGTTTTTATAGAAAAGAGTGGGTTCGCTGTAGCTTTCAGTCATCCTACATCTGTAAGAAACACAAATTTTGAAACTTAAGTAGTGGTGACTGTGAGCTGTCAGTGACATTTTGCGCAGGTGTGCAGCTGAGAGACCGTCAGAGAGCGTAGAAGTGTAGACATTCACACGCAACAGCAAGAGCCGGACGTCCTGCAGCTGTTCAGTCACTTCCCTCTATAAATAGGGAATGAACATGGGAGAAGGTGTCTGATTTTCCATTCAGCTCATCGGCTAGTCGGGGAGTCAGGCTGGTTTTGGGGTCAGTCCCGGGAAGAAGGTTCGAATTTCCCTCAGGGCTACAGGAGGAAGTGGCTTTGCTCTGCCATAAGTTATAAGAGTTAAAAGGGCGTGTTTGCCTTCCCTGAAGGGAGAAACACAATGTGGGTTCCCTGTAGTTGAAATAGTTCTGCAGGGGAAGCAGGTGACGGCCTACTTCAGGTGGGAAGGCTCCAGGGTAGGCAGGGCCTCTGCCCGGGTTTCACCGTTCCACAGGATCGAGTGCACGGTTAGCAGCACCTGCCGCCAGGGCTTGATAGTGGACACTTCACATTCTGAGTTTCTAGAGCTTTATGCGATGTTTTTCAGAACATCCACTTATGCTAGTTGAGCAATTTTAGCAGAGGTTCAGTCTGTTTGCTGACCCTTGAGCTGCTTTTGGCAGGAGGCTATTCATTAAGAAGCTAATTATGAAGCCTTGGAAACAATCGGTCTTTTCTGTTTCCTCTTCACATTTATCTGGTCCATTAATGTGTTTCTTACAAAGCCCATGTTTATGTTACCGAGACTGTGTATATCATGTAATCCACTGAGCTCAATCTGAAGAAGACAGAAATATATATTTAAATATAAATATAAGAAATATAAGCCTTGCTTTTAATTGACTTGTTTTGTAAGACAAATATTCTAGAACTATTTGTTAATTAAACCCTCATTACTTGTACTTCAAAATTACTTATTTTTAAGGAATCATATGTTCATTCAGAAACAAGTTGAAAAACCTCTACCTTCTACATATCTCTTAACAGTACAACCTTTTACACTCTGTTATTAACCCAAAAGCCTTACTGTTAGAATGAGAGCGGTGGGGCGTGATGGGGGAGGGATTCTCATGACTTGTGTGAATTTTACTTAAAGGTATTTCTTTTTTTTCCAGAGTAAGGATAAAATTTCCCCTTTCACCAAGACTCCAAAGGTGGATCGAAGCGAGTTACTAGGGAAGGAAATGAAACAGAAGTCTTCCATGAAACGCAAGCTTCCTTTTACTGTCAGTCCTCCGAGACATGAAGAGCGGGACTCGGACACAGGTACGGCACACACGAGACGTCTCCCCGCGAGCAGGGGCCGCGCCAGCTGGCTTCGGCTGCCCCCTTGTGGCAGGCCACTAAAGCATTTCCTCTGCAGAGTCCACACACAGACCGCACACTGGGGGTGTTTTATTTTACTGTGCCGATTGTTTCTGAAATGTGCAGACCTTGAGCATGCGCTGTTTGTCAAGTCACTGCTTGAAATAAGTTTTAAAAATCGCTCCACTATATTAGTTTACCTGCGTACATTTTTATGCAGGTTTTCTTAATGTGCTGAGAGAAAGCATCGTCGGTTAAGGGAAACAAAAGGTGCAGAGTTGACCTAAATAAGCAGACATCAGTCCTTCTTTAGTCTGCCATCATAAATAGTGTTTGAAAGATATCTTGTAGTGTCCCTTTTCGGTCTAATGTAAGGTAGTGACAGGTTTGTACATTGGATGGACAAGGGCAGCAGTCCTGCTCTTTTGAGCTGGAGCTCCTTACAGAATCTGTATTACAGAGTCCTCTAAGGTGGTTCTTCACAATGCACTCAGTAGTTTTGAATTGGTTCAGTTGTGATGCTGTTACTTTCACATCTTGGTGCTTCCTTCATTCAGGGTATCTCTCAAAAATCACATCTTGGAGAATTATAGAGTGCTGGAAATTGTCACTTGTGGAAGGTTCGAACATAGTCCTTGTAGTGAATATGGTATTCAAGAACTTTTTACCTAACCTTTTCTAAAACAGAGGAGATTACTTTAAAAAATCTGTCAACCACTTAACCTTCAGATATTATATAAAGTAAGGACTCGGCATTGAGATTTCAGTTTGATGCTGAAGGTAGAAAGATGTTTTCCCGTTTAAAAATCTGTAAATTGACTTTAGCCAGTCTAACTTTCATCCAGCGTGTAGCTGAATGTAAAATACGCACTGCTTTGGGACTCCTATCCAGATTTCTATTGAGGTGGATAACTGTTCTGTCTCAAAACCCTGTCAGCTTTCATTAACCATTTGTTTATTGAAAAGTTACAGATGGAGCCACTGGAGTAACTTATCTATTTTCAATCTATAGTGGTCAATTTATATCTATAATGGTGTCCATGTATTTAGGTCAAGTCGCGTGTATATTAAAAGTTTGATTTCATGGACTTTTTCTCCATTTATTCACGGAAAAGTCAGGTCTTTTGGGTCCCCCTTTAAAGGTTATTACAGTCTCAGCTGCGTGAAAGTTTATTACAGAATGCTGATTTTATGATCTGTGGTAAAAAGCTGTATTCAGCTGTGCCATTACGTGCTACCATTATAAATGCAGTTTGTCGTGGGAGAGCACCATATAGAGTTGTATCAGTACTGGAGTAAATGTAAATTTTAAAAGGCTTTATTAAGGTGTCTCAGTTGTTTGAGGAAATGTTTCAAGGGATCGTCTAGAAGCTTATGTGCAGGTAGCAGACAAAAACAATGGAAACGCCTGGTAAATGAGGATCACCAAGCATGTTGAGAGCAAGGGTGTGACTTGTTCTAGTGAAGCAAATAACATCCCAGCATGCTTAGGTGCATATAATTATGACTGTCATGGCCGCATCAGGAGATATTGAAAGAGGGGTGATTGCTGGGGTGAGTTTGGCAAAAGCTTCAGTGACCAAGAAAGCTCAACCTGTTGGTGTTTCACAAGCAACAGTGTCTTAGGGGATGTCAGCAGGGAACTTGGAAGGGAAAACAGTATTGGAAAAGGGCAACAGTGGGCAGAAGTGCATACTCCAGGACATGTGACATCCATCCTTTAATTTCAAGTGCGAGGTGAAATAGGTGAGCAAACACAGCTACACCTATAACATGGGGCGTGAGCAGGCCTTTTCTTTAAAAATGATTCACTGAGAACTCCACAGAGTTTGATACGATAGTTGGGTTACAGAGCACAACCCTTATCATACCTGGATTGCGAGTCCGGTGGTCCTAAGAGCAAAGGCAACAGACTGCCTCAGGTTTAGTCTGCATGTTCTCATTCCCTTCGATGGCAAAATTTGATGAGCATGACATGGATATTATTCATATCTTAATGGCCCTCTCCTTCACCAAATCTAATTTGCCCAGTTGAGCATTTATTCTTCAGCAGTGACTTAGGTAGCATTTTCCACAGCCAGGTGTGAGTTCATTAGCTTTCTTCTGGAAGAATGCTGCCACATCCACCCTGTGTAATTCGAGACTCTGGTAGACTCAATGCCACAGTGCACACAGGTCATACTGGCCACATATGGTAGCCCAGTGCCCTTCTAGCAACTTTACATTGGTGTTTCTATTTTTTTTTTGTCCGCTACCTGAACTCTCTAGCGATCTGAAGTGTCTGTGAGTGTTTGGTGTTCTTCTGTTTCTGCTGCCAATCCTCTCTCGAGGCAGACTGGAAAGATAATAGCTATCGGAGATCCGGTCCTGGTCCTCAGGGTACAACAGATGATCCCAGTCTGTTTTTCTGTATGTGGTGCTTTCCTTCGCTGCTATCGTCCTTTTCCACTCTTTCTGCTTGCACTGTAGATTCAGATCCAGGACACACAAGTGAAACCTGGGGAGAAAGATTAATCCCATCTTACAGGATTTACTCAGGTAAAATGGCTTACCAGTTTCGCCCTATCATTGATCATCACATTTTTCCTCAAAACAAATGCATCTGCTGTACTGAGTGGACCATGCTTGGCCCTGCCTTGCTTATAGAGTAAATCAATATGCAAGTGGATGGGATTTATTAGGTATATTTCTAATAGAAAGCTTGTAATAACACTGAACAGTCTTTTGAGTGAACGTAGACTGCTAAAGAAACCTTTTGTGTCGGGTAAGAGCAGTCTGCGGTTCATTTATGCATTTTTTTTTAAAGAGATCAGAGAAAATAAAATTAATCTTGTCCTTTTATTTTACAGATAAAGACGGTCCAGACAAGAAGAAAGTAAAGAAAGAAACGGGAAGCAAAAAATCCACTCCGGTCAACATTATGTTTGGGTATCCTCTTTCAGAGCGCAAGCAGATGGCACTTCTCATGCAAATGACAGCAAGAGACAACAGTCCAGGTTATACCAGCCATAATGCTTTCTTTTCATCTATTGTTACTCCAATATATGCAGTAATATGTTAAGATTTACGATGCCATTGTGTTCACTGCTTTTAAATATCCTCTCAAATTGACTTTAAAACCATAGAATTCAATCCTGAATGAAAACTGTTCCTATAATTTCTAACATGGCTTTGTGTGAGGAAAATTGTAAAGACTGTTTCTCACTGATAACTTGCGGACGTCGTGAGGAAATGCCAGAAATGTTTACGTGCAAATCCTGTAATTGCTTCTTCATACAAATACTTTGTGTTAAACAGTGATGAATTAAAATGTGCTGATTGTCCTCCTTTCGAAGCTATGATACAGATTAAATACGTGGTCAGGTATTTGTTATGTAATTTGTTAGATGTGACTTTTTAATTATGAATCCATGTTAAGTGACTGACATGCAGTACATTTGTTCAATTTAAAAGAAGGGAGAGAAATCATCCTGTGCCTGAAAACTCTGCGAAACGCTGATCTAAATTATAACTCATACATGGCTTAGGCATCCTTGTGTGTATGTGTCTTCCTTGCCTTTGTTTTTGTGCTTTGTTGTGCAGTTCTTTTGGAAAATATAGGGATGCATACCAGTGGGTAGTCACGATTCTTGTTGACCTTTACCGATATTTAATAGCACTGAAATGAACTTTTAAACACTTAAAAATGTAGCCATTTTAAACATTTAAACTGTTTTATAGAGAGCGCACACAGAAATAGGCAGATATTCTCTCATTCATCAAGTAAATATATACATATACTATATGTACTGCTGTTTCATTATTTCCCGTTTCGTGGATATGTGATCTCAACTCAAACTTGGCATTATTAGTGAGTCGATAGTGACTTTTTTACCGTCAGTTCAGTTTACCAAAAATCATGTTGTTAATGCAGTTTTTATTTTACCCGATTCTGGTTACCATTTAATCATTTTTATTAAATTAACCAGAAATAACACTGTACAGAGGGATTACAGTATAAATAGGACAGCACTTGTGGGAAACTTTGTGCAATGTACTGCAAAAGTAGTGCAAAAAGTGCATTAATTATTGCATACAGTATTAACTAGCGTTCGGTTCAGGTTTAGTTTCTAATTGCCTTGTGATAAAAGGGGGGGGAGGGGCTACAGATGTGCCACACAGTGGCTCCTAGATCTCATGAGCAGCTCCTCAGCTCAGCATCAGTCCTGCATTAGTTCTTAAAGATCATCCCAAACCGTGACAGTTAGAGTGTGAGGTAATAAGGGTTTTCATGCATGGATGGGGGATGCCCTAGAATGCCAATCTGATAGTTGCCCACGTAGGGTGGCAATTTGGATGCGCCAGTTGGTCTGGATAGCTTGACCTGATGGTGGGGAAGACACCAAAGCAAGGCAAATGCCACATTAAAGGCGCCCGAACTGGTATCAAACCCAGAACTCAGAAGCTGAGAATCTTACAGGAATGTTCTTTTTCTTTGCCCAGAAAGCATGAATAATGTATTTTATTTACTTGCCAGTGTATTGTGTATAATTTTTGTATTTAAGAAAGAATTTTACGGATCAATTTAGTTCCAGCAGTGGCACCTTATGTTACCAAAAATGGGTTGTGCCCAATTGTGTAGCGTTAGAGAAAATCTTTAAAAAACATGCATTACGAAGGAAATATTTTGGTATTTTGTGAAAAAAAATCTTTCGGTCAGTCTGTCTTCTTTCTGTTGTACCTTTCTTTTTAATCACAGGTCATATGTATTTCTGGTCATATGTATTTTGGTTTTTTTGTACTCTTAGGATGTTTTTTATGATACTTATGTAGATATAAGTAATATGTTACATGCTGCTCATAATAGTAAAGAGAATCTTTTCTTTGAGATTAGCCTCATCAACATTTAAGGTGTTGAAATCTATTGCAAAGTGGGGGAGCATCATACCAAAGTATTTATGAAGCAGGCATCTATGATTCATTTATCCAGTGGCTCTTGTGTATTCAGTTTGGTCATGGATATTGTATATTGTTTTCAACCAGGCATGGGGGAGGGTTGCTGATTTAAATAAAAACATTTTGTTTATAGACATTCCAGTGAAAATGAGTGTGGAAACAAAATGTTATTTTTTTTGTTGATTTAGGACTTTGAGAAATGTTGATTGAAATGCTGGCATTGAGACTCCTGGTGAACTTTTTAAACATTTTCTTTTAATTATTTGCATGTAGGAGTGATCCTACGTGTCAATCCTAGGATTGACAATATGCAATTTATTGCATTTATCAGTGAATACTAGCTACAATAATTCTTGTTCATTTTTAAATGTTGAGAGTGGTCAATTATGGCCAATTATGTATTTATAGTATTGAAACTTTTAGTACTGCTGCTGACACATTGTATTGCTTTTGCTTTACAGACACTACTCCTAATCATCCATCCCAGGCAACACCAGTACAAAAGAAAATACCGAGCACGTCTTCTAGGCAAAAAGACAAAGTGAACAAGAGAAATGAAAGAGGAGAGACTCCATTGCATATGGCAGCCATTCGAGGGGATGTCAAGCATGTTAAGGAGCTCATCAGCCTGGGAGCAGATGTGAATGTTAAAGACTTTGCAGGTGAGAGAAGAAGACTCTTTGCTATGAAATGATATTTCTTCAGTTCAAATGAGAGGCCCATCTTAAGAGCATGCATATTTACTTTGTATTCCTCAGTTGCCTATTATGGGAGGTGTAGGGTTTTTTGATCAGTGCAGTAATTACATGTCTAATTACAGTGCTGCAAAGATTGACTTGCCTCTTACTTAAATGTACCAATTTACAGTTTGTAATACAGTACAATCTCCATTACTGCAGTTTGAAAACGTTTTTAGTTTTAATCTAAGTCCCTAACAACTTGCTCTGTCCCACTATTTAGAATAGAAAAATAAAACGTAGTTTAATTTAGAATACAAGAAATCATGCCTAGAATAAAGTTAAATTATAACAATTGTATTACCTTTTCAGAACTTTTTCAGAAAGTGAATAACAGAAACTACAGGGTTATTCTTTTGGTTTCACTTTGAATTTTAAAAAAATTAAATTCTGTTAAAGGTGGAACATATTGCTAATATAGTTTTTCTGGTATTTTATTTTGGCATATTTTAAGTGTGTGGTTAGATCAAAGAACGTTAAAATAGTAAGCAGGTGTGTAGGTGTTTATCTTAGTGTTCTAAATGCTTAGCTAAAAAATGAACCTGTAAGAATGTTGCCATACCATACTAGTTTAGAAATGTAGTTTCACAAAACTGAAGGAGGTTGAATAGACATTGAAGCACATGCTAAAGCTGTCATAAAAGGTATTGATCTGCCCAGCTGAAAAATAAGTTTGCCTAATATTTGAATGAAAATGGGAAAGCATCATTTTGGTGATTTGCATTATTTGGATCTAGGCTTTCATAATGCGTCGGACAGTACAAAAACGTCAGTGTCTGGAAACGGGGGTTCAGCTATATTCCATAGTGTGAAATACACTGTTACCGTCACTCTTTTATTTTTCTGTCAGATTACATTCCTTGCCATTGGTACGTATTACGTATTTGTACATATTATGTTCAGGCCAGCAGAAATAATTTTTATTTTTATGTCCTCAGGGTGGACTCCACTGCACGAAGCGTGCAACATGGGTTATTATGATGTTGCCAAAGTCCTGATTGCAGCAGGAGCCGAAGTGAACACGCAGGGGCTAGATGATGATACACCACTTCATGATGCTTCAAGCAGTGGACACAAGGATGTGAGTAGTGATGGCATACCCCCTTCTCCCTCGTGCCAGACGCTTGGTGTAGTTCAGCATTTTTACATCAGCGCATGACTGCAGGGAGTGCTCTTGGTAGGACTAATGGTTTGTAATGTCCTTTGCAGATCGTGAAGCTGCTGTTGCGTCATGGTGGCAATGCCTTCCAAGCAAACAACCGAGGAGAGCGCCCAGTCGATGTTGCAGATTCAGAGGAGTTGGAGCACCTGCTGAAGGGGGAAATTCCACTTTCTGATGAGGAAGACAGCTCTTCAGGTTTGTGGATGAGCGCTGGAAGACTTAATGCTTAAATATTGTGTTTAAATATATACAGTAAGGTTTTCACAAGCCCTGTGTATAGAACCATTGCAGGTAGCCAGATTCTCCTATAATCATGTCCACTCCAATATTGTCACATGATGAACTACAGTCTATAGTATGTATGGTTTAAAGACTAAGTAAAGATTAACTAACTCTCCCCTATATGATCATTAAAGGCATTGACTCTAGATTAATTTAAAGGGGGCACTGAAGTGCTATTTTTATATTTTGGGGTTAGAAAGAATCAGCATTGATAATTGCATTTCAAACCACAATAAATTCTAAAACCTCCAGTTTTCGTGACAAAATTTCCAGGTATGTGCAGCGCCATATTCTGCAATTCAGAACGAGGCAACAAAACGTACGATGACGTAACGCTGCCTCATTACATTGTAAACAAGCAGGCTTGAGAATACATCTCTTTTAACCCAATAGAAATATTTCTCTCCAATTCGAGACTTTTCAAACACGTACTGCTTACTTGTTAACTCTGCGTGTAGACCACGTTGGAACACTTCTGTGTTGAAAAGTCTGCTGCACAACCTGTACTTATTTGCTTGTACATTGCATTACATTAGTCATCACAGTGACTAGTGAGCAGGAAGGGCAGTATCAAATCACAGTTGATACTCGCGAACTCTCCCTCTAGCCCGTGACCAGGGGTTTTGCGACAACATGGCAACTTACAGAACTTTCACAAAGTTCGCAATATTGAGCTTAGTTCGAAAGTTGTACAATTTTTCTATGCCTTCAATTCATTTATTTTGTTACCAAGATTTAATATCGGGTCTGAGAAATGGGGATGGCAGTTCCCCTTTAAATAACATCGATCAACTAAAAGAAGAACAGTAATGGCAAACTCTCCTCTTCCTTGAGCCTGCACCTTCTCTCTCTGCCTCTGTGGTAAGCACACCTCACTGTAGAGAAACGGGCAATAAAACCGTGAGGGAGCCTGTGAAGTCGGCTCCAGCCTGTCTTTCCCCAAGCTGCAGACACAGAACCGGGAGCGTTCGTTACAATACAGAACCAAGACCAGCCTGAGAACTGGATGGTGGGTAGTTTGTACCTAGTCTGTTGCTCTGCTAATTTGACCCCGTTGGCCAGACCAAATCGAGAATAAATGAATTTGCGAATGTTAAATGTTGAGACCCTACTGTATCACACACATAAAAACAAATGACTTCAAAATGTATTTCCTTTTGCAGTTCAGTTGTAATAATAAAGGATATGTGCTATATGACATATAAGACTGTATGGGGAGACCTAGGAACTGTAAACTGATTGAATTGTTTCAAGAAACTGAAGAAACGTTTCGATTAAGTTGTGAAGTCTGTTTTTACTTTTAATTCTGCAGAATTCGAAGACCCTCTTTCAGTAAACCCTTCCAGTGTTGATGACAACATGGAGTACTCCGATATGGAAAAAGACTCTGAGAACAAACAGCTTAATCCAGCCAAAGCCTCTGTGTCTGGTTTGGATGAGTATGAGTTCAAGGATGATGAAGAGGAGGAAGACCTCAGTAAAGCACTGAATGATAGGCACATCCTCAGGAGAGAAATGCGACAACGAGAGAAAGATGAAAAAGAAAGAAATAATTTCATGACCAAGCAAGAAAAGAATGATCAGACTAATATCTGCAGGTCTAAAAAGCAAAAATCCTCCCGTGTTCTGTTCTGCAACTCTGAGAGCTCAGGAGACGAAACCCACCAGGAAAGAAAAACATGCTCTCCAACGTGTTCCCTTGTGGGTGCTGCAGATGGTCACAAAACAGATGTAAGGACTAAGAAAGATTTAACCCTTACAGTAGACCACAAAGAAAAGGGTAAAGTAAAGAAAAAGTTTAAAAATCAAAGTAAAAACAAGGAAAACCAAGAGGTTAAGGAAGATGGTAAAGAAAATAGTAAAGTTGCATTTTTCTCCACAGCACCTGGGCTGGAAACCCCAGAAAAGACAAGAGAAGATGACACTTTTAAAATGTCTTTCAGCCCGAAAGATGACTCTTCTGTCCACCTTTTCCATCTTCCATCAGTAAAATCTCCCAAACTTAATCACAGTGTAACAGACAAGCAGGCTTCTCCTTTAAAGCAAGAAAATGCTAAAACATGCTTGTCAACTGGAGTTTCAGAAAGTCCTTTGCAGATGGAAAATGTCAACTTTGACCACTACACAGAAGCAGACTATAACACGGAGAGCTCGAGCAGCAAAGGGCTTAAACACAAAGAGAAGAGCAAACATCACCAGAAAGACATGGGCATAGATGTAGAAGATGAAAACTCCACTCCATGTAAAGAAGACCATCTGGGTACCAGCTTAGACAGCTCAGAGGGCACCTTGCGAAAGACGGATAAAGAGGGGAAAGTAATCAAGAAACACAAATTAAAACACAAGGAAAAAGACAAACATAGAAAAGAATACGAGGGAGCAAAAGACAAGCACAGAAAGAAAGAGATGAGGAAAGAGGGCATTAGGAACCTTGAGTTTGATCGGGAATTTTGGAAGGAAAATTTCTTCAAAAGCGATGAAAACGACGAGTCTTTCTCTGGGAAAGCGGACAGCTCTGAAACTGGTGCCCCACAAATGTCACCTGTTAAAGAAGAGAAAGGTTCTAAAGAAAAACATGTCAGTAAAGAGAAGAGACTTAAAGAGGACAGGGACAAAGACAAGTCTCAGAAAAGGGATAAAAAAGAAAATCTGTACAAAGAAGAAAAAGGTAAAGAAATAAAAGTGAGTGATCAGGATGAGAAAATAGATCTTCTGACCTCTGATAAGGTACCTGAGGATTCTTTGCCGGATGTACCTGTTGTGAAAGAAGAGCTGGAGGAACAACTCTTAACTGAGAAAGAAACTGACAACGACCAGCATGATGCACTGGAAAAAGGAGCAAGAGAGAAATCGGACAAAAAATACTCTGTAAAAGAAAAGGAAACTGAAAAGCTAGATAGGAAACATCCTGATAAAGAAAAGAAACTCAAAACAGAGCAGAATTTCCTAGACAAACCAGATTCCCATAACAGCACAGACAGATGGAAAGAGAAAGACAAGACGGGCCCTTCCCATTCATTTGGAGAGAAGAACTACAAGGAAAGCGAAAAGTTGAAAGCTGTTTTGTCAACGAAGAAGCCCGAAGAGAACAAGAAAAGCAAAGACAAGGTGGAGAGGAAATATGAAAAAGAAAAGCAAGACAAAGAACGGTACTTTGGGGACAACAGAGACAAAGAGAAAAACGGCACAGATAAGAAAGGAAAAACTTCAGAGAAGGCAGTGGATTTAGGGAAACCTGATCGCACCAAGGAGAAGGAACATGAGAAAAAGAAAAAAGAGAAAATAAAAGATGTGACTTCCAGTTCCAATGTGAAGATTTTCCCAGAAGAGAGAAAGCCCAGTGTGTCAGAAAGTAGTAAAATGTTGCATGACAAAACATTTACAAAATTAAAAGATGATGGACTGAAAGTCCCAGAAAAAGACAGAAGAGATAAGGACAGAGAGATTGACCGATATAAAGAGAGAGACAAACACAAGGACAAGACGCAGCCAAATAAACTCAACAAAACTAAAACCAATGAGCTGGAGGCCGACAAGCTTAAATTAAAGCCATCGCCAGCACCCAAGGATGCTCGGCCTAAAGAAAAAAGGCTAGTTAATGATGATCTCATGCAAACCAGCTTTGAAAGAATGTTAAGTCTTAAAGACCAAGAAATTGAGCAGTGGCATCGAAAACACAAAGAAAAAATTAAGCAAAAAGAAAGAGAGAGGATGAAACACAAACCAGGCTTAGATCTTAACAAACTGAAGAACAAAGACAGGTTTAAAATCTTACCAAATGAAGTCGGCAACAGCAAAGAGCTTCTAAGGTCTAAAAGCTCAGAGCTCTCTGATCTACATACACGAGAGAAAGTGTTAAAAGAAGCTACTGGCGCACGATCTTTTTCCCTGGATGCAAAAAATCTGCCAAATTCTGGGAAAAGTGGTCTTGGTTTAGAGAATAGTTTGTCTCGCTCTCCTAGGCCCGAACATGAGAAATCAGGTCTTGTATCCAGATCTGTATCCATGATATCGGTGGCAAGCTCAGAGGATTCCTGTCAGACAACCGTGATGACACCACGGCCAATAACGGAGTATGACTCGGATTTTACTCTTGAAGGTTCAGACTCTCAGTTGTCCTTCTCACTGCCACTGTCAGTGACACATGCTAAATCGCCTGTCATTCATGAAACAGAAACTGAAAGCTTACTTGATTCAGCACAGAGGACCAAGGCTTCACTGTCTAACAAACAGGCAGCGCATGTGCGAACAACATCTGCAGAAGATGCTAAACCTGCAGCCGTTGATGGAAGACTTTTTGTGGAAGATTGCCGGTACAGTTCACTGGCACAGTCTAACAATGAGAACTTGAGAACTTCTGTGGCAGAAAGTAGTTTGGCTCCTGCACAAGAAAACCAGAACAGTCCTAATTCAGTTTTCCCAAACCTTAATAATGCTAGTTCCCTAACAGAAGGTCCTTCAGACAGTGGCATTGAAGGACATCTGTGCAGTGGTGCTAGAAGCACTCACCTTTCCCTCCCCTCATCACCCCTTCCTGTGCCAAACAGCAGTGATCAAATGTCAGAGGACTCTGATGAGACATTAAATCAGCTAATAAACCCTCCACAAACAGATTGTATAAAGGAAACTGATCAAGAAATAGAAAAGCTTCCTAATTCTGAACTTTTGCCAGATAAGAATACTCCCTGTGTATCAACAGAAGACTCCCGAATTGAATTCTCCAGTGAGAAATTGATATCAGAATGTAAAATGAAAGAAAACAAGGATTCTCCATCGGTGAATGCACTGGAATCCCTGCCTCTTCAACACTCTTTGTCTTCAAACTTCAGATCATCTTCTGACAGCACAAGTGAAGGTCAGGATGCCGTTGAGCCAGATTCAAGCAAACTGAACCTTGAGGTGTCGCACACAGGTGAAGAGGATCTAGTTATGGTTACCGAACAAAAAGAAAAGCCTGTACTTATTGAGGATTTACATTCCAGTGCAGGAAGCAAAGTGGATGAACAAAACATGGAAAATTCATTGAGTAATTTGTCAGTGGATGCCGTGACGGAATGTGTGAATGGCCCAGGGCAGTGTGCTAGCCTTTCCTGTACAGTTACACAGCAAATAGGCAATAACACCACTATAAAGGCAAATACCATGTGTGAGGGGGCTATGGATACCCAGGAAGACATGGAGACTGATGATACACTGAACACTGAAGACACTAAATTGAAGCCAAGAAATAAATCCGTGCACGAGAACTTGGGCGATCTTCAGTTAGATAAATATGAATCTAATCAACCCAACTTTGAAGCTAATTGTCTGGATTTAGAACATAAAATAATGGATATTGCTGAAGCAGCAGAGGATTTGGAAAAGAATGACTTACTAGACGCATCAGAAAGGGGGAAACTTACAGATACTGTCCTGCAAGCACAGTCTCTACCTGATGTGAAGTTTAGTGCAGAGGCACATGTCAAGACTGAAGAGGAGGAAATGATCACAGACAGGGAATGTGCTGAAGAGACCTCACTACACCAGGAGGAATCTCAGGGCACACCATCCACTCTCCAGGAAAATTCCCAAACTGGCCCAACTAAAGATCCTTCTGTAGGTGGTCCTCAAACAGGTGACAAAGAGGCAGATTTTTCAGGGTCCATCAAGGCTAAAATAAGGTTAACTGAAGATGAAGACCTGCAGGTGCATCACCCTAGAAAGAGGAAGATGCCAAGAGTGCCACAGGCTGTTCAGGCAAACCCCACACTTCAGCAGGCAAAAGAGAAGACCCAGCAATCCTTGGCAGCTATTGTAGATTCCCTGAAGCTGGAGGAGATCCAGCCGTACCAGACCGAGAGAGCAAACCCTTACTATGAGTTCTTGCACATCCGGAAGAAGATTGAAGAGAAGCGGAAAGTGTTGTGCAGCGTTGTCCCCCAAGCACCACAGTATTACGACGAATATGTTACTTTCAATGGATCATACCTCCTCGATGGAAATCCACTCAGTAAACTGTGTATTCCGACCGTAAGTGTTTTTCTTTATTAGTCTTGATTTTTGTAATTGTTCATCGTTTGTAATGAACCATAATCTGTGAGTGGGATTTTTTTATGATGTACAAGATCGTTAACGGAAGGAGAAAGTACTAGGTTCTTCTCCGTAATAGTACATTCTTTTAAAGTATTTTTTTTAAACGGCTGCCAGGATGTTTGCTGTACCACAAGAACACCATATCTATTTCCATCTGGGACAGGTCGTTACCTTTTGAAGCTCTGTATTAAAGCTGACTTTATCCAGTAATGAGATCTGGTTAAATAAGTTTTATGAAGACATTTAACCTTCCACTATTTTGTCGTGACAGATAACTCCACCTCCCTCTTTACCCCAACCCTTGAAAGAACTGTTTAAACAGCAGGAGGTGGTCCGAATGAAGCTGCGTTTGCAGCACAGCATTGAACGAGTAAGTACAGTCATGTGAACCATTTCTTAAACCTTGCCAGATCCTGTAATAAAATCCTGACAAAATGTAGACTCAGGACATTAAAGTGCTTATTTTTTAAATGTTGACATAGGCATGTATTCTAATACCACTCTCAGCTACTGGAGAAATGTAATTTTACCATTTTATTTTACTTACTGAGTAACAGAAAATTAGACCATCGATATACTCGGAAGACATATGCCTATTAAAAGATATCAGACAGATTTGAACGCTTACTACATTGTCAGTAAACTATTACAATAAAAATCATCACTTAAACACTCGGCATAAGCCACACTAGCTGTTAAAGCAGCAAAAAGGGCTTTTTTTAAATCTTGAAAAAATGTTTATTTTAGCTATAAGCCCTAACGTGAAACACACAGTAATTATATTACCAATCTGATAACTTTATATTCTTACGGTTCACTTTTTTATTCTGTTGTATATTATTTTAGGAAAAGCTGATTGTTTCCAACGAGCAGGAGGTGTTGCGTGTCCATTATCGTGCAGCAAGAACACTAGCAAACCAGACTTTACCCTTTAGTGCCTGCACAGTCCTTCTGGATGCAGAAGTTTATAATATGCCTCAGGATGCTCAGGTACGGGCTGTTTCCTGCTTTCCTCATAACCATCCCATCTGGGAGATGATCAAAAGTGAGCTCAGCATAATTTCACTTTATAGAGCAAACCGATTCCATAACCAGGCAAGGACAGTGGCAAAGCCGTTTCATGTTTTAGTGTCCTTGTAATGAAGCTGCATCTGTAATACAAGAGAAATTGTGCTTTACTTTCTACAAGCAGATTTTGATGATATCAAATGATGATGATGATAATTTTATTCATTGTAAAATGGAGTTGTAAGACGGAACTAGTTTGTGTTTTTGATTTAATTTATTTTTATTTGGCGTCTTTCTTCCTTAGACCGATGATGGCAAGACCTCAGTACGGGACAGGTTTAATGCCCGGCAGTTCATGTCCTGGCTGCAAGATGTCGATGACAAATTTGATAAACTAAAGGTGAGGGGGCTCGATGTGATTTTTAATGCAGATTATCTCATAGCTTTCCGCATAGAAGGACATTCTGTTTCCGATTATAGTTTTTATAACTTTTTTTTTGTATCATCCAGTGGGTTTTGTAGCATTACTTCACAGTAGAAAATGCATTGTGTTAGATGCATGTCCTCTGCAATTCATTATATTTTAAGCCTGTACATAAAATGCTAGTTACCAATATAAAACTGTCCCAGCCAGCATGTTCTTAAGAACCCATTTACTCTGCATAGAGATGACTGGTGGGATGAAGAAACTATAGAAACTATAAGGACACATTTCCAAGGTACTCTATATTCTGTACATTTAACAGGTGTACTGCTCACTATTGTAAGACTGAAGCAAAGTATTTTGAATCTTGAGACCAGGGGAAACTATAATACAGCAAAATAAACACACAATAAAATGTGTTAGTTTGGGTAAAAGTGTGGAAAATTAATAGTATTAGACTTTCACAGAGAATAATCAGATATAAAATAAATATAATTCTGTAATGTGGTGACCCAGATTGAATGCTGTATTACAAATAAGGTCTAACTAGTGCGTCGTGCAATTTTAACAACCCTTGATTTAGATCTCAGACTAGGGGAAGGCGACCTTGCACTTCAAGTGAAGACTTCTTGAAGGTTTTAGTGGTACCTAAGCACAGCTGATAATGAGTTCTATTCACGGACTTGACTCAGTTAAATGAATAAGGTCTGAATGGAATGAAATCCTACTATTTTGGATGATATTTTTATTGCTTTTCACAGCATCTTTCTCAGTTTATCACAACTCCTCCTACACTAGGCCTGCACTGATCTAGTCTTTTGAAACAGTCAGGACCATGTTAGGAAAACTGTAAGGAGAAATCATTATGCCAAATTGAAATTTTCAACAAAAAACACCTTTTCTTTTTCACACATCTTCCTGAATGATTTCATCATTCGCGGTTTCGCCTGTTTATGCAAAATATTTAGTGACCAGTATTTCCACGTTCTTGGATGACATTTGCCTATTCGTAGGCTGCACAGCAGTATTTTTAATTTTGGGGATCTCCTTCACCTGACCTGCTTCGGTCTCTGCAGTCGAGCCACAGCCTTGGTTAGCAAAGAGTTGACATGCAGTGAATCTTGGGGTAGGCTTGATTCAGTTTACATCAGAAAGAGATTAGGTGCGCGTTGTGCACAGACCTGTTATCAGAGTAATGCCCGTATGTGATTCTGCATTGTGCTGCGAAATAAAAGAAATGTTAAATAAAAAAACTCTGTGATTGAGAGGGAAGAGGATGATTTACTTTCATGTGTTATCTCTGTGCTGTAAGAAATGTTAGCACAGGCAGTAGTGCTGCTGTCTTTATAGTAATAACTCCTTAGTATTTTTCATTTTCAGTCACCACAGAGGTAAAATCTGTTTATAGCTTAAGTAAAAATTTAAAGAGTTTTTTTTTCCTCTTGACCCCTTAACCTTGTTTATTTTGTGAGGATACCCTTGTATATGAATTATTTTAATTTTAATATAAAGATTATATACATTTCACTGTAGTAGTACTTTTGCAAATCATTGACTAAGATGCAGTGTGCAGTGTATGTGGTATAAAATACAATATTCGGACTTGAAATAACATCACTGAGTAGAGCTAAAACTATTCTTTGGTATATTATAAGAAACTTTGTTTTTCCCACAGTGAAACCGTTATTACTCACTCTGTTTAATTCTGGATCATCTCTTTTAAAGCCAGTGTGTGCATCGTTGTCCTTGATTGTTTTTTTACAGACCCGTCTTCTCATGAGGCAGCAACACGAAGCAGCAGCACTGAATGCAGTGCAGAGATTGGAGTGGCAGCTCAAGCTGCAGGAGCTGGACCCCGCAGCATACAAATCCATCAGCATCTTCGAAATCCCCGAGTTCTACGTCCCACTGGTTGACGTCAACGATGACTTTGAGTTGACACCGATATGACGTCTTGCTCGGCGAAATGCGTTTTGTTCAAAGCGTCAGTATCACCAGGGTGTAAAAAAAAAAATGCATTGCTTGCACGTCATGTACAAAGTTGCATGGTGTCCGGCAACTTTCCATCCCAGAGGTCTTGCAAACGCCCAGGAAAACGCACGCATGACGCGAGAGCCGCCGGGGGAACGGCTGGGAGCGCTAGTCGGAGGCTCTTCCTCTTCCAGCTGCGGGCACTGCCGATGTGGGGATGTGGAAGTGAGCCGGGAGGCGGACAGATAAGGCACTTATCTCAGCGTACAGGAATCTGGGGCCGGCAGTGCTGGAAGCTGCTGTTGGAGCAAGGAAGTGTGTGTTGGAGAAGAGAAAATGTACTTGCATTTCTTGTGGCACAGAAATGCTTCGCAGAACCAAGTTCCTCTTAGAAGGACTGTGCTATCACTAAAGTTCTTACGTGAAAGAACTATAAAATGTTTAAATTACGTTGTTTTAATCACTTCTAAGTGAATGTGTTCATAAATGTACAGACTGCTCTTAATTTTGTAATAACTTATTTTATACACTGATTGTGCATTTGTAAATACATATGTAATTATTGTTTTTAACTTGTAAATTAAATAGATATTTTGATTGTAAACCTGTTTTGTCTAATGTTTTAATGGACCAAAGCCGATGTTTTGTATTGTGTGTTTTGTTGGTGAGTTCTGAAGCATGTGTTTGATTATTTTTTTTACATGTTCCATAACTTGCAGGTGTTCTAGATTTGTGATAGTTAATGCTGTGCATGAATTACAGTACTGGTTCTTGCTCTTTCTACAAAAGCTGTAGTGTGGACTGTGGTGAGGTTGGCTGAACTTCCACATTCTCCTGGGCCTTTGTTCTGCCATCTGCGTCGTACGCTGCATGGCTTCACTTACATTTTTTTGTTTCTTGCGTTGCGGACAAAGGTTCTGCTTCCGCACAAAAAAAAAGTTGCTTCTACAGTTTGATGTGAAATCACAAAACCTATTTTTTCAACATGATGCCTTGAAAGATGGTTCTAAAATTATATATTGTCTATTTTAATATTTACTTGTTACATGAAATGTACATATTTGTAATATATAATGAATAAATTTTATTGGTTGTGCATTCCAAAGGATTTGCTGAATTTCAGTGCAGACTGTTCTTCAATTACTTCAACGTTTTCCTGCTAAGAAGTGTCGGGTGTAATGCTAGCAGACGCAAAGACTTGACTCTTTACAAACTCAACAGGCTTGTGCTCCTTCGCTGTGTGGCTAAACGTTTGTTTTCTGTTTAACATGACCAAGCCATCCCCCCCTCCCCAAAAAACACAAACCACTACATTGGACAATGGCCTTGCAGTATACCTCAAGCTCCTTGAAGTGCAAATACTGAGGAAAACAATTCAGTTCAATTAACATGTTTAACGTTGTCTTGTTCACGGTAAAGCAGACAAAAAGGGGGATTATCAAAAGGTTGAATAGTTTTGTCAAAAAAGGCCCTGCATTTTAAAAGACGCCATAGACAGTTTATTTTTAATAATGGCAGACTAACGTAGCACGTTGCAGTAACACGGGTTTCTGTTTGTTCCTACTTCCTGACGTGATCGTAATTGAAATATGCTGTTCTAAACTATGATTAAACACGGGTTTTTTTTTTAAATCTTCGAACGAATTACTTCACATTCTCCTTCAGAAGAAATGTCTTTAGGCTCATGCCGGTAGATGGCAACAGACACAAAAAAAAGGCAAACTTTATTACAGTACTTTGCTCTTTGGAGGAAACATTTTGTTCCCAAACCTTCCGAATGCAAAATCCTTAACTTTATATATTTAAAGTACACCTTAAAGACTTCTCAACGCCAAGCAATAGATCAAGTAGTTTTCTGCAGCTGAAAAGTTGAAGTGAAATTTAGGAAGAACTGAATTTTCACCAAACTGCACATCACATCTGTCAAGGACGCTCAATAAATTTGCTTCACGATCCATTGGGGCCTTGAATTGCGTTTTACAGTGGAGTATTCAAAGACCGAGAGAGCAGCCCCCTCCATGCTGCGTGGACTCATCATTCTTAATCTCGAGCGATGTAGTAAACATCTGTGGGCCGGAGGAACTAAACCCAACGCGAACATAATCGGAGTCGGATTTTAAACCTTTTTAAGAAGCGGAACTCCGTAATTTTACAAACTTTAAAATCTGAAGGAAAAAAATATTTAGGACTTGAGTATTTTAAAAAAATAGTTATTTCCCCACGGTGATAGCGTATCCTGTTCTGGCAGTTATTAATATCGCATTTAGTGCTGAGGTATTCTAAAGTACTATATACTATATATTGTAACGCATACGGCCGACATGAGAGGTTGTGCGAGCCGGCTTACCAGCGCGGTGACGTCGCCGCCCTTCCCCGTGAATAGCAGGGACCGCAGCTGCCGAGCTGGGGGGATCTTTCCCCCAGTGACGCCGGAGGCCCGGGTTCGAGTCCCCAGCGGCGAGGGCGCATACCCACGTGAACCCGAGAGCGCTACAATAAATGATCCGGGTGGGGCTGCACACGGATAGTGGACCAATTAAGCGCTTTAAGTGGAGTATTTATTAATAGCAGTAGTATTGTTGTTATCGTCTTTTAACAACTATTTCGACAGTAAAAACGCGTAGCTGCACTCTTCAGGGACAAAAAGCAGGTCCATGCTCTGATCCTGACTGAGAACAGCATCAGAACTTACTGTATAATAATGAACAATTCCTTGCGCTTTTAAGGGCTTTTCTGGACACTCCACTCAGAGCTCTTTACAGGTCATGGGGATCCCCTCCACCACCACCAGTGTGTACCCCACCTGGATGATGCGCCAGTCCACTCCCCACACACCAGCTCTCAGTGGGGAGGGGAGCAGAGGGATGAAGCCAGTTCAGAGATGGGGATTATTAGGAGGCCATGATTGGTAAAGGCCATTGGGAAATTTGGCCGGGACTCCGGGGTGACACCCCTACTCGTTTCGAGAAGCGCCCTGGGATTTTTTTCTGACCACAGAGAGACAGGACCTCGGTTTTACGTCTCACCCGGAGGACGGCACCTTTATACAGTACAGTGTCCCCGTTACTTGAGCTCGGTTCCAGCTACAACTGAGCCCTGATCCCTTTAGTACAACGTAACCGAGGTCAGGATCTGGGGCCGGGTCCTGAATGGGGTAGACCCCCTCAGTCCAACCCGTCCAGGAGGGGTCTGGTGTCTCTTCCAGTCCTAAATTGAGCAGTGAGATTTACGTCGTTTTCCCGCTTCATCATGTCCCGCATCAGCTACAACATATTTTGCTTTTTGTGGTTTCTCAGGGCACAGTCTTTGACGACGTCTCAAGCGAAAAGTCCGCGTTTACTTGATGTAATGTTTTTTTTTCCATGTTTACCCTTGAAGAGAGCCAACTCTCTTTTCCAACCGTTTTATTAGCTATAAAGTTCTCGCCTTTAGTTGTTCGATGATTACAGGAGCCCGAGAACCTCTGACTCTTTGCGTCTGTGCTATTTGTGATTACTTGTCGGCTCGCCCGAAAACTTCATCTGAAACGTAGTTTCTTGAGCTAAAAGGCACATTCCCCGTCAGGCAACTCCGGGCAAACCGAATCACGGGCTGGAACGGGTTTAGACTAAAAATGACTCCCAAGGCCTTTTGGGCTATATAACCAAGCAGCTCCCGTTTAAAACGAGAGGGGCTTTTTGAAAGCGCCTAACAGCTAATCAACAGCCCTTGATATGAAGTGGATAGAAACCCGCTCACGGGCTCTACAAGACACCCAGGCCTGTAGTGGCGTCTGTGCTGCAAAACTGGGAGCACCCGAGCACTTCCCGAAGGCTGCGCGGTGCCAGGGTGGGCGGCCGAGAACCTCTTGGTCCAGAGGGAGGCAGGACAGACATAAAAAAAAAGTTCACAATGTCGTGTTTGCTTGTGTAGAGTTTTACACCCCTCTAGGGGGTGAACGTGTGATGCTTTATCGAAGTTACAACACTGGGATCCCAGGCCATAAAGAAAGAAAATGTGTTCCCGCAAACACAATGCCGACTGCATCAGCCCGGTAAGTACCGCGGCGTTTGGACTCACACCATCACTGGAGCTCTTTAACAGGAGGGAAATTGTCCTTATTATGATTATTATTTGCGTGCAAATGTGTAAAGGCAGATTGTATTTCGTTTAGTCCGTTAAAAAATAAATCCTAAAAGGCGCCGAAGACGGGGTTGAACACACACACGCCTTTCTTCTGCACACCGCCGGCTGTCCGTGCGAGGTTGTTACCTGGAGCAGCGCCGCCGCTTGAAAATGGTCTGTGTGTCTTTAAGGCTCTCCGCCGCCCCGCTCGCTTTGTGCCGCTCGCCAGCGGGAGAGCCCGTCCGCTGATGATTTCATTGTGAAAGGAGAGGGGGGCCGGGAGGACTGCAGATAACCTTTATCTGATCGATACATCAACGTTTTGAGCTCGCCTGGGTAAGTCTTTCTTTTTTAAAAAAAAAAAACGCAGAAGCTGCTCAATCGTCTGTGTTCTCACGGACCTTGAGCGTGTTTTTTCGGGTCGCTCTGCGCTGCGGCAAAGGTGATCGCTTTCTGCTACGCCTTCTTCAAACGTGCAAGAGAAAGGCCGGATAAAAATCCCCAAACTCGGATTAAGGTTTCAAGCTGTGTTAAAGGACGTTTGCCTCTGTAAAGTAGCCGTTATATGGCCCCAAACTTCTCGACACGTTAAACTTGGTTGTTTCTCATGTGAGAAAGTAACTAAGTTACTGTACCCAAACAATGCGAAAGTACCAGAACCACGGTAACACCTTGAGCGTTGCGTGTTATTTACATTTGTTGTTGTTTTTCTGTCGATCCTTGAAGTCTTCTGTGCCAAATACTGTAGAAATCTGACCCATTTTCGTTGCTTTTGTTCCTTTGCGTGTTTGCGGCAAAAATAAATGTCTTGTATGCCTTGTTAACCCCTTGCTCGAACTTTCCCAAAATTGCAATTAGGACGAAAACTGAACTTCCAATTCGGAAGTCGTAACGTCCACGAATTGTTTACTCCTGAACTTCTCACTTTTGAATTGTGAAATTAAAGACCGTTTTTTTGCTTGCGATTGTGCAGAAAATTGTTTGTGTGTAGTTCTAATCAGGATTACATTTTATACCTCCGTTTAAAGAGGGCAATGGAAATGTATTTTTAGTGTTGCTGGTATTAAACTTGAAACTAAGTTTCAGTCAATTATTAGTTTGTTGCGCGTTTTACCATCTTTACATTCTTGAGAAAATTCGCACAGCTTCGGTGTTTATTCCAGTGCCAGAACTCGTATTTAATTCTCAGTCTACGAGCCCCTCTGACGAAAGTTCATCGATGAACATGAAAAAAACCTCTGATTTTGTTGTATCGGTTTGCCTGGAGGTCTGCAGCTTTCAAACTGCCTGGAACAGTGTGGCGGTAACACCGATACATTGTTTTTAAAAGACTGTTATGTCATCTTTAAAAGTTAAAGACACGATGGCGTTGCTAAATGAATGTTATGTTTAAAAAAAATATGCTTGCAGGCCCTTCAGGGTACTTCTAAAATATAAAAAAAATATGACGCCCGCTTCAGTGTTTTCGTGGTACTGTATTGCGGATGCTTGCTCCCCGGTACTACAGTACGACGGCAGTGACGGGGCCGCCCGCTCTCTCTGCTTGTGTGTCGGTCCAGGTCGTGTCGGCAGCAGGGATGAGGTCGGCTCACGCCGTGATACCAGCAGCTGCCGCCCTGATGGTGTTGGTCTTGCTCTCGGCACTGTCGCAGACGGAAGCCTGCAACAAGGCGCTGTGCGCCAGCGATGTCAGCAAGTGCCTTATTCAGGTGAGGGGGCTGGTGGTGTGTCTGGCTGGTTGTGGGTGGTGTGGCATGTTCGGGGGGCTGGCGTTTTTATTTTTATTTTTTTTCGGAAAAGGTACTAAAAGAAACTTCAGGATGGTCCCCAAACCTGCAGCTTGGTTCCTTGACGTACCCTGGGGGTCGGCTCACTCCTCCTGTCCCTCCCTCTGTGAAGTGACCTCGATCCCAGTGAAATCTAGAACAGATGTTTCAGGCTCTCCTTTTTATAAAAGGGACTGAAGGCTCCAATTCTGCCCGAGTCTTGATGACCGTTGTCCTTTTTAAATATCACTTCAAGACATTTGTTTTCAGTGTCTGTTTCAATATCCCGTGTAGTTTTACTAGATTGGCATGCTGCGGTTCTAGTGCTTTGGGTTTCTTGAAAGGGTTTTCTAATATTGTTACCAGTATTGATCAATATCATTATCACTGACTCCTGCACATTGTCAGACTTTTCTGACCTTGGAGATGTCTTGAGAGGTTCTTGGCAAGATTCTGTGCCTCTCATAAAGACCTGACAGCTCTAAAGAAATCCGTGAGTTTCAAATGTGTCGATTTCCCCTGTTACACTGGTTTGCCTGTGCTGTTGATTTTGCTGTGAGCATTCTTCCAGGTGGCACGTCCATTTTCTTCTTCGTTCTTTTTTTATAGCTAGATGAACATAAGAAAATATTGCTTCAGGTATCTTATAGGCCCTGACAAATTCCCAGCAGGAGTTTAAATGAGCTTAATGTGACCTCCTTCCTCCACAGCACAGGAATTCAATGACTCGTAAAGAAATGGCCATAATTACTGTCCGTCAGCCTACCTGTCCTTAAAATAAAGTGGAGCAAGTTATTCTGGCACATGATTTCTAATAAGCCGTGAAAGTAAACACTCCCCCATATCCACTAGCTTCACTTTTCATGCACGTGTTTTTAGTCTGTCTGGGTTGGGCAGTCCTCGGCTTAAATCTTGTGTCTGCAGACAATGCCATGTTAGTGACTTCACGAGGGTTCTGTGGTTCTTAGTTCTTTTTAACAAAACTTGTTCTTCTTTAAAACCTTGTTTTCTTTTTACTCTGATGACTGTATGTTTGGAGGTTTTGAAATATAATCTAACTTCCCATCCTCAGAAAATTAGAAGTTTGATAGAACATGTACAGGCAGGTGTTGCTGCCAGTGTCTAACAGTCAAAATGACAGAAATTGCAAAGAAGAATCTGCTCAATCACAAAACCATTGTCTTTAAAATGTTTTTGACTGCTTTTTAATTATCTGTTGAAAAGGAGTCAAACATTGCACATTAATCATTAATCTGAATTTTATTTTTGCCTGAACCATGTGGTAAAAGTAACAATTTCCCAATCCTACGCACCCTGTGTCAAATGTTATAACTTCTTGAAGCAAGCACTTTACTAATTAGGGGTCAGAAGGTCAACAAAAGAAGTTTTAAAACATTTGCTTGCATTCTCAGGAGTATCATCCGGAAAATAAGATTACAATTATGTTTCTTCATTTTAAATACGAGTCACATTTCTTTGGTGCAAATTCCTGTTATTGCTCTGGATGCTACAGCCAGCTCCGAGTGTTGCGTGACAGGTCAGTGGAATTAATAGGCCTGTTCTTTCTGTGTGGAGAACCAGGCTGTGACCTGTATAATCTTGGCAGAAGACCTCCTGCATTATTGAAAGGCATTTGCAGATCCTCTCACTTCTCAGTTTCTCAGTGGCCCCTGACGCATTGAGACCCCATATCGGTCTTTAAGGCTGTAGTAATGGAAAGAGGTTCTCCACTTTGCTCTTTAGGTGCAATACACAGGACTTTAACCTTGTTGAGTCCTGGGCAAGACCATTCTGGACATGTCCAGTCAAAGGAAGAAGGAATGAACTTTGTTGCTCAGTTGCTTGTGAAGGAGACGAGTCAACGAAATTGCATTTGTGCTTATGAGATTCATATAAATGACTGTAAATTTAAGTTTTTGATTATTCAGTGCAGACGTTTGCTTATATTAGAATAAAAAATACTTTTGTGTTCATCTCGGTGACAGGAAGTATTAGGATACATTCATTTGCTACGTAAATTAGAAATACAAAAGCACATTGTTATTTTAAAGCTGGTAGTCATAACATTTTGTAGTAGCATTTAGTTATACACACACCCTATTCCACACATTTAAAGAACAAAAAGTTATTTACAAAGTAGTAAATAATGCAAGAGAAATATGGAAAGGTCATGATCAAGCAAGTATTAAAATTCTTTACTGTGTCAAACTGAAATTTGTGCTCCTAAAGTAAACGACCTCAACAAACCTGTTGCAACATTAGTGGTTCTCATTATTTCAGAATAAAAAGAGGTCCCGTGGTCAGCTAGTGAATTTCAAGCAAAGGCTCAGCCACCTCATTGAAAGGCACAGATCAGGACAAGGGTGCAAGAGGTACTGAGGTCTCTGAGCAGCTCTCTCAAACATCAAGAAGCAGGAGCTGAGTCGTACCAGTCCGACGCTGCTGAGGTCAGGGCGTCTTTCCAAACTGAGGCCCCTGGTCAGCGACGCAGCGGTGAGGCGACAAGAGCCTAGAGGAGAGTTTGTTTCAGGCCGATAAAGACTGGA